>NW_023425403.1:46912995-48162995 GCF_014108415.1 Molossus molossus | reverse complement strand
CATCATGGTTTCAGCAGGAAACAGGTACCCATTCAAATCTGGTAATTTCAGAAGAGCTCAGAAGGAGCTACTTATGGGTCAGGTACATGGAAGCTACAGGGAAAGAATGCAGAACACTGAAGCTTATAACATCACGGCCTAAACAGGCACGATAACAGTGTGATCACAAGGACCTGGTGAGAGTACCTATATGAGGGTAACCACAAAATAGCAGCTATGGCCTTCATAGTCAACACACAGTGACTCCAATAGGGAACAAGCCTGGGAAGCAACCTCGCTCTGCTTCTTACCTTTACTCTCCCTTCATGAACCTCATTAGCTTAATCCACCTAGAAGTCATGGGGTAAGAGAGCCTTCTGATGTAGTCCATATAGGCCAGTGTATTAGTTATCTATTGCTGTTAACAAATTACTCCAAAACTTAGTAGCTTAAAATAGCAAACATTATCTCACAGTCTCTGTGGAGCAGGAATTCTGGACAGGCCTAGCTGGATTCTGGCTCAGGGTGTCTCATGAGGTTGCATTTAAGGAGTTAGCTGAGGCTTCAGTTATCTGAAGGCTAGAGAATGTGCTCTCAGGATTTTTCACTCACATGGCTGTTGGTTGGAGGCCTCAGTTCCTCATCAGGTGGACCTCTCCACATAGTTACCTCATGACATGGCCACTTGCTTTCCCCAGTGTAGGTGATCTAAGAGAGGGCGAAGGTGGTAGGGAAGTTGCAATGTCTTTTATGACCTAGCTTTGAAAGTCACATACTATCACTTCTGATACAGAACAACCCTAATATAGTATGGGAGAGGGTTATGCTGGAACATAAAAACCAGGGGATGCAGATTACTGGGGGTATCTTGAAAGATAGCTCACACAACCAACCTACCTAGAAAGGTGCAGAAAGGTTGCAAGTAGCCCTAGCTGGTGTAGCTCAATTGGTTGGGCATTGTCGCATGCACTGAAAGGTTGCTGATTTGATTCCTAGTCAGGGCACATGCCCGAGTTGTGGGTTTGATCCCTGGTAGGGGGCATGCAGGAGGCAGCAGATCAATGTCTCACTCTCACATCAATTTTTTTTCTCCCTCGCTTTCCCTCTCTCTCTAAAAAATACCAATAAAATAGTTACCCACCCCCCACCTGCAAAACAAGGACTGAAAGTAAATATAGAAGATATGGAAGATATCCAGCACATTCCCCAAGTAGCAACACGTCCTCTCTCCAATCATAACATAACAAGTTATTCATATCCTAACCACAGCTTTAATTATATTGTTTTTAAAGTATTAGTCTATATGTCTGTCTGTTTACCGGAAAGTAACCTCCTTGAAAAGAAGAACTGTGTGTTATTTTCCTTATGTCTTTGGGGTCTAATGAAGTGCCAGTCTCATGGTGGGTGCCCCCAAATGTTTGAGATTTGTAATAAATGAGATCTATTGGCAGTCTCCTGATTGTCTATAGTAAATGGTGTATGCTTTTGACACCCTCACGCTCTCACTGACTCTCCTTCATCTTCCTCTCCCTCTTCACATTCCCTGCGCCTGCCCAGTGCTGTCAAAATACCTTTGTGTCAATAAGGAAACAGACCTAATACGCTAAAGCATACATAAGGTGTTAGTGACTGTTAAATCTTGGGATATTTAGAGATAACTTTTGTTTTTCAAATTATAAAAAAGAAAGGTGAGCTGGAGTGTTAGCAGTCCATCGCAGATTAACCCCATGGCACGTCTTTCGTGCTGTTGACTGCTTAGGCTCAAGCCCCGTCTACCTTTGGTGTTACTTGGGTACTCCCTACTTGTACCTCAAGGTCTTTATGTGAAACTTTCATGTAAAGGAGAAGGGCTGTGGTCGTCTGTGGGGTAGGGAGAAGTTTCCTGGGTATATATCCCAGCCCTTACAAGCCTTGGACTGAAATTATTTTACAAAAGCAAGCCAAGAAAATCCAATGCCCCAGGAAGAGAGCTCTAATGGTAGACTTGGATGTGTCATGGTAAGGGTGCCATGGGGGAGATCCTTAGGGACAGACGCTGGTCCATGACTCGGTGCGTGACTGCTTGCACAGATGGCCAGACCACCTGGTGTATCTGTCACGAGTTTGTGCTTACTGTCCCTTTGGCACCACTGTCACCCCGTCTCATGTCTTTGCAGAGGAGAAGCTGGGAAACATAATTCTCAGACTCTCCTTCCCCTGAATGGTCCTGAGTTTGCTAAGAGAGGCTAACTCATGAGACTTGGGAGGCAGTTGTGGGCAGATGTAAGATTCACAGCAACTTTCAACAAGTTTGAGAGTCCTCAGGCTTGAGCTTCATGGGGAGCACACAGAGGTGTTAAAGCACACATTGCTGGGCCCCGCCCCATATTAACTGATTCAGTAGGTCTGGGGTGTGACCCCAAGTTTGCATTTCTAATAATTTCCTGGGTGATGTGGCTGCTGCTGGTCCCCACACCATGCTTAAGAAAATCACAGCTTTAGAGAAATAACCACCCCGTTGCTTCCCTTTCCCTGAGCGAAGACTCATCACATGTGGACTACAGCACGGCATGCTTTTCTGTGTAGACGCACCCGATGCACTGGGCGTGAGCTGAAGGGAGACCTTTCCAGGCTGCTGTGGTTTAGAGCAGAGACTCAAGCAGGCCAGCACCTGCTTCCAGGGCCCACATGGCTTCAGTCAAAGGCCCATGCAGCCTGCTGGTCTGCAGCTTTCAGTGGGAAGGAACCCCTGGACGCCTTGCACGTGGGCACTTTCGTCACCACCCATGTCTGCAGGATATGCCAGAGCAGGACTGAACCTCCAACCGCCAGCCCGGGAAGACAGCCTTGAGGCACAGCTGATGGTGGGAGTGTCGTGACGGTGGGGGCATGTATGACAAGGGTCAGGCAGCACAACAGGCAGGTGGCTGTTGGAGTGTGAGGAGGTAACTGCAAGCAGCTGTGTATAGTGAAGAGAAACAAAGTTGCTTCTTTTGGGTGAAGGCTCTTGGCTTGTGGGGAGGGTAAGAGGTGGATTCTCAAGCCAGTAGGCCATCTCAAGAGCAGCGACCACGGCAAGTGGGGAGCGTGAGCCGCCCATGGAAGGGGCTGCAGACTCACACAGGTCTCTAGGGCCACATCTGACAGAAAGGATTGTCAGGAAAAGCAGTGTTTGTGTGTCGCTTTCCAGCTACCCGGCTCTTCACACAGGTCATTTCTGTGAATCATTTTGCTCGCATTGTAACTTGGAGGTAACTTTTTCTGGAAAAAAAAAAAAAAAGAAAACAGAAAGAAAAAACATATTTTGCAGATTAAGAAACAGATTCTGAGACTAAGGGACGTGACCAAGATCACAGAGTCGGTTAGTGGGAGCGCCGGGGCCACACCCAGCCTCCTAGCTCTGACTTCCCAATTCCACACCAGGCTGCTCCAGCCCGATCCAGAAACCAGCTCCCGAATCCAGAGGAAGGAATTGGGGTGGGGGTGGGGGCGCCTCTCCTTCTCCTAATCTTGGAACATGTGTGTCCCTTCTGCTGAACTACACAGGTTATTTTTCTAATTTAAATATTTGAAATAATTATACATTTACGGGAAGCTGCAAAGAGCACACCAGAGTTCCATGTGCCCTTCACCTGGGTCCCCTCAGTGGGTGCATCTCATCTAACTGGACTACAAGATCGAAGCCAGGACAGATCATCTTTTTAAGGGTCAGTTTCTCATGTAAAAGTCCTCCAAACCTTAAAGCACACACATTTAGGAACTCTGATCATTACTATGATTTTTATTATCAATTAATTTGGTGAGTGCTCTCTTTTTTTTTTTCCCTCACCCGAGGACATTTTTCCATTTTTTTTGCACAGATAGAGTGGGAGGGAGAGAGAGGAAGAGAGAGAGAGAGGAAGAGAGAGAGAGAGGGAAACATCGATGTGAAAGGGACACATCGAGTGCTGCCACCCGCACGACCAACCAGGGCCGGGGACAAACTGCAACCGTGCACTTAGCGGGAACCGAACCCGGGTCTCTCCGGACCACAGGCCGACGCTCTAACCGCTGAGCCAAACCGGCCAGGGCTGGTGAGTGCTCTTAATGTTCCAGAACAACAGATGATAAAAAACATTCTAGAGTGCTCCCGGCTGGCCAGCCGCCAAGATTTGCATCAAGGTCTTCCCACCTCACAACTGCCATGTGTCTCTTCTCTGTGAAAGACGGCTGGGCCTTTTGGAGACTTTTTTCTTTAACCCTCACCGGAGGATATTTTTTTTCCATTTATCTTCAGATAGAGAGGGAGGGAGGGAGGGAGGAAGGGAGAGAAACATTGATGTGAGAGAGAGACAGCGATTAGCTGTCTCCCGCACAACCCTGAACAGGGCCAGGGACTGAACCGCAACTGAGGTACATGCCCTTGACCAGAATTGAACCCATGACTCTTTGGTCTGTGGACCGATGCTCCAACTGCTGAGCCAAACCAGCCAGGGCTAGAGACATTTTAGTAGAAGACAAATTCTGTGATTAGTGGATAGAGCAAGCCTGACAAACCTTTATGGAAACATCTGTGTAATAAAAAGAACTGGATTTAGAACTAGTCACATCTAAGTTTGAATCCTTATCATCAGTCATGCACCAGTCATTGACATTTCTTAGAGTATTGTCCTAAAATTTCAAGTAAAATGATAAGTAGTTTCTTGTAATTGAACTTTTTCCATACACTGTTTTATTGCACCAAGTAGCTTGGAAACTCCAAAATCGTGGTGCTTTGTGCTCTTTTGCACTTGCCACTATGGTTTGATTATTAGATCTGGAAACACCATCAAGGTTGTGAAAACAAAGGTAGTCTGGCTTCAAAACACTGAAATTAAATAACGATGCAAGGCACAATCTGCTAATTTGTATCTATTAAAGCAATTAAACTCATTGGTAAGCAAAAGCAGTTGTGTCATCTTAGAAGAGGAAAGTGAA
The DNA here is from genome assembly GCF_014108415.1 of Molossus molossus. Classification (NCBI taxonomy): domain Eukaryota; kingdom Metazoa; phylum Chordata; class Mammalia; order Chiroptera; family Molossidae; genus Molossus; species Molossus molossus. The sequence continues at coordinate 48,158,081 of NW_023425403.1, read as the reverse complement.
TGCTCATTTTGTGTCTGGTAATCAGTGTGATATTGTCCATCTTGAAACCATTTACTTATGCTTTAGCTTTGACTATTAAGAACCCACAACATGGATACCTTTAAATATCTCAGATGCTCTCCGTGTGGTGGGTTCCAGAGCCTTCTCAGAACTATCTTCTATCCCTAACATAAGCATAGCTTTCGCAGTTCTTATGTGCTACATGAAAGAGGCAAAAACAACTCAACCAACCTTGAAAAAATATGCTGTTTATTTTTCTAAAGGGGAAAAATAACCTAGTTCCAGCACTACGAATAGAGATAGGGATTGTTGAACACAAATGCTGCCCGTATTTGTTGAACGGGACGTGGGCTGCAGGGACGTGGGCTGCACAGAGGTGAATCCGTGCACACAGGTTGCCTTCTTTGTTCACTTAGTATCATCCCACGAGACTGGCTTCATGTTACACTGTTGCACGTGGCAACAGCAGTGGCAGGCAGAGGGGAGGTATGCAATGATGACATGAGGTATGGAAAATATACTGATGTCAGATATTTCCATCAGAACCAAGCTATTAATATTTGGGTTTTGCAGTGACCTTCCATCTTTCACACAGGGCTTTGGGGTTCAGAAAGCACACAGAAAACATCTGCAGCCAGAAACTGCAGGCACAACTCTTCAATCACAATTAATGTCAATTTTATATACAACTTATCGACTGCGTTTATTGTAACCAGCTTCTGTGTCTATGCTATTTTCCCTGCCTCTTTTTCCTCACAACAGGGTAGAGTTAGCAGAGGTGCGTTCTCAGCAGCTTGGGGCTGCGTGCTATTGTGTTTATGCTGGCCTCCTGTGTGGTATAATTACTCGTGATTATTATAAGCAATGCGATTCCCAACGTGAAAAAAACATCATTTGTAGAAAGAAGTAATCATGAGGTCTCAGATTTCTATCTTTTCAATGCTAATGATCCCTGAGCAATTTCAAAAGAGATCACTTTGCTGGTTATAAAAATAATGGTGCTGAGCACGGATTATGATTCTCCCACGTGTGACCCAAGAGCTCTTCACACGTATTATGTGCAGTGACCCCTGTGAGATCTTCATGAACAGGGCTGTGGCCTAAAATAATTTGGGGTCTTCCAAGTGACTTTTAGGATAAGCTGAGTGACTTGGGATATTATTTGCCTGTTTGAAGATGGGAAGGAGATTTCATAGCCCACGTGGCTCTTGACAGTGAGACCTGGATCTCAACATGCAAGGAGTTTCTTTGTTTCGTGGCATCATTGTGACTTTCAAGAAGTTAAACACCTTGACCTCAGGGTTTTCAATGGGCATGGTCCTGCTGCCAAGTTCAGCTAAGCAGGGCTATTGCTCTCTGATGTACCCTGAAAACACTGTCACAAGCAGCTCGGCTGGTCAGCAGCCTGGCCTCACAGGGCTAGTTGCAGGGTGGCTGGGCTGATGTGAAGACAATGGCCCCCTTGTGCGCACCACTGCTAAGTTGTATTACACGAGAAGCAAAGCTTGGTTTCATTTTCTTGTCCTTCTGTGAAAAATTATTCAATCCATGTGCATTACGCACCCAGAGAATAATATAAAATGGACTCCGATTGCCTTTGAACTTGGCTCAATTTGCTTCCACATAATCCCTGGATGCTTGAAACAGAAGCGTGAAGAAATTGCCACTTTTAAAGTGTGGCCTAGCATTGCAGTGCCTCAGAAGTTACCTCCAAATATATTTCACATGTCAGGCAGAGGTGTCTGGCCTGGAGTTCTTACATGTCTTGTATTTTTAAGGTGGACATCTACCGCGTCTGCTGATGACCCTGGGTGTTCGCTGCCAGTGGTGGTCAGAAAAAACTTACAGAGGCAAAATATGCTGGTGCATAATTTGGCATCTTCTGGGGACCTTCGATCTTTTCCTCAGACCATCTGTTGATGAACTAAGACTCACCGTCTACCATTTGTTTGTTAATACTCATTTGCCATGACTGAGTCTGTTATATCTCTTTTGTTGCAGCCAAAAGGCTCCCAGAACAAAGTCCACCGTTGGGTTTAGGACACTCGTCGTGTTCTGAGTTCTCTCCTGGCACCGATGACAAATGACAGGTGCATCTGCGCAGTGGGCTAATGGCCTCAAGGGGAACTTAGGCTTGGGTTTGGCTGTCTTTTGTTTTTCAGCTTGTGTTACTGAAAATTCAGAGCTAAGCCATTTGCAGAATAGGGATCTAGAAAACTTGTCACCGGATCCCACATGGATTTTGGGGACTGCTGAGCTCCAGGCTGCTGGATTCTTTGTCTCAAGCCTTGACCTAGAGCTATACTCACAGAGTCCCAATTAATGTGGAACCTGGTGCGACGCTCCTTGTTCTGCAGATTCTACAGGGCAGATTCTGCAATGTCACACAGGACGGGGGAGCGAAAAACTGATGTTGGCCAAAGGTCCTGGAGGGAAGAGAAGGCACCGGTCGCCTCCTGGTTCTCTCACCATCCCAGACAAGTGTGCTGGGCCAGGGCACCAGCCACCCTCAGTATGGGCCTCCATTCCCGTGGTTGATCCCATCACACTCTGGGACTCCTTTTTTACAAGGCTGTTAAGAGAAAGTACCCTTGCCAAGCAGTCTGGATTTGGACTGCCAACTGTAGGTAGGACTTGTCTGGGAACATATGCTGAGCAGCATCTGGAGACACTGGGTTCTAGAGGATGTTACATACCCTCCTTCTAGAGGGAGGAAGTTATTGGTTTCCTGGGAAGCTGCGCTGGGGTGCAGCCCCTTCTTTGGTTCTAGCTAACTTACAGTCCAGGCCATCTGTGAGAGCTCCCGGGGTCACCTTCAGACAGTTCTGCTTGTTGTGCACCATTCTGCTTTAGCAAGTGCAAGTAGGACAGGAACACAAGAATGACTGGTTCCAGTTAATATCTGCTTGATTTTATGCCATGTTGTCCATCAATTGGGCAGAAGGGACTTATGATGACCTGGAACACTATGTAATCATTTTAGGTCACTCATTCTGCAAACATTTATTGAACAACTATGTTGTGTCTGCCACTGTACAACATAATCCCTGATCCTGACGGGCTCGCAGTCCAGAGAAGCCCATAGGAACATAATAAATTGTCATGGCTGCTGATGGATGGTGCTGAATCCCGTGAGGTTGTGGTAATAGATTAAAAAAATAGAAATATTGCATTAGGGCCCTGGCTGGTTTGGCTGAGCAGTTGGGGTATTGGCCTGCGGACCAGAGAGTCTGGGTTCGGTTCCCGCTAGGGGCACAGAAAGAAAGAAAGAAAGAAAGAAAGAAAGAAAGAAAGAAAGAAAGAAAGAAGTATTGCATTACATGCAACTGTTTCCTCTTCAGGCTGTAGCTTGGAAACTGCTTGTATCCTCATAATGGGGAATCTGAATGTTAGTAATGGCCACATGCAGTGGTATGCTGGAGCCAGCTTGCATCAGCCCATAAGAGCCCTATGCTATATTTTTAGGAATTTTTAGAGCTGATTGTTAAACACAGCCATTATAAAAAATTAAATGATATAAACTTACAGGTAAAGTATACTCAAAACAGACACAATACTTAAAATTGATCACTTACTAAATTTTTAAGACATTTTACTTTTGTCTATGGTCTTCAGGTTTACAGCTAGTGCCTCTGCATGGTGGAAATTCTATACAATGATGTGCTCCTGTGTATCTCTTCCCAGCTCTGCATTTGGCGATGACACACTGGTAGCTTGAAATTGGCCACTGAGCTGTCTTTACACCATGGAAACCAGCAGACGCGGGAAGTTAGGGCTTGATTTACTGCTGTGGCTGGAAACATTTCAGCTTAATGAATATAATTAATACAAGGGTGAGAAATGGTTGGACAGAAAGTCACATAACAGAGCTAACGATGGTAACTTATTGGGAAAAGAGTCAGTGAATTGGGAAACAACGTTGTCAGTCATGGCTGAATTGCAAGGGTAGGTTGGCTATGGGTGCAAGAGTATGGAAAACATTAACGAGAGCATTCCAGGAGAAGACATTGACTAGAAATGTACAATTAAGGGCATTACTGTTTGTGAACTCTATGCTGCACGCACACTATTAAAATGCATGATAAGCATAGACATACACATTGTTCTTTTCTGAAGAGCCAGTGTTCTGTACATGTGTTTAGTATACATTTGCTACATTACTGACCATATGCCAAAACTGTCATTGAAGGTGTTAGCAGGAGAGGTGCTGTTAATAAAGTTGGTTGGTTTTCTCTGATTTGATGGAGGAGAAGAAGAGCCACTCCTCGTCCTGGAGAAGCTTGAGAGTTTGCCCTGCCTCAGTTGACTGGGCCATGTGGAGCCTCCCAAGCTTTTGGTTTTCATGAAGAACCCAAGAGTCACGACAAGCTCACTGTCATCATCCATGTACTTTTGGTCTCCATTGCCGTTCTGTGAGGAGGGAAAGGCAGGGACTTCATCCCCATTTCACAGATCAGAAAATGGAGGCTCAGAAAAATAATGTGAAGCTATGCTCCTATCCCCCACTATTTTGGCATCTACTTTAATTCTTATCTGTATGAAAGCATTTTCTTTCCAGACAGATTCCCAGAATTTCAGCAAGAATTTGAGAGCCAAGTAGCAGAGGAACTAGGTCCTCTGCTGAGAAGGGAAATGTGCCGATGTATTTTTAGTTTGACATTCTCCAGCTTGCGGTTTCCTCCTCACCGGCTCTGCTGCAGTCGGACCCCAGCTTTCGGCGTGCGGGTCCGCGGCTGTGCTTTAGGATTGACCCAGAGTAAGGACATTTTCGTGTTGACATTTCCTGTCTCAATTTCCTTCCCTGCTTCCTTCTGATTCACGGGCAACCTTCCTCCCTCCTGCGCTTCTGCCTTCCAGCGAGAGATGCGCTGTGGGCGGGAACTGTTTTCCTGCAGTTTTGTAACTGAGAACAACAATAATAAAAGCCTTTAGTTAATCTCCCGCCTCCCCAGTCTGCTTTGCTACGGCTCTCTGGTCTGTGCTCACGGGTTAGGTCCCGCAAGCCGCTGGCCAGGGGAAGAGTCTCTTAAGTGGCCTGGGAAGGTGAGCCTGGAGGGTTCCGGGCAGGTGATCACCCCCAGGGTCAGAACGGGCATCAGACAGAACCTTAGGCCTGTTTTACTTTTTAAAAAAACTTCTGATTACTGAACACATGTTGTGTGCCAAGCACTTTGAGGCACACGTTATGTACATTAGGTCATTTTATCCCCATCTTAACCCAATGAGGGAGATCCCATCACCTTCATTTTAAAGGTCATAAACTGAAACTCAGAGACGTTAGGTGAACTGCCCAAAGTCCACAGCTATTAGAGACAGGATTTAAACCCAGGGTTACCTTGGCTGATGTTTGTGAACACTGATTTGGTTTTTAATGTTACTATGATTATTGAAATTATGATTTATAATTTAATATCTTTTCAACAAGCTGTTATTCACATTTAGTATGCACTAGGAAAGATGTCAGTCTTAGCGAAAAAGAAATACAAGCGCAATGCAATTCCTGCCCTCAAGGAGTTTTCAGTTAAATGATACAGGTCTGCTATCCCTCACTTCTTACACTGACGAAATAGGAGTTGTTTGAAATGAAGTCATCTTTGCCCCACTCAATCTCAAAATGCCAAACTTCCTCTTCTATTTTTTAAAAAATATTTTTTAATTGATTTTTTTAGAGAGAGGGGAAGAGAGATAGAAACATCAATGTGAGAGAGATACATCAATGGGCTGCCTCCTGCACGCCCCCTACTGGGGATCGAGCCTGCAACCTGGGCATGTGCTCTGACCAGGAACTGAACCGGAACCTCTCAGTCCATGAATGATGCTCAATCCACTGAGCCACATTGGCTGGGCTTCCTCTTCTATTTTTGACCCATCAGCGGATATTGTATATATTTAGGCAGAGTGTTTTTTCTCAACCATTAAAGTAACACATAATCCAAATCTCAAATCAATGACTCCTTCACTTCTGTTGTGTTTTTAAAAAGCGGCAGGCAGGGATTAGTGGGCCATTTGTAATCAACAATATTTCTTTATACCTGAGAGTAAAGCTAGACCACCCTTCTGCATGTCAGCAGGTGGCAGTCTGGCTTTGCACTCGCTGTGGGCCGGAGATCAAGTGGGATTCAGAAATCCATGTGCTGTGGAAGTTTCCATCACCAGTCTGTTCAGATCTTTCTGGACCTAAAAGGAATGCATTTTCCAAACCTGAAAACATAAAGGGTGTGACTGTGTCATTTCAACAAACTCCTAGTTTGTCTTAACTGAACTAGGGGAAGAATCTTATTGGGACTCAATAGCTGTGGTCCGTGCAGTCAACTGCACCTAGTCCATGGATACATGCCTGCCAGGTACTCTCTCAGATCTGCCCCACCTGGACCAGGTCCCTGAGACAGTCTTCTTACCCGAGTGGCAACCTTTCCTTACTGTGTGCTGACACCAGATCATTCAAACGGCTACTGCTCTAGTAGTTCTCAGTCTCCCTGAGACGTCGTCAGTTGTGATTAAATAATCACAGGACTTCGATACAACCTCATCAATTGAGACACCAATAATATGGTATTTATGATAATGATGGCTGACAAGTTTACCTGTGAATCATCTATGAAAAATTTGTTTGCTCAGGAAACAACCTTAAGAGTAAAATTACGGGAATCCTGTTGAGCTAAAGGAAACCAAAAATCACAGTACAATTATAGACGGAATGCATTGTACCATTTTCTAGATTGAATAACAGCAAAGAACATTCCGTTCATTGAGTCAGGTTCTGCACAACCTCTTTGGAAATTCTGAGTTAGTGGTCATCTCGAGCCGCTCTACTTATCAGAAAGAATACGCCTTTCTTTGGACATTTATAGCGTATTTTAGACTTTTAACTTGCAATATTCCAATTTAAAAAAATCAGTAAATCAAATTAGTTTTACTCTATTTGGAGATCTAACTAATTTGGTTAGTTTGACTAAATGAGTTTCACCCTTTGTTAGAGTTTCACGTAGAAGTAAGGAATCGATAGAATAATCTAATGACTTTCTTCATCACAAGATGTTGGGTCAATTTCCTCCTTTTCCCTTCCAGGATGCCACTAATTGGTGAATGCCCAATAGGAAGACTCTTGAGGAAGCATCAGAAATTCTTTCAAACAAGCCTCTGGAAGCCACTCTTTATTTCTTCGCTGTCAGAGATGAGTGTCTATGTCCAGAATTAAACTTACACTAGGAGTCTGTCCCATTGGCTGGTGTGATAGGATGAATTCCAGAAGGGCATGTCCCTTCTGCTTGAGGCCAGGCATCTGAAATTTGGACTTGGGAGATGGTGCTGACACCATCCTGGTCTTTACAATTTCATGCGTACCCCGCGAACATTTTTGTGGGCCACATATGAAAGCCTCAGGGCACTTACCCATCACTGTCCAATCGAGAAAGCCACCCAGGAGTTCTGTTAAGAACGTGCCCAGGCACACACCTTCGGAGAGAGGAAAGCTGGAAGGAGCCAGGAGAGAAGACAATGGTACCCAAAGTCCTTCCCGAGTCTGCTGGGACCCGGCCCTGCCAACATGTCTAAGCTCTTCCAACATTGCTCTGCCCTTGACCTTTTGGCCTTTTTCTTCCTGAACACGTCATTCTCTTTTCTGCCTTAGGGCATCCACAGGAGCTAATTCTGGAATATTCTTCCCTAAGACCTTCTCATGGCTAGTTTACCTGGTGGTAAGTGTCCTAGCTCGAGTTCCGCTGCCCCTGAAAGGCCTTGCTGATCACACAGTCCTCCCTTCTTCCACATCTACCCCAATCGCTCTCGGTTATATGGTCCTGGATTATTTTCTCCCGGGCACTAACACTGTCAGAAATGAACTTGTATGCTCATGTGATTACTTGTTTATTTTCTGTCTTCCCTCACTAAACGTCCTTCTATTACAAGGCTTTTGTTTTTTATTATTATGAGACTTTGTTTTGCTTAATGCTGGGTCCCCTTATACCCAGTCTCTTGGGAATTTCCCAGCATTGATTAGTCACTCAACATATGTTTATGTATCAAATAAATACAAAAAAGAATAAAAGCCCTGGCTGGTTTGGCTCAGCGGTTAGAGCGTCGGCCTGTGGTCCAGAGAGACCCGGGTTCGGTTCCCGCTAAGGGCATGTACCTCAGTTGCGGTTTATCCCCGGCCCTGGTTGGGTCATGAGGGTGGCAACCACTCGATGTGTCCCTTTCTCTCTCTCTTTTCCTCCCACTCTATCTGAACAAAAAATGGAAAAATGTCTTCGGGTGGGGATAAAAAACAACAATAACAAAAAAAACCCAAAAAAGAATAAAGTATGAACTTAATTACTTTAAGACATGGGCTTGCCAGTAGGAATCAGTAACATGAGACTGTCAAGAGTGGAGAAGGTTGAGATTTGACCCTACTTACAGATACACCCAGCTAGCCTGCTCCAGTTCCATGTGTACTGGCTGAAGGCACGGGACCGCTGAGTCTGAGGGAAAGGATGGTTTATTGTTCACGGTAACAGAAATCGCCAGAGTATCGGCATTTGCTGCAATTTCCCAAGCCCCAATTTTCACGGGTGAACACAAAGAGGGCAAGGTGGCATGTGTGCACGCAATGGGGTGCCTCACAGGAGAGTTTACAGAACCCAAATCTTTAATAAAGGGCTGTGAGCACGCCGGACCATTGATTGGAGGAAGGAATTATCTTTATTACACTGGACGGTAAACAAACCTGTCCTTTGTTCCAAAGGGAGACACTCGCTTTACACTCAAGCTTAAATTTTCAAGGCTGCTTGGTTGTACATAAACTTCTTTAAAAATACAGTCATTATCAAAGGCAGTCAGTACCTCTCCTGACAAGATGCACAGAAACGTGGAGACCCATGGGGAGCGGTCTCGTAACACAGGTCTCTCTTCCACTAACAATCCCTTTATCCCATCTCTCCTTACCATCTGGAAAAAACCCTCAAATAATATTTGTTTAATGTACATCTCATCTCATGTACACCCCCTTTTTAGGAAATAGTCTATCAATAAATCACCCCACTCTTACTGAGACATGGGTTTGTGATTAGCCCTGTTTCTAGAACTGTGGAGCTTTTCTCAAACTGGGGTACCATCTGTCAGTGGGTTTCGGGTGGCCTGCCTAAGGGCAAGCCATGGGATAAAAATAGAACACTTTTAGGGGTCATAATTTTTACTAGGAACAATGGAAAAAAGGCCTAGTAGCTTTCTATTGAAACATAGGAATATCGGACAGTGGAGCACAACATTCCCAAGGGTTTTAAAGATAAAGCAAAGATTTCTTTGGTCAGTACTGCTTCCTCTTCTCTGCCCCAGAGTAAAGATGAACTTTTTATCTGCTGCTTTAAAGGAAAACAATTCAAAGCCCTTTTATAGAAAAGCAGACCCACAGATGGGTCTTCACCAACATTTAATAATAATAAAATATACAGTAGAATGGACATCAGAGAGCGTCATAAATATAAGTATTAGTTTATGAAATGTTTATAGCAGTTTGTGTATGTGTATGCGAATGCAGCTGGGTTACAGTGTTAAATTATTTGTCATGATGGGTTTCAGTTACAAAAGTTTAAAAGCTACTACTGTAAAGGATATTATAATGCATAGAAAAAATTTTTACACATAAACATTTAAAAATCCATTAAGAGATGAGATACATGAACCAAATTAGTGCCAAACGATGATGGAGACTTGGTAAGCACGCTCTCAAATTTGCAAGTGACAAAGCCAAAGAGAACAGCAAATATGATGGATGATAGCATAAAGTTTTTGTACAATCTTGAAGGATTAAATTAAATTAGAGAGCCATGAACGGAAATCTAAGTGATCCATTTGGAGTTCTGATTTGATAGTTGGAAAAAACTTCCATCGAGTTTGGAAAACGACTGTTGCCAGGCAAAGGCAGGTCACGGCTCCTCTGTTCCCGCAGTGGGCTCAGTCACCCGCCTGCTGTCCTCAGCGCGGGACAGGGGCTCATTTGGAGGGAGGCACTTACAATCCTGGAAGAGAGCATCTGAAAGAAGATGACCCGCAATGTGGAACTGTTATCTGGACAAGAGAACAGTCGGGGAAGAAAGAAAGTAGTATTTGTTGATGTACAGTCTATTTCAGGCAGTTCACACAACTGCTCTCTTCTATTTGGAAGGCACCATTTGGAGAGAGGAGTGGACACGGTGTGCCTTCAGACAGCGTCAGAGCTGATGAGAGCTGCCATTCACTGAGTGCCCAGACATGGTAATAAACACACCACAACACCTCTTTCAACAAGGTAACAACCGCCACCACTTATCAAGCCCTGGCTGTGTGTCTGACAGGGTACAGAGCCTTTTACTCGGACTGTTTATTCAGTGCTCCCAATTGTCTTCTGAGGGAGGCATTGATTTTATTCCTGTCGGCAAATGAGGAAAGAGGGCCTCAGAAAGGTAGTCACTTGCCTGGCATCACACTTATTAGATGATAGATTCTGGCTCATTGTGAAGAGGAACTCTAACTATTAAACCTGCCTCAAAATGGAGTGGGTTAATGCTTGAAGAAATGACGTCATTGTCCTTGGGATGAATCAAGTAGGAAAGGCCTCCTGTTGGTCAGGGGTCTTTCACTAGAAGTTGAAGTTCAGATACAGGGAGGTGGCTTTAGGCAGTGTTATAAAGGAAGACTTCTGGGAGAGGTAGGATTTGTCCTGGTCCTTGAAAGAAGACTAAGAAGGTTGTGAAAAAGAATAGAGACAGACCTTTGAAGAAGGAAACTTCACAGTAACAAGCCAGGTCTGTGCGACATGTATTGTACCCCAGGGGGAATGAGAAGAACTGTTTGGCTAGTTTGCTTTTCCACCAGCCTCTTCCTTGTCTGGTTGCACCTACCTCTTGTGCCCTTGATCTCAGCAGCCTACCTGAATCTCCATTGTCAAACTCAGTGCCAGGCCTCCTTTTAGGAGGCTGTTGGCTCAGTCTCTTGGGTATCACTGCGTGCTGAGGGCAAATTAAGCCTCCAGAGTTTTGTGGTGATTGTTTGACTCTTTTTTTTTTTAAATTAATTTATTTCTGTTACAGATGTTTCTCCTTTTTCCCCCACTGATACCCCCCTCCCCTTCCCTCCCTACTCTCTCTCCAGCTTTTTTGTCCATGTTCGTTGTTCATGCATACATGCATATAAGTTCTGGGGTTTATCTCTCCCCCCCACCCCCTCTTCTGGGGATAGTCAGTCTGTACCCCACTTCCACATCTCTGGGGCTACCCCATTCCTCAGACTGTTATGTTCATTATATTCCACAAATAAGTGAGATCATATGATACTTGTCTTTCTCTGTTTGGCTTGTTTCACTTAGGATGACACTTTCCAGGTCCCTCCATGTCGTCTCAAAGGATAAGAGATCTTTCTTTCTTACAGCTGCGTAGTACTCCATTGTGTATATGTACCACAGCTTTCTTATCCATTTGCCTACTTGTGGACATTTGGGCTGTTTCCAGATCTTAGCTATTATAAATAGTGCTGCTACAAATATGGGGGTACATATATTCATTCTGATTGGTGTTTCAGGCTTCTTAGGGTATATTCCTAGAAGTGGGATCACTGGGTCAAATGGAAGTTCAATTTTTAATTTTTTGAGGTAACACCATATTGTTTTCCATAGTGGCTGCACCAGTCAGCATTCCCACCAGCAGTGTACTAGAGTCTCCTTTTCTCCACACCCTTGCCAACACGTGTTGTTTGATGATTGTTGATGGCGGCCATTCTGACAGGTATGAGGTGATACCTCATTGTTGTTTTAATTTGCATCTCTCTGATGATTAGTGATGTTGAGCATTTCTTCATATGTCTCTTAGCCATTTGTATGTCCTGTTTGGAGAGGTGTATATTTAGTTCCTCTGCCCATTTTTTAATTGGGTTCTTTGTCTTCCTTTGGTTGGGTTGTATGAGCACTCTCTAGATATTGGTAATTAACCCCTTATCTGATGTATCATTGGCAATTATGCTCTCCCATAGAGTGGGTTGCCTTTCCATTTTGGTGGTTGTTTCTTTTGCTGTGCAGAAGCTTTTTAGTTTGATGAGTCCCATGTGTTCATTTTCTCCTTTGTTTCTGTTGCCTTAGGTGATGTATCAGTGAAAATTCTGCTGCGTATGATGTCTGAAATTTTGTTCCCTACATTTTCTTCTAGAATTTTTATGGATTCATGAGTCACATTTAAGTCTTTTATCCATTTTGAGTTTATTCTTGTGTATGGTGTAAGTTGATGGTCTAGTTTCATTTTTTTGCATGTAGCTGTCCAATTTTCCCAACACCATTTACTAAAGAGGTTGTCTTTACTCCACTGTATGGTCTTGCCACCTTTGTCAAATATTAATTGAGCATATTGTCTTGGGTCCATTTCTGGGTTCTCTATTCTGTTCCACTGATCGATCTGCCTGTTCTTGTGCCAGTACCAGGCTGTTTTGATTACAGTGGCTTTGTAGTATAACCTGAAATCTGGTAATGTAATTCTTCCAACTTTGTTCTTCTTTTTCAAGATTGCTGTGGCTATTAGGGGTCTTTTTTGGTTCCATATGAACTTTTGAAGTATTTGTTCTAGTTCTGTGAAATATGTCGTTGGTATTTTGATGGGGATTGCATTGAATCTATAGATTGCTTTGGGTAGTATGGACCTTTTAATTATGTTAATTTTTCCAATCCATGAACAAGGTATGTGCTTCCACTTTTTTATATCTTCCTCTATTTCTTTTTTCAATGACCTGTAGTTTTCTGCGAATAGGTCCTTTACTTCTTTGGTTAAGTTTATTCCTAGGTATCTTAAATTTTTTCCTACAATGGTAAATGGGATTGTTTTTTTAGTTTCTCTTTCTGTGAGTTCATCATTGGTGTATAAGAATGCCATCAATTTCTTGATGTTAATTTTGTATCCTGCTACTTCGCCAAATTCATTTATTAACTCTAGTAAATTTTGACGGAGTCTTTGGGGTTTTCTACGTATAGTATCATGTCATCTGCGAATAATGACAGTTTCACTTCCTCCTTTCCAATTTGGATCCCTTTTATTTTTTCTTCCTGTCTGATTGCTGTGGCTAAGACTTCCAGTACTATGTTAAATAAGAATGGTGAAAGTGGGCATCCCTGTCTTGTTCCTGTTCTTAAGGGAAATGCTTTTAGTTTCTGCCCACTGAGTATGATGTTTGCTGTAGGTCTTTCATATATGGTCTTTATTGTGTAGAGATATGTTCCCTCTATTCCCACATTGCTTAGTGTTTTTATCAGAAATGGGTGCTGGATTCTGTCAGATGCTTTTTCAGCATCTCTTGATATGATCATATGCTTTTTATCTTTCATTCTGTTAATGTGGTGTATCATATTTATTGATTTGTGAATATTATACCAGCCTTGCATCCCTGGGATAAATACTACTTGGTCATAGTGAATAATTTTTTTTGATGTATTGCTGGATTTGATTTGCTAGTATTTTATTTAGGATTTTGGCATCTATGTTCATAAGGAATATTGGCCTGTAGTTTTCTTTCTTTGTAATGTCTTTTTCTGGCTTTGGGATTAAAATTATGCTCACCTCATAAAACGAGTTTGGAAGTCTTTCTTCTTGAATGTTTTGAAATAGTTTGAGGAGAATGGGTATTAGTTCTTCTTTGAATGTTCAGTAAAATTCCCCCATGAAGCTGTCCGGGCCTGGGCTTTTGTTTGCTGGGAGAGTCTTGATTACATCTTCAATTTCTTTTGTTGTTATTGGTCAGTTCAAGTTCTCTATTTCTTCCTGGTTCAGTTTTGGGAGACTATATGTTCGTAGAAATTTGTCCATTTCACTTAGATTGTCGAATTGGTTGCCGTATAATTGTACATAATATTTGTTAACAATCCTTTGTATTTCTGTGGTGTCAGTTATTATTTCTCCTCTTTCATTTCTGATTTTGTGTATTTGGGTTCTCTCTCTTTGTTTCTTGGTAAGTCTAGCTAAGTGTCCATCAATATTGTTTATCTTTTCAAAGAACCAGCTCTTTGTTTTATTGATCCTTTGAATTTTTTTTTTTTTGTCTTCATGTCATTTATTTCTGCTCTTTACCATTTCCTTCTTTCTACTTGCTCTGGAATTTTTGTTTGTTTGTTTGCTTTCTAGTTCTTTAAGTTGTGAGGTTAGATAGTCTCTTAGAAATTTTTCTTGCTTCTTAGGATAGGCCTGTAGTGCTATGAACTTTCCTCTCAGAATTGCTTTTGCTGCATCTTATAGCTTTTGTGTTGTTGTGTGTTCATTGTCATTGGTTTCCAGGAAGTTTTTAATTTCTTCCTTGATCTCATGGTAATCCATTCATTGTTCCATGACATGGTATTTAGCCTCCATGTTTTCAAATGTCTGCATGTTCTTGTTGCAATTTACTTCTAGTTTCATGCCATTGTGATCTGGGAAGATGCTTGATATGATTTCAATCTTCTTGAACTTGTAGAGACTAAGTTTGTGCCCTAACATGTGGTCTATCTTTGAGAATGTCCCATGTGCACTTGAGAAAAATTGGTCAGTTCAAAATGTGAATTCTGAAGTTTTGGAGTGTAATTCTCTGTAGATAGCTATTAAATCCATTTGATCTAGTGCTTAATTTAGAGTCTATGTTTCCCTGTTAATTTTTTGTTTAGATGATCTATCCAGTGATGTCAGTGGGATGTTGAAGTCCCTTGCTATGATTGTATTGCTGTTGATTTCTCCTTTGAAGTCTCCAGAAGATTTTTAATATATGTTGCTGCTCCTATATTAGGTGCATATATGTTTACCAAGGTTGTAGCTTCCTGTTGGATAGATTCTTTCAAAATTATGTAGTGGCCTTCTTTGTCTCTAGTTATGGTCTTCATTTTGAAATCTACTTTATCAGATGTGAGTATTGCTACCCCAGCTTTTTTCCCTTTCTGTTTGCTTGAAAGATTTTTTTTCATCCTTTCACTTTCAACCTATGTGAGTCTTTTGTTTGAGGTGGGTCTCTTGTAAACAATATATGTGTGAGTCATGCTTTCTTATCCAGTCAGCTACTGTGTGTCTTTTATTTATTTATTTATTTTTTAATCCTCACCCGAGGACATTTTTGTTCAGGTAGAGTGGGAGGGAGAGAGAGGAACAGAGAGAGAGAAAGAAACATCGACATGAAAGGATCACATCGAGTGGCTGCCACCCGCACGACCGACCAGGGCCGGGGACAAACTGCAACCGAGGTACGTGCCCTTAGCGGGAACCGAACCCGGGTCTCTCTGGACCGCAGGCTGACGCTCTAACCGCTGAGCCAAACCGGCCAGGGCTGTGTGTCTTTTTATTGGAGCATTCAAACCATTCACATTTAAGGTGATAATTGATATGTACTTATTGCCATTTTTGTTTAGTGTGGTTCTATTTTTTTTTTCTATTTTTCTACTAATTACAGCAGTCCTTTTAGCATATCTTGCAGTGCTGCTTTGGTTTTAATATATTCCCTTAGCGTTTTATGTCTGGAAAGCTCTTTATTTGACTTTCTATTTTGAATGATAGCCTTGCTGGATAGAGCAGTCTTGGATTTAGATCCTTGTTTTTCATGACTTTGAATACTTCATGCCACTCCCTTGTAGCCTGTAGTGTTTCTGTTGAGAAGTCAGCTGAGAGCCTTATCGAGGTTCCTTTGTAGGTAACCTGTTGTTTATCTCTTGCTGCCTTGAGAATTCTCTCTTTGTCTTTAATTTTTGGCATTTTAATAACTATGTGTCTTGGTATGGGCCCATTTGGGTTCTTCTTACTTGGGGCTCCCTGTGCTTCTTGAATTTGAATGTTAGGAAAGTTTTCTGTCACCATTTCTTCAAATATATTCTCTAACCCTTGCCCATTTTCTTCCTCTTCGGGGACTCTTATGATGCGAATGGTATTATGTTTTCAGTTGTCCCACAGTTCTCTTAAGCTGTCTTCCTGTTTTTTAATTGATTTTTCCTTTTGGTTTTCTGATTGGTTGATTTTTTCTATCCTGTCTTCTAATTCACTGATCCGGTCCTCAGCTTTCTCTGCTCTGCTGGTTAGTCCTTCCAATGTGTTCTTTATTTCTCCTATGTCATCCTTCATTTCCACTTGGTTGGTTTTCAATGTTTCTATATCTTTACTCATGGTGTTGATGTCCTTACTCATGCTGTTGAGCTTCCTCAAGATCATGGCTCTGAACTCTACCTCTGATAATTTGCTTAACTGCATTTCATTGATCTCATCTTCGATAGAGTTCTCCTGTTCTTTCATTTGGGATTTGTTTCTTTGTTTCACCATTTTGGCTATCTCAGTGGGTTTTGGAGCCTGCCAAATTTTCCCTGTGGGTGTTGGTGTTCTGCTATTTGTGGCTCCCTCTACTGGGTTTGGATGAGCTTGGGTGGGCCCACGTTAAACACCACTGTCAAGTTTTACTTTCCTGGGTAGATTTGCAAGCCCAGGAAAGATTCAGTTACCCTCTACCTTTTTCCTGGAGGCTAGTAGTCTGAGTTACTCAGTGCCTTTGAATGTAGCCCTGGTGTTCTGCATAAGATTTCCTGAGGGTGGGATAGCTGCTGGTTGCTAATGAGCCTCAATTTGCATTTCTTTGCCTTACCTGGGAAAAGCTGAATCTCTGAGGAAGGGTTGCTGCTTTTCCCCACAGCTCTGGGAAAGAGCACACTGGCCACCATCCTTTATGGCCACAACTCAGCCAAAACTCTGAGTGCCCTCCAAATCCCAGTTGTCCTCACAGAGTTCCAGCCCAGTCTGCCCTCCCTCTGCCGTAGCCCACAGGTTGGTGGCTGTGGCTATTAGTGCTCTGTCCTGGCCTTTGGCACTGTGGAGCGGGCTTGGTCTTTATTCCCCCAGGGCACTGCTCACAGCTAAGACTGCTGCTGTCCATGGGCTCCCAGCGTGCCACCCTCTTGCACCTCCACACATCCTACCAGTGTCCCTGGTTATATGATCCTGTCCTACTGCTTTTCTGTTGCCTTTTTCTGAGGATTTGTCTTTATTTTAGTTGTAATTCCTGTTTGGTCCTTGGAGATCGTCTGTGTAGCCTCTATTCACTCTGCCTCCATTTTCACATCCTCTACACCTATCTTGTGTGCAGCTGGGTTGCACAGGCCTCTCTGATACCCCCACACCGTGCAGGTCCCGTGGGTAGCTTGATTGCACAGTACCTTTGGGGACCTGGCTTTATGCCTATGTTATGGGCTTCTGGGTCGCACAGGCCTCTCTGGTGCTTCAACACTCCACACTTCCTACAAGTAACTGGATGGCAGAGTCCCTGCTGGGTTGTGCAGTCGTCTCTGGTGCCCCAGCACCCTGCATGTCCCGAGGGCGGGCAGCTAGATCGCACCAGTCTCTCTTGGGCTCTGGCTTCCCACTGCTCTTATGAGCTGCTGGACTGCACAGGCCTCTGTGGAGCTCCAGGTCCCGCCGCTGGTGGCTGGGGAGTGCTGCTGCCCCGTGGGGCTCAACTCCTGCTCAGCCTTTGCTGTAGTTTTGGGGGATGGGTGTCAGCTGCTGGTCTGTGCTTCTGTTGCCTGGGGATGAATGTCTGCTCCCCAGCCTCTGTTGCTGGGGGTGTATCTTGACTCTGATTGGGCTGCTAATATGGGGGATGGTGCTGAGCTTCGGGCTGTCTGCGGCTTCTGCAACTGGCGCCTTGGGAGCTCCACTACTGTGCGCCCGTCTTTGCTGACACAGAGTGTCCACTGGTCCCATGGTGTCAGGTGTGCTGGTGGGCTCAGGTTGCTGGGTCCTAGCCGCTCCCACTGCCTCCTTCCAGGGAAGACCCAGGATCTTCCAAAATGGTGGGACCTCCCTGCAGGGCAGAGAAAAGTGCCCTGAAGAGCTGCTTACCGTGGTAGCCAACTGCTCCGTCCACAGCACAGGAACCTTTTGCTCTGTGGCTCTGCACTGCTTGGGTTTGGTCATCCACCTTCATGTCCACTCACACTCTCTCACACACTCGCTCACTCTCTCACACACTCACCCTCCCTCTGGTCCCGCCTGCCGCTGTCTTCTGTTTGACTCATCTTGCACTTGTATCTGTCACCTGGTGTATTAGTTTTCTACGGTTGCATAACAAATTACTACAAACTTAGAGACTTAATACATCACCCATTTATGAGCTCACAGTTCTGTAGGTTAGAAGTCTGGATAGGCTTAGCTGGTTTCTCTGCTTAGGGTCTCACACGACCCAAATCAACATGTTGGCTGGGCTGATTTCTTACCTGGAGACTCTGGAGAAGAATCTGCTTCCATGCTCTTTTGGACTAATGGCAGATTTCAGCTCCTTATGATTGTAGGATAGAGGTCCCCATTTTCTTGCTGGCGGTCAGCTAGGAATCATGCCACCTGCATTCTTTACCATGTGACCCTCTTCATCTTCAAAATGATCCATTATGTTCAGTGCTTAAAATCTTTCTGACTTCCCTCTTGCCATCAGCCTGAGAAAAGTCTCTGCTTTTAAGGGCTCCTGTAATTAGATCAGGTCCACCTGAGTCATTTCTCTTTTGATGAACTCAAAGTCAACAGAGAAAATCCCTTAAATATAACCTTAATCACATAATCACAGTGGAGATGTCTCATCATATCACAGGTCCCATCTACTCTCCAAAGGAAAGGGATTTTAAGAAGGTGAAAGTCACTGGGGGTCACACTAGGATTCAACCTACCACAGTTAGTAAATACATCACTTGCCTTCTTATCTCATGGTTAGTGAACATGGAAGAACACAGCTCCCTAACCTAGTTCCCCCTTTAGTGTTCTTTTTATTATTGATTATCTTATTTGATTTTTATGTTAGTTAATCTCCTACTTGGATTGTACAGTGCCTGGATCATAGAAAATACCTGACAGAATTTTACAAATATCTCTCTGTCATATGCTGGATCCCCAGATATCACCAACACAATCTGTTGATAAGACAAGCTGAGCTCATTGCTCCCTGCTGTGGGGAAAACACCACCTTGAGGAAGTTTTGACAGTACCTCAGAGGGGAGGGCAAGGTCAGAATTTATTGAAAATTGGAAATTTGGTTAAAGGCAGATCTTTCCACGTGTATGTCTGTGGAGGAGTGTGGTTGATGAGACTGGATAAAGATTGCGATGCAATAGTTCTGGACTGTGGGAAACAGTGAGGTGAGGATTTTTGAGACAAGGAATTCAAATAAGCTGAGGGTGCAAATAGTCAAGGCCTTTTAATAGAAAAGTTGATGGGTCTTTAGGAAAATTCTTATAATGAATAACCAAGGATTTTTTCTGGGCAAGAGTGTTCTGGAATAGTCGTATCATGTTAATATACAGTGAGCTGTGTGTATGGGGTTAGTTACGGGCTTCAGTCTCCATGCTCTGCGTGGGAGTAGATAACTGTGGTTCTTTTTGAATATTTATATGGCTATATTATATTTTTTCCAATTATAAAAATGTAATTCTAAACATAGAAACAATTAAGAAATGAAAAAAAAAATCACTTAGCATTGTATTTCCAGGGTATATATTTTGGATATCTTAGTCCACTTTTATATTCTCCCCATTATTTAGACATTTTCTTATATCATTAAATGTTCCTTAAAAATGGGTATGTAATATTCTGCTTTATGAATGTGGTATAGTGTTTTTATACTCTTACCTATCATTGGACATTTAAGTAATTATTTTAAACAACATTGCAAAGTATATCTTTGTACTATTATACATTCCTAGATGTTGCTTTTTTGTATTAGAGAATATGAAAAATTTTAAGGCTTTTTATATGTATTACCAAACTTATCTCTAGGAACATTATATCAATATATATTATCGCATACAAATTTTTATATTACTTCCAAGAGAGTATGAGCAACTTATTTCATTGAAGCCTTTCCTACCATTAACCATTTAGCATCTTTTGGTCAATTTGATATGGGATTGCACCATCTGAACTGGCTCGTATCTGACTGTTTTAAGACATCAGCATCATTTACTGAGCCCTTGTGGTCCTGCTGGGGGGTGGGGTGGGGGGGCAGGGGGTGGTGGTATCCCCAGTGAGCGGTAGAGACAGACTGCACTCTCCTTTCTTGTATCTCCCCAGGGACCTGATTTGGTTCTATGTAGTCTCCAGTTGTGGTGGATGCCTTTGCCAATTTGGCTACAGATTTGAAGTTATGCCTCCAAGGTAACATTTTTTTTGGAAACTGGAAAGCAATTCATTTTAGAATTCTATTCAGGTACCAGAGGTTAACTCTTTGATATCATTGTCCTTTTGAATGTAGGAGACAAATGGTGGAGCAACCTGGGTATGTTTCTTTTATTATCAATAATTAAAGAAGGAAATCAGTTACAAACTATAGGTTAAAAATTTCAAGATCATTTAAAACAATTGTTTTCAATTACAGTTGGCATGCAATGTTATATTATTTCAGGTGTACAGCATAGTGGTTAGACATTTATATAACTTGTTAAGTAACCACCTTGATAAGCCTAGTACCCCTCCGTACTCCCTGTGCTGTACTTGACTTCCTCATGACTAATCTGTAACTGCCAATGTGTACTTCTTAATCCCTTCCCCTTTTGTCACCCAGCCCCTGAACCCTTCCCATCTGGCAGCTATGAGGTTGTTCTCTGTATCTATGAGTTTGTTTCTCTTTTGCTTGTTCGTTTATGTTGTCCTTTTTTTAAAATTTACTTTTTTTTGGTTTTGTTAACTTATTTTTTCCTCCAATTTTTATTAATTTATTTTGGATACAGATGTTTCTACTTTTCTCCCCCAGACCCCTTCCTCCCTATCCCGCCCCTCCCCCCAGCATTGTTGTCTATGTCCATTGGTTACACATACCTGCATACAAGTTCTTTGGTTCATCTCATCCATCTCCCCCGCCCCCCTCCTCTGAGGTTTGTCAGTCTGAACCATGTATATTGTCCTGTTTTTTAGATTCCACATGCAAGTGGAACAATATAGTATTTGTCTTTCTCTGTCTGACATTTTACTTCGCATAATACCTTCTCGGTTCGTCCACGTTGTCAGGATCATTTCTTAATCCACTCAGACGTGGTTACAAGCTAAGGCTGAAGGCCCAGCGCCATTTCCCCTGCGGAGCCTGATGCTCTGCTGGCCGCCGGGACTGAGTGTGGGAGGCGCTGAAGGCTGAGCCGCGGCGCCTGGCTTTCAGGGAGGTGGGTTCTTCTTGCCGCAGCCTGTCTTCCAGCGCTCCTCACTCCACGTGCCCTGGGCACTTCGGCTGCCTGTCAGGCTTATTCTTCAAGCACAAAGCACAGTTTTCCAATTTCATAGTCATTTCCTGGAGCCAAGGTGGTACTTGGTAGTCTGGGCTGCTGTAACAAACGCCACGTGCTCTGTGCCTTACACACAGCGGGCGTCTGTTGCTCACAGCTCGGGGGCCGGAAGATCAGGTGCCTGCAAGGCCCGGCGAGAGCCATCTGTCCTGTTGCAGACTTCTCCTCGTGTCCTCACGTGGCAGAAGGGGTTGGGAGCTCTGTGGGGCCTCTTTGAAGAAGGACACTATTTTTATTTATGAGAGCTCCACACTCAGGGACCTAATCACCTCCCAAGGCCTTGCTTCCTAATACATTACCTCTAGGAATAGGTTTTAATATATGAATTTGTGGCAGGGGGGAGCACACATTCAGACCACAGCAGTTTCCAGCAGTTCAAGATTTATTCTACATCTTTTTAGTGGTCTATGCTTCCAACTACCACAAACTAATAGCTGGTCTTGAGCTTTTTCTTTTCATTCGAGCACAGCTTGGGGCTTACAGCTTAATAATTGCTGGTCAAAATGGCAATAGAGATGGGATCAGATGGTGGGTGGAGGTGGAGGTGGAGGAGAAAACCCTGTGCCCTTCTAGAAGATCACAGAGCTGTCCCAGGAGCAGCCCCTGGGTATTTATTCACCATTTTGTGAGCCTGGGCTGCTGTGTCAGGGATACGTGCTAAGTCGTGGTCACTTGCCAGTCACTGAAGGCTTCTGCTGACCCCATCTGCCTCAGACTATTTTAGGACTTAGTCCTGTCAGGGATTCCTTCCACCTAAACGAATGCTGCGTTTTTCTTCCTCTTCTGTCATCTGGTGCCGTGTAGTAAAGCCCTGACCTGGCAAATCTGAGATAAGTGTGTTCATCTTTCTATTATGTGATTCAGTAATAATCTTAGATTTAGATCTTTCAGGCTTCTACTTCTTTTTTCAAGCTAAAGTGGGTTTGGCAGTGGAAGGGGTGAGTAGTCAGTACTATGTATACATCAGTGCTTCTCAGATTCTCTGCTTATAAAACCACTTGAGGATTTTGCTCAAAAATACAAATTCTAATCTAATATGCTGGTTCTGAAAAGCTCCCAGTTGATGATGCTATTGATTCAGAGTCCACACTTTGTGGACTTTAACTTTGCCTGAACATTAGAATCACTCCAGGGAATTAAAAACACCGATGCTGCTCTGGCTGGTGAGGCCCAGTTGGTTGGAGGGTGATCCTGTGCACCAAAGGGTTACGGGTTTAATTCCCAATCAGGGCACATACCCAGGATGTGGGTTTATTCCACTGGTTGGGACACTTATGGGAGGCAACCGATCACTGTTTCTCTCTCACATCGATGTTTCACTCTCTCTCTCCTTCTCCCTTCCTTTCTATCTAAAATCAATAAAGGCATATCCCCGGGTGAGGATTTAAAAAATGTTTTAAAAATAAAAATAAATAAAAACACCAATGCCCCAGCTCTATTCCAGACCACATAACTGAAAATTTATGGGAATGGGACATACATGATTTTCTCCCTTTCATTTTTTTTTTTTGAGAGTAACATTCTTTAGGTGACTTTATTTTGTACCCAGAGTTGACAACCACTGGATTTGGATTAGTGCAGAAAAATATTAAATTCAGAGGCAGAAGCCAGTTTTATCCCAATGACACTACTTCCTCAGCATGTGTCAGCATGTGATTGATCAGAAAGATACACTAGATCACTCTAGTGATAACTGATAATCATTACATGTGTGTCTACTCATCCAGATTTGTTTTAGCCATTTTACATTGCAATTTGTGATGACTCTCTATTTCATGAAACATTGAGTCTCAACTGGCATTGGAAACTCTATATTTTGGCCATCCATGGCCAATTCCGACTGCACATTCATTTTGGCCACATCTTGTCCCTGGACACACTATGGGCTTTCTAACCCATCTGGCATTGCTCAAGCTATTCCCTGTGCTTTGAAATGTCCTTCTCCTCCACCCTCTTCTATCAGACTCCCCATATTATGTGGGTGCAGCCATAGCCATTCTTCAGGGCCTACTTCAAATTTCAATTTCTCTAAGAAACCTTCCCTTGCTCCCTTTTCAGTCAGTATAAATCTATGTTTTATTGCACTTTCCTTCTCTCCTGTGTAATTTGTCAGTCAGCTTTGTGTCAGTTATGTTTATATATATCCCTTTCCTCCTCCAGATTGTGAGCTCCTGGAGGGCACAGACCATGTCTTATTTATCTTTCTATCTTTCCTATAAAGTATATAGTGTATTTTCACTTAGTGGAATTCAATATGTGTTCACTCAAGTTGGAAACATGGCCTCTGAGTGCTACACTGAGAATAATATCTGCAAGAAGTAGATTATGGCCAGTGCTTTGGATTTAGGGTCCTATTCAATTATAACCAGACTTGGTGGGTGCAGCATGGAATAACTCTTTCCGCTGAAGTAATTTCATAATGTTCCAGACACTCCAAGTCAGCTATGGTTAAAGGTGGGCTATGTCTGTCTGACACTCAGGACAGGAGGAGCTTGGGTTAACCTTTACCATGGAAGGTTCACCTGGCATCTCAAACCAGAAATTCTTTAACTGGGGATGACTTGAGGTGGGGTGGCATTTCTTGAGGATGCTTTGTACTGGAAGGAGGGTAAAGAAGCTAATGTGTATTGATCACCAACAAGCTATTAGGCTGGATGTTTTATCCATATAATCTCATTTACTTCTTGATAACTCTGTGAGGTAAGTATTATTCCTGTTCTAAAGGTAAAAAAAGGACAGATCCACTACATTAGTTATTGGCCCAAGGCCGCACAGCTGATGCACCACACAGTCCAAGTCTGCACCAAACTCTGACTCCAAGACCAACAGTACTTCTTTTAAAGTAGAGAATCTACATCTGGTTGTTTACTAGTTTCTAACTGAGGTTCTCTTCTCATGAAGATAAAAGATGATCCAGATTGCTCCTGTATCTTCTCGTTCAACAGAACTTGGTTGGCTTCCTTGGAGCACTCTCCCTCTTCCTATTCATTTTCAACTGTAAGCTCAGTGAGGACAAGAATGGAGTAATTTGCTCTTTTATTTTGCTCTCCAGTAGGAGTCAGAATAGACAAAAGGTTAAGATCACAGGTTTTGTGATATATCTGATAAGGGGTCAATTTACAAAATATATAAAGAACTTATACAATTCAACACCTGGAAGACAAACAATCCCATTAAAAATGGCAAAGGGCCCTGGCAGGTTTGGCTCATTGGTTAGAGCATCAGCCCTCGAACCAATGGATTGCAGGTTTGATTCCAGCCAAGGGCATGTACCTTGGTTGTGGTTCGTCCCCGGCTCTGGTTGGGTCATGCAGGAGGCAACCAGTTGATGTGTCCCCTCTCACATTGATGTTTCTTTCTCTCTCCCTCCCTCCCACTCTATCTGAAGATTAATAAAAAATATCCTTGAGTGATGATTAAAAAACAAAACAAAACAGGGAAAAGCACCTGAATAGACACTTCTCCAAAGAGGACATAAAAATGGTCAATAGACATGTGTAAAAATGCACAAAGTCACTAATTATCAGAGAGACACAAATTAAAACTACAATGAGGTATCACCTCACACCTGCCAGAATGGTGGCCATCAGCAAATAAAAAAATGACAAATGCTGGCAAGGATGTGGAGGACAGGGAATTATAGTACACTGCTGGTGGGAATGCAGACTGGTGCAGCCACTGTGGAAAATAATATGGAGTTTCCTCAAAAAATTAAAAATGGAACTGCCATTTTACCTAGTGATCCCACTTCTGGGACTATATCTTAAGAACCCCAAAACACCAATCAGCACCCCCATGCTCATAGAAGCATCATTTACAAAAGCTAAGATCTAGAAACAGCCCCCGAGTTGTGCAGCGGAAGCATGCTGGGCCCATAGAAACAGCCCAAATGTTCTTCAGTATATGAGTGGATAAAAAAGCAGTGGTATATTTACACAATGGAATACTATGCAGCTGTGAGAAAGAAAGGTCTTTTACCCTTTAAGGTGGCATGGGGGGAACTGAAGAGTTTTATGCTAAGTGAAATAAACCAGTCAGAAAAAGACAAATATCATGTGATCTCACGTACATGTGAACTCTAATGAACAAAATAAACTGAAAAAAAACAAAATAAATCCAGAGACATAGATGCATGAAACAGACTGACAGATCTCAGAGGGGATGAGGATGGGAAGATGGGAAGAGATTAACCAAAGAACATGTATGCATATATGCATAGCTCATGGACACAGACAATAGTGTAGTGAAGGTCTGGGGTGGGGTGGGGACTATGTAGAGAGAGGCTAAAGAGGGGGATGAGGGACATTTGTAATACTGGCAACAATAAAATAAATAAATAAATAAATAAATAAATAAAATTTAAAGAACAGATCATAGACTATTATCTGGCAGTGGTTTGAATTCTTGATTTCTGTATGAACACTGAGTAGAGGAAAGTGATTAGTTTAGTACCTGACATATTATAACTATTTCACACGTTTTCGATGAACCAAACTTTCTCAATTAGCCTATTGCAGGGGTGAGTCTAGATCTATGACCACAAACACATTTTGTACTTTTCTACAATTCAACTTAATTTAATGTAGGTCCCATTCTTCTGGGATGAGAGGACATTTTCAACTTGAGTTTCTCATTCCCTTTGCAGGTGGGGATGTATGTAAGTTTAAGTGGTGCCAAGGCAAGATGGAGATAGGGGATGACTGGTCACTTATGTGATCTTCTCACAGAGACATCCATTATCCACTGGGCCCTTGGTTGTCGATTAATGTGTAGATATATTCCTTCTCAAGGATCTTATTTCTTTGTGGGGAGGGGGCTCTATCTAGACCAAGAATGCAAATTCCTTCTGCCTTTGGGTTTCATCAACCTCTGGTAAGGTTTTGCTGTTTCCCTGAAACTTTAACCAGGAGGCAAAGCACAAGACCCTGTCATCTGGGACCTGCTGATATTCCCTTCCTGTTGTTGACTGACTCATAACACAGAGAGGCTGACGCATGCACTCACCATCTGTCTCTCTCTTTTCTGTTCCACAAGTTCTGGGAATTTTTCTAGTCTGGGGGGGGAAAATGTCCTCTTTTACCCCTAGCAGCATTTTGTCCAAGCTTTCCTATTTCTCTAAGGGCATCTACCTTTGGAACACAAACGATAAAGTATTCTTTGTTGTCCTCTCATTCCACAAAGTCATACCTTTCCTCCGAGGCAGTGAGCACAAAATAGCTTACTTGGGATTTGGGGAAACCACAGGAGGAATAAAACTGCAGGGGGAAACATGGGCTGGTTTTAAAAAGCATCATCCTATCACAGCTTCACTTGGCTTCATCCTCCCCAGCAATTCAAGGAAGACCTTGGTTTTGTCTTTCATCCCTGTGTTCTTAATCTTTAGACATTGTTCTTTCTGTGAGTACTCTGATTTTCTGTGTGATTAATGCTTTGTATGCCATTGTTCCTGTTAGTTTTGCCTTTCTGATTAGAGAGTAAACTCATTAGTAATTTCCTACAGAGCCTATCTGAGTTCTCAGGCTGTGAATGTTACAAAAAATGTTGAATGACTCAATCACAGAGGCGCAGACATGTATTCCACTGTCTTAATTTTCTTCTTTTCTGCTCTCATCAATAAAAAAGCCTCATAAATATTCTTGTTATAACATAAAGTTCTTATCACATGAAACTATTTCTGTGTAAATTATCTCAAAGTATTTGAATGGCATCAAACAAAAATGACGTTAAAAATTTATCCCTATTAAAATATGAACTTTGAGTGATTGCACAGATAAAATGTCAGATAACCTATTTTTAAATATATCAGCTACAAGATATTTTGTCCTGAGTCATGTGGTGTTCATCCTCCTTGGAGCCCACGTGGGACCTCAGAGAAGGTGCAGAAAGCATTTCCCATGTTGGATGAAGTTCAGGCAAAATTGGACTTATGGTTTCTTGTCCAGCATGTTAGAAACTTAAGACAAGAAACAAGCTCAACAAACTGAAAATCAACGATTTTTCTTACATTCGTCAGAGAAGTAAAGTTATAGGACAAACCACTGTTCCCAAAATTGAAGAGAGAGGCAGATAGAACAAAACTTATTAGATCAGAATCCCAGGAGCAGAACACTCTACAGGAACCAGTGCCTGTGTAAGAAAACCGAATTCTAGTTGATGAATTTCTGAAGACTGTGTAGACAAGTCTGAGAGTTGAAAACTCCAGGGGTTCTAGTTTTGGGAGAGGGAGGAGTCCTACATGTTTTACCTCCAGGAGCCCTATAGTATTTTCACCATGAAGATCAGAGGGAAAAAACAAAACAGAAAACAACCCATTGTGGTTTCAAAAGAGGAAAATAGTCATTTTGAAATATACCCAGAAAATTCTATTTTTACCAATAAGGCCTGTTCTCAAGAGAAATGATTTTACCAGAGTCTAACCTGCTGGGATTTTGCAAAAGAGTAATTGATATAGGGAAGGAAATACACAACTCCAGCCCTCTCTAGCCTTCCTGTCTCAACTAAGGGAAATGGGGAGAGGGAAACAAAATGATACAAAACTGAGAGTCCCTTGTGAAGGTCACAGACCAGGGACACAGGTTCCCCCAAAAGGCTGATACCTAGTCAAAGGACTGTAGAATGCTTCCCCTCCACCCGCCAACACGCACACCTTACCAATACATTTATTAAAAACTTATCGTATAAAGCAATAGAAAAACAAAGGATTACAATGGAAAGAACTGTGAGTTTCAGACATTATTTAAGAAGAGTGTGGTCAAAACTGATCCAGGTAGAGGCTGGCACCAGAAAGGACACCGGGTTGTTGGAACATGAAAGATGAAGTGCATAAAAATATCTTCCTAATGACAGAGGTTACTAGCTCTTTTGCTTAGCACAAGATGAGTCTGCGATGGGCCCAGCAGTAAGGTGCCAAACTCTGAGCTAAGCAAAAGAGCTAGTAACCTCTGCCATTAGGAAGATATTCTTCCAATAATCACACACATTTATATAAAAGTGTACCTATGACAAGAGATCTTCATGGTATGAGAACCTATAACTGGAGAAGTAGGTCTAATCATGGAGATGATAGAAGGCTTTCTGTCAGAGGAGGTAACTGAGTAAGATATAAAAGCTGAGTGAATCTCAACTAATTGAGGATACTTTCTAGACAGAGAATACAGTCTGTGCGTGAAGAGACTCAGATAGAAATTACATGGGGAGTATGAATAGTTGCAAAAAGCCAGGAGCCCAGCAATCTTGGGTCTATGGGAGACTGTTAAGAATCAGGATGGAGTTCACTGCAAGGTTGGAAGGAACTGCTGGTTAACACAAACTAGGCAAGGTGTGTGTTGCAGACATTTTCTTTGAATCTCTATGCAGTTTTATAAAAATGTAGGTATCATATATCAATGATATACAGTATGAAAACAAAGCAGGATGATGGAGTATATGGTTGGGTATACCAGTAGCACAAGTCATTATACACTCCAGCAGGAAGCTGACTCTGGGATACAGGAACTTGATGCAGAAGAAGATAAGGCAGGAGATTGGCCTGAATGGCAAGAGCCTGAAAGTTGGCTGACCTAAGTCTAGGCACAGTCTCTTATCACGGGCTTCTGTAGCCCATTCGCCTATCTGTATACCAGTTTTCTTATATCCAAAAAATAGAAACATTTCCTGATCTTGCCAGCTCTTGGGATGGTACAAACATGGAAAAGCCTGTCATTTCACTCATTTATGGTACCTGTTTCACCAGATATATTCTATCAAGTGAACACTAGAAACAAAGTGAATAACATGACAGGCATGTTCTTACACTGGGAGAGCTTGCCTGTCCCATTTGACAATGTCACTTACGCAGAAGCAATAACTCTGCACAATCAAGTGCTCAGACTAACGTGATAAAACTGAGTTTTTCTTCTTTCATGCATCTCAGAGTTCAGTGAGTAAGAAATTAAATAAACTCTGGAGGGTTCCAAGAAATAAAAGTGAAGAAGAGGAGGTGAGGTAGCAATTAGGTGATTAGAAAGCCTTTTCAGA
The DNA here is from genome assembly GCF_014108415.1 of Molossus molossus. Taxonomy (NCBI): domain Eukaryota; kingdom Metazoa; phylum Chordata; class Mammalia; order Chiroptera; family Molossidae; genus Molossus; species Molossus molossus. The sequence goes on along the minus strand of NW_023425403.1, from coordinate 48,128,827 downwards.
AGAGCTGAGAGTTGAAAGAAGCAGCAGTGATTATAAAATGATGTAATTAATACGTTTTTTATTTATATAAAATATTTTTTTTGTACAGAAACTTTGGCAATAATTCCATAAGTGTGTTCCTGAAAATCTTGTCTTCTGCAAAATTGAGGATTGAAAGTAACAGAATTTATGGGGGAAAACAAGATTGAATAGATCCCTTAAACTCAACAGCACTTTATAACTACAGACAGATAAAAGTGGTAATAAGCCAATAGAACATTGATCTGGTGAAACCTGTGTTGGTCTGTGGACCCAGTATGGTTCCTCTGCCATCTAAAACCCTGGGATTTATGCACAGTTCGTTTTTAATAGTGACCAGTCTCATCAACATAAAACATATAATCCAGGGTAGACTTTTCTTCCTTATTGTTTTTCTTAACAGGGGAAATGTCTTTCCAGCTTTTTCATCTGCAATTGTAGCTTCCCCAAATGGGCTTAAAATAAATGTTGTGGTTTATGAAGTCATGAAACCAGCCCATGATTGCACTAAAGTCACTTCTATGGGATTATAAGCTTTGGTCTTAAGATCTTTTTAAGATCTAAAATATTTTCCTTAATGCTAAGAAAGTTGGTTCTTAATTTTATGGGGGGAAAAAAAAAACTGTGCCCAGAAAAATGACAGAAAAAGCAACCCAATTTCTGGATTATACAAACATTATTCTCCTGTTTCTCAATCAGATTTGAGTTAATTTGTGTTAGAGATGTAGGCATTTTAGCAGAATAGGTTGTAAATCATTTTATAAAACAAAGACATTACAAATTTTTTTTTTTTTTGTGGTTTAGTTTTCACAGTATGAAACTGGGTAAACAATATGTTTCATGGCAAAGAACGAACAAAACTTTGGAAAACTCTTCATTTCAAAATGTCTTTAGAGCTTTCTATGGACTGAATTGTGTCACTCCAAAATTTGTACGCTAAAGTTCTAACCCCTGGTGTGGCTAATTGGAGATCATGATTTTAGGAGGTAAAGATGAAATGAGGTCACATAGGGTTAGGTGGGGCCCAGATCTGTTAGAATTAGTGTCCTTATTAGAAGACAAACCAGAGAGGTTGATCTTTTTTCTGCCATGTGAGGACAGAGGAGAAAGTGCTGTCTGCAAGCCAGGAAGGGAGTTCTCACCAGAAACCAACGATACTGGCACCCTGATCTCAGACTTCTAGCTTCCAGAACTGTGATAAAATGAATTTCTTTGGTAAGCCAATGAGTCTATGGTGTTTTGTTAGGGCAGCCTGCCCTGACTCACATAGACCTTTCATACAATCTTTTTTATATATTTTTTAAATCCTCACCTGAGGATATTTTTCCATTTATCTCATTTATCTTCAGATAGAGTGGGAGAAAGGAAGAGAGAGAGAGAGAAACATTGATGTGAGAGAGATACATTGATTGGTTGCCTCCCACATGACCCCGACTAGAGCCGGGGACAAATCTCAACTGAGGTATGTGCCGTTGGCCAGAATCACACCCTTCACTCATTAGTCCTCGGGTGGATGCTCTAACTGCTGAGCCAAACTGGCCAGGGCCTTTTATACAATATTTTAAGTGTACTCATGACTACAAATCTTGGCACATTTTACTTTTAGAATCAACCAAATGTTGTTTGAAGCCAAGGCTACTGAATAAAAATGGATTAACAAACACAATAAAAGCATTTTCTTAGATAAAAATGAAATTTAGTCATAAGGTAAGAACATTCCTTTTGAATTGTGACCATAGACTGAATTTGGGGGTAATTATAAAAGGGAGCAAGGACAGCATCACTGCAGTAACTGTGTGGATTCTCAGAAAGTTACTTTGAAGGCCAACATTCATTTGCAAAATTGTTTTGTCGTTTTCCCCTCAATTATAAAAGAGAAAAAGGATATCAATACTTAAAAATTTCAGAATTTTAAAAAATCACAAATAAATTAAAAACAGAAATTTGTTATCACCATTGTGAAACTTTTACAGTTTTACTACAAAAACTTCAGCCAAATATCTACACATGCACACACACAAGCTCCTATATTTAAGGTCACATTAAATATGGTATTTTAGCCTGGCTGGGGTGGCTCAGTGGTTGAGTGTTGACTCATGCACCAAGAGGTCACGGGTTCAATTCTCGGTCAGGGCACATACCCAGGTTGTGAGCCTGATCCCCAGTGGGGGGCATGCAGGAGGCAGCCACTCAATGTTCTCTCTCATCAATGTTTCTATCTCTCTCTCCCTTTCCCTTCCTCTCTCTAAAACCAATGAAGAAAAAAATAATAATAAAAGTAAAAAATAAATAAATATGGTGTTTTATATCCTGTATTGTTTCTATTTAACATTATGTTATGAGGATTTCAGAAGTGATTCAAAATACTTGAAAAACAAGGTTAAGAATGTTCATATAATATTACATGGTATGACTATCCCAATCATCTTTTAAAACTATTGTAGGACATTAAAAACTTTTCATTTATTTTATGGTAAAATCTTACAAACAACAAGATTTAAAACTATAAGTTGTTCTATGAATTTGTCCAAGTGGATTTGAAATTTAAATGAGGTCTCGAATTTTACTTTAGTTACAGAAAGCTAAGTGTGCCAATTCCTCTCTGGGCAAAATTTTTAAAGAAATCAAGGGCCTGGGTCAAGAGTTTTAAAGTAATCACCAGACAGGCCATATTTTAGGTGGAATTGCATCACCACAGTAGACCCTTAATCCTATAATTGGCTTAAGTATTCCCAATGTACCACAAATTTAATCAGAGTGGTCTAATGTTTCAGATCAATGTCTCTAACTTTTTGTAGTGAACCACTTAATGCAAAATCCATGCCTCTATAAAACCTAATCATGAAACTTTCCTCTTTTTTTAAATCAGCTAATCATAAAGCTCTCTTATATCTACACTTCAACAAAAGAAACAGAAACAATACTCATTCTAGGATTTTCTAACTCAGCTGAGACCTAGTTATTATTGGAGTAACCACAGGATGTAGGCCACAGTTCACATGCAAGGGCTGTGATCAATTGAAAGAAAACCAGCCAACCAACTAAAATACTGTTCTATCATACACATCATTGCTCTATATTGAGAAAACTCTTCAAAAAAGCTTCATGTTGTTTTTCTCATCCTGTGCAATTTTCTGCTTCTGTTCTTTGGCAGATCTAGACAGGGAGGATACAAAAAATTCAGGAGGGTTTTTCCAGAATCACATTGCGTTCTTGAACCAACTTTAATGTTGCTGGGTTGGTGTGACCATGGACATGGGAACTCCAAGCCTGGGAGTTGGATCTTGTGCCTGGTTTGTCTTAGAGAATCTCTGCCATCCTCAGCAGTGGAAAACCCTTCCTGGAGGTCATGATGCCTTAGCAGATACTCTAGTCAGGAACTGAGGTCACAACAGTCCCCACACTTACTTCTTCCCCATTTCCTGTCCCATTTTTTGGGAAATAGATCAGATGTGGCTTGCATTGACTGTGTATGGATCCTACTGAGGGATTAATAGCACATACGTTGAAGAACCGGAACCAGAGATGTAGAACTACTACCAGTTTTGCCCTCTTTTACTCATCCTTACCTCTAGGGCTCATCCATTCTTTTCAGGACTATTTTAATAGTCTCCTATGAGAGTCTCAGGAAGTTGGCTTCCTGACATAGCTATCAGATCTGTCTTTCCAAAACCTTAAATGTTTTGCTCTTTACAACCTGCAGGATTAAAATCCAATCTCTTGGCATGACATTCAAAGCCCTTTGAGATCGGGCCCCTCCTGCTCCCAGCCTTTCTCAGGTCCCATGTTTACCAGACTCCACACTCCAGCAGTATCAAAATGCAATAGTTCCCTGAATGCATCTTGTTATTGAAGGTACTACAATTATAACTTTGGGCAACTTACTTAGCTTCTGTGTTTTGGTTCAATCAAATATGGGGACTAATGTAAGGATTGTTTTAAAAATTAAATGAGGTAATATGCAGAAACAGCTTAGAGTAGAGCCTGGGACATAGTAAGATGCTCAGCAAATTCCATTATTGTTATATCCTCTTCCTGGAATCCCTTACCTTCCTCTTTGATCTGATTCCTACTTACCCTTTAAGATGCAGATCAAGTATATCTTTCTCTGTTCATTGTTTACTTGCCTCTGCTAAGTAGAGATCGTTGCTTCTGTTGACCTCTCTGTACTTAGTACCTACCACTCACATCATCAGTTATATCCCCTTGCCGTTCTTTGCTCCCATGTCTGTCTCTGTCTCGAGACTGGAAGCGTGTTGAGGGCAGGGTGCACATCTTAGTCATCTCAGTAGCCCTTCCTTAGCAAAAACCTTGGCCCACAGGAAACTCTCACTTAACTCTTATTGAATGGTTCAGGATTAGGGTTCCACAGCTGCTTCATCCCTTCCCAGCCTGACAGCCATGTGTGAGGGTGGGTGCTGGGTTCAGTTGAATTTCAGGCACACAGTCTTCTGAGGTGGTCTCCGAGTGTCCGGCCACAGAAAAACATTGCGAATTCCTGTGGCTGGTTCCTCATCCCCAGAAAGTGTGTCTCAGCAAATTTCTGTGTGCTGGATTCAGCATCAGAGCCACACCACAGAGTGCAAGGAAAAGCAGATTTTGAGCCTCTACCTTTCACTGGACACATGCCTGATTTACTGTTTCCCACACACTCAAGTTGATCCTGCACCAGTAAGAATATTTTCATTGAGCTTGGAAGTGAAGCTTGTAAGACAGACCTGGATATTGGGGTGGGAAGAAACATTTACTTCACTTTCAAATATTGCAGTTTCTTATTATTACTAAACAAAGTTGTCCATGCAGCAGTACCAGCCCTTCATAAATCTCCTAAATAGTTCTTGTTTAAAATCTGACCTAATTCCAAAATGTCCATAAAGATGATTGGAATACAGCACAAGAATACCTTGCTACAGAGAAACCTATTTAAAATCAGTTCAAAGCTGATTTTGAAAAATTGCAAGAAAGGAAAATATGTAAAGTAGGAAAAATGTGCTATAAGGAAAAAAATGTGTGAGAGACTGTGAGAGAGCTGTAATCAGATTCCACAGCTCTGTTGAAAGGACAATATTGGCACTTCAAAGCCTCTAAAGATGTTACTGAGCTATGAGGCTTAAGAACAAGGTGCCAGATAGATGGTAAAAATTAGTACGGATCCAAAAATTAAAAATACCCAATATTAGAAACCTTTAAGATCATTATACTACCTCCTCAGTACTATAAAGTTATTAAAACAGAATTAATAAACAGTTATAATAACCTAGGAAACACTAAAGACAAATCCAAAAGTAAAGGCAATTACACAATTGTAGGCACAGAATGATCTCAAGTATGGAAGAGCGTAGTAAGAAACAGAGAGACTGTCATACCATCAAAGTTGTTGCCTCTTAGTAGGTAGTGGAATAATAATTTCCTCTTCTTGCTCCTGGCTTCTATCAACTTATCAAATTAAATTTAAACATTGGTTTATTATTAATTTTGCCAAAAAAATCTTTGATTTACATTTACAACTGAAGACTTGCCAGTGAGCCGGTGGCTCTTCTGGAATATCTTTTTGTTTTTGAGGGGAAATGAAGCCTTGGACAAACTCTCAGAAATAATGTATCGGTTAATCTAGCTCTGGTAGAGGAATGTATCAGTAGTATTCCAGACAAATGCTTATTGGGACTTGGGAGCAGATGTGGGAAAACTTTAGTATTCTGCTTCATGTTGGCACCTATTGTAGCTTCATCCCAACTTCCACACCCACTATGAGAGAGCATCACACTCTGGGTCAGCTATTGCAGCAGGGGGAGCAGGTGGGCATGCTGTCACTGCAGGGGAGGCAGTTCAAGGAGGGCAGAAGTGCAAGGCGAGAGGGGAGCCATCTGGCCAATAGAGAGTCAACTGAGAGACAAATGGATCTGGGAGCTGATGAAAATGCACAAGGGCTTTATTTGGCCTGGACTGGAGGTGGAATGAAGGATGGTGCTTTTTGAAAATGACTCAGATTTCTGGCTTGGAAGCAGATTTTTGTTTTTGCCTTTTTAGAAAATGAGATGAACTTCCTTGCTGGTATGAGTTGGGGGAGATGGCTAGATATAAGACCGTTGATGATATTGATCTGTAAGGCCATACTGTAAAGAAAATTTATCTAGATTTCTATACTATCTAGTTCATATTAAGTCCCTGGAAAATTACCTTCAAATTTTAAGGAAGAAATAACACCAGTACTGCCCAGCTAGTATGGCTTGGTGGATGAGTGTTGACCCATGCACCAAGAGGTCACCGGTTCGAATTCCTGGTCAGGGCACAAGCCCAGGTTGTGGGCCAAATCCCCAGTGGGGGGCATGCAGGAGACGGCCAATCAATGTTCTCTCTCATCAATGTTTCTATCTGTCTCTCCCTTTCCCTTCCTCTCTCTCTAAAATCAATAAAGAAAAAAAAAAGAATAATAAAAAAAGAAATAACACCAATATTATAAAAAATATTTCAAGAAAAGAAAAAAGAGGAATCCTTCCCCAGCTCATTTTATGAGGCCAACATAACTTTAACCCAAAGAATGACAAGGACTTTGCAAGAAAGGAAAGTCATGGACCAAAGTTTCTCATTGACACAGATGTAAAAATCTGTAAAAAAGAAAAAAAAATTGACAAACCAAACTGAGCAATAAATAAGAAAAGATAATATCCCATGAACAAATTGGCTTTATTTAACAATACAAAGTTGGTTTAATATTCCAAATCAATCAGTACATGTCCTTATGTATTTCAGAAGAGAAGAGAAAAAAATCACCATCTCACAGATGCAGAAAAACATTTGATAAAGTGTAATATCACTTAAAAATTTGTTTATTTTGATTGTGGTAAAATACACATAACATATAATTTACTAATACCACTTTTTTCAATGCATTAATTCATTTGATCTTCACAAGAAGTCTAAGAAATAGGCACTGCTATTTTCCTGATTTTATGGAAGCTGGGTCACAGGGAGATGAAGAAACTTGGCTAAATTCATATCATTGGTCAGTGGCAGAGCCATTAGTCAAACCCAGGCTGTCTCAAGGCTAAAGCCTGAGTTTTAGCCACTAAGCTCTGTTTACTACAATTTACTCAGCTAACCTTCCCAGATGGGAAAATAATGTGGGCACAGGGAAGGCAGAGGCCCTCCTCTGGAGTGAGCCACACACACTATAGCTCCAGCTTGAACAGGATGGGGGGGGTTGGAAGAGGGCTGAAGAGAGGAAGAAATAATAGCTCTCCCAAGCACCAATACACATGAGACTTGGGAAATTTGCCTTTGTGCTCAATAGAATGAACTTAACCTAGGCAGCAACAGAGGTTACCTTCAAAACTTGAAACAACCAGGATTTTTTTTGGGGGGGGGAGGGGCATAGTGACATCTAGAGAAACCAAATTCACTTGTTGAGGGCATCAAATCAGAAGAGACTCAGCAAATGGCCTCTGGTGGCCCCATGGGGAGTGAGCTGCTCATCCATCTACTTTACATCTAACAAACACCAATGCAACATCCTCCAACCCCCTCATAGATTAGTGAAAGAAAGTTGGAGGCTTTCCAAGTGAATTAAGAAACCAAAGAATAGTTAAAAACACAATTCCTTCAAGTGCTCAGAAACTGAGAGAAGGAATAGAGTACAGGACAGGTTTGTTTTTTTAAAAAATTTTTTATTTATTAATTTGTTTTTGTTACAGATGTTTCTCATTTTCCCCCCATTGACACCCTCCTCTCCTTCCCCTCTGCCCCATCCCCAGCTGTGTTGTCTATGTTCATTGATCATGCATACATGCATGTAAGTTCTGTGGTTTATCTCTTCCCCCACAAATCCCCCATTCTCTGAGGTTTGTCAGTCTGTACCCCACCTTCATGTCTCTGGGTTAATTTTGTTCAGGAGTTTGTTTAGTTCATTATATTCCACAAATAAGTGATATCATGTGATATTTGTCTTTCTCTGCTTGGCTCGTTTTGCTTAGCGTAATACTTTGCAGGTCCTTCCATGCCATCTCAAAGGATAAGAGATCTTTCTTTCTTACAGCTGCATAGTATTCCATTGTGTACATGTACCACAGCTTTTTTATACTCATATACTGATGAACACTTGGGTTGTTTCCAGATCTTAGCTATTGTAAATAGTGCTGCTATGAACATAGGGGTACGTATATTCTTTCTGATTGGTGTTTCAGGTTTCTTAGGGTATATTCCTAGAAGTGGATCATTGGGTCAAATGGCAGTTCAAAATTTACAGGACAGGTTTTTGATCCAAATGTTACCTGAGGTTTACTCACAGATGGGATTGGCTGGTACAGCTCAAGGGAAGTCTATTTTCCTTGCCTTGCTTCTATACATGGAGGCCTTTCAGAAAGACTCTCTTTTTTGGACTCTTCTTTCCATTCATGGTCACATCTCACTCCTACTTACCCTTAAGGGACAGGGCTGAAAAAAAAATCAGTTTGTTCTGTGATGAGGGAAGAACAATAGAGAATGACTTGGTTAATTGACAACCCCCTGTTGTAGGAACAAACCTTTCCAGACTGGTACCTATACCTCCTCTCAGGGTCACAGAAGAGGTTGATATGTTATAGAATAAGGTATGGTCTCCTTAGCAGGGCTCAGAGTTCATTCTTTTGGAAGCCATGAGCAACACGATTCCTTAGAGATGTCATTGGATTGGGAGATGGAGCACAGGGCTCCAGAAAAGAAAGAGGCAGGGCATGACCCTTTGACATGGAACTCAGATCCATAGACAGGACATGCACACCCAGGAGATAGTAAAACTAGTTGACAACTGGTTGGAAGAAACACTAACCAATGAGAATGGACACAGGAGGCAGTCAATAACTGGTAGGGCCACAGTATCGTGTCCCAGCTGAATGTCAGCCAGCTTACTACTGCGGGGTATACTGTATTTTCCACCTAGTTGCTCAGCCAGGCAGTGTAGGCTAGTAGGAGGACAGCTCAGAGATGTTCTTGCACATCCAGAAACTGAGACGATGCTGGAGAGCCAAGAGTATCTGTCCCAGGCAGGCTGCCTCTTCACACTTCTACATGTTATTGCTTCGCTGCCTGTGTGGCCTGTGTACACCCTGATGACTTCCTACCTCCCAGACCTGTGGTTTCTTTCAGACCTCCAGTTTTGCTGAGGCTGGTCCCTGGCTGTCTGATTTCAGCCCCTGACACTTCCCTTCTCCTTGCTCTAGGAGTGACCACACAGAGCTCTGGAGTTGCACAACTCCAGGGGTGAATTCCCACGTTATTCTTGGGAAAGGCATCCCTAGCTGGCCTTTACATAGAATAGCGTGTGAATGGCGCACTCTGGATTTGAACGACCCTGAACTATTACAGTCATAATGGGAAATCCCATGAAGCCTGAGCACTACCCAGTTGAGAGGCTTCCCCCCCTACATTTTTGACTTTGTTTATTGTTTAAGTGTGCCTCCATCTTCTCCTCCCTTCTTGCATTTCTGGGTCTGCTAATTATAGTACGACTCCGCTGGCCAGAGTGGTAGGTGCCTGACTGGCTTGGCCACTTACAGTTTCCACTGGAAACGGACATGTGAGTCAGGGCAGGCCAATCAGAGCCCTTCCCGGGGTTTTCTATGCACACACCGGCAGAAATATGCTCTTTTTGCTATGACATTGCTAACCCGGGGCTCTAAGCCTAGAACTGCCTATGGCCAACTCCTGAACTTGTACAGACCATAAAAAAAGAAGGCAATTAGGCAAAGTGTGAAAGAGAGATAGAGGAGAGAGAGAATAGAATATATTATTTGAACCCCTAGTTATATAAGCTTATGCATACCCAATTTCACTCCACATAGTTTTAGCTGGGATTCCACCTCTCCCAGAACACCACTGAAAGCAATAACACTTTTCTTACACAGGGCTACAATAATAATTCCAAATTCCAAATGCACGTTATTTCATAAGCCCGTACAATGTGGGGCTGCACAGCTGGGGGAAGATCTCTGACAAGTGATTTTAAATCAAGTTAAAGCAACATATGTGAAACACCAGCCAGCACACACGCCCAGCCAGCCCCTGCGCAGAGCACCAGTAGAAGGCAGCCTCTGCGGAGGGACTAAAAGCATTTGAGCCCATTTGATCTGCAACCTCCATCCCAACTTTCCCAGGCATAAAAACAAGCATCCTTTCTACCCTGGGACCTGCCAAACATTTTCTGAGAGGACAAGGTAGGACAAAACGCCTCTCATTTTTGTTGCCAACTAAAATGAATGGAGAGCTGACTATTCCCACACTGCGGAGGGTACCCGGGCTGACGCACCGGTTGCCATGGTGCCCCAGTGCACTCTGCTGTTGCCGAAATCTCTGCACCTGTACCTGCCTGCAAAATACCACTGACGGGAGTGTATTTTCATGATTAAGGTAGTTAGTCATGCATTAACAGCACGGAAGAGCATTCTTGCTGACCTGGAGTGCCATGTCTCGGTAGGTCAAATAGGAACACTTGACTGATGTACTAGAGCAGTAAAAGCATTTACTGAGAAGCAGTGGGCATCCGATCCCTGTGGGAGCACAGAAAGTGTGGAGATTGTGCCCTTAGGACAGGGAGGCCAGACAGCAGTAGCTGAAGTGTTGGCGTGGAAATACAGTGAATTATAAAGAGCACAGCTCTGCTGGTTTTTGAAAGCCACCAGTGGAGAGAGAAAATGACTTGCAGAAATGTCAGTGTTTGTTGTGGTGGTGTGGAATGCCAGGATGGTGAGGGTGGTGATCACACAGTGCCAGTCTGAGTCTCCTCCTTTCCATTCCATCTGTGGTCACCCTGGTCCAGGCCCTTGTTACCAGGTTTTCCTGGACTATTGCTGTTGCTTTTGAACTCTTCTCTCTGGAGTCAGGTGTCCTCTGAACTATATACTTCCTCTAGAGGGGAGGTGATTATTCTACGGCTTGGCCAGGGTGCTCTTCTGCTCAGGAAAATTCAGTGGCTCTCTTCTGCCATCAGCATGGTATTCAAGTTCTTCATGATCATATCTGACTTTCCTTTCCAGCTTTGTCTCCTACCCCTCTACTTCATACATGTTGAATGGAAACAGACACTCACCCACATCTTTCCCCCATATTTTTGAAAGCTGAAATTCTCCAAGGCACAAATCATTAAAAATTTCCTTCGTGGATTTTTCCATTTTTCCCTGAGCAAACATAATACCTTCCTTTCTCAAATCCTTTTTTGCATGACACTTGTCAGTGATCTTCAGTTATAATTATTTCATAATTCTTTGTGAGCATATTAAATGCTTATTCATCTTTGTATCATTCATATATTTTAACATAGTTCCTTATTTGGGGGGTTCAGTCAGTTTTTTTAGTTTTATTATCTCAATATTGGATGAATAAATAAATGAATAAACAAATGAATGCATATTTAGGAATAGTTGTTATAGGATAGTTTTTTTTTTTTGGTGGTACGTGCTCCTAGCGGGAACCGAACCCGGGACTCTGGTCTGCAGACTGATGCTCAACTGCTGAGCCAAACTGGCCAGGGCTAGGATAGTTATTAATTAGGGTATAATCACGACTCCCATATAAGTATAAAATAAACATGTCAGAGATTTTAATTAATTAATAATTAGTTAATTAATTAATTAGGAAACTGGCAAGATTTACAGCTGATTCGAAGTCTAAGAACCAAACATACATCAGAAAATAATGCTGAAATAAATTTACAAATAGATGCAAAATTGGTTTGTTGGGGAGGATGGGAACAGAGAATATCAGTTGCACTTGCATGGGAAATGAAATTTATTTGCATGTGTCTATGAACAAGAAACATTTTATCCTATAGAGTTGTAAAATAGCTCAAAGACAATAAAAGGTGCAGAGATCCCATAGAATCAGATAACCCAGAGGGAGTACTTAGACAACACCTAGTTTTCCATTGAAGACCTCCAGCAATCATTTTGGTCCATTTCAAAGTTTAAACATTTTTTTCTCCACAATATATTTTGTCTGAGGAGAGCCCCGGCTGTGTGTTCCCAATGTGAGGTAGTGGTGGTGTCCTGCTAATCCACAGTATACCTCACACTCTCCTAGGCTTTCTTATTCTTGGGTACTTTTTGTTCTTTTACCTTACATTGACATGTATTAAGGCATTGGATGGTGGTGATGGTGATGATGATGATGATAGTTAATACTGTGTGCCAACCACTATTTTAAGTGTTTTATTTACTTATTTTATCTTCACAATAACCCAATGAAGAAGATGCTAATATTCTCTCCATTTTAAAACAAGGATATTGAGACACAGAGTGATAAAATAACTTCTACCAAGTCACACAGCCAGTAAGTGATGGCACTAGAATTTAAACCCAGTATATTTGACTCCAGACTTCATGCTTTAAGCACTTTGCTGGTAAGATCTTCCATAGATCTGAGGGAGAGGGTGATAGCTTATTCCAATTTGGGGGGAAGTCAAGCTTAGGCTATTTCTTTTTTTATCCTCACCCAAGGACATTTTTGCATTTATCTTCAGATAGAGTGGGAGGGAGAGAGGGAGGAAGAGAAAGAGAAACATCGATGTGAGAGGGACACATCGAGTGGATGCCACCCACACAACCTCCACCGGGGCCGGGGACAAACTGCAACCGAGGTACGTGCCCTTAGCAGGAAACAAACCTGGGTCTCTCTGGTCCGTGGGCCAACGCTCCAACCACTGAGCCAAACCAGCCAGGGTTTAGGCTATTTCTTAAGTAAATTATGTGTATTCTCCAGTTCTAATGCATACTGTTTAATTATTTCAGAAATATCAGACAAATACTTTTGGTTTTAAGGCTCCTCTGGAGAAAGGCTTTCCCCAAGCAAAATATATTCAATGACAACAACAAAAACAAAACAGAGAACATCAAATTGCAGAACTGCCACACACTACCCAATGGTCCCTATGAAATGTTTCCAGATTCTTCTTCACCCAGCAGGACAGAATTACATGGTGATGTTGAAACAAAATGAGAGTATGCATAAGTTATTCTCATGAAGTTAAATGAGCTTAGTTATTTTATTCATTTATCAAACATATTTGGAATACTTGTTATATGACCTCTCCTGAGAGAGTTGTAAATGCTGTATTTATGTGCACTAAAAACAAAGGGTTTTAATGATAGTCGTCATCATCAATATCCCTTTCAGTTTATGACAGCAGCTGCTTTGAGAGTGTAATTTGATGAGGACTTTGGGAAGAAAGGATCTTGACATGGCTCTAGGCGACATTTTGAGAGTGTCCAAAAGCATCATGACTCAGCAATGCAGGGCTTGGGGTAAATGAGAAAACCAGGTTTCCTACCTGAGCAGTGAGCTCCAGTCCATGGACATGTATGGAGCCTGGCCCTTTCTGTCTTGCTCTGGCTTTCTTGGCTTTCACAGTGATATGAAAAGCTTGGAGAAGACTCAGAGGGCAGACCCACAAACCTCAGTCAAAACTTACAAGTGTGAAGGCTTAAAAGCGAGGCTAAAAGAACTAAGATTATTCATGAATCAAGAGAAACTTTGTGGCTGCCTTCAAATATATAAAAAGTAATTATAGAAAAGGATGCTGGCCAACTTTCTTGGCTGGCCATGGAATATGGAACAAATAGGCGTCAACACAATACTTGCTCAGTTGTGAGTGCTCTTAAAATGTTGGAAATCATTAATAGGACAAGTTAGGGAATGTCTTTTGATGGTCTTTAGAAAAGCAGATTGAGCATCCACAAAGTACATGTGTGTGGTTCTGCCTAAAGTTCAGGGGCTAATAAAAAGATTCCCTAAATTTTTGGGTAGACCAATTCTATGAATCTTGCTGGGAATATTTTCTTGAGATTACAATTTGCTCCAGGCAGCTGTGGACCCATGATGTGAAGAAGATGCTAGGTAGCCTGTCTCTGATGTTCCTGCAGCTGCCTTCTCCAAAATCCCTCTGAAGATACACTTCTAATATTTGCTTAGTATCGATTCTGTATGAAGATGTCAGCTGAAGCTCTGGTCCGTAGACTCAGGCAGGTTTCCATCTGTGTCCTCTCTTGCTATGGCACCTTCTCTTTATAGCAAGCTATTCATCTCTTCTGAGTCTCGGTTTCTTATTGGTAAAATGAAAAGATACCTCAAGGGTTTTTGTGTGAAAACAAAATCTAATAGTGTGAGAGAAGCACCTTATAGTTTCTGGCACATTGTAATAAATAACAGAAATGTTGCCAAATATGACTGTTGGCTTTGCCTAATAGTAATTGAAATACGCAAAGTAACAATGCTCTATTTACATTTAAGTGTTTACACTGTGATTTCTGCAATGTTAAATATTATCCCATTTAAAACATAGATTCAGAGATAAAGCTTCTGCCTTGAAGGGTTCTTTTTTCCATTTAGGTGCAGCAGACCCTTCCCCACCCCCCCACCCCACACCCATATTCTTATCAGACTTATGCACCAAGGCTTTTGGTAGCAGGCAATTCGATTACAGTGATACCTCGGTTCTCGAACGCCTCGAATTTCGACCAAATCGGTATTCGACCAGGAGATTCGAGAAACTTTTGTCTCGGAATCCGAACAAATATTTGGAACTCGAACTTCCGAGATGAGCCGAGTTGAGCCGAATGGCGTTCATTCGGCCCAGCGCGCCTTGCTTGCGGCATCAGTGTGAGTGCAGAGAGAGAGTCACGCTTTGTGGAGAGAGTCACGCTTTACACTGAATTTAACCCTTAGACATACTGTACACTTTTATTTCTTGTTGAGACTTATGTTTTTCTACATATTATATACAAATTAGGCCAGTAAATAGGCATTTTCTGGGGCTTGGAACGAATTAATCCAGTTTCCATTATTTCCTATTGGGGGGTTTCATTGCTTCGGTTCTCAAACAATTTGGTTCTCGACCGTCCTCCTGGAACGAATTATGTTCGAGAACCGAGGTATCACTGTACTAATTTATGTTGGTAGTTAAGGATGAGCTTACTGATTTCCCCTCCAGCCCCCACTGCACTCACTGTCACTGCAGCAAAGCCGGAAAGAAAATCACAGTGAAACTGGGGAAGGGGAAAGTGTTTAGAAAGTCACTCAAACGGGAGGGTAAAACGAGGAAAGACCATCCCTCATAATCTGCCTTATATCTATACCTGGAGGTGGGGTAGTCAGCAAATACAAAAGACCTTCACCTCGTGCTTCACATTTCCTTGTGAGCAGTGGGGGGAAAATAGGCCTATGGTGAACATCTTCTCATTGCATGGTGCGAGGATCAGGGGCAGAAGATGGAGACAGAGAGAGGGACAGAAAAGGGTTGGGGTTGGGGCATGAGCCCACATTTTGTTTGCTTCCTGGGCCACCTGCTGTTGGAGCAGGGGACAGCTGGAGACTGGTTTTGGGGTAACTTTGCTTTTATAATTCTGCTCCCCAAAGGGAAGCAAACTCTCAGTCATTGGATTTTTAGAACATTTGTAGAATGACTGGCACAGCCTGAGGCCTGTGACAACATATTAAATGACACGTTTGGAACCTGTTTGTGGAGAGGTCCCAACTCATTAGGGTATCAACATGAAACCTCCTTTCTCTGTTATAATTTTTTTTTAAATTTTAGAGAGAAGAAAGGGGAGAGAGAGAGAGAGAGAGAGAGAGAGAGAGAGAGAGATATCAACGCAAGAGAGAAACACTGATTGGTTGCTTCCCACACGTGTCCAACTAGGGATCGAGCCCAAAACCTGGGTATGTGCCCTGACCGGGATTCAAACCCACCACCTCCTGCTGTATGGGACAATGCTCCAACCAACTGAGCCACACTGGTCAGGTCCTCAGTTTAATTTTTGCCAATGATTTCAGCCCCAAGGTACTATTCCACTGGGTAATGAGCCCTGTGACATGTTAGCCAGATCTCCTAGCTTTTCATCTCTAGAGGACACACTGGGTAATGAGCCCTCTGCTAAAACGTTAGCCGTACTCCATAATTCCTTGTCCACAAGAGGTTCTCCGGAACAGTCTAATTCTGGGATTTAAGACACAGTCTGTTCACTCCAAAACATCCCACCTCAAATGCTTTTCTTCCTTCATCTTGGTAGGGATAATCTGTCTGCGGCACTAACAAGAGAGGATTCTCAGGCCTGGCTCCAAATGGGGGCTTTTGAATCTCTCCTGTGCTGAGGGATTTTGTTTCCTAACCCCCAGGTGATTCCAAGGCGCAGTCCGGGCTGAGGACCACTGTTGGACAGTGGGCTGGGTGGGTGGGTAGATATGTAGTGCTGGTGTACACAACTTCCCTTTAGCTCCTCCGCAGTATATAGCAAAAGGGAGGAGGGGAAAGGGCCAATGGGTCTTATTCAACCGAAAGCACTGGTGGTTGCTATTTCCTCAGCTCAGGGTGCTGGTCCTCTGTCCGGCAGGCATCTGGATGTGGCTCTGTCCTGCGTGGGGCTGGGCAAGACAATGGAAGCCCAGGTGTCTTCTAGGGTACCTGCTTGACTAAAGGAAAACTTCCAGAACACATTCCCGCCACACAGAAGGTGGGCGTGCAGAAGTACAACGATTGTTCCCTCCATGTCCCCCTTATCTGCCCCTCCACCTTCCTCTCCTTTCCTCTGCTCAGGTGTCAGACCGACATTTGTGAGGGCTGCACAGGTATCTGTGTTAGTCAGGGTTCATTCAGAGAAACGGAACCAATGGAAGATATATGGGGAGAGACAAAGAAAAGAGAGAGAGAGAGAGAGAGAGGAATTTATTTTAAGAATTAGCTTATGTAATTTTGGGAGGTTGGCATTCATGACTTTCTTTTCCTTGATAAATGAAGCTTTTATTGTCTTATTAGAAAAACACTTCTTTCGTTATTTCTTACTCCCTTCACTAGCATCTCATTTAACTCCTGAACCTCAGTTGGTAGATGTTAAGACATCCTTATTACAAACAAGTGTTTTGGAATAATTCATACATCCTTTCTATAGTAATGGAAAGTTTTAAGTGCTTGGGGTGAGCCGTTTGATCAGTCTGTTTGCCCATTTTATTTCAGAGAATAAAAATAATATTTGTTAGGCTCCAAATATAAGAGAAAATGCAAAACCTGCATTTAATATCCACGAGGTACAATTTATATTTTCAATATCATAACTGTAGCCTTTCAAAATGACTATTTTTTAATGTAGTTAAATATAATTCATTAGCATGGTGCTGAAAATAGCTAAGGCATTTGCATCATTGTAGCTGCGATGTAGTCAGCAGATTGGGAACCCCCTGATATTTCTGTGGCTTGGCTTAGTAGGACCACAGGACAGTCATGCATCATGCCATTTGCAGGGGGAGAGAGCTCATGGGCTTCTGTTGGAAGATAGCAGTGGTCTCCTCAGGTTAGAACTAGGTTACTCCACCTGCACACCCATCGGACTTACGGTGCAGCAGTTAGCTCTCTCAGAAGGCTCAGGGGGCATTTTGGGGTTTGTGACATCCTCTTGATTTTTACTCACCTTGTTTACAGGGTTCTGATCATCCACCGAGAAAAAAGAAACAACTGCTAAAAACAGAAATTGCCGGAGCTATAATTCTGACACATTTCCATGTTCCACATTTGCCTTTGTGAATAAAGATGCAGAAGATGAGATCTGAGAGGAGGGTGCATAGTACAGGGCAAAGGAACAGACACACTTAATTCCCCAGCACCCTTTCCTCTGAACCCCAGACTTTGTCTCTCTCTTCCTTTCTCCTCTTTTTAACTGCTCCCCCTACACAATCAGGCCCTTGTGCTTTTTTTTGCCTGTCTTACATTCGGGTTTTCTTTTTATTCCATTTCTCCCTCCTCTCTTCTTTCTTGCTGCTGCCGATCCATCAGTATTCTTTTTTTTTTTTTTATCCTCACTGGAGGACAATCTATCTTCAGATAGAGTGGGAGGGAGAGAGAGAGGAAGAGAGAGAAACGTTGAGGTGAGAGAGACACCTCAGTGCTTGCCACCCACACGACCCAACCGGGGGACAAACTGCAACGAGGTACTTCCCTTCTCGGGAACCAAACCGGGATTCTGTCGTCCGTGGCCAACCAGCCAGGCTGATCCATCACTATTCTTTTCCCTCAAACTAACTTCCCACTGTGGATCCTTTCGTGTTCCTCTTGGGTGCAAATAGTTAGAGGTAGCCATCAAGTCGCAGTGCAGAGGTTACACTTTCTAGGGCTGCACGTGTGGCCACATTCAGCGCATGGGGTGGTGCGGGGGCAGGATTCAGGATGTGCTAACAGTGGTGGCCAACCTGGGGATCCACAGGACTGCGGCGGGCCCCTCCCCGCGCTGCCGAGGCTCCCGCACTGCCGAGGGCCCCTCTTCACCAGGCACCAGGCACCGACTCTGCTCCATCCAGCTGCAGCCCTTCTCAGTCGCTCGGGCATCTGTAGCCTCTCAGCGGACACACCGGGCAAAGTGTCTTCATTTCCCGCAAGCCCACCTCCAGGTTCACGTCTCCGCTGCTCTCGGAAACCAGGACAGGGAACAAACCTGTCACTGAGCAAGTTCCTCTCCATAGTCTTTTGTTCTCAGTTATTTTCTCTATCCTAAAGCAAGTGGAGAACTTAGCACTCTGAGTTTAGACGTTTCTTTTTGAGGAAAGCTTCAGGAGAAGAAGACATATCCTGTGTCTCTCAACTTTTGGGGCTTTTGGGGGTGGGGCTTATTTATTAAATCACCATTACTTGAGTTATTTTAGAAAGGAGAGACACAGGGTGTTAGAAGCACAGGACTAGTGGGTATGTCCTCCCCTTATACTTCTACTGTAGGTTCATTCCTGAAATTATTATTGTTGTTGTTATTATTTTGGTTAATTCTCACCTGAGGATATTTTTCCATAAATTTTTAGGTAGAGTGAAAGGGAGGAAGGGAGGGAGAGAGAGAGCAAGAAACATAGATGTGAGAGAGACATCATTTGGTTGCCTCCTGTATGACCCCAGCAGCGGGGATTGAACCTGCAACCCAGGGATCAAACCTGAGAACCCTCAGTCCATGGGCCAGTGCTCTAACTGCTGAGTCAAACCAGCCAGAGCTGTTATTCTATTTTTTGTATAAAGCCAAGGAGAAGTGTGATACTGAGTCAAGGTGTGGAGGAACATCCTAAAAATTTCATCTGCTCTTCGTTTTTTGTTTTTGCTTTAATCTTTATTGTATTTGTCAATTGCTGCATGTACTCATTTACTTAATTTTATAACTACAAGTAAATAAACCTAATAATAAAATGTAAACCTTTTAAGTTTGAGTTTTTGCATGTTTAACACAGTGTCTGAGTCCTAGATACATAATAATGAACAGCTATTAAATTTACTGCTTAAAAAAAATTTCCATTCATTTTATTAACTCTTTTTCCATACTAATAATTGACTAGTCCTCCCCCCTCCTCATTGGTCTTTACTTATAAAAATGGAGTAAAAAAGAAAAAAGGTTTTCCATTTCCAAACCAACTCTTTCCTTTGTTCTCCGTCCTTTAAGCAATCTCTCCCAAACTACCCATGATAATAATAATAATAATCATAAAAAAATATAGTCTGCTTTCTTTATTCTGATCTCTTCTTGGCTCAGTTTTTAAAATATAAAATAATAATGTCATTTAAACCTTTTTTTTTGTAATATAATTCTTTCATGTTTAGGGGAGGTAATGTTTTTGAAGATGTAAAACTAAAGGAACTTTGATTTGAATTAGAATTTATGCAAGATCTAGAAGCTACCCACATTTACTAGATTCAGGGAATGAACACAGTGACCTAATGGTAGAATTTAAAGTGGGATCCAGCTAGTAGAAGAATATTTCCTCTTCTAAAAAGGTTTCTGTATTTAACAACTAATAAATGAACTCATATGTGAAAAAGGTAGCTGGAAGGTGGATATCTTTGGTGAGCTGAGCTAAGGAATAAATCACTCAATCAATTACCACCTCCTCCTTGAGTGTATTTTGTGCAAAGAACTGCATGTTCTGAACATGCTGAGAGGTACTCAGTAGCCAACAATAGTCAACAAAATGTTTATAGACTACATGGCAGGCACTATGCTAGAGGTGTATTTCTCCATCTACGTTCTGAGCTACAGAGCAACACTGACAAATGCCTATGAAAATCTTTCCTTAGATATTGTTCACAGACTCTCATTTCAGCATGGCTAAGACTGAACTCACTGTCTCTGTCTGCTAAACGGCACCTTTTCTCACCCATGCCTGGCTCTTGCCTCTCTGCCATTCATCTCTCCCCATAAATCATGCCTCATTAAGTTTTGCTGAGTTTCCTCCTAAATAACAGGAGAAGCTGTCTCCTCTCCTAGCCTGCTGCTGTTACTATTGATCAGGCCCCTGTGTTTTTTTTTTACCTATGCTCTTGTAATGGCTTCGAAGCTGGTGTATCTCTAAAAGTTTTTACTATCTTTTCTGTATGGCCCTGCTAGAGTGACCCAACCATCCCAGTTTGACTGGGACTAAGAGGTTTTCTGAGATGTAGGACTTTCACTTTAAAAATAGGACAGTCCCGGCCATACTGGGACAGTTGGTCACCCTATCTGTAACTATCTTTCAAGCCAGAGTCTGAGGCATGTGGATCTAATCGACTGAGTACAGATCTCATGCCTACAGATCATATGCCAGCAAGGAAGGCTGAGAAAGGGCTTGGCATTTTTCTGCCTTTCTAGTGGATGTTGGGCTTGGATTCCTAAATTGCAGGAGTTTTCATTCCTCCCAAAGGTAGAAAGAAGATTCGAGGTCTGGGTGATAAAAGTAAATGGCAAATATATTTGTACACCGTTTCTCTGTATCCAGTCTCCCTAATTGTAATATCTTATGCTTTCTGCCTCAAAGTGAAGCTCACGGTTTACCAAGTCTACCCTTGAAATTTCGTTCTTGTTTTCTACACAAGATAAAGTCCAAACTCTTAGAGTTGCCTTCATCCCTTCATGGTCTGACTCCAAGCGTCCATTTCCAACTTCACCTCCTGCTATTCCTCTTCTCACATCTTCCTCCAGCTGGAGGGATGTGTTTCAGTCCTCCCTGGGTTTGGAATAAGCCAGTCCCTTTGCCAGGACTGTCTGCTCCCAGTGCAGGCATTGGCCTTCTGTGAATCCTCAATGATCACTCGGTTCCATCGCCACCCAGGCTGAATTCGTTATTTCCTCTGTACTTTAACACTTGTCATGCTGTATTGCTATTTTTTACTTACACGTCTGTCTTTCCCTTTAAATGATGAATGCTTCAAGTGCTAGACAAAGATGAGCTTTTTCTATCAGAGATGGAGAAGGAAAGCATGACAATAAGCCCACCTGAATAAATTATGGTGACTTAAATCTGAATGAATTCCATAAATGTATGTGGTCAGACATTAGTTGTTTCCTATATATTATTTACCCTGCTCTTCATGTACTAATAGAACCTGAGATTATTTATTTTATTTTATATTTTCCATCACTGTGTATCCCCTCTATGCCACCTCCCACCCTCCCCCCTATAATCACCACACTGTTGTCCATTAGAATCTCAGATTTCATGGGCACATGGCTGCATACTGTCTGCCCATTTTTTGGTCTTCCCACTGTTTGGACTGTAAACATGATGGCAGGAATTGGAGTAGGCAATTTGACTTTGAGGTAGAAACTGGTGTTGAGGATGGCAGATTAACGAGAGAAGGAGCATGGGCTCCAATGCTACAGTGAATAAATTGTTACTGGATTGTTTATGCTTGAATTGTCATGACAGATAAATAAACTCTTATTTAAAATACTACTAATTTTAAGTTTTATTGCCACAGACAAACTTGTAACTTAATGATTATGAGAAAGAAAAGATGTGAGAGGTGAAATAGCCCTTTACTATTCTGACTTAGATCAAAGTTTGATGGAAGAATGGTTGTGCGAGAACTGAGCAAGCGCAGAAATAGCTCTTCTGGTTGTGTAAGTGGAAGTGTGGTCCACTTTTTGTTACATTTCTCTGGATCAACACTTTCCAATATAATTTCTTCAAATCTTTCTCTAAGGTATCAGTCACATGCTAGAATAGGAATAAGAAATGCAAAGAGAGTGAAAACTATACAGCCAATTGTTCTCTTTTCTCTGCTAACCCTTTAGATCTGGTTTTTGGATGATCAATATGATCACTAAGATGCCAGGAAGATCTATTACTAAGACCTCCTGGAAGAAATGCCACAAAACGAGACATGGTCTCTGACTTTGATGGGATAAATGAACAAGACATACAAACAGAAGACCAAAAATGGGTAGGTTAGTAGCTAGCTAGGTAAATGATAGACATTGCTTACTTAAATTCACTTTTTAAAATAAAATAATTGAAAGAATATTTAGGGCAGAGAGAGGCAATATGGCATGATGGCATAATCAAAGCTTTGGGAATTGTCACCCACTCGCTTGTTGGCTCTCTGACTGTTAATAAATTAGTTAATTTATTTAAGCTTCATTTCCCACTAGAAGTGGGTTAATAATATCCATTTTCTATGCATATTATGAAAATTATAAAAAGAACATGTAGGTTTCTATTGAAATAGCTATTATTTTCTTTCAGATTTATGTATTAATCCACATGGTGTTTTATATAATGAAGGAGGTAGACAGCTAATTTTATGTGTTCCATGTGGGTACTCTATTGTCTCTTTATCATTTGTTAAAACAAAAGTGCTTTGGTCTGCGATGCTAGCTCTGTCATATATCAAGCTTCCGTATAAGCATGAGTCTATTTCTAGGCTTCTTTTTTTTCTCTTTGATTGGCTTGTTGGCCTAACTCTGAACCAATCACTCATAGTCTTATGTCCATTTTAAACAATGTCTTTAAATCTGAAATGGCAGTTCTGTCATCTTTTTCTTCCTCATAATTGTCTTCACTATATATACTCTTCATCTAAGCTTCAGAATTAAGATCCATAGAAAACACTGTCAAGATTTGGATCAGAATGGCATTCATTGTATAGGTGACTTTGGGGAGTATTGAAAGCTTTCAGGTACTAAAATGTGGGTAAGACTTGATAGGCAGAGAGTAATGACAGGTAAGATGAGAGTCAGAGCAGAAGGAATGGCGTGGGGCAGGAAAACCCAGCCAGTGTGTGTTCAGTGAAAGGAATGGATACCAGAAGGGAGTTGTAGACAGAGACCTGGATGCCACCTTAGCTGTCAAGTGAGAAGTGAATGCACAGAGAGAAGTTCATGACAATGCCAGAGCCCAGAAAGTCCTGTGACATGCCACTAATGGAAACCAGCTTCCCTTCCAACTTAGTGAAGTAATCATGCAATGAAGATTCATGTAAGAGAAGTTAGAGTGACAGAGGAAGTGTAGCCAGATGCTACTCAGGCACTACACTGTGAAAACTTTGCTCTCAATGAAAAACTTTTTTATTTTTATTATTTACTTATTTTCAAAATTTTTTTGTTGAAAGTATTATGGATGTTCCCCCCTTTCCCACAATTGACCCCCTCCTCCCTGCTCCCACCTTCCTCCTACCTTCCCCACACTATTGTCTGTGTCCATTGGTTATGCAAATATGCATATATGTTCATTGGTTTATCTCTTCCCACCTCCCCATCCCTCTTCCCTCTGAGGTTTGTCAGTCTTTAGTGGGAACCCTTTTAAAATTTAACTTTGTTTTATCTGTGGCTACTAATTCCATCTGTAAACACTTGGCCAGAATATGAGCTAAGCAATGTACATTCTCTGATAATTTTCCCACATGTGCAATTAGCTTGACCAAAAAGATGCTCAGCCAGAGGCACTTATTAACTTTAAAAAATGGAACCTGCTGGGGTACACCAGTTGACTCTATGTGCATTGCATATTTGGAAATGGTCTCCAGTGGGCTTTTCAAAAGGAATTCTTCACTACACTGTGTCTCCTGCCATTTTCTCCTCTCTGTGTTGTCGCGAGGCCACAAATGGTGACTGATGAAACCACCAAGGTTCCCAGGAGACACTGACTTGTTGTTGGTGCCTGCCCAAGACCAGACATAAGGGCTGCTGGAAAAGGTGCCAACCCTCAAGCTGGTGTTATTTCTATGTGAGCCAAGGGTGGTGGTACTGCCTGATGTCAACTTGGTTACCAGTGCTGTTTCACCTCCCCTTCCAACACTAGGATCCTAGCATGAACTTCTGAGTGGGGATGGAGGAAAACTTGAGTGACACAGACCATGCTTTATTCAAAATTACATTTCTCCTCAACCTTGGATCATTTTCACCAGCCCAAACCTGTGTGCTGTGACTCTTCTTCGTTGAAGATGAGATTTCCACTAAGACTTTTTCTAGATAGACTTTTGATGGACCCATTCAACCAGCCTTCCAAAGATGATGCTAGAATCCATGGTAGATGTACCTTAGACTCAAATTAGGACTCCTACAAAATTTTACTCTGAAGAGAATCTATAAATAATAAAATGTCTATAGAATATAGTCTAATAATAGCAGAGCAATTAAGAATACACATTCTGCCCTGGACAATTTTGCTCAGTGGTTAGAGCATCGGACTGTGGTCCAGAGAGACCCGGGTATGGTTCCCGCTAAGGGCACATATCTCAGTTGCAGTTTGTCCGCAGCTCTGGTTGGGTCGTGCGGGTGGCAGCCACTCGATGTGTACCTTTCACATTGATGTTTCTCTCTCTCTCTCTCTCTTCCTCGCTCTCCTTCCCACTCTATATGAACAAAAAATGAAAAAATGTCCTTGGGTGAGGATAAAAAAAAATTTTTTTAAATAAATAATAATAAAAAAAGAATACACATTCTGCCCTCTCTGGTTTGTCTCAGTGGTTAGAGTGTCGGCCTGAGGTCCATAGAGACCCAGGTTTGATTCCTGCTAAGGGCATGTACCTTGGTTGCAGTTTGTCCCCGGCCCTGGTTGGGTCATTTGGGTGGCAACCACTCAATGTGTCCCTTTCACATTGATGTTTCCCTCTCTCTCTCTCCCTCCCACTCTATCTGAACAAAAAATGGAAAAATGTCCTCTGGTGAAGATATAAAAATAAATAAGAATACACATTCTGAAAATAGACTGTGTTCAAGTTATGGCTGCCCTACCTGTAGCTATGTGTGACCTTTGGCAATTTATTAAACTTCTTTGAGTCTCTCTGTAGGTCTTGAGGACAGTTGTAATTATCAAATGGGATCATTTTTATAAGGCACTTAGCACAATGCTTAGGATCTAACTAGAGTTCAATAATCTGTTGAATGAATAAGTCAGACATCTGGGATCAAAAGCATTGAAAGAATAAAGTGTTCTAGATGTAGTTAAATCTCAGAGGCTCACAGAACATAAAACATAGATTACAGAAATTTGCTTAGCAGGTTCATTCTCATTCACTAAGTTACTCCTTTATTTATTAAACATATGTGTTCTGGATCTATCATATGCTAAGCATTGAGTTAAGCAGTGGGCATACAACCATAAATAAAGTATTTGTGGAGTTCACAGTCTAATGAGGGACAAAGATAATTCAGTGTGACAAGTTTCATGATAGAGGAGAAAAGATATTACCAGATTTCATTGAATCTGAGATGCCAATGTTGGTAAGATCTGTTTTTTAATGCATCTATAAGAAAACAATGTTGTCAATTTTAATTTTAATTTATTATAAGACATCAATTTTAATCATTGACTATAAGACAGCATTTTCAGAGCTGTTTAAAGACAAAATAAATGTATCTTAGAAAAATAAATAAAATAGGTAGATGGTCAAGAAAGAAGAGTTTGAATCTTTATCAGAGAGTTACCGTGGACCATAAAAAGAGACAATAGATTACGATTAGATTTGAAGATTAAAAAATAATATACAATCACTGTAGTGGCCACTGTCATTGTTTAGCTGCCCAGCATACACAGTTCTGTTTTATTTGGGGAAAGGTCCTTTTTTTGAGAGTTGGCCTTGCCTCCCATTATGAAAGCCAAAGGTAATCAGATATTCCCTTTTCCTACTTCTTGGAAGCTGGTATATGATCACATGACCCTTGGCCAACTCTTTGCTCTTCTCTGGGACTTTGACCTTAGAACTAGTAACACAAAGATGGAAGAGAAGTTTAGATTGATTTATTCATAATAAAGGCAGCCAACAATGGAGTTAGTGTTGTCTCTGGTAGTGTATAGGTGTTCTGAAAAGGCAACATTGTCTGAAAGTGGGAGGGATAAAGATGCCATTGGTGGCATTCTAACCAGACCAATCCTAGGTCATGAGCTAGTGGAAATCCTTGGTCTCTAAATTTTACCACCCTAGGATCTGGATATTTTTGTATTATAAATGTTTTTGGGCTTCCATTCTTGGAAGTAACTAAGTAATTTAAAAAACAGTTTGGCCTTTTTCAATTTTGCTTTTTAATATTTTTTATGTGTGATCAGAGTCTAAAGCTAATCATTATCTACTTCTGAGACATGACCTTCTGGGTATTCTACTCAATGCTCCATGAATTATAACCCTTTCCAGTCTGACTCATAGTAATAGGCACTCTTTTCTTTCCAGTGGCTTATTCCTCAGCCTTGTGTAGGTTTTTTTCCTTACATGTGTGTACTTATCAGTCCTCAGCTGATTTCCTGTGGGGATTCTCTACAGATGTTCAGAATTTTCTCTGTGTAGCATTCTCCTCTCCAAATTCTGACCTGCAAATTCTTACTCACTTTGGTCTCCCTGAACTTTTAGTTCTATTTCTTCAGTCCAGGGAGTCCACTGGGTCCTGCCTGAATTTCCTTCCTTCTTCTGTGGTCTCAATCTCTTCAATGCAGTTGGCTGGGGCACTGCAAGGGAGCACCCTTTTACTTCCTATCTCTTAGAGATTATTTCCTTTCATTTTCTGATGTCTTGAAAGACTTTGTTCAATATATCTTGTTCAGTTTTTAAATAGAACAGTACCAAGTTCCTGTTCATCGCCTTAGCCAGAAGTAGAAGTTTCCATTAATTTTGTTTTAACTTGACACATATAAGTTTGGATTCTTTCCCAATCTCTTGATGTAGGACCATGAATCTTTCTTTCAGTTTGATTCTATATATTAGAGTTTCCTGTTGTAAGTTAAATTCATCTTGCATTCCAATTCAGTTTCTTTGAAGTAGAAGTGAGATGAAGAATACTTAGAAATCAATCTGAGTGTATTAATCTTCTTGAGTCAAAGATGATTCTTAGTCCACTACTCTTGTTGCATGCTTGCCAAATTCAATAGTCATATTCTTTCCAACTCATATCCATTCTACAGCATTCAACTTAGAATTCATAGAAACAGCAATTCTCTTTTTATATATCTTTTATTGCCTTTTGTAATGTTTAATTACTTTATGTAATTGCAATAGTAGCTACATCAACAGGCTGGGAAATAAGAATAATCCAATCTTGATAAACATGTAGCTAGTTGATGAGAGCAGAGGGGTTTGTACATTCCAGAGGGTGGCATAGTAGATGTGATGTGAATAGTTAAAGTGTTGATTTGTTCAGTCTGCTTAACTCGGGGAGTGTTGGTTAAGTGAAGACCCATGAAAAGAAAATCTATACTGACTATTGCACTTTGCCTTGATGCTAAGTAGATAGCAAAATGAGTGAGTGGTTGGTATCTTAATGGGTGATTTTGAGAGATAAATTATAAAGTAAAATTGACAGGATTTGGGAATGGTGCCTGGTATATAATGGGCATGCAATAACTAGTTGGAAAATGAATACATTACTATATCTCATAGCGTGTGTGTGTGTGTGTGTGTGTGTGTGTGTGTGTGTTTTATTCTTGTTTACATGTAAATTCTTGAGTTTTGGTAAGCAGCTTCTGTGTATTTTTTTTTTTTTTTTTGGTACTTTCCAGCATCAACAAGCACAATGTCCAGGACTGTATAAATGTGGTCCATTTGTTAACTCTCCCCTCCCCCCATAGCAGGAACAGCTGGTTCTGAGCTCTGCCTCCACTAAAATGAAAGACATATAGACTTAACAGGACATTCCTGCCTCCCATATGCCTTCTCCAGGGATGACTTCTGGAAGCTGCCCGGGCTAATCAGCTCCCCTGGCTTTTGCCTGATAGAAAAGCACAATATGGGCAGGTAATTAAAGCTGAGAAATGATGTCCCTGGCTGTGGTTAGTTTGTTGTTATTTTTCCTCTCTGAGAAGAAGCATGCCCAGTAGTTGTTGTGGGAAGCAGAGGTTCAGATATTTAAAAACAAGTAAGGAAATTGAGGACCCACCAATGGCATCGTTATGGGGTGTTTGAATAAGAGTCACTCACCATAAAGGGTTTCCTCACCATGGAGCAAAGGCCATGCTGAGGCCATTTTGGAGACGGAGGCATAGAAGCTGTACTTCAGCTGCTCACGTAGCAGTTTTCTGTTGCCTCAGGTCTGCTGACCTGGGCAGCCGAGGGGTTCTGTCTCCTTCAAGCTTACTCTTCACTCATATTCACTGCTCTCCTCAGGGGAGCCAAGGCTCCAGTTCAGTGGACTGGCCCTCTCTGGAAGAAGAGGAAATAAGGGTCACCGCCCCTGGAATAGGTCCCTCCTCCTACCTGGCCCTGTGCAGTTTGGGGAGACATTCATTTTGTTAGTGTCTGGGGCTAATTTAGTGGCCCAGTCCACTCATTCCATTTCATAGACCCCGTGGAAGCTGCAACGGATTAGACAGGCTAGACTGCACTTTAAAAACACCTTTGAGCTTCAGGTGTTTGTGTGTGAAATATAGAATCATGCAAAAGGTTCTTTCCTCCATAACTAGCAAGCAGTTTTTTATAATAGAGGCTGAAAATGGACCCCCTGTGTAATTTATTCAATGCTTACAAGTTGCCCACTGGGTTTTTAATGTGAAAGATAGTTTTGCCTTAAGTAATTGGCTCAAATGAAAAAAAACAAGAGCACTTCTCCGCAAGCAACAATCTCGAGCTGCTCCTGGGATTGTTACCTAGTTATTGTTACGACGTCAAGCTCCGAAAAATGACCTCTCAGACCTTACTGCAGTAAAAGACTCTGTTTTTCTTCTTAACCTGAGGGGATTATATGGGGGCAGGTGAAGGAGGCTCAGTGTGAATTAAGTCCTCTTCATGCTTTTTTATTTTAAAAATATTTAAGGGGCAATTTCCAGCCCGGTGTGTGGGCACGTAGCCACATGCCTCCTACCACCATTGATGAGATTCATGCAGCTTGAATGGCCCCTGCACTTCTATTTACCCTTTAATTTAATAAGTTCTCCTGTCATGAAGCTATTAACAGTTATTTCCTAAGAAAAACAACCCATGCGATGTACACACCTTCTTGCATTTTTCTGTATTTGCGATTATCTGCCTATCCAGAAAGCTTCTTCTTTTGGACCAAACGCTGCGTGAGAGACTAAATATATGAATGGACATGACCAAACCACATATACAAATAGGACTTTAACAAGTGACCTCCAGCAGCCTTCCCAGGAAACCAACCTTCTGTCTTTAATAAATAGCCCTGGAAGCCAATCTGCTATAAGTCAGACTTGTAGGAAGTCAGACTGCTATCTCTTGCAACAATCCAGGAAGCCAAACAATAACCCCTACAATAGTTGGCCAAAATGGCGAGAACTTGATAAATAACTGGCAGGTGCCCTAATGTATGTCCTTACTTCCAACTTAGGACCAATCAGAGAAAGCCAAATATGCACCACTAACCAATGGCAGGGGACACCCCACTCCCAGCCTCCAATCAAGGCACGCCAGAAGCCTCTCCTCTTTCCACCAGAAGCTCTCCCGCTCCTCCACCTGCCTGCAGTCCCTGACAAGTGCAAGGGATGGTGACTGCCTCCCTGCTACAGCAAGCTCTGAACAAGTAGCCCCTGCCTGTTCTTATTTGGTTGCGCTTTGTTTATTTCCACACATGTGTACATGTCTCAGTTATTGGGAGGGTTTTACATCAATGGGGTGTAACAGCAACTTTTCTGTTTGTTTTTTTCCCCCTGCCAATCATACTCCTATCTCCCGAAGGAATGGAACAGATGGAAAGCAGATAATACACAAGCCTGCTATAGAAATGGCTTGCTTCAGCGGCAGAGTAGGTTGTAGGCCATTCCTTCCTGCTCCCTGCTAAGTCCAGACAAGCATCATTTCCAGCCAGACCTGGGAACTCTGTTAAGACGGGCCCTTCAGAGGTGACTGGTGTGTCTGGCTAATCTTAATCTAATAGGCTACAACAAAGGCAGGGGGCGTTATCTCAATAGGAAACATTTGTTTCTTCATTCGTCCTTCCTTCTATCATCCAACATACATTTATCATGTGCTGAATATAGGGTTTTAATGAATTACTATTTTATTTTGAAAGACGTATTTGAGCACATCTTTTTGTTTCTGGAGAAATTGAAGTTCTCTCACACAGCTCCTAGGAGGTAGCTGTTCAGAGACAGTCACATGGGTAAACTCATTCTTTAATATTTCACAGCAGGAGGTTTTATTTTCACCCCGATTTTTCACAGTTTTCTGATGTTAAGCTCTTCTGTTGTTTCTTGGCTTGTTTTAAAAATTATCTGTGTAATTCAGAAGTATCTTGGGATTTGTTTATTATTTTATGCTTAGACCTTAAACCAAAGCACTCAAATATGCATTCACTTGTTTATTTGACTAGTGTTTATTAAGGCTCTAATTTAGCAAGAAGCTAAAGACACTTAAGCTGCAGGACCGCCTCCTTACTTATCTCCTTCCAAGTCCCTGGGACAGGTCCTGGTAACACATTCACATGTTCACATGATTTTGTAAAATTTGCAGAAGTAAAATATTTTTACCACCATTGGTTAAAATGCCTATTGCTTTCTACTCTGATGTCCCCTTCTGCCACACTACTTCCTCTCATGTTGGTTGAGGCTGAAAGAACTTTGGGAGAATTTTGACACAGGCCTTAGAGCAGTGGTTCTCAACCTGTGGGTTGCCTAAGACCATTGGAAAACACATATTTCTGATGGTCTTAGGAACCGAGACACTGCTCCATCCATCTCCAGGCAGTCCGCCCACATGCAGATACGCCCACGTACAGATACGCCCACATACGAGTACTGGGCATGAAGACATCATCGCGCCAACCCCCTCACATACACTCCGTACAAATATAGGTGTATGTGACAGGGTTGGCACCATAATGTACTTAAATGGACCAGTCACACATGTGTAGAGAGCAGCTGCTATGTAGAAAACAGCTACTCTGTTAAAAGCATCTACTGTGTTGAAAGCAGCAGTATTGAGGTAAAACAACACTTCATGAATTATAATTACTGGGTAAATATAAAATCATGTACTGTAAAATCATCAACTACTGTAAAAAAAAAACACCCCAAAAATCTGTAGCATGGGAACTTAATCTGGATGCTGATCGGTCTTTTTATATTCAGCTGTGGTTGATGTGAATACTGTACCCTTGTGATAGTAACAGGTATGTAAAAAAAACCCCAACACAGAATGGTAAATTATAGGAAACTTTAATGAACTATATTGACTGAACTATGCCATGTATCATCTTTTGTATTATTAAAGCTATTGTTATATATTATTTTCATTAGCAAACTATCCCATGACAATGGATCGTGTAGAGAAGAATGTTAAGAAAAGAAAATATAGTGAGGATTTTTTACAGTATGGTTTTACCTCAATAATTACAGCAGGAATTGAGAAACTGCAATGTATTATTTGATGTGAAGTTCTATCAGCGGAATCTATGAAGCTGAATAAACTAAAATGCCATTTTAATAGCAACCATTCGAGCTTTGCCGGCAAGAATACCGACTATTTTAGAAGCAAAGCTGATGGACTCAAGAAAGCCAGACTTGACACTGGTGGCAAGTACCACAAACAAAACATAGCAGCCATTGAAGCTTCATATTTGGTGGCACTCAGAATTGCCAGAGCTATGAAACCTCACACCATTGCTGAGGATTTCCTGTTGCCAGCGGCCAAAGACATTGTTTGAGTTATGATCGGAGTCGAATTTGTTACGAAATTGAGTGCAATTTCCTTATCTAACAACACTGTCCGCAAAAGAATAGATGACATGTCTGCTGATATTCTTGATCAGGTAATCCATAAAATTAAATCTGCTCTACTTCCAATATTTAGCATCCAGCTTGATGAATCTACAGACGTTGCAAACTGTTCACAGTTACTGGTTTACGTGAGTTATATTAATGATGGCGACTTTAAAGATGAATTTCTTTTTTGCAAACCTCTTGAAGTGATAACTACTGCACATGATGTATTTGACACAGTTGGTTCATTTCTTTTTTTTTTCCTTACCCCAGGACATTTTCCCATTTTTTGTTCAGATAGAGTGGGAGGGAGAGAGAGAAAGAGAAACATCGATGTGAAAGGGACACATCAAGAGGCTGCCACCCGCACAACCCAACCAGGGCTGGGGACAAACTGCAACTGAGGTGTCTCTCTGGACTGCAGGCCAACACTGAGCCAAACCGGCCAGGGCACATTTGGTTCATTTCTGAAAAAGCATAAGATCTCTTGGGAAAAGTTTTGTGGTGGTTGCACAGATGGTGCTCCAGCTATGCTAGGATGTTGATCTAGATTTCAACGTTTGGTACTAAAAGAGTCACCAAAAGTCATCGAACTCACTGTATGATTTATTGGCAAATATTAGCAATGAAGATGCTGCCACGAGAGTTACAAGAAGTAAAGAAAAGCATCATAAGTTCTGTCAATTTTGTCAAAGCGAGCACTTTAAATAGTCGATTGTTTTCGCAACTGTGCAATGAGTTGTATGTGCCAAACAATACTCTGCTATTTCACACTGAAGTGAGATGGTTGTTAGTTTTAAAACATGTTTTTGAGCTTCGTGATGAACTCAAAACGTTTTTTAGTCAGAAAGCAAGACTGCAGTTCAAAGAACTTTTTAGCGATAAAAGTGAATTGCAGAAAATAGCTTACTTGGTTGACATCTTTGCCCTCTTGAATGAGTTAAATTTATCACTGCAAGGAACAAATGCAACATGTCTTGATTTGTCTGAAAAGATCTGATCATTCCAAATGAAACTTCAGCTTTGGCAAAAAAAATTGGATGAAAATAAAATTTACATATTGCCTACATTATCTGCTTTCTTTGAGGAACATGACATTGAACCTGACAAAAGGATTCCGATGATAATTTCTGTGAAAGAACACTTGCACATGCTTGCAGACGAAATTTCTTTGTACTTTCCAAATCTACCTGACACCCCATTTGCACTTGCCAGAAGCCCATTTACAGTCAAAGTTGAAGATGTTCTTGAGACAGCACAAGAGGAGTTCATTGAACTTATTAACAGCAATGCAGCGAGAACTGATTTCTCTACAGTGCCAGTTACAAAATTCTGGATCAAGTGTTTGCAGTTATATCCTGTTCTGTCTGAGACTGTGTTGCACCTTCTTCTTCCATTTCCAACAACATATCTTTGTGAAACAGGGTTTTCCAGTTTGTTGGTTATCAAATCTAAATACAGAAGTAGACTTGTTGTGGAAGATGATTTTTGTTGTGCTCTTGCAAAGACTTCCCCGAGAATTTCTAATCTGATGAGAAAGAAGCAATCTCAACCTTTGCATTGACATTTCCTTTTTCTGCATACTGTCACAAAATGTAGCAATGTAGTATACTGTTGTTATATTAAGACTGTTACCCATGCTACACCATGCTTCAAGACAAAATTTCATTTATTTGTAATTAGAAATAAATATTTCACAATATATAATTACATATTGTTTTGTGATTAATCACTATGCTTTAATTCTGTTCAATTTGTAAAAATGAAAACACACCCTGCATATCATATATTTACATTACAATTTATAACAGTAGCAAAATTACAGTTATGAAGTAGCAATGAAATAATTTTATGATTCGGGGTCACCACAACATGAGGAACTATATTAAAGGGTGGCGGCATTAGGAAGGTTGAAAACCACTGCCTTAGAGGAAGTTGAGTTGGGAACACACTTTGAGTGCAGTAGGATATGTTTCTTTGTGCAGCTAAGTAATTGTTATTATGCAATTAATTGTTTCATGAGGGGTCAAGTGAGAACGCTTGAGGTTCAACTCTATTGTGAATGATATTAACACTATACCCTATTACATTTCACTATCTTGGTGGCCAGTCACCTGGACTTGGATTCTTTACTTAGGTACTCTCTCCCCAACACTCTTGCTGGCATGTGACAATAACCCTACCTCTCTTTCTAGTTCCGAACACTTTCCTTGACTTATCACCCCACCCCATCATCCTTCTTGCACTCCTCCCTCAATGCAAACTGGGCTCCATGGCCATGCACAAGCTTGTCCCTGCAATGGATTTGCTCAATCTTATCCACACAAGTTCTTTCCCATTTCTTGCTCATTGACATGAAATATTGACATAGATGGAGATAACATAAAACCATACTACACATTCTAGTGAGGACATAAATGACAAATTGATTAAGGACAGTCTTTGATTTAGAGTATATAAAGTTAGTCACTGTAGAACTTAATATTTTCACAGATTTGACAACAATCCTAAACATGTACATGACATAAACAAATATGAGTTTCAAAGTTGAAAGAGATTTTTCTAAATGAAACTCAATCAACAATGGTAGAGGGAAAATTGATATTTTTCTGTTCTCTACATAGAAAATGATATTACAAAGTATTATTATATGAAGAGGTAATCAAAGTATATGTAGACAAAAATGTAGGGGAAGGTATTAGAGAGGCTTGCCTGGGAACCAAATAAAAGAAATATTTCTGTGGATGTGGTGATGCATGTGGTATTTATCAAGTTTTTTTTTGTTTTAAATCCTCACCCGAGGACATTTTTCCATTTTTTGTACAGACAGAGTGGGAGGGAGAGAGAGGAAGAGAGAGAGAGAGAGAGAAACATCGATGTGAAAGGGACACATCGAGTGGCTGCCACCCGCACGACCAACCAGGGCCGGGGACAAACTGCGACCAAGGTACATGCCCCTAGCGGGAACCGAACCCGGGTCTCTCCGGACCGCAGGTGGACACTCTAACCGCTGAGCCAAACCGGCCAGGGCGGTATTTATCATGTTTTTATTATTTTAATGTGTTTGATATCTTTTCTCATATTAAACAAATATTCACTTACATATCTAATTTTAGTTAAACTTTTAATTTGAGAAGATTGTAGAGTCACTTACAGTTGTAAGAAATACAGCAGAGAGATTCTATAGTTCCTGTACCCAGTTTCCCCCATGGTAACATCCTGCAAAATTATCGTACACTATCAAAGCCAGAATTGATACAGTCCTTATTAAGTTTTATATTCACAAATTTATGTCTTATTTTCTAAAGAACTCCTTTCCCCCCAAGTATGATAAATGTTAGGGCCTAAAAAACCTGGATCTGCCCCCACATCGACCATGTGCTGGGCACCATTCTTGGTGTTGGGGATGGAGCAATGAACAAAGAGACCAAGTCTCTAACCTCAAGGAGCTTATATTCTAGTGGGGAAGATAGAAAGTAAAACATACAATATGTCAGATGGTGATAAGGCCTATGGAGAAAAACAAAGCAGGGCACGGGTATCGGGAATATGGTAGATAGACTGGAGTTGCTATCGTGAGAAGGATGGCTGAGGAAGGAAGGACTCGGAGCAGATGACGTTTGAGCAGAGACACAAAGGAAGTGAGGGAGCAAGTCAAGAGGATGTTGCAGGGAGAAGGAAGGGCAAAGTCCCTGAGGAGGAAGCACACCTGACTGTTTGAGTGAGCGAGGTGGGGAGCAGTGAGATTGGAAGGGTGATGGGGCTGCAGATGGAGCAGGACCTCCTGGACCACAGAAGGAAAGTGACTTTTACTCTAAATTGTGAAGGTACTGAAGAGTTTTGAACAGATGAATGATGAGACGTCACTTACATGTAAAAGAATCACTCTGGCTGACAGTACCGAAAGTATGGGGCACAGAAAGAAGCAGGGAGCAGGACTAGCCAGATAATTTGTGGGGCCCGTGTAACATGAAAATCGAGAGCACTTCAAAAAGCAGGAGAAAAGCTATCCCTTTCGTCTGGGGTCTTCCTCTTCGCTGATCCCTGTGTTTGCTGTGTTGTGTTAAATTGTACCCGGGGATACTCTGGGAGGGTGCAGACACAGTTGTCTGGGGCTCCTCTGGGGGTACAGGGTGGCAGTGGTTGCTGGGGGTAATTGGTCAAGAGAGGATGCAACCAAGAACCTGTCCCATGAGAGAGCAAGATTGGGGATCACCCATGAGGCTTCAAACCCCAGGCACATGTTGTGTTGCCCCATTGGAATTAGGAAACACAAATTCAAGACAAACGTATTAAGAATGTTAAGACTACCTCCACAGAACAGTATACTCCAGGCATGGAAAGACGCCCCCCCCCCCAACCTGCTGCCCCCAGTGCAACTGCACTGGTCACACACTGATGAAGGCAACTCTGGTAGGAAGAGCAGGCAGGAGGCAATTGCAGTAAGCTGGGGAGAGGAGGTGGCGACTTGGATCAGGGTGATAGCAGAGGATGTGGGGAGAGGGGGAGAGTCTGGGATACACTTTGAAGGTAGAAGCAATAGACTTTTCCTGTTGGACGAATGAGAAAAAGAGTCAAGTTGAGTTTGCATCAAGGCTCTTGGCTTGCGTACCTGGAAGGGGAAGATGCCATTTTCAGAGAGGGGACAACTTAGGCAAGCTGACTCTGAGAAAGATCCTTAGTTTGGTTTTGGACGTTTTGAGTTTGATAAGCCTTTTGGACATCGGAGTAGACAGTGGCAAATGTGAGGCTGGCAGGCAGAGGAGGGGGCTGGAGATACAAATTATGAGTCATTTGTATAAAGTTGATATTTAAAGCCATGAGACCGATCATGATCTCCTGGGAAGTGAGTTTGGATAAAAAGAGAGAAATCTGAACCCGGGGGCCCTTGAGAGCTTAGAGGTACTTCAAAAAATGATCCAACTAGGGTGAAATTAAGTACAGTTTAATTAATTCACATTGCAAATTAAAGCCTGGCACAGTCACACATGCCTCTGAAACAGACTGCTGACTGGAAATGAGGTGAAGTGCAGCTTTCGCTTCGTCCTTATCCTCGTGCAGGGGCCATCAGTCGAATTCACAGCCGTCTTTTATCGTCGGAAAAGCCCTGCTTTTTGCAGGGAAACTCCCAAGCTCAGAAACCAGAACTCAGTTCTCAGCCTGCGTTTCTGCTGGGACACAAGCGTGTGACCAGGAGCTGCCACTGAGACTTGCTGATGCTACTTGGGCCAGTGAGTCATGGCAGGAAACGGGCTCTGCAGAGAGGCTTTTGTGTCCTGCACTCCCCACTCCCAGGAGGTAGCAGCAGCATAGCAGTGGTGGTTTTCTAGTGACTGCAAGATGGAGCGCCTGGTGCAAACGGGGCCCTGGTGGACCAGCGTGTAGGTGCAAGGACATGAAAGGGACAACGTCAGAGGCAGGTGGTCTCTCAGGCCGGTGTTTGATGCGGCTTTGGGCACTTCCCAGCATGCTTAATGTTTAATGTCTGCAGACCTGCCAACATAGCTGCGAACACTCAATATTTCTTTAATAAGCTCTTTTATTACAGGATTACCTTTGTAGTTTGCAACTAAGAACACCGACTAAGATAATGTTTCTAAACTGGAATTCTAATGACAAATCGCTTAATATTTGTAAAGCATATCGTGCCTGCCAAATAAGCACTATATGGGTGTTTTGCCTTTTAATTAATAAATCTCACTTTGGATCTCGAACTCCATCCTAAGACTCTTAGATCATGCTTCCACTACACAAGCTTCTCTGTCTCTAAGAGATGTTTTGGGTTAACACGAGGTAGAGTATTAGCATTCCCAGAAACATACTTCTGTTCTACAGATGTAACTAAAATCAGATCTGTGCCCAAGGCTACAATATTAAAGAGTTCTAATGGGAAGATCTGTTATTAATAAGTAATTTAATTTTAAGTACTGCTTACTTTGTCTAAACTACACTGCCCGAGAGTCGATTGTTTTGTCATGTGAAAATAATGAAGTGTCAAATTCAGTACTAATCGTATTGTCAAAGACACAAGTCAGAAGAGTCAGTGGGCAGCTATGAAAAAAGGAAGGCAGTGCTGAGCTCCTGAAGAATAAATCATTTTATCCCAGGGCCCTGGGTAGAGAAGAGACTTCCATGGATGTTGATTGAAGCAAGTTGCAGCAGAGAGAGCTCTGCACATGAGGTTTCCATCCTGCCTTTACCACTTAACTTTTTGAGATGGTCAGAGAAGACGACATGTTTAAGCTCCTTATGTAACAAAGTAGTTGCTCACTAGATGTTTGTTTTTGCCCTTTCTCACTCTCATTTCATCAGCTGTAACACCAACATAATCTTTATAATACATGCATTTCAAGGATGCAGCGCTGTTATGAGAGTGTATTGCAACAATGTGTTTAAGCAATCTTATAAACTAAAAGGTCTTTATTCTTTTTTTTCCTTTAATTTTCCTTTTTTTTTTCATCCTATTTATTCCTCATATGCCCTCTTTCATCTATACTCACTTTCTCCCCCGCGGTCACTTGGACACTTCCCAGGAATCAAGGTTGAGATGCTTTATCTGTGGCACTTCTTTATCTACCAAGTATAGAGTGTCTTTCCTGGTATTTATTTTTTCAGAACCCTAGAAGTTTAACCAACTATGACCACTTTTCAATGTTGACTTTGGTTATTTTTATTTATTTATTTATTTTTTTATCCTCACCCGAGGACATTTTTCCATTTTTTTGTACAGATAGAGTGGGAGGGAG
The DNA here is from genome assembly GCF_014108415.1 of Molossus molossus. Taxonomy (NCBI): domain Eukaryota; kingdom Metazoa; phylum Chordata; class Mammalia; order Chiroptera; family Molossidae; genus Molossus; species Molossus molossus. The sequence goes on along the minus strand of NW_023425403.1, from coordinate 48,090,194 downwards.
AGAGAGAGAGAAACATCTACGTGAAAGGGACACATCGAGTGGCTGCCACCCGCACGACCAACCAGGGTCGGGGACAAACTGCAATCGAAGTACATGCCCTTAGCGGGAACCGAACCTGGGTCTCTCCGGACCGCAGGCCGACGCTCTAACCGCTGAGCCAAACCGGCCAGGGCGACTTTGGTTATTTGATGGTTCTCAAACCAGTATGACAAAACATAAGAGGAAAAAGTGAGTGACTAATACAGAAAAAAAAAACAACAACAACATTGATTAGTTTCCCAGGGAATTCAGGTCATAGAATTAGCTGAATAACACTCTGAATTATGTATGTTGAATCTAAGTATAACTACTAAAAAGAGATTAAGAGATGAGAAAAGGACAATAAAATGCCAAAAAGAAAAAGTCCAGGCATATTCAATAAGAACAAACTAGAACTTTAGAAAAAGAAAAAGTAGTCATTGATATTTTTAAAATTTTAAAGAAAAGTTAAAACAGATTAGACACAACTGAACTGGTGAATTTGGGGGGAAATAACCCTGAGAAAATTATCCCAAATGTGTCATAAGTATAAAGAGGTGGAAGATACGGGTGAGTGGTAAAGAGAGAGAAAGATCAACATATGTCTGGTAGCAGTTCTGGAGAAGAGAATAGAAAGAATGAGGTAAAGGCTGTAATAAAAGAAATGTTGCTGAGAACTTTTGTAGTTGATTAAAGATATGATTTCATATAAATGGAATCATGTACTCTGTGGTCTTTTGTGACTGGCTTCCTTCACTTTGCATAATGTTTCCAAGGTTTATCTTTGTTTCAATATATATTAATTCTTTACTCCTTTTTATTCTAAAATGTATGATGAAGTAAAGTAAATCAATTCTTGGAGAATTTCAATACACTGCAGAGACCAAAGGGAAAGAAATCTTAAAATTAATCAGAAAGAAATCAGGATATCATCAAAGTAATAATGTACAGCAGACTTCTCAACAGCAACACTGGAATCCAGGAGGAGAGAGGAAAAAAGTGTAAACTTTTACACCCAACTGACATGGCTCTAATGTGAACTTTGGTAAAATAAAGATAACTTTGAACATGAAAAACTGGAATAGTATACTATTAACAGATCTTCCTCAATGGTATTTTAAATAACGTACTTCCAGAAGAAGTGTGAAGCAAGAACAGATAATGACACAATGGGATACCATATCACATCCTCCAAGATTTGTAAGTAAGACAGAATAGTACCCAACATCATGGTTGAGATTAAAACATTGAAATTGTTAAAAAAAAAAAAAAAAAAGACATAATAGTAAGTGTTGATGAGGATGTGGGGAAATTGGAACCCGTTGGTAGGGATGTAAAATGATTAGTCATGTTAGAAAACAGTCTGGCAGCTCCTCAAAAGGTTAAATATAAAGTCACTATATGACCAAGCAATTCAATTCTAGGTTTATACCAAAGAAAATTGGAAAAAATATGTCCAACCGAAACTTGTACATGAATGTTCATAGTAGCATTATTTATAATAGCCAAATATAGAAACAACCCAAATGCCCACTGAGTGATGAATGGATAAATAATATGTGGTATATTTATCCAATAAATACATCTTAAAATAAAAAGGAGTAAAGAATTAATATATATTGAAACAAAGATAAACATTGGAAACATTATGCAAAGTGAAGGAAGCCAGTCACAAAAGACCACAGAGTACATGATTCCATTTATATGGAATATCTAGAACAGGCTAATTTAAAGAAAGAAAGTAGATTTGTCGTTGCTTAGGACGGAGGGGTATGAGGGGGATGACTGCTGATGTACATGGGAATTTTTAGGGGGGAAATGAAATGTTCTAAAATTGATCATAGTGATGGTTGCATAACTGTAAATATACTAAAAAACACTGAATTGTATACTTTAAATAATTGAGTTGTATGACATGTAAATTATATCTCAATAAAAAGAAAGAATGGATAGTAATCAAAGAAATTCCTAAATATATGGATAAGTAAACCTACTTGCTAAAAACTGAAACTAACAACTAAAAGATAACATTTAAAACAGAAGAATAGATAAGGTAAAAATCATTATTAACCTCGAACTCTATAAATTAAAATATCCATGTATGATTTTATAGTAATAAAATAAGAGAATACGGAGTGTAATCAACACAAAAGAAAATGAAATTGATAAATTAGTGAGGTTAGCTAAGGTTCCAACTTAAAAGTTAGAAAAGAACAAGCCCAAAGAAAGTGGAAAGAAGGAAATAATAAAGAAAAGAGCAGAAAACAAATATACGAAAAGGTGGTTATCAAAAGCAAATGCTACTTCAAAAAAAGATGATTAGAAAACAAAAAATGTTTTCCAATAATGACAGAATTTATAACTAATATTATAAGTGGAAAAAAAAAGACATAGCTATAGACAGAACAGAAACAAAATAATGTTATAAATAACTCTATGCTAATAAGGTGTGATGACCATGTATCAGAAATACACACTGACCATCATACACAGAAAGATCAGGAGCCTTCGTGGTGCAGCCAGGACCAAGACGTGGATGCTAGCTCTCAGCACTCTAATTCAGCCCTGTGATGGAAGGAAGTCTCAGCCAGTATAATTAGACAATAAAATAAAAATAATATGTAAACATTGGAAAGATAAAGATAGATCATCATTATTAGAAGAGTATGTAATTTTCTACCTAGAAAAACCAAGAGAATCAAAACCAATAAGAGTTAAGGTATATGGATAAAGATTGCATCATCTTTGTATCATTTAATGAGAACTCTAGTCTAGAGTCTGTGCTAAAAATGTGATGTTATTATCTTATTTAATCTTCATAACAAACTTGCCATACCCATTTCACAGTTGAAACGTGTTCAGAGAGGAGTTGACTTCCCCTAAGTGCACAGAGCCGGTGCGTGGAAGATCTGGGGTTTGAATCCGGAAACTGAGTCCAAAGTTTTTGGATTTTACCACTGGACTCTACTGCCTCCAAACACAGTTTCCTATAGTAGAAACTAGAGTGGAAAAGATGTTATTCATAATGGTGAGACAAACCATAAATGCCCAGGAATAAACCAAACAAGATTCGTCTGACACCTGAATGAAGAGAATGACCAAACATTATTAAAGGACATAAATATAATCTAAATATAGATAAAATCATACTATTCTTTGGGAAGGGCACAATCACGAGTGTAAAGAGGTCATTTCTCATTCATTAATCTATAAATTCAAGTAATCCCAATCAGCAGATCAAAAGGATTTTTTTGAAAGGGAATTTGGTAAGCTAGTTCTAAAGTTCATTTGAAAGAAAACTCCAAAAGCCATTAAAAAAAAAAGGATTTACAGGTTTGACTACATAAAAATGAAGATTTCTGGATGGCCCAAAATACCATAGGCAGAGTGTAAAAAATAAGAAAAAAAAGATGATTGTTTAGGGACAGTTATTTGTCATATATAAGAAAGACAAAGGGTTATGTACCTAATAAACTGAGTGTCTACACACTGATATGGAAAAACAAGCAACCTGATAGATTAGATAAAGCCATGAACAGGCAATTCACAGAAAAGGAAATATAAATGGTCAATAAAATATGAAAAGATGCTCAAACTCCTGAGTAGTCAGGTAAATGGAAAATCAAATTATAGAGATTTCAATTTCTGCCTATCACATTGGCAAATATTAAGAAGATTGATAGCATTCAGTGTTGGCCAGGGCAGTGGGAAATGGCATGTTCTTCATTGCTGATGGAGTTTTAAATTGTTATAATCTTCTTGGAAAGTAATCTAGTGGTATCTATTAAAATTTAATATGTATAGACCCTTGGACCAGAAATTCCATTTTGGGGAGAATCTAGTCTACAGAAATCAAATCACCAGTAAGTAAGGAGATATATAAGCATATTATTCCAGTATGGTTTGTAATGAAAAAATAATTATCTGGAAAATATCTAAATAGGTGAATGAATTATGGCTCATTCATAACCATCAATGATTATGTAGCTGTTTCAAAAGATTGCATTACATCTATAAGGAAATTCATAATGTTATTAAATAAAGCAATGTAATTTTCTGAGTAATAATTACAGTAGTTTTATTAAAGCAAAATCCTATAAGCTACATACCATGATATTATGTATCTATAATATATTTGCTTATATGTATACATAAAATAAGGAAAATTTTTGGAGGATACTTATAAAACTGTTAATATTGGTTATCTCAGGATGCTGGGATTAGAAGCATGGAGAGAAAGATTAACTTTTATATGCCTCCATTGTTCTTTTTTTTTTTTTTTTCCTCGCCCGAGGATATTTTTCCATTTTTTGTACAGATAGAGTGGGAGGGAGAGAGAGGAAGGGAGAGAGAGAGAGAGAAACATCAACGTGAAGGGACACATCGAGTGGCTGCCACCCGCACGACCAACCAGGGCCGGGGACAAACTGCAACCGAAATACGTGCCCTTAACGGGAACCGAACCCGGGTCTCTCCGGACCGCAGGCCGACGCTCTAACCGCTGAGCCAAACTGGCCTGGGCTGTTCTTGACTTCTCATAAGAATGCATTGTTTTTATACATAAAGAACTCAGTAAAATAAATGAAAGAAAAAGAACTTGCTACTTTCTCAAACTTTTATAGACTTTAAGAAACATATTTGATACCATTTTTATTCTTTTCTTCTTCTTAATCCCCTATCTTCTTTGCAATTTTGATATGGTCCATGGCCGATTTGCCAGTCATAGTAGTTTCCAAGGTGGGAGCCCCTAGAGTTGGTGAGGGACCAATATCCATACCAGACAACAATACTTATAAGATTTAGTATGTATTATGTCTGAAAGTATCCCATATTCCTTTAATTAATAGTCTAGTAGTTTAAAGACATTAAGCCTCTAATAAATCCTGGAATTAATGTCATTCGTTTCATGCACTGATTAAACAATTTCAGATGAATCTCTAATGTGGCCTTTTGTTCACGATGTGTGGTACTAATCCTTTTTTGCCAAGGAAACATTTATTATGTGCTGCAAATATGGATACTATCAGCCCAACAATAGACCTTTTGGTTAAGAGATAAGAGGAGGGAATCCCCTGTCTCTCAAGAGAATCTGGTAGAAAGACACTTAGCTTGGTAGGTGGGTTAGTTGAAAAAGAAATCAGAAAAATTCCCAATAAAAACTAATTTGGAGAATGCTGTCTGGCATCTTTGTAACTCAGAACTCTTGAAATTAGTAATGGGAACTCTTGGGTCAAATTTAGTTCTTGCTAAGATTTTTTTCCCACTGAATATGAACAAATGCAGTCTCTAGACTGTGAGAACATTAGTTGTTGTTTCAAAGTTTTTTCTCTCTCCCTCCCCTCCCCTCCCCTCCCCTCCCCTCCCCTCCCCTCCCCTCCCCTCCCCTCCCCTCCCCTCCCCTCCCCTCCCCTCCCCTCCCCTCCCCTCCCCTCCCCTCCTCTTTCTTTCTTTCTTTCTTTCTTTCTTTCTTTCTTTCTTTCTTTCTTTCTTTCTTTCTTTCTTTCTTTCTTTCTCTTCCTTCCTTCCTTCTTTCTTTCTTTTCTTTCTTTCTTCTCTCTCTCTCTCTCTCTCTCTCTCTCTCTCTCTCTCTCTCTCTCTCTCTCTCTCTCTCCTGCCTTCCTTTCTTTCCTTCAGTCCTTCCTTCCTGCCTGCCTAATATATGACTGACTGCTAACAAACAGAAATAATTGATTTTTTTTTTAGGAGAGAAAGGCGGGGGGGGGGGGGGGGGAGGGCGGGGAGATAACATTGATAGGTTACCTCCCATACCCACCCATAACCTGGGTATGCACCCTGACCTGGAATCAAACCTGCCACCTTTTGGTGTAAAAGATGAAGTTCCAAACAACTGAGCCACACCAGCTAGGGCAAAACACTTATATATCACCACTGCCCTCGTAGTTCTCAAAGTGTTGATACAGCTATAAGCCAAGGCAGAATGGATCATTTAACCAATATGTTAAAGTAACAAAGAAAGACAAGTTTCCTTAAGTTGACCCTATTTTAGGGTCTATTATATCAAAAAAGTTCTTTCAAAACTCTCTCGCTCATAGAGATCAAAGTGGGCTAAGAACATGGCATTAGATCATTTAGAACTGATATTTGGTTGTTTTAGACTGTAAGTTCTACCTCTTACGGAAAGCAGACCCCCTTCCATGGGTTTCAGACAGTATCTGTGGTCTGCAGTGTTTGTTGTTAGAAGTATAAAGGAAAGAAGCTACTGAGCCCTGCACGGATGCTCTAGTCTACGATCAGCAGACATGTTAACCTTCAGCAAAGATAGCATATTCACAGGACTATAAGACTCTTGAGGTCAAAATATTTAGTAAAAACTTGGGTCAAATCTTGCTCCTTGTATTTGCACACAGCATTGGACCTCATTTTAACTTTGAGCTCTTGGCTTGGTTCTCTTAGGTTCTATTAGGCTGGGCCCCTCAGGCTTTACTTCTGGGCAGATAAATGGGCAAATCTGACCTTAAAATGAATAATGGGGCAGAAATGTGGGGACCAGCTTCTGTCACATTATAAATTTTATGTTCTATCAATAGCTCTGTTATGGTGCGCAGGCTCTTGGGTTTCCTGAGGAATGGAGCCATTTTGTAAACAAAACTGTCATTTCCAGCCATTAGAATGCATTATATGAGGCCTAATGGCCAAAGGAGGGCGATCAGGGAGTAAGATGAGAGGCGGAATGAAATCTCTGGCTCTCTGGCTGCCTTGGGGTTTGACTGCTGTAATGAACTCAGCATTACCCATTGTATTAAAAAAAAAAAAAAAAAAAAATCTCGGGAGCAAGAGCATTCCTCCTCCAAGTAGAGATGGATTTAGCAATTCTTGTTCCTGCTGCTATTTCAATGGAATTTAGTTGTTATTAGAGTTAAATATTCTTCTCTCCGATGTTATTTACAATGCCCTTTCACCCTTGTTTAGTAAGAAAACTCTGGCTCCTCAGTTTCCAAGGTGGCAGTGAACAGTTTTAGCTGCTGAAGAAGGTTGTTACTCGTGTTTTGGACTTGGGTCTGAGTACAATGTCATTCTTGTTTTGTCAACAGGGTAGATGGTTTGGTGGGATATCAGTTCGAACACTGAACTCTGTGTGTTAGCCTTGTTTCTACAGGAAGCAGGTGCCAAGATAAGATTAAGCATCCAAGGACTTCAGTAAGGAACACGTCTGTGTGAGAGAAAATGGGAACAATGTGGGAAAAGGCTAGGAGAGCATCGGCTCATGGTGCCAGTGGCGCCCCAGTGAAGAGAAGGGGAAGGAAGGTTGTGTGGAAGCATCAGAGACTGCCATGAAGTTCGAGAAACTTTGTCAAGACCACTGGAGATTCTTTGGACCCTATTCAGAGGTCAGAGGAGTTGCACATCTCCCAGGATCCTAGCTGCCTAACCCTCACCACCAGCTCATTTATTGGCTGGTAACCTCATCAAATTCTCAATTCAAGTTAACAACACGAGCCTTTCTTTAAAACTGCTTTGTCTCGGTCTCCCTCCCTACTAGTGCAAGCCACAATTTTGATAAGTTGCAAACCTTGCATCTGAAGAGCGGGAAGGTCAGGATCTACTGCTCCACGATTTATGGCAGCCAGAGAGGATGTGAACGCAGTGTGGGCGAGTATGAATTCCACTTCTGTGCCTGTCCCTCCTGCGGTTTCCCAGTCTTGAAGCAAGTGGAAGGCAAGGAGCATGTGCAGTCTTGGATAATGTTGCTAATTGTGCCCATCACAGAAGTAATCAGGGAGCAGCCTTTATTCAGCAAATAAACACAATTCAACATTCAGTGAATCACGTTTTTGCAAAATCACAGCATGTGTGCATGTAAGGGGTGGGGGCATGTTATGTTTGAGGTTTTTTAGGATTTTACGTTCTTCTTAGTCACTGAAAATAGGTCATCAGACCCTTTCTGTCTGAAAAAAATGGGTGTCTTTTCAGAACAGTGTACCTGTGTGGTATGAAAAGTGTGGGTAGGGGCACTCAGGGAAGGAAGAACCAATGTACAGGTTCTCCAACTGTCCCAGCCCTCATTAGGGAAAAGATAGGAGAGGGGGACTTCTTAGACTGTGCTTGAGCCTGGAGATACAGCTCGTCACAACCTGAGGAGGGTGCTCCGCTGCCTTTGAGCTTCAGACCTCGTTTCAACAAGGGAGAGAGAGACGTCAAACTTTCCTTAGTGGAGGTGTCAATGTTCTGAGTCTTTGAGAGACCTGGGAACCATTTGCTATCCTTGGTATCCTAGGAAGCTTTTAATGTGAGAAAATGTTTCTTTCTCTTTTGTGTGTTCCGCCTTTTCTCATTTCTATGATATGACTGGCCTTTCCAGGGAAGATGGGGTTCGGGCCCAGTTTTAAGTCAGCAGCGTGGGCCAGTGAGCTGGGAACTGAGCAGAAACCCATTTCCAGCCTGGACCAAGGCACAGTCCTTACTGAAGTAAGTAGGCCCTTGGCCACTGATGAAGTGCCCGAGGGAGCACCATTTCCCAGAAAACTGACTTCTCAGAGATCTTTGCTGGGATCAGGTCATAAAGTGACCGTCATGTCACAGCCTCAAAATATTTCTGGTTGTCAAGAATTCATTCATTAGCCTAAGGTTCACATCCAGTGGGAATTCAGTCTCAAAGGGAATGACTTCTTTTTGGCAAGAAAATTATTTTACTATATAAATAAGTATAACATAATGTTTGGCATATAGCAGTTTCCACAGATGTTGAGTAAATGAAAGAAGTGGATCCAAAGAAAACCCGACAGTAGAATGGGAAAAATTGGACAGAACTATTCTGTCTCTCAAGTTCATACCTTTTTGGTGTGGTTTTGATGGTATATGCATTTGTGGGAAAATGCTAAGTATATTTCACCCAGGCTGACAATGTCTGTTCTTTTGGTTTTATAATGAGAAGAGCAGGAAAGGGAAACATACAAGGACATTCACAAATAGACACTGTGGCATATCTTTACATGCATTTTTCTGTTTCATTTTCTAAAAGAAAAAGCCCTATGAATAAGTATTATTTATCTTGATTCATATACTAATCAGGATAGTTTAGTGCATAAAATAGAATCCATTCTAGAAAGTTCCTATAGAAAAATCACTTAAGATTTTTAGATACTTACAGATTTGAAAGGGCCAGGGAATGGGTTCTAGGCTCAGCCTTCAAGAATAACTCCCAAAATAATTCAAAAAATGACCATCATGGAAGCTACTACCTCTGAGACTGTACCTGGAGATTTTGAATTTTTTTTTTTTTTTTTATCCTCACTTGAGGACGTTTTTCCATTTTTTGTACAGATAGAGTGGGAGGGAGAGATAGGAAGAGAGAGAGAGAGGGAAACATCGCCGTGAAAGGGACACATCGAGTGGCTGCCACCCGCACGACCAACCAGGGTCGGGGACAAACCGCAACCAAGGTACATGCCCTTAGCGGGAACCGAACCCGGGTCTCTCCGGACCGCAGGTGGATGCTCCAACCGCTGAGCCAAACCGGCCAGGGTGGAGATTTTGAATTTAAGAACACACTACAATAGCCCTGGAGCCTGTTGCTCAGTTGATTGCGCGTCATCCCATGCACCAAGAGGTTGCAGGTTCAATTCCTATTCAGGGCACATGCTTGGGTTGCAAGCAGGAGGCAGCCAATCAATGTTTCTCTCTCTTTATCTCCATCTCCCTTTCTCTCTCTCTCAAATCAATAAAAAAATATTTTTTAAAAAGGCTACAGTAGCGTAAACACACACACCATGGCTGCAATCCAAGTTAGGGCAGGAAATTGCCTTCTTTCCCTTCTCTCTGCACTCACAAAGCTGCTGACTGTCACTGGGGTGCAGACTGCATCTATTGCCTTTCCCATTGCTTCTTCTTAACACCCAGTATCCTGGAGAATAAACGCTGCAAAGCTACTGCCCCTAAACCTCACTTCCTACAACCTTGCTTGCTAGCAAAAAAGTAGCCAAAGTGGCAGGAGATGGCTTCTGCCTCACTTTGGCCTGCTAGATCTACAGGAGGACATCAAATGATGGACCTGAATATCCCAAACTTTACCTGCTGGACTACGGTTCTCAACCTGTGGGGGTCGAACGACCCTTTCACAGGGGTCGCCTAAGACCATTGGAAAATACATATTTCCGATGGCAATTCATAACAGTAGCAATATTACAGTTATGAAGTAGCAACAAAAATAATTTTATGGTTGGGGGTCACCACAACATGAGGAACTGTATTGAAGGGTCGTGGCATTAGGAAGGTTGAGAGCCACTGTGCTAGGGTATCCGTGGAGAGTAGTTTGAGTCTTTCTAGCCCAGGCATTAGGGGGGCACACCAGGGGGGCGGAGCAGTGGCCGAGGAAGCCCAACCAGCACAGATTGCTTGGGAAGAAACTAAAACTCAGACACACTATGTAAAAATTTTTCTCAGAGTGAGAAAAGCATCATGGTTAAATGCAAGGGCACCAGAATCTGACAAATTGAATAGGGTTCTGTAGTGGGCAGTTTACCCAGGACACTAACCCAGGTGCATGAATTTTGCTGTATCTCCTGGGGAAATGGAGATGAGATAGATCAGTAAATGTTTTGAGGACCAAATAAATGTTTGTAAGACTAATGCTTTAAAAGATATTCTTAATGCTATTGCACTTCAAATATTTTATTCTTATAATCAATTGTAACTATGCGAGATGGATTTCACTGATCCTCCATCAAAATTGACCTTATTACGTTATAAGCACAATTTTTATTCTATACATTGTGGTGGGTTGAACGGTGTCCTCCAAAGAGATGTATTCAAATTCTAATCTCCAGTGAATGTGACCTGTGACCTTATTTGGAAATAGGATCTTGACAGAAGTAATTGAGTTAAGATGAAGTTATACCGGAACAGTGTGAGTCCTAAATCCAGTGACAGGTCTTTGTAAGAGAAAGTAGAGGGAAATTTGGACTCACAGACACACCCAGAATGAAGAAAGAAGCAGAAACTGGAGTGATACAGGTACCAGACAAGAAATGCCAACGATTGGTGGCAACCAGAAGCTAGGAAGAGGCAAGGAAGAATCCCCCAGGGCCTCTGCAGGGAGAATGGATGCCTTGGTTTCACACTTCTAGCCTCCAGAACTGTATGACAATAAAGTTCTCTTGTTTTAAGCTACCCAGCTTGAGGAAATTTGTTATGGCAGCCCTTGGGAACCAACACATACATGTACCTTATTATATATTAAATGTATTCCTGATAAGTTATATATAATTATATTTCTCTATTTCTTCATGATATTTTCAGAGCAATTTTGCTTTACTTTCAGAATAATATTTATTTGGTGGTGGCTCAAATAACTTGACCTTCTCCTTTTCTAATTTTTCCTCACTTCTCTGTCAAGTACTCAGTAGGCTATAAATAGACCTTTAAACATAATTGAGAAACATAACTCGTTAAATAATCCTGTAGCAAAATCTTTAAGAAATTGAGGACTCATTTAGTTTATGACTTATGAATTCAGTTATAGAATGGAAAGAGCAGTGGACAGAGGGCCGGGAGCAGGGATAATAATAATCACAGGCACCTTTTGGTGAATATCTACCGCATTCAAATGTAATTCTAGGCATTTTATATACTGTGTCTCATTTTATCCTCGGGAGTAAGAGTCACAGCCCCATTTTATGAATGTAAACACTGAACTTCTAAGACACTAAGAGACTTGTCCAATCAAGATCATACAGCTGGTAAGAGGCAAAGGTAACCTATCCCCAGGATATTGGATTCCATCCTCTGTATTCTTCAGCATTAGAATTGGTGTTGATTTCTCTCTGGTTCCTCTCTTACTCATCTGTAAGGTGAATGGGTTCGTTTAGAGAAGCTTTTCTCCAGCTACTCTCTGTGGCACAGAACCTGGACTTACTTCTCTCCTGGGGCCCAATCACTGCCACATTCATAGAGATGTCTGGACATAAAGACGAGGTGAAGAACTATAAACAGTTGATCAACCAATGGATATTTCAAAGGACACAGAACAGCAATGAAAACCATAAAACTTTTAACCCACAGGTCCAGAATGAAGAGTTTGATGGCTCAGCCCTCCTCGCCTGTCCTCCCTCCTCCCTTTCCTTCTGCTGTTTTCCTGTCATTCTTCTCTCCACGAACACATCACGCTCACAAGGGTGGTCTCACGACTTTCCTTTATTTCTCCCACCTTCTCCTTCTTGGTCTCTCTTTTCTCTCTTCCCTCTAATCGTATTAGTCGTTCAAGGTCTGACCTTAAATTATCGAGGCAAGTTTAGAAAGTTTGGATATGAAATTACCTATGGCTTGTGGCTTGATAGTGTACTTGCATGGAATGGCTCATAAAAGGGAAAATAATAAAGAATATCAGTGAAAAAATTTTAAATAATTTTACCCTTGTTACTCACAAAGTATATACATTAACACTCAAAGAGTAATATTTTTAAATTTTTTATTTTTCAATTACAGTTTACATTTAATATTATTTTGTATTAGAGTCAGATGTGCAACATAGTGGTTAGACAGTCATGTACTTTACAGAGTGTTCTCCCTGATATGTCCAGTGCCCGCCTGGTACCATGCATAGTCAAAGAGTAATCCTGAAAACTATGTCAAATGTGTGAGCAGACACGTTAATTTATATATAAGGTGATAGTTCATAACTCAGTGATGTTTTAATTGCTGAGAAAAATTTTCTTTGCTGTAATATATTTCCTAGAAGGAATCCAAAGTTATAGATGATGATACTGTAATCTGTCCTTCCTTAAACCAACAGTGAATTGATGTTGTGCTTTCACATTTACTAGGTGGACAACATAGGCTCTCCTGTGTTGAAGGTTTATCACTGTAATCAATATTCCCTTACATAAGGAAACCAAGAAACAAAATTAAACAGTGCCTTTATAGGACATTACTCACGTTGATAACACACTCTGATCATTGCTTTGACTCTAGGACTAGAGGTAGAAGGAAAAATATACTTTACAGACAAATTAGAGAGTTAATCGAGTACAAGGGCTATTTATGTTAATATCAATCAACAGGAGCAGAGCAATCAGGCTATTGATTTCCAGGGTTCTCAACATTTGCCAATAATCAAGTATAGAAATGTTATAATCGATCTTCTCTAAAAAAAATGTGAACATTCTTAGAAACCCCAGAGTGTTGAATGCTGGAAAATTATAATTTAAATTTTTTTTTTCTAGGAGCAAAACTACTATTATCTAAAAGCACCATGGTTCAGCTAGTGCAGTCATGTCCTGGCTATTGATCATTGCCGATCTATTATATCATTAATTACTCCTCTTAAATACTTTGTTCCAAATGAATTCTTTGCAAAGGTTGAACAGACAGTAGGTAATTAAAAATACCCTACTTGAAATCTTCTTTTGGAGAGAGGTCTGGGTTATTTGCTGTATACTCAGCTCCTCTTGGCTGCACAGGTGAGCGCTCATGCAGGTTCTTGAACCCACCTTGCACTGCCCTCTCTCCTTCACGGGGCGGCGCTGCGCTGTCTGGTACCGCGGAGAAGGAGCTGCCCGAGCCACTGTCACAAAGCTCTGCCTCGTGGTGGGCGCTCACGTTCATCTCACATACAATTTAACTTACCCCCTTTACCGATATTATTATGATTTGTGGTTTGTATTTCTTTAAGTTGTTTGAGGTCAAAAGACTTACATTTAAAAGGATAATTTTTTGTTCTTTTTTCTAAGTGGTTTAGTAAGTGCTCACTTATCAATTTACAATGCACAGTGCAAATGATGACTCAACACATTTCAATGCCAGTTTTCTCATTCTGAAGATACATGGGATCATTGTTGGCAAAGGTGTGGTGTGTGTAAATTTTTGTGATTCTCTTCAACTCTTTGTTGTTGTTTTTTAAATCTTCACCTGAGGATATTTTTTCATTTATCTTCTGACAGAGTGGGGGGGGGGGTGGGAGGGGGAAAGAGAGAGAGAGAAACATCGATGTGAGAGGGACACATCGACTTGCTGCCTCCTGCACCACACCAACCAGGGACAAGGACAAACCGCAACCAAGGTATATGCTTTTGACCGGAATCGAACCCACAACCCTTTGGTCCATGGGCTGATGCTCTAACCACTGAGCCAAACTGGCTATGGCTCTCTTTTTTTTTTTATCCTCACCCAAGGACATTTTTTTTTTGTTCAGATAGAGTGGGTGAAAGAGAGAGAGAGAACCATCGATGTGAAAGGGACACATTGAATGGTTGCCACCTGCACAACCCAACCAGGGTCGGGGACAAACTGCAACCGAGGTACGTGCCCTTAGCAGGAACCGAACCCGGGTCTCTCTGGACCGCAGGCTGACACTCTAACCACTGAGCCAAACCGGCCAGGGCTCTCTTAATCTCTTTATATAAACTCCAGAAAACCAAAAATTTTCTGTTCAACATAAATGAATTTAAGGACAAAGAAATAATTTCAATGATTGTTTCTTAGAAAAGCCCAAATGTCAATAATCAATGCTTACTAATGAGATGTCAGCAGAGTGTTTCAGATGTACCACAGCAAGAATTAGAACTTGCTCTCCTGTTGTTGTTTTCTATAGCTCCTTGTGGCATGGCATATCATTAAATCTCTCATTGCTGGTTAAGTGAGAGGGTCTTAATGGAAAGGAAGATTTTCATATGTTCAATGTTTTAATCATTTAAGACTGTGAACAAAATGGTAGTTATTCTGATTGGGTAGCTTTTCCTTAGCAGCACTGATGCTTTAAAGAAATGTGAAGAGCAGCTAAGGATAAGTTACAGGCACCTGAAAATTAGGCGGGAAAGTCAGGGGGTCTCGGTCTCATCTCCTCTAGCAGGAGAATAGAAAAAAAAATAAAAACCAAAACCAGAATTTAAGAATATAAATGGCCAAACTTTAAAGACAGTCCAATGCCCAAACAGGGCAGGTCTATTAGGCCAAGCTGAGAAAATCTGGGACCTGGACACATGACATGAGGACATCTAGGTGAATGCCCTTGAAAATGTTGACCTGAGGATGTCCCCCACTTTCTGCTCCTGCAGACTGCCAATCTCCTCCAGCAGAGGAAGCATCCCCACTCTACTCCCTACTCCCCACTGCCCGGATTAGTGCTGAGGATTCTTTCTCCCAAGGCAACATGTCCTCCCTCTCTCCCCAGACTTTCCTCCAGATTTTCTTTTGGATTTTAGGCTGATAATCAGAGTTAAGAAGCAGGATAATCCAGCTTGTGATGTGCTGGGCCTGATAAGGAACTGTAACCCAAAGGTGTTGCAAGACAGAGAGAGTATGTATAGGACTGGATTCTCAAGGTACTGGATCAAGGGTGCCAAAACATGAAATTAAATAGATGTGTTTATTCACTTGGGGGTGCTCTCCTAAGTTAAAGAATAGAAGTTTAACCCTGGCAAACTCCCCAAGAAATGGCTCAAAATTGCTACTAGGATGACTCCCGGAACCATGGAAAAGTTACAGCCCATGCCAAGTGAAGCCGAGATGCCGGAATTGCCAAAGCAGATGTTGCCAAGGCAGAATTGCAAGGATGAGAGAATTAAAAGGCTCAAGAATGTGAGCAACCAATAATAGGTATTCTACATATGGCTAGATGTCTGGCCAGATGGTTGTGCTCTATAAGAAAACCTAGATTACATGCCATTTACCAAAGCTACATGGAATGTGCCACTGGGAGGAATATCAGCACCACTGAAAGTTCCACACTGGTTATCAGCAGCCCAGGGCTGTCAGTGAGAGAGACCATCACAGAACTTGCTTTGATGACGGCAATGAGGGTGATGGCACCCAACCAAAATGGAGGTCAGATGTCAGCATCTTTATAAACACGGTGGTTTTTATAATCCCCCTCAATGTCTATTTTCAGAGAATTCAAAGTGTACCTATGAGAATCCAAGTTCTGTGCAATTTAAGTAGCAATAAATAAATAAATAAATAAATAAATAAATAAATAAATAAATAAAAAACAACTAGACCAGTGATTTTCAGCCTTTTTAATCGCATGGTACGCAAACTAACTACTAAAATTCTGCAGCACACCTTCTTTCGTGCCTCCTTCACCTGCCAACTGAATTACTGTTGCAGACTCCCTAATGCTTTCACTACATGCTTTCCAGTTGGGTTCAATCCCCACATATGCAAGTACAAGTTTGAACACATTGTTCCTTGGTTAAACCCTTTGAATTGTGTTTTTTGTGTAGGACAAGATCTACTACTACTTCACATGTCACACAAAACCCTACATGATGAGGTCCTCACCTACCTTTGCAACCTGGTCCCCTCCCTCTTGGCCCCTCAAAACCTACCAAGGTATCCCTCATTTCAGCCATAGCCATTTCATGCTCCCATGACCTTCCTGAGTATATCTCTTTGGTCCGGAATGATCCTCCCATCCTGGCCCACATGTGATCTACCAATATTTAAATTTCACCAAAATTATCCCCCCGTTATTAAGCCTCCTTGAATCTTCCAGGGAGAATCAAACATTTTCTTATTCGAACCCCTAAGATGACTTTTTTATATCTTAAATTTCTTCAAAAAATGTATTTTCTTACATGTCTAAATTCTTCCCTAAAACTCTAGACCTATGGACAGGAAGTATATATTATTTATCTGCACATATCGAGGACCTAGCACCATGCTGGGCATGTGTCCCATCTGTCCAACTCAATTAATGTTCGTTGAGTGAATTGAATGAATGAGGATGTAGTTCAGAAACTGTTACCCAGCACGCCCTTGCGGTGACAGAACACGAGGCCCCTAGGAAGTAGCTCACCGCTTTGCCTTTCCTGTTCATAGAAAAATATAAAAATACTCAAATATTTTTTGGAGTGTTTCAGCTTTATAACTCACTTCTTAGTGTTGTTGGTCTACTCTTGGAAAAAAAAAGAATCCTTGATCAACTGCGGATCTGAAGCAAGTTTCTTTCTAAGTCTATTGTAACAAATGCTGGCAGTTTTTCTTTGAAAACACTGCTGTTTCAGAACCCTCAATTTCCTTGTGAGAATGGACAGTGTTTCACTCATCTGACCTTAGTTTACCACTGAAAATTCTGTGTTCTTTTAGAGCTGGCAAAGCAACAGTACTCATTTGCTTTAAAATCCTGAAAAGAGAAATAAATAATGGGGAAAAAATAAGTTATTTTGCTCTAAAGCATGTAGGTATTTTAAAGGATAGTACTTTGAAGACTTAGTATGGAGAAGTATAAACTCTAAACTTTGGGCTATGTATGTATTTGTTTTCCCTTAGAATGTTAAACTTTAGTCCTTAGTTCCACAAATATATCTTCCTATTGTCCAAAACCTAGGGCTTTTCACTTTCCTTCTTACCAGATGGCTATGTTAAAATAATTTTCAAATTGAATATTGTAGCTTCCACAAAAATGAAAGATGAAAGCGCATGTATGGAAAATTAGGCCCATTTTATTTTGTTCACTATTTTGTTAAACTTATTTTTAGAATATTTCATCAATCTGGACATTTTCACAGATATTTTTATCAGTTCAGCCTGTTCTGTGTCACTTACAGTCTGGTTGCTATGGTATAACAATGATTTTTTATTCTTTTCCAAGGAAAAAATAACCTTTCAATGACAATGCACTCAGACTTTCTAAAAAATGCATTCATATTTTCTCAGACTATTTTCCATTATGTAAACCAACTGTACTTTAACTTCAAATTCTGCTTAATCTTCAATGTTATTAGAGCAGGATTTGTGTCCTGGGGATCAGAGAGTTTTTAATTGAAACCCAAACCCCATAGTACTAATAAAATATTGGTATAATATGGCCATTTGTAGGCCATTTAAAGGAAGATCAGAGTGAGACCTTGGTTCATTCAAAGCAAATTAATAAATCCTGACCAATTTAGAAATAGGGAACTAGAGGGAGGCATAATAGAAATAATGGCAATTAAAAATAATAATAAATAATATACTTATGCACACGCAGCACCAGGTACTGTTCTAAGGGATTTTCTTGTATTAACTCTTTTAATCTTCACACTGTTAGGAGTGGTGCTGTTAATACGCACTGAAGCATAGAGAGGTGAAATAGATTAAATAATGCCTAAGGTCTTATCGGTCATTAATAGAGGAGCCAGATTTTGAAGCCCGGTGGTCTGGCACCAGGCGAGTTGGTGCTAAAACGAACTCATTCACCCCAGGTATGTGAGAACTCCCAGCTGAGCTGGTTTAGATCTCTGACTCCCACTACCACCTTCTCTGTTTTGGCTACTGCTTTAGTGACTCACCAAGGGCCCGCTCTGATCTGTCTCTTCCCAAAGCATCATCCAGTTTCTTCACTAGTATAGTACTTGCATGTTCTCCTAGTCCAAACCAGTACACCATTCCTGCCAGCCGACTGCAAACACTCTGAGGGGAGGGACCGCAAGGGGTCTGTAAATCTTCTGCGTGCCCATAGAGCCATGCACTGGGCTGGGCATTAGCAGGTGCTCAGGAAGGCCCTGTCTCTTAGTGGTTGATCAAGTCTATAATCGCGTGCCCAGAAAATTTACCTTGGTCCTCTTCCTCCCACTTCCCTATATCCCCATGGAGTCAATGCCAAGTGTAAGGAATAACCTAAAGTGAAGCCTGGAGAAAGCTGATCCAGGTGGTCTGTTCTCCTGCTTCCCTTTTTCATGGGCTTTGGAACAAGGGGGCAGAGACCCAGGGTCTTTAGGCCATGTCAGATCTTCCTTCATTCTAGTGTTCCGGAAGCTTCCTCTCCTGGCAGACCTAGGTCAAAACTCCTTCAATCCCATGACAGTAGACAGACATAAGGAAGGCAGTGTATCATAATGATGAAAGGTATAGGCTCTGATGTTCGAATAGTAGCTCCACCATTTAGCAGACGGGTTTCTGAGCCTCAGTTTCTTCAGCTATAAAATGGGAATAATAATAAGATTTATCTCATTGGAGAGGGCAATTTAAAGGGCTGGTAAACCTGGCACATGCTAAACACTCAGTAAATATTAGAGATTGTTGTTGTTATGGAAGCACCATAATTGTAAGTGCCTGCTCTCCAGTAATCTATCATTTTGAACAAGAGCCTAAAAAGTCAGCCTTATTTTCTGTGCTATTGTTTTTCTGATTTCTGGATAAAATCATTTCTATTTTCCACATAGAAGAGAAACTGAAAGGCCTCCTCCTTGCACTGAAGGCTGCTCTGGTGCTCTGCTAAGGAGCATCCAGAGAGGACAGTGAGATGCTCCTTGAATATGTTCACTTTCCCTCTTGCTTTCCTGCTGCCCCTGGCACTGTTGTTTGGACTATTGTAAGAGTAGAAGGATGCTCATAACTAAGAAGATAAAAGTTCTTTGCACATGACCTTGAGCTCTGCAGAGGGCGTGTGACCCTGAAACCTAACAAATAAATAATAAATAGTCAGTGTTTGGAGCAAGAGACATGTAGAACTCCGGGCTTCACTCAGAGGAAACATACTTTGCAGGGGTGGATTGAAAATTCCTAACTGTTGAGAGAAGCATCATGTTTTATCAAGGAAGTGTCCCGATATTTCCTCCTGTGTTCAATGGGATATACTGAATTAAAAGTTGATTAGGGCTGTATTGTTACATTTTATCATAAAGGAAAAACTGAAGTCATGACAAAATATTTTATAGCACACACAAACTCTCTGTACTTTCCAATCAATTTTGTTGTGAACCTAAAACCGCTCTAAAAACTAGTCTTTACCAAAAAAACTCAGACTTTCTTAACAAAGTAAAGGTTTATGGTTACAAATCTTGATCACGAGTGACATACTAGGCATCATGGGTTTAAGCTTCTCTCTAGATTGGTCAAACATGTGCCTCTGGCATTTAGAAATGATACATAAGCATTTATTATGTATATACTGATGACATGCCTTTAGTTCAAGGAATCACTTTAAGGGGGGGTTTCTTTATGATACAACTTGACACATGACATAAATGCTGGGGATTTCAGGAGGCTTGGCAGGCTAGGAGGGGAAGCTGCTTTGGGTCTGAGAAATTTTCTGTGCCTCTCAGTTGATTAAAACAGAAAGAACTGCCTAAAGGGCACTCCTGGTGCTTACACAGAGTGGCCCAGACTCATTAGCTTTGTGAATCTTCCAAGGAATGATTGCTTGTGATATAACCTTAAGTATTTCCTAATATTGATTCTTTAGACCAGTTCAGGCCTTTAAACCTAGAAGTGCAGGTGTTATTGCTAATCTTTGTAGCGGCCCTAGGAAGTGTTTGCATCATTTAGGGCTCCTTGTGGCAAGCAACAAAAACCAACACTGGTTAATTTAACCAAAATAGAATTTGCTAGGCTCACAGAACCTCAGGAACAGCTAAACATACAGGCTTCAGGAAGAACAAGAACCAAGGCAATTTGAGGGACTTAGGAGCCCGGGCAGCCTCCAATGGATTTTGGGACTTGGCTCAAGTCCTACAAATGATGGTGGTAGGGCGTGTGGTCATTCTGGCCTGAGCCTCTGCCTTCCCTTAGCTTACTCCGAGTGTCACAGAATAGGGTGGGCTCTACTCCACAAAAGGACCTGAGAGATGCTTGTCACTGAAGAAGCAAAGAAGGGGTGCTGCAAAGGCAAAGATCAAAAGTGTCTTCTATACTATTCTTCTGATTTTAAAAGGGAGAAAGAGGTCAAATATGTTTAGTTGCATGCCAAGGCCTGTGTCTAGGTGACAACTCTGAGATCTGAACCCATGTTGGTCCAATACCCTGGCACCTGTTCTTCCCTTCCTCCCTTCCTCTGCCAACGCCTCTCTATTCTACTGTGCATAACAGCAGAAGGACGGCGTCCACATCCCAGAAGAGCCTTTTGAACTCTTCTGGGGAAAGGTACAGTTTCAATAGAAATGAGTCAGCGCCACTGTGTCTGACCTTCTTTCATGCATTTCTGTTTTCTGTTCCGTTTTTTTATTTCCTTTGTTCTGCTCCCCACAACCCCCTCACCCCCTGCAGACCTCTTTCCCAATGAAAACAGATGACAAGGAATTGGTAAGTCGGCCAGGCTAGGGGGAAGGATGTTAAGCACAGGGGAAGCGTGCAGAGAAGAATGGGTCTATTTCAGCAGTCACTGTGGGAGCAGGTGCTACTCAGCTCCTCTGTGCCTCTCTCCACTCCCTCCTCATTTCTCTCCCTTCCTGCCTAGCTGTCTTTCCCTCTCTGCACATAACAGTTCCAAATAACCTAGCTTTAGGTTGTGTCACTAACCAAAAACATCCAAGGCTAGCGAGAGAGGGACCAAAGTGTAATTTTGAATGTAAAATTAGAGATCCTGGGTCATTTCTGGAATTGGGTGGGGGGTGGGGTGGCCAAGTGCTCAAGCTTAAGCTTGTTTCTTCCCCAATAACAAGCATCAAAGATGTGAGGAATGTGCCCGGTTGGTGTGGCTCAGTGGTTGAGCATTGTCTCATGCACCAAGAGGTCGCCTGTTTGATTCCCGGTCAGGGCACATGCCCAGGTTGTGGGCCAAATCCCCAGTGGGGGACATGCAGGAGGCGGCCAGTCGATGTTCTCTCTCATTGATGTTTCTATCTTTCTCTCTCTCTCTCCGTCTCCCTTCCTTTCTCTCTAAAATCAATAAAGAAAAAAAAAAAAAAGATGTGAGGCATGGCTTAGTCGCCTTTTCAAATGTGCCTGGACTCATAATTTAAAAGAAAAATGCTATTATGTTATTAAAATACATTGTGTAGTCACAGTTCACACAATGCTAAAATTTCTGATCGTCAGTTCATTTAAATACAGATATGTCTATGTACTCAAAACTGTTTGATTACATTAGTCATTTAGTTAAAAGAGGTTCAGTTTGAGCTCAGGCTGTCATTTCTGTTATTAGAGGAGATAATGTTTATCAGATACCCAGTGCAGTGACTAGTAAATAAAAGTACTCAACAGCTGCTCGTTCCATTACCTTTGTGAAAAAAGTAAACTTGAATTAATCTCTGTTCATATACTCATATACTTTACTCTTCTTATTCATTTAACGTTTACTGAATACCTGCCAGGGATCAATCAATCACATGTCATTCTCCTTCAAACTCATCAGTGCTTTCTATCACCTCCTAATGCCTTGCTACTAACTGTGGTCCATGGACCAGCAGCAGCAGCATTACCTAGGAGCTCGCCGGAGCCAGAGGATCTCAGTCCTCAGCCCAGAGCTCCCGAATGAGAACCAGTCTCAAAGTAATTTGTATACACACGGAAGTTTGAGAAGCGCTGGTCTTCTGGGTCAGCTTCCCACTCCTTATCACGGAATAAGATCTTGCTCCTGACCTTGTACTTCAATTTCTGTCACTACCCTCATTGGGATTTAAACTGAAATTCCCCAGACGCACAAAGCTGCTTCCTGTCTCTGGGCTTTTCCCATGCTATTTTCTTTGCCTGGAATCTACTTCTCCTTTTTGGTCTTGTTAATGCCTACTCCTTCTTTAAGACATGCATGCACGCCTTCGTTCATCCATTCATTTACTTACTCACTCATTCTTTATGTAATGTATTGAGGACTTGCTATATGCCAAGCACTGTGCTCAGGCACCTTCTCTAACCACCTCTGGGATGGGTGGTTCTCCTCTCTGCTCTCTAATGTAACAGGTATAACTCTTTCACTGATGTATATACTGTGCTGATATTTGCTGTTGACATTGACCATAGGGGGCAGGGAGCCTGCCAGAGTTCTCTTTGTCTCTCCTCCACCTAGGATAGCTCCTGGTCCTCAGTGGATGCTCAGTAGAAGCAATGTTTTGTTGGATGGAACTGTTGCTCTTCAAGGAACTAGTGATTGGGCCAGGACCACAGCAGGTGATTTCTAATTATCTTCTCACCCAAAGTGAGCATGCTCTGTCCCACAGACCACAGCCACTCTCACAGCCTGCTGCCCAGGAGGCTCCTCGCGCTGATTCACCGAAAGGCCCTGCATTGGCCAGTAATGGCCGTGACATAATCCCATAGTCATGTTTACACCAGACAGATTGGGAGCTGAGAATGACACGGGGACCCCAGACGACCACCGTGGGCGGCACGCGCTGGCCTAGTGCCTGCGGCTCTTTGCCAAGCCTCTCCCAGCTGTAACTGCCCATGAACTCTGTTGCAGGTCATTTGATGAGTTACTCAACCAGAGCTGAATTTCCTACAGGCTCCAAACCCTGCGGAGAGGCATGGCTGTGGGCAACTCCAATGGTAGTGGCTAATGAGGGGGTGCCACCTTTGTTAGAGCAGGGAGGTCATCGCCAGAGGGTAACGAAAACAAGGACTTTATGGTAATAACTGGAGAGTTGGAGAGACTTTCCATAAATGATAAGGAATAAAGGAAATAAATGGAATAAATAGTAAATGAGAGGTGGAGCCAGGCTCCCTGAGTCCAGAGTCCCTGCTCTGTGGGTTAGAGCTTCGTGATCTTGGGCAAGTTGTTGCATATTCTAGGCTGCAGTTTCCTTGTCTGTAAAGTGGGAATAATAACAGTACCTATGTTATGAGGATCAAACAACCTGTTTGTTATGCACAAGGACTTGGAATAATACCTGATACACCAGTAGCATTATATTGCTTAACAAATATAAAACACTGAATTGTTTAACAATAAAATTCAGCACCTCATTCTTTTTTAATGGTGTGAGCCTTCCCACTGCTAAATGCCTTTGCCTACTCCACAGCACCTCCCTGGGTTTGCAATAGGAGTGTGTACATCTTTAAAATGTGGAGCAAGGCTTAAAAAAAAAAAAAAAGAACAAAAGGAAACAGCTGCTTTGTTTTTGAAAAGATTTGCCAAACTCACATAGTTAAATTTAATGAGTGGGTGTTTTAAACCCTGGAGAACAATGTAATTTGTGTCATCACTGTACAAAGGATGACTCGTTGGTGAACGTTTCATTCTGGTCCCCTAAAAACCTAACGTGAACAAAAGAAACAAAAGCAAACACAAATACAGAAATGGAAAAACTCTAATGAGGCTTTGGGGAAAGATTGTCCAGACCTGTCATGTCTTCACAGAGCAGAATAAAAATAACACTGGCACCTGCAAAGTCATTTTCTGCACCAACTATTTTAGTGTTTTCAGTAATATTTTGTGGAGGACTACTCCCCTAGAAAGCAGGGGGAGGCTGAGAGACAACTGTCTGAATCCAGGGTGTGCTCCACTGGCAGCATCCCTTTCATTGTTTAAAATTAAGTTGTTTTATAAGATACGTCTTTATTAATTTTAGAGAGAGAGGTGAAGGGAGAGGGAAAGAGAGAGAAGCATTGATTGGCTGCCTCCTGCACACCCCCTATTGGGAATCAAATCCGCAAGCTGGGCATGTGCCCTGAATCGAACCAGCAACTTCTCAGTGCATGGGGTTACACTCAACCAACTGAGCCTCACTGGCCAAGGCGGCAGCATTCCTTTAACCTTCCCAAACTCTGTGAAGGAGACATTTCTCCCCATTTACAAGAGAACACTGAGGTTCAAAGAGGATAAGTAACCGAGTTTACACAACCAGTAAGTGACAGGGCCGGAATTTGACGCTGTGTCTGCCTGGCTCTCCAGCCTGTGCCCACCTCAAACTGGTCTGTTCATTTTGTCAATGGGAACAAGTTATTTACACTTGCATCTCTTTCATGTAGTTGCCAGGAACCAAATATGCAATGCTTGTGTAGCTCAGATATATCTAATGTTTTACTTTTCTTCATGTGAGATAGAGATTTTGCTACGCTATAGCCTCTGTTTTTTGGTGGTGATGGCGGGAAAGAACTTAATGATAACAATGACAAAGACAAGGGAAGACAAGACTACAATTACTAATGTGCTCATCTTAGTCTGCAAGCCCCGTGTTAGCATAAGAAACCCCAATGGCTTGACAAAAAATCAGTATTTTGTGATAAAATTTAAGAGACAGTGATAATTAAGGCTGTTATCCACTCATAAAGGGCAGTTGGAGGGTTTGTCCTAGAGAAGAAAACCAGAAGCAAGGAATCCTGCTGATTTCCTCCTCCAGGGCATTATCCTTATTATTCTCAGACTACATTGATTATCACCAAGTAGCCCAGTGATATGTGGAGAGAGAGAGAGAGAGAGAGAGAGAGAGAGAGAGAGAGAGAGGAGGAGAAGGAGGAGGAGGAGGAGGAGGAGGAGGAGGAGGAGGAGGAGAAGAAGGAGAAGAAGAAGAAAAAGAAGAAGAAGAAGAAGAAGAAGAAGAAGAAGAAGAAGAAGAAGAAGAAGAAGAAGAAGAAGAGAGAATGAAAGAATAAATGTATATGAGTGATTCATACCAGCTGCTAGCTGGCTGAAAAGGGCTTGTTTAATTGGGCATATGCTCTTTGTAAAGGAGAAGTTTTCTGTTACTGTTACTCTCTAGGTCAAGAAAGCACTTAGCCCAGAGAAGGCAGGAACCCATGTCATTTCTCTGCGGGACATTAAGTCAAGCAGTCAACCGAGTCTGCAAGTCAGTTACAGAGCACTCAACTTTAGTTGTTGTTGAATGTAGTCACGTGCATGCGTGTGTGCGTTTCTGTGTGTGTGTGTGTGTGTGTGTGTGTGTGTGTGTTCAGAATGGGTCCACGGGCACCTGTGAGAAAAGATCCTGGACCCTCACTATAGTCAGATGCTGTACATTCTTTTTATAAGTGTTATCTCAGCACCACTCTGGTGGGGTCAGAAAGTCTCCTGGTATGTTGAAAAGAGAAGTACTCTGAATTCAACATGGTTTCACTTACTCTATTATGTTGAATATTTCCTGGAAGAAATAGTTGAAATAATATATTTGAATTCCTTTTTAACTGAAAAACCACTATATAATATTTAAGGTTTATCAACAGATTGCTACATATAATAGCATATAATAGTAAATTATAACTGAACTTTTTTCTTTTTTTTCCATTTAGTTTTCAAATACAGTTAATATATAATATATTATATTAGTTTCAGGTGTACAACACAGTGAGTAGACACTTATATACCTTATGAAGTGATTACACAATAAATCTAGTACCCATCTGGCACCATACAAAGTAATTACAATATTATCGATTATATTCCCCATGCTGTACTTTATCACCAGAGCTTTTATAGTGTTTCTCCAAACATCTAGGAAAACAAAGAATAGTTTCCTGGCTATCTTAGATCTCCATATGGCAAATCCTACTGGGTTGCAGTTGGGTACTTGGAATGAAGTTAGTTGAATTTGCTTCAATACAAAAATTTTTTGAGATGAGAAAAATAAAATCAGAAATATGTTTGTTGACTCTGCTGGAGAAAAATCACACAATTATGTTGATCAATGTCATCTTCCAAGGCTATCCTGCCTTCTCCTCTGTCCTAATCAATTCTCCCAATTCTCACAGCAGCTACTACAATCTTTTTTGCCTCAAACTGCACCCTCCCACTTACCCACTCTCCTCAGAAGCCTGCCCCGTCTCCCTGACTGAAAACAGAAGCCATCAGATAAATCTCTCCCCCGTCTTCCAAATTCCAGACTTACAAACCATCCTACATCCATCCCATCGCTTTCTTCTTGGAATAAACATACAATATAAAGGTGTCCTTTCTCCAGTTTGTTTCTGTATCCCATTCATACCCACCTCCCCTGAAGAACCTCACTTTATCAATCATGCCTTCTCTCACCTTTATCCTTAACCCTCCACTCTCCTTAACAGACGACTCCCATCAACATCCAATCATTAGATATGGATCATCTTCCATCTTAAAGGACAAAAATACAATTGCCCGTGGAGAGTGCAGTCCTTTGCAGCTGCTGTCTAATGCTGGGCACTTCTTCCAGCCAAACGTCTCAGAAGGGGTGTTGCTGCTCTCCGCCACCCCCGCCCCACGGTGCCCTGCTAGGCATCACTGCTCCTGCTCGGGTCACTGACGCTCTTGCTGCTGCTTTCCTAGAATATTGCAAGTTCTTATCCCACTGGATTCTCTGCAACTTTTGACACATTCATCCATTTCTTGAAACATACCTTTTCTTTGTATTTTGTGACACTACGCTCTTCTTGTTTGTTTCCTGAGGCCCCAGCCACCCCATCTCAGTATCCTTTGAGGACTTCCATCCCTCTGCCTTTCCTTCCCTTAAGCCCTTTACACTCACTGTCCGCTCCCAACATCATCCACTCCCGTGGCCTCAGTTATCATCTGAATGCTGTAACTCCAGATCCTTGGGTCTAGTCCAGCTCTCTCTTCTGACACCCAGTCTTCTGTGTCTAACTGCCTGTACTCAACATACCTGAAACTACATTCAGTATCTTTTCCCCTAAATCTGCTTACAAACACTTCCAGGGCTTTCCCATCATCCTCAAAAGGAAACCAGAGCCTGTATACTTTTCAAGAACTGTAGGTCCTATGGGCCAACTTCTCCAGCTCGTGACCCTGACACTAGACTCGACCATTTTGATTAATTATGGTGCCCCAGGCACCTTCTTCCTTCTTCCACTTCTGTGTCCTTCTATCTACAACACTCTTCCTTAGCCTATCATTGTCCTGTTGCTAACTCCTCTTCATCTCTTATGTTTCATCTTGATCGTTCTTCCAGAAGTCAATTAGAAGCCTTTCTATGCACATTGAATTTCCCGCTAACAAATGATTTACTGTAACAAACAAAATAAGCACATTAGGGCACTACCTAGCAGTTACAAACCAAGTGTTCCCTGGTTCTCCTTCTTATCTCCCCCCCTCCCATTCTCCCCTCCTGGGGTAGTTGAACCTCCTCCATGTTTCTGTGGCATTTACCACACTCTATTTAAAATATTTGTTTATATTTGCCTGCCTATTACATCATGAGCTGCTGGAAAGGAGCTAGAAATTCGAAGCAGTCAATAAGTGTTTGTTGGATAGTCCGACCTGAAATATAATTGGCTATGCTCCATAATATTACATTATTTACATGCCTATTTTTTTACTATAATTTGCTTAGCCATTCTTCTATTTTTAGACATTTAAGTGTTTGCTGTTGTTTACTATTATAAATAATGTTGTGATGAAGATCTCTGTGATTAAAGCTTGTTTCTATTGCTTCACAGTATTTACATATGTTTGAGTCCAAAAAATAGAGTTATTTGGCAAAAGATATACTAATTTTAGACTTCAATATGCATTATTAAGTTGGTTTCCAAAACTATTGCACAATTAAAGTAGGCATTTGTGTAACTATTTTACAAATTGTATTTTAAACCTATAGATAGCACGGATACACATCTAAAAACATCACTTCATTGGAAGCGTTGCAACAGCTGCCTTTATCATTTACCTTCACTAAGATCATTGCCTGAGTGTGGAGGTCTGGAATCTTGCAGGCCTTATAACAAAAATAAAAGAGAAAATTAAGAAGGCCCTGCACAGATAGTGGAATCTACAAGGCAGACAGTTCAAATACATTTTAATTGATTTTTTAGAGAGAGTGGAAGGGAGAGAGAAAGGAGAGAGAAAGAGAGAGAGAGAGAGAGAGAGAGAGAGAGAGAGAGAGAGAGGTGAGAGAGACATACCTGCAACCTGGGTATGGGTATGTAAGACATACCTGGGTACGTGCCCTTGACTGGGAATTGAACCTAAGACCCTTTGGTGTGTGGACCAATGCTCTAACCACTGGGAAACACTGGCCAGGGTATGAGGATTTTTTCAATTTAAGTCCTTGTTCTTTCCTTCTCAGTTACCTCAACATGTAATATTGATTGTTAGTAATGGATGTTAAAGGTTATAACGTAATGTATAGATAAAGAAAAAATACTTCTTTTGATTAATTTTATTGTCACTAGAATGACAGGGTATCTTGAACCAATTATAAAAAGCCAATATCTCTTTGTTGAGTCATTTGTTATGAGATGAGATAGCCCTTCTCACTCGTGATCGTGTTAGAATGTTGAGAGACCTAAGGTGTAATACTGATGTGGAGAAAAACACATGGGTCCCCCAGGTTTGTGACTATTGACTTGGGTCTCTTTGTTCAATTAGCATGTATCTTGTGCTTAATGATTCGGCTGATCTAACAGCTAGGTATTTTCCTTGAGTATCCTGGTCCCTGCAAGGCCCCACAGACCTTTCTGTCATGTGTTGGGGCTGCAGACTAAGTAACCCAACCAGAGATGCAGCGGGCTGCCCCCTCTTGAAGCCCATACTTATATATTCGTTGATGGATCAGCCTGACTTCTGCTCAGATATTTAAAGGCAGCTGAGAACATCTGAACACAGCAATTTGTAAAGATTCACTTGTCTCAAAAGGGGTTATCAGGCTAGAGTTGCAGAAAGCAACTTGACCATGCCTTTTGTAGACTCCAGGGACACAGAGCTCATCTAAAAGAATCCTAGATTTAGCTGATTGATCACCACTATTAGTTCATACTTTCAGATGTCAAATATTGAAATTAGATTGTGCTTATTGTATGTGTTACCAAAATTTCCCAGACCTACTCTTATACTGATAATGAATATTTCTCAATAGAAGGGGAAGTGTATTCAGCATGTCTGGGTTGACCTCAGTCCAATAATCACAAGATATATATATATATATATATATATATATATATATATATATATATTGCTAAATATGACAGTAACAAAAGAAGTTATATCCTTATTATGAACTGACTGTACCCCTGCTCCCAAATTCATTTGTTGAAGCCCTAATCCAGTGTGATGATGTTTAGAGATGGGGCCTTTGGAAGGCAATTAGGGTTAAATTAGGTCACAAGGGTGGGGCCTTCATGATGGGATTAGTGGACTTATAAAAAGAGGAAGAGGGAGAGAGAGATATCTCTCTCCTCATGCACATGAACTAAGAGGAGGCCATATAAAGACATAGTGAGAAAGTGCCATCTGCAACCCAAGGAGAGAGGTTTCACCAGAAACTGAATCCATTGGCATTGGTCTTCCTAGTCTCCAGAACTGAGGCAATAAATTTCTGCTGTTTAAACTACCTAGTCAATAATATTTTGTTATGATAGCTTAAGACAATTAAGACAATCTCTGACATACAATGTTGGTAATAAGGGGTAAATGCCCAATATCTATTGGGATTATTAAAATCCTCATAATATTCTCTTAAGTGAGTGGGGAAATTGGAGATTAGAAAAATAAATACTAGGGTCCATGGTGGTCAAATTATTTGCCCCAAATCAATAGGAAAAAACAATTTACAAGACCTTTATTTCTAGTGCATTTCTCAGAGTGCACCTTATTTATTTATTTATTTGATTTGTTTCGAAAGAATGTATTTCTTTTCTACCTAAAAGCATCTTCTAAAAAGTTCCAAACAATTAGACAGAGGTTGAATAGTTTGCCCCAGTTCTCCACGGGATCCCGGACCAGAGCACTGCCAGAGCCCAAATCTAATTATTGATCATGAAATTGAAGGTGGCAGAAGGATTTTTCCCACAGAAGCCCTATATGATGGACCTTAATTTGGAGGAAAGTTCAGTTTTAAACAGAATTGGGATTACTTGATTAATCAGATTAATTTAATTATCAGATTATAATTTGCAAAATGTTTCTATGTAACATTTAGTCTGCACAGCAGTGAATATGATGATAATCTCCGCATTACTGAAGAAAAGATGGATCCTTAAAGAAGTTAAATGATTTCCTAAGCTCACTTAGCTGGTCAGTGACAAAATCCAAACATCAATCCAAAGCTTTTACTTGTAAAATTCAAGCTCCTCCTACAGAATTCAGGAACACCAGGAGGGAGAGACGGGCTCCCTCATAGGTACACTTGTTCGTTAAGGCTGATTTCTTTATTTCCGGACTCTTGACTCAGTGCCAGGCAACTGAGGGCAATTAGAACCAAGATCCTCTGATTCATAAACACTGTGTTGATAGTTGCTGAGTGCCTAATAAGCCTGAGTTGGTAAGGATGACAGCCAGCTGTGCACACAATACACTGTTGGGTAAAGCTTAGAATAGGGTCACCAACCCCATGATATGGGATATAAAAATCAGATAGATGAACCTGTTATCTGATCAAACAATTGAATATTCTAGACCTTTGAGGAATTAGAGTAAAACAAATGAAGAAGCTCAAACGGATTAACCCTACATGCAACAAAAATGAGATGCACTTAATGTGACATTACAAGGTAACATTTAGCTAGTTTAAAGGAAACAGAATTTCAGATAAATGGTGTCTACCAAAAAAAAAAAAAAAAAATTAAGCTTTAATGGAAGCCATGGCTGTTGCTTAAAATACCATGAAACCATTTGGAGCTAATCAAAAGCTAATTAATTTCACCTGAAAATGTATTAAACCCTAATGAGAGAGGGTTGGAATATGAGTGAACACCATGATTCCAAATAATGGGGATTCAGCACGCAAGCCTTTTCTCCAGCAATGTATGCTAGCAAAAATGTTTAAATAAAATTTTAAAAAGAATTAAAAACAATTTCTGAAAGGCAGAGAGAGAGAGAGATGTTAGGATTTTCTGAGGGAAAAATACTGTCTGAAGTTGTCAAAGAATAAAGAAAAAGATACAAGGATGCAAAGAGTTCTACTGACTTTTCATGGAGAAAAAGGAAGCTCACATGTCTGCCAACACACTAAAAATCCCTAACTCGGAAATCTGCTTTGGTCAATAGGATGATAATTACACTAGCTTTCTTTCAGTTAATGTTTATTTGGCATCTTTTTCCATTTACTTGTGTTCAATCTTAATGATTTAAGTGTTTTTCACCAGCTTGTGGATGTAGTTAAGATAATTTTGTTTGTTTGTTTTCATTTTATCTATCATTTTTAGTTATTTTAAATGGAAAGTAGTCTAACTGGATATTTAACCCATAGTTATTTCTTCAAATCCACAGGAACAATAAGAAGATAATACCACATGGACATGAGAGCTGTTGTGGGAAATTCCAGAAATCCACCAGAGTGGCCAGTGGATAGGGCTAAGGCAGAGCCGACTGCCTCTCTCAGACAACAGCTGTTTGGAGGGAGGCCAGCAATTACCAAAGGAAGGTCCTGGAGAGACTCCTGGTGACTACCAACAGGTGAAGAAAAAATGTTCATCTTGCTTTATGATAGACAAATGTTTATAATACCTGCAACACCTGCCTTTAAATAAGTGTGGTTTATTATTTCATTTAGTAATTATTTAATACATGCCCATACCTCTCCCAGCTCTGCACATTTAGTCAACATTCTATACATTTTCTGAAATAGCAGAGCTATGAAAAAAACAAAAAGGCCGAGACTTCTGGTTAAGATGGCAGCGTAGGAAAATGCAGTATTTGCCTCCTCCCACAACCATATCAAAAGTACAACTAAACCACAGAACAACCATCATTATAAACCACCTGAAATCAAGCAAGAAAAGTCCCACAACTATGAAATTAAAGAAGAAGCCACATCGAGACTGGTAGGAGGGGTGGAGGTGTGGAAGGGCTGGTCCCACACCCACGTGTGGCGGATAAAAATCAGGAGGATACCTTGGCTGGAAAGGTCCTCCCTGAGAAGTGAGGGGTCCCTGTCCCACACCAGGGTCCCCAGCTCAGGGTTCCAGTGCCAGGAAGAGAAGTCCCCATAACTTCTAGCTGTAAAAATCAGCGTGAATTGAAGCTGAGGGAGGCTGAGGCTTCTAGAGTCCTAGACAGTTCCTCTTAAAGGGCCTGCTCATGGATTTACTCAGACCTGCACCCTTCAGGTTCCAGCATAGGGAGGCAGATTTAAAGGCACCAGAGATATATGGGGAAGAACTGAGTTGTTTGGCATTGGGGCAAGAGCTGTAAGGCAGCTTTCTCCTAGACAGACTTGCTGGCAGAGGCCTTTGTTCCTTTGGTGAGCCCTTCCCCCACAGGGCCAGCAGATGGCACAATATCTGGGACTGCAGCAACCTGGCTCACACTGTTTGCCCCACCCAACTTTCAGGCCCACCCAAGCTGTTTCCAGTGGCTTTACCATAGGAATGGCCTCAGCAAGCCCCATGCCTCTTACTAAGTGACCGCAGGCCTGGCACTGGGAGCAGCCAGCCTTGGTTCACAGCTGGGCTTTGTCTGGGCACCTCCAAGCCTAGCACAAGAAGCAGCTATCGGCAGATCATTCTGTAGCTTATACCTGGTCGCCCCAGGTAGAACACAGGCAGTGGCTGACCTTGCCCCAGAGCCAGCACATGCAGTGGACAGCTTCAGTCCACAGCAAAGCACCACCACCCAACCACCTCAAGTGACATACTCAATGAGTGGACTCAGTGGGTACCAGAGCCTTGCTGAAGTAAGCCTTGCTCTGTGTGGGGGCCCCTAAATAGCTGATCCTCCAAGGGAGTCAGAGTTCAGTGGGCAGTGGGCACAGCCAGTCCTTGCAGCTGATCAGCCTGAGTAAATCCCTCCCATTGACATGCCAACAGCAATCAAGACTTAATTACAACAGAAGGGTGTACAATCCACACAAGGGGTGCACCTCGAGGGCCCAGCTGGGGTGATCAGGGAGGCTGTGCCTCTGGACCCTACTGGACACCTACTACAATAGGCCACCCTACAAAGCCTAGGAGACACAGCAACTCTACCTAATACATAGAAACAAACACAGGGAGGCAGTCAAAATGAGGAGACAACGAAACATGTCTCAAATGAAAGAAAAAAAACAAAACTTCAGGAAAAGAACTAAGCAAAATGGAGATAGGCAATCAATCAGATGCAAAGTTCAAAACACTGATTATAAGGATGCTCAAGGAACTTAGAGAAACCTTCAAGGAACTTAAGGAAAACTCCAAGGAACTTAGTGAGAGTATCAAGAACATGAAAAAGAACCAGTCAGAAATGAAGGATGCACTAACTGAAATAAGGAATAATTTACAGGGAATCAATAGTGGAGTAGGTAAAGCCAAGAAGCAAACCATCAATTTGGAATATAAGAAAGCAAAAAAAAAACACCAAAAACCAAAACAAAACAACAAAAAACCACCCAATCAGAACAGCAAAAAGAAAAAAATAATATAAAAAAAAATTAGGATAGCCCTGGCCAGTTTGGCTCAGCAGTTAGAGCGTCGGCCTGTGGCCCAGAGAGACCCAGGTTCGGTTCCTGCTAAGGGCATGTACCTCAGTTGCAGTTTGTCCCTGGCCCTGGTTGGGTTGTGCCGGAGGCAGCCACTCAAAGCGTACCTTTCACGTCGATGTTTCTCTCTCTCTTCCTCTCTCTCCCTCTCACTCTATCTGAACAAAAAATGGAAAAATGTCCTCAGGTGAGGATAAAAAAAAATTGAGGATAGTGTAAGGAGCCTCTGGGACAACTTCAAGCGGGTCAAAATTTCCATCATAGCAGTGCCAGAACGAGAAGAGAGAGATCAAGAAATTAAAAACCTATTTGAAGAAATAATGACAGAAAATTTCCCTAACTTGGTGAAGGAAACAGACATACAAGTCCAGGAAGCACAGAAAGTCCCAAACAAGATGAACTCAAAAAGGTCTACACCAAGACACATCATCATCAAAATGACAAAGGTTAAAAACAAAGAGAGAATCTTAAAAGCAGCAAGAGAAAAGCAGTTCATTAACTACAAAGGAGCTCCCATAAGACTGTCAGCCGATTTCTCAAAAGAAACTTTGCAGGCCAGAAAGGAGTGGCAAGAGATATTCAAGGTGATGAAAAGCAAGAACCTACAATCAAGATTACTCTATTCTGCAGTTATCATTTAGAATCAATGGACATATCAAGAGTTTCCCAGAAGAGAAAAAGCTAAAGGAGTTCATCACCACCAAACCAGAATTTTATGAAATGTTGAAGGGTCTTCTTGAAGAAAAAAAAGATAAAAAATATGAACAATAAAATGGTAATAAATACATATCTGTCAACAATTGAATCTATAAACCAAATGAACAAGTAGAACAGAAACAGACTCATAGATACAGAAAACTTTTTGTTGGTTGCCAGATGGGAGGGGACTGGGGGAATGGGTGAAAAAGGTGAAGGAATTAAGAAGTACAGATTAGTTGTTAGACTGACAAACCTCAAAGGGAAGTGGGAAGGGGGTCATAAAGAGATAAACCAAAACCAAAGAACTTTATGCATATATGCATAACCAATGGACACAGACAATAATGTGGAGAAGGCAGGAGGGAAATGGAAGTGGGTAGGAGAGGGTCAATAGGAGGGAAAGGGGGGACATCTGTAATACATTCAACAATAAAGATAAGTTAAAAAAAAAAAAAAAGGCCAAGCATACAGCTTTGACTAATTGATCACCCATGTCATGGATTCAAGTTTTTTTGAAATACAATAAAACTTGACACATTTTTCAATACACAAGAGGGTCTAAAATTGCTACAAGATTTCACACAATATTTTTGATTTTTGTTTTCCAAAATATGGGGATTTTCACCACTATTGAACAATAGATCACATTGATCCCCTTTCCCCCTGCTTCAGACAGAAGCAACATTACCAACTTCCCGCAACAAACTGATGCCACTACATTGTTTTAAGAATGTTCATTGAGTATGTCTGACTGATTCAATGTCTTTTACCTCCCAGTTATTACAGAAGCAGAACTCCTGGTTTTGATGGTGAGCTCAGGAAACATCGCAATTACCTGTTTGCTGTTGTTTCTTAGCTGGACCCTAAATCCAATTAAAGAGTCAATCAGACTATAGTGATTTCCAGGGTAAAAAATTTGGCTGGTCAGTAGGAATTTGACATCTTTCTGTCAGATGTCTCCACGTGTGACATTTCCCCATGCCACCTATTGGGATTTTCTTTTCAAAAGTAGTAATAGTGCTTCAACTTTTAGGGACCTCTCAAACATTTCCTCCAAATGCCAACAGCTTTTAAATGTATGGGCCAAGGTTTGGGTGTTTAGTTTCCTTTACTTCTCTCCCTTCTTCTCTCTCTTTTCTAACCATTCCCTTCTTCCTCTTTCTTTCTTATCCCTCTTTTCCCTGTTGCTATTAACAAGTTAATGAGTCTTTTGGTCACGCTTGGAGCTTTTTATCTTCTTCTGAATTTTTATTTTATACCCTCACTTTATTACATTGTTTTTTGTGTATAAGAAAAATCATTTTTAATCTAATTTTATTTTTTAATCAAGAAAAACTGTGGTCATTTAATTTATAAGATCAACTATTTTGGCTAATTTTATTAACGACTATAGACAGTTTATCTTTGTAAAATTATTATTGATTTAGCGCAACTGGCCAATTGCTTTATATTGGGAAAACATGTTATAGAAAAAGGAGAGATAATTATTTGTTAACTTCATTGTTTAGTCCACATGAACCATTGTTTTTTGTTCACTTTTACTGGGTCTGATTTGAATAGAGTTTTTGCTTTGTTTCATTTTGAGTCCTCTATTTGGTTTCCCCCTTTCTAGTCTCTCCTTACCGTGATTTTTAGACTCTAGGCTTGTGCTAATTTAAATTAATTAAATTTGAGATTCAGTTCATGGGTCATATTTGCAATATTTTAAAAAAGTTTTTAAATCCTCACCCACGAATATGCTTTTTATTAATTTTAGATAGAGAGGAAGTGGGGGGGAGAGAGAGAGAGAGAGAGAGAGAAAACACTGCTGTGCTGCCTCCTATATACACCCTGACCAGGGATTGAACCTGAAACCTGAATGTGTGCCCTGACTGGGAATCAAACCCATGACCCTTCAGTGCATGGGATGATGCTCCAACCAACTGAGCCACACTGACCAGGGCAACACTTACCATGTTTCAAGTGCTCAAATAGCTAAATGTGTTTCATGGTTCCTGTAATGGATGGTGCATGTTATCAATGCAGAAAGTTCTATTAGAAAGCCCAGTTCTGCACCGGCTGGGGACTCAGTTGGTCAGAGCATTGTCCCCATACGCCAATCTCTAGTTAGGACACATACAAGAATCAACCAATGAAAGCAAAAATAAGTGGAACAACAAATTGATGTTTGTCTCTCTCCCTTTCCCCTCTCTCTCAAATCAATAAATGTTAACAAAAAAAAAAAAGAAAGAAAGGCCAATTCTATATTTCTCCCAGTTCTTCCTTACACTACATAAGAAAAAGTTTTAGTGCCGATGAAAAGTAAACCTTCCCCATCTACAATGTCTTCTCATCTCCAAGTCTGTCCTGTTGCAGTCTTCGTCCAAGACAGTCATGGAACCCCCTTGAAGAGCAAACACAGACATTACCCCTCACACTATATTTCAGCATAAAAAAGAAAGAAATCAGAATATGATGCAGAAGGTCTAGAGAACAGCTTCTATTTCCAAATTAAATAGCTGATAAAAGAGCAAAGGACCGATTAGTCACAATACCAAGCCTTTACTGTGAGGAGCGTAGTGTTCTGAAAATTGCTGGCTGGAGAACCTATTCCTTGCTGCCCAGAAATTTTCTTGGCAACTTCTATTCTGTATGATCTGTGCTTTTGTCCAACAGATCATGGAGGAGTTTAAAATATAAGTATTAGTGTTCTAGGGCTGTTGGAATGAGTTTCCACAAACTGAGAGGCTTAAAACAATAGAAATGTATTTTCCAACAGTTCTGAAGGGCAGAAGTCTAGAATTAAGGTGGTGGCAGGGCCACAGTGCTCCTGAAGGTTCTAGAGATAGATCTTTCCTTGTTTTCTTCCAGCTTCTGATGGTTGCTAGCAACCTTGGCATTCCTTGGCTTACAGCTGGACCTCTTCGATTCATGCCTCCATCATCAGGTGGCCATCTTTCCTCTGTGTCTTTATGTCCAAATATTTCTCTCCCTATGAGGGTACCAGTCATTAGATTTGGGGCCCATCCTAATTCACTATGATTTTATCTTGATTACATTTGTAAAGACCCTATTTCTAAATAAGGTCACTTCACAGGTGCTGAGGGTTAGGACTTTTTGGACATGTCTTTATGGGGACACCATTGAACAACGTACAATAGGAGTGAAGAGATTATGGGCTTCAAAAAAATTTTTTTATAGAAGAAAGCAAATAAATGACGAATCTTAACTGATGTAGATGAAGTAAAAAAAAAGTGTATAGTGTTTGCTCTACACAGAATATGCTATCAACTCAAATAAGTGAAATGATATTACTATATTAATATAGGGTTCTGAAAGGGAGGCCATTCATCTGTTTAACCCACTCCAGATAGTAACATTCTGAGTGCTGTAAGCAGGTAGGCTTCATCCTGCTCAATGCCTCTATATACAACAGTTAGAGGAATTGTTTAAACTCAGCACTGCATGAAAATATCAAAGTATTTTTTAAAGAACGGTTGGAATAGGAATTACTTGAGCCCAGCTGGCGTGGCTCAGTGGACTGAGAGTCCCATGGACTGAGAGGTCCCAGTCAGATTCATGATTAGGGCGCATGTTCAGGTTGTGGGCTCAATCCACAGTGGGTGGTGTGCAGGAGGCAGCTGATTGATGTTTTTCTCTCACATCAATATTTCTCTCTCTCTCTACCCTCCTCTCTCTCTCTCTAAAAAAAATCAATAAAACATATTTTAAAAAAGGATTACTTTATATAATGAGACATGCATATACACACATTTGTATACACATACAATATACACACATATAAATATACATCGTTGAATGATATATACAGTTGGATTCTTATATAAACTTTCAGTTCTTACAAAGAATCTAAGGAAAAGCCTTAACCAATATGTTTTGGAAAAGGTCTTCATGCTGGTGTGGCCTGGGACTCTGTTCCTTGGCACTGTCCAAGTTCCACCAATTCTCTTCTACATGCCCATAAATATAAAATAATACACTTCATTTTATTATTTTTTTAATGAAACATTTTTGTTCAGGTATAATTGACATGCAACATTGATGTCTTATTTCATGCCATTCTGCACTAAGATGGGACTTCCAAAATATTGTTACTATTTCTAGATGATCTTCAGAATAAAATTTTGTTCTGTGCAGAACAAAACCCTCACTAAATACTGTCATCATACTTACTTCCCTTCCCTATGCTCTGCGGAGTGCGAATGCTTCTTTACATAGTAGTTAAGGGGATACCATTTGACTCTTTATCTGACCCAGGAAGTTTTTCTGTAATAGGAGCACAAAGTCCTCCCAGCATTCTCTCAACCAGTTGTACCATCTTTGGGATCAGCACCCAGCACTAAATTCATGGGAGTGGGATATTAAATTTCTTTTGGTGATAACAGCCACTTCCTGCTTGGCATCTGAGCATCACTCGAGCTCACTCTGACCAGTTCAGATGACCAGTGTGACTCTGTTACACACTCGAAAGTTGAGAAGGACTGTCTTCCATCCAGATGTTGCCTGGCACATGTAAATTCTCCAGAGGTGCTCGTCCAGAAGCCTTTCATGTCATCAAGTTCATCATTCTGAAGTTCTTTCATACAGGAGTTATGGCAATTGAATAGATTTATTTTTTCAAAAAACAACAAAAACCAAGAGACATGACTTGGTGTGGTGAACACACAATATACTCAATATAAAGATGATGTATTATAGAATTGTACACCTTAAACCTATATAACTTTATTAACCAATGTAACCCCCCAAAATGAAAACCAACATTGTGTTCCTTGTAGTAAAGAATACCTTGGTTAGGCAAAACAGCATTCAGTAAGTCCTGTAATATTAGTAGATTAGAAATATATTATAAGGGGCATATGTAAAAAGAAAAAAATCCCCAGCCGGTGTGGCTCAGTGGTTGAGCATCGACCCATGCAACAAGAGGTCGCCAGTTGTGGGCCCGATCCCCAGTGGGAGGCATGCAGGAGGCGGCCAATCGATGTTCTCTCTCATCAAAGTTTCCATTTCTCTCTCTCCCTCTCCCTTCCTCTCTCTCTAAAATCAATAAAGAAAAAAAATTTAAAAAAAGAAAAAAATCAATCACTTTCACGTATAGTTCTTTTTCAATGTAAGGGGTAGTGGTGACACGGCTTCTAAAAAAAGAAAGAAATGCTCTTAACTGTTGGACTTGTTTTCTCTAAAGGGAGCTGACACTTATGGACCAGAATAGCTTTGTTTACAATAGGTAGTCCACAGTTCCTTCCCCATTCCACTCTGGGTTAATAGAATTCTGTAGAAGGTGAAAGTAGCCTCATTCAACAGCTCCGCTCAAAAAAGAAGTGCCAGAGCTGCTGTCTCATTGGAAGTCACAGATAAGCGCAAAAAAGCTAAGCTAATCGGAACTTGACCCACATGCAGGAGAACTTATAACTTTAACATTCCTCATAAGTAAGAGTTTTCTTTGAATTAATCTTAGGCTTGAAAGTAACACTTTCTACTGAAGTGTCATATGAACGAAAGTGGTCTCATGTTTCATTTACAGCCAACAACACTTTTAAAAATGGTATTTTAATAAAGTTGGGTATCTCTCTGCTGTATAACAATGATTGAAATGAGAATATATGTAATTGAGGATTACAATCACCACCTAAGCATTTCCAAGAATTGCTGATCATTTAACATCCTAATTCATGGACAGACTAGGCAGGCTGCTATTTGGTTTGCCCCAGTTTGTAGTAGAGTCAGAAGTAAAATGTAGGGTCTTATTACCTGCTTCACTGCCCCATTCACTAATCAACACCCACAATTTAATAAAATAGTCTTGTAGAAAGATGGCATAATCAGAGTAGGCGTAGTAACTCAGTATATTTCAGATTCCTTCTTTTTACAGCAAAAGAGAGGAAACTGGCTTTAAATCTATTATATAATTATATTTAAATCTACTATATAAGTTGAAGCTCTTTCTACCTGATGATGTCACATCCTCGCCCTGGCCAGTTTGGCTCAGCAGTTAGAGCATTGGCCTGCGATCCGGGAGATCCGGGTTCAGTTCCCGCTAAGGGCATGTACCTCGGTTGCAGTTTGTCCCCGGCCCTGGTTGGGTCGTGCGGGTGGCAGCCACTCGATGTGTCCCTTTCACGTCGATGTTTCTCTCTTTCTCTACCTCCCACTCTATCTGAACAAAAAATGGAAAAATGTCCTCGGGTGAGGATAAAAATAAAATAAAATTAAAAATGATGTCATAACCTCAAATAGAAACAGTCTGAGAACTTTGTTTAATCTAAACAAAACTCCTCCATGTACAATGCCTTATGCTATGAAATTAATTTATTCAACAAATATTTACCTAACACTTTATTTAAACCAGGACCTGGATGATGGCTGAGGTAGACCCTATTCTGAAATTCATGGTAATAAAGAACAAATAAAGAAGGTATTAAAATAAAGAGGTTTAAGAACTATAGCAGGTGAAGTACAAGGTCTTATGAGGTATCTGAGAAGGCTTTTTGGAGGAGGGAGCATAAAGGCTGAGACCTAAAGAATGAGAAAGAGTCACCCAGATAAAGTAGGGGGTGGAAGGTGAATGTTTCAGAAAGAAGACTGGCAAGATCAACAGCAGAGATGAGAGTGAGAGCAGAGTGGGCTTGCGGAAGGAAGGAAGGAAGGAAGGAAGGAAGGAAGGAGGGAGGGAGGAAGGATGGAAGGAAGGAAGGAAGGAAGAAGGAGGGAGGGAGGGAGGAAGGATGGAAGGAAGGAAGGAAGGAAGGAAGAAGGAGGGAGGGAGGGAGGAAGGAAGGAAGGAAGGAAGGAAGGAAGGAAGGAAGGAAGGAAGGAAGGAAGGAAGGAAGGAGTGAATGAATATTCAGTGATTAGACATTTCTGAGCATGGGAGAAGTACGTTTCAGGACACCCTCTGGTATTTCTTTGGAGCATAACCTGAAGTGGTCCTGTGGATGATGACTGCTTATTTCTGTCTGATAGATTGAACAGAAAGTGGAGCTCTGAAGGCAGTTCTTAGGCAGACAAGCAAGGCCTGGTGACCTAACCCCTTTGGGCCTGTATGTAATTTAAGGATTCTGTGCATACCTAAGGATGCTTTTGGATGGTAGGTTACAATGACCTCTGTCAGTGGGCCTGCAGGGGACCCTAATCACTACAGTCACTTACAATGAACCCTAAACTATGAGCTCCTGTAACTTACATGGCATATCATCTACCTGCATCTTGCTCCCTGTGTCTGCCTCATTCTCCCCCAGTGTTGAGTAAAGCCTAGTTCAAATGTTCAGGGCCAGCTCTCAGCTGTGATAAGGACATGAGACTCTTGGTCTCTATTGAACCAAGAACATGAAAGGGGGAAGTGTACCCATCTGAGGCCAGTGTAATGGTGGGAGGGACAGTGACAGAAGTAAAAGAACCACCAGGGGAAGGATAAGTCACAGAAGACACAGAGCAAAGCTGCAAATCCAGCTCTCTCTCCATTTAGAGATTTTATCACCAGAGTCAAAACTGGAAAATTAGAGTTTGGCTTTATCAAAGGCTTGCCTGACATGTAGACTGATGAGACTTCGACAGAGATGTTTTCATGGCCAAGTGAGATTGACAGTCACAGACTTTGTGGTGTGAGAACTGAGGGAAGTGAGAAGTCAATTTACTTGGTGAGGAGGTGAGATAGAGTAGTTAAAAGCCTGGGTTTCAGAGTTGGACAGATAGACCTTCACTCTTGGCTCTATGACTGCTTGTTATGTGCTACAGGGGAATAGTAGTATCTACATAGTTTTAAAAAAATTTTTTCAGGCAATTTGGTTATGAGTGTGTGTCAAAATTTCATGAAAATCTTGCAACAAGAGGGAAAAAATCCTCTTATAGGCCAAGGAAAACTCACATTTGGTAAAGATATTTTACAGAAAAAGACAATAAGATTATCCTTCTTAGATGGACTATTAAAAGCAAAGTAAGTCATTAGAAACAGTCACTAGGCTCTTGACTGATTAGTCAGGTGTGGGATGGGTGACGATTTCCCAGAGCAAGTCTTAATCCCATTAAAGGCCATCAGAAATCTGCTTTAACATTTGATTGGTAAAATCCTAATTTCTTTTCAGAAAGAGGATATAAATTACATTACACGGACCAAGTTTGGGACAATTTTTAAAAAAATTTATCTTTATTGTTAAAAGTAATACAGATGTTCATCCTTTTTTTCCCCCATTGACCCCCTGGGCCCTGATTCTCACCCCCACCCCGACCCCTCTCCACACCTTCAGCACACTCTTGTCTGTGTCCTTGGTTATGCATATATGCATATAAGTTCTTTGATTTGTCTCTTCCTACCACCTTCCACCCTCTCTTCCCTCTGAGCTTTGTCAGTCTGTTCCCTACTTCCATGTCTCTGGATCTATTTTGTTTGTCAGTTTATTTTGTTTCATTAGATTCCACAAATAAGTGAGATTGTCTTTCTTTCCTTTAAAAAAAATTTTTTTTTTCTTTATTGATTTTACAGAGAGGAAAGGAGAGGGAGAGAGCGATAGAAACAGTGATGAGAGAGAACATCAATTGGCCACCTCCTGCATGCCCCCTACTGGGGATTGAGTCCACAACCTGGACATGTGCCCTAACCAGGAATCAAACAGGCGACATCCTAGTGCATGGGTCGACACTCAACCACTGAGCCACATCAGCTGGGCTTAAAAAAAATATTTTATTGATTTTTAGAGAGAGAGAGGAAGAGAGAAGGAGAGAGAAACAGCAATGCGAGAGCAGAAAATAAATCAGCTACCTCTTGCTTGCCCCCTATAGGGAATCAAGCCCGAAACCTGGGCATGTGCCCTGACTGGGAATTGAACCGACAAACTTTCAGTGCACAGGACAATGCCCAACCAACTGAGCCATACCAGCCAGTGCAGAACAATTTTTTTCTATTACAACTTAGTAGGTTTGCAGTGAAGGCTAAATGAGATAGTGCAGGAAAGCTGCCTCAGTCCAGTGCCTGGCGCAGAGAAAGTGCTTGATCTGTGTTCATTGCTATGTTGTTGTTGTTTTAGGAAGAGCTTCCCTTCATTCTACTCTGATCCCAACTTTGAATGGGCTCTGATTGATCTGGTTAGGAGCTCTACCTAAGAGTCAGATGCTGATTTAACTAATTGTTTTTTGGTTGCTACAGAAAAAGACCCTGGATACATGGTCCTTTATTAAGCAGAACCTCCTTAATATAATTTTTGACACTTTTGGAAATCTCAAGGTTAATCTAAAGCCTACTTTGAGGAGATAGAAAGTTTAATGTAATAGCCCTGGCCAGTTTGGCTCAGCAATTAGAGCATCAGCCTGTGGACCAGAGAGTCCTGGGTTTGGTTCCCGCTAAGGGCACGTACCTTGATTGCAGTTTGTCGCCGGCCCTGGTTGGGGTCATGTGGGTGGCAACCAGTCGATGTGTCTCTCTCACATCGATGTTTCTCTCTTCTCCCCTCTCTCCCTGGGCCCTGATTCTCACCCCTCCACCCCGCCCCTCTTCACACCTTAGTGTTATTCATTATAGAAATATGTTATGTTATGGTTGTATTCCTGAAAAACTTATTATAAATTAATTGTCAGTATATCTAGCCCTAAATACTACTAAGGGCATTTAAAAATTAAAATATTCCTAAAATAAATTTTGTTATTAAAACCCAGTGGAATAAATTCAGTCGTTTTGAAGAACAGGAAAAAATAAAATAAAAAAGCTGCTTTATTTACCTCAAATTATTAGTACCCAAGGCTGTGGAGTATAGATAGTCTCCAAGAACGAGTTAACTTGGCTTTGTTTGGCCCAGAAGTCACCCTATAGTCTGATGAACACTTTCTAATGGAAAGCAGTAGGGAGCATGCCTGAGACATGTCTCAGCTGGGGAGTGAGTGTTGTTGGCTCCTGGGACACACCCACTCTGGTGCTGATCTCGAATGAACCACAATTCTCTGAGATCCAGTAGGGAAGTTTTTTTGTTTTGTTTTGTTTTGTTTTTTTAAGTTAATAAAATGATTCTTTTAAAAATAAAATCAAGCAGTGAAGGAA
Organism: Molossus molossus; assembly: GCF_014108415.1. Taxonomy (NCBI): domain Eukaryota; kingdom Metazoa; phylum Chordata; class Mammalia; order Chiroptera; family Molossidae; genus Molossus; species Molossus molossus. The sequence continues at coordinate 48,045,551 of NW_023425403.1, read as the reverse complement.
TAACTAAATAATATTGTGAGCATTTCTAATCTTTCCATCACCCTCAATTTTATTTCCCAGGGGAAGCCAATGGGTATCCCTTCAAATGTTTTCTGTGCTTCTGCAAACATTTCTATTATATATAACACATGTATATTTTATGTTCAAATGATATTATTTGCATGCTCCTTTGCACGGGGTGTGTGTGTGTGTGTGTGTGTGTGAGATCAACGACACAAATGTATATAATCAGCAACCTTGAAATGTTTTTATATTTTTGTTTTACTAGTCAACACAAGACCGTGTATTTTTTGCTTAGTGAAAACCCAACTCAATAAGTTCTCAGGGAGTGGGCCCAGGGTCAAGAGCTGCATGGTGAGTTGGCATTCACAGGCAGCAAGACGTGGGGGAGGGGAGCGAGCTTTCTAGGAAAAGGGAGCAGTGGAAACAAAAGCTTGGAAGCACATTGATGTGGTTCAGAATTTGGAAGTAAAAATTATGGGGGTGCTACAACTTGCATCATGCTGGATGGACTTCACAGAGTTCACTCTTCGTTAATCGTTAACATTTACTAGGTGACCTAATGACATCTTTATGGAATGGAAGGTCTTCTTAAGGTTTTGCAAAACAGATTTTAAGTGTTCTGCTAAGTTTTCTCTATTTGTTCCCAAACTCTGTTTTCAGCCTGTATTATGGGTGAAAAATGAACTCGGGAAAATTTTTATGGAGGTATTTTTAATCTTTGCCAATAATTCTAGAACAAATCTGTTAAGAAACCCCCCAGAGGAAGATGTACAAGAGGTTGTAAATTGAAGTAAATTACAATGTCTTTAATTCCAAAACAAGTATTGGGCCTTCACTGACCTAACCACTTTCCTCTGGAATTTTGCCTCAGGCTGAAAGCCACTGGGAGATTCTCTACCAGGCAATCTCCTTGGAGAACTGTTTCTGACTTTTAAAACATGCCCTGCCTTGTCCCACTGCTAAATAAATGACTTTCTGCTCTCTTATCTTTATGCTTAATTTTATTTATTTTAATGTTATTGTATCTGGGGCTCTTATTTCCTACGATGGGATATTTAGGGCTACCTCTTGCAAGGTAAGTTTGAATTTAGTGAAATTGCTATTGGTGGGGAGCTCTCCCCATTCCCACCTATTGCTGGTGGAAGAGGGATTCTTGCGATGTCACAAGAAAAGGAATTTTCTGAGACTTGCACTGGGCAGGGAGGATTGATTGTAGAAGGATGTATTTCTGTGGAATTCTGAGTTTTCAAGATCCCATTTCCCTTTGTCCCACCAAAGCAGTCCTTTGTTGCTTTCAGCAAAGCTGGGATTAAAGCTGTTGCCCAGAGTTTCCATTCCATGTTGGAGCATGTTCACTCCAGCATCAGGTCAGCTTGGTTTGCATTCCCTGCTGCAGTCCATCAGTTCATTGCATGTGGGGTCTGCATGGCCATGGGCCATGTGACCTCAAGGACCACATGGCTATGGAGGGAGCAAAGAAACAGGAGCAAAGACAAAGGAACCAGAGAGCTAAAAGAGCCAGAATTCCTTTGTCTGGGGGGATTATGTATTCCCAAATTTTTGTGGGTTTGTAGTGGCCCCACACCCTCTGACCAATGATCTCTGTTCCCAGGTTTGACTGACAGGCACATCCCAAGTGTCACCCCTACTTTACTGCACATGTGTCCATCACCCCCTTTTTCCAGTCCCTTCCCCCAGTGTTCTGCAGGAAATGGACCAGTGGTTCCCTGGGGAATGTAAAGTTGCAGCTTCCTGGTGAAGCTGCCCAGGTAATCATGCTTATACTGTCTGGCCTTACCTTTGCTCCTTCCTATTATTAATAACTAGCTAATTACAATGGTATCAAAATTACTTTCTTAGTGTTCAATGTATTGTATTTAGTATTGTTTCTGTCATTAAAATTGGGGTTCACAAGTACTTTGTTTCTTACTAGTTTTCTCACTTTTAACTTTATGGTAGTAAAAAATGAATTTTTATGAACTTCAAAGCATCTCCCAATTTTCATTACCTTTCTCCTGTTTGACTATTAGCATACTAGTTCAAGCCCCCTTATCTTTTGCCTAGATTATTTGAAATGTCTTTCTACCTGACTTCTGTCTCCTGAAAAAGTGGCCAATTTTTCTTGTCAGTGTTATCTTTCTAAAGCATAATTCTTTTTTTAATCCTCACCCAAGGATATGTTTATTGATTTTTTTTTTTTAAGAGAAAAAGAAAGAAACATCAATGTGAGAGAGAAACATTGATCAATTGCCTCCTGTACGTATCCTGACCAGGAATCAAACCCACAACCTCTTTGGTGCACAGGACAACACTCCAACCAACTGAGCCACCTGGCTGGGGCCCTAAAGAACAATTCTCGAGGACAGATGAGGAGGCTCTCAGGAGACAATCCTGCTGCCTCTTCCCTTCTCCTTAGCCCACTCCCCACATCTTGCAACTCTAAGTTCACTTTTGGTTACTTTCATTTTGCTACAGAGCTTGATTTGCCTTATCTTATCGGTGCTTCTGCAGCAATCTTTTCCTCCCCAGACCACCAGCTCTCTGAGGGCAGAGAGTCCTCCTTATACATTGACACCTGCAGCATCTAGCATGGTGGCCACTGTATGAGGCTAGGCAGACTTTGGACAGGACAATCCTGAGGTGGCCATTCTTAGAAACCAGGTCGTGAATGACTCTCCAGGAGCTATTAATGACATGGTCACCTTTAGCACAGTGGCACACACAGAGTAGATTCTTTGTAAGTGCTCACAGAGTCAGTTGAATCTTAGTTTAGATCCAGCCATAAGAAATGCTTCTGAAACATTCAAATCACCCACCTTCTAACCTGGAGTTCCACTCAGATCTTAAATGAAACAGACATTCATGGGAAGTGTCTATTAGATGCTGACTACAACATCTCCACCTAGTTCAACAAGCTCCTGGATCTCAAAAAAAATCTGTTGACACTCTGTCCAAAATTCCAGGATGGTCCCCAGGCCTTAGGCTTGTGGGGGAGGAACAAAGTTTCCTCTACCCTCAAGACTCTCCTGGCTGGTCTAATAATCACATAGACACGAGACAGATTAACAAGAAAAAATAACCAAACTTAATACATACATATGTATGAGAACCCTGTATACACGAGAGAGCCAGAGACCCCACAGGCAGGACAGGAACAGAGAGATAAAGGGGAGTTGAGGTAGATAAGCCATTCTGAGCTAGCAATGAAAATCAATGTTGGGGGCTTCAAAGGGTCATTGCAGGATGATAAGAACAGAAATGTGTCCTGCCTTATAGAGAGGTCAAAAGATTATTTCTGATAATCCCCTGCTGTGGGCAAGGCCCCTAATTCATGTTCTTCTAGGTAGTTGGCGGGGGCAGAAGTTCCTCTTGAGCCTGAAACTAATTTTGCCTTTAGCTCAAAGTAATCTGCATACTACAGAAGCCCATCTTAGGGTGGCTCTTTCTCAACCCCCACAGGCTCCTGGAAGCAAAGGGCTTTCCTGCTGCTGCTCTCTGTACTGGATGTCTGTACTGCAGATATTCTGCAACATTCTCCAGCTCACAGGACTGCGCTAAGAATTCTAGCGCAAATATGTTTCACTGGATGAATTCTACTGGCTGACAGGACAAATGTAAAGTAGTTGGTTATATTTGTGTGTGTATGTGTGTGTGTGTGTATATATATATATATATATACACACACACATACACACACAAAATGACTTGTCCTCTCATAACCCCAAACTAAAGAATAAACACTATAAAATGATCCCCTGAAGTCTTCTAACTGGAACTGTTTTCTGCTGAGTCAGCCACTTCTAGTTTATCTTCATTGAGTCCCTGTTTCTTTGTGTTGATGTGCTTTGTGTATAGCTAAGAAACACAATCTGGCAAACGTATTGCTTTAAGAGTTGGGGGAGGGGGAGCTTGCATTACATGGCCAGCCCCACAGGGAGCCCTTGGAGCTGTGTCAAGAGAAAATGATGAGTTTGGAACTTGGAAAGATTAAAAAATAAGACTGATGAATTTCAGAGGGAAGAGGGTCAGGTATGAGGGCGAGAAGAGGTTAACCGATATTTGCATATATGCACTGTCATGGACATGGACAATAGGGTAGTGAAGGACTAGGGGCAATCGGGGAAAACAGAGGAGGGGACATCTGTAATACCCTCAACAATAAAGATTTTTAAAAATGGAGTCCAGTTAGCTTTTGGAGAGGCTTCTCATGTGAGAAGAGGAGTCCTGAACCAGGCAATAGCTGACACTTCTGAGTAAGTAGGGAAACAGGCTGATCAAACCATGCAGTGCAAAGAAAATTCTTGCACTGCTTCTGAGATGTCCAATTGAGGCAGGCCAGTAAGAAGCTAGGAAGATTTCTTGGCAAGTGGAATGAGGAAACTGAGATAGATAGTTGACCAAACTGGCCAAACAATTCGCAGCCAGATATAAGTCACCAGGATGGAAAGCCCCAGTTCCTAGCGATGGGCACCACTGGCACTGGACCTCAGCCCCAGGGTGACCTTTCCTTCCCTAGCACATCACTGGTCGTGCGGTTTGGACTCCCTGACCTTTTCTCCCTGGAGATAACATCTAGGCCTCAGTTGTATTTTAGCTCCAGGCCCAAAAAAGCAGCAAAACCAGGTGGGCAATGCCAGGACCAGCTGCAATGACTAATGGCCCCCTGCCCTGGTGCTGACCAATTAGTGGGGACCACAACCCTGAAAGGGCACACCTGGAAAAGCTGATGAGTATTTTTTTTTTTTAAATTCTCACCTGAGGATATTTTTCCATTGATTTTCAGATAGAATGGGAGGGAGGGAGAGAGGGAGAGAGAGAGAGAGAGAGAGAGAGAGAGCGCAACATCGCAACATCGATGTGAGAGAGACACACCAATTGGATGCCTCCTGTATGACCTCAACTAGGGCCAGGATCAAACCCGCAACTCTGGTCTGTGGGCCATCGCTCTAACTGCTGAGCCAAACTGGCCAGGGCAAACCTGATGAATATTCTATTGAGATCTCCCCTAAAACCTCCCCCATACTCCCAACCTTTGAAAACCCTCAAAACAGCCATGGCTGGTGTTGCTCAGTGGTTAGAGTGTCAGCCTGCACACCAGAGGGTAACAGGTTCGATTTCCAGTCAAGGGCACGTACCTGGGTAGCAGATTTGATTCCCAGTCCTGGTCAAGGCTCATGTGGGAGGCAACCAGTCGATGTGTCTCTCTCACGTCGATGTTACTCTCTCTATTTCTCTCTTCCTGCCCTCCCTTCCACTCTCTAAAAAAAAAAAATCAATGAAAAAAATATCCTCAGGTGAGGATTAATAACAACCAGAAAACCCTCAAAACAAAGGACCTAGTGCATGTTCTCCCTCCCAGGAGCATGCCCTGGCTCTTCCCTTCCCCCCTTCTCCCCCTTCCCCCTTCCCTTCCCCTACCCTTCTTCTTCCCAGCTTTAATAAACGTACTCTCAAAATCACCTGGACTTGTGTTGTGAAATCTTCCCTGCACAAAGACAAGAACCCACACACTACCAGTCTGCTAGGCGGACCCACTCAGGGCCCAGTCCCCTTTCCAGTAACAAAATTAGGGAAATGTCCACAATGAGCTGCCCAAAGACTTGCTGAAGAGGGCAGCGTGGGGAACATAATGACTGATGGAGGAATGCTCACTGTGAAGTTTCCTGTGGGAAAAATAAGCAAATATTTAAAACATCAGAAAGAAATGCCATGGGGAGTTTTAGCCCTTCTTAAATACTGTATGTCTTGGCACAAGCACAGGAAGAAGGCTGCAGTGAGCACTGCTCCCAAACAGGGCAAATGGAGCCCAAATGACCCATCCAGGCAGGGTCATGTCCAAACTGTTCAACGGAGGGGTTGAAAGGGGGGATGTTGTTGGTATACATCTCTAAAACCTTAGAAACAATTTTAGGTAACTTGTATTCAAACTCAGAGTGACGATGAGGTGAAATGAGGAAGGCAAGAAACTAGGGATAAAAAGAATTCCCTTTCTGCCCTCAGTGTGGGAAAGGGCACCAACGCACGGAGAACAGCAAAGACCACGATGGGAGTTCAGAGGACTCTGAAGGCTACTGGGGGGGAAGGGGGGGAGGGATGAGCTGGAGGAACCCTGAGTGCAAAAGGCTGCAGGATATCTGAACTTCTTGTTTGCTTCTGGACTGTGTCCCCGGCCTGGGAAGGTCTTGCTCCTACCCCTACACTGTAGAGACTTGTTGGCTCCAGGGCAAATGTGGGAAGTGGAGAACGGGTCTGTGGAGGGGCTGTGGAGACCAATCTTCAACGGGCCCCCAATAAAGCTGCGGAAGCCTGTTATCCACCATCCTGCTTTAAAGTGGCACCTGGAACATCATGGATTTTTTTCTAGCCCTTCTCCAACCTCACCGCCACCCCCGTTCAGCACATCCCCTGGGGGACTTGGATTGAGGAGCGGATCACACAGCTCCTTCCCCCTTTCTGAGAGGTGAGGTTAGGTTTGTTTCGTCTGGCACTGAAGGCCCCCTCACTGTTTAGTGCAGGAAAGCTGGTGCTTAGATGTTTACGCTCTGTCCTCAGTCTCTGTGCAGTTGCTCCTGGAAGTGGTTTTCTGAAACATTCAGTCTAATTGACCAAACCAATTAAATTTTCAAGAAGATTATTTTTCATAAATTTCAGTGTGTTCAAAGTATGCTTCCAATTCAAGCCCCATCCCTTTCTTTCTGTTCAACTTTCTTGCAAAGCTTGGCACCACTGGGTGGACCTTGGCAAGAGTGAAGGAATGTTTTCATAGGTGACCATCTAACCACTCCGATCAGAACTTCTGAAGCACTGGGTCCTTCTCTGTTTGGAAAATGCCTAATGGAACAAAGGGGGTGTGAGAGGACAGTTTTCTGGCTCACACAGGTTTTGTCCTGATAAGAAAATGTTTATATCACTTTGTCTAGCCTATGTCCAAATAGCCAGCATCTGCCAACTCCTGGGTTCTGTGTTTTGATTTTCTGGGTAAACCAAGGTACTGCTTCCCCTTGGCCCAATGTGTTATATCAAAGGTGCACATAAAGAAGTTCAAGGCAGGGGTGAATTGCCACTATAACAGCACTGACAATTTCAAGCCCCAGCAAAGCTGTTTTCAATAAATGACCTTTCCTCTTTCTTCCCAGAAGTGAGAATCAAATAGCCAACTATTTTTTTTTCTAGTGCAGTGATGATGTTTCTTCTTATAATGTTGAGAAAGGAAAGAGTTTATTTACCCAACACCATGAGTCAACAGGTATATACAACTTCAGATTATCAATAGATATTTCAAATACATTGAGATATTCTACTCAGTTTTCCCCATTTTCCACCTAACACCCTCGGTGGCCTTTCCTTGCTTTATTTTTCTCCAGAAAACTTACGATCTGACATACTGTGCATTTTATTTATTGTAAACAAAAATATTTTCCTCTCTCCCTTTGTCTTCTTACACACACACACACACACATCAGAATGTTCACAAGGGCAAGAATTTATTTTATTTTTGTCTCTTTTGTTCACTGCTGTCTCTTCTGAACCTAGAACAATGCTTGTCGCAGAATAAGCAGTTAATGAGTATTTGCTGAATGAATGAATGAATGAATGAATGAATGAATGAATGTCTCAGAAGACTGTTTTTCCTGAAGTGGATATTTTGACTTTCTTTTCCAACCTGCATATAGGGAAGCTACATCACACGACGGCAGTGAGAATTCACCCTTTTCACAGCAAAGTCTGAGAAAGACCTGGCAAATAGCTCAGGGGCACAGTCCAGCCAGAACCACTGCAGAACCACTGAGCTATTCTCTGGGCAACTCTGAGTTCAGTCTTCATGCACTAAATCAACATTCCAGACGCACACGGGAAACATAACCAGAGAACAGAGGCGGGGTGAGAAATTCCACTCACTTCATGAAAAACTGCTAATTGCCCCCTTCCTTCTCTTCTGCAAACAGTTCAAATTAGAATTTTCAAATAAAGGAGAATTATAATGAACAAAAATCCCAAACCAAGCCAGGTATGGAGAAATGGAATAACATTCTGTGGTAGGAAGATGTTTTATGTCTCCTCAAAGGAAAGTTCCTTTGGAGAAGGAGTTGGGTCTCATTTTTTCTGTAAATGCACACAGGCTCTGCAGAGGGAAGCACCCCTTCCTCGGCCCAGCAAACCTTCATCGGGCACCCGTTCTGCCCTAAGCCCTGTGCTATGCCTCACATGCAGCTATGAACAAGACAGACGTATTTGCTACCTTTTCCAAGTTTGAGTCTAAGGGTGGATATTACTGACCGTCACCTCAAACTCACTTGTGATGTTACCAAACATCACATTCTCCTGTAAAAGTGAGCCTAATTTAGGGCTGGCAAACTTCATTGTAAAGTGCCAGAGTAAAGAAATATTTTAGATTTTGTGGGCCTTATGGTCTCTGTCACAATTACTCAGCTCTTCTGTTGCAGCAGACAATACATCGGTGAGTGACCATGTCAGCATTCCAATGAAACTTTATAGAGACACAGGCTGGATATGCTTCTCAAGCTGTTTGCTTGGCCTTGCTCGCAATGCATTGTTGCATTATAACCAGAATCTACAGATGTGACTCAGATAAAACTATGGTTTTGGTTTCAAATGTCCTTATAGTTTGCATGAAAATACTTAAAATGAAACTATGGGTTAATTAAGGAGCTCAGACTTCAGTTTTAACATGAATAAGTTCTGGGAAATCTAATGTACATCATGGTGAATATAGTTAAAAATACTACAGTATGTACTTGAAAGTTGCCTAGAGAGTAGACCTTGTTCTCACCACAAAACAATGAATGGTAGCTATGTGACATGGAAGTGTCAGCAAACACAATGGTGGTAATCATTTTGCAACTCACAAGTGTATGAAATCAACACATTTTATACCTTACATTTACATGGTGGCATATGTCAATCATATATCAATAAAGGTGGAAAAATTCAAATTAAAAAAATGATCATTTCCAGAGTTTATTATTGTTATCCATGAAAAAGTTAGCCTGAAAAAAGCTACTAAAGCATTTTTTTTAAAAAAAGAAAAGAAAGTGTAAGTTTGTAAAATACTCGTTGGTAATTTGCAGCTCTTCAACTAGCATTTCTGTCAGGATGAATACAGGTTATACTGAAACTTTGTCTCCATGATCATAATTGTCAAATCTGTCTGGTTATCCCTGGGCCCCAATAGAGATGGCTTTGTTTTGTCTCCAGATGTTTCCTACACAACATTTAGTGCAATAATTAGAGAATAACATGACCCACCGACCCCTAGCTGCAGGCTGTGTTTATAACTGAAGACTGCATGGCTATTTTACCATCCTCAGCTTCTAGTTATTTTGGCATAAGGAGAAGAGGGCCGCCTTGTCATGGTTCTTTGTTCATGGGTCATTGTCCTGATGACCCCATCTCCTCGACCAGATTCTCTTACCTTCTATAGTTGGTTTGGGCTCTACCTTGGCTTCGGTCCATAAATAGTCTAGTTGACACCTGGGTTGAATATTTTGTTATTTCCCTCTCCAGATCACTCTCCTTCACCCCTCACTGTTTTCTGCCCCAGAATGCTGACTTCTATGGACTATTATCAAAGGATTCTCAATCTCCCTTGCCTCCTTTGGGTCCAGCCAAGGAAGATTCCTGGTAAGACATTTGAAGGAAGGAAGAGGGTGAGGATGGGTATTTATTCCCCTGATTCTGTTCCTGGAAGGTCACCTTAGGCTGGCTGCATCCCTTGATTGAAGGTCAGGACTCCTGTCTAAGCAATCAACTGCCTTAAGCCTTCTAAGATGCTATGGCCGCTCCTTCTCCTGATTCGCCCAGGGTCTAGGGCCTGGCACAACCACACTACTGCTAGCTCAGGTTCCAGCTCGATCCCTGTGCTTCCCCCACACCCCACCCACACCTTTACCTTAGTCATTTTTTAAATAAACCCTTCCTTGATTATCCTAATGTGATGGTACCATCTGTTCCTGTAGGGGATCTGATTGATGCAACGGACTTGGGCTCTTGGCTACACCATTACTGTGCCCTCTGGCAGAAAGCAGAAAGGCTGTGGAGAGACTGCTCCCTCCAATACAGCATCTCTAATTGTTAAGTCACCTAGATTTTGAAGTCCTCGGAATGCAGTGTTCTCCCTTCAAGCATAAGCCTCAAACTAGACATCACGTTGATCTGCAGGGTATGACTCATGGCAGCCAGTGCGCAGGGCTGTGAGTGTGACTATGAACCAGACAGTCCCAGGAGCTCCTCCTCATGAGGCTGAGGTCATGAGCCCTACCAGCTCGACATCACCGCAACTGAGAGCCAAGCACACTTCTCGGGCAGCTTTGTAGGCCCCGAAGGAAGTGGCAGACCCTAGAACAGTTTCTTGAAAGAACTTGCAGAGTTTAGATGAGCTGGATCTTAGTACCAAGTACCCTTTATTTTATTTTAACTTTTTTCCCTTTATTGATTTTAGAGAGAGAGGAAGTGAGAGGGAGAGATAGAAACATCGATGAGAGAAAACATCGATTGGCCACTTCCTGCATGCCCCCCACTGGGGATCTGGCCCACAACCTGGGCCTATGTCCTGATCGGTAATCGAACCAGTGACCACTTGGTGCATGGGTCGATGCTCAACCACTGAGCCACACTGGCTGAACCCAAGTACCCTTGTTTTCTAGCAGAAGAGAAAGTTCCTGCTTCTACCGAAGGGATCAATGGTGGGTCATACTTTATCTGGATTTCCTGGACCACCCTTTTTTCTCTTGTCCAAGGAAAAAGAGACTTATTCCACTTAATCTTTATGTTCAAAGAACCAAGTATAGTGTCTTTATATGTTGTCAATGCCAAATAAACATTTGATAGATAAATAGGTAGATGGAGGAATGAATGCATGGGTAGAAGGATGGATAAATGAAGACAATAGAATTTGTGGTTGAGGAAAACAGTTAAGAGAACTAAGAGAATGGTTCTACTACTATTTGAAACAGAGGGTGTAGGAAAAGGAATAAATTTGCTGTACCACAAAATGCTTAGTTTGGGACATGGCTTTGTGGAATATCTATGAGTCTTGTGCTCTTATAAACTTCTGGGATTCAGTATCCTCACGGATAAAACTGAGGGTTTGAAGGAGGTGATCTTCAAGTTACCTTCAAGTTCTATCATACTAAGTATAATGAAAAAGAATGAAGAAGAGTTTACTGAGGTTTAATTGTGATTTTAAAACATGGAAATGTGGAAAAGGGAATAGAAGGGATAAATGGTGATGAAAAAAATAAAATAAAATAAAATAAAATTTACAGAGGAAAAAAAAAGGAGTTTGTCTTAGAAAATGGTATGACTCTTGGACCTGGACAGACGCTGACACTGATAGAATAATGAGAAACAGTGGCTACTCTGCTGTAGGATAAAAAATAAATAAATACAAATAAAATGTGGGAATGCTTTGTCATCAGCAAGAAGGCAACTGGGTGTTGGATTTTTAAAAAATGTTCAGTTTTATGACACCTTCTTTACAGTGGTATGCTCCATGTACATTTACATTAAAGTGAATTCAAATTGACTTATCTTCAGCAGATAGTTTTTGAGATACTTGTCCAACATGGTGCAAAACCTAGGTTGGAAGTTTTTCTTTTAATCTTTGCAGCTGGTTTCTTTTTTTTATCCTCACCCGAGGACATTCTTCCATTTTTTTGTTCAGGTAGAGTGGGAGGGAGAGAGAGGAACAGAGAGAGAGAGAGAGAGAAACATCGACGTGAAAGGGACACATCGAGTGGTTGCCACCCGCACAACCAACCAGGGCCGGGGACAAACTGCAACCGAGGTACATGCCCTTAGCGGGAACCGAACCCGTGTCTCTCAGGACCGCAGGCCGACGCTCTAACCGCTGAGCCAAACCGGCCAGGGCTGCAGCTGGTTTCTAAGGGAGGCTACGAAGGGCTTCTAAGAAATCCTTCCACAAGGGCAGGCCACGGCAGTGGGTTGATAGTTAGCTAGCACCCACCTCTCATGGACAAACAAGAGGATCACTCAAATCTCTTTCAACCCTTGAGTTGTCTGGTTTTATAGTCTCCACCTTCTACCTCTGAGCCAAGGTTTTTATTGTCCAGGCCCACTATTTTGCAAACTCTACAGCTCTATCTGCCAAAACCAAATGCTATCTCTTTTCTCCCCTTAGATGATTAACTCACACAACCTTGGACCAAAATATACATCCACATGCCAGCAGTCAATGTTTTAGCTCCTCTTCTGTCAACATTGTTCCTCTGCCCAGGGCCAAAAAAGTCAGGGAGATCATTGCCAAATAGTACTTTTTATATTGATTCTCCTTCTTCAAATTAATTTCTTTACAGACTTCTGAATATTTTATTTGAGTTCACACTCGAGGGGCTTTTTATCTTTTCAAGCACTTTAAAGACAATGGGTCTTCATATAAATATTTTCTGCTATGACCTATTTATTTGCCTGGGCCCTGAAGATCTCTGACTGTCAAAAGGTCAATGTATACATTTACAACACAAACAACCGAAACAAAAATGCCGCAGTGTTTGAGTTTTATTCACCTTTCAAGGCAACTGTCCAAAGCAGAATCATTTTATTTTTCTAATTAAAAATTTTATTTGTTAATCCTCACTTGAGGATTCCTCCCCCCATTGATTTCTAAAGAGAATGAAAGGGAGGAGGGAGGGAAAGAGAGAGAGAAACATCGATGTGAGAGAGACACACTGACTGGCTGCCTCCTGTACTCGTCTAGACCAGGGCTCAAGCTCACAACCTAGGTATATGCCCTGACCTGGAAACAAACCCACAGTTTTTTGATGTACAGGATGGTGCTCCAACCAACAGAATCCAACCAACGGAGTCACCAGCTGGGCGAAGCAGTCATTTTAAACATCCAAGTCCTCTGTGGAGATCCACACAATCACTGGGCTCAACAAAATCGGCCTGAATTTGTTTCTTATCATATACAGGAGATTCCCAATGTATGGTAGGGATTGTTTTCAATAGCTATAAGCGTAACATTTGATGTCACAAATTCCTATTAAAAAAGTACACTGAAGGAAATAAAGTGAAAATAATTGGGCTTATGCAAATGGTGTTTACTTATTTATTTATTTATTTTTGATTCTCATTCGAAGATATTTTTCCATTTATCTTCAGATAGAATACAAGGGTAGAAGGGAGGGAGAGAGGGAGAGAGAGAGAGAAATATTGATGTGAAAGAGACACATGGATTGGTTGCCTTCCACATGACCCCAACCCGGGCCAGGGACAAACGAGGTACGTGCCCTTGACTGGAATCGAACCCGAGCCTCATTGGTCTGCAAGCTGACTCTCTAACCGCTGAGCCAAATGGGCCAGGGCTATGCAAAGTGTGTTTAATTGACAAGCCAGGACACTGTAAAATCTTGAGCTAATGTTTGAATCTACAGATTCAGATACAATCTATGATTCACAGTCTATGGTTATGTTCAGAACAGTTTCACATAAAGTAACTATTGTTAAAAAGATTTTAGTTATTTGGGAATATGTAAATTGCCTTTGTATTCATGGTAATATGTGGGAATCACAATATTCAATTTACCAGAAAACTCCATTTCTAACTGCCCAGAATAGAGGGAAGGGGGTGGATTTGTGGGGAAAGGGGGGCTGGGAAGTCTTGAAGAAGCCAAACTGGCAAATCTAGCTTCAAACATACCCTCTGGTCTCTAATTCCAATTTTAGCCATTTATTTTTGCTATCTCTGTTCTAAACTTAGTTTTTTCTATGCTGCTATAAGAGCATGCTCTTATCTTACAGATACAACACTTATTTATTTTTCATCAGATACTTTAAGGTTAGGCCCCCAAGATCCACCTCCCCAGCATTTCTCTACACCACTAAAATGTCTGATCTCTTCTTTTCCAATTTTCCAAACGAACTACATAATCATTTTATAAACTCCCTCAAAACTGGCATTTTGACTATTGTTGCTTTAAGGGTACATAGTAAATTCAAGAAAACTAACATCTTCATAGTATTAGATCCTCCTGCAACAACATGTCAAGATGTTTCTTAGGTACCTTATTTTGTTGTGTGGTTTCTTTCAACATAGCTTCTTCACCTCTCTTGTTAAAAGTGTGTGTGTGTGTGTGTGTGTGTGTGTGTGTGAATACACACACACATATATATGTGTGTGTAGATATATATACATATACATTATATATATATTAATATTTTTTATTGATTTTAAAGAGAGGAAGGGAGAGGGAGAAAAAATATAGAAACATTGATGAGCAAGAACATTGACTGGTCACCTCCTGTATGCCCCTCACTGGGGATCAGGCCCATAACCTGGGCTTGTGCCCTGACCGGGAATTGAACTGGCGACCTCTTAGTGCAAGGGTTGACGCTCAACCACTGAGACACACCAGCCGGGCTAAAGTATATTTTTTATTTGTTTGCTTCCCCCCCTTTTTATAATAAGTGGGATCTTTTCTTTATTAAAATTTTAATTGACTAAAGCAGTTAGCACTGATTTGAGTTCCTTTTTAGTTATAATAGTTTAATATTTGATTTACGCAATATTTTTTCTTTATTTTTTATCTCTATCCTTTTTCTTATTTTATTGAATTTGGGAAAACTTCTAGCTCAGTGTCAAATATTGATGATATGGTAATTATGCATATGCAACATCTCTTTTTGTCTCTTTTGTCTAGACATACTGAGATTATGTCTAGTATTTTACCTTTAAGTTAATGTGTGTATGTGTATGTGTGTGAAAACTATGGTAAAATACAGAAATAATTTAGTTAGTGGAAATGTCATCTTGACTTTGGCAATGTGTCAATTTATAGTTTTCAGTACGTTTATGGGCAATTTAATGAAAACATGTATATGAACCCCCACATTTGCTGCTCTTATAATTCTGAAATGAACACATACATTTTAGAAAGATTTTTTTTTAAAAAAGGTACAATATTTTATTGCCTAATTAACTTTAAAATTCAATTCATTTCCCCAAGCATCTCAGTCCTCTGAGGTAAGATTAGAACTGGCTTTTCCTAATTAGATTGATCTCACACTCTATTATTTTCCATTATATATGCGATTTCTACCTCACATTCGAATGTATAGCTTTCTAGACCAAGGCTAGAGAAAGTCAAACTTAAAGTTAATAAGAAAAAAGCTCTTGAGCTGAAAGTCCCACCCTCCTCCCACCCCAGTGCCCTAGGACTCGCTGATTTCTGCTGTAGAATGGGGGAAGTTGGTTCTGGCTCTTCTCACAGCCTGAGCTGTTGGTAACCTCATAATCAAGTCCAAACACAGGACTACAAGGAACTGGGATTTCCTGAGGCTAAAAATATATAAGCTCATCCATGAATGCATAGATAAAGAAAATGTTATATATATAAAATGGAATATTATTCAGCCACGAAAAGAATGAAGTCTTGTGATTTGCAACAGCATAAATGGATCTTGAGGGCATTATGCTAAGTGAATAAGTCAGAGAAAGACAAATGCTGTATGATCTCATATGTGGAATCTAGACACAAAAATGTAAAGCAAGTTCATAGATACAGAGAACAGACTGTTGGTTGCCAAGGGTGAGGGTGGGGTTGGATAAAATCGATGAAAGCAGTTAAAAGATACAAACAAACTTCCAGTTTTAAAATGAATGTCACAAGAATGTAATGTACATCCGGTGACTATAGTTAATAATAGTTTGTTGTGTATTTCAAAGTTGCTGAGAGAGTAGATCTTAAAAGTTCTCACTCATTCCAAGAAGAAAATTTGATAACTACGTGTGATGACAAATGTTAATTACTTTTTTGTGTTGATCATTTTGCAGTATATACAAATATAGAATCATTATGATGTACACATAAAACTAATATAATGTTATATATCAATTATACTTCAATTAAAAATATATGGGCTTATAGTGGGGGATACATGTCATTCTACATTTGTCAAAACCCATAGAATGTACAATACCAAGAGTAAACCCTAACGTAAACTATGGACTCCGGGTGATAATGACTCGTCTATGTAGGTTCATTGACAAATGTGCTACTCTGGTGTGGGATGTTGATGGGGTGAGTTGTGCAAGTGTGGGGGCAGGAGATATATGGGAATCTCTGTACTCACTTTTTCTGTGAACCTGAAGCTGTTCTAAAAATTGTCTATTAAATAACAAGTAAAATTTATATAATGTTATATGTCATTATATCTAAATAATTTAAAAAGAAAATAAAAAACACATATACACAAATACATATGGACTTAATGGCCCCCAAATATTAACTTGATTTCATGCCTGGAGACCCCATGGACTCCATCTCTGCTCTGCTGAGTGTCTAGCATCTCTCCACAGGACATACTCAGTGTTATGGGGCAGGATTCTAAACTCTACGGCTAATTTCTCAGGACTGTTCTGTGCTCCCTAATCTGCTTTCCTACTCTTTTCTCCATTTGTTTCTTCTTTTATTTCTGCACTTTCAGCCCCCACCATTCTCCTTATTATGAGAGATCTGAGGACGGTTCTTCTATAAAGTAACATTGACCCCTAAACTCTAAGACAACTCCTGAGAGTCCTTTTCTCATTCACCTCAGTTTAAAAAGTTTACTTCGCAGCAGTCGATATCACCACTGTGCCTGAAATCTGAAAGTAACAGTAAAACCCCATCTTTCTGTAATACTCTAAGTAGAATTTTCCAAACTTGCCCCTTTGCTTAAAATCCAAAAAATTATTTTATAAACGTTAAGCATTGAAAAGAATAAATGAGTGACAGGGATTCTAAGACTAACAACAATGTAGTGGATGGTGTTCTTTGCTCCATCATACTGTGCTCCTGTTATGGGGACCCATGGGAAGATCTGCAACAAATCTCCAGAGTTATCTTTATCGTAAGGACATTTGAAATTATATAGTTTTGTTTTCCTCTTGACTCTGTCTGCCAGGGAACTCAGAATTAAGTATGAAGAGCTCAGCTTTCAGAAATACAAGGCATTGGGCATGCTTTGACGCATGAACAAATTTGCCCTTGGTTTTTGTTTTTGTTTGTTTGTTTTTTATAATTTTTCTATCTCATATTCCTTTTGCACTATTTCCTAGTCAATTTATGGGGTGTGCTTTTCTGCAAGCCCCCAAGATACTGAAAGGAGAAACAAATAATTTTAAAAATGACATTTCGATTCTCAGCATCAGTGTCTCTGGCTTTGCAAATCTTCTTTGGCCAATTTAATCCCATTTCTTCTGCCACTTACTTCATGCCTGGATCATGCAAGCTCACAGAAAGCAACACCAATGCAAATGTTAGTTTAACTCAAACATAATTAAGAATCAAATCTTTAAGAAAAGTGCCGCATGCAATGAATTCTCAGTGTAAGCCAAAATGACTTTGGCATTTACTGTATCATTACCAACACTATTGCTATCTGTGATATTTTTATCCCTTTTCTGGCAGGTACATTACATATATAGCCAAAATTTGGTTGCAAGAAAATTTTCTCCTTCATAACACAGTACATAAATCAATCGGAACTAGTGCTACATTCATCCTGTTTTTATTTTAATTTTACCATAAAAACATGGTGAGTAACTAATAAATCTTTGATGATACTCAAACTGCATTTGATCTTTCCCTCCTGTATCTGTTGTTAATATTGGGTTAATTGCAGCATGTAACTTACCAGATGGCAACAGTAGGTGTGTGTCATATAATTTTTTATTTGGACCTGTAACAGTGTCTTATATATAACAGATGTGTTATATCTGTTGAATGAATGATTATCAGAATAAAGGAATGAATGGATAATGAATAAAACTAATCAGGCTAAAGCTTAAACATGAGCTTTGGCAAGGCTATTTAAGGGGAAGAATTTCCACTGTGGGCAACTCAGAATCCAGGTTACAAAACACCTGTTTAAAAGAGAACCCAAGAGGAGGGGCCAGTACACAGCTTTAGGCTTCTAGAATTCCTGGGAACAGACATTATTATTATTATTATTATTATTTTTAATCCTCACCCAAGGATACTTTTCTATTTATCTTCAGATAGAGTGGGAGGGAGGGATGGGGTGGGGGAAAGAGAGAGAGAGAGAGAGAGAGAGAGAGAGAGAGAATCATCGATGTGAGAGAGACACATAGATTAGTTGCCTCCTTCATGACGCGACCAGAGCCGGAGACCAAATTGCAACTGAGGTATGTGCCCTTGACTGGAATCAAACCTGTGCCTCTTTGGTCTGTGGGCTGACACTCTAACTGTTAAGCCAAACTGGCCAGGATAAAACAGACATTATTAAAAGCTGAATCCCTAATAAGGATCTTTGTTGAGATGGTCTAAAGGATTCTAGGCACTTGAATTTTATGCCATTATACCAACTGCCCTTTCTTACTCTCTGAAGATGATAGGAAAGGGGGTGGGAAAAAAATCAATTACAAGGAAAGGGAAACAAAGAACTCAGCATCCAAGCACTATTTCATACGTGCAGGACTGATTACACAATTTGAGGAACCTAAGGCATAAAGGCGGACGGAGTCCCTTGTTCAAAATTATGAAGCATTCTAAGTTTGTGACAAGAGAGCATTAAACCAAGGATGGGGTCTTTCTTAAGTGCAAGCTATTGATGACTATACAGGTTGCACACCTATAAAACTATACTTGCATAGGTGTTCTTAATCTCCTGTTGTTTCTGAGCAAAGACAATGGAATAGGTCTGATAAAAGAAGTTTTTATTCTAATGTAGTGTCATTCAATAGAACTTTCTGTGATGATGGCAATGGTCTGAATCTACACAGTCAGCATATAGCCACTAACTACCTACAGCTACTAAGCACTTAAAATGTGGCTTGTGTGATTTGAAATTCCAGTAGTGCTACTGAAGAATTTATATGTCAACTTTATTTCATTCTAGTTAACATAAATTTAAATAGCTACATGTGGATTTGGCCGCCATATTGAACATAGAAGTTAAATTAATCAACCAACCTGTGGGCAATAAAGAAAATAGTTCCCTATAGAAAGAATTTGTAACAATCTTTTAACAATAAAATTTGTAACATTTTGTAACAATGAAAAGCAAACAATGCCCTTTATATTAAAGTTTTTAGCTACTGACAACTTTAGCTAAGTTTGCATATTATCCCAATGAAAAGTTGCAACATAGTTTCTAAACTCATAAATAGAACAAGAACTTTCTTTAAGATACAGAACTGTGAAACTTGGAGGAGATCCCTGCCTCCAAAACTTCCTAAGGATAGAGAGTTTCTATGGCAACGAAGAATCCATCCAAATGTAATTAAAAGTGAGTGACTAGAGTATCTTATATTGTTTAGGTCTAGTACATTTTACCTTTATCTTTTTCTAAGCCACTGATGTGCTAATATGTCAGGCAATATTTTTTCAGGCTTGTAAGTCATTGTAAAAAGAAAGAAAAGAGGACACGGTCATCTTGAAGCAACATTTGGAACTGTGAAGATAGGATAAAACAAGAAATAAAGATGTATTCTTTTGCTACTTTTTGTAATTCCATCGAGGGATGAGGAGAAGGCCAGCCACTATTTTAGGATTCCGAGTTTTTAGTATCACATTTCCCCATCGAGGACTCCAGCCAGGACTCACCCTTTAAAGACTCTCCCTTGAGTCCCGTGAAGCATCTGCCCTCATTCCCTATCCAGGTTCCAGTATCCCAGCCAATCCTGCCCATGCATCCTGGGCTTCTTTGTGCCTCCTACCCAGCCCGAGGCCATGGCCCTGGGCAACTCTGGGAGGTTCTAACAGAGGAGTTCTGACAGACACTATGACAAACATTAACAATCACTGTTGCCCTGGTTTAACGTCAATGCCCAGAAATCAGGTTTTTTTTGCATGTGATATTTGTGGAGAAAAGTTTGTCATAAAAAAAAAATCATACATTAGGGTGGTGAACACAATACAATATACAGATGATATAGTATAGAATTGTACACCTGAAACCTATATAACTTTATTAACCAATGTCACCCCAATAAGTTCAATAAAAAATATATTTACAATGAATATTAGTGGTGTAAGTGAATTAGAAGATTTCCTTTGTTTAAGTTGCAAATCACATGTCCCTGAGTGACAAATGCAAATGCAGGGAGTTGCTGACGTCAGCTGACCTATTGCTGGAAAAAACAACCAGAGCAACCACCCGTCCACGTAAGAAATGTCCAAACCTGTAGGGAATTTTTATGAGTTTATTTGAGCCCAAACTGATGACAATTGCCAGGAAGCAAGATCACAAATGCTCCAGAGAGTGATGGTTTTGCAGTTTTATGTGTCTGAAATCAGGGAGGGCAGGTAAGGAAGGTTACAGAAAGGTGGGAGGAAGTGAGGCGGGGATCTGATTACAGGATCGCTATCAGGACTGCTCTGTGGAGGTGGTCACTTTAGCAGGAGGGGCTGAAAAGAGGTCTTTCCGAGGTGTGTTAGCTTCCATGAACAGAAATGATGGGCAGGGCTTGCTTCAGGCAAAGATAAACCTTTTATTAAAGAAGTTATATGCCTGGAGACACTACCCACCGTGACCTGCCCAGTTAGGAATTAATGGTCTGGTCACAGTGTGGGGTTACTTTCCATAGAATCCTTTTTTCATCCACACACCAAATGAAAATCATTCTCAAAGGGAAATAACGTTAATGATTTAAACAGCAATGGTCTGTATTCAGGAGGTGGAGAAAACTCGGCTACACAGGGCCATGGAAGGAACCAGTGGCAAATGAAAGAAAGGAAGGAAGGAAAGAAGGGAGGGAAGGAGCAGAGTGTCGTGGAACTGAATTGATTTAAGGGAACCATTTTGGTGTCTACCCTAAGTTTTTCATTTGGTTTTCACAGGGTAAACTCCAAAAGTACTTACTTGCTCTCGCTTTGGCCACAGGGCAGCAAAACCCAGGCTCTCATTAATTTGCTTAGGGGAGGACATTCCGAAGCAGTGGAAAGACTAGATTTTCCTGCAGAAATCCACACCTAGATTTTGATACCTTTCCTTGGGGGCTGCATCCATTCTCCTTTTGAGACTTTCTACGCACAATAAAACTGTTTAAGGAACCACATGGCACATGTGAAGGATGGGAAGGCAGAGAATGTTGAGGCATTGTTTCCATTTCTTTTCTCTTAAAAATGTCTCGTGAGTCTCCTTAAATGTGGAACAGTACTCCACCCCACCTCCCCAGCTTTGTCTTTCAACACAAACATTTTTGTAGCATCCAAACTTATTCTTGTGAAAGGTCCTGGATGTGGATTTCTTTGAGAGCTTCCATGGGGGGGAACCAAGCTTTCCCCTACCCTCAAGGTCCTTCTGGCTGGTGGAATAATCAAGCAGATATGAGGCAGATTAGTAAGAGAAAATAACCAAATTCGATACATACATATGTACGGGATCCCCATACACATGAGAGAGTCAGAGAGAGAAAAATTCTGAGCTAGGAATAAGGTAAGGGGCCTTGAGGGCTATCTCCGCAGGATGATAAGAAGAACAGATTTTTAGTAAAATAGAAGTTTCTCTGCCCTGTAGATGGGTCAGTATTCATGGGCAAGGCCCCTAATTCAGACGAGGTCAGGTATGTTCAGGGTGCTATGGCTTTAGGCATGAGGCCTCTGATCCAAAATTTTCTATGTAAAGTGAGGGGCAGAAGTTCTCCGGAGCCTGAAGCTAAAACTGCTTTTAGATGAAGTAATCTGCGCACCACTGAGGCACATCTGGGGATGGCTTCTTGTGAAGCCCCACAGTTCCCCTTGAGTAGATCAGTTAGATGTTCTGGGCCAGAATACCACCCGGGTGACAGGAGATGCTCGACACTGTTACAGCAGAGGCCTGTGATAGATTTTGAGCCCATTGCTGGTGGTGCTAAGTGTGATTGGTTGGTTTAGTTGGCATCAGCTAGATTTTCCCACTGAAAAGCTCCCTCTTGCTCTTAATTCAGAATAATTTGTGAATGTCCTGTTTCCTCATAACCTTTCTACCCAATAATCTTAGCAACCTTGCCTAAATTTACTTTTATGTGGGGGATTGCAAAATGATGATTTCCTGAGACTATCATTCTCTCTAAGTTTATTAACTAGTATCCTTCTATAACAAGGTATACAAATGAATATATAAAAATGGATTATCCCCCTTATTTTTAGTGATATTTTAAAATATAACTATGGTCTCATCAATTCAGTTTTTTAGCCTCCTTTTTGTTGGACATTATACCTTTGTCTTAGACATGCTTACCAAGCTAGAACCCCGTGAGAAACCAGTCCTGCGAAATGCTCTGAGGATAAAAAACATTCTGTGGTCAAATAATTTGGAGGCAGATTGCATCTACCATCTTTCTTTGTTTCATGATGCACATTAGCATATGGAGACTCCAAGGGTTTCTACACCTGCCTCATTTTGTTTAGCCAGGGGTTTCTCAAATTTATTTGTTTATGGAATCCTTTTTTCTATCCAACATGGGCTCAGTACTTGGTCAAATCTATTTAGGGAAACATTGGTCAGGAGCCAAAATGGTCAATTGAATGTTTCAATATTTCATCAATAATATGAAATAAAGACTAATTCATAATGGTAGCTGTATCTCTATTTGTTCAAAAAATTTGTATGATTAAATTAATTATTCTACAATTATTCTATGCATAAGGTCAACTCAGCACATCACTGAGGTGTTGAAGGTCAAGAACCACCCTGAAGTGCCCTGGCCAGTGTG
Source organism: Molossus molossus (assembly GCF_014108415.1). NCBI lineage: Eukaryota > Metazoa > Chordata > Mammalia > Chiroptera > Molossidae > Molossus > Molossus molossus. Next base: position 48,022,867 of record NW_023425403.1, on the reverse strand, counting down.
ACTCGGTTGGTTGAGTGTCATCCTGTGCACCAAAAGGTCCTGGTTCGATTCTCATCAGGGCACATACCCAGGTTGTGGGTTTGATACCCAGTGGGGGTAAGTGTGGGAGGCAATTAACTTATTTATGTTTCTCTCTCACATTGATGTTTCTTTCTCTCCCTCTTCCTTCCTCTCTCTCTCTAAAAAAAATCAATACAAACATTAAAAAAAACAAAAACAAAACAACAACCCTGAAGTAAGGGAAGATTTCCTTAAAAGAATACAAAAATAACTAATCACAAAAGAAAAGATTGATATATTGCATCAAAATTAGGGACTTCTGTTTATGAAAAGACTCCGAACAGGGGTGAAAAAAAGGCACACTTCAAACTGTGATATTATATTTACAAATACATATGTATGAAACATTAAAAAAATCCTACCATCAGCCATAAAAAATAATGAAATCTTACCATATGTGACAGCAAGGATGGACTTAGAAGGTATTATGATAAGTGAAACAAGCCAGACAGAGAAGGACAAATATCATATAGTGTCACTTATATGGGAATCTAAAGAACAAAATAAATGAGCAAACAAAATACAGACAGACTTACAGACACAGAGGCCAAACTGATGGAGGCCAAGGAGTGGTGTTGGGGGACAGGGTAACAAAAAGGGATTGGATTAAGAAGGACTACTGGGTAGTTACAAAATAGACATAGGGATGTCAGGGTGAAGCACAGGGAAAATAGTTAACAGTATTGTGATAACTATCTGTGGTGCCAGGTGGGCACTTGAGTGACAGGAACACTTTGTAATCTATATAAATGTCTATCTGCTGTGCTGTGCACCTGAAACTGATACAAAAAAGTGTTGAATGCAAACTGTAATAAACAAAATAAAATAAAGTAAAAAACAATTCCTACTAATATACAAGGAAAGGACAAACAACTCATTTAAACAATGGGCAAAAGACAGGCACTTCCCAAAAGAGGAGAACCAATGGCCAATAAGCCTATGAATGTTACTGACCTTAGAGAAATGCAAAGTGAAATCCACAGTGACATACCCCACACACCCACCAGGATGACTAAAATGAAAACCACTGACAGCACTAGGTATGCCTGTGGCTGTGCGGAGTTGGCAGCTACTGGGAGGCATCGCCTGGAGCTCCTGTCGATGACTGTTGTGACTGTTGCCCTGGCTGCTGAGTGCTGACAGCCTCCAGCTCCAATCCTGCAGAGACTGTCTGGACTGCATCTTAGTTAAGGTCACAGTGACAGATGTGTGGAAGGCACAAAAGACTAGCCAACTTGGCTCAATTCGGAACAATTCTGAGGGGCTATTCTAACTCCCCACCCCAATCCCAGGTTGCTGGCCTGCATTGCAGCTCTCCTTCTTCCTCTGTCCAATCTTACTTCCTACTGCTCCCTTTCACAGGAGTCGATCCCAAGGGCACTCTGTTGTAAACATCCTGCGCACTGAGCTCTGCTGCAGACCCTGCTGCCCAGGACTCCATCCTGTGACATGGTACAACTGAGTTCTCACACATTGCTTGTTATTGTGTAAATTGGTTCAACCATTTGAAAAAGTTGTCTTTTGTGACCTAGCAATTCATTCGTAAACATTTACCCAGAAGAAATGAGCATTGTGTCTGTCTACTAAAAGTCGTCTACAAGAATGTTCATAGCTTTATTCATAATAGACCCAAACTGGAAACAGCCCAAATACTCATCAGTTGTAGATTACATAAATAAATTTAAGTATGTTTATACACAGGAATACTACACAGTGATAGAAAAAACAAACTACTGTTATGCATAACACCATGGGTGAATCTTACTGACATAATGCTGAACAAAAGAATCTAGACACAAAAGAGTGCATACTGCATGATTGAATTTATATGAAGTTCAAGAACTGGCAAAACTAACCCATGGCGATAGAAGTCATAACAGTGGTTACCTCTGGGTTGTGGGTATTGACTGAGAAGGAGCATAAAGGAGACTTCTGGGTGACAGAAATGTTCTATATCTTGATGTGGTTGGTGGTTTGGGCATCTTAGTATAGGTATGCCACTGGTCAGTTAAAAAACAAATCTCAGCCCTGGCAGGGTGGCCCAGTTGGTTGGAGCATTGTCCCATGCACCAAAAGGATGTGGTTTTGACTCCCAGTTGGGACACATCGAGATGCCTGAGGATTAAAAAACAACAACAACAAAAAAAAACAAATCTCAAATATAAATTCTTTATTAACCCACTGCAGATGAACTGGTTTGTAGACTAAATTTGCTTACGGTGCTGCAGTGACCTATGGTCACATTCCAATGACAGTGGGGTGGGGGTGGGGTTAGTAATAGGTAGTCCTGACTGGTTCACTGACCAGCTCCTCTGCAGCAGAAAAGACCTCTGGTGGGGGAGGAGAGGGACATTCCAGGTTTCATGCTCCCCAGAACAACTCCTCCGCTCAGGGTATCTACCACCAGAGCTGGGAGAAAATCTCTCTAGGAAGAAAGATAATCTCATTTCATGGGCCTGGTAAAATAATCCATAAAACAAACCAGGTAATGGGCGACCAGGTAAATTCAGTAAATTGAGAGTAAATCAACTGTCACCTGAGATTTAAGCTGCTTTGTTGCTGACGATTATAAACCAGCTTTACATAGAAAAAAAGAAGAAATCAGATTCTAAATATTTTTCAAATTAAGTTAATTTTATTCTTTCTAGTTTCTTTTTTTTTGCAGGTATCTGTCCAATTTTCCCAGTACAATTTATTCGCTAGACTGTCTTTACCCCATTGCATGTTCTTGCCTCCTTTGTCAAATATTAATTGACCATAATTTCTGGGTTCTCTAGTCTGTTTCATTGATCTATATGCCTGTTTTTAAGTCAGTACCATGTTGTTTTGGTTACTATGGCCTTGTAGTATGGTTTGATATCAGGTAGTGTGATTTGCCAACTTTGTTCTTCTTTCATAAGATTGCTGTTGCTGTTTGGGGTCTTTTGCGGTTCCATGTAAATTTTTGGATTATTTGCTCTAGTTCTGTGAAATACACAATAGGCATTTTGATAGAAATTGCATAAACTCTATAGATAGCTTTGGGTAGTATGGACACTTGAATAATGTTAATTTATGTCAAATTAATTTTATTAATTTGTCTTAACCTTGACCTTGAGAGGTTATAGATTGTAATGGCTCAGAAACTCCAGCTCTTTAACATGACCCTTTCTCCTGTCTGTCTGTCCACTCCCCTTCTTAACCACTAAGCCCTCAGGACACCAGATTCTGGTCAGTATCAAATTGTCTTAAGAACAAAACCTCAGGTCTGTTGACCACTGAAACAGTTTCACTCAAGCTAAAGATACTATCTCTTTACTTCAGTTGTGTTTCAGTCCCAGGCCCATGAAAGCAGAACCACCCTATGGACCACACACTCATGAAACCAGATAGAACAATGCTAAGGCTGACATCAGGACCGATACAACGATTCATTACTCCCTATCCCGACCCCGACCCCAACCAACCAGTAGATCCCAGGACCCCAACTCCCTTAGCCACCATGATTAATGATATTTCCTCTATATCTCCTGGACGCCTTTGGGAAGCCAGTTTTTTTTGTGTTTTTTTTTAGCACAGGCTTACCTGTGACTCTGGGCTTGGCATCATTTCCTCAACTAATAAACTTCTACTTTCTTTGCTGCAAACTCAGTGTTTGCATTTGATTGGGCTTTGATGTGTGGAGGTGAATGGACCCCTTTACTCCGCTAACAAGATAACAAGTTAATACTCAACCCTCCTATTTGATGTTCCATAAATATTAATTGATTAAAAATATAAATGAGTCTGAAAAAACAATACTCAACCCTCCCACCACCACTGCAAATATCGGAATAACTTCCAGGATCCACCAATGGAAGAAATAGTCTGTTGAAATGCTAGTTTATTGTTTAATGAAGGCCAATTAATTTTCTTCGAGTTCTGTACTGGTATAGTAGGTAAATATTTGGAAAATTGTTTTGATTTAATGAGAAAAAATTTTAACTTATGCCTGTTTAATATTCAATACTTAAATATAATTAGTTCTTGCCTTTCTAGTTAGCATTGTATTGGATAAGGATTTCCTGTAGGTCTGGTGCACTGAACATTTTTTCTAAATATAGTGATGGTAAAAGAGAAATTGAAATCAAGATAAATAAAGAAAAAAAAAGAGTATGCAGTGAAATCCTTAGACTATAGATTATAATTATCTAAGTAGAGAGATAGTATGGTATACAATTCATAATAGTGTATGGTAGGCAGCCTTCTTAGAAGGCATCCAGTGATCCCTTCCTTTTGGTATTCACTTCTGGGATAGAGTTCTCCAGAGGAACAGACTGATAAAACGCATTTATTTTCCCTCCCTCCCTCCCTCCCTCCCTCCCTCCCTCCCCTCCTTCCTTTTCTACCTATCATCTGTCTATATATAAAAAAAAGTTTTAAGGAACTGGCTCATGAGATTATGGAGGCGGGCAAGTCTGGAGACCTGCAGGTTGGGTCAGCAGGCTGGAGACCTCGAAGAGCCAACGTTGCAGTGCCAGCTTGAGTGTGGAGTCCTGAGAACCAGGAGCCAATAGCACAGTTCCAGTTCAAGGCTGGCAAACTCGAGGGCCAGGAAGAGCCGATGTTTCAGCTGGAGGCTCATTGTAGGAAAAAGCCAATGTTCTAGTTTGAAGGCTGGTAGGTAGGAAGAATTCACTCTTACTTGGAGGAAGGTCAGCCTTTTTGTACTATTCAGGACTTCAGTGGATTGAAGGAGGCCCATCCACATCAGGAAGGGGAATCTTGTTTTATTTAGTCTATTGATTTAAATGTTGATCTCATCCAAAAATACTCACAGAAATACCCAGAATAAGGTTTGACCAAATATGTGGGCAACCGCTGGCCTAGTCAAGTTGACACATAAAATTAACCACCACGAGGCTCTTGTGTAATCTCCTCATCTTGAGTGTGGGCTGAACCTAGTGACTTGTTTTTAACTAGGAGGATATGGCAAAAGTGGTGACATACTTCTGAGATGAAAATACAAGACTGTGACTTCTGTCTTGCTCACTTTCCTCTCTTGCTCTCGAACCAGTTCACTAGGATAAAGCCAGCTGCCACTTTGTGAGCTGCCCTATGGTGCAACCATGTGGGGCAGCCTCAGACCAACAGCCAGCAAGGAGGTGAGGACCTCAGTCTAACAGCCCTGCAGGAAGGGAGTCCTGCCGACAGCCACTGAGGGAGCTTGGAAGTGGATCCAAGCCGAAGGTGACTGAAGCCCGGCCCACTGCTTGACTGCAGCCTTGTGAGGACCAAGCCCTGCCTGGGATCCTGACTCACAGAAACTGTGGGATAATAAATGTTTGCTGCTTTAAGTTTTGGGATCATTTGCTACATAGCAATAGATAACTAATACAGAGTATGTAAATAAACTGGAAGGTAGTAAGGGTGAAAAAATAATAAAATAAAATGAGGGGAAAAGGAATTTAAATTCCACTTATAAAGAAGGTGTTGTCAGGCTCTGGTGGAGGAAAAGCTGTCTTCCTACCTGTATTTGTCTTACTTTTTTCTCTTTATTTCACTCTCAAAAGGTCAGCTGTTGGAGGATGAGGGGATTAAGGCTCCCTTAGCCAGAGTAGCAGGCTGTGTAGATGCCCCCCCCCCCCCCCCCCCCCGAATAAAGGCCAGGGTTTCTCTGCCCAGCTCTCTTCTCCCTTGTGAAGTGAGATGAGCCTGAGGCAGCTTGCCCGGCACAGCCCTGTGCCTGTGCGCTCTCCTCCATACTCCCCTCAGGACTGGGCAGATGGCCTACAGAGGCCCCTTCACGGACATTGGATCAAACTTAAAAGTTGATTTGAGAGAGAGAGAGAGAGAGAGAGAGAGAGAGAGAGAGAGAGAGATATGAAGGGAGAGAAACATCAATTGGTTGCTCCACTTATTTATGCATTCACTGGTTGATTCTTATATGTACCCTGACCGGGGATCAAACCCGCAATCTTGGCGCATTGGGATGATGCTCTAACCAACTGAGCTCCTAGGCCAGGGCCAAATTCTTTTTCCCTTTTTTGGTTCTTCTTGCTAGCAGAATTGTTCTGGCCTTTCTTTGCATCTCGGAGGCAAGATTCAATATTTGGATTCAGACTTCAAGATAGAAGTAGACAGAGGCCGTTGGGTCTGCTTCTCATTCTAGGCTCCTCAGCAACCTGTCTGTGGGGGTCCAGTCAACGCACTAGCAAGTGTTCTTCACTGCAATTTTATAATTAAAACTCCAGTAAGTAATTGCTGTTCCCTCACCCTGGTATCTTAGGGTGTGTGTGTGTGTGTGTGTGTGTTTGTGAAATTGGGTACACAGGAGTTTACATCACCCTCAGAGATCACATAGGGAAAATCAGGGTAAGATTTAGGGATTCCTGGATATGTAGGCCAATGCTTTCTTAATGGTACCCCAAACTCATCACTTCCTGACATAGGCCAAGGTCAAGGACACTGGTGAGTCACAGTGCAATGGGGTGGGTACTGTGGTGTGGGGAGGAAGGTCCAGGCTGCTCTCTGGTAAGAAAAGACCCTTTGTTATGAGTTGGCCTAGGATTAGACATATAGACTGGCCAATATAGGCTTTGAGAAGAAAACAGTCATTGTTTCAGACCTGACTTTTTTCTTGATTTTATCTTTCCTTCTTCCTCTTCTTACTTGTTCAAAAGGTTAGCTCTGAGGGCCGAGGTAAAGGCGGACCTGAGGAAAGTGGACAGAGACCACAGTGCTTTCTCCGTTTCACTCTCTGTCACTAGTTCTCGGGTTCACAAGTGACCCGGCCCCCACACCTGGACAGAGTACCCACAGCAGGGTCTGGAAGGCAAATGTCTAACAGCAACATTTCCCAAATCTTGCTCCAGAGCATGCTACTATGCATTGTTTAAAGAAAGTGTCCTGGGGTCAGGTTGGTTTTAGAATCATCAGCAGAATTTTTCAGGACCTTTTTCAATATGTGAGATGTAGTATGCAGACTTTTCCAAACTTTACTTGACTCTAGAATCATTTCCTGCAAAAAAAAAAAAAAAATATATATATATATATATATATATCTCGTGGTATAAGACCTCTTGAACCCACACTTGGGGGGAAAACTTATCCAAATAATAATAATAATAATAATACAATAACATCCCATGTGCAGGTCTTCCTCTGGAACCTGGACTCACAGACTGTAGGCCACAGCTTTTTATTTTCTTACCACGTAGACATGACTAAGGAATAAATAAATGAAGCCCCCAGTTGCTTTGGGTCACATTTTTCATTTGCTGTCTTACTTAGATTTTGTGGTTCTTATCACAGAAATTCTATTGTCCTTCCACGAATAGCATGTAATTTCTCAGCTTTAGTAGTTCCCCACTAAACAATAATTTACTTCAATTGCTCTAAGAATATGTACATTGCCTCTCATTTTGTAGGAGTGTCTTAGAAAATGCTTTCTGATCCTGACATTTTTAACTAAAAATGACTAAAATCTAAAAATGTCTACTGAACTGTAAGCATGGACCCAGGATTTCTTATTCAGTGTAGTATTTGATATATACTTCCCTCAGCTTTGCTAACGTCTCCAAACTAGCTCAGTGCCCTGCTGTCCACCCTCCAGGAGCTAGCCCCTTGCAGATCCTATTGTTAGCCTGAACACTTCCTTAGGAAGTGGACACATCCTATAACAGCAGAGGCCTGGAGCTCTGTTGTGTTGCCATCCACCCCCATCCACCATGCAGACACCTCAGATTCCCAGAATGGAAGAACTCAGGCGGTCTTGCTGCCTTTGGAAAGAACTGAGCCAGCAACAGCCTCTATGGGCTGTGCCCAGGACTTTGGCTTGGCCTGTGTTACTGGAGTACTGGCATGCAGAAGTAGAAAAGGTACAAATAAATTATTTCTTGCCAGTAGGCTCATTTGTATCTCCCTGAGGCAAAGGGAAAGGCACAGGATGTCTCGTCTGAATGTTTGAATCCTCTCAGAAGTCATACCTTGAAACTTAATCCCCAATGTGATGGTATTAGGAGATGCGGCTTTGGGAAGTGATTAGCTCATGAGGGTGGAGCCCCCACAATGAGATTAGTGTCCTCATGAAAGAGACCTCAGAGAGCTGCCTTCTCCTGGCTACCAAGTGAGGTTACAGTGAAAGTCTGCAACCTGGAGATGGGCCCTAACACCAAATCTGTGGGCCTGAATCTGAACTGTGAGAAATAAATGTTTGTTGTATAAGCCGCCAGCCTATGGTATTTGTTAGAGCAGCTAGAATTAAGCTGTGTATCAGGGATTATGTACATGTGCCTATTTGTGTTTTGCTGCATCATGTCAATTGTAGGAGTAACCCTCAATGAATAATAGCTGAATGAGCCTGGATGAATGGCCATCATTTCACTAAAAGAATTAACAGTGGGGAAAAGGAATTTAAAGTTAGAGGTTTCAGCCTGCACCTTTAACTCTGACACTTCATTAGTTGAGTGACCTTAGGTGATTCGTTATACAGCCAATTTCTCACAAGTAACATGGAGTCATTCATCCTTCTACCTGTCTGTGTGTATCTGCATGTATATACCTGCATAGAAAGGTGTTTGTACCTGGCAGGTGTGGCTCAGTGGACTGAGCGTCATCCCATGGACTGAGAGGTCCCTGTTTGATTCCCTGTCAGGGCACATACCCAGGTTTTGGGTTCAATCTCCAGTAGGGGGCGTGCAGGAGGCAGCCCATCAATGTTTCTCTCTTACATTGGTGTTTCTATATCTCTCTAAAAAAAAAAAACAATAAAAACATATTTAAAAAAAAAGGTGTTTGCAATGATTTACAAATGTTAACGTGGCTGTTTTGTGGACTTGAGTGGCTTTTCCCTTTATTCTTTTTTTTTTCTATCCTTACCCAAGGACATTTTTCCATTTTTTGTTCAGATAGAGTGGGAGGAAGAGAGAGAGAGAGAGAGAGAGAGAGAGAGAGAGAGAGAGAGAGAGAAACATCGACGTGAAACAGACACATCGAGTGGCTGCCACCCACACGAACCAACCAGGGCTGGGGAACAAACTGCAACCAAGGTACGTGCCCTTAATGGGAACCGAACCCGGGTCTCTCTGGGCCACAAGCCGCCGCTCTAACCGCTGAGCCAAACCGGCCAGGGCTCCCTTTATTCTTTGTATTTTTCACTAATATCTAATTTTTAAGGTAAAAATGTAAGTTATATCCCAAATATTGTCACTGTAAAATTGTAATAAACAATGTAATAAAACAATGAAATATTTGATACTTGAGTTTTTGAAATGGGAGATTATAAAAACTTCCATGACCCAAGTATCTATTATTTAGTTTCTTTTTTCCTAATTTGTGTGTACTTAAAAAGGTCTTTGTATTTAATCTTTCAAGCAGAAAGTCTTCTACCTTCTCCTCCACTAATAAGTCTTTGAGAAATAGTAACATGAAGAGTATTGTCCTAAGAAAATGTCTAAAGAAATAACACATCACCTCACCTGGAACAGCAGCAGATCTTTTAAAAACCTACTACTTAAAAGGAAAAACAAACATCCATTAACAAATGAAGTGCCACAATGTTTTATTAGTATCTATATGGAAACATGGATATTTGAAATTAAAAAACAAATAAGAAGTCACTACCTTTTTAAGGGAGTTTGTAACAATTTTCTCTATTTCACAGGTCCCAGAGGTCAGATGGGTTCCAAATTGGGTGGCACTTTATTCCTTTAGCTATTTATATGTCCATTCATGGGCCCTTAACAATCAAGAAACTGCATAACTTGGGAAAATTTCAAAATACTGTTTTTCAGTCACAAAGAAATTTTCCCGATCGAAATCATTTGATCAATTTAAACACTTTGCAAATGCTTCAAGTGAGAACATAAAGAAAGCTAACCAGCAGATATTTATCTATCATACTAAAATACAGGCATGTTTCCTTTAAATATTTGAGATTCTGTCTACAGTGCCTCTGTTATATTCATTCAAATTATTCTTATATTCTAAAACAATGGTGCTTCTAAACTGATGGAATGTTGCCAGGGGTTTCAACAGAGTTTGAAGGCAGCATAACCACAAGGCATAGTTTAAGTTGGCTTAGGGAATGAATGGGCTCCTTATCAAGCAGCTGAAGCTGTATGTAATTAACAGCATCTGTCAGCCTTCACAGGGTGCCCTATAGAACAGGCAGGTCCTACAGCCAGAGCAGCAACCTCCAGCTCTGGCGCCTGGAACTCCACCAGACCTGAACAGACAGACAGCTCCAAGCCATCAGTGGAAGGACACTGATATATTTTAGTGACACTAGTAGGACCATAAAGCAACTGCTAATGAATGTCATCTAGAACAATTTTGTTAACATTAGCATTGAAACTTCAAATTAATCTAATGGTATTATTTTGTGTTGAATAAACTTGTGGTCAGGGGGAAGTGTGTGTGTGTGTGTGTGTGTGTGTGTGTGTATAGTACTATTTATGAGTTAAGTTTATATTTGTGATTACCGATTTTTAAATCTTGTGGGCTTTTTTAATAAAGGGTATAAAACTGATGTACTAATCTCCCTTTTTATATGATGAATTCTCAATTTTATTCAACTTGAATATCTCTGTATGAAAAATATTAATTCATTTGGTGGCAATTTCTAGTTGTTTTTGTATATAGTAAGTACATTTCAATCATGAGCATGTACAAAACCAAATAAAATGCAGAGAAAATTTCATTAAATAAATTTATTTGTTAAAATAATTTAACTCCAAATACAACTGTTGAATTTGCATTGAGTTATAACTACAATTCATGTTTTAATTGAAATGTCAAGGTTTAACAACTGACATTGTTACAAAACAATAAACTGTTGTTAAATTTTAAATGGTCAGTTGTATTAGAGCTCAACAATTAACTGTGAACTATATTTATCTCTGGGAAACCCCAAATCAATAATGATAAGTCTGTTTCCAAAACCCACTGCAGTCATTCTTGAAACCCTGATCAAGATTTAATAGATGCACAATGACACATTAATTAAAAAAAGAAAAGACCCCTATAGTCTTTAAGATTTGATTGGCTAAGGAGACAATTAAAGCTTACCCATTTGTTAACAGAAGACTACTGAGAAGAACAAAAAACTAAAAAACAAAAAACCAACAGCAACAAACAAAACAATCACTTTCACATTCACACATAAACAGACAACATTCCCACTAGACAACTCTTGAAAATAGCAGACATCCTTAGGTAACATTATTTTTATATAGAAAAGCAAATATCAGTAGTTTTACCACAGAAAAGTGATGGCAACTGTAGCAATTAGAGTCAAGTTCAGGCCTAATTCTACAAACCAAAGGAGAAAATCATCAAAGCACCTTTCAATAGTTTAAGAAAGATTTTATGAAACATGTTTGATCAGATGCTGGCTCATTTTGTGTAAGCTGAACAAAATGAAAAGCATCAGTTACCATCGCTATCACAGCTTAAAAGAACCAAAAAAAGTTGCAACATAAAAAAAAAAAAAGAACTTGAACAAATGTCACCTTTGTATAACAGTAAAACAAGACAAAACAAAAACAGAAATTCTTATCATAATAGCTAAAAAATAAAGTGGGTCTTTGGATCAAACCATAATATTTTTAAGGCATGTTAGAAAAACTTTCACTTATCTAGTTACTAGTCTGATCAGGGCATAAAATAACAGCAACACAAGGTCACCAACTTTTCTCTGTAGTCGCTATTATTTCATGTGCCAACAAATTTCATCTTCCTGTTCTTAAGCTTTTCATTAACATCTCAACAAGCACATTCATTCAAGCTGAGTTATATTCATACCAGATGAAATACCAACAGTAAGAGCACAGGAGGGTTTCCCGGTTTCTGGATATCGCAGCTGATGCTTTGTCATTAAGTGTGCAGGAAACACTGTGATCAGGCAGCCAAGTCCGTTATTATTAACATCTTTACAGTAAAAGCCCACCCTACTGTCCGACACAAACACTTCTAACTAAAACCCCAATTGTTAGATCATCTTTTCCACCTTACATTTTGCTATACCTTTTATATTATTAAACTTATTTTTCTTGTCTGCATGGCAATCCATTATGTAAAAGTGTAGAATCTTTACAGATGTTTATACTGTGGAATCTTAGTTCTTGTAAATTGCTGTTAAATATGGAATTCTAAAAACAGAATCAATCTGAGAAGTTAGAAGTTTCAAAACTCAACCAATTCACTAACAAATATTTCTATTTCAGTAGAAAAATCATACTTCTTGAACCTTTGATTTCTCTATACGTTGAGTCAAATCAGCTTTTACACAATGGAATTTGTTTCAATGAAACTGGTTAGAATTTTTCTGTCCCATAAACAAGGTGCTTCATAATTGGGGCTTCTAAAAAACCTATACTGAACAATGGAAAGATTCACAATTCAAAGACTTTTGACAATCTGTTTTCTCATCTGTGAGAAGTTACTATCCGCCTTTTTTCAATCCTTTAAGCATAATGCCAGTTTACTAAACACTGGGTGGGGGCTACCAGTGATTTATAACAAGCATGTAAATAATTGAAAAGAAAAAGGCGTTTTGGATATACTCTATTCTGCAGCACGGATTCTCAGTATAGGCAATCATCTGTCTGACTTGTGCCAAATTCTTAGGAACAATAACACACATGCACGCACAAACACACACTATTCTCTCAGTTACACACATAAGACCAGAGGTTACTTGCACAAGAGCATGAAACAACAAAATGTGGGGCGGTACGTCGATCACAGGCTCAGTGATATTGCAGTTCTGAAGGCCAAATTTATCTCGAGAATCAAGGTACTCTCTTCAGCGTTTATAACGTTGAAGTTAGTTAAAAACCCTTCCTACACTTGATTGTAAAACTTATGCATAGGTTTTTCCTGTGCCATTAGTCATGCAAATGATGAGTACTTCATGGCTATGCAAACCAGAAATGCCAGAGCTTGAGCACCTTTTCAAAACAAAATATTCTCTACTTTTATTTGCCACTTCAGTAATCAGGGCAAAATTGTTATAAGAAAATCTGTATGTAATTCTCCAGGAAAATTAAGGATAAAAGATTATTTTTTGTCCCTTGCCTTCCACTCTAATTTATGTTCTACTTTTATGCCCAAATTCTTTCAACATGGTCATTCAGTCTTTGTAAATGCCTGCAATAAAGCTCTGCTACGGGAAACTTGATTCTGAAAGCAGGTTAACCAAGAATCACACCACAACCATAGCCCTTAAAGGCAAGAAGGAATTTGCTGCTTCAACAAACATAAAAATGCAAGAAATCTGTCCTGTCCTGTGAGGTTTCTGCAAACGGGAACATGTGGATGCAGCATGGCTTCATTTTCCTTACATGATGGTACTAGTTCAGCTACTACTAGAACGCGTCTGGTTAGGAAGGCTGGGCAATCTCTTTGCATCGCAGTTGCTTCCCTCTTGTTCAGTAATGTAATCAAGACCATACCTGCTTCGTTAACAGAGGGGGGGTTTGGGGTTTTAATTCAGCTCAAACCCTTGTGAGAGCCTCCGTTTTCAGTGGCAAAGCAGGTGATTTTACACATTCTAAAGCCAGATTGTATTTTTACACAATCTGTTTTGACTTTTGCTCTACCAGGGACTGATGCATGAGTTAGTTCTGTGGCACAAATTAGGATAACATCTACAAGTAAGCATCGATTTTGAAAAACAGAAATGTGTCAGTTGAGCAAAGAATCTCTCCCTGTAATGCTGTTGGCAGGTCAGCTGTTATCTTACTTGACGGAATACATTGGTTAGAAGCACTATCTCAATTCTTGAAATTCAGTACTCTCGTAGGAAAATATTTCTCCTTTAATTTTCTTTTTTTTTTCTTTCTTTTTACAGAAGATAAAATATTTTAATTGTAGTGGTCATAGGAATTCTTCTGGTTTCTCATGATTATTTTTAATTTATACAATAGTTGCTTCGGTCAACTCAGCGACAATGCCATCATAGCTTTCAAAGGAGATCACCCTGTAGATCGATTGGCTATACCTCAAAGTTGCAGGTGCATATAGGAGACTGAGGACAATGGTGAAAACTGTAGTTACTGAACCCAAATGTTACTCAGAGATTTCAGCGGACAATCACTGCTGGATTCTGAATGAGGGCTGCTATTTCACTGTAGCTTCACACCACACATCCTGCAAACTCTGCAGCTGAGCAGATGAGGTTTGTATCGCCTATGATGTTGGGCAAATCCTGTCCACGAGAGCCATTTTTGAATGCTATTGTATGTTACATGCAGAACAGCATGGGTCATCTTTGTCAGGCTGCGCAGCATAGTTCATTTGCCTCACAATTTCTGCAAAGAGTTCGTCCACCATTGTTTTACTCTTAGCAGAAGTCTCCATAAAGGGGCAGCCCCACTCTTCGGCAAGGGCTCTACCTTCATTGGACGACACCTCTCTTTCACTTTCCAGGTCCACTTTGTTCCCAACCAAGATGACTGGCACTTTCTCATACCTATGAGAGAATAAACAAAACACACAGAGGTTGTGAAAATTAGCACAAAGTTCAACAGGTAAAATGTATTTTTTCTTTTCTCACTATATTCTACTACAAATATTCTCTTTCACTGCATGAAAAATTATTTGCCCCACTGGCTTGACATCTAACTGAGGTCATTCAGAAGCTGCTCCCATAATGAATCATAAATGGGTTTTTCAAAATGATGTTTTTAACTAATCAATTATACATCTTTTAAAACCAATTTATCTTTCCAGATATACTTGGAAAATTATACTCAGAATAAATCTTCTTACATGGATTAATTTAAACTTTTTTCATTATAAGAGATGCTTACTCAAAATCTTTTTATTAAAAATTTCAGTTGATGAAGTAATAGCCCTACTGAGTAAACAACTTATAATTGTCAGCATTTTACTATGTCTGTAATATACAAAATTGATCATGTTCTAATAGTTCCTAAATAAGAAAAAAGCTGGTAGAAATCATTAGGATGAAAACCATCAAATGAAGCTACTACACTCTATCCCTTTATAAAGTTGTTATACATTAGGCAGTTGAAAGATAATTATGCTTCTTTTCAGCCTGACAAGGATTAAGCGTTTTAATCATTAGCTTTATTTGATGTTATCTCTTCTTTTCCTTCCTAACTAGAATAGGTGTGTATGAACTGAATATTTGTGTCCCACCCCCACCAAAAAAAATCAAATGTTGAAACCTAATTGCCAATGTAATCGTATTTAGGAGGCCAAGCCTTTGGGAGGTGACAGGTCATGAAAGAGCCCTCAGGAATGGGATTAGTGCCCTCACAGAAGAGATTCCCCTGCCCTACAGCCCTGTGAAGACACAGCAAAAAGACAACAGTTCACGAACTAGGGAAGTGGCCCTCACCAGACAGTGAATGTACCAGAGCTTCGCGGACCTCCCAGCCTCCAGGACTGTGAGAAATAAATTTCTGTTGTTTAAGCCACCAGGTCTATGGTATTTTTGTTATAGCAGCCAGACCAGACTAAGATAAGGTGTCTCTTAATGAACATATCTGGTAAAAACTAAACTAATAAAGATAACAGATGATATAAAAAGAACAAAGCAAAAAGATTCTAAATCATGTTGGAACCTAAAGATGATTCTTTCTGCAATGGTTACTCACTGTATAAAAATACATGGTGCTACTCTGCATACTTATTTACTATTCTTATTTATGTTTGTTCTAAGAAATGTTATGATAATATATTCTCATAAGGTTAGCAATTTTACTTTAAACATCATTTTAAAAGTTTTTTGTGATTTTAGTATAAATCAATGTGTGTGTGTATACGTGTGTACTTTCCTCTAAACAAAATGCATCTCTAATTTATAAAAGAAGTAAACTGCAAAAGTGATAACAAATGTGACTGGACACAGCTAATCTGTTAGCAGAGAAAACTACATAGTCAAGACTTTGCTGAGGCAGGAGTTGTATAGGATTTTTATCATTCAGGAAAAATAGGTAGGTAGTTAATGTCAGGGACAATACTTCTACAATTTCATCATCTTTTCAAGCTGGTTCTCTCCACTCACCCTAACTTGTAAAGCAAACTATATTTCCAACAGAATCTTACTTTTTTTCTTTGGCACTAGATCAAACCGAGAGTGGTCTCAATGTGAGGGCATATTCTAGGCAGTGTGCCATTTAGCAATCTGAAATATAAAAACAACTTAAAAATGAGTGGGAAGAACAACATCACAGTAAAATATAGATGTTGGATACTAGCACCTTGCAGGAAATGGATGGCCATAACTCCAATTTATATCAAAGAACTCATATGAATTCACTGTATACCAACTATGCCTATGCTTTGTGGCCTCAGGTCATACTGAGCTCTGAACATATGACACAGGGTTTTACACATCTAGGACTCTCACACACGGTCAATTATGTGTACCCTCTGCCTCTGGGTGGACAAATGGCAATGAGCATGAAGCTGCATTACAAACCCTATACATCAGCTGCTTTGCACACAAGCCCTCTTGACTCGCTGTACAGAGAAGCTGTTCAGGGAGCTAACACTGCCAGCTGTGTCAGGACAATGTCAGTTCCTAATTCGTTTTACGTGCAAATATATAACTATTTTATTTTTCTTATGAGAATATATATATACATACATATATATATGTATATATCACTGTGTTTTAAAATGCTTTGTTTGCCAATGAGGTAAAATAAACATTAATACAATCAGTAAAATTGGTTGAATTAAATTGAGTTAAAAATTAATTTTAATCTTTGTTTACAATACTTAAAAAAAGTGATAAAACATCACTTTAGATTATTAGTTAGGCGATAAATATTGTAATGAATACTTTTTAGTTTTAATAGAGTACTGTATATTTTATATGTAAAGAATATTACATTTTTAATTAAAAACTACAAATGTGTAGATTTTCAAAACTTGTGAATTGTCACACTGAATCAAGAATCTGAATAAATCTCACTAGCATATTCTCAAAAGGGCAATAAAACACTGCAAACACAGGTCCACGTGTAATAGCACTTAATAATTGTTAAGTAAATATGAAAATTTAGTATTAGAGAACCTGTCCATTACATCATAACCAAACTCAGTGGTCTTTTCTCCCCCCTGATTTTGAGAGACACTTATTAAAGCTGGGACAGTGAAACAAGGAAGGACTTAGGACAGAAGAAACAACAGGAGAGCCTAGGCAGGGCTGCTCTGACCCTCTAGAGCAGTGGTTCTCAACCTTCCTAATGCCTGGACCCTTTAATTCAGGTCCTCATGTTGTGGTGACCCCCAACCATAGACTTATTTCCATTGCTACTTCATAACTGTAATTTTGCTACTGTTATGAATCACCATCAGAAATATGTGTTTTCTGATGGCCTTCGGCGACCCCCGTGAAAGGGTTGTTTGACCCCCAAACGGTCACGACCTACTGGTTGAGAACCACTGCTCTAGAAATAAAGTGAGCCACGAAGGACAGCGTGGACTCATTGAGAAATAAAAGTCACAGTGACAGAAGTGAGCTGCTGTTTGCTCACTGAAAAGTCAGAGGAAAGGGGGCCTTGGAGACCGGTTCAGGGAGTTAGCCTGGGGGGCGCTGCCGCTGCCCATTGCTCCTGTGGTTGCAAGTTTTGTGGGGACCCTTAGAGTTCAGAGGAGAAAAGTAAAGATGCATGTCTGAGAGGGGAGAAAGGCATGGGTGTGCTTCAGAGAGCCCGCTCAGTGGTCTTTTCTAAAACCAAGATGCTAAAGTTGCTAAGAGAAACTCAGATTCATATCCCCAGAAGCCTTTAAAAGACTGAATAAGATCTTCAGGAAGAAAAGACATTATGTGCATTTCAGAATACCAGTCAGCGATACATTTTTGTTTCTGTCTAACTCGGAGACAGTAGAAAAGAGATAAACTAGGATTTGGAGGCTCAGTTTCCAGTCCTGCAACTGAGAGGCTGCAAGAGAAAGCAAATCATTTACTCTACTCACCTGTATTTCACTTCATTGTCAGTAAAAAAGGAAACAAGAATACCTGTTGCCACTTACCACAAAAGGTTGCTGAAAAGGTCAAAGGAGATAATGTAGGGAAAAAAACAAGTACTAGCTAAAATATAGGGTGGTGTTCCTTTCCCCTTCTGCACACTGAGACCAAAGCTTCAGTAAGTTAAGAAGCAGGAGACGATAATCAAGAGGGTGAGGAATTCCTGAGGAGGGGCAAACCAAGTCAGGGTGCTGGTGCAGTGCGGGTACAAACAGGCAAAAGGGAAAGACAGAGCAAAAGGAGTCCAGCAGCCATCTGACATCAGCCTATCCCTACTCTTGTCCCCAAGCTGAGTATCACAGTAATGCGGCACTAGAAAAGTGGAACTACCTTCCCAAATATGGATACCTGTGGGAAAGGGAATCTAAGGAGAATTTGGGTTGGTATAATGGAATCTTACCTATATGTGGAGGTAAGATTTGGAGAAACCTGGACCCTTCTTAAGAAAGATGAGTGAGAAGGAGAAGGAAAAGAAGTAAGGGGTTGTGTTGACAGGGTAAAAAGAGGGCATGAGGAAACTGGTCTTGCTCTCTGTGGTAGGAAGTGTATTAAAAAACATACACTAATCCGAAAGAATATATGTACCCCTATGTTCACTGCAGTATTTTACAACAGCCAAGATTTGGAAGCAGCCCAAGTGCCCATCAGTGGATGAGCAGGTAAAAAACCTGTGGTACGTTTATGAAATGAAATACTACTTGGCTATAAAAAAGAAGGAACTCTTATCTTTTGGGACAGCATGGATGAACCTGGAGAGCATTATGCTAATTGAAATAAGCCAGCTGGAGAAGGACAAATACCATATGATATCACTAATATGTGGACTCTAATGAATAAACTAACAAACAAAATAGAAACAGATTCACAGATACAGAGAACAGACTGACAGCCGTCAGAGGGGAGGGGTTGGGAGGCTGGTGAAAAAGGTGAAGGAATTAAGAAAACAAACAAACAAAAACAGACACAGATAACAGTGTGGTGACAGCCAGAGGGAAAGGGGTGTGGGGGAAGGTGGAAGTGAGCAAAGGGGATTAATGGGGATCGAAAGAGACTTGACTTTGGGTGGTGAGCGTAGATGATGTGTTATAGAGTTGTACACTTGAAATCTGTAAGGTTTTATTAAACAATGCTATCCCAATAAATGCAATTAAAAATGTAAAAAAAATTAAAAACAATAAAAAATAAATAAAAAGGACAGATAACAAAAAAACAACAGAATACCCAGCCCAAGTACTCCAGTCACAGAACTGCCTATAGCTAGTTCTGAGAATTTATTCACTTATGTTTAAATATGTGTTTATTGATTTTTTAGGGAGAGGAAGGGATAGAAAGATAGAAACATCAATGTGAGAGAAACATCCTGCACGCCCCCTACTGGGGATTGAGCCTGGAAATCAAACCAGGACCTCTCAGTCCATGGGACAATGCTCAATCCACTGAGCCACATCAGCTGGGCTAGTTCTGTGAATTTAGAAAATTAACTTAATGTCTTGGTTCTTCAGTTTCTTGAACTTTAAAATGAATTGGATTAGAGACTTTCTAAGATGTTCCTAAACTCCGAATATCAGAACAGACACAGTGGGTCACTCCCGTAATTAGCACATACCCTTTACCAAGTAATTGCTGACAGCTTAGTTAGCACTGTTCTAAGAACAACACCCAACAGGCTGATCTTTACAAGAGATATGAAAGTGTACCTCAGGAGGAAGGCCGAAAGGTGGGGAAAACTTCATCAGATTCGTGGGGCCAGGATGCCAAGCAGCAGAGATTTTCCACTCTGTAAGCAAAGCAGCTACTGCCAACGTGCTGACTCATAGGCAGAAAGTACTCAGGACCTAGGCAGTTCCATTTCACTGACAATACTTTTCGAACACAAAAACGTGGGATGGTTTTAACTATGTGAATAATGAAATCTCTACTGAAGACTGCCTGTCGCTGCATAAATAACTAGTAATAAACAATCATGTATCATCTATTTATTCATCCATTTAACATATATTTGTCAAGAGCCTACTATGTGCTAGATAGTATTTTAGGCACCTATGATACATCAATGAATGAAACAAAGACATCTGCCCTCACAGTAATGATAGTCTAGCAGAGGAGAAGACATCAACAATAAACATCAGTAAATTATAGGTTTACTCCAAAGTGTTAGGTGCAATGGGAAAAAGAAAATGTAGATGAGCAAGGGGGCTGTGGGCACAGGCTCAATTTGAAATTAGATGATCGGGATAGGCTCATGGGGAAGGTGACACATGAGCAAAGACGTGACGGGAGTAAGGGAGTTTGCCAAGCAAGCATCTGGGGGAGGAGTATTTCAGGCAGGATATGAACTAGACAATGTGAAAGCTGGTGGGAGTGGGATGGTGGTTCAAGAAACAGCAAATGGTCTGTGGGGTGGATAACCTCCTGCAACTCCTGCAGCCACAAACTCTGCAGTGTAGGAAACTTGCTCATTTGAGGCTAAATAGAACTGAGGAGTCTGGGTAGCAGCAGCAGCCTCCGCAGACAAATGTGACATATATGACAGGTCCAACTATATTGTTTAGGAAGACTAGGCACTTGGTGATTGGTGATGGCAGTTACTTTCATTTCATGTCCTATATTTATTAACAGTTTTGTGAGTTGTCTTCATTTTCTCCCCTTTCTAAACATTATTTGGGAATAAAGTTGAAGATGCAAAATTCTAAAAATATTCAATTTATGTATTATTGTTAACCTGACCATGAGCAGGATATCATCTTGTCCATATCTTAAACATCAGCTGGTTTCTCATCAACTTTAGTGCATCTTCTTTGATATTTCCTTTAAGAGCATGACCAGGGTGATACAGGGGCTGCTGCTTATAGTCAGTCTGTGGACAAACACTTGTTTTATTAACATGAATTTTCATATTGTTTACTGTATTCATGAGCATGATTATATAATGTATTAATAAATAAAACTAGTTCTTTTAAGCAGCTCTGTTTAATGCATTGAATGAAACATCAGTAATACTGGCTTAAGTATCACCTAGCTATAGAATGTTGTGGGCTTCTCAGTGAAGCAACTTTGTAAATGTGAATAGTTCAAAGCATTATCAATGAGCCTTATATTTTCTCTTTTTTTGGTAACTATCCTGATATTTGTATATTTGTTATGTGTGTGTGCATGTGTATTTTGGTTGTGTCTAAACTTGGCTGATCATTAAAATAACGTGAGAATTAAAAAAATACTGCACTGGCTGGTATGGCTCAGTTGGTTGGGTGTCATCCTGTGCACCAAAAGGTTGCTGGTTCAATTTCCAGTCAGGGCACATGTCTGGGTTACAGGCTTGATCCCCAGTAGGGGGCGTGCAGGAGGCTGCAGACTGATGGTTCACTCTCACATCAACATTTCTCTCTCTCCCTCTTTCTCTTAAAAAAAAACAGTAAAAAGATAAAAATAAAATACTGATGTTCAGGTCCTATTCCAGAGCTACTGAAGCTGAATTTGTGGAATAAGGACCCAAGAGCCTATTAAAAAAAATATATCTATAATCTATAAGCTCTAAAGACTAATTGTGAAATTCAGCAGGATTTAGGAATCACTGGCCTAATCAACTACTATGTGACCACAAACAACATTGTGTGTATACAGTTCATGGTTTTATATTGTGGCAAGTCCAGAATCAATTCCTTCTTTCTTTCATTCATTGACCAATGATAAGTTGTGGACAAATACCACTGTCAGTGTCCTTAACTTCCTTTTGAGGGTGTTGTGTTGTCAACTGAAAGGCCATCTTTCACATGAATTTTATCATGCTGTTTGTCTTAGTTACTTTTTCACAAGCAGCTTAAAATACAATTCTCTTAGAATTCAGATATGAGAATCAAAAAGATTTTTATAGGTCTCCTTATTCAATCTTCCACCCATTGTTCAAAATCTCATCTACTGAGAGTCTCAAGGCAAAATGTCAAAAACACTTGATGCTTCAATCACTTCCATGTCAACCTTACAAAATGGTTGTTTGTACATCTTTAATGATGTGATACTCATCTCAGGCAACGCATTTGTACTTTCTGTCAGTCTGTTAAATGTTAGTGCTAAAAAGTTTACCCCTATCAAATGAACGTGCTGTAATCTGTAACATCTTGTCCTTTATCATCATAGGTTCTAGTGCTTTTATCCTTTAGAATATAGAAATCTTTTCTTTTCTCCAAAATGAAAATATGTTTTCTTCCTTATCTCCTTGCTCAAGTTAAATAAGTAATACCTAATAATTAAAAAATAGTTTCTGGAAATAATTAAATAGGTAGAGAGGAAAATGGAAAACATTCTTACTCTTACCACCATGACAATAATTACTATAACTATTTTAGTGTAAATCCCTGCAGACTAATTTCTTATACATATCTAGATAAACACAGATATACATTTTTATTAAAAAATATACCAATTTTAGTCACTTCAATTTTCATTTACTGTCATGGAGCTTTCCATTTCAGTATATGATACACATTATATTAATGGCTAAGTAGTGTTCCATTTTATAGAATCTATGCTATAAATGCACTATAATTTAAGTATTCCTCCCCCATTAATGCAGATGAAAGGTTTCCATCTCCTCATTCCATTCACTAATATAAACAATGATCTGATGAACCATACCTAGAAGTGTGATTTCTATCTCAAAGGTACACATTGATATGTGTGTATGTGTCTGGTATACCCTCTGAACCAGAAAAATATCATTTCTAGGTTAGTTCATCAGACTGCTCTGTGTGTGTGCAAGCGCACGAGCACACACACAGTCTCAATGGACATCCAGGAATGTATACTAAAATCAACAGTGCTTAAGTTAAGGGTGCCTGTTTCCCCACCCTTGGGATTGATATTTTTAATCTTTCAGTAAAGTATAACGGCAGTTCTGCAGAAGGTTTGTTTTTGGCTGGGAGTTGAAGGCTCCTACCACAGCATGCTAGCATGAAACATCAATACTTCTTGCAAGGAAAACATGAGCTAAATAAGGCTGCTGCCTTCTTCTTTTAAATTGACTTGTTTTGAAGTGACTAAATATTTCATCTTAAAGGGCATTTCTGGTAATTTAGCTTGAATAATAAAAGGAAATCACTATTTCTTGCTCTTTCTCTTGGTTTCGGAATACATACTGAAGAAGAATAGAGAGAAATTGTAAATATAATGTAAAAATTAAGTAAGGAGAGTAATGATACTAAAAAGATACTCAAAGCTACCAGGAATATTCTATACCAATGTAAATAAAAATAATCTGCTTTCATAGAAATCGAGAGTTGACATTTTATCAGAAGAATGGATTCCTAACAGTTTGAGTGTGAGGGACCAACTGATCACAACTATGCAACTAGGCATTTTAAATGTTTTCAAAACCACTGAGGGTGCTCACTTCACAGAGCATATACTAAAATTGGAACGATACAGAGAAGATTAGCATGGTCCCTGCACAAGGATGACACACAAATTCATGAAGTATTCCATATTTTTAAGACTATCAGCTTACTTCTCCACAGAAATATGCAGGTCAGAAAGGACTGACATGAAATATTCAAATTGGTAAAAAGCAAGGACCTCCAATCAAGATTACTCTACCCAGCAAGGTATCATTTAGAATCAAAAGGCATGTAAAGAGCTTCCCAGAGAAGAAAGAGCTAGAGTTCAACACCACCAAACCAGTATTACAAGAAATATTACAGGGTCTTCTTAAAAGTAAATAAAATAAAGTAAAATGGCAATAACTACATACCTGTCAATAATCACTTTAAATGCAAATGAATTAGATGCTCAATCAAAAGATATATAGTAGCTGAACGAATAACAACACAAGACCATTAGATATACTGTCCATAAGAGACTCATTTCAGATCAAAAGAGACACACGGAATTAAAGTAAAGGGATAGAAAAGATATGTCATGAAAATGAAAACAGAAAAATAAACAAAATATAGAGTAGCAATACTTATACACTAAATAGACTTTTTTAGGGGGTGTTAATCCTCACCCAAGGATAGTTTTCTATTGATTTTTAGACAGAGTACGAGGGAGGGAGAGAAAGAGAAACACTGATGTGAGAGAGGCACATCAATTGGCTGCCTCCTGCATGACCCTGACCAGGGCCAGGGATCGAAACTGCAACCCAGGCATGTGCTCTTGACTGGACATCGAATCCACAACCCTTCAGTCCATGGGCTGACGCTCCAACAGCTGAACCAAACTAGCTAGACCCTAAAACTTTAAAACAAAGGCTACAAAAAGAGACCCAGAAATTCCACTTTTGGGTATTTATGTGAAGACACCCAAAACACTAAATTACAAGACATATACATCCGTATGTTCATTGTAGCATTATTTATAACAGCCAAGATATGGCAGCAACCTAGATGTTCATCAATAGATGAATAGAAAAGAAGTTGTGCATATACACAATGGAATATGTTTTCAGCCATAAAAAAGAATGAAATCTTGCCATTTGCAACAACATGGATGGATCTAGACGGTATTGTGCTGAGTGAGATAAGTCAGACTGAGAGAATAAATGAACAAGCAGAACAGAAACAGACCCACAGATACAGAGAACATTTTGACAGTTGCCAGATGGGAGGGGAACAGGGGATGGGTGAATAAGGTGAGGAGATTGAGAAGTACAAATTGGTAGTTATAGAAAAGTCATGGGGATGTAAAGTACAGCATAGGAAATATAGATAATACTGCAATACTAATGATATATGGTGTCAGATGGGTACTAGATTTATTGGGATAATCATTTAGTAAGTTATATATAAATGTCTAATCACATGGTGGTACAGCTGAAATTAATATAATATTGCATGTCAACTACGATTAAAAAAATATATATATATATGTGTGTATATATATATTTATTTATATTTATATTTTAAAAAGACCAGGAAACAAACCCTCTGGACACAGCTCTCTAACTTCTAAGCACTTTTTTCTAACTGGACAAGCTATCTTTTACTTTCCCACAAACCTGAGGTAGATCCACAAGTTTGAGCATTCAGTGAAGCAAGTCCTAGGAATACCCAGTGAAGATTAGAAAGAAATATTAATTCAGAAAAAAAGAAAATGGAAAAAGTCTTTTAAAAATGGCTTCGACATTTTTACTGTGACATAAATACATTTTATATCATAACCAAATACACAAATAAAAATAGTCATAAAATAATACCTGTATATTGTGCAAAGTACTCTTGATGTTCTATTCTATAATTTTTTTTTTTTTTTAATCCTCACCCGAGGACATTTTTCCATTTTTTGTTCAGACAGAGTGGGAGATAGAGAGAGAGAGAAAGAAACATCGACGTGAAAGGGACACATCAAGTGGCTGCCACCCACACAACCCAACCAGGGCCAGGGACAAACTGCAACTGAGGTACGTGCCCTTAGCAGGAACCGAACCCGGGTCTCTCTGGACCGCAGTCCGACGCTCTAACCGCTGAGCCAAAGTGGCCAGAGCTATTCTATAATTTTTTTATTCTACTCTATTCTTCTCCTTTTCATATTTTTCCATTAAAAAAAAGTGACTGGTTACAACCCACTGAACTGATTTCATGACTCAACAATGGGTCAAGCAAGGCCTATCATTTGAAAAATATCAGATTTATAGACATCTGAATTGCTCAACCAAACTGCTCTGTACTCTTTCCATAGTCTGTCCAGTACAAACTGCAGTGGACTCTGGTGCCAATGAAGTACCCAATGACAAGTGTCTGGATGTGCCGCCATCCCATCTTCCCTTTCTACCTGGCCATATAGCAGCTCAGCTAGAAACTACATTTCCCAGCTTTCCTCGCAGTGAGGTGGGACCATGTGACTAAATTCCACCAATAAAATCTGAGTGGAAATGATTGTGATTTGCACTATTGGTTTAAAGAAAATTCCTTGCCCTAGACTTCTGCCCTTTGCCCTTCCTTTCTAGAACCTGGAGCCACAACAACCTGACTTTGTGCACAGGAAGATCACGACCTACTTACAGCAGGAGTCAGCAAACTACTGTCCATAGAACAAATGTGGCCACCAGTTGTTTGGATCAATAAATTTTACTGGAACACACACACACACACACATACCCCTGAGGGAGAAGATATCTGCAAAATAAACATCTAATAAAGGATTTTTTATCCAAAATATACAAAAATGTCTTAAAATTCAACAATAAGAAAATTTAGTTTTAATTGGGCCAAAAACCTTAACAGACACCTCACAAAAGATACACAGATGACAAATAAGCACATGAGAAGATATTACACATCATATGTCATCAGAGAAATGCAAATTAAAACAAGATACCATCACACACCTATTAGAATGGCCAGTATCCAGAACACTGACAGCACCAATGCTCAGGAGGATGTGGAACAACAGAAACTCTTATTCACTGTTGGCAGGAATGCAAAATGTTACAGCCACTAGAAAGAGTTTGATGGTTTTCTACAATTCAACAACCCTTGGTATTTACTCACAAGTGTTGAAAACCTAAACATGGATGTTTACAGCATCTATATTCATAATTGCTCAAACTTGGAAGCAACCAAGATGTCCTTAGTAGGTGAATAGATAAATAAACTGTGGTACATCCGGACAATAAAGTATCACTAGTGTAGCATTAAAAAGATATGAGCTATCAAGCCATGAGAAGACAAGAAAAAAACCTTAAATGCACATTAAGTGAAAGAAACCAATCTGAAAAGGCTACATATTGTATGATTTCAACTACATGACTTCTGGATAAAGCAAAACTATGGAAACAGTAAAAAGATCAGTGGTTCCCAGGGGGTGGGAGAGATGATACGAGTGACAGAGAGGATTTTTAGGGCAGTGAACATACTCTTTGTAAGATACAATGATGATGGACAGACGTTATTTAACATTCATTCAAATCCACAGAATATACAACACCAAGAGTAAACTCTAAAATAAACTGGGGAATTTGGGTACTATGATGTTTCAGTGTCCGTTCAACTGTAGCAAACTCTGGTGTGGGATGGTGACACTGGAGGTGAGGGGAGGCTATGCACATATGGGGTCAAGTGGGATATGGGAAATCTTTGCATCTTCCTCTCAATTTTGCTATGAACCTAAAATTACTCTAAAGAAAAAAGTCTAAAAAAAATCACTTGAGAACTTGTAGTGTAGCCAAGGTGGTTAAGTCCACTAAAGCCTTTATCTCTCATTGATTAAATAAAAGCTCAAAACAAAATACAAGCATAAAATAAAACCTGTAACAAATGTAAAGAACAGAAATGATAAAAAAAAATATTTTCAGGCTATAACAGACTTAAGTTAGAAATCAGTAACAAAAGAATACTGGAAAATCTCCAAATATTTGGAAGTTGAACCATATACTTCTAAGTAATCCATGAGTCAAAGAAAATATCACAAGAAAAATTAGAAAACATTGAACTGAATAAAAATAAAAACACAACATATCAACATTTATGAGATGTAGTTAAAGCAGTGTTCTGAGAAAAATTATAGCATTAAATGTTTATATTTGAGAAGAATAGTCTTGCATTTATAATCTACCTTAAGAAACTAGGAAACGCACAAAAGAAATCCAAATGAAGCAGAAGGAAGAAATAGTAAAGAAAAAACTCAAATAAATTGAAAACAGAAAAACAATATAAAAAATCAATGAAACCACAAAAGTTGTTTTCTGAAAAGATCAATGAAATTATTAAACCTCTAGTCAGAGTGAGCAAGAAAAAAAGATGACACAAATTAACAATTTCAAGCGAAAGAGGGAAATCACTACAGACCCTAGAGATATGAAAAGAATATGCTCCTGAAATAGAAAATTAGATGAACTGCCCCGATTTCTTAAAACAACTTATTTAGATGATATCACCATGTCCACCTACTCAGAGGCTAACAATAGCTCTCCACTGCTGACCATATCATATCTAAACCCTTCTGTTTAGCCTCTTCAACTATCTAAACTCTTGATTCTAATACCCAATTCAACTTTATCTCCTGCTTTCCAAAGAAAATCTTCTGTTCTAAATGGTCTCCTTGTTCATGGTGGTCTTTTAACTATAGTGGTTTCCACTAATCAATCAATCAAATTCTAACTACTATTCAAAGCTAAGGTCAAATTTCAGCACTTAAAATTGTCTCTTGCTTTCATAGATAGTTCATTTTGTCTGAACTCATATTTACATTTTATATCATTAAAAATTGGGGGTTCATAGGTTTTTATTAATTTATATTTGATTATCTACTAGGCACTGTGTGAGAAAATAGAGTCATAAAACAAATA
Source organism: Molossus molossus (assembly GCF_014108415.1). Classification (NCBI taxonomy): domain Eukaryota; kingdom Metazoa; phylum Chordata; class Mammalia; order Chiroptera; family Molossidae; genus Molossus; species Molossus molossus. The sequence continues at coordinate 47,994,560 of NW_023425403.1, read as the reverse complement.
AGGTGTTAGAGATTACATTCATGTTGGAGGAGACACAAGACCAAACAAACAATATAAATATTGTGATTGCTATTACAAAGAAAGTAAGTACTATTGGTTAATATATAATAATTTGGGCAGGCTAGTATTACGTGAAGTGATCAAAAAAAGGTATCTCTAGGGAAATGAAATCTAAGCAGAAATTTGAAGGCTGAAAATTAAGTAAGCCAAAACAAACAAACAAACAAACAAACAAACAAACAAACAAAAAGTAGGAATGAAACATTTTAGACATAAGGAAAAGAAAATATAAAAGATAGGCAGTAGGAAAGCACTAGGCTTATTCACAGAAAAAAGTAAGACCAGCATGGCTAGAACATAAAGAGCAAGGGGGAAGAGAAGCATGAGGGACAACTGAAGAAGGACGTAAGGCTGCTGTTCTAAGAACAGAGGAAAGCCCTGAAGGTGTTTCGGCAGTGAAGTTACATGGCACATGTGTCTTAACAGAGCAGTGTGGTTAATACACAGAAAATGGACTTTAGGGGCACAATAGTAGAAGCAAGAAAGTAGTTAGGACATGACTACAGTGTTCTAGGCAACAGGCAAAGATGACCTGAAGTGAAATGAAGGCGAATGCAGTGGAAATAAATAAGATTTAAAATACATTTTGGAGGCAGCACCAAGAAGACATAATAATAGACTGGTTGAAGGAGACAAAGTGGGTAGTGGTTTTGAAAAAATAAGTAATAATCCATACATAAACTATTGTTTTTACAAGTATAATTTTATCTTATGACTAAGAACATAAGACCCCAAGGGGAACGACCATTTCTAATTACCCTGTTTCTCATATATTTGCACTGTGACCATGTTTAAAATTATCTTAGTTATTCAAATAACTATTTACTATGAAGAAACTTTTAGTATACCATGTTCTTAATAAACATTAAAAATTATCTCCTCTAAGGTTAACTACAAAATATTTTTTTTCCCTGTAGAAGTGACTACTTCTTTTCTATAAGAATTTAGTTTTTCAAATATCCTACTCAAGTTAATTCACTCATGTTTACCTTAGCATTATTTCTGTATTTCCACCTATTTTTTACTGATTACCTGGGAGTCTTTTTGAAGATGTATGTTGTTTCCAGATACAAATTGCTCTTTTACTATGTAAGATAAAAATAATTTGCCATTCAAATTTTACCTTGTGAAAAGTCTTTCCACATTCTCTCAAATTACTCCTAATAGAAAGAGAATGAGATTTTAGCCTTAAACTTTTACCAAAACATGGACATTTTATTTTAAAAGTTTGTGAATGATAATTACTCAACACTGTAAATATACTTTTAAAAAGCTCTTTCCAAACTGTTACTTTATTCAAGTCTTAGAAAAATATTATATTAATCAACAAGAAGCCTCAAATAATTTTTGATAGGAGGGACTATGTAAATAAATAAAATCCCCAACACACCATACCCCTATCTTAGGGCCTTCTAAGAAGAAAAAAATTATACACACAAAAGAAAAACCTACCAGCTTTCTAGAAAGCACAGGTTATTGGACGAATAGAATTACCATTTCTTCTCTCCAACAATAAACAGCTCAGGGGAGAGGACATCAATTATATATGACATGTAACTGGTTGGTTCAGCTTGTATAAGATTGATTGGTGATGTCTATTAAAAAGGTTTTTTCATTTAAACCAGGTGACAGATGGAAAAGGCAAAACACAACAAGTGAACAATAAAGAAAGGAGCTGAAAACTATCATTATTGGCAGAGATTATGGTGCCCAGCAACAGCCAATGGAGAATGATGAGCTACAGGTACTTTCATAGGATCCACGTCAACACTGAAGTAAAAGAAGTTAGAAACAGTTGTAAAAAATCACAGTGGAGCCCTGACTGATTTGGCTCAGTGGTTAGAGCGTCGGCCTGCGGTCCCGAGAGACCCGGGTTCGGTTCCCGCTAAGGGCACGTACCTCGGTTGCAGTTTGTCTCTGGCCATGGTTGGTCGTGTGGGTGGCAGCCACTCTATGTGTCCCTTTCACGTCGATGTTTTCTCTCTTCCTTTCTCTCCCTCCCACTCTATCTGAACAAAAAATGGAAAAATGTCCTCGGGTGAGGATTAAAAAAAAAATCACAGTGGAAGGAAGGGAGAATGGGTGGAAAACAGTCTTCAATAGTCTCTGGTAGTAGTTAGGTTGGGATGAGAAGCTGTAAGAACAGGTCTCTATAGTAGTGATTTCAGGGGACGGGCATAGCAAGAATTAATTGGAAGCGAGAAAATCTGTCCCTTCATTTTCATTCTTACTGCAAAACCCCTTTCATTTCCAAAATAACTCATACCTGAGCTGTACAACAGTGTCCTAACTGGTCCCACCTCCAATTTCTCACCCCTTTACTCTACTCTATAGAGTAATTATCTCAAAACATTGTTTTTACACAGTCCTCTACCAATCTCTCCAATCCACTACCTCAGAAGAATATGTGGTGGCTCTACAATAAGTAGAGAAAGTCTATCCATGTCAAGTCAAGGCCAACCACAATTTAGCCACTGGCAAAAATGAAAATAGAAAGCACTACAAGGGGGAGAGAGCTGGATTGGAATTTAAAGGACCCAGAAATAGCTCTGATCCCTTGAAAGTATAATATGACCTGTCTTGCCTCAGGTTCCTTATTTGTGAAACAGAAGCATTACTGACATTTAGGTATTATGTTAGGGAAGATGATGATGATGACTTTACTAATAATAGCTAGCATCAGTAGAGGGTTTAGTTGGTGTCAGATACTGCACTAAGCAATTTAAAGTATCATGGATACTGTAAAATACTACAGAAATGCTAATTATTCCTTTCTAACTTCTCCCAAACCGTGTTAGTAAGTCAGTTCTAGAATCTTAACTGTGGTGATATATCTGTAAAAGAGTACATTTTTTTTACTTAGTGTCTTATCTCCTATCTTTGACTTCCATTCCCCTGGCAATGATAGCCAAATCTAACTATTTAACTTGAAGACCATGAACCCTTGTAAAACAGAGGTGAGAAAAACAGGATGGATAGTATTCTCTTTACTCAGAGGCTGAAAATTTCCCACCTTCTTTATACAGAGTATCTTTCTTTATCCTATTCATTTTCTCGCTCCAAACACTACTAAGGCAAGTCACTAGACCTGAACCATGGGATCTGAAGCCCTAGCAAGACAATGTGGGGTAATTAAAAACAAAACCAAAGAAAACAAAACTCAATAAAACTAGGAGTCTTGTAATAAAAGTCTTGTTTCTGCCTTGAGCCAGCTGTGCTACCTTTGAAGTGACATCTGGGACCTCAGGAAGGAAAGGGCCATGTATGTTTTGTAGCTGGAATCAATTCTTGACACTTATAGGCATACAAAATAGAATGAGTTATCTTCAAATATGGCAGTTTTTGCATGCAGCCCATAGTGAAAATGTCACAGAAACAATGCAAACATATTCATGGTCACCAAGCTGAAAACCATTTTTGGATGTACAATGTCTACAATGTTTTCTTTTTTTTTCTTCATCATATCCTGCATTAGATGCTGACATGCTTAAACTGATTAGTGGTATAAGGGGTCTCCAGAGATTTGGGAGGAAATGGCTAAAATACAGAATGTAATGACCTGAAGGGACCTTTATCCATACATTCAACAGACATTCACTGAGTGCCTTCTATGTACCAGGGGCCGGATGTCAAAACTGAAGCTGATCACCAAATACACGAAAGAAGCTTGTTTTAACATAAGGTAGGTACTGTATGTCAACCACTTTTATAAACAATATGCACTGTGGGTAGAGTGAAGGGGAGGAGGCAATGCAGACTCTATTATTTTTAATACTCGAGGATATGTTTTTAATTGATTTTAGAGAGAGAGGAAAAAGGGGTGGGGGGAGAAACATCAATGTAAGAGAGAAACATCGGTTGCCTACCATACATGACCCAACTGGGGTTCGAACCTGCAACCTGGGTATGTGCCCTGACTGGGAATCGAAAATGTCACTGTTAGGTGTACGGGATGACGCTCCAACCAACTGAGCCACACTGGCCAGGGCTGCAAACTACTATTACAAGCAATTGCAAAGGGTATGCACATAGTCTCAGATTCTCTCCTGAAACTAATATTTAAAATTAAATGCGATCTTCAAAGTGCAGTTGGTCATGTGTGGGCAGAAACAGTAAAATGACACAGGACAGATAAATTGTGAGGGCAGATGGTAGGTGCTTGCATCTGTTTGCCACCTTTTATAAGTTAAGATACAGTCATTCATTCACTTACCATTTACTTTCAATAAATATTTTTTAAAATATTTCATTTTTCCAGATAACTATTGCTGCATAAAGAAACTACCCCAGCTACCTCTCCTGGACACTAGCTAATCTATTGTTTTCTCTCAATTTTCCATAAACCAGCTTACTCTTCCGCTGCTTTCTAAAATAATAATTCTGCTCAAACCATTTATAACTAAATACAAATACAAAATAAGATTTTATTTCCAAGGAGGAACAAAATGACTAAATATAACAAAATAGATACAGATGCTCAACTTTCTCCTGATAAGACCACTGTAAACTGAAAATATCGTAAGCCAAAAACGCATTTAATACTCCTAACATACTGAACAGGATAGCTTAGCCCAGTTGACCTTAAATGTGGTCAGAACACTCACATTAGCCTACAGTTGGGCAAAATTATCAAACACAATGCATACATTGTATAGTATCAGCTGTATGCCTTGTGACCACATGGCTGATGGGTAGCTGCTGCTGCCCAGCATCACGACAGAGTACCGCACCATATATTTCTAGCCCAGGAGAAGATCAAAATTCAAAGTATGGTTTCTATGGAATGCATACTGCTTTTGCACCATTGTCAAGTCAAAAAATCTCAAGTCGAACCATTGTAAGTCAGGATTACCTGTACATATATGTTGGCATTAGTTTTCTAGACAAATTTTTGACCTTCTATAATGATTTAGAATGCACGAAAAAAAAAATCCTTACAAAAGGTGGCCGGTAAAAGCAATGTTCTTGGTGGAAAATATTTTGAAACTTCACAAATATGAAGTCAAATTCTGAAAAGTCAAATTCTTTTAAGTATCTCTCTTTCTCTCTCTCTCTGTAATTAACTAACTCTGTCAAATATATACTTATTTATAGTACATTTTGGCAGAATAGTTATCTTTTACTTATTTTGCATAATGCCCAGGGCAATGTTATATAAATGACGTAGCTTAAAACCATAGTATTTGATGTTGACAGTGATGACTTTTATACAAAAAACAGATAAAACTTCTTCTGGAATCAATTTATTAAAAACTCTGTCAACACATTACTATATATACACAAAAACTGTTGAAATTATCTTTACCCCATGCAGTTTTTGGAATTTATAAAAAGGTCTATTATCAACTTTAAAAAAAATAAAAATGTCATTTAGCAAAATATTTAATATTATAGGCCTGACATTTTTTTATAAAGTATTTTATGTATTTAAAAAATCATCACAATTTTCTGAGTCACAAAAACTTACTGTCCCCATTTAAAGCCAACATAGTCTCCAGGGGAAGAGAAAGACTCAAAGCACTCAGGACTATGCTCTCAGTTCTATAACATACTGTTCTAGCATTTCAAATATAGAGGAAAAAGCAAAGGAAAAAATGGAACTGAAATACTAGATTTAGCTGTATAATTTATCTGGATATGGTAAGGCAACTGAATCTCATTCTTTAGAAATTGGGAGGCAGTACACTGTTTTGTAAAGTCAGATAAATGCCTGGGTTTCATTCCTATTTCTATAAATGTTGGTGAAACATTAGTATTGATATTTTAATGTTATTATGTAAAGATACACTTTACATTCATTACCTCATTATTCATTATATTATACCCATATTACAGATGAGCAAATTGAGATTCAGATAATGTCAACTTGTAATTAGTAACTACATAACTAATGTACTGGAGCTTAGTTTTAATGAGTGTAACACTTAACTGTCTTCATAGATGAGATTAGATCAATATGCACAATTAAATAAAATAATGAAATACAGCAATTATAATATATGTAGTAATTGTTATGTTCACTGGAAACCTAAGGATGAATGAATTTAGAACAAAATTGTCCATCCCAAAACAGAGAAAAACACTCTAAAATTTCATTTATGGGGAGTTGTAAAGACACCTAGTAAAGAAGAAAATATTAATATGTACTGAATTATTAATATGATATAGGATTTCCACATTTGAATTATTAATTTTAAGGGGCTACTCCTAGGAAAGCATGAGAAATAACACTCCCAAATGTTTTAAGTAAAGGCTTACAATGTTCTCTAGGGTAACTTTACTAATTGATTTTAAGGTATCTGTAAGTACAGTTATCTTCATATATTTTTACTGTCTTACAGGGAGAGCTGAATCAATATTTTCCTGGACAGATGCAGCAAACCTCTTAAAAAGATGTTTCCAAAACCTCCTCAGCAACCTGTTGTAGTAATGGAGAATCCTTTCAATCACATACTAGTATGAATCCTACTACAATAGCCCTTTTTTGTCATAAATTTTCACAAGGCAGGAGCTATCCTGCCTTATCAGAATGAACAAAATGAGAGAAGAACTTCCTCATATTTCTAACATGCACAACAAACAATAAATACTTCTTCAAAAGATACATTTTAAATTTTTTTCAGTGACTAAATGTTCTCTTTCTCTATAACAGAGGCAGCATTTACTAAGTCAAGTTGGCAAGCATTTCATTTTCATAGCATTGTTGAAAATTGAAAAAACAGGAAGAGAAAAGTTGTTTCAAAATACTAAAGAGAAAGTTTCATTTATTTTTCTTAGAGTTATATGTTTTAGGGTAACAGTTTTCAAATTGTGTGTGATGAGATCAATTTAGTGAATCAAGGGGAGCATTTAAAAACAATGAAATAAAATAGAAGACACTAAAATAAAAAGTATAATACAAGCAACATAGCAAGTGTAACTACTGTTGCATGAAATTTTGGTTTCAGTTATATATATTTTTGCCTGTGTGTGCATTTTTCACAGAAATAGAACAATCAATTCTAAAATTTGTATGAAATTACAAAAGACATTGAATAATCAATTTTGAGAAAGAACAATTATGGAGACATCATGTTCCCTGATTGTCAAACTATATTACAAAGCTATAATGATCAAAACAGTATGGTATTCACATAAAAACAGATAAGTCGATCAATGGAACAAAGTGAGAACATAGAAATAAGCCCATGAATATACAATCAATTTATTTATGACAAAGGAGAGAAGAAAATACAATGGGGAAAGGACAGTCTCTTTAGTCAATGACGCTGAGACAACTAGACAGCCACATGCAAAAAAAATGATACCAGATCACTTTCTTACACCATGCACAAAAATCAACTCAAAGTGGTTAAAAACTTGAATGTAAGACCTGAAACCATAAAACTTCCAGAAGAAGATAAAGGGGGTATGTTCCTTCACATCAGTCTTGGCAATGATTTTTTAGATTTCACATTAAAAGCAAAGGCAACAAAAGCACAATTAAATAAGTGAAACTACATCAAACCAAAACCAAAAAGCTTCTGTAAAGCAAAGAAAACCACCACAAAAATGAAAAGGCAATCTATGGTATGGGAAATATTATTTATAAATCATGCATCTCATAAGGGGTTAATATCCATAGTATATAAAGAACTCATAAAACTGAATAAAAACATAAATGAACAAACAATCTGATTAAAAAATGGGTAGAGGATCTGAACACATTTTTCCAAAGAAGACATACAGATGGTCGACAGGTACACGAAAAGGAGCTCAATATCACTAATCATCAGGGAAATAAATGTTAAGTCAAAATAACAATGAGATATCACCTCACATCTATTATAGATGTCTGTTATCAAAAAGACAAGAAATAATACGTGTTGACAAGAATGTAAAGAAAAGGGAATCCTTGGGCACTGTTGGTGGGAATATAATTTGTTGTAGCCACCATGGAAAACAGTATGGAGGTTCCTAAAAAAATTAAAAATAGAAGTATCATATGATCTTGCAATTCCCCTTCTGGTTATTTATCCAAAGAAAACAAAAGCACTCTTTCAAAATCATATCTGCACCCCCAGGTTCACTGTAGCACTATTTATAATAGCCAAGACATGGAAACAACCTAAGTGCCCACTGATGGATGAATGGACAAAGCACAAGTGTGTGTGTACAAAATGGAATATTACCCCGCTATTAAAAGGAAGGAAATCCTACATATATATATGGTGTCCCAAAAAACTGTATACACAAAAAATGTTTAATTACAAAGCTAGTGTTTATTAAAATACATTTCATTTTCAAAATGTAATAGAATCTACAGACACCCTGTATATAAAATAGAATATTATTCTGTCATAGAAAAAGGAAATCCTGCCACATATGACAACATAGATGAGCCTTGAGGGCACTATGCTACATGAAATAAGTCAGTCAAAGACAAAGACAAATACTGTATGACCTTCACTTATGTGTGGAATCTGAAAAAACAAAAACAAAACAAAACTGAACCTATAGAGAGCAAATTGTTGGCTGCCAGAACAACAAGAGATTGGGGGGGGGGGGGTGGGGAAGAAATGCCTAATATGGTCAAAAAGTACAAATTTCCAGTTATAACATAAATAAGTACTGAGGATATAGTATACACCATGGTGATTATAGTTAACCATGCTGTATTGTGTGTTTGAAAGTTGCCAAGACAGTAGATCATGAAAGTTCTCATTACAACAAAAAATTGTAACTGTGTGTGATGCTGGATGTTAACTTAATTTGGTAATTGTTTTGCAATATATACATATGTAAAATCATTATGTTTAATGAGAAATAACGGTCCTAAATGTTTTAAGTAAAAGTTTACAATATTACTCTTGGGTAATTTTAAGAAGTGAATAAACCTAAAACTAATACAGTGTTCCATGCCAATTATATCTTAATACCAATAAAGTTTAAAAACCTACAAAAATGATAAATCACTGTATTTCTTTTTAAAATACCAATTTTGGGTATGTTTTCAAATCTTAAACATAGCAAAACCAAAAACATATCATTAGAGAAAACAAAAAACAACGACCTGTCCCATTCTGCCAATGATTACGTTTCAGCATTTTGAGCAAAAAAGAATATATAATTTACAAGTGTACTTAATTTACACGCTGTAATCTATTTTAAGTGGCTTGTTCAGATAGTTTTCGGCTACGTGTGATAAGTACAATTCCAACATTAAGTAATTAAATGCATCAAACTTCCAAAGACTTCCAACTATTGCTTTGTTTCTGGACTTCCCAAACCATGACTATACCATTGATATTTCATTTAGATACCCAGTAGCCTTATTTCGACTCACAGCTTAAAAGAAAATCTTATTTCATAGCAGTGACTCTTAATTTAAACTAAAATTTATTAAAAATCTGGGTAATACAGGTATATTAGAGTTTTTCCACAAGAATCGAAGGCAAAATAGTTGGACTATTAGGTCTGATATTTTCAAAAGGTTTCAATCTTTTAAAAGTCTTAAGTTAAATCTATTCAAATATTATGTTCAGTATATACCACATTAAAATCTTAGCAACTAGAAATGAGCTCTTTTTAAATATTTTATAACCTTAGACTTTACCAATATATTTATATTTTACTTATATATTTTATTAAAATGAAGATGTCTAAACTCATAGCACTACCATTATTGATACTGTTCTGCTAAAAGACTCAGTGTGATCTGGTATAGCATAAAGCTATGTTTAAGAAACTTTTCCCTGTCAGGCTGGGAACAATTTTTTATATAATAAGCCACACTTAAAGTAACAAATAAATAAAAAGGCAAATATACACGGCGTATTTCTGACCACCATTATAATTTCATGATATATTTCCCACAGAAATAGTATCTCTAATTTTTACATTTGTAACTATTCTGTGTCCACCAGTTTGATCTCATTTGAAAGCCTACTCATATACACACTCAAATATTTTTCCAAAACATTTTTAAAGAATTTACAACTCTTTTTATACCATAGGCCAGAAAAATATAAGTACATAAGAAAACAGTAAGAATAGATGAAGAGAAGCAGATAACAGGGCCAGGTTGAAACAGAAGCAAAGGAAACCCTATAAAATCACATGTCCTTCAAAGGGACTTAGGTTGTGAAGACAATGGCTAAGAGAAAAACTGTGTTAAAATAGAAATTATCCTTGAGAAAAATCCTTAAATTAAGTATGGTATACAGGTTTTAAAGATTATTGCTGAGAAATGTGCATAAATTTATAATCTATGCATGTTAATGTGTAATATATTATTTCATAGGAGATAGCATATAGAAATTAAATTACTCAAGTGTGTTGCTACTGAAAAACTTTCCAACTTTGTTGGCACTTCCATGGGCTGTAACCTCCAGAAACATTTTATCAATTCCTTCATCTCCTCCTTAATGTTTACCTGTTAATTAATTATACAACTTTTTCCTAAAGGAGAGCTAGAAAGTCAACATTATCCATTTGCCTGGTGGCCTGAATATTTCTCATTCAGTGGTCAGTCATGTCCCCTTGCAAATCATTATTTTGTTCTTGTCAGAGGATTTATCAATGTACAGGGACAGTTGATATCTTTTGTCTGTGTTCAGTAAAATGGTTGCCTGGCTATTTAAATTACTGTTGTCTCCGCTCCTTTAAAAAGTCACTATAATGATTCCTCTGATTATAGATTTTATTGACACAATTATTACCAAATCTTTTTTTTTTATCCTCACCCGAGGACATTTTTTCCATTTTTTGTTCAGATAGAGTGGGAGGGAGAAAGAGGAAAAGAGAGAGAAAGAGAAATATCGACGTGAAAGGGACACATCGAGTGGCTGCCACCCGCAGGACCCAACCAGGGCTGGGGACAAACTGCAACCAAGGTACGTGTCCTTAGCGGGAACCGAACCTGGGTCTCTCTGGACCGCAGACTGACGCTCTAATCTGAGCCAAACCGGCCAAGACAATTACCAAATATTAACTAGACAAGATTTGCAGATCACAGGCTGCTGGTTTTTTAAGATTTATATTAAATTTTACCTCTTCTCTCATTGAAAGAGATATTGACATACAGAATGTTAGAGCTGAAAGGAGATCTACTCCATCTGCAAAGTGAACTTAAAAAATAATTCCAATCTTGGGATGGCAAAAAGAAAACTATACTGTAATGTTCTAATTTTATAATGCAGTAAAACCAAGTTCCCTTTCAAAAAAAAAAAAAGTGGGGCTATAAAAAGTGACTCTTGGCTATTAAGCTCTATAACTTGGAGGCCCAGATTTTGATTATAATTTTGGTTACTGGAGGTATCAACTGGGGAAGGAGGTGTTTCTGGAGGAAGAAATGGTGGCAGATTCCAGAAGTTTCACTTACTTGAAACAAACATTTGATGTATGCCCTGGTTTTGACTCATAGCATCAATCTGTTACCAGTCAAGATTTATATGTAGCAATTGGCAATCTGCCTCTACTTTAGAGTAGGTTTTCATATGGCTACTTATTGTGAAGAGAAAAAGTATAAACAATCACTTGTGTCATTTGAAAGAAATCACTTAAATGATATAGAAATATTAATAAGAAAACAGAAACTTACTCACTTTGGGTAGTGCAAACCAACCACCCTTTTCTAGTATTTTTCCAAATCTTTAAACTCCCATGCCTTCTAGCCTATTGCGAAGAATGAAGTCTCTGTACATCTGACAACTCTTGAGTTCTATCCTTGGCTATATTCATTTGTAATTTCTACTTCTGGCCATATTTTCTATCTGTAGACTCTATGCAATAGATTTCATGTAATCTACAAATCTGAACTCACAGCTCATCCTGAGTCTTTATATTCATACATAAACTAATGTTTCAGGCTTTACTCAAATATTCTAATTACTTATTAGGTGATCTATATGGATGATTACCATCTCCAAGACTTGAAATAATCTTCCCCAGCTATTTCTCCATAATTCTATTCACTCATTTTCAAAATGTCAAAGTTACTTTTGACCTTTCCCTCTTCCTCTCCCATTCAGTTTAAGTCATTCTTTACAACATTAATTTCATCCATTCTTTCCTTTGTTTCTAAAGACACCATACTAATTCAGAATCTTTAAATATCATGTAGAAACTAGATTATCACAGTATTTCACAACTATTCCTCCTGACTCTGGTCTATTGTCACTAAGACACATATCTTATCTTCACCATATTACTATTTCTATAACACTTTTAATAATGGTCCTTAACTTCTAAGATCAAGTCCAAAGTCTTCAACCTTCTATCATTTAACTTTACATTTTTAAGCCTTACCTTCTCTCATACATCTATATTAATTCCTGATTTAGCTACTCTGGTCTATTTAATAGCTAACAAAAATATTCTATGCATTTCCCATGCAGTATCATCCATTTCCTACTGATATTGTGGCTCCTGATTTTAAAAAAATCCTCACTCAAGCATAAGTTTTACTGATTTTAGAAAGAGGGGGAGGGGGGAGAGAGAGAGAGAGAAACATTGGTGTATGAGAGAAATATTGATCGGGAGGCACACACGGGACACAACCTAGGTGTGTGCCTTGACCTGCAATCAAACTGGCAAGTTTTCAGTGCAGGGACGATGCTCCGCCAGAGCCACAATGGCAGGGCTGTGCTCTTGATTTTTTTAAGGTTCATATTAAACTTTACTTCTTCCCCTGTTGCCCTAACTAGATATAAGAACTCCCACAGAATATTAGAGCTGAAGGAAGATCATCTACTCCATTTGCAAAATGAGCTTTAAAGAATCAGTTCCTCCATCTATAAAATGAAAATGTTCAGGGAAACTAAGACCAATGGACAATACAAATTCTTTCTGAACACTAGTGTTTTCCAACATATTTTTCTTGATTGTTTCCTGCTTTCAGTAGCTGTGCTAGCCACATGGGCTTAATTAAGCTTTCATGAGTGCTGCAAAAAGAGGGAAGTACTGTACAGGTTGCCACTGAAGTCTGAAGTACCTGTGGTTGAGAGATGGGTGAGGCAAGAAGTTAATCTAGAGTGGAAAAATGAGAAGGAGTTATTCATTTGGGAGGGGAGGAGGAAAGTTTCCCTGAGGGGGAAGTCTTTTAAGTAGAGCAAAAGAGTGAGTGGGAATTAACTTTGCAAAAGGTGATTTCCACAGTAGAAGAAAAGCCCAGAGATAGACACTTTGAAAAGACTGAAGGAAGATCTAGGTGTTGGAATCTCAGGGATGAGGAGTGTTGTAAGAGGTGAGGATGTAAAGGCAGAAGGGCCAAGAGCACTCTGCCTGCCTGGGAAGGTCATGTTGCAGATTCCTGGGCTTTATCCTAAAAGTAACATGCCTTGTTCCAAGATTACAAGTTAGGACCATTGCTTATCCTGGAAGGAATAAGAAAAGCAGTTATAAAATCAGAAAGAATTCTAGTGTTATTTTACTTGAAACATTTTCTGTATCCCTACTACTTTTCCTTGTGTGATCTCATCTAAAGTCAAATTAAAAAAAAAAAAAGCATATGAATTTATAAATTATACTCAATTTCAGTTGGTCTACTTGGCTTTGACAAAAGGTTGTGTGTATATGCACCTGTAAATATTTAAGGGAGTATTGGCCTGTTTTATATATTTTTAAAACCAAAACCTTCCATACTATAACAATTCAATGGAAAGCTCCATTTTACTGTTTGGCCATACATAAGTGCTAGACTTGAAGTGAAATGTTCATTCTCCTGCCCTTTCCCATTAGATCTTAATAAAAAATATTTTAAGAGAACACAACAAAATCTGTTTAAGGATTGTTTTGATCCTAGTTGCTTTTTAGCTTCATCTTGTCTACACTAGGTAATGAATTTCAAAATGCAATCACAAATTTATTTCCTATAACATTACATTTATATTAAAGACAAAATTTAAAGAAGGTAGGGTGATAAAGTTATTATTAATAAAAGAACAGCTAAAATTTTGGAGTAATTTCTTTGTTCAAGTTATTGTGTTGGGCACCTTAAAATATATCTCATTTAATCCTAAGAAAGACTAAGGATGCATGCTATACTCTATTTCACAGAGAAGGAAACTAAAGCTTAGAGATGCAAGCATTTTCCCCAACATGTACGTATATACCTTAGACCTGCGCTAACCAATATGGTGGCCAGCAGCCACATGTGACTATTGATTGAGCACTTAAAATATGGCTAGTCTGAATTGGGATGTTCCGTAAGTGTAAGTTATACAGAATTTTGAAAAATTGGTATGAAAAAGAAAGTAACATACATCAATGATGTTTGAATACCGATTACATGTTGAATGATATTTTAGACACAGTGGGTTAAATAAAATGCATTATTAAACGAGAATGGAGAAGTAAAAAGCTACCAGATTCATATTTTAGAACAGCAGCAAAGGTCATGAAAATATTCACTTTATTCTAGTTTGAAATTTAACATAAGAAATAATATACAAAATTTTAGTTTAGCTATTTCTGTGCATAGTCAATAAGTTAATGAGGGCAGTGGTCTTGGGAGAGGATCTCCCCTTGGATCTCATATGTTGCATTAAAAAAATCCACTGCTAGTAAAGATTTTTTGAGCACCCTTGAGTACACGCGACTTGTTCTTTGCTCTTTCTCAATGAGTAGACGCAAACCGACTTGTAATATGATTGTATCTACAGTACACCTACAACTATCTTTCTATAGGTAGGATTATGTGGGAAAAAGATGACACTATATCAAATTATCAGCAATTATTAACTAATTATAAGAACCAGACAAAATAGTAATGTGTAATTAAACAGTAATTAGAAAAATTTGCTAAAATTTTGAACTAAGATATTATTACACTTCTAATATTTACAACAACAAAAATGCACCGTCAATTTAAGAGAAAACAAACATTTTAAAACATTTAAACTACCAGCCATATTTCCAAAGTACATACTTTAGAAAAGGATTTATATTTGAAAAGAGCTTAGATGCATTAACTTTACATTAGATAATATACTTTGAAAACAAAGTAAATAGATAATATACTTAAGTTACAACTTTGAAGAAACTTGTTTTGTTACCAGGAATGCCGCCCCCCCCCCCTTTTTGACGAGGGTAAGACAGCTAGATTTTTTAAAAAGTTAAGCCATATTCTTTAAATTGAATGGCATATTTAACCTCCTGCATGCTAATATTTTCTCAAGCCCAATGAGCTGTTATGATGTCTTCAAATAATCTGATAATCTGTATTTAAAGTTTTGTCTGAATTGAAGAGTTCATTTTTAAAGCGCCTTGGCCCCATTCAATCGTTTATGAGATGAACAAGGTCTCTTTTTCTCTCAACTTGACGTTTTTACAGTATGTACACTATATATGTGAGCAATTTTTGCTGTCAAATATTGCAAAGGTAGATTTTTGGTTGCCATTCAGTCTGAAAATGTCTCCACTATACTTGCACAGCTGCCCTCTTCCCATCACAAACCAACCCAACCTTCAACCCTCTCTGCAAGTTTTAAACTTTGTTTCCTTTGGGGTCCTGCACAAGCGCTACCAATATCCAAGAGACAAAGAGCTGTGCTGTGGGTTCACGGGATGCCAAATTTGAGTTGTGAAACAAAGCACTCCAATTTGAGACTCAAGATGATGATGGTGATGCTGACAAAATGGAAAAAAAAATATTATAAAGCATAAGACCCCAGAGGCATCTCCCAGACCGCTCCCTCTTCCCACGGCCACCCCAGAGCACGGGGGAGGAAGAGGGAGATCTGGCCCCGGGACGGTGGCTGCCCGGCTGCACAGCAAAGCCCCCCTGCCCCTGCCCCTGCCCCTGCCCCTGCCCCCGGCCCTCTCACCGCTTCACTCGGATGATCTGGTCCCGCATGGGCTTGATGTCCTGGAAGCTCTGCTGGTTGACGAGGCTGTAGACGAGGATGAAGCCCTGGCCGTTCTTGATGTACAGGTCCCGCATGGACGCGAACTGCTCAGTGCCCGCCGTGTCCAGGATCTCCAGCACCGACGGCGACGAGTCCACCTCGATCTCCTTGCGGTAGAAGTCCTCGATGGTGGGGTCGTATTTCTCGATGAAGGTGCCGGTCACGAACTGCACGGTCAGGGCGGATTTGCCGACCCCGCCCGAGCCCAGCACCACCACTTTGTACTCGCGCATCGTCCCTCCGCGGCCGCCGCCGCCGCCGCCGCCCGCGACATAGACCTACGCCTGCCGCGCTGCGTCCCCGGACCCTGCCCCGGCGACCGACCCCGCCGCCGGACGCGGCCGCCCCCACCTCACTGCCGCTGCAGCCCCCAGGGCGCCGGCGGAGGGAGCAACGGGCATGGGCCGAGCCGGGTGGCAATGCGGCCGCACGGGCGCGGGCAGGCACTGCGAGCGAACAGAGAGTGGGAGCTGCCGGAGCCGCCCGAGCCTCGGGAGCCGCGGGCCCGCAGTGCTGTCCGACCGCCCCGCCCCTCGCGCCTCCACGCCCAGCTCTCCGCCCGCCGCCGCCGCCGCTTTCCCCGGCGCCAGAGCGCGCTCCCGAGCCAGAGCTCGAGCCGCAGAGCTGCCGGGGGCGGGGCCCGGCGGCCAGGGGCGGGGCCCCGGCGTCGCAGCCCCGCCCCTGCTCCCCTGTCGCCTAGGCGACCGGCCGCGCGCGCTCCCGGGAGGCTCTGCGCCGGCGGAAGCTTCTGCCCGCGCTTAGACAACCACCTTTGGCCACCTTACGACACCCCAGACCGCGCTCCCTGGCGAACCCGAGGGCGGGCGTACTGAGTATGCGCAGTTCGTCCTCCTGAGACGGGAACCGCGTCAACCTGAGAATCCCACGCTCAGAATTTGGCAGACACAAGATGTTAGAGGGACCAGAGCAATCTCCAGCAGTCTGGAGGGAAGTGAAAAGAAGAGACGGACAAGGTCCAAAAGAAGGCCTTGACTTGAGGGTCTTTCCCGACACCACCCAGTCGGTCAGCATTCCTGAGGGCTTTGATCTTATCATATAAACAGAAGAAGCGTTTTTGAAGGGGCCGACATAAACACAACAAAATGAAGCTTCGTTTTAAACATCAGGACACTGAGTGAGAGATGACAGGTTATTGCAACCCACTGCCCGAGACGAAGGCCAGAGATCTAAGAAGCCAAGCCCACGTCCGGTGACGTCGCCCGGAGTCCGGCTACCTTCCCTCAGCCCCGCCCTTCTTCAGGGCTCGGCTGAAAGGGAGCTCTTCCCACGCCCTGTCAGCTACGGGCGCTTGGAAAACCGGGAGAGCGGAGTCCCGAACCGCAGTAGAGGGCCTAGAGACACCTCATAGTAACAGCCGGCTAGGATACTTAGTAGGAAGCTGGGATTCATTCTAGCCAACCAGACCGCGTCTCTGGACCCCATGGCACCATTTTCGGCCAATAGAGGGTCGCATTATGCCATGTGATGCACATCCATCTGCCAATGGGAAAAACTCTAGTCGCAGGATCAACCAACCCACTTCCCACTGCCTGGCCAGGCGGGCGTTTGCCCCTGCGCATGGTTCACCAGCCAATCGTGGGTGAGCTTAGGGATGACGAAAGCTTGAGTTGAGCCAACCAGAATTCGCGATTCCCCTGACAGTTAGGGCAGGTAGTCTGGAGACACCGCCTGGGATGGGGCGGGGTCAGAGACCGTAGGGCTGGTGGCTGCCCTCTATTCTGGCAAAGGAACAAGATATGTTTCAGACAGGAGTGGTGAATTCCACTTTTAACTTCATCTCCGTGGCATTCTGCCTAGATGGTGCACATGAAAATAGTACTGAGGGATGTGGACTGAATCATGGGATGAATCGAGAAAACAGGGACTTTTGTCTTTAGGGTGAGACATTTTCCGGTGCTTCACGAGACAGACATACTGCAGCAGTTGCACGGGTCCTCCGTGCATACCCTCTAAAACATTTTTAACAACTCAGTTTTAAAACTTCAGTTCTGTTTCTCTGCAGCATTAGATCCTAGTTACACACACTCTTCCACCCATAACGTCAAATTTAGAAGTTATATCCCCAAATATTTCCGTATTATATTTTGTAATAACTGATTATTGAATTTACCTTCCTTAAACTTATGACCTCCTCAAACTAATCTACATTCATCCATTGCTAGCTCACATTTCTTGTGAATAATAAGCTTCTATAGTTCTGTTGTTTGATCATGACATACCTCTTCACTTTTCTTCCTCACAAGGTCATCATAAAAAGGGGATTTTGATCTGAGTTCCTTTTTTTGTCAATTGTCAAACTACTAAAAGATGTACTCCGATTTGGCAGTGCCCCACAGCCTTTTCACTCCACTGTATTAGAATGGATAACTTACGTTTGCAGTATCTTGCTATAGTATAACCCATCAACTTTTTATTTAAAATGATGGCTGACAAGTGTCTTGTCAAAATATGTACTAAAATATAACTCAGTCATTATTTCTTGATTGCATATCATGTATGAAAGGTTATATCTGAGCTTCCAGAATTAGCAGTGAAGGTAATTTTCAAAAGAACTAAGAATCTGGAATGTTTTCATATAATTGAAACCAAAGAGGATCTGATATCTTATTCTAATCTAGGAATGTGAATAAGTGAATTAAAATTAAGAGAGTTCACATAGATATGAAATAAGGCTTTATATCTGAGCTTTCTTGGCAGGGATATTTCAAGAGGATGTTGTAGAAGAACACAGTGTTCACTTAGGACTTTAGAAGTCCCACATTTTGTGCAAAACGTGTATGCTTATTTGTGGTTACTTTAGCTAAGTGACAGCTACACTTCTTTCAGAAAAAAGACACGCTGTCTCTTTTAAGATTGAAATTATGTATTGTGGTGATAAGAACTTCCTAGGCTTGTTGGGGGGTTAAAGAGAGTTAAGAAGCATCAGACTTTCTGCTTAGTTCCTGTATAGTACCTTGCATTACACTGGAGCTGAAAAATCTTTCACTTTGCAAGGAATAGAGGTCCAGTGACTTTTGTTTTATTTTAGAAATTTGCATTGGGATTCTGGGCCCAGAATGTAGCCTTAAGCAATTGGTTTCGTTTTCTAGGTTCCTAGAAGTTGAGAAGCTCTGGATTATAATGCTTCTGATAGAAGTTGTCACACACACACACACACACACACACACACACACAGAGTGAGTTGGCTTCCTAGTCACTCCACTTAGCATAATAGAGTGTAAGAGAGCCTTTTGACATTTCTCAGCCTGTCTTCCCTGACCTTTCATCAGTGCTGACTTTCTTGATAAGAAGTGTGTAGAGACTAAAGGTCTTAGGAGAGTTGCACCTCATATATCTTTTTTTTTTTTTTCCAATCCTCACCTGAGGATATATTTTTCCATTTATTTTCAGATACAATGGGAAGGAGAGTGAGAGAAAGAGAAACATCGATGTGAGAGAGACACATCGACTTGTTTCCTCCTGCACAACCCCAATCACAGGGCCGGGGATCGAACCACAACCAAGGTACGTGCCCTTGACCGGAATCAAACTCGAAACTGTCCGAGGGCAGACGCTCCAACTGCAGAGCCAAATTGGCCAAGGCGCACCTCATATATCTAATATTGACAGGCCTCAATTTTCATTCACAACACAGCCCTAAAAGTGAATTTTTAATCACTAAGAAGCAAAAGACACATACATAGAAGAATATTTTTTCACCTGTTTTGTATGGTGGTACTTGATTTGAGTCTGTATGTGAAATGCTGGTTGAAGGATTAGCTGCAATAAGAAAGGAAGTCAGCACATGCAGAGAATTTTGAAGATTTGGGTGTCTGTCTCCTGATCGCTAATCATTCCTAGCATAAATGATCTTTTCTGAGAGTGACTTTAGAGTTAAACACTTGTGTGTCCATTCATTTGTTTATGAGAAAGTCAAAGTAAAAATGAAATGGAATTTTCCCCAAGAACTGTAAATCTGTATGATAGTGAAAACTTAACACTGTAGTGAAACTTTGGGGTCTCTTTAGCTTCTGAAGTGCATTGATGGGAGAAAAAAACTTTATTTCTCCTCTCACCACTGAATCTGAGAGTTATTTCACTTATGCCCAGATACCCTTAACTGTCACACTGGTGTTACCATGGAAACCCAGCTCCTTTCTTTGTTTCTGTGAAAGATGTTAGAAAAGGTGGAATCAAATACACTGTGTTCTGGGATGTTCTAATGACAGCAAGAAGCAACTATGCAAATAATTTTATAAATACAAATTGGTATATGGTGTTTATAATATGGCCAGTGCTTCTTGGCTATAAAATTCTGTTTCCTGTTGCTTCCTATTAAAGCCTACATATCTGTGATTAACCATAAAGGGAAAGGACAAGTCAAGTACATTTAACACATATGAAATGCTGCTGGCGATTATAAAGAGAACAGAAAACATTTTCTTGGTCTCTGAGTTTCCTAATACAGTTCAGAAACAGATATATATGAAGAGTGGAAAGGAAGTGACAAAATAAGTGTTTCCTTTTTGAAAATGTGGTATGTCTCAGGACATTTGCAAAGAAAAAGAATTAGAATGCAGAAAGTAAGTGAGTATGTAAAAAGTCAATAAAAGAAAACCTTTAGTTTACAAAGTAAATGTTTTAATAGGCAGTTTGAAGCAGAAAATATATATTTTTTTTCTGAAGGAAAAGGCTTATTGATTAAAATATGAGGAGAAAAAAGAAAAGGGCTGAAGAATCTTGAAAGCTTGAAGGTTCTGAAGAAAACAGAGCTTTAGTGTGGCTCATGTAACATAGCAGAAGAGTGGGCACAGTGTTGCTTGCATACCCAGCAGTTTCCCGTTCCTTTGCGGGGTGGGCGGGGGGTGAATCAGAACTGATCACTAATGGCAGTGCTTTCCTCTCTGCCCACAGTTAGTCCAAAAGCAGGCACTTGACTCGATTCTTGCCATTGGAACCAGGGGGAGGCTGTTGGGGCTAGGGGATATCTGGGATTCTGAGAAGAGTGAGTAAATATTCCCTTTTTTTTTTTTTTTTTTTACATCACTTCTCTTATTTTCTTCTTTGTACTTTGAAGTATGAGAATGTGGTCATCGTCTTTGGACTGTGATGCTTTATGGCTGACACTGAAAAACAACAAGCTTTAGATGGCTAAGGAGAAGGGTGGGAAGAACACAGGTCCTGGGTAACAACATGAACTGTCAAATCAAACTAGAAATGCTCACTTTTGGACTATGACTAAGTAAATAGCTAGTCTGTTTAGACTTTTGGTTTAAGTCCATTAGGTTTTCAGCATCTTGCAGTTAAATACATTCCAACTGTTACAAAAAGTGTGAGAGATTTAAAAATGTTGTTTTAAAAATATCAGAAAGCATTTATGAGCACTTTCATTGTCCTAATATCCTGAATGGCATTTCAAATACATTGTAATATTTATTCAACACTTACTATGTATATTATTCTAGGCTCTGAGGATACAACCAAATACAATTGGCCAAAAGTCCTTGCATTCTAAGAGGAGGCAGACATTTATAAACAGAAGACACAGACATTAAGCAACTGAATTCACATTTACATTATATAATAACAGCTGTAACTAATGCTAATAAGAAAGAAAAATTAGAGATTAGAAGGGCGTATAATAAACTGTAATATAAATAAAATATTATAAAATATGTAACTAAATAACTGAATAAAAATTACAAAAACACACACCAAGTACATGATAATATTATATGTCGATTATACATAAATTACTAGAGGCAAGGAATGCAGGGAGTAAACAGGAGTGGTTTAGTCAAGTAAAGCTGTCTGAAGGAAATTACTATGGAGCCATGTTTTAAAGAATGTGGCCATAGAATAGGCTAGATGGGGCAGAAGGAAGTGAACCAAAAGAGCAAAGGAAGAAAGCAGGACTGAATAGGAGTGAAATAATGGAAATGCAGAATCACTTGATTCTTTAATTCCCTGTACCAGTGCCATTCTAGGGACAACTATCAGGGAAAAAAAAAAAAATCAGAAGCCAGAAGTCTTAAAACAAGATTATGAAAGCTATAATAATATAGGGAAAAATAATACAGAAGAAAAAGTAGAAAGTGTACAAGAGTATATTTGAAATTAAGGCATGATTCAAAATAATGAATAATTTATAATGTGGGTATCATGAAACAATTATAATTATGGACTTGAATGGATTAAGTAGGAGGGATTCAAGCTTTCCCAAATAGAAGTAGGAAGATATGAGGAGTAGCAAAAATGAAGACAGGCAGGAAAATGAGTTTTGCTTATGGTTATTTTTGCATGGTAGCTGTTATTGACATGCATTATGTAAAAATGAATAGAATTTGATTGAAAAGAAAAATTTCAATAGACCAGTAATATATAAAGATAGTCTTTTTGGTAAATAATGTAATTTAAAATGCTTTCCCTGGAATACTTTTTTTAAACCTTGCCAAAGAAAAATCTTTTAGGCACAGCTCACACCTGTTCACCCATGTGAATACCCTGCTGGAGTCAGTGGAAAGAGCTTCAGCTTGTAGCCCTTGGACACCTCAAAGGAGAGCATCCTGTGAGGGCCCGAGGCCCAGGGAGGCACAGTCCACTAGGCCACCAGTCCCCTCCTGGAGGAGGCTCAGGCTTCTTGGGGCTGAGGGTTTTCCTGGTGCACTGCCTTCCTTCAGCCCCTGGCCTTGGGCTTTTCTCCTGCCCTGCCAGAGATCTGGGTCACCTCGCTTGTGGTGTCACAAGCTGAGTGGAGAGGAGAACCATGCAGAGGAGGCGGGGGCCACCAGGACAAAGACTGCAACATCCCTGGTCAGTGCTGTGAAACTAAGAGGCCACTCACTGTCTATGAAGGCCAAGACAGGAAGCAAGAATGTGCCAAGTCTTTCTCATACACAAAATCTTGTGCAGGTGCTGTTGTGACAACTGAAATGAAACTTCCTGAAACTCCGTGGTAATTGACAGCCTTATTACAAATACCAGAGGGAGGGCTTCAGACAAGATAAATCATTGGCACTCCCTCACACCCTCACACGTGGACAGAAAAACTCAAGAAACAGAAAACACCGAGAAGCAGCAGAGTTCTACCGGCCCACCATATAGGAACTTCAGATTTTTTTTCTCCCCAAGAAAAATATCCCTAACTCCAACAGACATACTGGGGCCAACCCCCCCCCCCCCCCCCCTACCCACGTCCCACGCACTCAGCTGGCCCTGTCCCTCCTTCTGGTCACCAAGGAAGGGTGGCTAGGGAACCGCCAACATTCCAGTTCCACATTCCATTCCAGGCTGTGAAAGAGTAGAACAGGCTCCAACCGGCTTTAGCCCAGCTAGAGAGGGGAGAGGGAGGGGATGTCTGAGCATCTTCTTGTGCCTGCCTCACCAGGGAGCCAACCCTGGAAGATGGCGGGGAGCTGGCGGCACTGGGACCAGGACCGCAGGTGGGCAGGGGAGGGTGAACTTAGAGTGGTAGGGACCGCCCTGAAGACACAGGGACCCCGTTCTATGGGACTGCCAGGCTATAGAAGCACCCTGGGGTATTGCCTCCGCCTCAGGAAAAAGGGCCTGCGTTTCAACTTGGGCACCCAGGGACCAGGGACCAGGGCCTCTGGCGACCGGAGTGCCAAAGCCGAACCGCCCAGGACCGTGGTGCCACTGAAGACCACAGCACCATCCAGGACCAAGGCTCCGCAGAGGACAGAAGCGTCGTCCACGATGATGGTGCCACTCAAGAGCCCTGCTGGCAGTGGGGTACAGCTCAAGTCCACGCTGGGCAGGACTGGGCAGCACTATGACTCGAGGACACGCTGGACCGTGCAGACTCCCTCCGAGCCCAGACTCCAGAAATTGCGAACACTTTCTTTACAAAGCCGCCTTCTGCGTGAGTGGCAGGCCTCTACCACCACCTCCTTGGCATCTGTCGCTCTCAGTGAGATGTGGGATGAAGACGTGGACTCTGGAAGCAAATTTGTTGAGGACCTCAGTATTCCCCCTACATCATGTATTAGTTTAATAAGTAAATTTTTGAAGCCAGGGAAGCCAACAAAGTCAGCGATGTGGTTTATGGAAAAGACAATGGAAGTGATGAAGCTGGACAAACAAGTAAAAGAAACTCAAATCCAGCAAAAAGCAGTACTGGAGCAAACCAGGCTGCTACTCGATGAAAAGTTCCATGTCCAGGCTGACACCAAATTCATGCTGGACCACCTGACCAACAAAACTGAAGAGTATAGAAGGGAAATTAACAAGCTGTGGGACAACTATGCGCAAGAAAGTGGGGAAATCCAACGAAGGAGACAAGAATTAGCCTCCAAATATGCAAAACAAACTTCAGAGTTTCAAAAACAGCTCTTAGAGAAGGAAAAGAAGGAATTTGATTTGAAGCAGCAGTTAAGGGCAATGAGGGACATTTCGCTAGTAAAGGAGAAACAGGACAGAGAAATGCAGACATTACAGGAGGAGCTAAAGAAAGCCCAAGCTGAGACAACTGCAAAGGTATATGCCCAGTACCTCCAGGAAAAAACATTACTGACGAAGCAACTGAGTGAGCCAGACGTAAGCCAATTGAGAAAGAGCGAAAGAAAGAAGCTGAAAAAGAAGGCCCATGCCTTGGAGGTGGCAGCAGAGAAGCTTGCTTTTCAGTGTTGCCGTGACCTTCTCACAGAGAACCAGGAGTTACAGAGGAAGTTAGTGCAGCAGTCCCAGCAGTGCCAGGAGGTACAGGCCACCCAAAGCTTCTTACAAAAACAGAAGCAGCAGCTGCAACGGGAACAGTGGTATACTGAGTGCTTAATCCGAGGGAGGCGACAACTGCAACAGAGAACTCCAAAGACGGAAAGAACCCCTTCCCTAAGCACCAAATCAAGGCTTAATCCACAGTAATTCCTAAACTATCACTAATTCAGTAAGGATTGGAAACTGTTCTTAGGTGCTGCATAAACCTCGTTAGGAAGGCTTTGGGACTTCATTGCTACTGTAAAATATCCATCATGATGTGTTAATGTGAAGAATTAGGTCCTTTTTTTCCAGCTGTACGGCTAGGTATTTGTGTGACCAGCTTCCCTTAATTAGGTTTTTCTTTAATTAGCTCTTGTTAATAAACGGGAGGTTCCTCAAACCTCCAGATAACCTAACACCACTTGTCAGACACTAATACAGTAAATCAGGTTGAGAAAACCACCTTGAGGAAGTGAAGGGAAAACAGTTGTGTGACTTATTTCATCTAGCTGAGTCAAATTTCTTTATAGAAAAAGCACCTTTAAGTTTATCCTCACTCCTTTTGGCCAACTCAGAACATAAATGCAGAGTGTTTTTAAGCTTTTTAAAAAGTTCATGCCAGTGACCAGGTAGCTCCTTCTATAGTTTACTTGTGAGTGAGAAGGTACTAATAATAGCAAGATCAGTAAATGCTAGGCAGAATGACCTTTTGTCTGATCCAGCCCTTACAATTTTAGCTTTCAGTAAATTGAGAAGGAAAGATGGGACATGTATTACATCAACTCTTTTGAAAATGTTTTCTGTGAAGAAATATCTCTAGACTTACTGAGGTAGCTGAATGCCTCTGCTTGTTTAGGAATGTGTATCAAAAAGTTTAAAAATATCTGGATGACCTTTTAAAGAGTCTTGTGCCATCTATTTCCCTAGCAACATCCTAAATTCTAAGATGATAAGATGACTTAATATTAAAGGTAGTAAGTATTTTAGTTTCAGGTCCCTGATTACATTGTCTTGCTATGTGTGCATTTAATAGTACATGAAATACCTTTTGTAGTTAATATGTGTCATGTATCTATGCCTATTTAATAGAACCGGGAATAGTATTTTAAATTAGTATGGATTTTTAGGGTAGCTATTTTTTTGCCTTTATGACATATTGATAATTAGACCAGTGCTGAATGCTGAATACAGGAATATAACCCCATATTTTATCATTGCTTCTCAATGGGAAAATATAATCAACTTTGTTTTCCAGAAATTGTCAGTAATAAAAATAATTTTTCTGAATTTGGGTTTTATTGATATGTAAAACGAATTCCTTTCAGTTGGATTATAAAAGGACTCTCCCGCAAAGTGCCTTTAACTTCTAGCTTTAACAATTTTTCTGTTAAATATGTAGCTTTTTATTAAACAAAATTTTTGTTATTAAAAATAAAAGCCTATTTGGATTAATAAAAATGTTTTTAGTAAAAAAGTTGTAAGGAATAATAAGTTATAGATTAATGATACATTTCAGAAATAAAATAGATATGCCAAATGTAATAGTATAGCAACAATAATAAACACTTGTAATAAAAATTAGAAGTTTGTCAGACATTATGTGGTTTCTGATCAAATGTAGAAATAATGCTATTTTCTGTATAAATATAAGCATTTTTAAAAAAATTAAGCCATAGTAGGCATATGAACATCTTGAAATTATTCATAATAATGTAACTAATATTTATAATACTTTACCAAATCACTTTTCCATATATCTAAGACACTTATATTTTTTTAATTCTCACCCGAAGATATTTTTCCATTTTTCTTCAGATAGAGTGGGAAGGAGGGAGAGAGAGAGAAAGAAACATCGATGTGAGAGAGACACATCGACTGGTTGCCTCCCACATGACTCTGACCAGGGCTGTAACCAAAGTACATGCCCTTGACTGGAATCGAACCCGAGACTTATTGGTCAGCGGGCCGACACTCTAACTGCTTAGCCAAAATGGCCAGGGGACACTTTTTTTAAAATAAAAATTTTAAAAAACTATACAAATATGTGATATTAAGACGATGAACTAGCATTTTATTGCTCCTTCTTCCAAGACCACTGAAGTGTTACAAAGGGTCAGATACCCTCAAATGAAGAAAACTATGAGAAAACCTTAGTAATGAAGTTTTTTGTTTTTGTTTTTTCTAACTGGTAAAGGGACTGGGAGAATAGGGTAGTTAGTGGGGATTTAAGCTTTGGGCAATAAGCAACCAGCCCTGCTGTGGGAGAATACTATAGGAAAAGAACTGTTGAAAATCTGCTTGTGCTTCTCACCATTGCCACACATGTGGTGGCTCTGAGCTCTGGTCCATGTGCTCTCAAGAAGAATATCAGCCCTGGCTGGGTTTAGCTCAGCAGTTAGAAAGCTGGCCTGCAGACCAATGAATTGCGGGTTCAATTCTGGTCAAAGGCATGTACCTCAGTTGCAGTTTGTCCATGGCCCTGCTTGGGGTTGTGCGGGAGGCAACCAGTTGATGTGTCTCTCTCACGTTGATGTTTCTCTCTCTCTCTCTCTCTCCTTCCCACCCTCCCTCCCATTCTATCTGAAGATAAATAGAAAAATATCCTCGGGTGAGGATTAAAAAAAATAAAAAAAGAAGAAAATCAGGGCTGCACAGAAGCCCTGTGCTTGTGAGGAGCCAAGAAACTCCTTAGGTCCTAACCAATTTAGGGCAGTTTCTCCCTCACACCTCTTATTCTAACTATCCTGGGCTGGTGAATTACAACCCCAGGATAGCTCCTACTAATGTCCCTTCTCTCTGGGGAAGTAGAAGATAAACTCTTAATCGTTAAAGAGTGATTGACTGTGATTGTTTTAGGTTTGTGATTCTCCATTCTAGATCTCATTTACTCTCACCACTAAGCAACTTGGCATTACTCAGAATGGGGTGTAGTAAGGTGATCAACCATCCTTATTTACTTGTAACTGTCCTGGTTTTAGTCCAGCATCCAGGAAAACTCCTCAGTCCTAGTGGGTCACCCTAGGCCTATCCTCATGCACATTTCCAGAGAAAAATGAATGCATGTGTCAAATAAGAAAATTTGAGAAGTACAGTGATTTCAAAAGACTAAAAAAAGAAAAAAAAAGAATAGATTATAGATTCCATCAAAAGCATAAATATTAGAATGGGTTAAAATGTTTAAAATGGCCTAATAAACATATTTTAAAAGATAAGGGATAATGTTAGCTATATTAAAAAAGAAACAAAAAGTAACCAAGTGGACACATTACACATGAAATATATAATAATTGATATAAAGAACAAGAGAGATAGGATAAGACAGCAGAAGGGACAAGGACCAGATTGAGGTAATCTCCCAGGAGGTGGAGGGAAGTTCAGAGAAATGGAAAAAGGAAATACCAAGTGATATGGGAAACAGAGGTAGAAACATACAGATACTTGAAATTCCCAAAAGAACAGAAGGAAAAATAGATGGGTGACTTAAAGAAATGATAGTGTTAAATTTCCCATAAATGAATGGATAGATGAATGAACAAACAAAAGACCTCAGAATAAAGGGCCCATGGAGCATCGAAGAAGAATGATATGGGAAACCCATACCTACACAAACTGTAGGGAAATTTGGGATGTCCAAGACAGAGACAATTTAAAAAATTTACATTATGAGGTTGAACAGGGAAGAGCTATACTGATCTCTCTGGCAAGAGGAATCTTCGTGCAAATCAACCTGAATGCAAAAGAGTCTAAAACTTTCTTCTGATGCTGGGGAGCAGACACTTTCATGAAGAAACTTTGTACTACATCAGCTATTGACTAGTGGCTGTTATGGGAACCAGAGGCAGAAGAAGCAGTGTTGACAGCAGGCAGCGTGATGTGGAGGTACACCAGCAGGATGGGAGCCCAGCAAGCTGCAGCCAGCTAGGTCTTGATTCCCTGTCTGGTTTCAAGCTTGGACCTTGACAACACAAGGAAATGGATCTCAGAGGCATTTAATAGAAAGCTCATGGACAGGTCCACATCCTGGCTTTTATGAAGATGGCAGCGGAGTAGGGGGATCTTGCTCACAATGACTCCCAGGACCAAACTGGAAGTTACCACTTAGCTGGGGAACATTTACCCTGAAATAGTAACTGGAGACTATCTGAAGAGGAGACTTTTAACCAAGGACTACAGAAGCCATGTCGAGACTGCTCCTATACAATAACTTGTATAACATAGTTGGAGTTGAGTTTCAAAGTCAGCTACTGAGGGTTGATCCCACACATGAATAGGCTAATAGCAATCAAGACCCAATTACAACAGGTGGGTTCAATAATCCACACAAGGAACATTCCTAGAACATTCAGCTCAGGAGAAAAAGTAGACAGTGCCCCTGGATTCCACAGGACCCTTACTACATAAGGTCACCCCATCAGATAGCAGTTCTGATACATGGAAACAAACACAAAGAGACAGCTAAAGTGGGGAGACAAAGAAACAACCCCCAAATGAAAGAAAAGGAGAAATTCCAGAAAAAGAGCTAAATGAAATGGAAACAAGCAATTTATTAGATATAGAGTTCAAAACATTGGTTATAAGGATGCTCAAGGAACTTAGTGAGAATTATAGGGAACATAGTGTCAACTACAAAAGCATGAAAAAGAAAACAGAGCCCAGTCGGTGTGGCTCAGTGGTAGAGCATTGACCCATGTACCAAGAGGTTGCTGGTTTGATTCCCAGTCAGGGAACATGTCCAGGTTGTGGGCCAGATCCCCAGTGGGGGACATGCAGGAGGTGGCCAATCGATGTTCTCTCTCATCGATGTCTCTATCTCTCTCCCTAAAATCAGTAAAGAAAAAAAAAAGAAAATAGAAACTATGAACAGGAACCAGTGGGAAATTAAGATTACTATATCAGACATCAAGAATACACTGGAAGGAATTAAAAATAGATTAAATGAAGCAGAGGATTAAATCAGTGACTTGGAAGATAAGATAGAAAAAACAACAACAACCAATGAGAGCAGCAAAAAAGAAAATAATTAAAAAGCGGGATAGTTTAAGGATACGTTGGGACAATATGAAATGTAACAACATCCGCATCCTAGGGGTACAAAAAGGAGAAGACAGTGAGCAAGGAGTAGTCTGTTTAAAGAAATGACAGAAAACTTCCCTAACCTGGTGAAGGAAAAAGTCACACAAATTCAGAAAGCAGAGAGTCCCAATCGAGATGAACACAAAGAGACCCACACCAAGACATGTCATGATTAAAATGACAAACATTAAAAACAAAGAATCTTAAAGGCAGCAAGAGAGATAAAAAGGTACCTACATGGTTGTTCCCATTAGACTGTCAGCTGATTTCTTAACAGAAACACTTCAGGCCAGAAGGGATTGGCATGAAGTATTCAAAGTAATGAAAAGCAAGGATTTGAATCCAAGATTACTGTATACAGCAAGGTTATCATTTAATATTCAAAACAAAATAGAGAGTTTCCCAGACCAAGAAAAAAAAATGGCTAAAGGAGTACATTACCACCAAACTAGTTTTGCAAGAAATGTTAAAGGAACTACTTTAAGAAGGAGAAGAAATCAGGAGAGAGAGAACATAGGTATAAAGAAAAAAAATAACAGTAAGTACCTATCAATAATAACCTTAAATGAAAATGGATTAAGTGGTCCAATCAAAAGACATAGGGTAGCTCCTTTTATAAGAAAATATGAAACATATATATGCTGTCTACAAGAGATCCAACTCAGAACAAAAGAATCACATAAAATAAATGTGAAGGGATAGAAAAACATGTTTTTCATGCAAATAGAAATGAAAAAAAGCTAGGGCAGCAATACTCATATCTGACTAAATAGACTTCAAAACAAAAGCGATAACAAAAGGCAAAGAAGGTCACTACACAAGACTAAAAGGATTGATCCAACAAGAAAATATAACCCCTGTAAACATACATGCACCCATTATAAGAGCACCTAAATATATATTTTTTAAACTCTTGGTTAACTTTAAGGGAGAGAGTAACAGCAATATAGCCATAGTAGAGGACCTTAACACCCTACTGACATCACTGGATAGATCTTCCAGACAAAATATCAACAAGAAACAGAAACCTTAAATGACACACTAGATCAAATGGATTTAATTGATATTTGCAGAACATTTCATCCCAAAGCAGCAGAATATACATTCGCCTCAAGTGCACATGGAACATTCTCAAAATAGACCAAATGTTAGGACACAAAATAAGTATTAACAAATCCAACAAGATTGAAATCATATCAAGCATCTTCTCATATCAAAATGGCATGAAACTAGAAATCAACTACAATAAAAAAAGCTAAAAAACATTCAAACACATGGAGGCTAAATAACATGTTATTAAACAATGAATGAATTACCACTGAGATCAAGGGAAAAAATTAAAACAACAACCCAAAATATGTAAGGCACAGTGAAAGAAGTACTGAGTGGGAAGTTCATAGCATTACAGGCCTACCTCAAGAAACAAGAAAAAACTCAAATAAAAAATCTAACCTTACAGCCCTGGCCGGTTTGGCTCAGCAGTTAGAGCATCGGCCTGCGGTCCAGAGAGACCCGGGTTCAGTTCCCGCTAAAGGCGCGTGCCTCGGTTGCGATTTGTCCCAGGCCCTGGTTGGTAGTGCGGGTCGCAGCCCCTCGATGTGTCCCTTTCATGTTGATGTTTCTCTCTCTCTCTCTCTCTCTCCCTCCCACTCTATCTGAACAAAAAATGGAAAAATGTCCTCGGGTAAGGGAAAAAAAAATCTAACCCTACAACTAAAAGAATTAGAAAAAGAACAACAAGAAAAACCCAGAAAAAGTAGAAGAAAGAAAATAATAAAAATGAGAGTACAGCCCTGGCCAGTTTGTCTCAGTGGTTAGAGCATCAGCCTGAGGACCGAAGAGTTACAGGTTCAATTCCTGGTCAAGGGCACGTACCTTGGTTGCAGGTTTGATCCCCGGCCTCTGTCGGGGTCATGCAGGAGGCAATCAATCAATGTGTCTCTCTCACATTGATGTTTCTCTCTCTCTCTCTTTCCATCCTTCCCTCTCACTCTATCTAAAAATCAATGGAAAAATATCCTCTGGTGAGGATTTAAAAAAATAGAGTATAAATACATGATATAAAGACTAAAATAATCAATAAAAAATGTCAATGAAACCAAGTGCTCGTTTTTTGAAAAGATAAACAAGAATGATGAACCTTTAGTCAGACTCATCAAGAAACAAAGAGAGAGGACCCGAATAAATAAAATCAGAAATGAGAGAGTTGAAATAACAACTGACATCTCAGAACTACAAAGGATTGTAAAGAAAAAATACTTTGAACAACAACTATATGCTGACAAGTTGGACAACCTCTCAAAATGGACAAATTTCTAGAAACATGCAATCTTCCAATACTCAATCAGGAAGAATGAGAAAACCTGAAGAGGCCAATAACAACTAGTGAAATTGAAGCAGTGAGGAAAAAAACTCCCAGTAAACAAATGTCCTGGACCAGATAGATTCACAGGGGAGTTTTACCAAACATTCAAAGAAGAACTACCACCTATCCTCCTCAAATTATTTCAAAAAATTCAAAAGGAGGGAAGAATTTCAAACAGTTTTTATAAGGCCAGCATTATCCTAATTCCAAAACCAGAGAAAAGCACTACAAAGAAAGGAAATTACAGACCAATATCTCAGATGAACATAGATGCTAAAATCCTCAACAAAATGTTATCAAATTGGATCCAGCAATATATTAAAAAGATCATACACCATGACCAAGTGGGATTTATTCTGAGGTACAATATTCGCAAATCAACAAATACATCACATAAACAAAATGAAGGATTAAAATTATATGGTCATATCAATAGATGCAGAAAAAGCATTAGACAAAATCCACCACCAATTTATGATAAAGATTCAGCAAAGTGGGAATAGAGGGATCATACCTTAACATAATAAAGACCATATATGACAAACCTACAGCCAACATCATACTCTATAGACAAAAACTAAGTGTTTCTATTAAGATCAGGAACAAGACAGAGATGTCTGCTTTCACCACTCTTATTCAACATAGTACTGGAAGCTCTAGCCACAGTGATCAGACAAAAACTAAAAATCAAAGGCATCCAAATTGGAAAGGAGGAAGTCATACTGTCATTACTCACTGATCACATGATAATATTCATAGAAACCCCTAAAGACTCTACCAAAAACTGCTGGATTTAAAAAATGAATCAATCAATCAATCAATCAATCAATAAATAAATAAATAATTAACATCCAGAAATCAATGGCATTTTTATACACCAATAATGAACTCTCAGAAAGAGAAACTAAAAAATTTTTATTTACCATTGCAACAACAAAAAAATTAAATACCTAGGAGTAAACTTAACCAAGGAGCTAAAAGACCTATATTCATAAAACTGTAGAATATTGAAAAAACAAATAGAGGAAGATACAAACAAGTGGAAGCATATACTTGTGATCACAGATTGGAAGAATTAACATCATTAAAATGTTCACACTAATCAAAACAATCTACAGATTCAACGTGATCCCTGTTTAAATAGCAATGGCATAATTCACAGATCTAGATCAAATATTCCAAAAACTTATATGTTACTGAAAAAGACCTTGATTACACACAGCAATCTTGAGAAAGAAATACAAAGTTGGACAGATCGCAATACTGGATATCAAACTATACTACAAAGCCATTGTAATCAAAACAGCCGGGTACTGGCACAAAAACAGGCCTATAGACCAATGGAATAGAACACAGACCTCATAAATCAACCCATGCCATTATGGTCAATTAATATTTGACAAAGCAAGCAAGAACATACATTGGAGTAAAGATAGTCTCTTCAATAAATGGTGCTGGGAAAATTGGACGGGTAAATGCAAAAAAGTGAAACTAGACCACCAACTTACATCATATACAAGAATAAATTTAAAATGGATAAAAGACTTAAATGTAAGTTGTGAACCCATAAAAATCTTATAAGAAAACATAGGCAGTAAAATTTCAGACATCTCCTGAAGCAGTGTTTTCACCAATACATCTCCTAGGGCAAGAGAAACAAAGAAAAAGATAAACAAATGGGACTACATCAAACTAAAATGCTTCTGCACAGCAAAATATGAAATTAAATAAATAAATCAAAGGGAACCTACTGTATGGGAGAACACATTCACCAGTGATACATCTGATAAGGGATTAATTTCCAAAATATATAAAGAACTCATACAACTCAACAAAAGGAAGACAAACAGTACAATTTAAAAATGAGCAAAGGACCTGAATAGACACTTCTTCAAAGAAGACACAGAGATAGAAAAGAGATCTATGAAAAAATGTTCAGTGTCACTAATTATCAGGGAAATGCAAATTAAAACCACAAAGAGGTATCACCTTACACCTGCCAGATTGGCTACCATCAATAAGTCAACAAAAAAACCAGTGCTGGTGAAGATGTAGAGAAAAAGGAATACCAGTACACTTCTGGTGGGAATGCAGACTGGTGCAATCACTCTGGAAAACAGTATGGAATTTTATCAGGAAATTAAAAATGAAGCTGCTGTTTGACCCAGTGATTCCACTTATAGGAATATATCCTAAGAATCCCAAAGTACCAATTAGAAAGAATATATGCACCCCTATGTTCATAGCAATGTTATTAATAGTAGCTAAAATTTGGAAAGAGCCCAATTACCCATCAGTAGATGAGTGGATAAAATAGTTGTGGCACATTTACACAATGGAATAGATACAGTTGTAAAAAGAGAAGGATCTCTTACCCTTTGTGACAGCATGGATGGACCTGGAGATTATTATGCTATGTGAAATAAGCCACACACACACAGAGGGAAATATCATATGATCTCACTTATATGTGGAATCTAATGAACAAAATAAACTGACAAATATAATGGATCCAGAGGCATGGATGCATGAAACAGAGTGACAGATCTCAGGGGAGAGGGGTGTGAAGGGACAGGAAGAGATTAACCAAAGGACATATAGGCATATATGCATAGCCCATGGACACAGACAGTAGTGTGGTGAAGGCCTGAGGTGGGGCAGGGGCTGGGTGGAGCTGGTCAAAGGTGGGGTGGGGGAATGGGGGACATCTATAATAATGACAACAACAATCAATCAATCAATCAATAAAAAGTTTACAGCATGTGCCCTAGCCAGTTTGGCTCAGCAGTCAGAGCATCACCTGCAGACCAATGAATCTCAGGTTCAATTTCGGTCAAGGGCACACGTACCTTGGTTGTGGTTTGTTCCTGGTCCTGGTTGGGGTCTTGTAGGAGTAGCTGGTCGATGTGTCTCGCTCACATCGATGTTTCTCTCTTTCTCACTCTCCCTTCCTTCTACTCTATCTAAAGATAAATAGAAAAATATCCACAGGTGAGGATTAAAAAAAAAAGTTTACAGCGTGAAAAATTAACATCTAATTGTTCAATAGCAGCATAAATATAGAAACAATAGAGTAAGATTTTCAAAATATTGAAAGGAAAATAACTTAGAGACTGAAATTTTATATGCAGCTAAAGTGTCATTCAGGAATGAGAATAAAATAAAAATATTTTCAGGCATAGAGGTGCCTCAGAAATGTTGCCACACAGAGACTCATATTGAAAACAATGCATGCATATTTGAGGAAAAGGTAGAAAAATTCTAGGCAATGTTGCATAAGATGTATGAAGAAAAGATAATAAAATATTTTAGTAAAATCAGTTTTTGTCTTTAAATATATTTAAGACCAAAGAAATAAAGAAAATACACCCCCCCCCCCAATTAAAAGTCTAGATAATATTAACATGATGGGGATATAAAAAGAAGTTCCAGAATGTGCCAAAGATGTTCTTGCCTTCTTAAGGGGGAGATTTTTTTTTTTCAAATTGTTTTTATTTTTTATTAATTAATTTATTTTTGTTACAGATGTTTCTCCATAAGGGAGAGATTTTATATACATGTATATAACAAAAAAAAAAAAAAAAAGGAAGAATAGTATTAAAAATAATAGGCTTTTATAATTTTGAAAAAATAAGAAAGTCAAAATAGATCCTAAGGTGTTAATAATTACTTGGAAAAATCATTAGCCCAGCCATTGTGGCTCAGTTGGATGAGCATTGTCCCATGCACCAAGAGGTTGCTGGTTTGATCCTCGTTAAGGAACATGCCCGGGTTTCGGGCTTGATCCCTAGTAGGGGATGTGCAGGAGGCAGCCCATCAGTGTTTCTCTCTCATTGATGTTTCTATCTCTCTCTCCCTCTCACTTCCTCTCTCTGTAAAATCAATTAAAAAAAAATTAGAAAACTCATCAGTTAAAAGAAAAAAATGATTTATATGCAATTAATAAGAGGTTCACCTAAAGGATAAAATCCTGAAAATTGGATTAAAAGTTTGTTAGAAATATAATCAAGCAATTTATTAAAGGAAATCAGGTATAGTGATATATCAGATTAAACTCACTTTGTCAAAAGTATTCTTAGGCATGAAAAGAATTACTGCACAATGATAATATGATCCAGTACACCAATAATTTTAATCATGTATGTATGCACTAATAAAATAGCCTCAAGTTATAAAAAACAAAAACTAATACAGCTATAGGAAAAAAATGAATAAATTTACCCTCATAATGCATATTCCTCTCTCAATTATTGATCATTTAAGCAGACAAAAGCTACAGAGATATTGAAGATTTAAATAGCCAGTTAACAAAATTGGAATCATGGACATATTTAGAATTCTGCAGTGAATTATAAGAGCACACATTTTTCCCCCCAGCACATACAGAATATTCACAAAAATTCATCACATACTAGAAAAATCTCAGTACATTTCAATGAATAGGTATAATTCAAACCCTGAATTTATAACTACATTAAAATTTAAAAACAATAAGACAAATGAAGAGCCCATGTATTTGGAAATTTGAAAATCCATTAGGCTAAATAACTCATGGGTTAAATAAGAAATTTACAAACATGTGGAATAAAGCAATAATGAAATTACTATATTGCGAAACCTGTGGTTCTTTGATGAAAATTTATAGCTTTAATGCTTATATTGGAAAAGAAAAAAACATGATTAGCTAAGTGCACTTTTTTAGAAATTAGATAGTAACAAAAAATATATAGAAAGAAAGAAAATAATATAAAAATAAGAGAGAAAATTAATGAAAAGTGAAGATACAATAGGAGAACTCAACAAAGCCAAAAAATGGTCATTTGAAAAATAATAAACGAGCCATTGGCAATAGTAATAAAGAGAAGAACATCAAAACAAAAACAATATTGTGGGGAGATGATGATATAACTATTGTTAAATTAGAGATTAAAAAATAATAAAAGAAAATAACGACTGTATCAAAAATTTTGTAAACTTATACAAAATTGACAAATATATAACGTGCTAACTGACTAAAGAAATCAAAACTTGAATATCTCCTATATAAATATTAAAAATTGGAGTATTGCTTTAAATCTTACAATAGAAAGTCTATTGAATGTATAACCTGATTTCTTCAATAAATTAGTTGTAAGAAAAAGAAGAGGAGATGAAGGCAGAACTTACAGATTAAAAGAGACTTAAGATACATACCACCACCACCAACAAAAAACCCTCAAGAAGATGGTAGCATACATAAATTCAGTACTCTCCCTATCAAGCCTAGGAGACATAGCAACTCTACCTAATACATAGAAACAAACACAAGGAAAGACGCAAAATGAGGATACAAAGAAACATGTCCCAAATAAAAGAACAGAACAAAACCCTAGGGAAAGAACTAAAGGAAATAGAGATAAACAATCTAACAGATGCAGAGTTCAAAGCACTGGTTATAAGGATACTCAAGGAAATTAGTGAAGAACTCAAGGGCTTAATAATGGATGAGTCAGAAATGAAGGATGCACTAACTGACATAAAAAATAATTTACAGGGTATCAACAATAGAGTAGGTGAAGCTGAGAATCGAACCATTGATTTGGAATATAATGAAGCAAAACACACCCAATCAGAACAGCAAAAAGAAAAAGAATAAAAAATAAGGGGATAGTGTAAGGAGCCTTTGGGACAACATCAGTTATACCAACATTCACATCATGGGGGTTCCAGAAGGAGGAGAAAGAGAGCAAGAAATGGAAAACCTATTTGAAAAACTAATGACAGAGAACTCCCCTAACTTGGTGAAGGAAACAGACATATAAGTCCAGGAAGCACAGAGAGTCCCAAACAAGAATAACCTGAAGATGCCCTTGCCAAGACACATCATAATTAAAATGCAAAAGGTTAAAGACAGAGAATCTTAAAAACAGCAAGAGAAAAGCAATTAGTTACCTACAAGAGAGCTCCCATAGGACTGTCAGCTGATTTCTCAAAAGAAACTTTGCAGGCCAGAAAGAATTGGCAAGAAATATTCAAAGTGATGAAAAGCAAGGACCTACAACCAAAATTACCCTATCCTGCAAAGCTATCATTTAGAATCAATGGATATATAAAGAGCTTCCCAGACAAGAAAACACTAAAGGAGTTCATTAGCACCAAACCAGTATTACATGAAATGTTGAAGAGTCTTCTTGAAGAAGATAAAAAATATGAACAATAAAGTGGTAATAAATATCTATCTATCAACAACCAAATCTACAAACCAAATAAACAAGCAGAACAAAAACAGACTCATAGATACAGAGAACTTTTTGATGGTTGCCAGATGGGAAGGTGTTGGGGGTTAGGAAAAAAAGGTGAAGGGTTTAAGAAGCACATATTGGTTGTGAAACTGATGAACCTTAGAGGGAAGAGGGGTGGGAAGACATAAACCAAAGAATTTATATGCATATATGCATAAACAATGGACATAGACATTAGTGTGGGGAAGACAGGAGAGAGGTAGGAGCAGAAGGAGGGGTGTTATGGGTGGAAGAAGGAGGGATATTTTAATACTTTCAACAATAAAAAATTGATATATGTCATGACATCAAAATTTAGAGCCATTGCTCATGGCAAGATAAAGGAAGTTAACATACAACTACAAACTAGAAGATATTCACAGTACACACACAAAACCCAATACAAATTAGTATCGAGAGTGTGGAATGAACTGCAAATCAATAAGAAAAGTAGAAACAACCTAAAAAGAAAGTGAGCAGCCCTGGCCGGTTGGGCTCGGCGGTTGGAGCGTCGGCCTGCGGTACAGAGAGACCCAGGTTTGGTTCCCGCTAAGGGCACGTACTTGGTTGCAGTTTGTCCCCGGCCCTGGTTGGTCGTGCGGGTGGCAGCCACACTCGATGTGTCCCTTCACACTGATGTTTCTCTCTCTCTCTCTTTCTCTGTCTCCCTCTCACTCTATCTGAACAAAAAATGGAAAAATGTCCTCGGGTGAGGAAAAAAAAAAAAAGAAAGTGAGCAAAAAATTGAATAGACATTTCTATTCAGAAACCAAAACACATGTGGCCAATTAACACATGAAGAAGTGTTTAATATCATTATTAGTCAAAGAAAGTCAGATAATGACATGGAAGGACCTGTAGAGTATTATCCTAAGCAAAACAAGCCAATCAGAGAAAGACAAATGTTACATGATCTCACTTATTTGTGGAATATAATGAACAAAACAAGCTGATGAACAAAATAGACACAGAATCATAGAAGTAGGGTACAGACTGACAGACCTCAGAAGAGGGGGCAGGGCAGGGTGGAGGAAAGAAATAAACCACAGAACTTATATGCATGTATGTGTAACCATGGACATAGACAACAATGCTGGGGAAGGGCTGTCAATGGGGGGAAAAAAGAAACATATAACAAAATAAATTAATAAAAAAATTAAAAATTAAAAAAGTTTAGCTACCATTTTATATCAGTTTGA
Organism: Molossus molossus; assembly: GCF_014108415.1. Taxonomy (NCBI): domain Eukaryota; kingdom Metazoa; phylum Chordata; class Mammalia; order Chiroptera; family Molossidae; genus Molossus; species Molossus molossus. The sequence continues at coordinate 47,954,998 of NW_023425403.1, read as the reverse complement.
TTGGCAAAGTTAAAGCAAATATTTAATACAAATCTCTTGAATAAAAAGAATTTAGAAAATTATAACCCTTACCTCAAATTTATAAAGATCAAAATAGAATATCAAAAATTCCAAAAGTCAAAAGAGGATAAAGATACCTGTGTTTAAAAAAAATAAAATAAATTCTTATAACTTGCATCATGCTGTTTGGTTTCTAACATCAACATTTAAGGAATAATTCTAGACCACTTGCTACATGCAAGGCACCATGCTAGAAATAAATGGTGACTTTTTCCTCAGTATATGTATATATAAACCATCCATAATATTAAAGATTAGGTTTTGCTTTGAAAAAGTGGCTAACAGAAGTGTAGGTACAGGATTATTTAGGATACATTTTCACATAGGTCTATTATTCTCTAACATCTTCTTTTCTGGTTTATGTTTAGGTTGTGTATTTCACAATTCTTGTCACACTTCTGTGGTTAGCCTAATAACTTTGAGTTAGAACATAAGTTTCCAAAAGAATATTTTCCCATCAATAACTTTTTGCCCATTTGAAGTAAAGGCAACTTCTAGGTTCCTGCTGGGGGTGACAATAGTCTCTCTTTTGATACAGTGGAGGAAATATATTTTTGTCAGAGATTAACCAGTTTATGTAGATTTGTGTACTTGAGACATATTTTATGTCTCACTGTTCATGTCCCTCAGTGTATCTCTGAGAGACTTTTGTGTTAACGTCAATTGCACATAATTGCACTGCCTTCTGTACTGAGTGAGGACAGGGACAGTAGTTTGATTATTTGGATTTTAGTAGCATTTGGCACATTGCATAAAACTTTTTGGCAATTTGTAAAATGTTTGCAAATAAATGATTGATTGAATGGACTCTAACTTTGCTTCTAAAAATCCTGTTTTTAACACACAACCTAAAAACAAGGGAAAAGAGTGGGGATCTTCTCAACATCAAGGACAAGATTATAAATGTTTCTTCAAAGTTGGGCTTATCCCCAAAGAAACTTCTAGCTCATAAGAGTAGTTCTACAATAGGTAAGGTAGATGTCAGTCTAAGGTCTTGGACTTCACGAGTGCCAGGTGGGGGATTCTGGGCTGGGTGTAAAGGTGAAGAGATTAAGCAAAAGAACACCATAAACTCATAGACACGGACAACAGTATGGTGATTACCAGAGGAGAAAGGGGATGGAAAGAGGTAGAAGAGGGTATAGGGGAATTAATGGTGATGAAAGGAGACTTGACTTCGAGTGGTGAACACGCAATACAATATACAGATGATGTATTTTAGAATTGTACACCTGAAACCTATATAGTTTTATTAACCAATGTTGCCCCAATAAATTCAATTTAAAAATTAACCACCTTCAAATGGTAATACCAGTTGAAAAAGAGAAATCTTGTTTGCTTAGTCAAAGTGCTACCTTTGTGCAATGGCACTGCTGGCAAAGTTGAGTCCAGTACCATTTGAATGAGAGAGACATTTCAGGGATTCTAAGCCTTTTTACTTTCCTTAGAGTATCGTTTCGGGTAGTTGAACAAAGTTGAACTACTTCATAATACAAGTTGCCTTGATTCTATTCTGTTGGGGACTGGTCTCTGGTATTGATAAGTTTTCTAAATAAAGATTTTGACTATTTTGCATGCAGACTTGCATTATTTCCAGCGAAAAGATCCTAAACCATATGTAAATTAAGAAATATTAACCTGTTGGTGTCATTAGATTATGTGAACAACAATTGCTCCCAGACTGAGATTGAATAAGTCAGTTCTACTCTACTCACTGACAGAGTGATGGGAGGCAAAATGGACAATGTATGATGTTTTGAGGTTATGATTGTGGGGTTAAAATAAGCAATCCAAGTAAAATAAGGGAGAAGGGAGAACAATCAATAGCATATGCTACTAAGATTTTTATACTGAAATTACAGTTTCAAAGGTCTTAATGCTTTCTGTACATTAAGATGTAGATTGTCTTAAGCCGAGGAGTTTTTCTATCTGGATCTGTGACTTATGGGTGGGGGTGAGGTTGAGGACCAGTAAGAAATGTAACCATGATTTAATGTATCACCTGTGCATGGGAACAGGTCTGTACATAGTCTTCCTCAAACAGTGGCTTTCCAAAAGTAATAATAGAGAGCATTAAGTCATTTAGGTCAGTAATTATCCATCCAGATATCTATCATCTACCTATTTCATATTTTTACTCCACTTGGTTCCAGAAAGGACCGAAGTACTTTTCATAAATACATATAAGATAACCTTAAATAAAACTTTACTATAGTGATACATTTTCTAATTTTAAGAGTGATATGAGATCTTTCCAAGAACCTTAACATTATCTGTTTTTTATTTTAGTTTTTTATTTTTTTATTCTCACCCGAGGACATTCTTCGATATTTTGTTCAGATAGAGTGTGAGGGAAAGAGAGAGAGATATCGACATGAAAGGGACACATCGAGTGGCTGCCACCCACACGACCCAACCAGGGCTGGGGACAAAGTGCAACCAAGGCACATGCCCCTAGCGGGAACTGAACCCGGGTCTCTCCAGACCACAGACCAATGCTCTAACCGCTGAGCCAAACCGGCCAGGGCAACATTATCTGTTTTTTAAAAAATTGTTTCACATTGGAGTATGTCTATGTGAAAGCTTTCATTATGGCATTCATATTTTGTCTTGCTTTCTAAGTGTATGTAAATGGGGTGGCGGGGGAGGTATGCCCAAATCCCACCCAATCCCCAAGTCTCACTAACTCAGAATCTGAGGGAAAGAAGGGTATGCATGTGTTTATTTGGTATATCTGTATATATATCTCCTCTAGATAATTCTGACAGGCCTCCATGTTGAAAATCAATGTAACAATATAATTTTGTATTTTCTGAAGTAAAATTACACTTTTAGTGGTGATCCTGAAAATTGCTACTGAGGATATTGAATAACTAGTATCCCTATTCCAAGTTCAGAACCTAGTTTAAATTTCACCTCCCCATGTGTTCCTTAAACTAGAATTAATCTCCCTCTTTCCATATTCCCCAAACACTCCGCACTTTTCTTCTTATATGTACTACTATTTGTCCTGTTTTATATTTCTTTTATTTCCATCTGTCTTTTCAGCTAGTATATGGAATCATAGACGTTTGGGGCAGGGGAGAGAAGAGTGGAGAAGCTATAATCCCTCCCCCATATTTCTAATTCCTATAATGCTTTTGCTAGTCAGTAATTTGTAGTTAATCAATGTTGATTGAGTTTGGATTAAATATAAAATATTAAATGGTATTAAAATTACAATAAAGTTTCGAATTATCAAATTATTCCATTATCCTCTCTTAAAATATATTATTACTACTTTCATAGCCCTGGCCAGTTTGGCTCAGTGGTTGGAGCGTTGGCCCAAGGACCGGAGAGTCCCGGGTTCAGTTCCCGCTAAGGGCATGTACCTCTGTTGCAGTTTGTCCCAGGGCCCGGTTGGGGTCCTGTGGGTGGCAACCACTCAATGTGTCTCTCTCACATGGATGTTTCTCTCTCTCCCTCCCTCTCCTCCTCCCACTCTATCTGAAGATAGATGCAAAAAAAAAAAAAAAAAAAAGTCCTGGGGTGAGGATTGAAAAAAGAAATATATTATTATTACTTTTATAGTATTTCATATCAATGGTGTTTTTATTTTATTTTTAGCTTTTATTTTCTTAATCCTCACCTGAGGATATACATTGATTTTAGAGAGAGAGGAAGGGAGAAAGAGAGAAACATATTGATATGAGAAATATCAATCATTTGCTTCCCGTATGTACCTTTGGGATCAAACCCACAACCTAGGTATTTGCCCTGATTGGGAATGGGACCCACAGCCTTTAGGCGGTGTATGGAATGATGCTCCAAACAACTGAACCACACCAGCCAGAGCTCAATGGTGTTTTTAAACTTTGAACTTGAACTTGAAACTAGCTAAAAATTGTAACAGTAGGAATTTTTAAGCAATATAACTCTTCAAAGAACAGTAATATAGGCTTAATTCACAAGAACCACAACTGGTTCACATCCTTTATATAATCATTTGTTAATCTTCTAACCAAATCCTAGTACTAAACACAAATAAACAACTCTGGATCTTATGAAATAGTGGACATTATAGACGAGCTCACATTTTCTATCTCATTGCATATAAATTTATTCTAAAAAGGAATTGCATCAAATTCTGTTCCAATAAAAAATTGTCTGTAAGACAATTCTAATTAGATAAAAAAATAAACAATTATAAAACAAATCACCAAGGTGAATGAGTTTTAAAAGATATGTGTCATCAAGGTTAAAAAATGTTAGGATAATTTATAAAAACTTAAGTCTTTGATCTAGTTTTGCCTGTTTCCCCTTTAAATTCTAGGAGCTTTCCTTGTTGCTTAGAAATCAAGGATGTCTGAATGGCAGTACTTGGACAAACTGCCTGAGGAAATATTTATTACATTCTTAATCTCTTTATTAAAGACCTTCTTTTTCTTTCCAGCCTAAGGAAGGTCTGGTGTAGACAGAATAGGAAAGCTCAGAGATGGTGAGTGGCACAAGAACTCCATAGGGACTCAGGAAAGAATAACCACATGACAACAGACAGAGTAGAAAAAAATGAATTTCATTTCCTCATTGTGAGTCCCCTCTGGGTGCCTTGGTTGGGGACCCTTGGCATGATTCAAGAATTAAACCATCTGACTCTATGTACAGAAGTTTTCAGAGGCACAACTGAGTATACTAAAGTGGTATTACTACCTACCAAGAACATGATATTTCTGTGTGCATGTATGCCCAACTTATTTCCAAATGTATTTGGAAAAATAGAAAATAGGGTTCCTTGGTACTAGAGCGATATCTTTAAAATGCACGTGACCATTTCATATCCACGTATAGGTTTCTTTGGGAATGCTTGCTCAAGTCAGGCTCCTAAGGACCCATATTTATCGCATATGTGTTCTCTGGTCATAGCTCATTGGCACATCCTGTCTATCTCATGGGCCAGTCAGATTTGCTTCCTCCTAGGAATTTAGAATTGGAATCCAGAAAGCTGGGCACGTTAATAAGGAAGGGATAAGAAACTACACTGGGGAGATCTGTTTTGGGCTCTGGGTACAAATAAATCAGCACAGAACTGGAGAGATCTATTTTGGGCTCTGGATACAAATAAATCAGCACAGAATGTCAATCTACAGAGAAAAACTAAAGAATGATGCAGACTCATAAAGAATAGTAGAGCAAAACAGTGATGGCCCATTTAGTTCCTGAGAGCTTTCCTGTTTATGAGATCTAATAGCATTTTCTACTATTGCCCTGTAAGATGTGTCTTTCATTAAACCTTATACTAGAATTTTCTTGACTTTAAGTTATTATCTGTGGGTTTCTATTACTTACAACCAGAAGATTCCTGACAAAGACATGGTATTCCATTAGGATGTGTTCTCTTAAGCCTCTGTTATGTTTACATTGGAAATGAACAGCATTCAGCTGTCAGTTTGTCAGCATCAATTATATGTTATGGCCCAAGCATTGTTGAGAACCTAATTGCATATAACTTGTGAAAATGACTTTTGGAGCTGCTTCAGGATGGTTAGTTAGGGAGTCCTGCTATATTCCCCGGAAGACATAGAGTGCCCTTTCTGTAATGATGGTAATATTGTCTCTCATGCATGTTATTGTTTTGCGTTAATAACAAAATGAAATATAAAAGCTCCAGGCAATAGCCAGGTAATGCAACATGAGGCCTGGGATGCAGCTTATCACACAAACCCAGACATAGAGCCAGATACCAGTCCGCCATGAGCAGATAGTCCAGGAGGATTTGAGTATTTCCCGCAGCTATTCATAATGAAGGAGGTGTTTTGCTTCTATTTACAATTTGTTGTGTAGGTAATGTTCTTCTCTTTTAAAAAGAAATATGTAATCAGCCAGTTCCCCTGCAAGACAACATCTAGTTTACCCAGAAAACAGTATAGTTTCTCCCATAAATACAGGGAATTCCTTATTGTCCTACTTGCAGTGATGGGACATATAAGACTTCTGGATTGAAGCCTAGGTCACATTTGTAAACTTGCCATCATTTCTAAAATAGCATTATATTTAACTTTTTAAACATTTAATTAATTAATTTATTTTTGTTACAGATGTTTCTCCTTTTCCCCCCCACTGATACCCCCCTCTTCCACCCTCCCCACCCTATTCCCAGCTTTGTTGTTCATGCCCATTTTTCATGCATACATGCATATAAGTTCTGTGGTTTATCTCTCCCCCCCACCCTCTCTTCTGGGAATTGTCAGTCTCTACCCCACTTCCACGTCTCTGGGACTACCCCATTCCTCAGACTGTTATGTTCATTATATTCCACAAATAAGTGAGATCATGTGATATTTGTCTCTCTCTGCTTGGCTTGTTTCACTTAGGACAATACTCTCCAGATCCCTCCATGTCGTCTCAAAGGATAAGAGATCTTTCTTTCTTACAGCTGCATAGTACTCCATTGTGTATATGTACCACTGCTTTTTTTACCCATTTGCCTACTGATGGACATTTGGGGTGTTTCCATATTTTAGCTATTGTAAATAGTGCTACTATGAAAATGGGGGTACATATATTCTTTCTGATTGGTGTTTCAGGCTTCTTAGGGTATATTCCTAGAAGTGGGATCACTGGGTCAAATGGAAGTTCAATTTTTAATTTTTTGAGGTAGCACCATATTGTTTTCCATAGTGGCTGCACCAGTCAGCATTCCCACCAGCAGTGTACTAGAGTCCACTTTTCTCCACATCCTCACCAACACTTGTTGATTTGTTTGATGATTTGCTGATGGCGGCCATTCTGACAGGTGTGAGGTGATACCTCACTGTTGTTTTAATTTGCACCTCTCTGATGATTAGTGATGTTGAGCATTTCTTCATATGTCTCTTAGCCATTTGTATGTCCTGTTTGGAGAGGTGTTTATTTAGTTCCTCTGCCCATTTTTAAATTGGGTTCTTTGTCTTCCTTTTGTTAAGTTGTATGAGCACTCTCTATATATTGGAAATTAACCCTTTTTCTGATGTATCATTGGCAATGATGTTCTCCCATAGAGTGGGTTGCCTTTCCATTTTGGTGGTTGTTTCTTTTGCTGTGCAGAAGCCTTTTAGTTTGATGTAGTCCCATGTGTTCATTTTCTTCTTTGTTTCTGTTGCCTTAGTGCTTCCACTTTTTTTTTTTATATGAATTTTTATTTATTTTTTTGTTACAGATATTTTACCTTTTTACCCCATTGGCACCCCACAGCCCCCTCCACCCTGTCCCCGGCTTAGTTGTCCATGTCCATTGGTCATGCATACATGCATATAAGTTCTGTGGTTTATCTCTTCCCACCCCCCCACCCCCCATCCCCTCTTCTGAGGGATGTCAGTCTGTGCCCTTCTTCCATGTGTCTGGGTCTACTGTATTCCTCAGACTGTTATGTTCATTATATTCCGTATATAAGTGAGATCATGTGGTATTTGTCTTTTTCTGTTTGGCTTCTTTCACTTAGGATAATACTTTCCAGGTCCCTCCCTGAAACACCAATCAGGAAGAATATATGTACCCCCATGTTCATAGCAGCACTATTTACAATAGCTAAGATCTGGAAACAGCCCAAGTGTCCACCAGTAGACGAATGGATAAAAAAGCTGTGGTACATATACACAATGGAGTACTATGCAGCGGTAAGGAAGAAAGATCTCTTATCCTTTGAGTGCTTCCACTTTTTTATACCTTGCTCTATTTCTTTTCTCAATGACCTGTAGTTTTCTGCGAATATGTCCTTTATTTCTTTGGTTAAGTTTATTCCTAGGTATCTTAATTTTTTTGCTGCAATCGCAAATGGGATTGTTTTTTTAGTTTCTCTTTCTGTGACTTTATCATTGGTGTATAAGAATGCTGTCGATTTCTTGACGTTAATTTTGTATCCTACTACTTTGCCAAATTCATTTATTAAGTCTAGTAAATTTTTGATGGAGTCTTTAGGGTTTTCTATGTATACTATCATGTCATCTGCGAATAGTGACAGTTTCACTTCCTTCTTTCCAATTTGGATCCCTTTTATTTTTCTTTTCTGTCTGATTGCTGTGGCTAAGACTTCCAGTACTATGTTAAATAAGAGTGGCGAAAGTGGGCATCCTTGTCTTGTTCCTGTTCTTAAGGAAGTGCTTTTAGTTTTTGCCCATTGAGTATGATGTTGGCTATAGGTCTTTCATATATGGCCTTTATTATGTCAAGATATGGTCCCTCTATTCCCAGATTGCTGAGCATTTTTATCAGAAATGGGTGCTGGATTATGTTGAATGCTTTTTCAGCATCTATTGATATGATCATATGATTTTTCTTTCATTTTGTTTATGTGGTGTATCACATTTATTGATTCACAAATATTGTATCAGCCTTGCATACCTTGGATAAATCCCACTTGGTTATGGTGAATAATTTTTTTGATGTATTTCTGGATCCGATTTGCTAATATTTTGTTCAGGATTTTGGCGTCTATGTTCATCAGGGATATTGGCCTGTAGTTTTCTTTCTTCGTAGTGTCTTTTCCTGGTTTTGAAATTAGAATTATGCTGGCCTCATAAAACGAGTTTAGAAGTCTTCCTTCTTCTTGAATGTTTTGAGATAATTTGAGGAGAATGGTATTAGTTCTTCTTTGAATATTCGGTAAAATTCCCCCGTGAAGCCATCCGGGCCTGGGCTTTTGTTTGCTGGGAGAGTCTTGATTACATCTTCAATTTATTTAATTGTTATTGGTCTGTTCAAGTTTTCCATCTCTTCCCGGTTCAGTTTTGGGAGACTAGGTGTTTCTAGAAATTTGTCCACTTCACGTAGATTGTCGAATTTGTTGCCGTATAATTGTTCATAATATTGTTAACAATCCTTTGTATTTCTGTGGTGTCAGTTATTATTTTTCCTCTTTCATTTCTGATTTTGTGTATTTGGGTTCTCTCTCTTTGTTTCTTGGTGAGTCTAACAAAGGGTCAATCAATCTTGTTTACCTTTTCAAAGAACCAGCTCTTTGTTTCATTGATCCTTTGAATTGCTTTTTTGGTCTCCATGTCATTTATTTCTGCTCTGATCTTTACTACTGCCTTCCTTCTACTTGCTCCGGGGTTTTCTTTCTAGTTCTTTAAGTTGTGAGGTTAGAGAGCCTCTTAGAAAATTTTCTTTTTTCTTGAGGTAGGCCTGTAGTGTTATGAACTTCCCTCTCAGAACTTCTTTTGCTGCATCCCATAGATTTGTGTTGTTGTGTGTTCATTTTCATTGGTTTCCAGGAAGTTTTTAATTTCTTCTTTGATCTCCATGGTAACCCATTCATTGTTCAATAACATGGTATTTAGCCTCCATGTTTTCAAATGTCTTTGCATGTTGTTGTTGCAATTGACTTCTAGTTTCATGCCATTGTGATCTGGAGAAGATTCTTGATATGATTTCAATCTTGAACTTGTAGAGACTTAGTTTGTGCCCTAACATGTGGTCAATCTTTGAGAATGTCCCATGTGCACTTGAGAAGAATGTGAATTTTTCAGTTTTGGGGTGTAATTCTCTGTAGATATCTATTAAATCCATTTGGTCTAGTGTTTCATTTAGAGTCTTGTTGTGATGTGGGTCTCTTGTAAACAACGTATATGTGAGTCATGCTTTCTTTTCCAGTCAGCTACTCTGTGTCTTTTTATCAGAGCATTCAAACCATTCACATTTAAGGTGATACTTGATATGTGCTTATTTATTGCCATTTTTGTTAAGTGTGGTTCTATTTTTCTTCCTATTTCTTCTACTAATGACAGCAGTCCTTTTAGCATATCTTGCAGTGCTGGTTTGGTGTTAATATATTCCCTTAGCCTTTTATGTCTGGAAAGCTCTTTATTTGACCTTCTATTTTGAATGATAGCCTTGCTGGATAGAGCAGTCTTGGATTCAGATCCTTGTATTTCATGACCTTGATTACTTCGTGCCACTCTCTTCTGGCCTGTAGTGTTTCTGTTGAGAAGTCAGCTGAGAGTCTTATGGAGTTTCCTTTGTAGGTAACCTGTTGCTTATCTCTTGCTGCCTTGAGGATTCTCTCTTTGTCTTTAATTTTTGGCATTTTAATTACTATGTGTCTTGGTGTGGGCCTGTTTGGATTCTTCTTACTTGGGGCTCTCTGTGCTTCTTGAACTTGAATGCCATCTTCCTTTACTAAATTAGGAAAGTTTTCTGTCACTATTTCTTCAAATAAATTCTCTAACCCTTGCTCATTTCTTCCTCTTCGGCGACTCCTATGATGCAAATCTTATTACATTTCCAGTTGTCCCACAGTTCTCTTAAGCTATCTTCCTGTTTTTTAATTGTTTTTTCTTTTTGGTTTTCTGATTGGTTGATATTTTCTAGCCTGTCTTCTAATTCACTGATCCAGTCCTCAGCTTCCTCTACGCTGCTGGTTAGTCCTTCCAATGTGTTCTTTATTTCTGCTATGTCATTCTTCATTTTCACTTGGTTCGTTTTCAATGTTTCTATATCTTTGCTCATGGTGCTGATGTCCTTACTCATGCTGTTGAGCTTCCTCAAGATCATGGCTCTGAACTCTATATCTGATAATTTGCTTAACTGCATTTCATTGATCTCATCTTCGATAGTTCTCTTGTTCTTTCATTTGGGATTTGTTTCTTTGTTTCACCATTTTGGCTATCTCAGTGGGTTTTGGAGCCTGCCAAATTTTCCCTGTGGGTGTTGGTGTTCTGCTGTTTGTGGCTCCCTCTACTGGGTTTGGATGAGCCTGGGTGGGCCCACATTAAACACTACTGTCAAGTCTTTCTTTCCTGGGTAGATTTGCAAGCCCAGGAATGGTTCAGTTATCCTGTAGCTTTTTCCTGGAGGCTAGTAGTCTCAGTTACTCAGTGCCTTGGAATGTAGCCCTGGTGTTCTGCATAAGAAGATTTCCTGAGGGTGGGATAGACGCTGATTGTTAATGAGCCTCAATTTGCATTTCTTTGCCTCACCTGGGAAAGGCTGAATCTCTGAGGTAGGTTGCTGTTTTCCCCCACATCTCTGGGAAAGAGCACACTGGCCACCGTCCTTTATGGCCGCAACTCGGCAAAAACTCTGAGTTCCCTCCAAATCCAGGTTGTCCCTACAGAGTTCCAGCCCAGTCTGCCCTCCCTTTGCTGTAGCCCCCAGGTGAGTGGCTGTGGCTATTTTAGCACTCTGTCCTGGCTTTCTGTGGAGTGGGCTTGGTCTTTATTCCCTCAGCGTGCTACTCACAGCTGAGACTGCTGCTGTCCATGGGCTCCCAGCCCTACACCCTCTTGCACCTCCGCAGATTGCACCAGTGTCCCTAGTTATATGATCCTATCCTGCTGCTTTTCTGTTGCTTTTTTCTGAGGATTTGTCTTTATTTTAGTTGTAATTCTCGTTTGGTCCTGGGAGATCATCTGTATAGCTTCTATTCACTCCACCTCCATTCTCACATCCTCTAAACCTATCTTGTATGCAGCTGGGTTTAACAGGCCTCTCTGGTGCCCTGCATCCTGAAGGTCCCACGGGTAATTGGATAGCACAGTCCCTTTGGGGACCTGGCTCTATGCCTATGTTATGGGCTGCTGGGTCACACTGGCCTCTCTGGTCCTTCAACACTCCACAGGCCCCACGGGTAACTAGATTGTGCAGTCCCTACTGGATTGCACAGGCCTCTCTGGTGCTTCAGCACCCCCACAGACCCCATGGGTAACTAGATCGCACAGTCCCTGCTGGGTTGCACAGGCCTCTCAGGTATTTCAGCACCCAACAGGTCCCGCAGGTAACTAGATCACACAGTCCCTGCTAGGTTGCACAGGCCTTTCTGGTGCCACCGCTGCAGTTCCTGAGGGCGGGCAGCTAGATCGCACCAGTCCCTCTTGGGCTCTGGCTTCTCACTGCTCTTGTGAGCTGTTGGACTGCACAGCCTCTGTGGCGCCCCAGGTCCCGCTGCTGGCAGCTGGGGAGTGCTGTTGCCCCATCGGGCTCAACTCCTGCTCAGCTTTTGTTGTAGTTTTTGGGGATGGGTCTCAGCTGCTGGTCTGTGCTTCTGTGGCCTGGGGATAGATGTCTGCTCCCAGCTTATGTTGCTGGGGGTATATCTATACTCTGATCAGGCTGCTACTGTGGGGGATGGTGCTGGGCTCTTGGCTGTCCACAGCTTCCACGACTGGAACCTTGGGAGCTCCACTACTGTGCACCAGTCTGTGTTGACACAGAGTGTCCACTGGTTCGATGGTTCCAGGTGTGCTGGTGGGCTCAGGTTGCTGGGCCCTAGCCGCTCCCACTGCCTCCTCCCAGGGAAGACCTGGGATCTTCCAAAATCGTGGGACCTCCCTGTGGTGCAGGGAGAAGCGCCCTGAAGGCCACAGCACAGGAACCTTCTGCTCTGCATCTCTGCATTGCTCGGGTTTGGTCATCCAACTTCAGATACACTCACACTCTCTTACACACTCGCTCACTCTCTCACACACTCACCCTCCCTCCAGTCCTGCCCGCAACCATCTTCTCTTCCCCCAGTTAAACTTTTTTTCTATATTTAACTTTTAAATCAATGTGGAAATGAAACTCAGACCGCACAATTCATCATCTAAATTTGGACACATTTAAGAGTAAAAAAAGTGTGCTGTTAGTATAATGCTGGGACACAGGCATAAATTGGGGCTGCCATAGGCAAACTGAAGGATCGTCACTCTACTCTTGGGCTTTGAATTCAGTTTCTGAGTGACTTACATATTGAGAAGCCCGAAGGTTCTCAGCTTTTTATTTTATTTTATTTTATTTTTTTTTATCCTCACCCGAGGATATTTTTCCATTTTTTTGTAGAGATAGAGTGGGAGGGAGAGAGAGGAAGGGAGAGAGAGAGAGAAACATCGACGTGAAGGGACACATCGAGTGGCTGCCACCCGCACGACCAACCAGGGCCGGGGGCAAACTACAACCGAATTACGTGCCCTTAGCGGGAACCTAACCCGGGTCTCTCCGGACCGCAGGCGTCGCGACGCTTTAACCGCTGAGCCAAACTGGCCAGGGCTCAGCTTTTTTTTTTTTTAAACTTTATAAAACATATTCATTATATGCTCAGTGGAAACCAGACAAAAACTTATACAGTTGGTGAATAAATGATGATTGTGGCTAGACAAATCACTTGGTGGAGAATGTCATTGTTTTACAATGTGCATAAAGACCACAGGTGTATGGGTATAAGACGTGGGCTACTATAAGATTCATTAGGTTCAATCTCTTAATTTTAATATAGTCACGTTGGAACAATGTTAATCATCATCATAATCATCTAGCTAACATTGTTACATGATAGACATAGTGCTATTTGTTTTATTTATTTTATCTTCACAACTGGCATGGTTTTTGAACAAATCAAATTGTAGCTGCCATTTTGGAGACTTGCCCACAATCCCACCACTAATCACTAGCTGTATAAACTGGGCTGCTCTGGGGCATTTATCACCTCACTTTAAGTTTAAGTGGATTGTATTTCATGAGCCTAAAGTCCCTCTTAGCTTTTAACAGTCTATAGTCAGTGATATAAACATCTAAGAATTTTACGTTTTGGGGGAATACTTTGATTGTTTTGGTTCAGGTAAATCCTTAATACAAAATAGAGACTGTGTATGTCTGTGAAAGAATATTATAAATATGTTTTATATACATGTACTTAGTATAAAAGCAATCTTTGTGATGCATTTATAGGTTGACAGCATGGCTAGTATCAAGTATCTGGACTAGAATCCAGCCACCTATTTACTCCACAAATTTACAAAAATTACTTAATTATCTTGAGCCTTAATGCTTTCAAACTATAAGGTGGGAGTAAGAACTGTAAAATTAGAATATAAAGCTAGTTTTTAGTGATATTGTCAGTATTCAATGATGTGTAGTATGTTAAAATATCCACTTTATACCAGATTAATAGATGTATACAATCAATAAATAAAAAATCCCTTTCTTATTACAATGTTAGTGTCATTATTGAAAATTTGTATCGTAAATGTAGACCACCAATGGACTCTCTTCCCAATATTGACTTTTACTGTTAGAGGCAGTAATTATAGGAAATAAAAGAATATCCATAATTATATGCATTATCTGAGTCAAACATACCTGGGCTCAAATACCTTTTCTAACCTTCTCAATATAGGACCTTGGAAAGGTTACTTAGGCTCACAGAGTCTCTTTTTTCTCTGTAAATAATGAATGAGCAATGTATGTGAATCACATGGCACGAGTCCTAGTTTATAGTCAATAATATTCACTATTATTACAATTATTATGGTTAAGATATATTGGAGAACAGAAGTCAAGGTCTTCATTTAAAGTGGAGAACAGAGACATTTCCATAACAACTTTATATAGTACATGTAGACTACAGAAGTGTCTGTAAGTGAAGAATGGTGATTGAGACAACATACCACATGGAAACTTCATCAGCACTGTGTTGTTCCTACATGGTCATTATTGAGCCATCTATCATGGACTGGCCACAATGTCAGGACTCCTAAGTATCCTAATAGCTTCAGATTTACAGTAGGGTTACAGATCTATTTTACTGTATGGAACTCCTGACAGTGAAGTCAAAAGCTTGGATCAATGAACTCTGCAAATAGTGTTAAGTCTGCTTTTAATCATTTTATTGGTGAAGCACAACAATTTGATTAGTAACAAACACATTTTTTCCTGGGCCCTACTTGTTCTTGTAAACATTATTTTGGGGGAAACCACTCTTGCAACCTGTTGATAAGAAATCTAATATGGAATATTAATGACCACATTTAGAGAATCATAGCTGTGATAGTAATGAGGACAGACAATATGAGTGATGATTCATCTAATGTGTATCAGAAACAGAACTGAAAACTTGATTTTACCTGCAGTGTCTCAATGAATCCTAACTTTAAGTACATTTTTATCAATTTATTTTATTTTATTTTTTTAGAGAGAGATGATGGGAGAGAGAGATAGAAACACCAATGTGAGAGAGATATATTGATCAGCTGCCTCCTGCAGACTCCCTACTGGGGATCGAACCTACAACCGGGGCATGTGCCCTGACTAGAAATTGAACCATGATCTCTCAGTCCATGGGATGACGCTCAACCCACTGACCCACATCGACCAGGCAATGAATCCTAACTTTAAAAATGCATGACTTAAACAAAGGTAAAAAACTTCATTGTAAAGATTCTGAATTTTCTGGTTCCAAGAGATCTTTTCCTTGGGCTTTTTTCAACTGAATCTAAATTCTTTTTGAGGAGAAGGATGTAGATTTAGTAGATTCTTGGCCAACCTCTAGTCCCAAATTCATAGATTTGGAAGTTCTTTAAGGTCTTTGGCTTTATCCTAGCTCTCCACCTGCCTGAGCTGGGAACTATGGATTCCCTGTGGATGTTAAAACCCCAACTTGTCCTTCCTTCCCCAGGACTTGGACTTATATCAGGGTCTGATGGCCCTGCGTATAAATTCCTATTTACCACTCTAGCTTTGAATTTTTTCTGTTTTTGTATCCAGTGATTTCTCATTCCATCTTTCAACTTTGGTTTTGATATAGTTATATTTATATGTTTTACCCAACATTTTTGGATAAAAATGTTTGGAATGGAACCAAGGGCCCATCAGCTTAATCTTCAGATTTCAGTATAAATGAGGATTTGACGTCTGATCTTTAAATCTCCAAGAATGCCATGTCTAATGTTCATCACAAACTGAATTGCCATGGGGAAATGAGAGCCAGGATCCCAGAGCCCGTCACAATATGGAAGGTCATTTGGGAAAGCAAAGCAGTCTCCTACCCTTAAATATTTAATATCTGAAATAAACACCGCACACTCTGATGACAGTGAGACTGAAAATTTTAAAACTTTGGGGAGTAACTGGTTCTACTAGAAATAAGCACACAAGGTCAGGTAGTATTTGTGGAATGCTCAGGTAGTGATTATGGAGTGTTCACTTTCAAGTGGGAAAGTGGTGATCACCCCAGGAAGTTACACCCACCTTAGTGCAGCCCTCTCAGAACATGGAGCTCAGTCAGGACAGAGGTATGTGCTTATCCTTGTGATGTCGGGGTTCCTAGCAGAAGTCACACTGCTTTATGTGTCTCAGGTTCCTAAAGTCTTTAAGCAAAATTTTTACGTGGTTACCTGAATTATAGCATTGGCACCATAACTGTGTCTTCCAACAAAATCTAAATTGATGTAAAAATGTTCTGTTTCTTTAAACACAAATTTTCACATTCCTGCAGGGTTTTCCCATTTCTGTTTTCCCTGCCAGTTTGCTTGGCTGGTTCTCTGGGACTTGGTGACAGTGCTGGACAGTCTGAGTAGGGCTGTGCTGTGACAGGGACTGATGAGGTCTGGAGCAGCAGGGATGTGCACAGACTAACAATATTCTTTTCTTTTCTTTTTCTTTTTCTGCATTTAAAAAGTCAGATTACTTGTGAATAAATACATATTGGAAGGTTATTAAAGCAAGCGAGTACTGCATTGCCAACTACAGAAGTTCACAGGCTTCCTAGAGGAAAGCTGGCTGGGGATTATTTCAGGATGCTGGGAATCACATTTTTAGAGTCAGGCCTCTCTGTGCTTTGCTGCCTCTAACAGAACTGAGGGAAGGGACCAGGGTAAACCAAGGTGGGATGCTTACATACTTACACTGCCCCCTTTCCCTTTAGCCCTCAGCATTACCTTGTCAAATGACAGGAAACAAACCAGGTGTTCATCAATAGGATGAGTGAGTTAACAAAGTACCATATCCATACAATGGAATATTACTCAGCCATGAAAATGAATGAAATGCTACAAAGTGAATGAACCTTGAAAACATTATGCTAACTGAAATAAGTCAAACACAAAAGGACAAATATTGTATGATTCCACTTATATGAACTATCTAGCACGGGCAAGTTCATAGACATAGAAAATAGACTAATAGTTACCAGGGTTGAGGGAAAGAAGGGAGTGGGGAATTATTGTTTAATGGGTACAGAGATTTTGTTTGGAGTATTAAAAATTTTAGAGATGGCTAGTGGTGATTGTTGCACAGTACTGTGAATGTAATTAATGCCCATGAACTGTATACAAAGAAATGGTTAACATGGCAAATGTTATGTTAATATATTTTATCATGCACACATACATCACACACACACACACACACACACACACACACACACAGTCAAGGGAACTATCACTTCTGAAAAGATGGTGTAGGCATACTTTTCTCTATTTGTCTAAATACAGCTAAAAACTCTGGATGTGATATAGAAAACATAAGAAGACTCTGAAAGTTCAAGAAGAGGGCAACCCACTAGGCACCTTGAGAGCGAAGGAATGACACAGTTGTGACTTTCCTGGGTTTTCTTTTTGCTTAATATAGAGAAGGTCCTAGAGAAGTCGGCAGTCTGGAAACACTAAGAGTTGCAGACAAAAAGAAAGCCCTAAGAAAAACCAGTTAGACATTGAAGATGCTGGTGCCGAATTTGATGGGAGAGTGGAGGGGCTGGACCTGACAATAGGGTTGATTCTGTTCCTATTCCTAGGGAGTAGCCCCTGGTATTGTTGTAGCTGCAAAAATTGCTGAAAAGTTGTCAAAGACACCAACTCCCCTAAACTGCCCCTCACTCAACAATACAAAGCCTTTGCTTTAATCTAAATGTATTCAAAATGTTACCTCTTCACTAATTTCTCATCTTCCCAGAAAATTTAGAATGACTGGCTTGATACCCTGTGCAGAGAGGGGCTCCTTGGTTATTGAAGCTCAATACAATGCATGTGGAGACCCAACAACCCAGGTAAGTGTATCCAAACTAAAAATGCTTCCTGGGGAGGAATTACACCTAGAACTACCAGTGTTTCAGCACTTTTAAACAGGAACCCAAACCCAGGAAATCCTATAAGTCAAACTGTCATCCCTGGTAAAGATTAGTTCACTTTTAATCCTGTGCAAAGAATAATGTAACACAAAAGAGGACCTCAGGTGCACACACAATAGGGCAGAGAGTGAGGTAAAGGCTGGAGGTTGAGTCTCATTTGTGTCCCTTCTATCTTTGTGGAACTGAACAAATAACTCTTCTCTGTTTTCTCTTCTGTAAAATGGGAATGATAACATAATAATAATAATAATAATAATAATAATAATAAATAATTTTAAAGATTAAAAAAGTTGCTAGTTGCTCACAGCTCCTGTTATAAACAACTCTTATAAACTTCTGGAAAACAGGGACTCTCTTCATCTTTAGAATATTCCAGAAAAACCTGTTGCCTTGTAGACAGTAGGAGGACCTCACTGGCCAAAGCAGTGTCCAATGCTGAGCACTTAGCACCGGCACTCAAGTTCTTTCTGAGATGCTGAGAACCTGGGAGAACTCATCTTTCCATCCTGGGGCCCGGAGACCCACACTGTGCAGCCAGGGACCCTGTTCTTGATGCTTTCGCAATGTAGCCACTCTTGTCCCAGGCTTTAATGTCGCAGCGGCAGGGCCAATGGCCACTGTTCTTCATTAAAACTCTGACAAACAATCACATCATCTCTTTTTTATATACTTCCGTGGGAAGATATCAGGATTATCTTGGCTTCCTGAGATCTATTTAAACCATGAAACCACCCTATGAAATGGACTTTGTATCCCTATCTTGCAAGTTATGAAACCTGACGGGTTGAGTGATTATGTTAAGCTTATCAATTTAAGCATGGGAAGTATAAACAAAATTCAACACTTACTTCATATTTGATCCACTAGGTCCTACTCTCCTGGCACCAAAGAAAAAGAATTTAACACTCATATCCTCTATGCTTGCCCTTCCCCGCCCCCTTAGTTACCTGAGGGACTTTAATTTCCTAAATCACAAGGTGATAGGTAGATTTTAGAGAAATGAAGAAAACTGTAGGCACAGAGTTCACTGAGGGGTCTAGATATTTAATTAAAAAGCCTCTAGAAAAAAACATAAAGAATTTCCTTTATGTATACACTGGTTGCAATTAGGTCATACTTAGTTAAAATGCATTTATGGGGCACCCTAAGTCAAGACTTAATGAAATTTGTCATTAATTTCAGTGCTATAAAAGGATAACCACACAGTTTCATTCTTGGGTGTCTTCTCTTGGTTATTTACATGAATTATTTATCTTATGTCTAGAAATGTAATACATGTCAGAGAGCTGCAAATTACACAATCCATCTTAGGTTTTGTATTTTGCTGTCAAAATGGGTAATCAATCTCGGCTATTAGTTTTATTTATTAAACCCAGCTTAAGAAGTAGAGGTTTGACCCCATTTTACATTATGCTAAAAACAAAGATAGTTAGTCCAAGATGTTGTTGGATGCAGTGAAAGTAAAAAGAAAACCAATTTAAGTGAAAGGTGAATTAATAAATGCTGTGCCAATCCTGCATGTCAGGACTGAGGGAGGAGATTAATGTATTGCCTGTGACAAGGCAGAAATCAGAGCATGCTGGCCAGTAGGTAAAAACATTGAATGAAATAATGGCTTCAAGTGTCATTCTGAATTAGTGAAACAAACTTTGGAAATTTTAAGAAGTGAACTCTCAGATGTGCCTAATCCACCAGCTTCCTCCTACCTGATATTTCTAAAAAAATAATGTTAGTTTCTATCCCAGGATCCTCAAGCAAAATGTATCAGAACGTTATATTCGTCAGTAAGTCCAATGACAGACTGACCAGAAAAACTGATGATGGAATCCTGAGTTGGTTTTTGTAGGCTGCCTTTTATTTCAAAGGAAAGTGCATAATAAAGTAAGGGAAGATGCAGACCCTAGGACCGTGCATCTGAGCTCAGGGAGAGGGAGGAGGAAGGAGGATGACCCTCCCACCCAAAACAAACAACCAAGAACTGAATTCAAACATACTCAGATATTTGCATCTTGTTTTTCCTCTATTTCATATTACAAATTGTGTTTATCACCCAACTTCTTAAAACAGATGGCAATTTTAAGCTTTCCAAACTGCTAACTAATTAACTTTTATTAAGTAGAATAAAATTGTGTAGAATCTCAGGAACCTGGCTACTAAATTATATTGCAGATAGAGAGAAGTGGTATGTTTTAGAATCAATGAGGGGCTTTTAAGGATGTTTTTTCCTCAGTGTTCATAAACCTCTTTTCTCAGGCAGCAAGGCCTTTTGTGCACTGCTTTGCTCCACCTAGAAGATTCTCTGTCCTCATTCTTCCTGCATCCTTCCTATTTAACTCATCCTCAACCTTCAAGTCTCAGTGTACAGTCCTTTTTTAGGGAAACTTTGTTAATTCTCCAGACTAACTCCGTTTCCTTTGTTATAGAGTCTCACACTTTTCACAAGACCTTCTTTTCATAGCAGTAAAATGTGCATTTATTATGAAATTTTTTTTTTTGGCCTCTTTCTCTACTAAGGGAAAGTAAGCCCAATGAGGTCAGAGGCCATAATTTCTCATCATTTTGCCTCTACTTCTTAGCATAGTGCTTGGAGCATAGCAAGAATTCAATATTTATTAAACAAATGACTGAAAAGCAAGAGCGAGTTTACTTTTGAATTGGGAGAAAGGGAATATAAAACATAACTCCTGTGCCTTTAAAACCATTATGGGATCATTACTCTTGTAACCAATATGAAGGGACAAGTTCTTCATAGTATGTTTGCTCAGGGATGACTATGTAAATGAAATGAACAGCAACTTCATAATAAGGCTATCTGGGTAATTTGGAGTAATGATGAAAAATATTTGGATGGTTGATTTATTACTGTGCAACAAATATAAAACTGGCTTTAAAATTTACTATAATTTCCTATCATTTGGTTAGAACCAGTAAAGAAGAAAAAATTAAGGTGGACCCATTGGCTACTTATAAAAATATCACTCCTGCTCTATCATTGTAACATTTGTTGGCCTTCCAAGACATTTACTTGCTCTAATACAACAGGAGAGGTTAACAACTTAACCATGTTGTGGAGATTAAAAAACTGGACTTCCTTTTGTTGCGTGACCCCAACTACCTCCTTCCCCTACCCTTTTGCTGCCTTTAGTTCCTCTGTTCTTTGTCAGGAAAGGAGTCACCTATGGATATCCACCTCAAAACTGCAAAGGAAATTCAAGATTTAGTTCCTTTTCAGCTTGATGCTTGGCTTAGTGACAAAACCCAGCTATTGTTTTAAAGATAAATAGAATGCTGAAAAAGCATTCGACAAAATCCAGGACCCATTTCTGATAAAAACGCTCAGCAATCTGGGAATAGAGGGATCATATCTTGACATAATAAAGGCCATATATGAAAGACCTACAGCCAACATCATACTCAATGGGCAAAAACTAAAAGCATTTCCTTAAGAACAGGAACAAGACAAGGATGCCCACTTTCGCCACTCTTATTTAACATAGTACTGGAAGTCTTAGCCACAGCAGTCAGACAGGAAAGAAAAATAAAAGGGATCCAGACTGGAAAGGAGGACGTGAAACTGTCACTATTCGCAGATGACATGATACTATACATAACAAACCCCAAAGACTCCATCAAAAATTTACTAGACTTAATAAATGAATTTGGCAAAGTAGTAGGATACAAAATTAACGTCAAGAAATCAACGGCATTCTTATATGATAAAGTCACAGAAAGAGAAACTAAAAAAAAATCCCATTTGCCATTGCAGCAAAAAAATTAAGATACCTAGGAATAAACTTAACCAAAGAAATAAAGGAACTATTCGCAGAAAACCACAGGTCATTGAGAAAAGAAATAGAGCAAGGTATAAAAAAGTGGAAGCACTAAGGCAACAGAAACAAAGAAGAAAATGAACACATGGGACTACATCAAACTAAAAGGCTTCTGCACAGCAAAAGAAACAACCACCAAAATGGAAAGGCAACCCACTGTATGGGAGAACATCATTGCCAATGATACATCAGAAAAGGGGTTAATTTCCAATATATAGAGAGTGCTCATACAACTCCACAAAAGGAAGACAAAGAACCCAATTAAAAAATGGGCAGAGGAGCTGAATAGACACCTCTCCAAACAGGACATACAAATGGCTAAGAGACATATGAAGAAATGCTCAACATCACTAATCATCAGAGAGGTGCAAATTAAAACAACAATGAGGTATCACCTCACACCTGTCAGAATGGCCGCCATCAACAAATCATCAAACAAATCAACAAGTGTTGGCGAGGGTGTGGAGAAAAGGGGACTCTAGTACACTGCTGGTGGAAATGCAGACTGGTGCAGCCACTATGGAAAACAATATGGTGCTACCTCAAAAAATTAAAAATTTAACTTCCATTTGACCAAGTGATCCCACTTCTAGGAATATACCCTAAGAAGCCTGAAACACCAATCAGAAAGAATATATGTACCCCCATTTTCATAGTAGCACTATTTACAATAGCTAAAATCTGGAAACAGCCCAAGTGTCCATCAGTAGACGAATGGATAAAAAAGCTGTGGTACATATACACAATGGAGTACTATGCAGCGGTAAGAAAGAAAGATCTCTTATCCTTTGAGACGACATGGAGGGACCTGGAAAGTGTCATCCTAAGTGAAACAAGCCAAACAGGGAAAGACAAGTATCATATGATCTCACTTATTTGTGGAATATAATGAACATAACAGTCTGAGGAATGGGGTAGTCCCAGAGACGTGGAAGTGGGGTACAGACTGACAATCCCCAGAAGAGGAGGTGGTGGGGGAGGGATGAACCACAGAACTCATATGCATGTATTCCTGAACAGTGGACATGGACAACAATGCTGGGGACAGGGCGGGGAGGGAGCAAAGAGGGGAATCAGTTCAGTGCCGGAAAAAGGAGAAACATCCGTAACAAAAATAAATAAATAAATAAATAAATAAATAGATAAATAAATAGATAAATAAATAAATAAAACAAAAACAAAAACAAAAACAAAAAAGAACCACAGACATGAAAAAAATAAAATAAAATAAGATAAATAAATAAAATAAAAATTAAGGAAAAGTGGGCTCTGGAGACAGGCTCAGGGGGTTAGCCCAGCACAAGCTCCCCTTGCTCCCTCTGGTTGCGGTTGCGGTTGCGGTTGCGGTTTCGAGTCTTCTGGAGATAGTGTCTGAGGGAAGGAGAGGGGCGAGGGAATGGCGTGGGCATGCTCCTTGGAGGGAGAGTGCACTGGGGCCTTTGTCTTCAGGGGTTAAAAGGCTGGATGTTTAGGGAAAGTCCTAGGGGAGGACCAATAAAATATAAATCAGCTTTATGCTGATGTACCAAAATGAGATTTATTCTCTCAATTTGTCTGTCCTTGGGTGTGGTTGGAAAATGGCACTAATTGGATTTTGTTATCTGTCTCCCTGAGTGGGGTGATTTAAGCTATTTACTCTCTGGTTGGGGAGGAGAAGTGTAAACCATTTACTATTAATAGTCCTTGGTTTAGGGAAGGTAGGATTTGCTAGATGGCTGCGAAATGCTGTTTAACTATCTGTCTTAATTTTCCTATCTTGCTTGTCCCGGAATGTTGCTAGCTTTTTACTATCTTATAACAGATTGAATCTATAGAATATGCCTGGAATGTAGTATAAGATAGTTGGGACTTGTTTTGTAGATAGGGTTTGTTCAGGAAATGTTTCAGTAAGTTTATCTGAATATGGTTAATATTCATCATTAGGTAATGAGAGATAGTCAGGGGAGCTAGCCCAGTTTCTAGTGTCCATTTTTTATTTCTCCTGTTTCTCTCCAGGGATTTTGGGCTTTAATCTCCTTGGGAGGGGTACATGATTTTTGATGGATGGAAGGGGGAGTAAATAATACTCAGACTGTATCAAAATGTATTATCTACAAAAGAGGCTGGCTGCCTGGAGTCCTGGCTGGTGATGACTGGAACCTGGAGCCCCAAGGAGGGCGATAAAAGAGGAACAATGCCTCTCTCTTCTGCCTTGCAGGCTTGCGTGTGCTCCTTTTCAAGACTCAATGTGGGACTCGGTATCACCCATGGATTTTGATATTCATTTTAGCTTTGTAGAGTTTGTTATTGGAATTTCCTCTCATAGTCTGGCAACAGGATGCCTGACAGTCTTTGTAGTCATTCCTTTTCTTTTTCCCCCCTGAGTGTCATACATATTTTAGTGTAAAGCTGAGAAAGGCTGGATCTTAGGCTGCTATCCAGAAGTCATCTTAGAGCAAAAATGAACACATGATATTTTGAAGTTCCTTTTGGTGATTTTGTGGTTCAACAATAAGAGAAATAATAAGAAAATCTTATGATATAGTTCTTGACTGTGATTATTTACAAAAATCTGGCAAGACCAAAGTGGGGTTGGAAGATCATCTAGGCCACTATTATTACATTCCAGAGGGGAGGGACTGGGGGCCAGAACTCAGATCACTGCAGTAGAGAGAGAAGAGAGGATGCACATGAGATTTGCTAAAGGGGCAAAAAAATGTAGAGGTTACTTTTGATTGGCTGTATTTGCAATATTACCCAGGTTTCTGCCTTCACGTGACTGAGCAATTAGATGCAAAGAGCTACTTACAAAGATGGGGGTTGTGAGAGTAAATAAAGACTTTTATGAGACCAATCCTGAACTTGTTTTGGATATGTTGAGATTGAAGTGTCTGTAACATTTTTGGGTGCATATATAAGCAGTTGGAGGAAGTTACAGGGGATTAGAGATCAGGATATATATGTGGCCTAGATTGATGGTCATAATGTACTTCTTTTTTTTAATGCCAAAGACTTGAACATAATTTTCTAAGGGCAAACATGTGGACTATGAAGCTAAGACCAAAGTTAGGAGCCTTTTTTTTTTTTTTTTTTTAATTTTAAAAGCCAGAAGCTTTAAGACCATAATGCGGCATGAATAGAGGAAGAGGAGAGCACCAAAAATAAGGAAAGGCTATGAGCATGAGACAGAGGGAAAACCTGGAGACTGGGGGAAACGAGAAGGAAAGAGGAGAGTTTCTATTTAGGAATGGTTGAGTGAGTTGGATTAAGAAATACCCTCCATCTAGACACATGGAAATGGTGGCTACAAAACAAATTTCACTAAATACCTACCAGATCTCTAAGGAACACTTTCTTGCCAGGAAGGAATTCTGCTAAAGTAGTGAACAGAAGTTGATGCATTAGCAGTGCTATTTATCCCAAGGAAGTGAATGAATTTCCCAATGGTAAGCATGTAAAATGTGAATATGAGAAGGTCAAGGATGCCACAAGCCATCCATTCAGCTTCCAGAACAGGAAACATACCTTAGTAATCAGAGTTATTAAGCCTACTTGGTACCAGAGTCAAGTCTGCAATCCCCTTGTCTAGTAGGAGCCAGGACCCAGTAAAGGGACTATCTTGTCAGAAGCCTGAACAATTCCACCCACTGGCATCATACAGAAGCCTGGATGCTGGGAGGGAAAATAACCTCCTAACTGTAGAACAACACAGAGACCGCCCCAAAGAGGACAGCTTCAGAGGAAAAAAATGCAAAACATTGAGGAGACTCATATGCAAGGAAACAACACTTAAAACAAAATAATGTCATCTCTCAGAGACTTTCAAATAAAGGCTTAAACTTTTCAAAGGAGTAAAGGAAGGCATAGGGTTCTTATCCCAAGAACTGAATATTTTGGGGAAGAAAGAGCATGTATATTTTTAAAGGAAGCATACAGACATTTTAAGCAACGACAGATTGTCATTAAAATAAAGATCAGGAACTAGATTAAACAATAGATGCAGATGAAGAGAAAATTAGTGAATTGTCAAATATGCCTGATAAAATCACATAGGATGCAGAATGGAGAAATAAAGAGATGGGAAATATGTAAAAAGAAATAAAGAGACATGAAGGATAAAATGAGATGCTTCGATATACAGCTAAAAGAAGTGCCAGAAGGAGGAAGTAAAGAGCATGGTGGAGAAGCATTATTAAAATAATTATTAAAAGTTTTTTAGAGTTGAACAAAAAAAGAACCCTAAGTTTAAAAAGGCACACAGACACCAAGCAAAATAAATACAGCAAATTTGCATCTAAAAACATTGTATGATAATGCTAGACCATCAAAGATAAAGAGGAAAAAGTACAAATCTACAAGAGGCAAGACAGATTATGTATAAAGGAAAAAATGAAAATGGCACTTGACTTCTCATGTCTGATCTTGATGATCACAGAAAAGAATGAAATACCTTCAAAATGCTTGGGGCAACTATATTACTTATTCACTTAAATGTCATTCATGAAAAGGCAAATATTTTTATACATTTCTAAGGAACATTACTACTCACCAACTCTTCTAGCACGAACTGCTAATGGGTTTACTTTAACAAGAAAACAAACAAACAACGACAACAACAACTAAACCCAGAAGGAAGAAGGAAGAAGCTCACACACATATAGGAAATTGATTTATGTCTGAGTGGGTATTCAGACCAATGGGAAAAAGATATACAACTCAATAAATGGTGCTGGGGCATTCCATTCTTCTCAAGAGAAAAACAAGATAAAATTGGGTCTCTAATACACTGCGTATAAGAAAATCAATTCTCAGTGGAATAATTTGAAAGGTAAAATCATTATAGTAGGAAATATAAGAAGGTATCCTTATGACCTTAGGGTAAGGAGGAATTTATCAAACCATAAAAAAAAGGCTTGATAAATTTGACTATATTAAAAATAGAGCCCAGCCGGTGTGGCTCAGTGGTGGAGCATCAAACCATGCACCAAGAGATTGCTGGTTCAATTCCTGGTCAGGGCATAAGCACAGGTTGTGGGCCTGATCCCCAGTAGGGGCATGAAGGAGGTGGCCAATGATGTTCTCTCTCATCAATATTTCTATCTCTCTCCCTCTCCCTTCCTTTCTCTCTAAAATTAATAAAGAAAACATTTTTTTTTAAATGAAAAAAACTTCCTATATCAAAAGCAAAGATTGGTATGTAGAGCAATTTTCAGAAAACTCTAGTGGCCAGAAAGGGGATTAACTCTAAGAAAGGGGCTTGACTATACCAGTAATTGAAGAATTGCAAATTAAAACACAATACAATAGCAGACTGGCAAAAAATGTAAAGTGACAATATCAAGAGAGAAAGAGAAAGGAAGAGGGACAGAGAGAGAGAGACAAACACGTATGTGAGCACAAAACATCGATTGGCTGCCTCCTGCACTCACCCTACCAAGGATCAAGCTCACAACCAGGGCATGTGGCCTGACTAGAAATAGAACCAGCAAACTTTTGTTGCACAAGACAATACTCCAACCAACTAAACCACAACAGCCAGGGCAGGACATAAATTACAGTATATTTATATAGTGGAATGCTACATTGCAGTGAAAATTAGTTAACATAAACTATGTATATATGTATGCATAATTCTCACATATAATGATGCATGAGTAAAGCAAGTTGCAGAAGACATACTCTATGACATCATTTGTATAAAGTTAAAAAAATTACATGTGGTTTAGGATACATACATGATAAAATTGTGGAGATGCATGGGAATGGTATATAGTTCAAATTCAGGAGGGAGTGTCATGTGATCTAGGAGGGTTCACAGGGGTTTCACCTGTGTTGTAAATACGTTATTTATTAGGCTGAGAGATAGGTACATGGTCATTTGTTATTTTATTCTGTACACTTTTTTTAATGCCTTAAATATTACATAATGCTCCCCCCCCTTTTTTTAATGAAAAGAGTAATTCAGAGATAAGGGAATAGAGATGGCAAGTGAGGACCACTTTTTTTATTGGGAAGGGAAGAAGAAAAGAGAATGTGTTCTATTGACACCAAATAATATGGAGGAATTCAAAAGTTTGTGCAATTTCGTAGAATTATGAAACTGACATGTGAAGCTGCAGAATTGTGAGTTCAAACTCAATATATTCAACTTTGTGAATAAGTTTTATTATCCAGATGGTACCAGGTACAGGGTCTGAATCATGATGTACACATTTGGAATTATGTTGAATTAAATTATTAGAAAGCAAAAAGCTCTAAATGATTTTTCTTTATATTCTTTCTTTTGAGAAGAACCAATAATATACATATACAAAAATTATCAAAATGGAAAATATTGAATTATTGAAAATATTTAGGAAGAACTTTCCTCCAAAGAAGCTGAAATTTGATGATATGAAGTTCTCTCAAAACCTATGGTCCAAATGTAGATGGTTTGTGATTAAATTTCATTGTTGTTTTCAAATCCAGACACTAAACTAGGTATCTTTACACATTTATTCACCATAGAGCTTTTAAAAATCAAGGAACTCACCAACAACATCCATATCTCTTTTTCTTTTTAATGTTTTTTTTAATTGATATAAGAGAAAGAGAAAGGGAGAGCGAGAGAGAGAGGAAGGGAGAGAAAGAAACATTGATGTGAGAGAGAAACATTGATTGGTTGCCTCCCATAGGCACCCCAGCGGGGGACTGAACCTGCAGCCTGGGCATGTGCCCTGACTGGGAATAGAACCAGTGACCTTTTAGTGCATGGATGACACTCAACCAACTGAGCCACACCAGCCAGGGTGACATCCATATCTCTTTAGTGACATGGGTGGATATTTTTAAATATGTTAAAAATTAGATGCTTTAATAGTCTGCCCTTTAAACTGATTAAGTTATTTTCTGAGCAGGGTACAGTGTGAGTTGTGCTAAAGGAAAGCCCTGCTTGGAACAAAGGGTTTGCTGAATAGCTCTGCTAGTTACCTTTATTTCAAAGGCAGATTGTTCCCCCCTCCCACAGGAAATGTGAATCTGAAAGTATTTAACTAGTAATTAGTTTTTAAAATAGCAGCAATGTTATTTTCTTTACTTTTGCTTGGAAGCTGGGTATGAAATTTGCAATGTTTTCTGACTTGAATGAAATTGTTAGGAGCATGCCATACTCTATAAGAAACATTAAGATATACCAAACATCACTTAAGACAGTACTGATAGAATAGTCTTGAGAAGACAGTAAGCCCAGAAGGTAAGTAAATTATTATTATTTTTTAAATATATATATATATATATTTTTTTTTCTTATTGATTTTTCTAGAGAGAAGGAAGGGAGAGGGAGAGAGAGAAACATCGATGAGAGAGAATATCAATTGGCTGCCTCCTTCATGCCCCCCACTGCGGATTGGGCCCACAACTTGGGCATGTGCCCTGATGGGGAATTGAACCGGCAACCTCTTGGTGCATGGGTCGATGCTCAACCAATGAGCCACACTGGCCAGATGGTAAGTAAATTTCTAGGTATTCTCAGCATGTGCCATCCCAATCTGTGCCGTCATAACCCCCTTACACTTAGATTCTCACCTCCAAAGAATTGGTAATCATAATAGCACTCACTAAATGTTCAATCTTACTGTCCCCTTTTAGAAATGGTAAAACTGAGGCACAGAGAGGTTAAGGGTTTTGTAAAGGTCCACAATTAATGAGTGGCCAGAGTCGAGCTTTAACCCTAGGCAATGTGATCTCAAAGCTACTAGCTTAATAGCCATGATGCTGCATTACTTGACATATTTGAAGACATTAAACCAGGGCACTGGTGTGAGTTACTGACAGAAGCAGATTTTATCAGTTTCTGTTATGACTCCTGGCTGCTATTATCACTGGTCAGTCAGGGATTAGATCTTTACCCCCAACCCTTTACCCATTGCACATATTCTATTAGGTAATGCCAAATAGTTTTCTAAAAATACCAATTTAACTCCCCATAACCTCTTATTCTATGTTTAATTTTTTTGATGAAGTGATAGGTGTGAAATGATATCTCATTGTGATTTTAAGTTACATTTCCCAATTATTAATGCAGTGGAGAATTTTTCACATGTTTTGGGGCCATTTCTATTTCATCTTTTATGAAATGTCTGTTCCTATATTTTTCCCATTTTTATATTGGGTTGTTTGTCTTTTTTTTTTTTTTGTATAGATTTGTAGGAGTCCTTTACACATTCGAGATGTTAATCTTTTACCTCTTATATGTGTATCCAATATCTTCTCAGTTTGTATCTTCTCATTGATCCTCTGGATATAATGAATTCTTCATTTTAAAGGAGTTACATTTATTAATCCTTTTTCTTTATGGTTTTGGGCTTCTGTAAAACATTTAATGTATCTTACGCTACCGCCAAGATGGTAAATATATTCTTACTTATTATCTTCTCAAAAAATTATGTTTTGCTCTTTTACATTTAAGCCTTTCATTTAATAAGAATTGATCATTTTCATGTGTGGTGGGAGGTAGGGATCCAATGCAATCATTATTTATTTATTAGATAGCCGCACACCCAAGTGCCGGTCATTGCATGGTTTCCCTGCTCCCGGAGATTTCCCTTGTCCCTCTGTCGCTCTGTCATGAGTCGAGTTGGCCTCTTTCTGGCCTTTCCATTTTATCCCATTGGCCTGCCCTGCCTAGGACTATATTGGTTCCACACTGTTTTAGTTACTCTAGTTTTATTAGTTTTGATGTTGATTGGGAAATCCTTTCCCACATTCTCCTTCAGGCGTGTTGTGGCATTTCTAATCCTTCGCATTTCCATATACGTCTTGGAATCTGTTTGTCAGGTACCATAGACAAGTGTGTTAGTATTTTCATTGGATTTCGTGAAAACTGCGGTACTACTGTAGGAAGAAGTGACATCTTAGTCATATTGTTTTATTTCTCATTTGTGTACATGGGATATCTCTGTTTATTAAGGTTTTTCAAAAAGTTGGTTTTTTCCTCAAAAAAAACTTTGTACATCTTTTGTTACATTAATCCCTAGTAATTTATACTTCTGTAACTATTGTCACTGGTATCTTGTTTAAAAACCAGCTTTTAAACTGCCGTTGGGTACAGTTACCCAGATTTTGTTTGTTATGTGGCAGAGACAACCTTGTTTTTTATTAAAGATGTTCTCCGTTTTTCCTGTACCTACATATTTCTTCTTGGTATTCCTTCCATTTAGGTGTGGCCATATGACTGACTTCTGACAAATAGAATGTGGGCAGCTGTGATGGTACCCCATAAAAACCTCCTCTGCAGCCCCTCTGCCCCATTCCCTGTAAGTTACTGGATATTGATGCCAGGAAGACTGTTGGTGCCACATATTGAATGGGGTGCCGTCTTTATCAGCAGCATCCCGAAGTGACTGGTGGAGTGGAGCCCCATCTCTCGCCTGCTCCCATTAAATTAGCTTTACATGATGTTAATCCACTGACATGTATCATTGCAACAAATAAGATGATCTTAATTAAAGCATATTAATTCTAATTCCAGCAATTAGATCAGCACATTGATTAATCTAAATGTTTACCTGTTGATGTAGTGTTTTCTTCATTAAAACCACATCATTTGAAAATAATGAGCTTTGCTTGTTTTCTTTCCTTCTTTATTTTATTTTTTATAGATTTCATTTCTTTTTCTTGCACTACAGTAGTAGCTAGGACCTACCGTACAATGTTGAGCAATAAGAGCTACAATGGTTTGCAAGTTGCCTTGTTCCTGATATCACAGGGAGTTCTTTTAACATTGTACCATTAATTGCTATGTCTGCTGTAATGCTATATATGTCCTTTATTGGGATATTGCAATTTGTTTCTTATTACTAATTTGTCAGAAGAGCTTTTAATCATAAATGTATATCTTATTTAATCATGTATTTGTATCCTTGGGAAGATCATATGTTTTTTCCTCCATTAAACTGATAATGTGATAAAATATCTATTTTCATGAGTGACATTCCCCATAATTTTAGCTTTCTTTTGCTGTCCTTTTCTGATTTTGTTATCACTTTAATATTAACATGAATTAGGGCATGCTTCTGTTTTCCCGTCACCTTCAAGAATGTGTATGAAATTGGATTCTCTGTTTCTTGAACATTTGGTAAAAATTACTTATAAAGTTGGCTGTGCCTTTTTGTTTGTGTGCACGAGCTATTGATTTTAACCCCTGATTCAATTAGCTTGATTGATTAGTAGAATCTGCTTTAATTTTCTATTTCTTTTTTTAAAAAATTTAAAAAATTTTTCAATTACTGCTGACATTCAACATTTATGAGTTTTAGCTGTACAGTATAGTGGTTAAACATTTATATAACTTACAAAGTGATTCCCCCAATAAGTCTTGCATCCGCCTGACACCATGTATCATTATTACAATACCATTGACTGTTCCCTAAGCAGGCCTTTACCTCTCCATAAGGATTTTGTATTTTTGGAGTAGCTTTGGTAACTTGTGCTTTCTTGAGATTGTGTTGGCATGTACTGTGCATCATGTCCTTTTCCTGTTCTTTAGTCTGCACTGCATCTTTAGTCATGTCATTTTACATTAATTGGATTCTTTATTTATGCCTTCTTTCTTTCTTTGCTTGATTAATCTTGTCTGTTGCATTATTTTTTTCCTGTAATCACATTTTACTTTCTTGATTCTCTACATAATATATTTTCTAATTTATGGAAAAGTTTTCTTACATTTATTATTCTCTTCTTTATACTTTAACTGGGACTTAACACTGCTTTTTTTTTTCTAACTTCTTAATTTGGATGTTGATTTATTAATTTTGAGACTTTCTTTGCTAATCTAAACATTGAAGGCTATATATTTTTCTTTATCATTTTATTTTCATCTTTGAAATTATATATATGTCATCGTAGTTCAATTTAATATTTTCTAATTTCCACTATGCTTTCATTCAGAAGACTTTTAAAATTAGTAAACAGGTGGAGTTTCTAGTTATTTATCATAAATCTCTAACAATTGCATTTTTTATCAGAAAAACATGATTGGGCATGCATTATTTGCAATTTACTATGGAGGCCTACATTAATGGCCTAGCATGGAGTAAATTGTTGTGTTGTTTCCTATGTGCAAGAAAATAATGCATATTAATTTTTTAATTATATGTTCATTAGGCCAAGTATGTTGATTGTGTTCTTTTTTGTTGTTAATTATGTTGAGATATTTCAAATGTTTCCTCATGTACTTGATCTTGCTTGATAAGGCAAATTACTAAGCAGATGTATTAAATTTCCTACTGTGATGAGAATCCCTCAGAGTTCTATCAATTTTTGTTTAAATTCAATTTGTGCTCATATCCATTGTATTTATGCTACTTTGTACATACCAGTCTAGAGCTGATTTTCTGGTGCATGGCTATGTGATCATAGAGAGTGGCCTTTTCAAATGTCTTAGTATTGCTCTTGGCTTTAACATTTTTATTTGATTTGATGTTAATGTGGTTATACCAGCTTTCTTTTGGTTAGTTTTTCTTAATTTTTCCTCTTTTATGCTTTGACTTTTCAACTTTCTATGTATTTATGTATTAGATATGCCTATTATGTATGCTTATACCTCAATTTTTTTAAAAATCTAGTCTGGAAATAATGTATTACAGAGTTTAATCTATTTAAATTTATTGTCATTAATGATGTTTGCATTTCTTTCTACTATCTTGTTTTTATAATTTTTGTGTATTTTATTTTCATTTATTTTATTTTTTCCAGTTTCTCTCTTTTTATTTTCCTTTTACCACCTTCTTTTGGATTGATTGTTTTTCTTTTTTCCAAATGGAAGTTATACTCATCTAGGTTGCTCTTAGTAGTGAATCTAGACCAGTGTGTTTAAGTCTAGGGCTTGTGAAATCAGTCCTGTGGCTACTGACCAGGATGTTAAAAATTTTAGAGAAGGGGATAATAAATAGAATAGTATGTCTAATTAAGGAAAATATTGTTTTCATAATACACATATATGTATGACTTAGAACAGGAATTATTATTACTGACTCTTAGCCCACTGGTTTTAATTTCAATCATTCAAACATATCCAGATAGCAGATCCTTATAGAGCCATATTGGAACCCGAAGCACAAGGGAAAATGTGGGCATTTTTCATAATATCCTCTCATATACTTTTCAAAATGTCCTCTTGTACTGTGACCAAGTAAAAATGTTAAGACAAGTTTAACAATAAAACAATATAGCCATATATAAAGCTTTGTGTTGCTCACTCTGATGCCAGACCAATGTCTACTCTCATCAGCCCACCCTGCAAGGGCCTCGGGCCGGCGGGAAAGGACAGACCCTGTTGCGCAGTGACATAGAGTGGCAAGTCAACACATCAGCAGCTGGTCTTTGTTCACAGTTTTGATATTTTCCTCACCATGGACTTTTTCCTGTTAGTTTTGATTGTTGAAATATTGCATTAATAATATTCTTTATCTTGATTACTAGGCTTGTTGGTGCGTGAGACAGGTGAGGGAACACTAATCTGACACTGCCGGCGTGTAGACCTCTGGGGCTCAACTCAGCCCTGCCTCTGCCTGGGATGGGTGCAGTCTTGCTTTTGGTCTCTTGAGCCATGTGGAGATTCCACTGTACTGGAGTGGAACACATGCCACCCGGCAAAGGGTAGATTTGGTGCTAGCTCATGTTAAAGTATCCCCCCCTCCTTTTCTAAGCCTCTGTGTGTTACTTTCTTGACAGCTCCACCGTGCAACTGGAGAGATGTTTTTAGTATTTTATTCAGCTGCCTTTGTTATTTTCCTCCGGAGACTCATTCATTGTATTTATTCTTTTGTGCTCCCAGAAATGGTAGTCTGTAAGATATGAAAAGATGAGTTGTCTGCTGAGCTCAGCCAGTGTCTGGTGACTGGCCACGGGTTTACCTCATTCCACTGTGAGGCAACCAGACTATCCCAGTTAACTGGACGGAGCAGCTCTGGGAGGCTGCCTCGCTGGAGAAATGATACACATAAAGAAACTCCATTCAAATGGCAAACATTTTAAAGTTCGATTCGTTTTTCAAAGAATGCCAATGTTTTTTATATTCCAGGCACAGTCCTAAAAGTTTGTGAATGTTAACTCACTTAATTCTCACAACCTTATGTGGTAGATACTATAATTTTCCTTTTTACAGAAAAGGAAAACAGGACTAAGAGTTTACCCACTTGACTGTGGCCACATGGAAAGTGGAGAGCCAGGATTTGAACACAGCTAGCTTGGCTACCAATGCCTTGGTCTTAACCACTTGCTATATTGCTTTTTAATGTTGCAGAGTGAGTATGGTTATTGTTACCCAGGCCAACGATCAGCAAAGGACCTCATATTGACATGGTTTTTTGTCTTTCTTAGTGGCTCCTGTGTGTAGAATATATGAAAGTTATAGTCTCTGT
This sequence comes from Molossus molossus, assembly GCF_014108415.1. Classification (NCBI taxonomy): domain Eukaryota; kingdom Metazoa; phylum Chordata; class Mammalia; order Chiroptera; family Molossidae; genus Molossus; species Molossus molossus. The sequence goes on along the minus strand of NW_023425403.1, from coordinate 47,919,899 downwards.
GCCCTTAGCTTGTCAGCAGTTCATGCACTAAATATGTTCATTGATCTCTGTAAAGATTTTTACCAGAGCAAAACTACCCAACATGTAGTCTTTAGTCAAAACATCTTGATGACTCTTGGAGGAGTTGGAATAATCTCGACATTGATTACTTGTATGTTTTCTTAATTACTCCTTGCTGTCTTAATGGAAGCTTTTACCAATAGTGCATATAAACTGCATTAACTCCCAAGTGTGACTCACTTCGACTTGCAGATACCATGGATGATATAGGAAAACCACTTCAGTTAGCTTCAAAGGGACTCTGATGCATTAATAAGGCCAAATTTTGGAGTTTTAGACTCCTTGTGTTCTGTAGCCAGATCTGGCCCCAGGACTGTATTTACCAAATGCAAATTTAATACACTTTATTTTAACCTAGTGGTTCTCAACCTTCCTAATGCCGCAACCCTTTAATACAGTTCCTCATGTTGTGGTGACCCCCTAACATAAAATTATTTTTGTTGCTACTTCATAACTGTAATTTTGCTACTGTTATGAATCGCCATTGGAAATATGTGTTTTCCGATGGTCTTAGGCGACCCCTGTGAAAGGGTCATTCGACCCCCGAAGGGGTTGCGACCTACAGGTTGAGAACCGCTGTTTTAACCTTATATGAAGATACTTGACCTCCATAAGGACCAATGTGATCATGTTGCTAGTTTCTTTGCAAGGAAGTATTGACTTAGGGCTCAGGAATATAAAGATTAAGTGAAGATGTGAACAAAGTGAAGCATGGCTCACTGGTACCTTTTAAAATAAAAGCTGTATTTCCCCTTCAAGTATGTAAAATTTGCCATTTTTGGAATCCATAGTAAAAAAATATTTAGTTTTTTTTTTATCATTCTTTTTATTCTAATGATTTTTAGTACTTTCTCAGTCAAGACACTTGTATAGGCAAATAATTTTGCCACAAAGTATCAAATTGTGACTTTAAATATATTTCTTGCATCAGTTTGAAAGGAAATCAAATGCTTGAATAATGAGTTAATAAGTGGTAGGTTTACCTCCCCATCACACTTTGGATTCCCTGGGAAGCAGAGCCTGTGGAAAGGAAGGAAGCATGATTGGGCAGAAGGAGAGTTGAGCTGCAATTCAATGTTAACAAAGGCCTCAGCCCACCCAACTGGGAGCTGCGGATGGCCCTTTGAAATTGTCTTCAGTTGGGCAAAGCCGTGGTCCTTAATACTTCTCTATCAATTCACTGGACACGGGCGTGCTGGGTGAGAGAGTGTGACTGTGGACAAGGAAGTTCTCCTTAGTCAATGCAATTCCAGAGGAAGGCTGACAACTGAGGACCAACAGCTGCAGCGCTCCTCAACACTGGGGAGTAAGTGCTCCATTCTGCAGGACGGCACACTGCAGCAACCACTGTGCACGCCATCCTCTGTGCACCAGGAATAGGAATTCAGGAGGCAGAAAGCACTCCATGTGTCTGAGAAACAGAAAAGAGATTCAAGGGGTTGGACAGTAGCACAGTGGACTATGATATTAGATGAGGTTGGTGATGTTGTTGGCCAGGGTAAAGAGTATAGATTTTGTCATAAGAGCAGTAGAAAACCAGTGACTATTGGAGTTTGTTTGCTTTTTAAAATAGGTGTCAGAGGTAGAAGCTAATGAAGTTTGTACTTTAGGACCTCTCACTTACATGAGTCCTTCAAGGATCTGAGTGGAACCCTAGCAATGTATTCACATGGTCCTGGGTTTATAAAATTTGCAATTGTTGAAGACCACGGTCTATTTCCACACTAACTTCCCTTCTATCACACTCTCTTTTGTGGGGTGGCTTTAGTGACCATGGTTATTTTTGGGGTCTGGCTCTGAAAAAGTTGAATGGGAATACTTTCAGCTTGAGTTTCATGAAAGATAATTATATGGCCCATAGCCATTTTTGTGAATGGTCATGTCATTACTAGCCATGCGGTATAGGTGCCAGCTCACATGGTATAACCACAAGGTGCAGGGCAAGAGGCTTGCTTTGCAGTCGGAGTGTGTCCAGCAACACCCAGCCCTGGGAACGAGCAGGCAGTAGAAGAGAAAAAAATATTTGCAATATATGTGATAGAAGGTAGTCTGGAAAATTCTAGCCATCAGATGCATACAATTCTAAGCAGAGGATTTGGCCTTTATTGATACTTACCTGTCAGGATAATTGCAAATGCCCAATAATATTTCTTCTTTTAGGATTGGAATTATAAGAATAGAACTTATTAAAATTCTTGTTTGTAGGGCACCAATCTGCAAGAGTACATAAGTAGCAGTGTGTTTGTATGTATGTATGTGTATGAAGTTGCACATTAAATCATGAATACAAAAACATTGATACTAAAATTTTTTTTAGACAACTATGCTAGAAGATTGAATTACCTTTCTGTTCCCTATATAGAAAATGCTATTACAAAAACATTATCATATGAGGATGTAATCAAAGGGGATATAGTAAACAAATTTATTTATTTATTTATTATTATTATTTTTTATCCTCATCTGAGGACATTTTTTGTTCAGATAGAGTGGGAGGGAAAGAAAGGAAGAGAGAGAGAGAGACAAACATCAACGTGAAAGGGACACATCGAGTGGCTGCCACCCACATGACCAACCAGGGCCTGGGACAAACTGCAACCAAGGTACGTGCCCTTAGCGGGAACCGAACCCGGGTTTCTTCAGACCGCAGGTCGACGCTCTAACCACTGAGCCAAACCGGCCAGGGCTATAGTAAAAAATTTAAACAAAACATATTATAGAAATGTGTCCGATGGTTAATTCATAAAAATGGCATTTTGTTTTTCTGTATATTTATTTTCATATTTAATTCTATATTTATTTTTTGGATTCTTTTTCTTTAAGACATCTCCCCCCAATTTTATAATCTTTAGACCCCACAAGACCGAAGTGGACCCAGTTCTGACTGGGAGGGTGCTGTGATGTGATTTCTGTGTGAAGGTGCTGGCGGCCATACTGGAGAATGGGTCTAGAAAAGACAGGAGTAAAGTCACAGAGACCACAGTTTGTATCCAGTCACTCAATTTCTTTGAGTTTAGTTATTGAATAGAGACATCAAAATGGTCAAGTGTGCCCTAGCCGGTTTGGCTCAGTGGTTAGAGCGTCCGCCCGCGGACCAGAGAGACCTGGGTTCGGTTACCGCTAGGGGCACGTACCTCGGTTGCAGTTTGTCCTCAGCCCCGGTTGGAGTTGTGTGGGTGGCAACCAGTTGATGTCTCTCTCACATCGATGTTTCTCTCTCTCTTCCTCCCTCTCTCCCTTCCACTCTATCGAAGTGCAAAAATGTCCTCGGGTGAGGATAAAACAATACATATGTACATATAAAAAAAACAAAATCAAAATGGTCAAGTGTTGGCATTGGTCTTCTTTCATTGCTTTCTGGAGTCAACAGAGCCTGTAAAGGGGATTGGCCCTGGTTCGTACAGTGCCACTTCTTAGACTTCAGTGTGCATGTGGATGACCTGAGAAGCTGGGTAACATGCGGGTAGGTACTGCTTAAGTAGGTCTGTGGTGAGGCCTGGCATTCTGCATTTCTCACAAGTCCCCAGGTGTTCCTGTGGCAGGACGAGGACCACACTTGGGGTAGTGAGGTAGTGCAGCACTGTGGACCAGGGTCAGACTGCCTGGGTTTCAGTGCCCGTTTTACTGCAAACTCTGTGACTTTGGTTAAGTGACCTAATCTTTCCAGTCCTCAGTTTTCTCATTTAAAAATGGGGATGCTAATAATTGAATCAATCATGGAGGGTTATTGGAAAGATTAACTGAGATGATTCGTGCTAAGTGGTTATCACAAAATGTTAGAAATCACTGTTCTTGTTGCACTTAGAACGCTTAGCCTTCCTAGCCAAGCCTGGCTAAAACTTCTTGTGAATGATTGTTGAAATCTGTCATGCATCTAGAAAGAAAGAAAAACCCTGTCCCTGTAGTATGATCTAAGTAAAACTAATCCTATCAATGAAAATTTATAAACAATAAAAAATACTTACAAATCAAAATTACCAAGTAAAATAAATATTGAATGTGCTAGGTTGCTAATTAAATCACAGGATGTTGCACCTAGAAAAGAAGTGAGAGATTTTGTAGTCCAACTTCTTCATTTTACAGACAGAAACAAAACAAATGAATGAAAGAGGCCTGAGGGGTTGTGACTCTGGTCATTATATAGCCTGTAGGTAGGATCTTCGACATGCTGTATAATGACCAGCGGCATGAAAAGGCACTAAAAACCCTTTCATTAATACTTTGATACCCATAGAAACCAATCTTTTTTGAGGCTGCTATTACATGGTGTGGGTCTAGTTGTGTTCCTCTGTGAATGTGACCTTATTTGGAAAAAGGGTCTTTGCAAATATGACCAAGTCAACATGAGGTCATTAGAGTGGGCCTAATCCCATATGATGGGTGACCTTGGGAGAAGATAATGTGAAGGCGACACAAAGGGAGAAGGCCATGTGATGGTGGAGGCAGAGAGTAGCATGATACGTTGTAAGCCAATGGACACCAAGGGTTGATGGCCACCCCGGAAACCAGGAAGAGGCACGGCAGGACTCTGTCCAGAGTTTCAGAGGAGCGTGGCCCTGCTGGCACCTTGATTTCAGACATTTAGCCTTCAGAACTGTGAGAGAATAAGTTTCTGGAGTTGTGAGCCACCTTCTTTGTGGTGCTTCGTTACGGCAGCCCTAGGAAATGAATACAGTGCTCCTCATCCTTTCTCTGTTTTCACAGGTATATTTTCCCTCTTCTGCAACATGGGAAACTTTTTGAGGGTTGCGATTGGACTTTGCTCATCTTCACGTCCCTTGAAAGCTTAGCCAGGACTCCCTGAGCATTTGCTGAATTGAAGTAATTGCAGGCTTCCACAGAAATAATGCAGCTTATTAATTGTTATTATAAATTTCCTATAATTTGCCTGTCAGCTGTTGACATTAATTGACAATCCAGAAAATAGAAGAAGTGCTTCTTAGTTGCCTAGAGATGTATGGGCAGAACATGAACATAAATACTGGTAGGGAAACACAAGAACTTATTTTAATATTATTATTATGATGATGATTATTATGATTATGATTATTATTTTAATCCTCACCCAAGGATATGTTTCCATTTATCTCTAGACAGAGTGGGAGGGGGAGAAAGAGAGAGAGAGAAAGAGAAACATCGATGTGAGAGAGACACATTGGCTGGTTGCCTCCCATACAATCTCAACCAGGGCCAGGGACCGAACCATAACCAAGGTATATGCCTTTGACTGGAATCAAACCTGCGACTCTCTGGTCCTCGGGCTGTTGCTCTACCCCTGTGCCAAACCAGCCAGGGCTATTTTAATACTATTTTAAGAACAATAACTAATATTCACCGACAGCATGCTCAGAGTCAGGCTGTAGTGCATGGTCAGTATATATTCTTTCACTTAATCCTCATAATGTCCTGGTGAGGTAGACCTTCTTTTTTAGACCCAGTTTACTGATGAACAAAAATTGAAGTTTAGAAGCTGTGAAAAGCAGAGCTGAGAATCAAACTTGGGCGGTGTGACTGGAAACTGAGCTCTTAGTCGCTAGACTGTTTTGAAATGCAAACACTGATCTTTCCTTTCTGCAGAACTGAAAAGTCCTTAGCTTTCTGTTTATGGCTGATAATGTGTTTAGATTGCTCTCCATATAAATATGTATGTGAGTGCTGAATGTATATTCATTCTGTAGTATATTTGCTGCCTCTGTGTTTATCCAATCAATTTGCTGAGATATATTTAGAGCTCATGAGCCAGGTTTTCCTAAGCGGTTGTGCTATTTTGAAATCCTTTTCTTCCTCTGTAAAGCCACAGGTTTTATATTTGAGTGAGTGGGTTTTCCCTTTTTGGGCTGCAGAGCTTATTAGAGGCTGCATCTCAAGAATGGAGAGCCCCCTGCAACTAGAGCATTTTGCTACTGTTTTGCTTGTGTATTTTTGTGGGATCATCTTTTGTTTGAAGGTAGGGTTTGCTTCAAGTAAAAGAAAAGTTAGAGTTCCTGAATTTAGATCACTTTAGCTTATACACAAGGACTGATAAATGAACTTCTTCCTTTGTTTATATAAGCCGAAGCCCCAGAAAGCCCCATAGCAAAGTTACCAGAAAAAGGAACAACAAACCTAACTTCTCAGACTTGGAATAATTGGATTTTCGGGGTACATGAGCCATGTGTGACCTTTATCTAGAAATTCACCTCTCTGGCTATTTGTGATATGTTACACCTTTTCAGGGGCTGCTTCAGCATGGCTTAATGACGTATCCTCATTGGGAAAAATTCAATGACTTTCACTATTTTTTATTTCAAGAGAACAATATGGGAGCTTGATTAAAAAACAACAAGCCCTGGACGTTTTGGCTCAGCGGTTAGAGCGTCGGCCTGCGGCACAGACAGATCCGAGTTTGGTTCCCGCTAAGAGCACGTACCTCGGTTACAGTTTGTCCCTGGCCCTGGTTGGGTCGTGTAGGTGGCAACCACTCAATGTGTCCCTTTCACGTTGATGTATCTCTCTCTGTCTCTCCCCCTCCCACTCTATTTGAACAAAATATCGAAAAATGTCCTCGGGTGAGGATTAAAAAAAATCAATAAAAAAACCTCGATAACACTGGAGAGTTGGTGCAATGTAACATTTTTGCCAGTTGCCTCTTGTCCAAATAAAGAATTGGGCTCTGTTCTAAATCTAGACAAGTACTTTGTAGCCCATAGTGTCAAATATTTCATAAATCATATTCCAGTGATAGAAAAAAAAAAAAAAAACCTGTTCATGTAACCTAGGATTCTTATTCTAGCATCATCTTAAACCTAGATAAATGCTTTATTCTGAATTCCCTATTTAAAAAAATTTATCATCACCCAAGAATATTTTTTCCATTGATTTTTAGAGAGAGTAGAAGGGAGGAGGCGAGGGGAGGAGAGAGAGAAGCATTGATATGAGACACATTGATTGGTCACCTCCTGCACGCATGGGGCCGGGGATCCAACCTGCAACCCTGGTACATGCCCTTGACCGGGAGTCGAACCTGAGACCCTTTGGTGCACAGGCCAATGCTCTATCTACTGAGGCACACTGGCCAGGATGTTTACTCTGTTCTTCAATGAAATTTCAACCTGAAGAATGCCACAAATAAAGCTCATGTCAACATGGCCATAGACTTAAGAGAGCTAGGGCTTGAGGGTTATGCTGCTCCTGTGACCTTGAATGAGTTACTTGATTTCTCATTCACGTTTTGGGTATAATAGTTCTTAATTAATGTTAAGGATTGTGCAAAATGAATATGAACAGAACAAAGTTAATTTCTGGTTATACCCTATTGCATGAAAATAGCTATGTGGTTTTCACCAAATTTGGTGGGGATGTCTGAAATAATATGATTAGAATACAGGCTCAGTAAATAGCACATATGACATTTACATCGAGGGGTAAAGGGACACCTCAAATGGGTAGGCTGTCATTTTTCAAAGTAGCGGAACCAGAAGGAGAAAGTGAGGCCACAAGACCACTGGTCATGCAGTTGAAACCACCCAGAGGTTTTCAGCGGAGCTGTGGATCTGGCTGTCCTGAGGGCCACACTGACGGTGTCGCCTAGAATCAAGCCCCTTCTCACAGCAGGGTCTCTTACGTGCCTTGAGTAAGAATCTCGTAGCAGTTAGAATTTGCTTATCAGTTATTAGTCACTCTCCTCAATGACAGGATAGGCTTATTAGAAACCTATTTAGACTATTTAGCATAGAGCTTAGCACATAAGTAGATCCCTGGTGAACATTCTTGATTCCACTCCGTCTTCATTCCTGCCCCCCTAACCCCCACCAAGGGTATGTAGAGAAGTCATTAGTATGTTTCAGTATGTATGAGCCATACTTATTCATAGTGACTGGTTATTTCTGTGGAGCTAGACTAATACAACAGCAATGATGACCTCATATTTCAGAGTCAGTAGGATATTTTGGGGGAAGAAATCATTCTTTAACGAGCCAGTCTTTTTCGCTCACAAATATCAGAATGTTAAACTGCAGTTTTGGTTTGTTGGCTGCTTCTAACATTTTTAGTGTTGCAAAAGAACTTTGTTTAATAGTAAAGAGTTTATTTCTGGGTTTGAAACAATTTAGTTAACTCTTTTCTATTGGAAGATAATGATAGAATAATTGATATTTTTATGTAAATATTTTCTATGCTGAAGACATAAACTAGTTTTGTCCTCTCAGGTTAAGTTTCACTTTAAAAAGAAATGTTTTTATTGATTTTTTTTTTTTTTTTTTTTTTACAGAGGGAGAGGAAGGGAGAGAGGGAAACATCAATGTGAGAGAGAAACATTGATTGACTGCCTCCTGCATGCCCCCCCCATCCCCCGACAACCTGGGCATGTGCCCTGACTAGGAATCGAACCGGGACCGCTTAGTCCCTTGGGATGACTTTCAATCCCTTGAGCCACACCAGCCAGATGTTGAGTTTCACTTTTGATTGTGATGTAGTGCCATAAAAAGTCAGTCTACAGACAAAAATAACACTTCATAAAACCAGGTGTGAAAAATTTTAAGTGCCATTTGTCTTAGATTTTTCACTTAACAACTTATTCTCTAAATTTGGCAGCTTGAACTTACTATTAACACCGAGTATTTTCTGATCAGGAGCAACTGATAGGATAGCAACTTTCCCTCTGCATTACATTAAAAAAATTGCTTGTCCAAACGCGTAGCCAGTTTTTCAAATAGTATCCATAAATGTGTGAAAGTATTTTTACCCTTGGAAATCCTGATGTCATAGTTTAAAAATACAAGTGCCTTTATTTCTTTATTTGTGTTTTCTACCTTTATTAGGGATATTATAACCACATCGAAGGCCTGAAGCTTTCAACTTGCCATGGAGCGAACCTTCTTTTCTCTCCCACACAGGAGGCAATTTCTGCCAATCCTTACATGACAAGGAATGTTCCCACCCAAAAGCTAATACCACCTTCCTTGAGAAATACCATGAGCCCCAACGGGCTGAGGAAGGTGAAGTCTGAGAAGGGGCATTCTGTTTGTTCAGCTCTTGTTCTCTCCTTGGTCCACCTGGCCAGGATGTCTCCACAGAACAGGACTCACCACCTCAGGTCTCAGCCCTGCTGTCCAACTAGACTCTTAGCAGCAGCCTGTCTTATGGATTATTGGTTTTATGGATTATTGGGCACTTTCTTGTCTGTTAATGAAACTGAAATATATATATCTTTTTATTGAATTTATTGGTGTGACACTGGTTAAATTATACAGGTTTCAGGTGCACAATTCTACAACACATCATCTGTACACTGTATTGTGTGTTCACCACCCCAAGTCAAGTCTCTGTCCATCACCATTTATCCCCCCATACCCTTCCCTCCACCTCCCCACACCTACCTCCCCCTGGCAATCACCACACTGTTGTCCACGTCCATGAGTTTTTTCTTTTTTTTTTTCTCAATCCCTCCTACCACCGAACCCATCTCCCCTGACAGCTGTCAGCTCTCTATCTGTGAGTCTCAAACTGATAGTTTGTTCCATTGGTTATTGATGTTCACACCTCTTCATATTCAGGCAGATCTTGAAGAAGAGGGCCGAGTGGTAAGATTTATTTTTACTTCTAATTTCGAAGAATACTAAAAATACTTCTAAAATGATCCTTTTAAATTGTTTTTCTTATTTAAAAAAGCCAAAAGCAAAAGCAAAAGCTATCAACCTCCCATTTGAAGACCAGAGTTTGCTCTCCTTTGAAGTTACCAAATGTTATTTTTGTCAATGCAAAAACCATTTTGTTTGCATAACTATCAATCTGTCTCAACACAAAAAGGAGGAAGATTAGAAATCCTTTTAAATGCTTCTTTTATTTCATTGGTTGTACATTGGGTGAGTGAACTGAATATTACAACCAAAACATAGAATTGATACAAATTAGACTCCTGTTTACACTGTAAGGTAATGAATGAGGGAATTTAAGTGTTACAGAAAGATTTAGTAGAAATGTTACCAGTGGTATGGCTAAAAGAATATTTCGGTGAAGTGCTATTATATCCTGAAAACCAAGAGTGAAATGTAATTCCCATACAAGTGGCGAGTTCATCTCTTAACTACAGTATTTGTTGAATTGCTATCTTCATGTCTTGGATATTGGTGATTTTGTTTTTGTAATTAAACAAAGCATTTAAGATTTATTCATCATAGTCAGACTTCTGAATATAAACAAACTTTTGGCAAATAATATTTATACAGAAAAATAGTTTTAGATCCTCTCAAATCCCAGAATTATTCTATAAAATTACATTATAAATAAATAAAAAGCAAAATCTGTTGTACATATATTTGTACATCTATGCATTTGCCTTGCCTCCTCCTTATTGTAAATGGCATATTTATGACTCTTTGCATATTATAATCACAATTCTGGAAAATGGATATCATAGTAAAAATACAGTCCTCTATATTTGCTTGGGGATACAGGTGATGTTTTTGATGTTCCATTATTAAAGGGCTGAAAATAGTTGTGTGCTAATAATTTTTAACATCAAAATCATGAAACAAAAGAAAAAAAGAAAGACAATGTTACAACAATTAGTCTACAAAAATATTTCAGTGATTCACATAATTTACCTTTTAGTAATGTATACTATGTATTCAATGAGTTTAAGTGAATTAACAAAGAAAAAAGAAAAAAGAACATAAGTTTGAATGTTTTAGGCAAGTTGTAGCATAACTACATTGTTATAGTTGAGAAAATTACAAATATCAATAATACATAAAGATGAAACTACCAAAGAAATACAAGTTAGATACAATACTTTCTCACAAATTAAAGCAAATGTAACGATACAAGCACTATGTAAGATTACACTTAGAATATGATTTCTTTTGATAGAGTTATCAAATCTATGATATAAGATAGTCATTAGACTTTGACCAACATTAATTAAAATGGTGAATTTCTTTGTTCTCAAAAAAAAAAAAAATGATATGGTTGGTGCATATAGTTTTCAGAACAGGCAGTGATGCCAAAATTTAAAATATTTTACATTCAATCTCAAAAGTCAAAATACTTCAATCACTAATATGTTCACAAAGAAAATGGATGTTTTAAACAATTACACATAATATTCATTTATAACAGCTGTTTCATTTTTTAAAACAATAATTTAAAAACTATGTAGGTACTGTATAGGCTATGTGCAACATATAAAATGTGAAATATGAAATATTTGGTACGATAGTGCTTAAAATAAACTTTAAAACAAACTTTCTGAACAAAATTTAATTGTATCGCTATTACCTTGAAGATCAACCAAGTATTTAAAAAAGTAAACAACATTAAAATATGTTTCATCCATATATAGTATATATATGTATGTGTATATATAATATGTATGTACTTGTATTAAAGTTTTTTATACTTTTGAGACATAAAATATGTGTTAAGGTGAAAGAATTAAAAGAACTATTTTTTTTCCATGCTGTAGTCAGTTACAACCCTTTAATCCAACTTTTTGAAATGCAAAACAGTAATGGATTTTTTTTTTTTTTTATAAAGTGAAACTACCTACTTTTTGTTTACATAGTAATTTAGATTAAAGTCACAGTCAAATTTTCAGTGACTAAACTCAAACTTATTTAAATTAGAATATTATACAGATCTCCTCACCTACAGCTTCCTTGTTTGACTAGCTTTTTAGTTTAGAAGAGTTATTCTGTAACAGGCAAACGGATGGTGAGTCTGAAAGGCTAATCCATTCGATTAGACTGTGGGCGTGGGCCTCTTATTCTTGTCAAGCTGGATGAAGTCTGGCAAAATCTAGGCACTTCTACAAAGTCTCTCTTATAAAACAACTTTAAAAATATACTTGTAAAATAATACCTTCAAGACTTTGTTTGGTGGGGTATGAAGCTCATACCGTGCAAAGTTTCTTTTTCAATCTACTTAGTGTTATTCTAGAATCACATGATTCAATACGGCATCTCCAGGCAAACCAAATACCACACTTTGATGTGTCCCCAGTACTTGTGCTTGAATTTCCATTCAGAGTTTAGACCTGCAAGACAGGTATCAGGTTTTTTTACTTCACTTCTTGTCTTTGCTGCAGCATTCATGTCAAGAAGTGAAACATACCCTTTGATCCAGTGGGAAAATGAAATGATAGTAATTGGAGTTGGAAGTGAACCTGCCCTTGGAATAGGTTTTTAAACTAATGCTAATTGTTTATTGCTAACTTTGAAGTATTCTGAGTCGAAATGAGTAAATTGGTTGGACTTTCTGCATCAGCTATAGTTATGGAGATAAGACAATATTCCTAGGACAGAAACTATGTTTAGAAACCCTTTAAAAGTAAACTTGATCCTTTATATCTTTAAACATCACAGCTGGTCTCAGGTAGTTAACTATCTTAGGTTGGAATATACTAAGCATACCATATTTAATACTCATATATGATATAGCAGCACTAGCTTCTTAGAGTTGTGGTCTGTCCAGAAGAACTAAATCTTTATTTAGCATGCAGTTTGTGGCAATTCTATTGAGGAGGAAACAGGATAGTATGTACAGTAACAATGTTTAGTTATTCTCAATGCAGATTCTTGGCATTCCATTCCATTTCTGCTGATTATTTCAGAATTATCTGTTAAAGAAAAAGATAAGTGCGATTTAGACATTCTTCTGTGAGGGAAAATAATGAATTTAGTTCTACTCTTTGAAAACAGACATTTGAAAATAAGAATTTTATTCAACTTTTCACAATTTTGATGCAATTATAATTTTGCATAATCCCCCGCCCCTCATGCTGAAAAATTTTATACTTAAGCACTTCTGCTAAGTGGCCACTATAAGAATGATGATTCAAATGCACAGTCTTTTCTGTAAAACGGACAGCATGTATGTGGACACGCAATGTGTTTAGATTCTAGTTTCATTTTTTCAATTTTTGCTTCATATCTCTTTATTGTGTGTTCACATTATCTTCAATTAGTATTTGCTAAACTGATCAAGAATGTCTAATGAGAGAATTAATTTGTATGTGAAAAGTTGTTTGCAAATTTTAAATATAAATATTAAAAATGTATAACTAGTTAAGTATTATTTATTTATTAACTTGCATATATAATTCAAAGATGTGTTCTCATCAAAAGCAATTTTGTTCTGTAGGTATAACAACAAATTTCAAATTCAGGGAATGTTTAAATGTCCCATATTAAAGAGAAAAGGGGGTACTATTCTAATAAAGCCATTAAAACATTCTTAATAATACAAAAGCACAGATAATGCTAAACTATCAAATGCAAACTGTGGTCTGTGGAGTTTGATCCCTAAGTTCACTTCCAACTCCATAACCATGCAAAGGACAGGGAGTTTGCCCGGTGTGACCCAGTCCACTAAATGTCAAGCTTAAAAGCTAAATTTTTAACATATTCGAACAAAAATATTTCTTCTTTGTGCAATGCTTTGACCAAACTTTGTGCAATGAATAAACAAAACGTTTGTTTATTATAAATAGTCAAGAGTCTTTGCTTAGAAAATAACCAGTAAAAATTTTTTATTACCAAGGTCAGCTAATATTCCTGCACACCAGAATCTGATTATCAATAAAAGCCTCATTTCTACAAGTATAATTTTGTGTCCCATTATGTTAGAATTCACACATGTAGATATTTCCCTGTTAAGTGGGTACTCCTGCAGTTTATATAAAACAGTTTCAGTATAAATACTCAATTAGTTTCTCCCATGAAATAAGTATGAGTATCCTTTATTTTATTGGAACATACAGATATGCATGAAATGATAAAAACATAATTTATATTAAATATTTATACTAAATGGAAAATTCAGAAAATATCATTCTTTGCTTTTAAAATTTTCTAGGAATTTAAAATTAACTGGGAAAAATGGCATTCCTTGTCTCGTATAGTGGTAGACAAATAAAAATAATGAAATATGATTTTATATGTAAGTATCACACTATTTTTCAATAGTCATTACAAATAGCTAATATTCAAATTCTTCAGATGGTTATATTACAACTTCATTATTAGATTTAGATATTCTATTGTTAAATAGGAATTATTCTATTTCATTCCTTAGCTTCACTGATGCCCATAAGGTTTCCAAATAAGAATGTACCCCCAGGATATTACATCATGTCCTGTTTTTCTTTCTTCTTTCCTTTTACTTTAGCAAGAGTCTCTCTAAAATATTTATGGGAAGAAAATCTTGTAATTTCTTAGATGGATATATAATAATATATATATTAGAATATATTCACATTCCTGCTTATTAACTGAAGCTAAAATTCTATATAGAATGACATTTCTAACCATCTGGAACAAAAAGTACTCTACAGAGAGCCCAGCAGTGACCAAATTTATATTATAGATATTAGTGACAACAGTGCTTTGACAAAGGGACATATACAACCACCCAAGTTTAATTGAACTGTACATCAGCCTTGAAGTTAACTACAAGCACTGACTGGATTCACCCCGACTGCTCTTCCCCTCTGCTTCAGCCTAATGGGTAAAGACCTAAATAAAATGATCGCTGGTACTATTGAACCCTCAGGTGTTACTCCTGCCTCGCATCTTGGCCAGAAAACACTGGCCATACCCTGGTCTATGTCTTTGGCTCTCTGTGGGCTATATATGTGGTATAGAAAAAAAAAAAAAAAAGAATCATGCTCCTAGTAGCTGTGAGCTTCAAGAAGTTCAAGATATTTAATCTTAAAGGTAGGAAAGATTTGAGTGTTTATTTTGGTGGTGGTATTTATTTATCTTGAAAACATAATTTGATTATCTAATTTTTTTCCCTGAGAAATAGAGCTTGCTGGTTCAGCCTGTGTTAAGTGTGCTCCGGAGTGAAATACATTCTGGAAATACAGGCAGGACAGGAATCCAGATGAGGAGCAGTTACCAACTAAGTGCTTCTGATTTAACTGCTGCCCATTTGCTTTCCACTTCTGATGTCAGAAGACAGGACAGGACAGGCACTGGGGAGGGCGGGACAGCTCCCAGCTGGGAGAACACCTCTGGCAGGAAGAGCCAAGTGTATATGTCGAGGGGGAGAGTGTGGAGAAGCCATATGGAGGGAAGGAGGAATCTCTGTCTAGTTTTTAATATGGCTTTTCTTTAGTCAGATTATATTTTCAATTCACACCAAAGAAACGTAATTTAAAATAGGATGAGCAGGGCTATTTTGTGTGTTCCCTATTGTTTTCCTTGAGAGACATTTTTCCATACTAGTTCTCTATGGACATATACAATATGTTCTTTACATAAAAAGGTCTTCAATTTCCATTGCAATTTTAATGGTCAGGAGGATGAAAAGCTTCAGAAGGTGCCTGAATATTTCCATATAGAATCTATAATTCCCAAAGACCACGTTTATAAATGGCCCAGGAACATGGGCTATGAATCTGACATTGACAACCCCTAATCCTCAGCTTGTCCATCAAAAAGAAAAGGGTCAATTAAATCACAGTTCACCAAAGTGACCTTGATTGATAATCTGGCTCTCAGTGGCATCCTTCCTGCTCTGTACTTGTCAAAGCTCAAACTGATGTTCAAAGTTCCTTCTTCAACCTCCAGGTGCTGCAGGCCATGTGTTCTTGGAAGGGGCAGGTGCAAACTCTCCTGAGGTCTGCCAGAGTGTGTACAAGTCGGAGAAATAGCCACCACACTGGGTGCACTAAGAGGCCCCTCTCTGAAGCATCATTAATGTCTGTTTTCATCTTAATAGACTGATTTTCTAGGAGGCACTGAGGAATTTTTACCTGAGCCTTAGGAGCCAGGTCAATGTTGCCAGTCATATTTTACAGATGTGGAAATGACAGCACAGTTTTAACCAGGTTCCATGATGCACCAAGTGCTTGCACAAGCCAGCATGAGCTTAGAGATGTTAGCTCATGCCGCTCATTGGCATGGGCGCCCCCTCCAGGGCATGGTGACAAGTCTGCGGTGGGAGTAGTGGGCACAGTGATTCCAAAGAGCATGTCTGTGCCTCTATGGTGCCAGTGGAGGTGGGTGCTCAGACCTCCCTGGACACTTGCAAATCAAGGGAAAAGTGGGCAGTAGGGTGGGGCCTGGAGCACTGGATGGGACTGTCAGAGGAGCAAGATGGGGAGGGATTGCTGAGGGCTTGCCTGGGGGCCAACGACATCCTACCCCGGGCCTCCCCCAGATGGGCGCTGCAAAGTGTCTGCCCACACCAGCAGAAGCCCCTCCCCAGACACAGCTCTGCTGCTTATATTGATTCCTGTTGCCCTCCCTGATAGACTAGTCCCTCAGATAAGTATTATTTTGTGTAACAGAACCATGACAGAGAAGGGAGTTAAGGTATTAAATAGGACTAGCCAATCTAATCAAAATCTTGGACTGAAAGCATTATTTTCAATTCTTTTTCCACTAAAAGGAGAACATGCAAAAATGAGAATAGCTGATGCCCACAAAATCGGCGATTCTATTTTTAAAATAAAGGCACACTTGATTCAAATTATGAGTGCTTTCATAAATCTTTGGCGGGCCCTCTATTGTAACAAGAGTTTCTGCGACGCAAAAATATCAGATGGCTGCAATAGAGTCTACTTATCCACCAGCATCTCCTCCAGGTGGTTAGACTTAAGAATCTGATAATTCTGCTTAATTCACACCCTTAAATTACTCCCACATGACCCGATGCATAATTTGTCTCACATTTATTTACTGAAGACTAAGCATGAATGGCCCCAAAGAACATCAAATGGGTTGCTCCCCCATCAAATGTGTTATGAGCAGCCATTTAATAATCCCTGCATCCTCACTGAAGTTCCTACCATTGACTCGTAGTGCAATGGCAGTCAAGCTGATTAAAAGAGGACTGGGACTGGGCTAGGCAATGCCGAAATACTACGCCTCTGGGACCAGGCAGGAAAGTTACATAAGTGAGGGGGTCAGGTGGGGAGTGTGGGAGATGGAAGGGCCTATGACTAGAAAGAATGGAGCAGCAGCTACTCAGCTCCAACCAGTTGCTACCTGCAGAAACCTGGGCTCTATGTTTCTTGACCTTTCTATTTTCCAACGAAAGCTGGAAAGTCAGCAACTAATTCATATTATAGAAAACAACTCTGTGTGGGTCAAATGTATCTTCGGGCTGCATGCAGCTATGAGCTGCTGGTTTGTGTCCTTTCTGAGCCTTACTTTCTTGGAGGAGATATCCAGCACACCTGGAATGCTGGCTTTCCCAGCGGCAGCAGCCAAGGCTGAAGGCAGGCACAGGGGGCAGCAGTCACACCGCTGGGCGGGCTCAGGAGAGTAGGTGTAATGGGAAGTTAGTCCTGCAACTTTTCAGGCATTTGGCTTTCACCCAAAGGAATAGACTACTTGACCAGGAGGCACCCTCCACCTAAGAAGAAAATACTACTCTTCCCTTGACTGATTCACCGAGTATGAAATATTCATGTTGCCTTGTCTCTTCCAAGGTGATGATGAATTTAGGCGGAGCCATCCACGTATCCTTACCCTTGGGAACTTGAATACAGCTGACCAGAGTGAGAAATGCCCTTGATTGAAAGTAAAATATTCTGCACAGGCTGAAACACTGAACTTGAGCACATCCGCCTCATAAACTCAACAGCTGAACTAACTAGATCGCATGCAACAGGGATGCCAAAGAAGAAAGGTAAATTCCTCGGTGCTTCAGAAGTACCAATGTTAGTACTTTTTGAGTTTTCTACCTTGTGGTTGATCTCCAGGGACTGAACATGTGGATAATTCTGGAAACTGGGAACTTCTAGATAACTTCTAGAAATGTTCACACTTCTTATATAAATAGGTTCATTGCAAAGATTCAGGGATGTCAAATGAGTTACCTTTTCAAATGTTAACTTAGTATCAAATTCAGCAAGAACTCGTACTGCTTGGGTTAACTGATAAGAAAAACATCTCAGTGAAGACAAACTGTTCCTATAAATCCAAACCACAAAACAATTAGAAAAGAGGAATCATTTAATGTTTCAGTTAAATCCTCCTGTGAAAAGCCATCCAACAATGTCTCTGTAATGTTGAGTTTGAAGTAGTAGATAATATATACCTTATAAAATATTTGCATGGCCTTGCTGAAATCTGAAGGCATCACTAGCATGGGAAGTCAAGTAGACATTTCCAAGCAGGGCTGCTGCGTTAACTAGGTCCACAGCAAACTGAATTTTGTAAGCACGGGGCAATTTCTCATTCATCTTTATGTCCCTAGTGTGTCGGACAGGGCTGGGTACATGGCAGGCACTTAGTAACTGCTGGCTGCAGAGGCGGAGTCAGTAGGATTTACAGAGGACACAATGCCACCACGTTGGCATCAGCAGTCCAGCATTGACCACTCACGAGTGAGAGGCAGCAATGGAGGCAGGAAAAGAGCCTTTTAGACAACATACATGTAAACATTCCTCCACCCTTGCTATGTGCAGATAAAAGGAAAAATATTCTAGGCTGGGGACAGAATCACTCACAGGGGATGGACACATGGCAGATAAAAAATGCCACTTGAAGAAAACTTCTGGACTTGCTTGATTTCTTTTCTTTTTTTTTTTTTGGTATGTGTCCCTAGTGGGAACCGAACCCGGGATTCTGGTCTGCAGGCCAATACTCCAACCACTGAGCCAAACCAGCCAGGGCTCGGTTGATTTCTTAGAAATTTTTTACCATGGTAACAAGGCCCCGTTCCCTCAGGAAGTAATTAAAGAGAGGATGTTTCACTGTCTTTTTAAACAAAATGTATTATTGATTTAAAAATGAGGAAACTGAATGGAATTCCTAGAAACAAGGCCTAGCTAAGGCGGCTAGCCTGTTGCTCACCGGCCCAGCAGCTTTTCACTGATTCCGTTTTCTTACTCTGTCCCACCTGTTCCTCTTCACTCGCCACGGGTATCCCTCCCTCCTCAGTCTCTCCACTGTCTAATATTCCCTCCATCTGTCCCCTGCTCCTCCACACACCTTCTCCGTGGCAGCCACCACTGTCTGAAATGTCCCGATTTTGTCTGAGAGGCAAAACTGGTGAAGCATTTTGATTGAAGCAAAGGCAGAGGGACATCTGTCCATATTTGGCTGCGAAATACAGCTGTACTTCATCACAGTATGGGTTACTAAAGTCAAATGCAATTGACTTTGGCCTCATGACGGACAGAGTTATCAGGGCAATTCTAATGCTTTGTGTTAATAGAGGAACAATTTCAAGAACTTTGGCCAGTTTCAAGACTATTCATAAACTTTCATCGTATAAAAAGTTCAAAGATAATTGGTGGTATATAAAAAGACACTGAAAAATACTCATATTTATTATTTGGGGGGGATTTTGTTCTCAGGGATGGCAGTGTGTCATGCCATAGTTGACTTGTTATCAAAAGGGATTTTGATTTATGTAGAAAAGGCATGAACTGGGGTTGTAGGAGAAAGTACTTAAATATGACAATCAGTTTCACTCTTGCGGAGAGCAACCTAAGGTGGGTTGGAATGTCCACAATATTTAGCAAACCTCATGGAGTATTTAGTCAGGACTGCCGTTTTGGCCTCTGTTATAGAAAGTTTATATTCAAAGCTCTACGTCCTTTGTTCTAAATGACATATCATTTTAGGATGACTCATTTGTCTAATATTTTCCATTCTGTGATATTTGAACAGAAATATTTTCAGATATACTTTCTCATATATAAAAAATTATAATTGGAAAATACTAATGAGTTAATTACTAAAAATATTAATAATCGCATGAAAGGCAAGAACACTGGCCTCACTGAAGATTACTGACCAGGGTCCACATTGATATTATCTGGACAACATACATACACAGACACTTATGAGTTGAGTAGGATCTCGCTCCTTGTACAAGTCTGTCACATGTGGGAACATCTAGACTCCTGTGAATATTTCGGTGAGGCTTTGATCATGACCTTCTTTTCCACCCCAAAGCCAGCCCCTCTCAATCCCAACTCTCCTGAGAGAATTCGAGGACCATTTCTGTTACTTTCATGATGAGATGAGAATCTAGTCCTCAGATAATCTAAACATCCGTATGTTACCAAGAGTGACTTTTTCACTTACAGGATATAAATGAGGAAGAAAGTGAAGGCATATGAGACAAGACTTATTTCTTGTGCTTTCCTCTGATGCTATAGAAGTGTTTAAGACAAAAACACACTCAGGAGTGTTGTGTGATTGTTCAGGGAGAGAGGAGCTATTGAGACCATGTTTGGACTATAGAGACCAGAGGTCAAAACAAAACCCCAGAATAGCAGGGCCACATGACAGCCAGGGACAAAGAAGTCGGCAGATGAAGCCATAGCATCCAAGGACAACGAGAAAGAGGGTGGTAAGACTGCATCTGGTGGTCGGGACCAGGAACAGGTCCCAGCTTTTTCCTTCTTCTTCATCGCCTGACATTTTTGACTGCACACTATACATCGCACTTCCATCCCATAAACCTTTGCCAGTGAATATTCCGGTCACGGAACTCACCATGTTATTAAGGTTCCTTTAGCGCCAGCAGGTAGGGAAGGTGAAGGTCTTTCCTGTCACACAGCTCTCTGGGGGCTTGAGTTACAAATATGTTTTTGGCATCTTTCTTGAATCTCAAAGATATAGAACCACCTGTGAACATGGTATCTGGCTGGTTCCATGCTGTTAGCTCAGTATTATCCTTGAGCAATGTCATGAGTTAAACTACTGTGGACCAGGCTGGAGACCTATCTATCCATCAAGCCCGTCACTGTCTCTATAGGAAAATTATTTGAGTTCCAAACCAAGTGACAAAAGGAATTTTGAACAAACATTTTAAAAATCAGGGACCATCTGCCTATTAAAGAAGGCTTTATTCATCTACTAAACCAAGAAACAATATATAATATTGGGGCCACACTATTTAATAAAATATTCTAAAACATTATGAAAGTATTATAAAATATTTTTCTAAAACTATTGTATTTAGAATATTTACAGTGAGATGATTTACTGCAAGATTTATAGCACATGAAGCTCTCTGGGGTTAAACAGCTGCCCACATCCGAGGCCATTTCACTGAAGGTGACCTATGGACATGAAGGTAGAATCTAAGAAAACTTTTTTATATTTAAAAAAAAAAATTATGCAGCAACTGAAAAGAAATTTCCCAACTATTCATTTATACCTGCTTGTTTCAATATTGGGTTTTGTTCCCAGTAATACACTGAATATTCAGGCCAAGAAAAATCACAGAAAGAAGGCCCTGTTGGATGCAACATGAAGTCCCCCATCCAGCTCAATGCCCTGCCTTTGTATCCACCCCATTATGTTAGCCTTAGAATCCTGGGCACATTCTGGCTGAAGTATTCATTTTAACTGTGGAACAGAATGTCTAATTCAGCCTGCTAAGAACTGGCTTTTAAGACACTAAAGGCAGAAAAGTAACCAAATACTAAGATTCAGTCAAAGGAATGGTAAGATTAATGTTACGCACAGGATACGAGGTACGTCTTTTAATGGTGCACATTTCGTGAACTGGTAGATGACAGTGCCATCTAACATTTCCAGTGTAATTTGTTTTGTTTGTTTTTAATTCTTTGTCTCTGTGTTAGTGTGTTGGGGTGGGGGGTGGAGAGGAACAAAACCACTCAACTGTGTGTAAAATCATGGTGCAAAGGAAAAATCATAAGGAATCCTGGCTGGAATTTCAGAAGGCTTCTGTGCCACCAACCAGCTTGGTGACCCTTCTGAACTTTGGTTTCGACTCTGCTTGTACCACACTGGCCTTCGGCAGGGTGGTGGGAAATCAAACCTGGTCACCATCTATCCTTCCTAACAACTCCGCACGAAGCACCAAAATACACTGGTACAGCAGACAGCAAACCGGAAACCGAAGGAAAAACACGTATGAAGAATGAACGCTCCTACATTCTGTTTCTTTATTGCTCACTGTCCTCCCCCAACGCTCGGTGGTTGGGTCCATTCTTTCAGTATCTCTACTTTTCCTTATTATGTGATAATTATTTGCATGTTGGTCTACTACCTGTCCCCTGACTATGTAAAACCCACGAGAACAGGGATGGTTCTGTTCAATACTATATTCCCAGAACTGTGAATTTTATAAGAAACACATAATGGGTTCTCAATAAACATCTACTCGGGAAAGATATGAAGACGTGTTGCCACCGAGTAAACGGTGGACGCCGACGTGGCATGACACCTGAGCACAGCCCCAGCTCCCAGCAGACATGCTTCACTGGGGAGGCGCCACCTGTGTTTGCACTGTTACTCGCTTTGTGCAAACAACTCCCAAAGGAAAACACGGCCGCAATGAGGAATTTCTAATGAGAAAAGAGTAATTTTGCACTATGGATTTAATACAACAAAAACTTAAGTACAATTAGACATGTTTCTTTCCAGTCCTAACTCCTTCTTTGGAGAAACGTCTATTCAGATCCTTTGCCCAATGTGAAAACTTATGGTAAAATAGGCATACCGTAAAACTCTCCAATTTAACCATTCTAAAGTGTACAGTTCATGAATGTGGCATTAAGTGCACACATACTGTTGGACAACCATCACCACTATCCATCGCCAGAACTTGCATCATTCCAAACTGTAACTCTGTAACCACTGAACAATAACTTTCTATCCCCTTTCTTGACAATACTTAGTTCCTTCCTTTCCCCCCTCTCCCGCCCTTCTTTACACCCTTCCCAATTTTGGCTTCAAAATGAGATCCCTGGCTCTTCCTGAATGCTCACCTGAGCCGTCACTGAATTCTCCGGCTTGCTCTCTAAGTGAGCTCTATGGTTTTACTTACACGAAGTTAACCTTCTGGTCCCTCCTTTCACAGTTGCCTCCTCCAGGCTGCCCAAAACCTTCACTCTCAACAAGTGATGTTTAATTAACCTGAGAATGATAGGTGAGGCTTTGTGGAAATAGTGGGGGAAAACAGGACATCTATTTTTAAATTGTTGTTGTTTAAGAAATGAAAGTGCTGGATGAGGGACTCCTCTTGTAGACTCTTTCACTTGCCAGTGTGCCCTCCAGGGAGGGGTGGGATGGAGCCCTTGTCCTTCTGCTTCTCCAGCTGTTGTTGACAGAGGGAAATTTGAATTTCCTTATTGGTCTCATCAACCAACAATGTTTTCAGACCATTTGTGATATTACACTTGGATATTCAAAAGTAGAACTTTCTTCTTAAATTGTTAAAACTTTTTAAGTCAGTAGCTAAAATGTAGTACTTAGGAGTTTTTAAGGGAACCATATAAAGAGGTTAATCCCAATCCTACACTGGCCATAATAATCTCTAATCTAATTCAAATACAGTAGACACATAAGGGAACGGAATTTGGAGGCAGGCAAATCTTACTTCTAAGACTGTCCAGCCACTTCCTACTTCTTTAATCTTAAGTAAGTTATTTTTTTTAAGATTTGCTTTCCTCTGGAAAATAGATATGACATGTCACAGAGTTCTGTTGAGTATTAAATGAAATAGTGTATATAAAGTGTCTGATATGTAATAGTGGTTTTTAATGAATATTTGTTTCCTTTCCTTAGTCTATTTAAGATTCATAACCCTAAATAAAATATGGTTTTAACTTTTATTTGAATAGGCATTCAAATAATAATATTGTACATTTAAATATTATATGATTTGGATGACACTCCATGTATGTTGGAAATAAATTTGATTTTTTTGATGAGACAAAGATTTAAAACAAAAATCAAATACACTTACTTCTGGTTCAGTATATGTACACCTTGACCTGTCACTGACAACTTCATATGGGTTGACTTTCTCTATTTATGAACGTCCCAACTGTCATTCATATTGACCATTTCAGACTAAAATCTTTTATTATGAAGACATTAACAGCCAGCAGCATACGATGATCAGGGTCAAGGAGTAGAAGTTAACATCCCATGAGGGGCAGAACCCCCATTCTTTAAAGTTAGACCCAGTTCAAACCCAGCTTCTAGGCCTCATGGATGTGTCACATGGGTAAATGACTCAGCCTCCTGTACTCCTAGTTATTCCTCATCTCTATAGTAGGAATTGAGCAGTGTCCCTAACTCATGAGTTGTGAGGATTAGCTAAGATATTTAATGAGTGCCTGGTGCAAGTGAGCACATCATGCTACTGTTATCATGCTAATATTTCACCTCTTTTAATTTTCTAGGCAAGGTATAGCAATTACTAATAAATCTTAGAACACTGTGCTTAGAGCAAACCACTATGTATGGACACTCTGCACACCCAGTTTTGCCTAATAAACATCGCTACTTCAATTGTCAAGCCTTCACCTCTTCTCACACAGGTCCCACCTACACAGCAGAAGGAACGGGGGGACTTATGAGTTGATGTTTAAAAAAAAAGAAACTCTTAAACACCTTTTTTTTTTAGGCAAAGGAATACAAGGAAGTTTTTTTCTCATTCTTTATACACTCCTGAGATTTCCCTGTTTTAACTTCTTTCCTTGTTCAAGGCCATCCCCAGTGTTGCAGGAGTCAGAGAAGAGCAAAGAAGGCAAACAACAGGAATTGGTTCAAGCAATTCCTTTTCTCCTAAATCCTCATAACTAAAGTGCTTCTGGCCCTTTCAAACATTTCAATATAACGGTGACACATATTGAAAGAATGACTAATGGGAGAGCTATACGATTATTACTGGGAAAAGTATTTGGAGAACAAGGAGCAATTGAGTTTAACATCCCTGGGTATCTTTTGATACCTCAGTAACCTTTCTAAATTCTAAGGAGGAAGCAAAGCTATTGATTGTTAAAAAAAAAAAAAGTACAGCTGCATATTCGTGATGGATTGTGGTTTGATGGTGGGAGAGGGCGGAGCACGGTGTTAGGAGATGAGTTTTAACTCTCATGTAACCTTGAGTGAATCATTTAACCATTCTAAGTACTTCTCGTTGTAAAATGGAAGGTCAGGAGCTCAGGGGGAGTTCAAAATCTGGTTTAGCCACTTAATAGAAATGATCTTGGGCAAGTGTCTCAGCTTCTTGAAATTGCAGTTTCCTCATCTATATACTGGGGATAAGAAGAGTCCCTTACAAATCTGTTTTGGGTTTTCATAAGGTAATTCATATAAAAGGCTTAGCACAATGTCTAGTATTTTGCCAGTGCTTAATGAGGGAGAGCTCTTGAGTATTCCTTGTGCTGTCTGTATACAGGGTGGGGCAAAAACAGGTTGACAATTGTTCATATGGAAAATAATACAATAATCGATAAGTAATAACACAAGAATAAACGCTGTTTCATGTACTCTCCACTGTAAACCTACTTTTGCCACACCCTGTATGTATGCTTGGGGCCCCTTAAATGATCATTTAAAGCACTTTCTCAGGAAAGCAGTGTGCTGAAAGGGAAAAAGCACTACTCTGGGCAGGACACAGATAGTTGGGTTCTAGTCCTGGTTCTCTTACTACTT
This sequence comes from Molossus molossus, assembly GCF_014108415.1. NCBI lineage: Eukaryota > Metazoa > Chordata > Mammalia > Chiroptera > Molossidae > Molossus > Molossus molossus. The sequence continues at coordinate 47,894,469 of NW_023425403.1, read as the reverse complement.
ATGTGATTTGGGTAGGCCACCTTGCTGGCCCGGGCTCCTGCTCCAGTGTGTGATGCAGCCCATCATCACTCTCCTTTCCTGTGTGACTGTGGAGATACGGCATGACTGTGGTGAGCTTGCTCGGACGACTGCTGCCCCTCCAAACTCTGCTGCAGTCGGTGCAGGTCTTGGGTCACACCTGCGAGGCCTGCTGTAACTGTGACTCCGAGGAAAGGGTGACACTTGACAACGACCAGCTTAAGGATGCTGTTTCCAGAAACGCATTGCGGTGAAAGGTGAAGAGCGTCTGCACTTGGTTCCAGGAAAGCTCATCGCCAGAAACTCTGAGATCTTGGAAAACTCCAGAGCAAGGGGAGTGATGATAAGAATAATACAATTTGATCACCCAAAGTAAAACAGGCAGACCGAAAGCTCTAGCCTGTTACACCTAATGCCGAAGGGCGACAGATTCTCAAGGCTGGAATAGCTATAGTTGTTCGTAAACCAATGTCAGAAAACACCAGTCAACAGATTTGTCCTGTACAGTACAAATGAAGGTGGAGATGTGTCAACAAGAACCATTCTTTTTATGTAAGTCACTGGGAGAGCTGTTTCATGGTAGGTTGGCGTGGCCGGGAGAAGTCAGTGAAATCCATGATATACTATAGACCCTGGACGAGAGCCACCGGGAGAGCAAAGGATTGGAATGCCTCCCCGAATTCCCTGATTCTTGTTACTCATCCTTCCCATATTTTCTCTCCCAATTTCAACATTCGTCAATGTGCCATCCTCACCAGTGAGCCTGCACTCAGCCCATCCCAGCTTGTATCTACCCACCCTTTTCCAGTAGATGAATGTTTCCAAGTCTCTCCTTTAACACTTCCATCCTCCTCCTGCCATTCAAGGCCCCCAGTAAGGTAACCTCTCCTCACCTACTCGGCTGAATTTTCTGGCACTGCCCAAACGCACCCTCCCCGTCACCCTCCCACGCACTGCAGCATGGCCTGGAACTCGGCATTCAGCCCACGGGAGAGCCAGGAATCCCTCTCTTTAGAGCAGATGTAGTAATAGCGGCTCCACCTGCCTCTGTCGTGGGACAGAGTCCGAGACTGATTCTGAAACTCCTGTCTGAACCTCCCAGGCTACTGGGGAACAATGTGGGCTACAGGGGAAGCACTGACTTCAGGGTCAGATAGACTTGAGGTCAAATGTAGGCTCCACTATGATTAGAACTGTGGCCAAATCTGAGCCTTGACTTTGTCACGTGCACAGACGGAGACTAGGACCCATCTGATTGGGCTAGATGTGAACACGTAAAGCATCGTGCTGGTCCACGTATAACGCCAGTTCCCTTTGCCCTCACCCCACCCCCATCTTCACCCCCCACTTTCACATGACTCAGGAGCAACTTCACCTGTTCATTATCTGTCTAATTCCTTCCCATCCCTCAAGACGTATCTCCCCACTTTAGGGATAAGGCCCTACCATGAGCTTACTTCCCACACAATAATGTTTCAGAATATGACTGTTTCATTTGTGACATTGTCTGAGTGCTTCACATCTCTTTGCCTAGGCAGTAAACTCCTAGGTATTCCCAGCACCTCCCCACACTGGTGGCGTCTAGAATGCTCTGTGGCTCAGCTTGGAAGCCACCGCTTAGAGGGAAAGCTGGAAGGGGCAGGGAGGCCGGGCCTAATGCCAGTTTCTCTGACACATCTCCGGTTAACAGTGGAGCGACAGCCAGGTTGGTTGGCTGTTCTTATGGGGAAGCAGTAGAGATTTCTCTTCTCCATTCACCGATACAGAAAAACTGGCCACTTCCCCAAACATGCAGGTACAAGCATGAGAAGGTAGGCCGTAGTGGCAGAACCGGGGGAGAGCATGCCTGTCAATCAGAACCTGACTCTGTTCAAGCACCCTTTATTGAAACGGGACCCCTTTCATCCGTCACCCCTTGGCAATAGATCTGAGTTCCTGCCCTGCAGCGAGCCTCTCTCTCTTTACAAATCAAATCAGGAGCTGGAAATAAACACACAGACAGAATGAACTATATATTCCTTGTGCTCAGATTAGAAAACCTGAGCATGATTTTATTACCATCAACAAAAGTCAAAACACTATGGGGAATATGAGGTTTCAATTTAAAAAGATTTCCCCAAATTCCATCAAAATGCAAACGAGGATGGGACTTGAGGTACACTGAGTAGGACAATCCGCCAGGCAGTACAGTTCCACATGAGAACCCTGGACATTTTCTCCGCAGCTGCACAGAACTGGAACTGATATTATGACTGTAGGTGCTACACACTGAAGGACTCTCCCCAAGTTTCTCACCGTGAGGTGTAAATTATTCATGGAAAATGAAAATGTACCAGATTACAACACTTATATAACTCAGCCTTTCCTTAGAGAATCTGCAAATTCATTTATTAATTTAACCTCATGGTAGTCCTGCAAAGCAGCTGTTTCCGGAAAAGAAAAGGTCTGTTGTCTTCTTATTTTCTGCTTTCTTGAGGAGGAAAAACAATCCGCCCCTATATGGCTCTCACAGAGCCCAGTGCACCCAAGACAAAGTACCCCTCCCACCTCTCCTCTAAAGAATTTTGACCACACCAGCAAGTCTGGATTCCAATGCCCTCGCCACACTGCACCATGGAATTTAGACTCAAATTGTCAACAAGTTTTAACTAATAACTGAATACAAATACTGTATTTTTTGTAGTTGTTTTTTCACTTGAATAAATACAGCAGGCTCCTCTGTCTCTCTCCTCCCAGCCTCCCTCCCTCCCTCCCTCCCTTCCTCCCTCCCTCTCTCCCTCTCCCTCTTCCTCCCTACACACACACACACACACACACACACACACACACACACACGCACAGTTACTCACTTCTAACTCCCTCCACAAAATATTTGAGGTGGCAATGCTGCCTCGTTTGAAGCAACCAGATGCATTACTGAAACGGAACCCCTTCTATAGTTAGAATATCAGCAAAAAGTTGCAGATGGCTAAACAACTGTAGCAGTGTGATGCCGAGATAGATGTCTCAGCCGAGGACAATTCACAAGGGTTGGATTCTGACACTTGCTGTCTCGGCCTTTTGGGAGCATAACCTACCTGGGGCTCAGCTGCTTTCTATAATCTGTTCCCAGGAACCAGCAAACCACAGAAAGGAATCTTTTCACAGTTTGATCATCCACACTTTGAGGCAGCCACTTTGCTGTGTGTTTCAGGAGAGGTACCTGACAGGAGTCTACTCCTCCCACAGCGGGCTTTGCAGAACCAAGACTCTTCTTATGGTCAAGCGGTGGATAGCGGGGAGTATTTGACGCCTCCTACATTTGTCTGAATATAGTTCTGACAGATGGCTTTGAATAATAGCTGTTTTATGCAACTCTTTGAGATGAGAGTTTGAGTAAAACGTGACCTTGCTTTTCTAGATTTCTTGGTTAGTATAGGCTAACTTATATACTCAAGAGTCTGTATATATATATATATATAGCTTTGGAGTTGTATTCACATTTATATGAGAAACCAGTAAAATCTCACGATTTGCTTTTTGCTTCCCTCTCTAGTAATTCGTAACAGGCCAGACAAAGCATAATACATGAATCTGGGTGCATGTAATTATTTCATATTTCTGATAAGATACTGTTGAAATTGATCATCTATAGTAAATTTATATCAGGCATGTCTGGAAAAGGGGATTTTCTGACATCGAATATTCCAGTAAACAAAAAATGGTGTGTGTATGATACGTACTAACAAATTTTCACTAAGCTCTCCTAAGGCCAACTTCCTGTTAAATGGATTCAGTCTTTGGGGAGGGTTCAGAAGATAAGACCTTAAAGTCATAATTTTAAAGATGAGTTCTCACTTTCTGAGATGTGATTGTTGAGTAACATATTGCCAGAAATCTAATGTGATCTCACTGGCTTTAAAGGTAGCGATGGAGTACTGCATAAAAAAAATCCTAATATCCAATGTGCAAGAATTTTCTTCATGGCCTGGACTCGTGACCCAGAATGCAGTAGGTGAAGAATTGCCCTCACTGTCCACATAGCTCTAACTGTGGGAACATGCGCAATATATATTCACACCGAGTCTGAAGGGACTCTTCCTTCTGAGCAAAGGCCTGCGGGCCTCTAATCTTCTGTGGCTCTGAAGTCTCATTTAGGCAGGGAGACGGGAGCTGCATGTTCAGGGTTAGCACGCTGGAGGCATCTGACCACTGAGTCCACTCAACTGCTGTTCTTGAAGGGATTCAGTTCAGGTCCTACAGAGACAACTTCCTGTGGTCAATCTTTCGTGTCAGCCCAGATTTCTTTTTCTGCCATGTGACATTTGGTTAGACAGGTTTGGCTATAGTATGAAATAGTTTTTACGTTTCTCTGTGGCTAAAAGTAACTCTCTCTATGTCACGGGCAAAGGCAAGACAAAGTGGGCCACTTGCCAGCTGCCCTCGTCCCAGTTAGGCTCTTGTTGGAACTTCTCAATGGTCTCAGCAGACTCTCCCGCCTAGAATCCATCTGCTCATTCTTCCTGCTCGTTCTACCCTGTTTGAAAACTCTTCAGTGGCCAAATAAGGGCTAAACCCTTTAACCTGGCTCATCCTGTACAATCTGAATCAAACCTATGTTGTAGCCACTCTTGCAAACTGAAGCTCTGACCAATCTATTATGAGTTCTTCTCTGCCCAACTTTACACTTTCCCACCTTCACACATGTGTGCTTATCATTCTTTCTCTCTAGTGATGATGCTTAAGAAACATGCAGACAAAGACCTTAAAGAATTCAGAGGAAAGGAAAAATACGTCTAGCTGCAGGGATTCAGGGAAAGACCCAGAGTGTAAATTGTATTTTAATTGGGCCTTCAAGGATGTGAGTAGGTAAACTGAATAATCTCTGTGTATAATGAAGAAACTAAGACTTAAAATATATTTGTTTGGAAATGATTTTCTCCTCTTTTGAAACAGAATGTAGCTTTAAAATAAAAATAAAGCACTATAATAATTCAAGTTACAGGAATTCAAATCTGCACTCTCATTATATTAAGTAATTTTTAATATGAAAAAAAACTAGGCAATCCAGGTACCAAACTGTTTTCCTCTACTTCTTTTAGCATATACTCTGGGATTACTGTTGCTTCTATAGAGTTATACATTCTGACCATCTGTTAGTTGGTTTAAATGGGCTGATTTATATAATATTCTCATTTTCATTTATAATTTCCCTTGTTACCGAGCTATTTGTGAGATAATTGTCAGAGTTTAGGAGTAAAGTCTAGGACAGTGATTCACAAAATATGCCCAGGAACTTGGCTTCACTAAGATGAATGACTAATTCTTTTTTACTTTGCATCTTACTTTTTACTTATCTTATTTGTATAGAAATTATTTATAATTTTCAGTCTACTCACTGATTATAGTATTACATATATTATTAAATGTTTATATTATATATATATACACACACATATATGTGTATATATATATCTGCTATATGGTTTCTAAACATGACCTATTACATAACAATTTTGAAGCTATGCTCAAATTAATTTCATCTCCCAGATTGGGATTCATCTTTGTTCGAGCTGCATTAGCAAGATTCCTTCATTTCTTCCATAGCAACAGGGTTTGTTGCTATTGGGTCTCATTCAAAAGATAGATTTATTGTGGAAGAAGTGACTTTGGTATATTTAAAATTATAGAGAGAGGCAGTGTGGTATGGTGGTTAACACCAAGACCTCTGGAGTTAAACTGCCTTGGATTAAATCTCAACAAGACCATTTATTGGCTATTTAGCTTTGTCTAAGGTAGTTCAACTTTGTTTCAGTTTAACTATCTATAAATGGGGATGACGATAGCCATACTTATAAGACTGTTGTAAGAACTGAGTCTATGCATACATATGTATCCTCTCTCATATAATATAAAATATATGATATATATAATACATAATATGTTATATGATAAAAAATCATTTAAAATAGTATCTTATACATAAGTAGTTTGTAAATGATAATATTATTAGGTATAATTTGTATATGAAGGCTCAAAGTCCTTCACTGAAACAGAAAATAGCTGTTAGTAAATTTATTTATTGTATTTTTGTTTACATATCTACTCTCAGAGCTAAATAACCAAAAAGTTATTTTCTATTTCCCAGAAGTACTTGGATTTTGTCTTCCTATCATTTCAAACTACAAGTCTAAGTTCAGTTAAAACGTGTGTCACTGGCATTTTGATTAAGCCCCGAGGACAGGACTCGTCCATTTGCTGCTTGTTCATCTTGACTCACCAAGGGTCCCGTATAAAGAAACCCTGAACCGGAGGACCTACCACAGGATGTTCTGGTCTGTCTCTTCCTTCTGTGAATGAACTTGGATCTAATTACACATACCTATGAGATTTGAACTATTTGAACTGACAGTCTAACTTGATCAAATGAACTGAAAAACTGTCAAGACCCTACCACATTTTGTGTTAAAGACAGATCTCTCGATGAAGGAAAGAGGGCAGAAGGCTAGTCCTTACTGACCGCTGAAATCATCAGCACCACTTTCTGCTCTGCTTGTGCTTACCTGTGCAGTCTGCTACTTCGGGCCCAGTGCACCAGCTAAAGCAGCACAGGCTTGTGGGATCTGAGAGCTGGGAGTGATTCCAGGGACCTCTAGTTCTAGTCTTCCTCTCACCAATGAGAAACCGAGCTTCATTCCATTTAAATGACACAGAATTCATGTGGATGTGATTCAATGAGAGTTTAATGGGTAAAGTGTCATCAACAATCTCTGAATTCCTGGGCACTAGAAAGAATTTCCAAGTTCTTTGGTAGCTGCTCGGCTCTTTGAAAGTTGTTGAAAATACGTAAAGGATATCACATCTGACAGTTTATGTTCACTACCATTTCTCTTTCTGTGGTTTGCCTGCGCAAGCAGACCCTCATCAGGTGCTGCCGGGGAGTTCCTTCGTCGCTGAGGTGCGATCCGCGGCTAGTAAATTCAACACCGCACAACACACTCCAGGGTTCTTGAAGCTACTGTGGGGTACTCTTTTAATTATACTTCTTTTGGTTGAATTGAAGTTAAACTTGTTAGTTTCTTTACCAATTACACTCTGCTGTGAAGTGATATATTTTGGCTTCTGAATATTTTATACTTTTTATCCCTGCCTTCCTGCACACATAAACAAACCTACATATTTGTATATAATCTCTCAAAGTCGTTTCTACCAAAGGTGCTAAAACAATCACTTGACAGGAAAAATCTGTATGAGATGTGATCAAGAACTTATTTATCATAATAAAGTAATTTATCCTAAAACTCTAAATTATTTCTTTATCTTGACTCCCTTTCCATTCCTAGAGAAGCTCTTTCTGTATTAGAGGTACTTAACTTGCCATAAAGTATAGGTGAAATTCCATTGTAACCAATACTACTCTGTTATACTTCAAACGTGTTTTCTTAGGAAGGGACTTTGTAACAAACATTCTGTCAGAAATCACAAAAGCATGGATCAAGAAGGCAGCACTATCACATAAAAGAAACAGCTGTCCAGCTCTCCTACTAGGAACGAGCAAATGAAAAGAGGTCTTTGAACCTAATAATGGAAGGATGCAAACTGCCTCTCCTTTCTCCCATCCCATCATTAAAAACAAGTCTCCCAGCTAAGAAACGGATTTGCTGCTCTTTGTTTTGAAGCAGCGTTGGCTTTCCTTAGAGGGAAGCTGGCATTTCTGAGGTGGCGAGTGAAGCGATGAAGAACCGCCAAGAGTTCACATATGCCTCTGAGCGCCCACTCGGCCTGTAGTCCCCCCTCCATTTTTCCTGCGCTGTCACAATTTAGAGGGCACGGGAAGAGCTGTCGTGGGATTTTACTTGTCTTCCTTCATTCAAGTGCATTCACGCCTACCTTTTTTATGATGAAACCTATAGCCCTGGACTGTCTTATTCACTTGAATGCAGAGGGAGGTGTGAATCAGCCCTTCCCACCTGCAGACTGCATTCTGGAATCTGCCAGTTATGCCCTGACACAAGTTTTTCCAGTTTTTCTCATTATCTTGGATCCCCACCCCCAACCCCTATCAGCCCACTCCTGTAACTCTTTCATCTTTTGTCAGTATGTTGATTTTATCTTAAAAAAAAAAAAAAGCTAAACTAAAAATAAAATCAAAATTGCTCTTCTATGAAGGGTGGGCATGCGCAATCAAGTGCTTTCTAGGCCAGGTGAGAGTGTATGCTGACTCATCCTCAAGTGCATCCCAAACCAGGAGCGTTTGCAAGTTGGTTGGCTGGGGTTAGGGTTACAGCCAGCCTGTGACTACAGAGTGGGAAATGGCCAACTGGCCCTGGCAGGGAAGGGGTATGCCCCTGTCTCATTGGCACATGCATTAAACCAACAGAGGTGAACGTCCCGAAACAGTTACATCCAGCCTTTGCGAACTCAGTGCCTAAATCCTCTTCTTCCAGGATGGTTTGGCTCTCAGGCCAGTGTCTGAACAGATTGTACAGTGGGAACCAAGTGAGTTTGGGAGCACCTGCGACCAAGGTGAAATGTTAACAAGAATCATTCAGACCGCAAATTTGATACTATGGAAAAGGGGGACTTTTCTAGGAGGAAAATTTCTTTCCTCCATACCAGTGGACAGGGTCTGAATGAACCGAATCAAAATTAGCTGGTTTTGAAGCACCCGCGCGAGAGCTTTTGTCATTTCTCTGTGGCAAGTCACAAACCACTGGATACGTAATGCTGTACTAAAAGGAATTTAAGCCTGTCAGGTTAATTACACAATATTAGGTACGAAAACAAACAGTGCAACACAAAACATAGCTACATCATTATTTGCAGTAAATGTTAACTCTAAATAAGTGCAACCTGTCCATAAATGCTTGCTATAAACTAATTAAAAAAATAAAATTTGATGGATAAACATGAAAAAAAAATTCTCACTGAGAATTTTTTTTTTAAATATCAGCACTCATTTAGAGTTTGGGATTTGTGAAAGAAAGCTTTAAAAGGAGCAAACCTGATTGGCTGTGGCTGTTGCTGCGAAGGGGACACTTGTTGCAGGAGTTGTTGCTGCAGAGACAGTGGCTGACGTAGCGCTGTGCATCATGGGTACTTTCAGGAGGGGAACCATGGGAGCAATGAACAGGAGGGTGTAGCATTATGGTAATAGAAGTGGTATTTTGGCATGGTGAATATCAGAGCAGCAAGCCATCATGGGTTAAACCAGCAGATGGCATGCAATCACAATGCAAAGCAAGGAAGCATGGGAGAGAAATAAAAAAGGGAAAATAGCTTATTACAAGTACAATTAAAGGAAGTTTTAAAACATAATCAGTGATTCCCAGAAAGGCCAAAGCAGATTACTTTGGTTGATGTATTTACAAACATTTTACTTCTAACAATCGATCATTCCCAATTCAGAGTCTATAGCGTCTGTAATAATGGCTGCTTCTAAAGATGTAAAATGTAATGCCCAGTTAAGTAAGAGTATATGATATTCATTGTTAATCATAATTCTAAAATAGCAAAGGTTCAATATGTAGGCCTAATTTGGGATAGGATATTTTTTAGATTTTATTGTGGTTAAGTTGAAATTTAATTTTTTTGTCAATTTGGGGCTGCTGGTTTGAACGGAAATTACTGGCGATTGTGGTCTATATGGGTCAATAAACTGTGGAGCAAAAATCATGGCGTTGATGTAAATTCTAACAGTTATTGTGAAATAGCCAGAGAAATTTTGCCAATGCTTGCTTTTCTTCACTCTCAATGGAAGTAATTCGTGTCCTAAAGACAGGCTTCTGTACCAAGGCGTTGGGATGAGTGGGGATAACTATATATTTTTTAAGGTGAATATCTAAGGCAATGCTAAGGTACAAATAATCATTGTAACTAAATCAACACTTAAAATTAAAAAGAAGAATAAGCAAGGCAGGTCAGATATTTGTTTTCAAAATACATCCATTAATAATTAAAAAAAAAAATTCTTCTGGGAAACTCTGATAATTCTAACACACAGCAGAGAGGAGATAAAGGCACACCACCATGAAACTTTAAAACATTGATGAAATCAGCCTGCCTCTCTGAGAGAATACGCTTTTTTTTTTTTTCTTTTGCTAAACCATATAAACTACAAAGAAAAACAAAATACAGATCATTTAAAAGCAGACTCGTACTTGTGGTTTTATGTTTTGTAGTGGTTGTTCTAGTCACATTAAAAAGGTCACTTTCTTAAATATGCAAGTACATTTAACATACCTATACGTTAACTCTAAAGCCAAATAAGCCTTCAGATCTACCATTTCCTAAAGCATTTCTACCATCTGAAATAAATTTCAAGCAAGTGAAGTATTATACATAATATAAAAGACAAATAAAAAAGTTTGAAACCTACCAATACTGGTAGCGGGTGTCATGCACAAAACTGACCCTGCATGTCATGCAATGGTAGGTGGAAAAAGTGGATAAAGGGAAAGAAACAGGTTAGCGGTTTAGAGTTAACATTCAAAGTGAGATTGAAGCACAACCAGAAATAAGTAGGGTTAGTTAACACAGTCGTTTAGAGTCATTCACATTTTCAGTACTGATACAAATATATCTGACTTATTTTAAGCCAAAATTGTTCAAAGCTCACTCCTTAGACTACTTTTCATACTTTCTTATACAATGACATGAGTCTAATAAGAATGACATGTGATAATGCTGCAGTGTCCTTCCTGAAAGACCTCAAAGTACTTTACAGACATGATCAAGTTAATCCTCCAACGCAGGAAGTGGATATTTTACAGATGAAAAATCTGAGGCATAGTAACTCCTCCAAGGTCATTCGTAGTGTGAGTCAAGGGTAAGGCTGGAAATAGAATTCTATTCCTGAATCCAGGTCAGGTTTGGCAGACACTGAATTACACTGACCTTATTGCATTATCGTTTGCTCGTCTGGTTGTAAAATTCTGTGTGTTGCTAACAATATGATAATGAAAACAGTCAGTAATTAAGGCTCTGGATCCTCCAAATCTAAGGCTTATAGGTCAGGTGAATTTTAGATCACTGCTTGAAAGCCCTACACTGTAGGAAGACTGAGGCTCCTGTGGCAGAATCGCCTGGATGTGTAGGGGTCTACTTTCTGCTGCCAGATTCATATGGGAAGGGAGTGGTGCCCAGCAATGAAATCTAAACACTATCGAGGCAAAAGAGTGCAGACTTTCCACTCAGGACCAGGGTTAGGAATTTTTGTCATAGCTTGCTATCAGGTGATCCCTGAGGGGGACCATTGGCAAAAGTCCTAGGAAATCTCAAGTTGATGTCTAGGTGGGTAAGTGGGAGGTGGGGAGGGTGGATTTTAGCTCTTCCTGGAGAATTATTGCCTTGCCTGTGGGTGAATCAGAAAATTCTGACCATAAATACTAATGTGTATTGTGGACTTAAAAAAGATAATTGAAGATTGGGTATCATGTGGGGGCCAAAGAATCCATTTGTAATGAATGTCGGTGTACCCACGTAGGGTTTAGAACTGCCTTCTGAGATACTGGAGGAAGAGTAGGTCTTCATTTTCTCTGTTGAACTGTTCACACCTGAGGGAGACTTCTGTCCAATCTACATCTTGGTCAGCCTGACATCTAGTCAGGAAAAGAGGCTATGTAGCTGGCCTACTGCAAACGTGCTTGCCTATCCAAACGAAAACACACACCAACACCCCAAAATCCTGTTCACGACACCCAGTTTTTCTCCAGCCCTATCTTTCTCATCTTCCTACAATCAAACTATCTAAAAGTTACCTACTTATAAATTTTCACTTCCTTGCCCCCATTTATCCTCTCCAATTTGGCTTTCATTTTTACCTCTTCACTCGAACTACTAACATCACCAAAGAATTCCGTATTCCAGCCGTCGGTGAGAGAGAGCTTTTTCACCTTCACTGACTTCCTGGAACTTCCTGAGTCTCGTTAACGTTTAGCTTTTGGCCACTCCCTCCACAGTAAACCACTCTTTTCTCTTGTATTTTCTGATCTTTCTCTCTCTCTCTCTCTCTCTCTCTCTCTCTCTCTCTATGTCTCTCTCTCTCTCTCTCTCTCTCTCTCTCTCTCTCACACACACACACCCACCCAACACCCACACCCACACTCACACCTACTCACTCTCTCTATATATGCTGGATTTTTCTAAGACTCAGTTATGGTTCTTTTTCACCTACTCTATACTTTTCCCTGGTATATCATTGAATCCACAATATCATTCACTCTAAGATCTAAATACCATCTACGAGCTTATGGCTACCAGATGTATGTATCCTGTCCAGTTCTTTCCTTTAAGCTCCAGGTCTTTTCATCTAACTGCTCACCAGGCCTCTCAACTTGGATGTCTGACAAGTGTCTCAAATCACACACGTCCAAACACTGATCCTTCCCAGAGACTATTTCTCCACCTCAGGAAATGCTACATGGACATCACCATCTATGTAGTAACTCTAGCTTAAAATAAAAGGTATGCCTGACACCACTTTCCCTTGTGAAATTTCCTGGTCCAAATCACCAATTAAGTCAAAGCAGCCTTGCTTCTAAAATGTATCTTGTATTTGTCCGTTTGTCCATGTCTACTGCCCTTTCTCAGGTTTTGATCTCCCTTGTCTCTGGGCTCAGCGCCACAGATACAGCTAACAGGCCTTCTGCTTCCCGCCTCGTCTTCCGCTCCGTCCATTCTCCACTCTGCTGGCGGAGTAAACTTTCCCAAATACAGGTCAGTTCACTTCTCTGCTGGACATGATTCACTGCCTTCTCAATGCTTTTAGGATAAAGGCCGCCTGTGGTCCAGTCTCTGACTATCTCCTCAGCTTGTCCTATACCCCACTCCCCAGGAATCACGAGCCAGACATGTTTGGCTTTCATTTCTTTGAACTAAACACATCCACCTCTGTCCTATTTTTGGGATTCCCAAAAGCTGTCCCCTCTGACTAGAATAATCTTTACCTCGCTCTTTTCATCTTCCAGGTCTAGAGGCACATGTCACTTCTTTAGAAAACTGTTCAATTGTTCTTTTACCTGCCTCTATATGCCATTTAAATCAGTTTTCTATTTTAAATCTTACTGAACTCTTTACTTTTTCACTCACAGTACTCATAACATTTTAAATTATATATTTATATGAGTATTTCTTGAATATTCATCTGTGTTCTCTACTGTACCCTCTGAGAGAGCAGTGTTGGGTTTATTTATGTCTGTGTAGGTTTACGGGACACACAGTGGGTGGCCAATTGGTTCAATGAATGTTCTTAGCCATTGGTAAAAGTGAGTTGAGAGCAATTTGTTCCTAAAATTTTTTGAAGTACCCAGTTTGTGAATGACTTCATTTTAAAGTCAAACATAGCTAGAGTCAAAGTTATCCCTATAAAAATTCCATGTTATTCTTTTGCATTCCAATGTGGAGGGACTTTCTTGGAGGGCTTTCCTGTGTCATGCATGTGGATGTCATTGTGTTGCAAACCATCAACAGCAGCTCCTGCAGCCATTCTGGGCTAGGACTGGGCTTGTCACATGGCTTCAGTTCAGGATCTGGCTGAAATGCTCAGCCAAATTAATTGGATAAACCTCGGCTCCATGTGGCCTAAAAGTGATATGAATGTTGGAAACACATAACTTTTGCTATGTATGGTTGTCTTACCTAACGCCAGATTCTGGTTCTGATTTTACTTTCAGGTCCCATCTCTGCCTCTTCATCCCACTCTGATTCCTCCACCCCAACCCCGGTCCCTTATGTACTTCATCCTATAGCTACAATGGACCCCCTGCTCTTCCCCAGTACACTCTTCCCAACCCACGCTGTTCCCACTACCAGGGATGCTCTTCGCTCATTGGTAAGATCATCCTTCTGTGGACAGAAGTCCTGCTTTCTCCACATCCTTTGTCAACCAGTCACTGCACATGCCTCTTTCTCCTTCACTCTCAAATAGCTTTGCTCATATCCTAACATAGCCCTTAATGCTTTGCCTTATGTTTGGTTTTTGCCTAGTTATGAACTCCTTTGTATTCCCATTACTGGCTCTGGAACCCAGAGCATACTATTCTGAATTGAACAGGATACATAAAATTTGCTGTGGTTTTATATAGATGTAGTTTCCATCAAACGCTAACAAATCTATCTCGAAGGTGTTACCTTATGTAACACTATTGTTTCTAATCACTAGGCAACATTGGTGCTAGCACTTTGTTCTAATTATTCCATATTCCAATATAATGAAATAAATCAAGGAGATAGTCAGTGGGGCATCTTTGTTCTTATTGGCTGAAGCATTTCGCTAAGGCACTAATTCTTATCAACAAAGCCTCAAATGTTTTCTCTTTCAGCTGCACAAATATTTCAACTCTAGAGTCAGAATATTTCAATTTTGTGAGTCAGAATTACCTGAATAATTCAATTAATTATATATTCCACTTTGCAGCATAGACACAGCCTCAGTTTTTCCATCTGCAAAATGCAAATAATTATGCCTGCCACTGGCAGAATATATTGAAGAATAATGTGAGAATGTTTCTAAGAATACTTACAGTACTTCAGAATAAACCTGTCAGAGAAATGCCAAGAACTATTATGCTGCTATTTTTGTAAGTGTGTGTGGTTTTTGCCACTTTCCTAACATAGCAAAGAAAAAGTATAACTACTAGGTTAAAATAATCTCTATCAAAAAAAGAAAAACTCCCACCCACTGCAAATGTACTAGGGCATCAGCCAGGGTGATAATTATATTAACATGATTTGGGAGAAGAATCCCATATTTTTGCATAATATTTTACATTAATATCTCCACGGCCTGAAGGCAAAATTTCTAAAACCCAAATTCACATTGTGTCAATGGGAGAATTTTAGTAGCACATCAAAAACTTCACTCTGAATGACCTGTCAATAAAGGGTAACCTCTGGGAGAACATAAAATATTTTTTGTTTTGTATTTATGACAATTGTTAAAGTATTTATTGAAAAATCAAAATCTGTCCGTTTAAAAATAATAGGCCCACCAACCACTTAGTTACAAAAAATTATACTAATCCCTTTTTAATAAAATTATTTTCTCTTTCATCATTTAAGAGAAATGTGAAAACTTCCTAGAAGTTGAAATACTATTTCAGAGCATAAGATCCACATGTTTTTTCACTAAATTTATATCACATTAAAGATGAAAACACTTGTAATTCAAAGAATTAAGTGGACTAGGATCCATTGTTTGGCTTCCAAAGTCCACTCAATTGAGGGTGGCTGGACACACTTGAACAGTTCTTAAAGAATCCAGCAGAGGGCAGAGGTGCACAACCACAGCAGCCAGTTCAGCCTATTGGTCCTCAATACAATGCATTTCATCAACGATAATCAAGTCACTGCATAAGGAATGATATTCATTCTTGCTTTGGAAGTCTTTAAATGGTTTCTGGGTGAACCATTTTAAAATATGGATTCTTTCAGTGATTTAGCAAATCAATCATCATTGGATTGAAGTGTTAAATATGAATTAGAGGACTTCGGTCTTTTGCCCGGTTTAGCTCCAGGATTTCATAGACATTCCCAGGAAATAAATGGTAGTCGCATCATCACCCAGTCTTCAGAAACAGACTTGTCCTTTTATGATCTTCCCCTCAGTATATTCTTCCCTACTTTTTCTCTCCTAAACTATCTAGTGACGAGGTCTATAAAATAAGACACTTGTAGCAATCACACAGGACCTTAAGGTAAGTTCACCTTCTGGTAATTATTTTACAACCATGATATATCCAATGGATTACACGTACAAATACTGCTGTGCTATACTGCACTGAAATGGCTCTAATTAAGGTTGTAACAGAGAAGTGAAGCCCTAATAATACTGACTTCAGAGACTGACTCTACAGATCTATGAGCATTTTTTAAGAGTAGAGCAGAACTAAAATAAGGAAACTAAATACCATTTTACTTGTAATTTATATTTTTACTAGAATTTGTGTTATTAACATGTTAATCATTTATTTCAGAGTGTAGATTTTATACAAAGAATACCATAGAAATATTTATTCAACTCCCTCCTATGTTAACTCTGGATATGCTATGAGATTTAAGAAGATGGATAAAAACCCCCAAAAGTCCAACCGTGTGGATTAGAATCATTAACTCTTTATGATAAAATTATTATTCATCTATATTTACCTTTAAGTTACTATCACACAGTCTTCACCCAGTTAAAATGAAAATTTTAACTTTGAAACTAAGAACACAATGGACAGTCTTCTTGCTAAGGCTTAAGTCACTCTGTTTTTGTGTGTTGTTTTTTTTTTTGGTTTATTTTTTGACACTCTAGAAAATATGATGAGAATATTATTCCTGCTTCTGCTTTTAACACAGACTAAAGGTCAAAACCACAGTCAATTAATGGTGACTCTTGTGTCTGTGAGTCTGGTCGGGAGGTGGGTAAGAAATGGAGGGAGGTTGACATGCACTGTACTTTTGTTTCTTCACTCTTATTTGATGTTTTATACTAAGCTTTAAAGAACTCTGTGACCTCCACGTATGGAGGCCCAGGGAGTGTCACATCACAAAAATTGCACAGGTCATAGGAAAACTAGGTTCTAGGTCTTTTTCTCATTACTTGTGCCACCTTGGGAAGTCACTTCACATGGGGGGAGGGGGCCTCAGTTTTCTCATCTGTAAAACAATCAAGTGGATGAGGAGGTCCACGAAGAATCCTTTAACTTCAATATTCTATGATTAATATAATTCAGTTTTTAGTGAAATGATAGAGTTAATGCACCTTAGCGTCTAATAGTATCAGGCATTGGCTTAGAAACCAAGGAAAAGAGATCTGTCTGCAAACGTGGCAGAAGCTGAGAAGGAGGGTGGAAGAAAGAATGGATGTGAACGTATGAGTAGAGGATTGCTTTAATTTGAATAGCCTCAATTTTGTTTTAGTGCTCTGAATAGGAAAAGAAAAGAAAAGGTTAGTATTTCAAGAATTGCTTTTTTTTTTAGGTCATTCAGGGTTAATGACAAATTTCCATTGTCACACATAAAAGGTCATATTTACATAAACAATTTTACACAGCATGTGTAAATAAAAGAAACCAAAAAGCCTAACTGCTATTTGCTTCTCATGGGTTTAATCTGTCACTTAATTGTATAAAATATTTGGCTTTAGAATCCTAACAGTCTTTCGCTATCATTCCAAGCAAGGTAAGTACATCTAGATAGCTAGGATAATGATGAGTTTCAGGCTGTATTTATTATACCTTTAAAAGCAAACTAGATGCCACCAAACAGTTTAAAGGAATGAGAAGAAAGCACATGACCAGAAGGGCACACGGACACAGGACTTGGAACTGTCAGGGCACATACCTGTCGGAATAAACGCCGTGTGTTGCTGCAACTGTGCACTGGTAAGAGCCTGCTGGTAGTGCAAGACGCTGGGATTGAAGACCGTGCTGGCACCGTTGCTTTTTTCAAGTGCTTGTCTCTTTGGTAAAGGATGAAGAGCACCAGGTGGAAAGGCCTATAAGTGAAGAATTGGATAAGCTATGTATAACTCAAAGTAAATACACCTTCAGTGTCCACAGAGATAATCAATTGCAACATTCTTTGTTTTTTAAATGACAGCTAAGGAGATGCCTGTGCCATGCACCTTAATTTAAACAGCGGCAATGTTGAATGAGTGAGAATTTGTTATTGAGAGCAAAAGCATGATTTCTGTAACCCAAAACAGTAGCATCTCAACTAAGGAAAAGAAACACTATCAAGCAACAACAACAAAAAAATGGCTTCAGCTTTTAAAATGAGTTAAACTATTCTAAGGAGGGAAAGAAGCATTTGTGTTATTATTAAAACCTATTTTTTTTTCTTTAACTAGATGACAATTTCTTGAATTTAAATGTTAATAAGAATTATAATGAACATTTTCTGAGCCAAGTAATTTAAATTTGCTTCACTCTTTTGGAAAAGGTATTAAAATTTGTTAGGATTAATTTATTTTACATATTATATATGAAAATGAGATGGCTAAACACCTTATTGAGTTTTTTAATTAATTAATAATAATGATTTTTTGCAACCAATATTTTACAAGTAATACAAATCTCAGATGGTTCTCTGAAAAGCTACATGCAAAGCGAAAGGTGAAAGGTCAAAGTACCAGGTCTACAGATGCTTCGAGAGGTCGCTTCATTGCTTTGGCAGTCGACTGAGTCTTTTAATAACAGGCAGCGAGCACATGATGGCAGTGGGCCAATGGGATTCAAGCGAATTAACATACAGGTAAACAGCAAGCAGAGGTGCATCATGGGAACGGCATTGCATTGTGGATAGGTGAGAAGGAAAAAAATATTCTGAATGCAATATACAACGTACAAAACACTAGGCATGCACAACAACAAAAATGTTCTCTAAAGAAATGAATATTACACCTTAAATTAGTATTGAAGCAAAAATGCATCTACTATACCTTAGTTAAAAGCATATAAGAGAGTAAAATATAGATGTTTGAAATTCAGGAAAGTTAATCAAAACAGCAGCTTGCATACACACCATAAGCATTTTTTATATTGCTTCAGAAAAAAAAAATGCAAAACTTTTAAGGGCCATAGGATTGAAGAACTTCTGATAAGTTAGTTTTCAAATATAAAATAATCAGTGTACTAAGTATATAAGATCCAAGTCAAAAAAAGATAATATCTTAAATTGTATAAAAATAATTTCAACGAAGATCTAGCCTAACAAAATGAAGTGGCAAACTGAGACAAAAAAATTCAGGCAAAAAAATATTCAAACACAAGATTATTTAGGCAAAACTGTTTGGGTTTGGATCTTAATTTTTTGTCTGAATCATGTGGATAATTGTCTCAATTCTTCTCTTCACTCTGCTAGCATGGATTTGGCAATGTGGAATAAGGTTTCAAATTTCATAAGTTTTTAATTTGAATATTAAGTTTCTCAAATTCCCCACTTTTATTCCATCGTACTGTTTCTGATGACTAACTTATCATCCATTCTAAGTTGTCCACTACATTTGAAATTAGAATTCAATTTATCTCAAACAACTTACCGGATTGAACTAACAAAGTACCCTTTAAAAAGGTATTTAGTGTTCTCAGTTATCAAAATAATTTATATTTAATAATCCTATTTGTACTTTTAGCTACAATTAGTGACCAACCTAGTCAGTGAGATGTGTAACTCTTGGCTAGAACAAGTACAATAGCTAAAATTAACAAACAGCTAAAAAATAGCAAAGTACTGTTTGAAATAATAGAAGTAAAATAATATCTTTAACTTATAACCATACTTTTGGGCAGATAGTTTCATTTAAACAGATAAAATGATAAATATTGACTGATTTAGACCACAATGAAAAAATTTTCCTATTCCTTGATAATTGTAAAAAAAAAATCTCAAAATTCTAGGATGAAATTCTGTGAAAATAAAGAAATTTGATAGAATAGCTCCAATGCAAAAAAGAAAAAGAAGAAGAAAAAAGAAATAAAATACCCCTTTTGTAGTTTAGCACAATAGGTAAATTCCTAAGGTTTGTGGTTTGTATAATAAACACAAATGTTATATTCTAAAGTTCTGAATTAGAACTATAATATTTGAAATAAAATGGAATAGTACTAAACCCTCAAAATGGGGCACAGTAAATGATATCTTCCTTGGAAAATAGTTATTTATCATTATTTGATGATTCGGGATTATATGCATAGAAATGGTAGGAAATCATTTCATAGAAGAGCTATGGGCTGGATAAGGGTTAGAAATAAAGCGGAAAGGACTATAGGTCAGAAGAGATTTAGCATGGCCAATGGAGAAAATGTTTTGGATGGCAATCTTAATAGAGGCAATCAAATATTATGAAATCACTGTTCTAAAAGAATTATGAACATTTTAATAAACCAACAACTCCACAATATAAAGCTTCTTTATACTGGACATTCTTTCCTCAAAGGTTAAGTTCTCCATTATATAACTTCCATGACACCACTTTTATTTAAAACCTTTAATTCCCGTATAGTTTTATATAGCTAAATAATGCATTTTCTTTCGCGTCAATTAGTCTGTGCTAACTATGTAAGGTTACGTAGCCTGTTCTCATAGAATGCACTGAGAACATTAACTAGACGGTTAAACTCAAAATCATTTTGACTTCAATTCTTTCCTTCACTTTTCCAGTCCCTGGGAGTTGATCTTTTCTGATGTGCTAACTAGAAGAATGATTATGTCTCCAAAGGCTATTTATGAACAAAATTTTGATTTAACAAAGGATCATTTGATGAAGTCTCCAAGTAGAAAAGGAAATATTAAATATTTCTCCCTAGAATTAACCTGGGAGGTTAATGTTTTCTTTCTTCTGATCCTAGTTTTCTGACACTTAATTTTCATAAAAATTATACTAATCTAGGAATGTAAAGAAACTCAGCTCTAAACTGAGCTGGACAGAGACAGCATCTCCTTTTCTACCACTCCGTATGGTAGGTTGTCTTTACTAGATGCAAATACCGTGTCTTTTGAAAGAAACCCGAGGGTCTGGGTGGACCCAGCGTAGTATTCCTATCTCACACACCTCACATTTTGAGGCACATGAGTAGACAGTACTGAGGAATCTGTATGGATGAATAATCATGTTATAGTACAGCGTTGTAGTACACAGATGTTCTGATTTAGAGAATGTTATTTGACTGATATTATTTACTTATACGGAAAGATCATCAGGCTTAGAACAGACTTTTGAGATCACCAAACCCAGTGCATCTTGGGAGCTTCCTTAGTCACCTACGCAGAGAAAGAGGTTCTCTTTCATTGAGTTCCTACTATGTGCCAGACACTTGGCATTCACTCTGCTAGTCTGACCGATATTTTTATCCTCTGCGCCCTCTAGGCCACCTCCAGCTCGTGCACATGCAGCCAGGTTTTCCTTTGTCTGGATTAAGGAAGCATTCAACTGCAGGTTAAGGCAAACTAAGGGCCCATGCCGGGCCTTACAGGCAAACACCAAATCTGAGGAGTCAGGAAACCCTGACGACAATAACTAGAGCTGCCGCTTTAACGTGGAATAAAAGGATGTGAACAGGCAGGAAGGACTTCCAAGTTCCGGTACATGTTTTACAAAATAGGCATTTCCTGGTGCAGCCCATTTTGTGTGCAAAGACTGCATGCCAGAAGATCAGATGGCCTCTGTGATACCAAAGAGACGCTCCGTCGGGCTTATTTTCACATTTTAAACATTCTGGTGAAGATGATGCTCATGTTTTAAGAGGTATTGTAAAATAAATAAATGAATAAAAAATAAATAAATAAATAAATAAATAAATAAATAAATAAATAAGGCTATAATGGAAATAAAGTCTCTTTTTCTGGAATCAAAGTTTTAAATTCATTTTGAGGATCTGATTAATCAAAAGAAGGGGGAATCTCTGGACAGTAATAAAAAATTGCACTGCAGAAATTCTGTGTGTTAAGATGTGAAACCCAGGTGAATGGAATATTAATATCTTCTGATTGCAATCATTACTCCATTTGTTCTTTCAAATAAGAAAATAAAATAATAGTGGTGTGTGTGTGTGTGTACTGAGTCATCTTGCTTTTAGAGTAAGAATACTTTGACTTTTCCAAGTGCACCTAGGCTGGTTTCAAATGAGCCTCTCACTTTATTAAAAGACAGGACCGATTCAGTAATTTTCATGTCATTATCAGAAAGAAGCTGGCTTTTGTTCCAAAACCACATTCCTTTGGGTTGTCTCTGATGACGCTGCAAGATTCCCTGAAATAGCAGAACTCCAAATTTGGGCACAACGTAACAATCCAGGAAACTATGTTGACTAAATATACTGACCTCCACCACAATAACCTCCATGTGTCTTGACAAGTATGCTGTGAGAATGCACAGAAAGGCACACAGAAGAGTACAGTCTTGATTTAAAGATAACAGGCTGAAGAATGACCTGTGTGTGTAAGTGGCTATTTCTTCTCTTATCCCCATCAACCCAGGTCATGTACCATTTACATAAAGTAGGTACATTGTTCCTTCAAAGATGGAAGGTGTGCAAAGCCATGGTGAGCATTGTATAGAGAAACTGGTCCTAGAGAATGAAGCTGATATACCAAGAAAAGCAGAAAAGAGAAAGAGAGATACCTAATGGTTTTCACGCGTTTGGATCCAGGCACCCCTGAGCCCTGTTTTACCTCTACTCTCTTTGGAGGACACTACATGATCTGGTAAAGTCCAACTTCAGTTGGGTTTTTGTCTCTTGCAACCAGAGTCCTGACTAACCTTGGGGATAGCTTTGATATCTAGTGATGATTTATAATATGAATTCAATGGGAAAATATGTTCTTTGTGCCAACAATCAACATACCAGTTAGGATAAATTGGGGCTGGCTTAAAGAATCATTACAATGAAAAATAATTTACCTCTCATAGGAAAGATCTTTACTAAGTGGATGACAAGGTGGAGACCATACTGGAGAAATAAATAAAATACTTTATTTGCTCTCTAAAAAAATTCCTGTTTTAAAAGCATTAAGTAACCAATTTACTCTCATCTCCTTTCAACACCCCATTCCCAATTATAATCAGTTTTTAAAACCACTCTTTTACTAGACAAAATAAGAGGGGAGAATGTCTCTATATTGTACCAACTCTGTTATGTTGGATGCACACATCCCCAGAGAGAGAGACATTCACACATCCAGGAAAATCAGTTTTGTCCAGTGACACACGAATGAAAAGGACATGAGGAAAAAAAG
Organism: Molossus molossus; assembly: GCF_014108415.1. NCBI lineage: Eukaryota > Metazoa > Chordata > Mammalia > Chiroptera > Molossidae > Molossus > Molossus molossus. The sequence continues at coordinate 47,871,750 of NW_023425403.1, read as the reverse complement.
CTACATGGATAGGTATTCTGAGAAGAAACAGTGAGAGACGAAGGACCCAACGCTCAAGATTGTTGAGAATACGCCTCAGATTGGAAAGGTCTCTATAACCACACTGAGTGGGACCACGTAGGGCAGGTTCATGCCTTCATCTCCCTGCCTGTTGCTGATCACGGGGCCAGGTCTTTAGAAACATTTGAGGAAAGAATGTTGAATAAGATGAACTTGCATTTTGATCAGTTAATAATGGATGAGGTGCGTTTTAAACTCTGCCTTTCATCTTGAAAGCCATCTCTATCTTTTCCAAGGGAGGACAGAGGCTTTCATGCACCACTGGACCCCGTTATGCATTTCCCTCATGTTACTGAGGACATTATTGCTCCCACATATTAAACTTGGGGCTCCTTGAGGGCAAGGAAACCTGCCTAATGTATATCTTCTGCCCGGCAGCATGGCAGGTCTCATTAAATGCTGAATGCACAGTGCTCAGCATGGGTTCACATAGACTTCTGATAAGACAGAGATCTCACATTAAAACAAATTTATTAGAAACTTCTACAACCTCATCCGGTGGTTCTCAAACTTTGCTGCACATTGGCATCAACTTCAAAAGAGGCCACTGCCCAGGCCGCCTACGGACCAGCAACATAAACAACTCTGGGGGAAGGGACTGACTTTGAACCTTTCAAGACCTCTCAGCTAATTTCAAAATACAGCCAAGTTTGAGAATCAGTGTTCTAGGCAGATGCTCCTCAAATGTTAATGAGCATACAAAACAACTGGGGATATTTTAAAATTTGAATTCTGCTCCCCAAGGTCTGGGGTGGGGCCTGGGAGTCTGGAGCTGTGACAGGCCCTTAAATGCCGACCATGAGGCTGCTGCTGGTCCCTAAGGGGCTCGGGTTCTCGAGGCTGCGTTACAGGCCTGTAACATTTTTAAAAAACTAAGTTAATTTAAAAAAATTTTAAGCACCAGCCAGTACAATTCCATTTTCATCTGTCTCATGACTCGAAGTCCTGCATAAACTTTCATTTAGGGAGAACAAGTTCAGGGCGTCCCCTTTTGATAACTAAAAGAAGAGAGGAAAACAGGAATGGGGACGAGGGGGTCGCTGACTGGGCACCTGTGGCTAGCTGCTCTGCTCCAGGGCTGCCTCCGAGGGGCTGCAGTCCATTGCCCCGTTTCCCACGCCCCTGGGCCCACCTTCCTGTTCGTTGCGAGGCCCCTGGGCCGCTCTGAGGAAGAATCCAAGCGGGTCACCCAGAACTGGGTCTGAGGGAGGGCGGCACGTGGCCCTGGGTACCTGCGCCTGAGGGATTTACCTATTGTGCAGAAGAAGGGAGGGAGGGGGCAACAAAACAAAAAGGGGGGAACAACAACAGAGTTTAGGCAGCGGAGCAGCAGGAATAGCAGCCTTCCCTATTCCCCAACTGCTTTTAGAGCCTGAGCCCCGCGGTGGGAGCCTCGCAGGCCGTGGAGGAGGAAGGTGCGCGGTGGGCGCGCCCCACTTACCATGACTGTGGCCGCGGCCGCGGCTGCCTGGGCGGCCACCGCGGCTTGGTTGGCTTGGTGCTGCGCAGCTTTGATTTTGGCCTGCAAGTGTGCAGGAGGGTGAAAATATTTGCATTTCTCCCTCATGCAACGCCCCTTTATGTAATCCATACAAACGGTTACGGTGTTGTCATTCGTGTCGATCATTGTGCTGTCTGCGGGGTGTGCAAAGCGGCAGTCGGTCTCTCCCCGGGCACAGTTTCCTCGCTGGAACTCCCTGCATACCTGGGACACAGGGGGACAAGAGCAGACAATGCAGGAGAAAGCCTGACGGCCATGGGCGTGTTTTCATAATTGAATTGACTCTTTGTCTTTCTTTGAAGGGTGGCTTTGTACCATTTACAATAAAAATTTGATGATCAAGAACGCAAGTAGCCAGAATTCTTAATAAACACTATTTTCAGTTTTGCTTTGCCTTCTTTTCTAGGTTGAGACTCGATATTAAGAAAATAAGTCAAAATCTGCAGTTTGGCTAAAGTTACAAAGCCAACAAGGCCTCCACTGTCTCTGGAATATACATACATATTATATATAGTAATTTTGAGATTATATATAATTGGACTATATATGTATAATTGGACTATATATATACATATATGTATGTGTGTGTGTATGTGTGTGTGTGTATATATATACATACACACACATATATATATATATAATTTGGATAATTTTGGGATGCCATAGATTTTTTTTGCATGGAGGGATAATTTCACCATAGTTTAAGCCACCAGGTCACAGCTGTACAACTCCAAAAAAAATAGGGAGAAATGACAAAGTTGTTCCTCCTCTCTGAGAATGGGAAATGGGGGTGGGACAAATCTGAATACTTCTTTTCGCCCCTAGGTTTCCCCTTTTCTACAAATATAACTTATACTTATATTAATAAATCAGAAGAACTACAATACCTACGACACTAAAATTTTCATTCAAGGTCATCATATTACTATTTTTGACAGCACAGAAAAAAAATAAACATATTTGAAAAAGGTAAAAAAGAGAGAAATGTGGAAAGAGGTAACAGAAAAGAAAGAAAGGAAGTAGAATAGAGTTTGAAGTGTTGGTGTGTTGTTTCTTTTTTATTCCTTAATCCTTAGTTATCCTGAAATCTCAAGTAACTAGAATGCTCTCCATGTTCTGAAAATTCTGGAGAATCAAGAGTTTATTGTATAAAGAAAAGGTTTTTTAAAACATAATTTAAAGAGTATTTTTAATTCTGCCCTGAATATTGATAACATAAAATAACATGAATAACATGTACATAATACTTATATTTATAAATATCATTAGTAGGGAAGAATTACTAATAAAATTTAAGTTATTTTCTTTGTAGACTCCAATTCCAAAGTGGATATATTTAAGTGGTGGTTCACATCTTGGTCATCAGTGATGTTATACAAAGGGTCAACTGACATGACATTCAAGCCTTGTGAAAGTCAACTGTGCTTGGGAAATACAGTTTCACTAACCAGCCGCCAAGTGAGTTTGAAGAGTAAACAGATAAATCACAAAACTGTTAATTGTTTCTTCCAACTTTGAATATCAGCCAACATTCCATCTTTAGTTCATGAATTGTGCACAATAAAAATTACTAAGGCCCTGGCCAGTTTGGCTCAGTGGTTGGAGAGTCAGCCTGCGGACCAGAGAGTCCCGGGTTCAGTTCCCACCAGGGGCACGTACCAAAAAAAAAAAAAATGCTAAGAAGTTCCCACAGATTCTGAGTAAGACTTCCTCTATAAACGGAATGACTTCAGTCTGAGACTGCATCAGAGGTATAGACCAGCCATTAAGCATTTACCAAGGGTCTCTGTGTGTAGCTGACTTCATTCCTGGTTTGAAATGAACTGCTGTTCTGCTTAAGTCATTGTGAATCATTTTTACATATACCTTTGTCCACCAGTCCTGTTGGGAAGGACAATTTGTTCCCAACTCAGCTTATTTAATCTGTTTTCTAAACTACACAGTCACGTACTGCACACTAAAGCTGCATGGGTCCAGCAGGTGGAGCCCAAAACACTTTTCTAGTCCCATGAAAGGTCTGCCCAGCATTCACAGGGACAGGCTAGATCAAAACAGCAGCAATTAGAGTTGATAGTCTTTTCATGTTGAGATCCATATACTCTGGATTGAAACTTACATTAGGAGCAACATTTTATTGCCCTCTCAAGTATTTACCCTTTACTGGGTAAATATTTAAACAAATATACATTTGAAAGAACATTCTCAAAGGATTTAACATAAAGCTCGGTGTACATCCTAACCATACATATGGCACCTAACAACTTTAATTGGTAGTGGAATTAAAGGAGTGCTTTGAAAAAAAATCTATTAAAATCTTCACATTCATATAAAATGTTCTATTAAATATCATAGGATACAGTAATTAAGATAAATCCTCTGACTCTGATTAAAGAGAAATTTTACCCAGTAAAGTACAGATAAGTAAAATCTTAGCTCATGACTTAAGAGTTATGTTTTAGCCCTGGCCAGTTTGGCTCAGCATTTGGAGCTTCAGCCTGTGGACCAGAGAGTCCTGGGTTTGGTTCCCACTAGGGACACGTACAAAAAAAAAAAAGAATTATGTTTTATAAATATATGTACTTGTTTTCTTGACTTTTATAAAACACTTATATTTGAGTTAAAGAAACTATCTCAATCAATAAATTTTCCCAGCCTCCAATTCCCCATTTACCAACAACACAGCTAGGGCTGATATTCTGGAACGCTGTAGTGCAGCCATACTAGTTCTTAAAATACTGAAATGTGATCATACCAACTGGTCAATAGTCATAATCCTACTGACTCCCACCCTTGTCCCTGAGTGTCCCCTACTGCCCTGGCTTGTGGGCTTCTGACTTGCCCCTTGGGAGACCTAGCCAGACTCCAGCAGAGGTTAATGCCCAGCACAGCTGGAGGCTTCCAGGAGCCTTCGCTATGGCCCTCGTAGTGATTGATTCAGTGTTCCATTGGTTGTTAATATTTTGCAGCTGACTTTTTGTGTTAAATTCACTCTTTTCTTACAGAACAATTTCCTTTATACTTGGCCTTAAATTCAAACCAAAGAATCGCGAATGCATGGATTTTAGATGAATGTGTGTGTATTCTCTTACAAGCATTCACTTACATAGAAGTACACTTTTACCACAAATGCATTTCAAACCACAAATAATATGGAAGTACCTCCAGTTTGTCAGTCCTGAGAAGTTTCTGAGTTGTAGTTGAGCCCGGAACAGTGACGGGTGGACTTCCGGGAACAATAACAGGTGTGGTGGGTAGAATTTCTGTTGGGACTAACCCAACTCCAGGGGTTACAGGTGCTAAGTAAGGAGCAAAGCTAATCGCCGTATTTGTCCCTATTGCGGGACCTACAGGAAAAGTGGGCTGTTAAAGAAAGATAACACAGGATAAAGACCTTTAGAATAAAACTTTAAAATATCACCAGCAAGTGTCATTTGAGCATAATTTATTCATCATTTACAAGACTCTATGTTAGTTGCATAAATCAATTCTGAACTATAAAAGTTCATTAAGCTTCCTTATTTTGTTTTTTTCTTAATAAAAATTAAACCCATATAGATCCTCTCCTTCCCAAAACCACACAAAAACATGGAAGAACATAATAGGAACCTGATTATAGGCAACAAGTTAGACTTTTATTTCTATGAAAGTGTCCTCAAGAAAATATATTTACTCTAATTGGTCATAATTCCAAACTATTAAATGTGATAAAATTAAAGTAGTAAAACCTATAAAATACTGAATCATAATGTTTGATTCCTCCTACATGTTTCTCAAAGGGAGAGGAATTAAAAAAAAAACACCTTGATTATAGCCTGACCAAGTTTATACATTCTGAAAAAGTGGGTATTACTCGGGATTTTATTTTTCTCAGACTTACCAGTATGTTTCCATATTCACTAACGTGTATATTTTCAAAATTCATCTGCAATTTTAATATAGACCTGCTATTTCCTCCTCTGGCTCAAGTATGTCTTGAACTAACCTCTACTTCTTGAGAAATTGGATGAAAAAACTTGAACTTTTCAAGTGGCCAATTTTTCAATTGGCTGTTGAAAGTTGGTTTGGTTTCCTAGGTCACAAAATTAACACAGCAGGTATTAAGGCATAGAGTAGCTTATTAAACTTCTCTCTCACTGTACTGCTTGTCCAGGGATAAGAAGAAATATGCTAGGGGGTTGACGGGATGATTATTTTTGAAAGCTCCACCTAAAAATATGCCTTTCAGAAAGGAAATAATGTACATTTAAGAGAACAAGAAACTCTGCTTCGCTTTTTAAAGAAGCAATATTAAAAATTTCAGATGCTAAGTAAAGATTTTTCTTATACTAAATTTCACACTAAATTGTACCTGAATAATTTTTGTTGGTTTGTTTTTTAGTTATTGGATGACTTTTAACCTATTTATTTTTAGGACCAGTTTTCAGATATTTCAATAATATGTTAGTACAACTTTCTAATGTACAACTATGCTGTTGGCCATGTCATGGTACGTCTCTATAAATTGTGGGTAACATTCTTTTTGTCTATTTATGGCTCCGAATGGTTGAACATATGGGGAAAATAACAATCTATGTTTATTAAACACATTTTTTGTTGACAGCAATACTGAAAAATATCTCTTAGAAATGATCATGTTAGAAAACAGGGACTTATTGATAGTTGGACCGGGGAGTTCTCAGAAGGTTCCAAGTCTTGACTGAGAGGCTGGGGGCTGAAACGGGTGATTCTGATGGTCCTAGAGGGCCGCTGGGTCCTCCCACGAGCCGCTCTCAGATCTTTACGGCTCAGACATAAAATTCACTCTGGAAGAATGTTGCAACATGAGGTCTCAACATGGGAAATAGCTGGCAGTTAGGGTTTTTTCCTCCCTTGACTTTCTACAAAATTTTATATGTGTATGTTTTCCATTTTCAACCCATTTGAGTCATAATTATAGAAAGTTGTGGTTTTCAGTAACTATAGCTTTCATAATTTAGCAATATGGAAACAAAGCCAAGTAATTTAAATGGTATACGAACTATAGAACGTTAGGATTAAAAAAAGTCAATCCTGAAAGGTCATAAATCACGACAGATCAGTGATTCAAAGCACCAGCTATATCAGAAATGCCTGTGGGGATTTCATAAATAGAGAAATCAGAAATTCTGACTCAGGAGGTCTAGGCAGGGGCTTTGAAATTTGCATTAAAATTTTTTACTACGTGATTTGTTGCATGGTCCAGTTTGGGGATCACTGTCTGAGGAGGGAAAATAAGTATTTCAAAAACTTGTACTAAGTGTATAATTTAACCCAGAGACTATTATCACAGTAAACATTTAGAGAAAAGAGCCCTCCCCCACACCTCCATTTTTGACTTTCTATAGCAGCAAATCCCCAAACCTCTCTCCTGTGGATCATTCAAATCCAGGGTCAGGATGGTGACACAAATGCAGGTTGACTGTCTTAGGCTATCAGAACCTCAAAATTAATGTCCCTAAATCTTTTTGGATAGCAACACATCTATTGTAATGAACTAAACTTTGCTTTTCAAAATGTGTTACTTGTTCATCTAATTTAATGATCTAAATGTTTTAGTTTGTTTATTGATGATAGCTGTAACATAGTTCATAGTATTATTTAAAAGTTAAAACACACGTTTTGGACTAAGAGAGACCCAAATTTAAATCCAGAGCTCTGCCAGTTATTAATTTATATCTTAAGTGGGAAATTAACCTCAGCGAGCTCTAGTGTCATCTGCAGAAGGGAAGTAAAACTCCTTAGCTTAAAGAGTCAGCTGAAGAAGGTGTTATTTCTCCCCCTTTCCACGGTCAGAACTCAGTACATAGAAGCCATCATCAGTAGTGTAAAAATTAGTACTAATAAAGTTTCCCCCTAATATTAATCATTGATTCTATAACAGGAATGTAATCAGCATAGCAAAATAATAATAGCGGTATAAATATTATTAAATATCTTCTCGTTTTTGAAATATGGGCTGGGAAATATATTTTTTCTTTCATGCGAAACTAAAAGTTATGCTTTACTGTGTGGCTAGTGTGCTGGTATTTTAGTAGCTTTTTTTAAAACTTTATTTCTGTTGTTTACACTATCATAGATGTCCCCCCCACCCACTGCCCACCTGCCCCCACCTTCTCCCACCTTTCCCTCTGGCCATCAGCACACGGCGGTCTGTGTCTGTGGGTCGTGCGTATATGTCCCTGACTCATCCCTTCTCACACACGCTGCCTTCTTTAATCCTCCCAGCACCCACGAGGAGCACGTGCGGCAGGGAGCGCGGCACAGTCTCACAGGTTAAAGCAATTTAGTGCAGAGACTGCTGCGGAGGCAGAGGCGGGACAGACTAACCAGGACTCCCAGCTCCAAGTCTGAGGCTATTTCCATTTTTGTGCACTCGCTAGATTTTGTTGGTAATTTCTTAAAACAGAGGAGGAAAAAATACTAGCTGCCCTTACGTTTTTGGAGCATAAAAAGAGAGATGTTCATGGCGGGGAGCTGTGTCCCACAATGATCCAGGGTCTTCTGTGGGTAAGAGCTGTAGAGCTGCTCTGACCAGCCCCGAGGGGCACTGCTGCCTCCGGAAATGGGCTCTCAGATCCCAGCAAATTAAACGTCCAGAGGTGGAGTCTAGGCTGACGGCACAGCCTGGTGTCTGAATCGGGTTCTTAGCTGGCAGCTGAGCAGAGGACAGCGCCTCCGAAAGGTCCTGTTCCTGGGAGCACACCAGCTAGGGCTTCGGAGAGCTGCCCCAAGGTTTCTGCGGAAGGGCCGTTGCCAGGCTGTCTGAGATGGATCCATTCGGTCCTTGTCATCTCTCGCACTCACTGCAGCTGGAGAGGCCAGAGGACAAGAGCCACAGCAAGTCTTCTGGAAGAAAATAGCTTCTGACATGCTAGTCTTGCTCTTTTTTTTTCCCTCTGTACTTCACATTTCCGTGTTTCTCTCCCCAGAACTCTCCACTCTTCTTTGTCAGTACATTACGTCAGTAGATCCAGGTTCAAAGGTTTAACACACACACACACACACACACGTGCCCAGATGTTCTTTGATATTTTGCAGTGGCAAGGAAGGGCTGGTACTGAGTAATGACTAAGTGGCCTGGGATATTTCTGGCTCTAAAATTTCATCAATTGACTTTTTAAAAGAAGAGCGTGGAAGTTTATACATTTAGAAAGCTTTGATTTCAAAGGGTAGGTATTTGGCACTTAAACCGAAAAAAAGCTTAAAACATGGCATCCCTTGAGACTCCTCCCTGTACTCCCAGAAGCATCTCTGGAGGGCAGGCTACTCGATGTAAGACCTTGTCCCCAAGGACTATTGTATAGGCTCTTAAATCTCTATCTTATTAAAGGCTACCCACCACTTCTGTATCTTGAACGAACATATGAAAGCTGTGTGCAGTGTGGTGGGAAAGAAGAAAAGAATTACTGTTATATCCTATCAGGAATGGGGAGACAAAAACTTCTAGGAAGGAAAAAGTGAAGGGGAATTTTCAAATATAGTGAATTTGAGATAGACGAATTATGAGTGGAAAGAATGATTTGCATTTTCACTGATTCAGTAAATATTTATTGGTACAGACTGAATAAATGAAGCCAAAATTTCACATGAAAAAAAAAAACGATGCCAAAACACTGTGTGTAAACTTACTGAACTTAAACTCTAACGGGCTAGAACAAAAAAAATTACAACTCATTTGTATGGATAAGTAGAAATGAGGAGGCCTCACTGACGTGATGGAGACCGGTGTACATCGAGGGAACAGATTTGGAGTCCTTATGAATGAGATGATGTTAACGTGTGAAGGGTCGTAGGATACTTCCAACAAGAGCCAAGGCCACGATGCGAGCAAGAGCTGTGTGCATGCACAGAACGGAGGGTCTGGTGTGGTCTCTGCAGACAGGAAGAGTGGGCCAGGATGAGCTGGTGAGTCGGCTGAGGACCAGATCACAGACAAGGTTACGTGTCTAAGCTTTGTCTCCAGTGCAATCAGAAAGCACTGAAAGATTTTCAGTGAAGGGGCGATGTGATGCCATTTATATGTTAAAAAGATTCTTCTGGTTGCTATATGCAGGATGCGTAAAGCAAGAGTGGAAACTGAGAGATCAGAAAGGAAATGCTCATAAAGTATTTTGATAAAAGGCTGATGGTAGCTCAGACAAGAGTGCTGGGAGGTAGAGCAGCAAACGGATGTGGACATAGAGATGTCAGGACTCACTGATGAAACGAACATGGAAAAGCATGCACGAGACAGTCTGCTTAGTTTTAGTTTGAAACTGCTGGCTGCGTTTACTAACAAGGGAACATAGTGGAGTAAATAGTTTGGTCATGAACATGCTGAGATCCTGTGAGGAATTTAAAGGTGAATCCAGTAGGAAGTTGGATGCAGGAGCCTGGGACTCAGAGAAATCTGGAAACCCACATTCGCGATCACTCTTGGTCTGTGGATGATGTACAGCCACAGGGATGGGCGGCGCTAGAAGGAGAAGGTAAATGAGAGACATGTCCAGTTCTGGGATCCTCAATGTATGGAAGCCTCAACTACTAGTAGAGAGGCATATTAGAGAGAGAAGGAAGGAGTGATCAGAGAGAGGAGTACCCCACGAAGGAGAGGTTTATTACATGTGTTGAATATCGCTAAGAGCTCGAGTGAATACAATGAAGGCAAAAGTGACCATCAGTTTAGAAAGATGAAAGTCATTGGTGAGAGATTTCAGGGTGGACAGGAGATAGAGGGAGTGGAAAAATACAGAGAATTTTAACTTGGAGGGAAACCTAAAAAATGGAGTGTACTTGTTACTCTATCAAGTTATTTATCTTAAGCAATTTCTGCATGTATTAGTTTCTTGTTTGTTAAAAATATATTTTTCTTTATTGATTTTAGAGAGAGAGGAAAGGAGAAGGAGAGAGAGATAGAGACATCGACGAGAGAGAACATCGATTGGCTGCCTCCTGCATGCCCCCCAGTGGGGATCAGGCCCACAGCCTGGGCATGTGCCCTGACCAGGAACTGAACTGGCAAGCTCTTGGTGCATGGGTCGACGCTCAACCACTGAGCAACACCAGCCGGGCTCTGCATGTGTTAGTTTCTTGTGGCTGGCCTAACAAATTCCCATGAACTTGGTGGTTTAAAACAACACACATGTATCCTTTCATGGTTCTGGAGGCCATAAATCTGAAATCCATCTCACTGGGTCAAAATCAAGGCGTTGGCAAGACCGCACTCACTTTGGAGGCTCTAGGGAGAAATCCACTCCTTGTCTCTTCTGTCTTCTGGTGGTGGCTGGCATTCCTCGGTTTGTGGCCACATCACTCCCGTTTCGGCTTCCGTGGGCTCATAGCCTTTCTCCTCTCTATCCGTGTCAACTCTCTCTTTGTTTCTTTCTTAGAAGGATAGTTGTGATTGCATTTATTTATTTATTTTCAGTAGGGAAATATTGGCTATTTTATTAAGAATGGCTATTTATTTAGGTGAATGGGAAGCTAATGCTAAAAAATCCAAACTCTGCAATGGCATGTCTGTTACATATTACATAGGGCAACATCACAAGACATCATAGTTTAGGGTTTTGAGGTCATGCTGGGGAGCTGACTGGTTGCAGGTAAGGTAAGGGTGATGAGTCATTTCTTCAAGTCTTAAGGACAGCTCTGAGGTCTGTTCCAGTGTCCCTCTGTTCCGGTTTCATGGGAAAGTAGCCAGGGGGTGGTTCCATCTTCGGACTCAGGAACTTAAATATAACTTAGGTCATGATGTTATCTTTAGCCTGCCAGGGATCCAAACTCTGTGACCATTAGTCAGGTGTGGGCTACCTGTCTTCTGCTGCTGTAGGGATTGCTGATTATCCAGGGGAAAAACTAGATCTTGGAGGAGTATTGGCAGAGAGAGGGGTGACTGCATTAATCCAGATGGATTTCTCCATCTCAAGATACCTAACCTAATCACAATGCAAAGACTGTTTCCTTGTAAGGTGACATTTACATGTTCCAGGTACTTTTGCGGGTTACTATACTATACTAGGTCATTAATTCCTAATTTATTACACTTTTTATTCTAATACTTCTTATAACTTAAGACACTTTATTAAAATATTTAAATGCAATACTCCTTTTTTAATAAACATGGTTATTGATTTCTAATTAATATTTGAGATAATACATAAACATAACTTTCAAACAGAATTCAACTACTAGTTAACAACAAGAACGAAATTTTCTTATCGAGGTTGCCGTTACTGAGTACCAGGGTCCATCCTTATGAATTCTACATACATAAGAAGTGAGTGATGAAAATGAGTGCGATATGTAACACAGTGTTACTAGGCTGACCTTGGTGGTTCTAAATCTATTCCCATAGACATTATTTAATATCTTATAATTAAATTATTTTAGCATTTAGGTAACTTAATAAAATAATTTATGTTTGTGCATCAATAAAGAGAACCATAAATTATATATGTGCATGGTTTTAAATAGATCCACTTAAATGCCTATTTTTGGTGCTAAATGTATTTAGAACTCTATTTGCGTTGTCCTTTCATCTAGACTAACTTCTACTCATCCTTTAGGACGCGTTTGTTTGGGACTTCCTCCAGGCAGCCTTTCCTGCCTCAGCCAAAATCGTAATTCCCTGCGCCTGAATCTTACTTTGCCCTTCCCATGAACTGTCCCCTAAAGACTAGATCTAATTTATCTTGGAGCCACCTTCAGCTGGAGATTTTCTTTTTTGGTACGTGCCCCTAGCGGGAACCGAACCAGGGACTCTCTGATCCACAGGCCGACGCTCCAACTGCTGAGCCAAACCCGCCAGGGCTGGAACTTTTTCTCTTTCAATCTAGGCAGAGCTGGTTCCCGGCTACTTTGTGCCACCATTCTTGACCTTGACATCAGCAGATTGACTAACAATTTCCCCAGATTCTCTCCCCTCTTTCTGAGCCACACTCGCCCTCCCCACCTCATCTCACAGACACACAATAAGAAAATTTAACTCACCGGGAACTCTGCCTTTTAACTTAGCAGCTTTCTATGATGTAGAATTTTTATACAATAAAGGCTGATTTTTAACAATAGTCTTTTGTGTATGTACTTTTTTTTTTTAAGCAAATTTCTCTCACTTCACTGGCTTTGTTTTTTTTCTTTTAAATTAGCTTGTTTTTGCAAATAATTCACAAATATAAATGAAATCCGCTAAAGCTAAATGCACTCCTTTCCTCCAGGGCCTCATGCCTACAACAACATCCAGACCTGTACAGGAGGACTTTGAAATACCGTGAAATCAGGGAGAAAAAGTTACACAATGAAACACACTTAGTCTTGTCGTCCTTGCCACAGCTGCCGCGCCCCTGCCAGGCCTCCCAAAGACAGAGGCTTGGGGCTAAGGCGTCCCTCTGGGCTGCTGGTCAGCATGTCTGAGTCCCAGTCCCAGGCCAAATCCCTGGTTTCTCACTTTCCTCATTCTTAAAATGATGCCATTGAGCTAAATAATCTGTCAGCTACCTTGCTAAAAAAAAAAGTTTTAGCCATCAAAACCTCTTCTTTACATAGATCATCCATTCATACTCTGAATGAAAATGTAGAACTATTCCCATTCTAAGATGGTACAAATATCGTTTACTGGTAAGAAAAAGCTGGAGCAACACCGATTTCCCAGACGGATTAGAAATTGTCTTTGCCTACTGTTTCTACACACGTCTTTCCATTTACATAATTGTAAAAACCCTATTTTCAGCATCCCTTTAGTGTCAAGGCTATTTGCTTTAATTGTAGCCACAGACAAAGTAGAGAGAGGCCATCCCGGGTCAACGTGGCATCGCCCGCACCAGCGCTTTAATCATCAAGCCCATCATTAGACGCGATGTACTCACCACTGGATGAAGTGGGGTTCCTGGAAACATAAATTGCATCTGCTGGGCAAGCATTGCTGCTGCAGTTTTTTGCTGGATCAAATTGTTCCTCCCATTAATTTCTAGTTGAGTTTTTAAATGTGTTGGAGGGTGAAGATACTTGCAGTTCTCTCTTGAACAACGGCCCTGTAAAATGAATGTTTTGGTTTAGGACCGTTATAAGTAGCTTTCAACTCTATTGTTAACCATTTCACACTCACTCCATATATACAAAGGCAAGGATCCCGTGTGTGTGTGTGTGTGTGTGTGTGCACGAATGCATGTGTTGGAACATAGAACAGAGCTGGAACACACAAGGAGTGAATCAGGCATTAGGAATGATCAACCTTGCTCAAATCTGTTAAGTAGAACAGCTTCCTGAGATTGGTTGTTGTTGTTTTTATTTTTCTTTCCTTCTTTCTTTTTATTATTATTTTAATCCTCACCTGAGGATATGTTTTTTGATTTTGGAAAGGAAGGGGGAAAGAGAAATAAAAACTGATTGGTTATTGTTTTTATTTTTATTTTTCTTCTTTCCTTCTTTTATTATTATTATTATTTTCTAATCCTCACTTGAGGATATGTTTATTGACTTTAGAAAGGAAGGAGAAAAGAGAGAGAGAGAGATGTGAGAGAGGAACACGATTGATTGCCTTCCGACCAAAAATTAAACCGGCAACCTAGGTATATGCCCTGACTGGGAATTGAATCCCAACCTATTTTGGTGTACAGGACAAACTCCAACCAACGGAGCCACCTGGCCAGGGCAGTTGTTTCTATGGGCTCTATCTCTGACCACAGACTCTAAAGAGATGTGGCTGCTGAGGGTGAAGACAGAGCCTTCTCCTAAGCAGTGTGGAGGGCCGTCAGAGGAGGCCATCTATTGTGATTTATAAAAAGGAGGCTTTGAACCTGCTATACACTGGGTTGTGCATGCTATTGTAATGACAAAGTAGGAATAATAATAAGAACCTCTTGTGTTTAAGATGGGCTGAAGATTCCCCTAATTTGCATTATTGAAGAAGAGGCAATGGTAGTATGGGAGCAGACTTTTCTTAGTCATTTATACACAGGTAAAATTTCCAGGCATAAATTCAGATAATCACTTGCAGCTGATTAGTTTGCTACACAAAAGCTGCTACACCATGTCCCTGCCTCACTCCTATGACAGTTGTATCAAATTTATTATCATGATATGACATAGTGAAGAATGTTTATGGCTAAGGTAGCATTTGGACATTAAAGTTGGCAAAGCAAAAAAAAAAATTATTAGGTGACACATGCATCAAACCAGTCTTGAAGAGTAATTGCAAATGGTAGTGTTTATACTGAAGTCCCAAGTTTTCAAAACTACCAATTGAGAGAATCATGTTGATGTGAATTATGCAATTTCTGGAGAAAGAATAGCAAACTGTGTTAACCAGGATGAGTATTATCATTCCCTAAAGAATTAGTCTATTTGCAACAACAACAAAAAAGAGAGAATATGGGTTTGTTTACCAGACACAAAAATAATTTTTAAAAGCAATCTTGTGGATCTGGGGATACAAATTGGTTTACAGTCATCCTAATTCTAAACATCTGGAGTTCTCACTCTGCTTCCCACTGATTTCAGCTGCACTTCTGGCGTTCAGGCTCCCTCCCTAGCGTGAATCTTTCTGAAGAAGGAGGGACATCATCTCAGGCCCAGTCCTGGTGGTCTGTGCTCATCAGCCAGTCTTGCCCTAAGACCCCACTGTTAGCAGCATTGGAGACTGTGTCACCCTCTGCTGGGAGGACACAGAATGAGGACCTGGGCACATCACAGGGAACCAATTTTGTTTCTGACAATAAAATTCTATAACAATGGGCAATGTCAGCATGTCTCCTGAGTCTCAAGTTTATATTTCATGCACCTTTCTATGGTCAAGAGTTGGAAGGTCTATCATAGAGATACCAGTAAAGCGGAACCATAATTAAAAATAGCCTGAATCAAAGCCATCTAGGAACCTCTCTCTCTTTCCAACTACTTTGCTCTGCAAGTTTTGGGATAAAGTTTTTATCCTAACCTTACTTTGCTCTGTGACATCCCAGGGGCCCCCTAGCCCTAGCTTCAGCACCTCTTATTTTATCCCCTCTTTCTGCCCTCCCTTGATAATTGCTTTAGTCTCTCAGCTTGCTGAAATCAAATCTCCATGAACGTACTCAGGAGGGGCCGGCTCCTACAGCGTAGGCATGGCCAGGCTTTGGATTGGCTGCCTTCTGTCAGGTGCCCAGATACATACATATGATGGGAGGTGGCCATGGGATACAAGACACAGTTACTGCCCATCAGCAAGGGTGGGGGAGAATGAAACAGAGTAACATTTCTTGTAGAGAGGCTAAGCCACCCAGGTTTCTCTCTGACAACCTCAATCCAAACTCTCTTTAGTCACAATCACTTCACTAGGAAGCTGACACCAGAAAGTCTCATGTATACAAGGTCCACTTAGAGGCCGATGTACACAAAGGTACAGATGGGCCTAACGGGAGGATTTGGGAAAGCAGAGCTCCACAGAATGGGATGCAATTTGTGGAACGTCCTCGCCTCTACCAGTCTGGCTGTTCAGTTTTGCTCATTCAGGTAATAGTCAATTTGGTCCCTCTCTTCTAGTGTAGTGCTTTGTAGCTGCGTATGAAAATTTCAATTAGGCCAGAAAAAAATACGGCTTTCTTGTAAATGCTGTTATCTCTTGATACAACTGGGAATCTTAAGAAACTATATAAACTATTTGCCGCCAATAGAACATAATTTATAATACCCAATTAGTAATTTACTGATGGAACCTTCTTTTTCTTGAGAATTAATGCAATTTCCTAGTGTTCTTACTTACACACTTGGGGTAAGGTATATTATTGATCACCCATGTGCCAGACAACTTATAGGTGGTTATCTCATTTTCTCTTTAAAACAGCTGCAACGATCCCTATTTTACAAAATAGCAAATGGGCTTAGAAAGATTAAGGAACTTTCCTCAGGTCATATAACTGGTAAGTGGTAGAGCTGGATTGTAAACCCGGTCTACTGGACTCACATCACTGTACCAAGCTGTTTATTAGCAACAGCTAAAATCCAGGGAGGATAAAAAATCTAGCATTATTCTTCACACTTTAATAGAAGACATATTACAATATTAAATATAATAAAATATATATGAGGAATTAGGAATGGAAAAAGATCAAAAGATCATTTGCCTGGGTCTCTCCTGGTAAGAGGATGGAGGAGCGATGAAACTACAGGCTCTGGAGGCAGTCTGGACACGTGCCTTTGGCTCTGCCTATTTCTACCTGTGTAACTGTGAGCAAATTTCTTGAATTCCTTGTGCAGCAGGTTCTTTGTTTTTGTGTTTTCATCTGCACAATGAAAATGATTATTGTGCTTTCCTTTGAGACCCGTTGTTTGCATGAGTTAACACATGAACAAGGCTGAGAAAAATACTTGGCACATAGTAGGCACGGAGGAAGTGGCGTCATTATCACCAAAGAAAGAATAATACTTGTCTATGCCATTTTGTTTACAGGAAGTGCAAGATAACAGATTTAGTTGTATTTGGACTGGCTTTTTGGTTCTTTTATAAACTTTCACTTCGAAACATGATAAAAACCACTTAATTATATTTTTTCAAGTATCTTATATTTAACATCATTTTCCATTCTACATGGTCTTTCTGTAAGCACCCGTATTTAAAGAGACAGCCCTGTCCAGTAGTTCAGTCTAGTATTCATAAGTTGAAGGGTGTGGCACATGGAAGCCTGAAGCATATGGAGTCCAGCCCTGGGAAACTCTAGGCAGCAGATTTTAGTAAGGGTTCTAAAATCCTACCGGAAAAACTGCTGTCGAGATAGAATAAGCTCTTTGACACAGTAAACAACTTGTAAGGACGTTTTTGTCAAGGCACAAGATTTGTCAGGATACATATCATCACACAACGACTGCTGATTATCGGCGCGAGCTGTCAGGACCGAATGGAGAGGGCAGCGGACGGAAATGCAAAGCGTCTTGTGTGTCACTGTGAAACCAGAGCGTCAAAAATAGTGTCTCCTGATTTCTGAGACATAAAGATAAAAAATGTGTCGGAAACGTCTTCCTGTGGCTGCCAGGATTGTTTTTGTTTTATTTGAACTCTTCCTCCCTTTCAGATTTTGGTTAAAACCTGTTTCCAGAGAGATAAGAGAGGTGGGGTCCAGGCCCTAGAGAAGGGGCTGGTGCAGCTTCTGTGGGATGGAGACAGGAGGGGGCATTCCAGAGCCCTTGCGAAAAGTCTCGTGGGACCGGAAAACAGGAGCCAGGCGAAGGCCAGGGAGGTGGGCTACACCAGGGACTAATGTGGAGTCACACAGGCCCTCTCTGGGTCTTAGCTCACCCCAGGTGGGACAACCCGGTATGGAAATAGCAAGTGGTTTGCATCACACGCACCCCTGTTCTTGGTATACTTGGTATACTTCCAGGCTAGGGTCTTGCTCATTTGTTCATTCAACAAATATTTACTCAAGTCCTACTGTGTGCCCGGTATTGGGCTAAGCGCTACTTAACCGAAGGTGATTAAACACAAGATATGTGGCCCTCCCTCCTGAAGCTGCAGTCGAGTGGTGAAGAAGGACATTAGCCAAATAATGACACCGACAAATGTGTAGTTACAAACAGAAATACATGTTCTAGAGGAAAATGCTGAGAGAGGACAGTGGGAGAGGGTTAGGGTTGATACTAGTAGGTCAGGGAAGGGCTTAAAGAAGTGACATTTACCCTGAGACCTGGAGGAGAGAATAAATTTGGCAGGGTGGTGAGTGGTGGCAGAAATGTGAGTGAGTGTGTGTGTGTGTGTGTGTGTGTGTGCTGAGAGGGAGAATACAACAATGAGAGCTAGAGAAAGAGAATGTACCATTTGGGGGCTTTCACAAGGTTCCTCAAGGATGGAGTACAGAGGCGGTATGGTTTGGGGTGGGGGTGATAAAAGATGACGCAGAAAGTAGTAGACTGAAGCGAGATAACAAGAAACTTGGAGAGTGAAGTGAAAAGGTATGCATTTCATTGCCACTGACCGTTTCTAAGCAGGAGACTGTCAAGATCAGTCCTAGGTTTTATGCCACATGTAAAATTTTACCCTGGTTAGTAGATGTGATATCTCTAATTTTATTACAGTTCACATTGTTTGAAGACCACTATTTTTTTTAAATGACATAATTCTGAGATTACATAGGATTTGTGCAGTTTATTCTACCTCCGAAAAATAATCTCTACTCCTGGAATACTTAGATTAGGGAGGATGATTAGAAACAAGTAAGACTTTACAGCTGAATTAAGTTTATTAAAATAAGCAACCATAGAAAATTCTAATACAGAGTACACGCATTGATTCTCAACATGATGAAGGAAGATGCTCCGTAACTGAAATATGTACTTGGCAGAACAACAGATCGGAGCTATCAGAATTACACGGCCATTACGCGGCGTGGGACAGAATAAATGCAGCTTTGTCTAAGAAAAGATTTCAGATTCAGGTCGGTGCGAGACAGAGAAAGCATAATTGGAACATGAGATTTTCTAATTGCTTATTTTAAAACAAGTAATTTTTAGAATCTTTTCCTAGTATGCTCCTAATTTAAAAAGTCAATTAAAATATGGAAGGAAAAGAGAAAACATTAATTAGAAGATTGTTAAACGAATTAACAATAGGAGTTTATGCCCAGAGGAACAGCCTATAGACAACTATATCCCATTTGTTTTCCATGGGAAAAGCAATGGATTTTATATGATCTACAATCCAGACAGTTCACAGGCCTCTGCTGCATGCGTTACTTGGGAATAATTTGAATTGCGCCTTGGTGTGGGCCATGTCATTGATCAGCAGACTCTGAAAAGGCCCCTTTGGGAGAGAACAATTCCGGCGGAGGGCCAGGTTCACAGCCTGACCTACTGAATTCTGCCTCTTTCAGTTGGGACTTGGCCACTAACTGCTTTCAGCACGTGATGATGTTTTCAAGAGAGCAGGCCAGGCCGCGGGTTGGAGCGTGCTGACTCAACGGCTGAGGCCGAGGGGCCACACTCTGAACGGTCAGTGGGGACACTGGGAGGCCAGGAGCCTGCTCCAGACCCCAACGCTGGCCATGGGAAGGCCGTGGAAGAACCCCTCGGGTTTCCCTGCATTCCACACGTGTGAAATGAACTCAGTGAAACCCGGATAGCGGGACAGGTGCTCTTGTCCTGGAGTCTGGTTCCTGAGCGCGTCTGTCTTGCAACCTCTCTTGGGGAAGCGGGTTAACCCCGTGGGAGAGGGCGCGGTCTCCGGAGCTGGGCTGTTGGGGCTCAAATCCAGCTCTGCTGGGGGCACTGTGGCCTCCAGTTGCCACATCTGGGAAATGAAGATAACAATAGTTCCTACCTCACAGACTTTTGTAAGGGTTAAGAGTTAACACATATAAAGTGTTGGAATAGTTCCTGGCGCATAATAAACCCTCTGTATTATTATTATTATTACTATTATCATCATCATCATCATCATCATCATGCTCATCCTCATTATTACTATTACCATTAACACTTCTCTGCATAGTAGATAAAACTACACGGTATTAAGAACAACCTTTCTAATATTAGTTCGGTTTCTCTATCACTGTGCTTCTCCGTGGCCTACCAAGCTCTTTGCCCCTTTATTATCCTCCTTCTCACAATCAGTGCCAAAACTGGCATTTATCTCTTCAGAAGAGCCTCAGATCTGTTTTTCTTTGATATCTTCCCTACCGAAACTTGCCAGGGCTGACTCACATGGCATGACTAATCTGGAGCTGAAAGTAGTGATGGATTACAGTGGGGCAATCCTGAAATTCTGGTCGTGGCTTCAGTCCAAAATGGCCATATGAACTTTTATAAATAACTTAGAATAGTCTGTGCCTCAATTTTCTCATCTGTCAAATGGGGATGATTCTATTTCCACGTCTCAACTTCCTCTGATGGTGGTAAGACCTCAAGAGACAGCAAAAGTGGCTCTGAAAAAAATAATCATAACTTGTTATACAGCATCTATTCCACATCTGTTTTCCCTTGAATGTTCCTAATCTAGTAAAAGGGGAAAGCTACATAAACCAGCAGTTACAGTAAAACGTGACACCAGGGATACATGTTGGCAACAGTCCCGATATGTTCTGACAATTGTGAGGAGACCGCGTGACGAGGCGTATCGGCACAAGTGGCAAATTGAGTCAAAATTTATTATGTCTAGGAGGATTTATTAAGGACCCACAGCACACACAGTTTGAAAGTGAACAATTCAACCAAACAGACCACTGTTTTGGTCCTTGTGACAGGTAAGCTGTTTAGCAGACTTTTCTAAGTGACTAAACTAGCAGATGCTCAGTCTCCGTCTCTCTACAGTTTCAAAATCTCTCAAGGTTTTTGAAAGTGGGATAAAAATGAAGGCCTTGATTTGAGTAGGTGAGCAGATTTATACTGGTGTGTCATTTTCATGGGTCTAAGTCAGGTGGCAAAGGCTGACTTTAACATTTGGCCTGAACTTTTTGGTCCTTCTCCAGCACATTTCTGGAAGGACATGGGCAAGCAAAAGTGTAGGAAAATAGAATGATTATTTACATTACAGCTTAATTTATAACATTAACTCTGGAAATGAAATCCCCCTACTTGAAGGCAAGGGGCAGATTAGGCTTTTAGACTAATTCTTTTTTGTTAATCCTCACCTGAGGATATTTTTTCCCACTGATTTTTAGAGAGAGTGAAAGGGATGGGGGTGGGGGGTGAAAGAGAAAAAAACATCGATGCGAGAGAAACACATCGATTGGTTTCTCGGGGATTGAACCTGTGACCCTTCCGTGTGTGGGCCGACACTCTAACCACTGAGCAGCACCAGCCAGGGCTAGACTTCTTTTGAATTTAAATCAACTAATTGAAGCACATGAGCTCTTTGTATTACTCGTTCCAGCCACATAATACAGCTAATGATAGTCAACCCCATAAGGGTATCAGAATTAGAGGAAACTATGGATTTGGAGACTCACTATGAGCAAATGATTAACTAGAACTTCCATAAAAATGAACAACTGCCCGTATCATCAATATTAGGTATACATTTATAATAAGCCCTTTCTGTGTATAATTAATTTAGTTCAATTTACATTACGATTCATCTTTTATAGTCTATATATGTAAGACTCTTGTTAAAAGCATCAAATGTACTTATTGAAGATAAAAAAAGGGAATATTTATCATCTTCTCTTTTTGGGGGGATGTGTTCCTTTTTCTCTGCTGCTTCCGTGGTACAGAGGAAATGTGCAGGAAGATAGACACAAGGAGGACGGAGAAGTCGCTGGAGGGGTAAACTAGGGAAAAGGGCACAGACTGATGGGCAGTTACCAATGCCTCCAGTTTCACCCACTACCAGTCTGTGCACAACCACGAGTGTGGGGGAGGGCAAGAAAATGCGGGAATCACCTTGTGGATGGCCTAAATTGTAGTGGAAACTGTAGTTTAGTTTGCATTTCTTTCCCAGGAAACCATCGGAACAGGCATAATAGATCATTCCACTGCCACACCCTGACAGTGGGGGTGATGCCCAGAGCTGTCCCCCAGTGCTGGTGCTTTTAACTTCCTTAGAGGGAGCTGCGTGCGCTCCCAGTGTTCCTATTCTGGATTTGCATTTAGGGCAGCCTGTTATCCGGAGACTCCGGGAACACCTTGGGGCCATCACCAGGGCTGTGTGAACAGCTCTGACTCATTCATTACCCTGCTAATGCCACTGGCCTGCTCCTTCGAACACTATTGGCCTGTGCTATTAAGACCTAATTCTGTGATCATTTAGAGCAAGTGAAAAATAAAATTAATAAAGGGGAAGAGAAGCGAAGAGGATCAATTGTTTGCCGTTTGCCATGTCAAAGCATGTTTAAATGTGTGTGTTTTTTAATGGATTTTGATTGCTCTGGTAGATTTAGTTTCTCATACTACTTGTGTCTTATGTTTGGAAAGAGCTGTTTGTCAATTTTAAAGGGCTAAGCCCTGTATATAGTGGTAAGGGTTATCTCTCCTGTTAGCTTTGTATGTTCACCGAAAATGTGTCAGTTAAGAAAAATCAGTGAGACTAAAAATAGTCTTTCCATTCTCCAGAGATTTAAGGGAACTAATTTCTGGGCATCAGATGCTTCATTTGAAACATATTTTATTCAACTAGATGGCACATGTCTTCGGAGCCACAGAGGTACACTGCTTCGTGTGCATCCTGATGATATATCAGCATAACACAGACCTGTCCAGTGGCTATTTGATTTCATAGCGTCTAGATTTCCTAACATCACATTGACAAATGTGAGCATTGCCATAGCCATGGGTGAAACAGAAGCTCTATGAAATATTAATAACACAGCAGTAGAAATTTCCCTGTGGGGGAGAGCAGGCCATTCCAGTCCATGTCTCATAGCTCTCAAAGCCCACAGTGCAGGGACCCTTGCACAGTGGGCACTCAATGCATGTTAGAAAACGGCCTCCTTTCTTTCCTTCAGCAAATCTTATTGGGCCCCTTCTATGGGTCAAGCTCTATGATGTTTTTTAAAGATTTTTAAAATTGATTTTTAGAGAGAGAGGGGCAGGGAGAGGGAAAGGAAATCATAGATGTGAGAGAGAAACTGATTGGCTGCTCCCCCCCAGGAACAGAACAGACACGGGGCATGTGCTCTGACCTTGAACAGAACTGGCAGCCTTTCAGCGCGGGGGGTGAGGCCCAGCCGCCTGAGCCACACCAGCCAGGGCAAGCCCTGTGATACCTAATGGGCAATGGAAACGCAGAGTGCTCAGTGCCATGTCAGGGATTCAGGTGCCTGTGAGAAGACACTGCAGGGAACTCTACCCACTTCAGGAGCCAGGGGGGACTCCAGAGGAGAGACAGTCCACATTCCAACTAAAATCTTTACCGGATCATCTGGTTGGGAACATGTGGAGGGAGGTGGGTGGGGAGTGAGAGTTCGCAGTTTGGAAAATTAAGACAAGCCTATTCACAGCCACTGTGTGGAGGATCAATTCCCGCAGCCTCCTAGACCTTCAGACACAGCACCTGGAACAATGCTCTAGGTAAATGCTGAGTAAACATTGGCTGCTATTTTTATTATCATCAGTTATTAGCAATTCCAGAAGGGGGGGTTGTTTTCTAAATAAGTGAAGTCTGTCCAAAGAGACAAAACCTTATTACACGTCTTCTGTTATTGTACAGTCCTTTTCAGCCTGATTCGAAAAGCGTGTGGTGAATCAGTATCCTCACAGAGGCTTTCCCGGAATTCAGACCTGTAGCCCATCAGTCTTAAAGCCTGACACTGCGTGGCTATGCTCCCATACAGCTGTGCTGTCTACCAAAAGAATGGAAACAGCCACTGCCCCAAGCCTGTCAAGTCTCAGGTGTTTTCCCTACTTCTCTGGTTACTGCAATCCCTTCCCCCAAATCTGACCCCTCCCCCACGATCCCAGGAATCAAAGAGTTAAGTCTGGCACAGTAGGGGGCCTCCTTGACCCAGATCGGGTACATTCCCCATTGATTGCTGCCCACCTGGGAGGTATTTACATTAAAATATTTTGCATATCACACCTGATTATACATATGCTTGTGACAAATCCGGAGTACTTTAGTTGTTGGTGTCAAGTTGGGAAGGCTTCCAGGAGGAGGTGGGAGAAGGGCCTGGTGATGTCTGGATTGGAGCATGGGGAAGGGGCGGTTAGGAAGGGGAGGAAGATTGGGGAAAAGCTCAGGAAAACAAGGGCTACTGGGAGAAGAAGCAACTGGAAGAAGTTGGAAAGCTAGAGTATCTTTTAAAGTGTACTCATTTTAGTAACATGAAAAGAACACTCCTTTCAGGCTGGTTGGGATTACTTGGTGGCTGGGGACTGACCTGCAAAATGAACTGCAGCAGGAGTCAGCTGCACTTAGCTGGGGAAAGCAGCCTGGGACGGGTCGGGCGTGGCCCCTTGCACCACTGCCCCAGTGCTGATGTGCGCTTGGGCGGGCAGAGGCTGCGCAGCCTTACACAGCGGACGTGTGCGCTTAGCACGTCTGTCTCCGGGAGCGGCAGCCATGCCTCCATTTCTTTCTTCAAAGAAAATAATTTTTTCCCTTTATTGATTTTTAAGTGAGAGGGATAGAGAGATAGAAACATCAATGAGAGAGAACATCAATTGGCCTCCTCCTGCATGTCCCTTACTGGGGATTGGGCCCACACCTGGGCATGTGTCCTGACCGGGAATTGAACCGGCTACCTCTTGGTGCATGGGCTGATGCTCCACCACTGAGCCACACAGGCTGGGTTCCATTTCTTTATTCAACAAACATTTTCGGAGCATCTACTCTATGCCACAAACTGGAATGGAAGCCTATTCTCAATTAAAACAGCTCAGACATATAATAGTGCACCTAACATGTGCTAGTGCTTTTTTAAATTTTTTATTTTTATTTATTTTTATAAGTGGGAGGGAGAGAGAGGAAGAGAGACAGAGAGAGAAACATCGATGTGAAAGGGACACATCCAGTGGCTGCCACCCGTATGACCAACCAGGGCCCGGGACAAACTGCAACCGCAGTACGTGCTCCTAGTGGGAACTGAAGCCCGGTCTCTCTGGACCGCAGGCTGACACTCTAACCGCTGAGCCAAACAGGCCAGGGCTGTGCTAGTGCTTTTATTGATCATATTCTAACTTTCAATACAAGATCTCAACAGAAATACTGTAAATATTCTCATTTTATGGGATAAAAAGAGGGACAGAGAGAGGGACAGTAACTTCCCAGAGTTGCTACAGGTCGTAAGTGCAGGGCTGGGCTAGACCTCCTAATCGGGCAGAAGGCCCCAGAGTCTGCTGTGGTCGGCCCCCCTGCAGAGCCGTTATTAAGAAACATGAAATCCAATGGAACATTCGAATCTCATCTTGAAAAGTATTCTTTACATACAGTATCCTATTAGACCTTCACAACATTCTTGTAATATGTTACCCCAGATTAAAGGAAGGAAAATGAAGCTCAGAAGGGTTTGAAGGTACTTCCCAAGGTCATGTTGCTAAATGATAGTCAGCCTTGACTGAAGAAGGAGCTCTCTCCACTGCCCCTTGTGGTCAGTGGGAGAAGCTATGGGGAACAGTTTTGGCTCAGCACAGAAAAGATGTGTTTAGAACTGATGGGTAACCTTGTGTGATAATGAATGTCAGGGGGGGTGGCTCTGGTCAGTGTTATGGGTTGAATTGTGTCTTCCTGGAAAGATGTGTTGATGTCTAAAGCTCCAGTTCCTTACAAGACGACTTTTTTTTTGGAGATTGGGTTTTTACAGGGGTGATTAGATTAAGATGAGGTCGTGGGGTGGGTACTGATCCTACATGAACGGTGTTTTGTGAGAAGGAGAAATTCCGACAGGAACATGCGCAGAGGGGAGACGACGTGAAGACACACAGAGAGAAGATGGCCATCTCCAAGCCTAGGGGCACCCGAGGCTGCCAGAGCAGAAACACATCCTTCCCTAGACCTTCCAAGGGAACAGGGCACTGCTGACACCCTAATTTCAGACTTCTAGCCTCCAAAACTGTGAGAGAGTTCATTTCTGTTGTTCTAAGTCACCTGGTTTGTGGTACTCACAATAGCAGCCCTAGGAAACTAATACAGTCACCTATAAGGAATGCTAGATAATGTATTTTTTTCATGAGAGTGGTGGCTACACCAGCAAAACACAAAGGTTCTGTGAATGTGTGTTCTAATTTTTTTCATGAACTCAGCTAATAAGATCCCTCTGTCTGATCAAAAATAAACTATAACAACTCCCAAATCCTTAACAAGTACAGTGATTTTCTACAAATGAAACTAGTCGGCTTAAATGCTATCCGATTTTTCATATGGAAGACTTAATAGGAGAGATTTATTTTAGTAACAGACAAAATGTTTCACTAAAGAACTCATTAGTAATGCATAAAGGCCTACTGAGTCTCTGAAGATCCATTTTCAAAGAGAAATGTTGGGATAATTTTTATATCCTTCTCTCAGGATATAAAAATTGTTCTTGATATTAAAATTGCATAGGGTGGGGGTCATTTAGTCAAGCAAGAGGGAAGTCAAAGAAAATGTGTAAATCTGGCCAGAATTTTGGAGTTGCTTTTACAAAGGTCAATTCAGGCTCCTGTGGTCTCACGCATGAGGCCGCCTTCACAAGCATTTGACCCGTCGAGGAAAACCGTAGAGAAGAGGGCACAGAGAATAGGCCTGCTGTGTGGGTTTCCCATAACTGGACCCTCCCACCACCTCCCCTGTTCCTTCTTTCCTCAGGTTCCCAGGACAAGTCCTGAACTGAGGCTGGGCTTTGCCCCTGGCTGATGCCGACTCAGCACCTCCAGTTTTGATGGCTAGGTGGCCGCTCTGACCAAAGTTCCAAGTTTCTGCCTTCCTCCCGACCTTGTTCACCCACTGGGCGTCTCAGTTCATATGTTCTAAGGCACCACAAGGTTCGTTCCTCCACCTCCACGTTCAAGGTCTGAGAACCTGCCTTCCTCCAGGCTCCTTCATGACTAAAGCTCTGCTTGGCTTGTGCATCTGGAAAAGCCTGCTGGCTGGGCCCTGCGGCCACTGGGCACAGCTGCTGCTCACCCACGGACCCACCAAGGATCATCTTCCTGGACTTGCCCTCACTGTCCCCCACTCGCAGTAGACCCTTACTAATTTCTCGACTTCCTGTGGCTGAACATTTCTCCAAAATGAACCTAGGAGAGAGAGACGGAGACAGCACTCCTGGGCTCACAGTCAGCATCTCTTCAGTGCAGTTTGCAGAATTAACTCCAGACTCGGGGGCCCTTCCCATCTGATCCAGCCAAACACTGAGATATGACGTTACTCCCTCTGCTTCTTATGACCTCCCCATACACTGTAAAGTATAGTATTTTCCTTCAACAAACACCAAATGCCCCCATTCATTGCCACTGGTTGGATACGTAAGCTCCTGATAGTCTAGAAACTACTGCTCAAATTTATCTGTAAACTAAATCAGTCCATTATTAGATAGTCCAATGTTGTTGTTGTTTCTTAAAGAGAATTACACATATGGTAATATACACGGTAATATACTTCGTGATATTTGTTGAGTACAAATACATTCCAGTATTATTACTATTATTGACTAATTATTATATATATGCTAGGCACTGTGCTAAGTGTCTCACGTGCATTGTCTTAGACAAACCTATGAGAGAGGGAGGCGCCACTAAATATCTCATTGGATAGAAGGGAGAACAGATACCTGGGGAGAGTAACAATCTTGTCCCAGGTCATAAAAGTAGCAAGAGACAAAACAAGGATTTCAACCCAGACAGTGTAACCCCAAGCCACCGTTTTTGATCACAGTACTTCTTCCACATGTTCATATAATTCTAAAAATGTTGTTTATTAAATGCTTGTGATGTGCCAAGCATGGTGCTAAGTACTTTACAGGAATTATTGTGTTTGTGTTCATTATAAGCCTCTGGGGTAGGTCTTATGTTTATCCCCCCCTTTGCCAATATGGAAACCAAGGCTCAGACAGGTTCAACAGCTTGCCCAAAGTCACACAGCTTATAAGGGGAAGAGCCAAGGTTTGAACTTACTCAACCTGGCTCAGCCACAACTGCCACCCTCTGAGAATATAAATTACTGATTACTACCATGTGTCTGGTACTATCCTGAGCCCAAGTGGATGCAAAGGTGAAAAATAAATTGTTCCTATCTTTGAGAATCTCTGGATGCACAGATCTGCAATGCACATATACATGAATAGAAGAAAGGGAAGAAACCATAGTAATAAGTAATATTTATGTCTAATATTAGCCAGAAGATGCATGTAATATTTCATAAATCATGCATTCCTACAAATGCAATTAAAGTGATTGAGTACATTTTATAAATACGGGTGAATTTTAATTGATAGAAATGATTGATAGGAACAACCAAAGTAGGCCCTTCTCAGCACATCTCCAGGTATTAGGACTAACAACCCTGTCATGGGGAGATCAAAAGCTCTCGAAATGTTTAAGTGAGGCACTCAGACTTCAGGGAGATAAATGGGTTATACATATTCAAGCTATAGTTTCAGAATTATGCATGTACAGTTCAGGAATATCTCTCTGCTTTGCCTGACTAAAAAGGCCTAAAACTTCAAATGGGGGCAGTTTCCCAGAAAGAGTAGGGTGGAGGGTGGGCAACTCTCTTCTTCCTTTAGATGACCCCAGCGTGAAACATCTGCCTGTCCTGGGCACGTCAGAGCTCGAACTTTGTGGGACTCCCTGGGAGGTCATACCATTTGGAGCTGTTTGTGCAGGACCAGTTTTTGTTCCTTCTTATCTGCTGCATTTCACCTGGTTGCTTCTGTGATCAATCAGGACAGAGGGGCAGGGTGAGCACACAGTGCCTGCTTCCGGAGCACAGTGTATCTTACAGCTCCACACAGGCTGACCTGTGACTGGTGCTTCATCCATCACGAAGCCTCATGCCTCCTGCATGGCGTTATGTGGTCCTGGATGCACGTACACTCTGTCTCCTGCACCATCTCTCAATTTTCATTCCCACTGCCCCCACCAGGCCAGTACAAGCTGTTTATGTAGCCTGATGCTGACTACAGACCCTCATGGGTCTCCCTTCCAGCAGCACTCTGCCCATCATTCATTCAAATATTTGTTGCATATCTACCATGTGCCAGGAAATGTTCTAGGAACACGGACTATATCAGTAACAAAATTCACAGTTACCTGTCTTTGTGGAACTTAGCTTCTGGATAGGGCAGACAGGCAATACATGTAATAAATACGTTAAAGAGTAGAATGTGCCAAGTTCTAGGTGGTGGGGGATGAGATAAGTAGAATGGGGAATGCTGTAGGGGGTTGGTTTGCCCTTTTGAATTTGGTAAGCAGCATCCACCTTATCGACAAAAGTAATTTTGGAGCAGAGATTGGAAGTAGGTGGAGAGTGGGGCATGGCCTACATCTGGAAGAAGCACATTCTAGGTGGAGATAACAACCAGTACCAGTACTCCAAGGAGGAAGCATGCCTGGCACATCTAAGGTGAATGAACCTGAAGATGCACCAGGAGGACAGTGAACCTGGGCACCTTGAGCCAGGGCAGAGTTGAAAAGGAGGTCAGGGAAGTAACAGACGCTTCACCATGTAGGACCTTATAGGCCATTGAAAGGACTTTTTTACTTGGAAGGAAATGGGGATTTTGAGCAGAGGAGTGACATGATCTGACTGACATTGTAGGAGGGTTGCCCTGACTGCTATGTTGAGAATAGAGAATGGGGACCAGAGTTGGCATGGGGACACTAGTCGTGCTGTGGCAGTCATCAGGGGAGGGGCTATGATGGCTTAGACAGGTTGGTGGCAGTGGAGGTGGTGAGAAGAAGTAGGTTCAGGTGATATTTTGAAGGTAGACCCAACAGGATTTCTGACACTGGATCTCGAGTGTGAAAGAGATCAGTTAAGGAGGAGAGAGGAGTTCTGAGCCTGCACTCTGGTAAAGTGGAATTGTAATCAACTGAGGTGCAGAAGGCATGGGTCAGGTGGGTTTTGGAGAAATAGCAGGAGTTGTGTTTTGAACATACTGAGTTTGAGATGCCTATAACATCAAAGTAGAGGTGTCACATTAGGCAAGTGGATACAGTGATCTGAAGTTCAAGGAGGAGGTGTGGTCTGGAGATGGACACTTGGAGGCCTGAGCATGTGAAAGGTATTGACAGCCATGAAGAAACCTCTTCAGCCATGGCCCTGGGTGCATCAGTCTCCCTCTCAGAGCCTCATACAATATCCATGTCTTCCTGAATTGTGCCCAGATACTCTTATCTACGAGCAAGGCCTCAGTGGTGTCAGACAATGAGCTTCCTTCCTTTCTAGGCTCATCCCACTGTTCTCCTTTCATATGACCTAGATTCACGTCCAGTCGGGGTTGGGAAGCCTGAGGCCTGGTGCCTTCCAGCCTCCTCTATGACTTTCTTCAAGCTGTTTCCATTCCTCTGTCTTCTTCTCCAATTCAAATGGTCCAAATGCCACTCCCCTTCCAAGGCCCAGTTTAGCAGACCTTCCTCCACACGAATCATTCTCCAACCACTCCCCATCCACCCCTGGAAAAGCATTTTTGCCATCCCTGCACTTCTCTAGCAATCTGCTCCTCTCAGGTGATGCAGAAAACCTAATGCCTGCTCTTATCACTAGGGCTGTCAGAACTCAGTCGCAGGGTTTTACTGTAAATTGCTCCTGAGTAGAAGCTCTCTCATTTGCCTCACAACAGCCAACAATGTAGAGCACAGTGCTGCATAGAGCGTGTATACCATCAATGTCTACTAACAAACAAATCTTTGGAAGACACATTTTGCAAGGCAAGACCCTGTAAACCTTGTAGGATGAGATCTAGGAGGTGAACAAATATAACTTGAAGGTGATTTTCACTGCTTTAGAAACTATTTCTTCCCATTTAATGATCCCTAAATAGTACAAATACATACCGGAATCTAATAAAATTGTATGTAGTAGGCTTTTTAAAAATTTCTAAAAGGATAAAAAATACACGGAATTTTTTACAAGGACAAACATATACATGGAAATTGCAAGAAGTTTTAAAATAGTCTCAATGTGTTCCCTAAAATGAAAATGCCAACAAGTATGTGAATTCCTACTTTTACCAATAATGCAAACACCTACAAATTAAAACCAATGATTTACATATATGAAAATAGCTTTTACTTTTATGAAGGCTTGCTATCCACCAGATGTTTTACATACATTGACCTTGATTCTTACAACAACCCTAGAATTTTGTGCCATTATCTTTCTTTAACATATTGAATGAATTGAGGAAAATGACTCACCTATGTGGAATAGCCTGTCAACAGTCACAGAGCCATTGGTGGCTGGTGGTAAAGTCAGGATTCCACCTTAGCTCTCTGGAAAGCCAAGGGAAACACTCCGTGCAGCCCGGCATCTGGCCTCCTCCCCTCCACAACCCTCAACAACCTTGTTGATCTTAGTTGCTGACTATCTCGGTGGAGGAAAGATATCATGACAAGATGCTTCCGACAATCATGTCCTTGGACAGACTTCAGCACTGTTTTCGGTCATTTACTCACTCAATGCATATTTAATTGGCACCTTCTCTGTGGAAGACACTGCTGTCAGCATGGAGGGAGACTAATGAACAATCGGCAAAAGTCCCTTCCCTCGGGGAGCTTACATTTTAATGGGGGAAGACAGACTCGAAACAAGATCAATAAGTAAAATATATAGTGGGTATGATTGTGTTAAGTGCTAGGGAGAAAAATCAATCTAAAGGAGATAGGAAGTGTGTGGGTGGTGAACTTGACAATTTTTGTTGGGGTGACCGAAGAAGGTCTCAGTGAGCAGATGGCGGCTGAGGTCTGGAAGAAGCAGGGAAACAAGCCTGGGAAGAGGAGCCCAGACGTGCAATGACACTGAGCAGGGCTGTCACTCCAGGAGAGCAACCAGGTAGTGCAGCCGGAGCAGAGGGAGGCAAGGTTAGGGTAGTAACTCAGATGGGAGAGGTGAGGGGAGCAAGGTGACCAGAGGGTGGAGAATCTTCCGGGTCATCAGAAGGACTTGGGCTTTTACTCTGATTGAGATGCAAAATCAATGGAGGGTTAATGCACTGAACGATTTTACCCAGAGGTTTCCATGTTCTTCACATATTTTTGAAATGTATTAGCAACTTTAATAAATTATGAGAAAGTGCATTATGTCAGACTCCCAATCACTAAATATTGCTGATCTCATACACTTCTCCATTTAGCACTGCCCTTGTGATCAGGGAATGGGCCAGAGGCTGGGAGAGCAAGAAGGGCTTAAATTCAAGAGGCCCAGATTGGGGTGGGGGGCTACCATATCTCTAGCATGCCAGCCCCCAGACCTTTCCCGCTCTCCTTGAAAGAAAATGGATGGCTATCCCCACAGCCTCCAGCTCAGCTCTAAAATCCGAACAGCTGGGAAAGGATCAGCCTGTCTCTCTTACTACCTCTTGGAGCTGCACTGTGGGGACAAAGCCATCCATCAAAGGCTGTTTAAGCAACAGGCTGCAGATGCTCCTTGAAGAAAGGCAAGAGAAGAAAAGGTCTTTAAGGCAGAAAGTCCTGGTCTAAGTCCTGCCAACCCAAGTCACACTGAACAATATCAAGTAATCCTCCTACCTCCTCTTCCCCAGTTTCTCCCTTCTGCGCAATATAATTTTTTCTTTTAATTGCATGAGTATCCCACCAAGAGCACACTGTCTGAACGTGAGTTTCTCCGCCCTGCCCTCCGTGAAGGGGCAGGACTTCATCACGTGTGGTAGAGGGCTGGCGTGCAGCTGGCTGTGTAGAAGAGAAGGAAAGCAGGGAGGAGCACTGAGCGTTTGCCCCGGGCTAACCAAACTGGCATCTCAGCTTCTATTTGCAGGATCTAAAGTGAACACATTGGACCTACCGTTAGCCTGGCAAATGTTAGGGTGCTAAGAGCCATTGGAGCTCTAGCTCTTAGGGGGTAGCATGGGGATCTCCGTTTTTAAATTTGTGGTCCTAAGGCACTGAGGCATGTAGTTCTCTTTGGCATATATATGTAAAATTTCTGCTAAGAATTTTCTGGAACTTATTTTACTCTGAAATGATCAATGTTTTTCCCTCTGTGGAGCTTTGCTGCTCCAGTGGAGGGGATTTTTGCCAGAGGAACATGGATGTGTGTGCCACTAACCACGGCTTGTGGAATGAATACATAATGACTTGCAAATATATGTATTATGGTCTCCAAAGTTATACAACGCTGTAGTCAGGAATAAAATGCAGATTCAAGCACATAATAGTTCATTGAATTCACAGTAACTTTTGTAAGGCGTGTTCTTAATCAACAGGTAATAAAAACATAATTAGTAGTATGGAGCTCAGAGAAAATTCTTCAATGTTAAAAAAGGATTTTAATTTTTCAAAAACCGGTAAGTAGGAAGTGACAAACGGTACATGAATGCTTGAGTCATAGGCTATTGACATTTCCATTTTAAACCCACTGGCTGCTGTTGGAGCAGACTGTGAGTCAGTGAGACCACTGGGGAGGAGAAAGACTCCTGGGGTTTCCTGGTCTGATCCTCAGCATTACAGACTCGCTTCTTGGAGATATTTCCTACTCTTTCTGATCCAGGCCTTTTTACAATGAAAAAAAACCTGAAATCATTAAAACGTTAGTGTGGAGTAATTTGTTAATCCTTTTGCTCAGGTTAAAGGAAATAGTAGATTGTGAGAAAAATGCAAAAGTAGGAAAAAGCTAGAAAAGAAAGGCGAAGCGGGAGAAATGCTGCAAGTAGAGGAGGAACTTCTGTTTATCACGAGAGGCGGTTGGGTTTTATCAAATGCTTTTTCTGCGCCACTCAAAATGATGGGTTTCACCCCCGCATCCTATCAATGTGGATTGATTCTTGCACGTTTGGAAGCGTTTGCCAAAGGCTGGACCAGCTCATGACATGTGCACCTAAATCTTTCTTCTATAAACCAATTTTTTGGAGTTATTGCCTAGTCCGGCTCATTTCTAGGTTATTCTCACATGCCGTGGGGATTTACAAATTAAAATTTTTTCAGTGTTTTGCCTTGGCTGGTTTGGCTTTAGCGGTTAAAGAATTCACCCAAGGACCGAAGGGTTGCAGGTTTGATTCCCAGTAAAGGACATGTACCCGGGTTGCAGGTTCTATCCCCACCCAGGTTGGGGTTGTGTGGGAGGCAACCAATCCACGTGTCTCTCTCACATCAATGTTTCTCTCTCTCCCTCCTTCCCTTCCACTCTATCTTTAAAAAAATCAATGGAAAAATATTCTTGGGTGAGAATTAACCAAAATAAATTAAAAATAAGTAAAAATTTTTCAGTGTTTCAACTCAACACTAGTAGTTAGTTCTTGGTCATAATTAGTGTCATTCGAATATATACCAGGGATAGGCGCTCTTTTCCTTCAAAGAAATAACAAGATGGAGAATGGCACAGAGAAAAAGTATCTGTAATGAGCAATGGGGCAGGTCATGCCAAGGGGGAATATTGGTGCCTGGGAGTTGACTAGAATAGATTTAACCAAGGGATGGAGGCCTAGGAAGGTGCTATGGGCAGAGGACTTATGGAGCCTAACCCACCACTGGTCCCTTACCGGCATTTCAGCACGGTTTTACATTAGCCAGCTTCAGTAACCTAGAAGCAAACAAGGAGGGCTTCCGCATGACCACCAACATCCAATGTTAAGACAATTTCTACAAAACAAAAACTATTTCAAGAAATTAACAGCTTTCCCCCCAAGTAATAAAATTTCAGTTTGCTATTTTAGCATTTTCTTATAGTTAAAAGATGTAATCCTACAATATGTAGCTAGAAAGTAAAACTAAAGTATGTGAATTGGCTTGTTTTTTAAAATTTAATTGTTAACAATTTAACAATTTGGAAAAATGTGCGTGGGGGTGGGGGAGGGTCACTTTTAAGAGCACCGTCCTATTATAGTTATTACTATGTTTGAGGACTTGCTTTGATACTTTCCCCACTTTATATAGTTAAAATCTTGGTGAAGAAATAATTTTATCCTCTGGGTATTTTCACTGGGCCTATCATCAGCTTGCTCCTCTCAGCAGCGAGGGATCTAGTTCTTGATGCCTGCATTACACTTCCCTGGGTGAATGCACCACAATGAATGATTTCTCCCATTTGGGTTCTTTACAGTTTTGCACTTTCTTAAAAATTTTTGTGACAAGCATTTTTATAGCATAGTCCTGCCTCCCATTTTTACTTCCTTGGTTTAAGTGGAATTATTGGATTAGAGAGTATGGATTTTTGCATGGCTCTCAGGGTATCTTGAATCAGCATATTCTTAAGTGTAATCTTATCTGAGCACTCAGCATATCTAGATGTTTTTCTCAAGAACTAATCATATTACACCGATTTTTATCAGACAATGAGCACATGTATTTCTTGTTGCTTTAATTGCCAGGAAACTTGGAGCTACAGTTCAAATCCAATAATGAGTTCATCTCAGGTGACCTGTGATATGTTTCTTGTTTCTTTTGGACTGATTTTCCACTTTGTTGTTCTTTTTAAAAACCATGATGCTGAATTTTGAAGGCTCCCTCTAATTCCTTGTAGAAATAGGTGGACTATAAAATAAAGCTCACTCCTATGTACACAAAAGCACACATACAAACGTGTTATTTATTGCATCTAACATAAAACTTCTTCATCTAATTGGTGTCATAAAATCAAAATTCTTAGATCTAAGATGATCTAGAGCAATCCCCTCCTTTTGCAATAGAGACACTAGCCTAGAAAGAGAGATGGGATTTGTCAGTGATCACAGAACTGCTTGGAGTTAGAGCCAAGACTAACTAGAACCCAGGCCTTTTCATGCCCAGTGCAAACCCTGAACAAAGCATGAGGAGCTGATTCTTTGCTGTACCTCGTACCTTGACATTTCTGCCAGTGGTTCAATCATGAAGCATCTCTATCTCTTTCTCTTCCTTTGATTTCCCATTGCCACCATCCTCTGCGAGACATGTACTATTTCATTGCTAGAGCAAGGATTCTGTCCCCTCTATTCCATCTCACACACTATCATTGTCTATTAGTTTGCTAGGGCTGAAAAGTACCACAGACAGGGAGACTTCACAACAGAAATAAATATACTGTCTCACAGTTCTGAAGGCTAAAATCCAAAACCAAGGTATTGGCAGGGCCACCCTCCCTCTGAAGGCTCTAGGGGAGAATCTGTTCTGGGCCTTCACCTTGGTTTCAACATGCCATCTTCTCCCTGTGTCTCTTTGCATTGTCTTTCCTCTATGTGTACCTCTGCATACAATTTTCCCATTTCAATAAGAATACCAGTCACATGGATTAAGTCTCACCCTAATGACCCTGCTTTAACTTGATCAACCCTGTGAGGACCCTATCTCCTAATAAAGCTACACTTTGTAATTCAACATATGAATTTGGAGGAGATGCAAGTCAACCTCTAACAGTTGCAAAGTTCATTTTTCCAAGTTTTCATCTCCCTGCTCAAATCTTTCACTGTCTTGAGTTACCGAATGAATTTCAAATTCCTCACTTTGGTGTTCAAGCTCTCCCACAATCCTGTTTTAATGCAGCATTGTCCTTTCGTCACCCTGCACGCTCCATATTCCTCCACACTGCAGTCCAACTGCATCACTCTCGGATTCCAAACATCCCACACTTGCCTGCCTCCAGCCTGTGCTCTGTGGCTCACATCCCCTCTCAGATGTCCTCTCCTCCACTACCTTCCTAGTCCCATTCAGACATGTCTCCTCCACCAGGCTTTTTGTTTTGGTACCTTGCTGGCAGTTAAGGGTTATGACCATAGTGTTATAACCACGTTTGTTCCCTCCTGCTAGCCTGCCCTTACTTAAGAGTCAGGACTTACCATCTCTGCACATCTTTCAGGGCCTTTTCTTTTACAACTTCCCTCAAAGTGGTTGCTGGTACCTTCTATGAACACACCAAAGCTAAAAGAGATACTCTGCTATGGGGATCAATAACACATCAAGGTCATCTAAGATTGCTCTCGTCATAACATCATGCACACTAAGCATGATGTATGTGAATAGTGGAATAAATAAGACAAAGGTCAGATGTAACATTTAAGATGGTTGGTCTGTGGGCATGGCCAGTGTTGAATAGGAGATTATTATTTTTACCAGGAAATTCATTTCTAAAGAAAAGTAAATACCCAGATGGCCA
Organism: Molossus molossus; assembly: GCF_014108415.1. Lineage (NCBI taxonomy): Eukaryota > Metazoa > Chordata > Mammalia > Chiroptera > Molossidae > Molossus > Molossus molossus. The sequence goes on along the minus strand of NW_023425403.1, from coordinate 47,834,581 downwards.
GAGGAATGACCTTTCTCTAGCAGAGGGGATGCATTTGTTATCCAGCCAAATGTTTGAAATTCTTCCACCAGCATGCATAATTGAGAAAGATGTGTTAATTACCCTTAAGTGACAGCTGGTAGGACTCCTTAGACAACTCTGAGAGGAGTATTGATCTGGAATCATTGTTAGTGACTGTACTGTGGTGATATAAAGGTAAGGCCCTCAAAACAATATTTGAATGGGCAGGTCATGTGCAGGTTCTGCATAAACTGGGGCCTGCAGGCATTGTGGCAGCTTGCCAAAGCTTGTCAGGCAACAAAAGCTCCAGTGTAGCTCTTTGCATGCCATTTCAATGAGTGACACAGGGATATAATCCTTATTTTTATAATAGTTCTATGGCTCAAAATAGGTTGTCAACAAAGAGAAAGACAATTCCAGAAAGTGAAATTGAGATTTTCTTTTTAGCCCCTAGACCTGTGAATGAGCAGCATCCACATCACTGACTGTTATTTAAGGGAATCTCAGGAGTGCTCAGCCCTTGACTCAGCACTCTGGACATTTTGAAGAGGAAGCAGAAAATACGATCCTTGCCCTGAAGGGGTCACTGTCTTGGCACTGGGTTGAAAATAATTTAAGTCTCTAAAGTCTTTCAAGATTGACGATTTTGTGATTCTATGATCAAGAGATCTATTTTATCTTTAAAAGACAAACGTATCATGAATATTCTTTTGTCTAAAAAGTGATTCATAGTCCCTGACTAATATAATTTGCCATATTGCTTCTACATTAAATTGTTCGGGTTTTATAACACAAATCTGCACAAGAGAGCTTTTGGATTTACTTTTCCCTTTCCTGTTGCTGACTAAATATTTTTTCTTTCACCTGGAGTCATATGAAATATGGGATTACTTGACTTCTCTGAAATCTAATATAATGGCATGTCAGCTTCCAAAGTAACCACTTTGTTTTCATTCATACATTTCTGGGAAAACTATACGGTTTTGGTTTAGTCTAAGGAAAATATGTTCAAGTCTTTTTTCCCTTAAAACGTGTAGAAAGTAAGACTTGGAGAAAGTGGCATTACCTGGTGAGAAAGTGAGAGTACCTAACATTGGCAAATATTGCTGAGAGGTCGAGTAAATTGCAAAAATGATCATTGGATATGGCATATAAGTAGTTATTGGGGATCTCATCAAGGACAGTTTTGGTGGATTCTGGGAGTAAAAATCAGATTGTAATGCAGTGAACAAGGACTGGGAAGTGGTTTTAGAAAATTTCTCTCTCTCTCCATCTCCCTCTGTGTGGTAAATAGAGGAAGTATGTGCAGACTAGCAGTAGGAAGCTGCTCAGCCAGGGCTCCAACAATGTCAGCATGCCTCCGTGCTTGGGGCAGGAAAAGCCCCATTGCAATTCTGTTTGTTTAGCTTTCCCTTAACCTGTGTGTGTGTGTGTGTGTGTGTGTATGCGTTTGTTCCATTCCTTCCTATTTTCTATCCCTTCTTCCGCCTCCTCTCCTGTTCAGTTCCTCTTAGAAATGTTAATGATTGGTTCACTCACTCTCTGTCAAATGTCTTGAACTCTTTATGAGAAACTAACCAGAAGAATCTGACAAAAAATATAGAAAGCCTACAAATATGATTTGAGATTTTGAAGTAATAATTTAGGCTTTTAAGCCATTAACCTAAAATTATATTGACTCAATATTAGCTGAGCATTAGGGACTGATCCGTTTTCTGATTTGCTTATTTTGCCAGATACATGTATAAGCCCAACATTTCACTCTTATTTCCAAGCAGTAGATTGCAATTAGTTAAGAAGGAACTCTATTATAGTAATTTCTTAATTATGCATAGTGATAGTAGAAATAAAATTTGAAAATAATAGTAATTCATCTAAAAACACACTTTAACTATTACTTTTAAACTCAACAGAAGAATTTTATCAGAATTCCTGATAAGAAGTCAGGAAGGAAGTGAACTGGAATTTCAGCTTTTAAGAATTTCTGTGAAGGTGATAATGAGCAGTTACTTGCTTAAGGGTAGGCTGGCAATTAAAGAAGAAAGAATTTGGGCAGAAAGCCCAAGAGGATACAGAAGAGTGATTTTCAACACCCCCTTTTTCCTGAGCAGCAGTATTCCAATGAAACCTATGTAGAAAACCAATATAGAAATCAGATATGAGGCAGAAAAGTCAAAAAGAGCCTCTCTGAGCACAGCTGGAACCCCTCCCACGTTCCCCTCTTTGGGGGCTGCCCTGGAGGTCAAAACAAAGAGCTTATTATTTTAATTCTATATAGTAATGAATTTATTTGTAAGCATTTAATAGTGTGCAAAGCACTGTCATCTTCAGCATATCATTTGATAGTTATGAAAATTCTATGAGCTAAGCAGACTACGTATTGGCATTGTTATTGCTACTTTGCAAATTACTTGATTTAGGTCAGCCAGCTTATCAATATGATAGATCTGGAATCCAAAACCAGGTTTTCAGAGATCTTATATTTTGATTTACTGTAAAATCCTTCACTTTTCAGATCATTACACTCTTGGCCCAGGTCAAATATATTAGGGAATTTGGGTAACATAGAAAAAGACAATAGCAAATATCATTAAATTAAAAAGTAAAAATATGTCTGTTTTTAATATTTTTGACCTATGTAAAAAGGTACATATATTTTTAACATTAAACTTTAATTTATAGTTGGTATAGGCAAGGTTCAACCTCTCTACCTAAACCCACCAGGTCCATCTCGACAAAGTTCAGGGGAATAAAATACATGACAAAACTTTCCTCACTGAGTAACATAAACAGTATTTTCCAAATATGACTTTCCAACAGAACTAATCAGAGAACTTCTTAAAAATGCAAATCCCTGCCCCCTCAATTGGAAAGATAAACCTATGGGTCTGGGTTAGAGCCATTCTTCAGCTGTGGGGTCAGCTATGTAAGACATACATAAACCATACAATGGACTCAACTTCCCCATTCACTTCCGGAGAGTGGGCTAGAAGTTTTGGGAGAGAACTTTATAGGCCACAACAGTATCATTTATTTAATTATAGCATTAAATTATATCCCAGTGACCTGAAAGAACTGGTGCATATCCAATTATGCCTAATTTATACCCTGGGACCTGCTGGTTCTTGGCACAATGTAAAATTCTGGTAGAATCGCAATTTAACAAGCTTGACAGGATGTCAAAATTGCTATGTTGTTTCCAAACCTCATTAAATGGGAGCCTACCCTCTCCTATAACGTTCAGAGGGAGTATAGTCTATTATTTTTCTATTTGTTTATGTAAGGCAAATGTTCAGCAAATACTTCCTCGGAAAAGGAAGCCCAGTTGGAGGGAACTGCTGTGAAAACAGGGGCGTCTGCCACCCAAAGCAGCGGTTCCTGAGCAAGTAAATACTTCCTTGTCCTTCGTGGTTACAGAATTCAATAGAACGTGATATGGTATTAATGAATTTGACATGATTCAGAACATCGTGGTAGCAGCCTGGAGAGGTTAGAGAAAACAGCTGGCTGGCTGAGCCTCCCTTGGTTTCTGGACTCTCCACGTGGTCCATATTGAGTCTCCGATCATGGCGCCCCCTTCTTTTCCCCTCTGATGCTTTTCCAATTTTTGGCTGGTGTCTATGGTTTCTCCTGGCCTCACTGCGGGTAACCCCCTGCCCACCCCCAGTGCCCTCCTCTTCTGACGCTACTTCTTTTCACGTAAGGGGCTGTAGCCTCATAACTTCTGCTGCCTAAATTGGCATTGCCAACTGCAGTCTCCAATACTCAAGAAATTCCTACCAGAATAGACCTCTGACACCTCACCTCCGGCAAACTTGTCCCCGTGCCCACTCACATGTCTTTTTGCCCGACAACTGTCCCGTTTCTGGGAGTGAAACTGCGATGCCCCCGCGTGCCAAGCTCCAGCCTGAAGCCGCGTTGGAAGCGGCGCAACGAGGCGCAGAGGCGCCGGTCGGCGGTCACACAGGGCCTGGTTCGGACACCCTCTGCCTGCCTCCTGGGGGCTGCAGATTTATTTCAAATCTCTGACTGTCTCCACAACCACAAAATGGGCAAAAGAAGATCTGAAATTAGTCTACAGGATATCACCAGATTACGCATTGCTCGAGGAACCCCAAGGCTGTTCCCACCTGAACACATTGCTTCAGGGAAAAGTTGGAACTACTCCATTTAGCATTCGGCTTCTCCAGAACACAGGATACTCCCGCCTCATCTTTTAAATTGACTGGGATGCTTTCCTTCCATTTGGCTGATCAGAATGAGGCACTTCTATAGGAAAGCTCTTTGGCAATGGTCTCTGGCTTGGGTCAGAGAATGACAGAAGGGGAAAGAGCCTAGGAAGGGAACTTCTGCTTTGTCTCTCAAGATGAGAGGGGCTTCTTGAGGAAGGGCAAGCGAAGATGGCTCCCGTACCAGGGAGAGACCGCTGAGCAAGCTTCAAGGCTGAGCATGTGCTGAAGACCTGCTGCAGTTACCTGGAGAGGTTTTAAAGGGCACATCTCTAAGCGAACACTGCCACACACTCACCCAGGAAGCACTGAGGCAGGGTCCACCAGAAGGCACCAGAACGGTAGGCAGAGCTTGCTGCTCTTAAGCCCACATAGGTCTGGGCAGGAAGAGCCACCTTCTCTTGTTTCCAGTGACTACAAATAACCTGTGGCCACGCACGACTCATCACCATTTGCTATTGATGAGCTAAAACAGGCTGGGTTTGTTTTCTGCTAATAAACCCCTCTAACTGGTTAAATTGTTAAATTAGGCCAGTGGAGCTGGACTGACTCATAGAACTTTTTCCCCCTGGGCTGGGAGAGAGCTCAATGCCAAGTGAAGCATGATACAGCACTTCCTGTAAAGTAACTCAATCCTTTCCTCCCAGGGCACTCAAACACCAGGGTGACCTCAACCCCCAAGCATATGTAATGACATCCTGCCACTCAACCTGCTCTCCTCCCTGCACCTCAACCGGCCAGACTCATCTCCATTCCATTCCATCGCCCCTGCTTTTCCTCCTGCCTGAAATGCTCCGAGACACAGTGAGGTAACCAGAAACCAGATACTTCTAGATTGATCCAGAAAATAAATAGGTCTAGACACACAAATCTCACCTCTTCCACTTACGAGCCCTGGGACCTGGAATCATTAATATAAGCTCTCTTTGCCTCACTTTCCTTATCTGTAAAATAATGATACGTTGTAAGGGTAAAAGGAATAATGATTGCAAATTGCCTGGCAAAGTACACAGCATATAGCAGGCAATAAGTAAGTGTTCATGCCATCCTCCCAATACATATTCATGTTCTCATGTCTAGACACCTATAGCACATGCCCAGGGACCCAATTCCAGTCCTGCTTCATTGAGGAATCTGCACCTAAACCTCCTTCCCAGTGATCACTTACCATTTTGAAGTTCTTATTTTAATGGCTTTGCCACTAACTTGGGCACAATCAACTGCCACTGTTACTCATTTATTCAGACACTGATGTCTTGTTTGGCCAGTTAGACCGGCCTCTCTGAAGGGGAAGGAGAGTGTCAATGAAAATTCTGTCTCATCACTCCAACTTTTTACCACATACTTGTGAGCTACAGAGTGAATGAGAAAATCCCAGTGCAAAGATAAAGGCTGGTGGCCACCTGTATTTTTAATAAAATTACAATCCAGTAGGTGTTTAGCAACCAAATTTTTGAAGCATTTCAATGGAGGTTAGCAGGGTAAAGATATCAAAGGTGGAGAAGAACACGAATAGAAAAGCGGCATTGCAAGAGCTATGAGAGGTGAGTTGAGAGGTCAAGTGGGCCGCGTGGATCTATTACCCACTCAGAATTAGACAAGAGCTTAGGCAACTGACCTCATTACCAGCTCCAAAGCAGTCATAAGCTCTCCTACTCACATTAAAAAACTCGAGGAACACTGATGAAGCAAAGGTTTCCTTTGATATGCTGCCCATCCTCACTCTAGAGCAAACTTTGTGTTCCCATTTTCTGTGTTTATGTTCTCTGGATGGCGGAGAAGACAGCTAGCTGTCCACCAAAACGTATTTCCTTTGACTTCCACCACACTAATCTGCGGTTGAGTATGTGGTCATCCAGCCTGGGGATGCATTTCCAGTCCTCCTTGGTAGATGCTTGGCCAAGTTTCACCAGTAGATTGTTGAGTAGAACTGATGTGTGTTAAATGTAACTTGGAACCTTTGAGACAGGGAGTGAGCGCCTTCTGTATTCTTTCCTCTCTTTTCAGGCTGCTTGGAACTTGGATGTAGCAGTGACCCAGCCTTGGCCACACATATTCTAAGACTCTAAGGCTTAAAGAATAGCAGAGCCATGATATAGAAGGAATTCCAGCCTCTTTTTGCAGCATTTTATAATTATATATCTATATATAATTATATAATATACATTATGATATATTATATTCAACTATTATATAATTCATTATGAAATATGATATATTATAACAAGTGATATTATAATACAATTTCCAATACATATAAATAGGTACATTACATATATACCTGTAGAAATATATCTCTTGGGATGTATTATAAATACAAACAGATAATAGTGTATAAAGTATTGCAACTAATTTTTTTTCCCCTACTAAATACAGGGGTGGGTAAAAGTAGGTTTTTAGTTGTGAGTATGCAAAATACAGTTTATTCCTGTATTATTATTTATTAATTATCATATTATTTATTTGTATTACACCTGTAAACCTACTTCACCCACTCCTGTATGTTTTGGAGATTTTTCCAAGTCAGATGTGTTTGCATTTGCTATAGATGATAGACAGATAGGTAGAGTAATTCTAACTTATTTTTTAAATGTCACATAGTATCAATGACCCGTAGTTTATTTAACTAACTGCCCCCCAAAATTACCTTGTGGATTAATTTTGTGATTGTTTTTACTTTTAACTATTATTAAGACTACTGATATGGACACCCTTGTACATGCTGTTTTCTTCATAGTCAGTATTTCTTTAGTATAAATATCTAAAAATGGAATTGCTGACTTGACTACTATAAACATTTAAGAATATAATTTATATTTCCAAATCGTCCTCCAAAAAGTCTCAGCCAATTTGTACTCCCATAGCTTATAAGAGTGCATAATTCCCTATCACATTGTCAATATTAGCAATCTTTAAAACTAGAGAGAAAAGATTATTACAGAAAGACTCAGAAAAATCTAGAACTAGAAAGATGAAAGTAGCTGAAATCTAGTATGATATGCTTTCAACACCGTCAATAATCACAATTTTTGAAACTCCGAGTCACTTAGACTATTCTGAAGATTGTAACAACTGCCGGCCCCCATCCCATCATTCCTAACACCCCATTGCTTTCCTCTTGCCTTTCTCCCAAATCGGCCAGGCTCGCTACGAGTTACGTGCTTCACCACGTTCTCACACTATGAGCTTAGACAGTCTGCTTCACATGCTAGGTTATCACAGTGAACTTATAATTATGAGGACGAGCCATAAAGCATCAGTGAGTTTGTCTTTACCTTTTAACAATGTAAATAAATTCTGATGAGGAGACTCAAGTACATCATCTCAATAGCTGAAGCCCCACTGCGCTGCAGGGGCCCGGCCGTCCATTCTGCCTCTGTTTTATTTTATTTTTAAAATATGTTTTCATTGGTTTTTTAGAGAGAGAGGAAGGGAGAGAGAGATAGAAACATCAATTGGTCGCCTCCTGCACGCCCCCCATCGGGGATTCGAGCCCAGAAGCCGGGCATGTGCCCTGACTGGAAATTGAACTGGGACCTCTCAGTCCATGGACCAACACTCAGTCCACGAGCCATACTGGTCTGGATTGGGGTTATTTTTAATCCTTAACTCAAAGATATATTTTTCAGAGAGAGAAAGAGAAAGAAACATCGATGTGAGAGAGAAACATTGATCCGTTGCCTCCCGTATACACTCTGACTAGGGTTTGAACCCACAACCTAGGTATATGCCCTGACAGGCAATCGAACCCACAACCTTTAGGTGTACAGGATGCACTTCAACTACCAAGCCACCCAGCCAGAGCCTCCAGTGCTTTTGTAACACAGGCAGGAAGAAAGAAATTTTCCATCCTTTTCTCTCCCCTCCCCCAAATTCTTTCTTAGAAAACCTAATAATCACCACTTTAATGGGTGCTAAACATGGTGACCCTTGAACAACATGAGCTTGAACTACATAGGTTCACTTCTACATGGATTGTTTTCAAAATATACTGTAAATTTTTTTCTTATTATTTCTTTAGTAACATTTTCTTTTCTCTAGCTTACTTTATTGTAAGAATACAGTATATAATACATATAACATACAAAGAATGTGTTAATGTACTTTTTATGTTATCAGTAAGGCTTCCAGTCAATAGTAGATTATTAGCAGTTAAGTTTTGGGAGGATTCAAAAGTTATATGTATGTGGACGTTTGACTGTTTGGGGGGTTGGCACCTGTAACCCCCACTGTGTTCAAGAGCCAACTGTATTCACCAATACATGTTATTGTGCTAAGTCCTTTAAACAAAACTGTATTGATAAATTATAGACAGCAAACTGTCTCTGGAATATAAGCAGGTCTGACATGATTAAAAAAAATTTTTTTTTTCTTTCCTGATTTCTAGAGAGGAAGGGAGAGAAAGGGGGAGGAAGAGAGTGATAGAAACATCAATGAGAGAGAACATTGACTGGTAGCCTCCTGCATGCCCCCCACTGGGGATCGAGCCCACAACCTGGGCACGTGCCCTGACCGGGAATCGAACCAGTGACCTCTTGATGCATGGCTCACCCACTGAACCACACCAGCCAGGCAGTCTGACATAATTGGAGAATAATTGTATGGAAGAAAAGGCCAGGCTGGTGTGATGTGGAGGGAAGAGCACTGGCTGACTTGGGATCAAGTTCCAATCATCCCAGTTTACGTGTGATTTTGCATAGAATACTAAACCATACTAAGTCTCAGTGTCCTCAGTTTTCAAAAAAGGCGTATTTATTGAGTGCCTACCATGTGCCAGCCTCCATTCTAGTTGCCTGGGATATAGAAAAAGGCAAAATGATGTTCCTGCCCTCAAGGAACTTATTCCAGGGATTGGGGAGAAGATAGACAGGCATCAAGCAAATAGAAATATTGATTTATTCAATAAATAGTCACTGAGCTCATACTTGGTGACAAAGACTGTTTCAGGACCTGTTTTAAGAATCTGCCTTCAAGGATTTGTTTTAAGAATTACACATTAGAGACTGCAAATGGCTGGTACAGTTGATGATATACAGCATGTGCTCAGTAAATGGCAGCTGTGATTGTTACTTTCTCTCATTTGTCTGTTCTTTCAAATAATATTTTTATCTACTCATTTTAACATTTATTTCTGACTGTGTATATGTATTTATTGCTGCTCTTTCTACAGCTTAGTATTTTGTCTTTGCATCTTGCTTTTGGCAGTTATCTCTTCTTCGGAATGGCGAGCAGAGCCTCCATTACAACTTCATCTGCAACTGCAGGCAGACCTCTTGGAACTGGGAGGCAAAGCACTGTGGGAGGATGACTATTCACACTCCTTTCTCAGCCTGCAGCCTACTCCAGTCTGCAGCAGGGCCTTTCAGCAGTGTCTTATTTTTTATTGCTGTGTCATGGTTTGATGAATGGGCCTCACAGGGCCTACTCTTTAAGCAGCTATTGATCTCATAGGGAGACATGGAAGATAGAGAGACCTAGGAAACTGGGCAAAAGGACAAAGATGAGGCAACAGAAAATAGGGCAAAAGGACAAAGATGAGGCAACAAAAAATAGGTGGCCCCATGGAGTTAGAGAAGGAAGATTCAGAGATGGCATGTTCTGCCATCTTACCCACCAACACCACCTTCATTCTTTCAGTCTGAGTTGGCTAATCCACAGTGTGCTCCCAGAGCGTGTACCCCAGCACCATGCTCTAGGGCACAGAGATACCCTCCTGGCACTTATCATTCTGTAAGACAGTGGCCCGATATTTACCTCTGACCCACCTCCCTCACCAAACCCTCAGCAACTTGAGGGCAGGTATGAGGTCTTCACTGCGGTACCCTCTATGCCAAAGAGAGATCTTGGAGTATACTGGGTCTCAATAAATACATTTGATGAATGGATTAAGGCAGAGACAGAGAAAGTAAAAAAAGTAAAGGGGTAGAGGCCTGTAGGTAAGTGACAGGTACAAAATGAATCTCCAGAAAGCGTGCAAAGCACTCAAATAGTAACTCTCATTCAAATAGTAACTTCAAAATAGTAACTCTCATTCAACAGTGTTAGACAGAAATGCCCAACAGAAACTCAAAGCAAGTCAGGCACACAGAGAAGACCCTGGAGTGGGATGCCCTTTCCCATTCGAGAAAATGAAAATGGACTCTTGCCCTCAGAAAACCAGTGATTTGTTTCTTCATCTAGTTTATGTTTACTCATTAAAATGGACACACTGGCCCAGCCAGTGTGGCTCAGTGGACTGAGCCGTCCCATGGACCGAGAGGTCTCAGTTTGATTCTGGGTCGGGGCACTTGCCCAGGTTGTGGGCTCAATCCCCCGTAAGGGGACGCAGGAGGCATCCTCAATCATCCCTCACATTGATGATTCTCTCTCTCTCCCTGAAAAATCAATAAAAACATATTTTTTAAAAAAGGACCTACTGTTTAAATGGCAATCAGTCAGTCCGGCTGGTGTGGCTCAGTGGTTGAGCGTTGACCCATGCATCAGGAGGTCATCGGTTAGATTCCCAGTTAGGACACATGCCCAGGTTGTGGGCTTGATCCCCAGTGGGAGGCATGCAGGAGGCAATCAATTGATGTTCTCTCTCATTGATGTTTCTATCTCTCCCCCCTCTCTCTCTAAAATCAATAAAGGACAAAAATTTTTTTTTAAATAAATAAAAATAAATGGCAATGAGTCAGGTTCACCATGGCTACCTATGAAGCCTTCTCAGCTCCATGAAGTCAGACCTGATGGTTGGAGCCAAAGATCTAGAAATCTGTGGGCCTAGCCTTCCTCATTTTGTAATACACACACACACACACACACACACACACACACGTACACATACACATATATTCAAGTAGACTATTTGAATATATAATAGTCATCTCAACTAATAATAGGTTTTTTCTTTATAACTATGAATTTAAATGATAAAGAAAAATTGATGGCATCATCTTTGCTATCTTATTAAACCATACTTCTATTAATGATGATTCACTGAAGTGCCAAGAATAGATACACTGAAACTTCTATAGCATATTAATGTGTTAATCATCATACCACACTTAGCTCCTGATAGAATTTTGAGTTTCCTCTGGGGGGAAGGGGGTGGGGAAACAGTGCCTTTGGATTCTTTTTATAAAAAGCACCTTGAAAAAGCTTTCAGATACTCAAAGACATAAATCTTGCTCCATTCTCTTGTGTATATCTGATTTAAAGGTTAATAAGTAATTAGGAAGAACACTCATCCAAAAATTACCAATTAATATGCCATCATTTTCATTAAAAATGCTATTAATTATATGGTGGTACAAATGTCCTGGACTGGCTAATAAAAAGTTACCTAGAGCAATTCTAAATCTTTCAGGGAGAAAGTCAATCACTTTTGTAAATTATGATTTGGATTTGAAAGATCCAACAAAGGAGGAGAAATGAGTGTCTCAGCTATGTAGTGTGGATAGAATCTGACAGGATTCCATGGTTTAGTTTATGTACGGAGTCATTAATAGAGAAACCTAATAAGATATCTTGGCAGATGTTTAATGCGGAAGTTTGACAAATAACAGTTCTTTGGTTCTTATCATGTAAAGCAGCTCTTTATAAACAGGATCAAACTTTTAAACTATCCAGATACATTTTTGTTAGTTTCCTAAGAGACTGGGAATAGAAAGTTATGATTATAATGTGTTATACCTTTACACTTTGCTCTGTACCTTAAATGCTGTTATTAAAAATCCACAGAATTTGGGGAGGGGAGGAGTTGGAAGAGATAAACCAAAAGAACTTATGTGCATATATGCATAACCATGGACACAGACAACAACACTGTGAAGGGGGGTGGGAGCGGGGAGGAGGGTGTCAATGGGAGAAAATGGAGAAACATCTGTAACAAAAATAAATTAATTAAAAATTAATTAATTAAAAAAAAAACCTTTTCCTTTGTACTACTGTAAAGTCTGCAGGTCTGTATCAAGTCATGACTATGGAAAGATCTGTGAAAGTTGTGAAGAGATACCACATGAAGTTTAGAAGAAGGAGGAGGAGAAACTACAGTTCCCAGGCTTAGGGCACTTGGTAATCCAGGGTACCAAGGAGTACACCTCTCCCCCAACCCCCTTTCAAAATCCACAGAATTCCAAAGTTGAAGAGTTTGTGACTAAACTTGTACTTTCACTCTAAGAACACTATTAGATTTAACTTTGTTTAACAGTTTTACAGATCCCCAAATTATTCTGTTCTCCCTCCCTTATCCTGTCATCCCCTGCATGGACCAAGCGTCTCTTTCTACTGTGTACATTATGGCTAAGTTGTGCAGCTGGCCAGTGTTTGATAAAAATTAGAACTGTGCAAGTCACAATTAAGCACCATCTTGATTTGTAACAAACTATAATGGGAATACTTATCATCAATGAAATGAACCAAGTGTAGTGTTAGGAGCTGTACAATCAACTCAGACAACAAACTAATGATTTTCCATTGCGTCATAGATATTTACCGGTTGCTGGGCAACTAAATATTCCAATACTGACACCGGGGAAAATGTCTCTTGCTAAGCTGAGGTTGGCCATTTTAGTAATTAGTTCTGCATGGGACTGTTTGTTTGTATCTTTGGAATAGAAATAACCTTTCAAAGGACACAATGCAAATCCCAGGCTTGCATTATTTGAGCAGTTCCTGAGATGAGAATTCTTATCCCTTCAGACACGTTTACATATTTTTCCTCATATTGAACAAATGCCTGTCTGTAGACCTCATACACTGGCTCCATTCTTTACATAGAGCAAGTTTTCTTCATCTTCAAAATGCTAATATCTGGAGAGGGCTATCATGTCTTCTCTGAATCTTGCTCCAGTATAAACATATCCAGTTCACTCACTAAGTCATTCCCATAATTTTACATCCTGGTTGTTCCCTCCTCCCAATGGCACCATAATAGTTTAAACTGGCAATAACTGGATTGGTTGTTTTATAGTTTACAGTTAAGCCTAATGACTTCTAGGCTGTTGTGTTGTAGATATTGAAATTAAAATTGGTGCAGGGGGTGGGACAGGTGTCCAATATTTTTTTTTATCCTGACTTAGAAAGTTCTACCAGTGAAACAAAATAGTTTTTTGTGCCTTATTGGAACATTGGAAGACAAATGGAAACTTTAAGTAAGAACTTCAAGGATGCTTAATGGATTTTATGCAGAAGAACAAACAGTTTCAGAGTGTGTGATGAGATCTTTTAAAGTAATATTTTCACCCTGGCCGGTTTGGCTCAGTGGTTAGAGCGGTTAGCCTGCAGTCTGGAGAGACCCGGGTTCCCTTCTTGCTAAGGGCATGTACCTTAGGTGCAGTTTGTCCCTGGCCCTGGTTGGGTCGTGTGGGTGGCAGCCACTTGATGTGTTTCCTTCACATCGATGTCTCTCTCTCTCTCTCTCTCTCTCTCTCTCTCTCTCTCTCTTCCTCTTTCTCCTTTCTGCTCTATCTGAATAAAAATTGGAAAAATGTCCTCGGGTGAGGATAAAAAAAAAGTAATATATATATTTTTTAATTTATTGATTTGAGGGCGGGGGGAGTGAAAGAGAGAGAGAGAGAGAGACTGAGAGAAACATCGATTTGTGGTTCCACTTATTTATGCATTCATTGGTTGCTTCTTGTATGTGCCCTGACCGGAGATCAAACCACAGCCTTGGCATACTGGACGATGCTCTAACCAACTGAGGTACCCAGCCAGGGCTAAAATAATATATAAATTTGGCTACGTATATGAATCACTGAAGAGCTTCTAAAAGTACAGATTCCTGGGATCCACACTCAGACTTACTGAACAGGTATCTTCAGATCAAGGGTAAAGCATTTGGGAGCCACAGGGATAGGATACAGATCATGAAGATCAGTCATTCCTTTGAGCTGAATTCTACCTAGCCTACAAAGCTCCCTAACACTGCAGCCAATAATTCTCTCTCTTTTAAAAGGCAGTCTCATTCACTAATAATTAGTACCAAATAATTTAGTATTTAATCATTAATTTCGTATGGCTTTTTGTCTCTCACTTATTTTTTTAAAATCCCTCAGAGTAAGACTGAGTCTTACATTTCTATGTCTCTCCCAAGGAATATGGCACAATATTGAACAGAACCATTACATGATTAGTGAGGAGTTTTGGAAGAAGTTAGAGCCCAAAGGGAAACAGATAATGGGAGAGTTTGGGATTGGGAAAGTCAAAGAAGTCTTTTTCTTTTGCAAGAAGATTGTGCACTGTGCTTGTGGCCTGCCACCAAGTGTGCGCAACAGAGTTCATGGTGGATGCTTGATCTCTCTTCTCCCATCGAACCTGATCTTTATAAATACGACCAGTAGGTCTATTACGTTCTGTGTTTCTAGTATCTCTGGAACACCAGAAGTCAATGAGTTCTATCTGTTTTGGTGCAATTCCATCATGTGACAATGCCTTTAGTGAGGCTTCTGTAGGCCATTGACAAAAGTTCCAAAAGAAGAATAACAGAAAAATTTAATATCAAGGGCACAGAATATTTTTAAATTAAAAATCAAATTCAAAGAAATGAAGTTTACATGAAATAAAAAATATATAATACATAATACAGTTGAATGTAAAAGAATAATAGCCCTGGCCAGCTAGCTCAGTTGGTCAGCGCATTGTCCCGATATGCCATGATTACAGGTTCAATTTTCAGTCAGGGCACATACAAGAATTAACCAATGAATGCATAAATAGGTGGAACAACAAATCAATGTATCACTCTCTCTTCTCTCTCTCCCTCCTCTTCCTATCTCTCTCTCTAAAATCAATTTTTAAAAGTAAAAGAATAATACAACATATATTTGGAAAGCATGAAGAAAAAAGGAGGGATAGTACACTTATATTACAAAATAATAACCTTGGAAAAAAGTTTCATTGCATTTTGATACAAGGTATAATCATGAAAAAGCTGCCCTGGCCCATTTGGCTCAGCGGTTGGAGTGTCAGCCTGTGGACCAGAGAGTCCCAGGTTCGGTTCTCGCTAGCAGCACATACCAAAAAAAAAAAAAAAAAAAGCCATAAAAATCATGAAACACTAAGCAGAAATAACAGCGTTATTCTATAAAAAAGTACAAGTTGTTAGAAATTCAAGGAATTACATGAGTAGAATTAAAATTTCGTGCACTACTATAACTGTCTGGTACATCAAGGAGACAAAAATAAATAATTAAGGACATAAAGTACATGAATTATTCAATGTTTGGATAAATATCTATGCATTGATATAACTTTGTATTTAAGAACAGAAAATGCCTCTTTCCAAGCATCATGTACCATTTACGAACAGATCATATATTTTAAACCAAAAAATATTCCAATGCCTTTCTAAAGTAAAAATTTCACAATTTTATTATCTTAATAATAAAATATTACTGGAAACTAATATTGAAACTTTAAAGCAAAAAAAAAAAAAAATCCCAAATTACTTGGTTACTTAGAAATAGTCATATAAATAACTGAGTTAAGGAAACTAGAAAATAGCAAATGTGAAACATTATTGAACAGAAAATATGAGGTGCAGACAAAGCTGTTTTATGTAGTAGATTCACAGCCCTAAATGTTTTTGAAGAAAAGAATACAGAAAGAGAACTAAACATTATATATAGGATAAGAACTCAGAAAAAAAAGACAAAAATAATTTTATTATTTTCTTTCCAGGAAAGCTGGAAAGAAAATAATAAAAACAGGAAAAAAAAACAACAAAAAAAAAAACAAGAAACATAACGAGAAAAAAGAAATCTATCTTTTGTATAACTGATAGCTAAGACCAAGAACATGTTCTTCAAATAAAACACAAATCTCTGGCAAATCTGGCAAATTTAATCAAATATATAAACAGAAGGAAGAGAAATAAATTTAAAAGTTTATTAATAAATATATTAATATATTTATTAAAATTAGAAAGATTGAGACAGAATAAATTACTTTGAGTGATTACATTGAAAACTTTAGTGAAATGGATAATTATTTGAGAAAAATGTAACTCAATAGAAACTTCATGAGAAGAAAGTCTATAAACAAATAAAAAAGAAATTGTACCACTTATCAAGAAGTTATTTTTACTTCAGTTAGAGATTGTAGAAATTTGGGAGACATACAGCTCTCTGAGAGATGAATTTGGATCTTGGCAACATTTTCTACAGTGTAATAAAAGAAGTAGGTAAGAAGAATCTAGCTTTTTAAATTTAGGATTAAAATTGGAAATAAAAAATGATTCTAAGAAATAAATTATCCAATAGAACTTTCTGTTAAAACTTCAAAGAAAAAGTTCATGAGATTCAAGCCAATCTCAAGACTGGACCAAGAATAAATCAAAAGTAATAGGAGCTTCAATCACACAAGACACATTTAGAAGGATTTTCTATACTAGCAGTCTGATCTTATAAGCTGTGCGTCTGCTCAGATAATAAACCAAGTTCTCCCCGGAGCTCTGTTTTACATCCAGCTCCTGAGTGACCACAGAGAGAATAACCTTAGAGAACATTAAGAATAAAGTAACCAGCCTGGCTGGTGTGGCTCAATGGTTGAGCATTGACCTTTGCACCAACAGGTTGCTGGTTCGATTCCCAGTCAGTGCAATTGCCCAGGTTTCCAGCTTGATCCTCGGTAGGGGGTGTGCAGGAGGCAGCCAATCAATGTTGATGCTTCTCTCTCTCATCAATGTTTCTATCTCTCTCTCCCTCTCCCTTTGTCTCTGTCTAAACAAATCAATTACAAAAAAAAAAAAAAGAATAAAATAACTAGCTGGGCAACTAGGGCTGGAGAAACACTCTTAAGGGGAGTGAAGTTCCCCCATTCCATTCAAACAATCAGCTCTGGGCAGCATGAAGGTAAGGAACAAATCGGGCTAGGATGCACAGTAATTGGTTCTCTTACTAACCTGTCATGATGCACTTTTCCGAATAAATCTACCTCCAAAATATAAAAGTCCATACATTGCTTTCTATTTCTGCCACCACCTTCCCTGTCTGGCAGCACTGCAGTGACCTGGACCACGCACATACTTCGGAACGTCTCCTCCTGCAACTCCTTCTCCAGCAGAGCGGCCTTGTCACAAGGCCCAGGGGAGTGTCATCCTCATGCTGAAACCTTGGTACTGAGCACAGAATTCAAACTCCTGCACAGTTTCTTCGTATTCGTCGTCTCCGGTCCTTCTCCCCCTGACCACCTGTTCATGGTCTAACCCTGGCTTCTTGTTTCCAGAACTCGGCCAAGTGCTTTCATCTCAAGGCTTTAGTGCTCTTTTCCCTGGGGAAGCTCTTCTCTCTTCTCTCTGCCTCCTTCAGGTTTCCGCGCAGAAAGCAACCCCTTGGAGTCCAGGCCCTCACATGGAAGGGGCACCGGTTCAATTCCCGGTCAAGGGTCTATTTGAACCTGGGTTGCAGGTTCAATCCTGGCCCCAGTCGGGGTGCATACAGGAGGCAAGATATCAATGTGTCTGTCTCACATCGATTCTTCTCTCTCTCTCACCCTCTTCCTCTCTCCCTTCCACTCCCTCTAAAAAAATCAATAGAAAATTATCTTCCAGTGAGGAGTAAAAAGAAAAAAAAAACAAAAAAAAAAACGAAAGGAAAAGAAAGCAACCCCTTGGAGGAAGCATCCCAGGGTCCACCCTCTCTTTTTAAATTCATCCCCAGTCACATTGTCTTGTACCAATACCTTGTTTATTTCCCTCTTAGCAGTTCTCACAGCTTGGAAATAACTGATTTTTGTTAGGGTGAGGGAGCTGTTTCTACCCATTTGTTTTCCGTCACTCTCATTAGAATGAAAATCCCACGAGGTCAGGAAAACGCTCTGCTTTTAGAACATACTAATGCCAGTGAGTGCCTGGCCCAATGCCTGCCACTTGGTAGGCACTCAGTATTCCGTGAATGAATAGGAGTCCTGACATATGGTGATTATTTGATTAGTCTGTTTTCTCGTTCTTGTTTCCTCCCCTCTGAGTTCCACAGGAAGAAGCTTCCTGCGTCTTGTTTCTGCACTTAGTGGTGGCTCAATGACTATTCGCAGAATAAACAAATGGATAAAGATATTGAAGTTCTGCCCTGGCCAGTTTGGCTCAGCAGTGAGAGCATCGGCCTGCAGACCAAAGGGTTTTGAGTTCAATTCCCGTCAAGGGCATGTACTTCAGTTGAGGATCAGTCCCCAGTCCTGGTCAGGGTCGTGTGGGAGGCAACCAGTCGATGTGTCTCTCTCTCACCCTCCCACTCTCTCTGAAAATCAAAGGCAAAATATCCTCTGGTGAGGATTAACAACAACAAAAATAAGATATTGAAGTTCTCTAGAAAATGAAATTTTTCTCTCTTCAGTTTCACATGCTGCTCAGAACACCTGGATCGACTAGATTTCTTTATTAAGAAGTCTGCTATTCCAGTAGTTTCCAGAGACAACAGTTCCTGTTAACAACTTAGTGCCCAGCGGGAATGCAAGAGAAGCATTGTGAATTAAATTTCTCAAATGAGGCTGCTGCTGATTAATTTTAGATCCTGAGCATCTGGGTCAGCGCTTAGTTTCATGACAGGTGTGGAAATGATATCTTCAGTGTCATTATTAACAATTTTACTAAGGGCTGGGAGCACTTGAAATATTCTTCCGAATGAGATTTGAGATGTGGACCAGATGGGCATTTTTTAAAAAGTTTACATGTACTGTACTCTACTTTTCACCAAATAAGCTTTTATATTAATATTGATTACTAATGTACCTTAGTATGCACAGCACTTACTTTGGTCAAAAATTATAAGCAATTCATTTTTAAGAATATGAAATGCTCCAGATGAAATATAAACATGCCTACAGTTCAATCCAGTCATTTTGTTTGGTTTTAACTAGGTTAAGGCCTCTGAGTCATTTTCCTTTCCCTTATCTCCTGGTGATACCTCATCTTCTACAGGGCTTAATATTCATTATAGGTAAGATCTCAGTCATCAGGGAATAGTCTCATCAGTCACATTCCCAAAGTGCTGGTTGGTTAGGCAAGATGGTGAGGTAAGGTTGATCACAAATAAATATGTCAACATCCACTCACTTCCTGAAATTCAAAGGTGGGTGTTCAGGAAAAGGATTTATCCTCTATCGGTTTTGTTCTTGGCCATGACAGTGCTGAGAAAGTAATGCACACTAGACTATAATCTTTGAGCCAGAGGAAATTGAACCAAACCAAGTGGAAAGAATATGTTATTTAGTATTAGCAGGTCAGTCCATGGGGAATTGTAAAACAGGTGAAGTTTGTCATTGGTTAAGCTACCCCAGAGTAACCCTGGTCTTTCCAGCCAGGGCTGAGCCTCCTGCATGGTTCAGGGACTCGTTCCTATATACCAAAATGAAATTTAGCTTAGTCCAGTGATTTTCAACCTTTTCCATCTCATGGCACACATACACTAGTTATTAAAATTCTGAGACATACCAAAATATATATATATATATATTGCCGATCTGCAAAAAAATAGGTATCATTTTGATTCATTCACACCAGATGGCTCTTGTTGTGTTGGTTGTTGTCATTTTTTTATTTGACAACCTAAGGAAAAAGAGGTCAGTGCCCCTGACTAGTCAGGTCCTGCATGTTTTAAAAATTCTTGTAGCTCACCAGTGTGCCCACCAACACACACCAGTTGAAAATCGCTGGCTTAGTCAGTGGATCAAGCTGTTGTCATTTGCTAAAAGGAAAAGGCTTGAAGAAATTCCAGCATCCTCTCAGGTAACATGTGAACTCAACAGTGACTTTCTAAGGAGAAAGCCTTTCCTGCGTGTGTGACTCAAAGGAGTACTTCCGATGGTGGGGATTTCGGGCCAGACAATACGGAGAGATAGGACCCTCCCTTTGCATGGTAGGGAGCAGTAATAGTTCCAAGAAAAATGAGAAACTGACATAGAGTTGCTCACTTTTTCTTTTGCTGAGTAAGACCCTTAAGGAAAAAAGAACAACAAAACTCATCTATTTTTTTTGTTTAGAAAAGAAAGGAATATTATAATAATCAGAAAAAACAAGAAGGAAACAATTTTGGAATAAAAGAACCATCAAATCGAAAGAATGTACCTTCATGGGGAAAAAAAAGTATTTCATACAGTCCCAGTTATGCAAGATGACTAAGTTCTCAAGATCTGCTCCACTGCACAGTCCCTATAGCTAACGATGGCGTATTGCTCACCTAGACATTTGTTAAGAGGGTAGATCTCATGTTAGGTGTTCTTACCAAAATATAAAACAAAACAAAACAAAACTACAAAGGTATTTCACACCCCCTATTTTGCGAAAATGTCTGGCACCAGCATCTGTCTATGGTTAGGCTTTTGGGAACTGTCAAGTTGCCCATGGTGGCCCAACAAACCACTACATGACTTTTAATGGCTCTTAGCTGACACTTGGGGGCAAGTCTCCATAGGACCTGCCTAACCATGCAGCCTCAAACATGAAATGACCCAGAAACACCTTTGGAAACCAAAGAGCTTATATGTACAAAGCCTTTAACTTTGATATTTTTTTCCTGCCTATAGATCAATGGGAAAAAAAGTTGAGCAACAGGTAACCAGAAAAGTGATCAGATTTTGTTGGCACAGTCATATTTAAACGTATAGCATTTAGGGATATATTTATGTTCTTAGAAATATGACTGAGCCCCCAGCAGCTGCCGGGTACTACCTGATAGCCTGACCTTCGAACAGTGGAGACAGACAAGGAAGACACATGTGGATGGATAACATCACTTAAGGATAAGTTCTGAGGAAGTCTTTGTGGATAGATGTGTGACATTTAAGCAAAGTTCTGAGTAAAGTAAAGAACTGAGTTTTTCAGTTATCTGAGGGAAGAGCATTCCAGGTGGAGGGAACAGCCCTTGCAAAGGCCCCACAGAGCAAAGAGGCCAATGTGATGGGAGACTGTGGTAAGGGAAAGCATGGTCAACCTATGGGGCCAGAAATGCAGATCACATGGGGCCTTAAATGAAATGAACATCTATTGGAAGATTTTGAGCAAGACAATAACATGCCATTTATGAGACACTCTGTCTTCTGGAGTAGGGAGTGGCAAAGTGAGAGCTTCTGTAAGCTATGATAACAGTCCATGTGAGATATGATGATGGTTTGGGGCGCAGTAGTCATGAAAGTAGTGCTGAAAAGTATTTGGATGTAGGATATCTTTTGAAGACAGAGAGAATGAGACTTGCTGATGGATGGGATATGGTGGTAGTAGCAAGAGAAGATTTAAGTTGGGTTTTAAAATGTTTAATTTGATCAACCGAATGCATGGTATCATCCATTGGGAATAGGTACAATGGGAAAAATGGGTTGAAGGAGGAATCAAGAACTTATAAGTGGACATATTAAATTGGAGATGTCACTTAAATATCCAGGTAGATGTGTCAGTAGGCAATTGAATACATGGGTCTAGAGTTCAGGGGAGAAATCAGGGATGGACATAGACATTAAGAAATATTCAGCATATAGAAAATGTTTACGGCCAGTGGGTTGGATGAGTCCGGTTTTGTGGCAGAGGGGCCAAAAGTACAAAGGTTCTGAGGCAAGACCATGCTTGATGAGCTAAAAGACGAGTAAGGCATCCACTGTGGGTGTGAGGAAATGCAGAGAAGTTGTTCAAGGACCACTCCTGGAGAGCTGCCAGCATTTAGAGGTCAAGAGGAGGAAGGAGATTCAGGGAGAGGGAGAAGCAGTTGCCAATGAGGTAAGGGGAAAACTAGAGAATAAATCACCATGTAAATAAAGCCATTCAAAATGATGAGGAGCAGAGTAAGTTCATTCTGCTTTTGATTATCTACTGTTGGAAGATGCTATATATGCTGTTCTATTCCCAGTATTTAGCAACATCTATTAATTGATCAATATTTGTTTATTTCAAAGGTTAAACATGGCAGCCTACAGGCTAAATCTATCCTACAGACATGTTTTGTTTGATCTTTAAGGTTTAAAAATATTTTAATTTGTTGCCAAGATTTAAAAAGAACGAAACTTCAAAACCACAATGAGAAATCATGTCACACTTGTTAGAATGGCTATTTTCAAAAAGACAAGGAATAACATGTTGGAAATGATGTGAGAAAAGGAAACCCTCATACTCTGTTGATAAGAATGTCAATTGGTACAGCCATGATGGAAACAGTATGGAGGCTCCTCAAAAAGTTAAGACTAGAACTACCACATGATCCAGCTATTCTACTTCTGGGTATTTAACTAAGGAACATGAAAAAACACTAATTAGAAAAGATATCTGCACTCCTATTTTATAACAGCATTATTCACAATAGCCAAGCTATGGAAACAAACTAAGTGTCCATCAACAGGTGAACAGATAAAGAAAATGTGGTGCATACATACAATGGAATACTATTCAGCCATAAAAAAGATGAAATATTGTCATTTGCAACAACATGGATGGACCTTGAGGGTATTATGCTAAGTGAAATAAGTAAGACAAAAAAGGACAAAAACCATTATGGTATCACTCATGTGAAAAAAATATAAAACAAAAAAGACAAAACAAAAACAAACTCATAGATACAGACAACAGATTGGTTGTTATCAGAGGTGAAGGGGAGTGAGGGGAGGGAGAAATGGGTAAAAGAGGATTGGTGGTGATCATAAGATATCAAATTAGCCCTGGCTGGTTTGGCTCAGCAGTTGGAGTGTCAGCTTGCGAACCAGAGAGTCCCGGATTTGGTTCCCGCTAGGGGCACATATCAAAAAAAAAAAAAAGATATCAAATTATAATGTTATACCCCTGAAACTTATATAAGGTTATGAACCAATGTTACCTCAATACAATTAATTAAATAAAAATTTAAAAAGAAATTGAGAAGCTTCACACCAAAATTTGTATTTCTGGTTCTTTTTTAAAATTCCCCAGGATTCTCACAAGGCAGGCAACAGCTGTTTGCGGCTGGGTGGCAGCTGCCATCTTTAGAAGGGTTATGTGTTCTTCAGTTAATGTTCTGCAGTCTCCAGTGATCCCTGTGTCTTGCCAACAGTAAGCGCTGAGTCTCTCATTCATATTACTCGCTGATTCTGCAGATTTCGAGTTTGTACCTCTTGTTTGCTACAGAGGGAATGAATGAATGAATGAATATTTACTGATGAGGCATCTGGAACCCACAGAGATGAAGTGATATGATATTATATGCAGGAAAGCCAGGGATCAGATATATTCAGGCCAGGGTTTTAACTTTAAATCTTTGCTTCCTAGTTCATCATGGTATCAAAAACATTCTAAAATTAAAAAACACACAATTTTGAGTCCGGCCGGAGTGGCTCAGTGGTTGAGCGTCAACCCATGCACCAAGAGGTTGCCGGTTTGATTCCTGGTCAGGACACATGCCCAGGTTGTGGGCCCAATCCCCAGTGAGGGGCATGCAGGAGACGGCCAGTCGATGTTCTCTCTCATCAGTGTTTCTATCTCTCTCTCCCTCTCACTTTCTCTCTCTCTAAAATAAATAAATAAATAAAATTTTTAAATAAATCACCACAATTCTGAATAAAAGAAGAAGGGTACTGACAAAATAGAATATTAAACAAATTCTTTAATATGATAAATGTGCCATTCTCCCTAAGCTTTGGTGAGAAATGGTTTCCTAAGAACTACTATGCAGGGTAACAAAAGTTTACATCATTGCCAAAAAACAAAGTGAATAATAAACAAATGTAACTACTAAAGACTATAATTAAGGTTAAAATTAATATTTTACTCCATAGATTTTGGGGGAAAATAAGTTTTGCCTTTTCTTTTTTTCTGGGAATTATTTTTTCTTACATGTTTTAACCACAGAATATTGTGATAATAGAAGGTCAATTTATCAATATTCCTTCTTCTACTCAGTAGCAAAGACTGGAGTTTTTTGTTTTTATTTTTGTTTTTAATCTTTACCTGAGGATAGGTTTTTACTGATTTTATTTTATTATTTTCTTTATTAATTTTAGAGAGAGAGGAAGGGAGACGGAGAGATAGATAGAAACATTGATGAGAGAGAACATTGATTGACTGCTTCCTGCACGCCCCCCACTGGGGATCGGGCCCACAATCTGGGCATGTGCCCTGACCGGGAATTGAACCAGCAACCTACCTCTTGGTTCATGGGTTGACGCTCAATCACTATACCAGCCAGGCTGTTTTTACTGATTTTAGAGGGACAGAAAGGGGGAGAAAGAAAGAAACATCGATGTGAGAAAGAAACATCTATTGGTTGTTTCCTATAAATACCCTGACCTGGGATCAAATCAACAACTGGGAACGTGCCCTGACCAGGAATTGAACCCACAAACTTTTGGTGAATGGGATGATACTCCAATCAACTGAGCCATCCAGCCAGGGCAAGACTAAAGTTTTTTGTCTCCTCTCTTGCCAACTCCAATGAGCTTGTGGCTATTCAAGGCAAAGTGTGGAGATGGATTCTGAAACCAAATTCAGGCTTATTCAATTAGACTACAGCATTTGATTTCTGGTGTTTTCTAGGTTTAGATATTATTGTTATGGGTTGAATTGTGCACTCCCTCCTCCCCCCCGCCCCCCCCCCCCCACACACACACACAAAGAAAAAGATATATTGAAGTCTTAACCCTCTGACCCTCAGAATGTGACTTGATTAGGAAAGATTTGGTGTTCTTCTTGGCTCAGGACAAATTTGAGAAATAACCAAAAAGTATCTTTAATGACCCCCTGGTCTTCTTCTGCCCACTTTACTGTGTCCGATTTCTCTGTAGATGAGGGTTTCTTTACTGGTAGCTCATAGATAGTGTTTAGATACCAACATGAAGCCCTTGAGATCTTGACATTGTTTGCAATAGTCTTTAAGTATAGCCACTTTTCTGGATAAAGATTCCATAGTTTTCAACAATTCTTAAAGATATTATACTTCCCTACCATCAGAAGAAGCAGGAAAACAAACAAACAAACAAAACTAAGAGTCCTTGACATGGCGATCAGGATCAAATTAAGGTTCTGTGAATAGGGAACAAGGCACAGGGTTGAAGTGGGGTGATGGCTTGGGGTGGGGACAGGATGAAGGTTTGGATTTAGATAGGCTGAACTGCAGGTGACAATAGACCATTCATACAGAGTTGTCAAGGAAAGGGCACACAGCAGAATTGGGGTTGATCGGCACAGATGTGGGAACTGAATACGTGCGTGTAGACACACTTTTAGCACTAATCACTGAACCTGATCTAGGAAAAACCAACACTGAATCTTGGAGAGACTCCACGTTAGGGAGCAAGGGGAGGAAGGAGTGGCACTGGAGGTAAAACAGGAGGGAAAGGTGGAGTGACAAAGGAACCAGGAGTATATCATGGGGGCGGGGGGGAAGAGCAGGGGAGAATTCTAGGGAGAGGCTGGCCAGGCTTACAAAACAAAAAACAAAACCAGAAATGTTAAAGAAAATGGGGAATAGCCATGCAGAAAAGTTTTGGGTTTGAGGTTCACTGAAGATCATCAATAAGTCTCTTTTGAAAAGTTGTAGGGATTTCTCTGTTAATTTATGCCTTCGTTGGATGGATGCTATTGCACTTCTGCTATGTGCCAGACGTCGAGCTAGGTGCTGGGACACGAAGATGAATGAGACACAATCCTGTCTTTGGGAAGCTTACAGGCTTGTACTAGGACACTTACTTAGAGGAGAAAACTGTTATATGGAGGTCTGAACAGTTCTGAGGGAGGGCATGAAGGGGATGTGGTCAATGGACCCAGGAGGGTAGAAGTCAAATGATAGGGAAATGGACCTATTATGCAGGGAGTGTAATTGGTGGGTCCAAGAATCCTTCAAGTATGATCCTGTCCTGCATTTTACTATATGATAACATCTGAAATCATGTATACTTTCAGAATCACATGGAAACACACAGACACACCTTGGACCAAAACTATTTACGTGACTGAGACCTAGTAAGTGAGGGTATAATATCTGCATTCAGGTACAAACAAAAACACACACATGTACCTTGCTTTCTCTCACAGTTTCTCTGTTTTTGAAATATTTAATTTTGTGAACAGGTCTATTCCTGAGGGCCTCTATTTTAGAATGTTTTTATACTTTAATATGTGAAACTTGTTAAACATGGATATTATTCAGCTGTTAGCAGTTCTGGAATTAAGTGCATCAGTGATGTCTTCTGTAAGAGGAGTTAGGAGGAGGAAATGATGGTGCAGGTTTAGAGCCTCGCTTCCTTGGGTCCGCTCCCCTCCCAACCAGTTACAAGTTGCAAGTGAGTTCCT
This sequence comes from Molossus molossus, assembly GCF_014108415.1. Taxonomy (NCBI): domain Eukaryota; kingdom Metazoa; phylum Chordata; class Mammalia; order Chiroptera; family Molossidae; genus Molossus; species Molossus molossus. Next base: position 47,808,133 of record NW_023425403.1, on the reverse strand, counting down.
TTACATGTTTGAACATCTGCCCGTATCTGTAATAGCTGATTGTATAATAGCTACCTTACAGAATTTTTGGAAGAAATAAATAATGCATAAAAAATGCCAGGCAGATAGCAAGCTCTGTATGAATACACTGATTTCCATTGAAAATAGAATAACTTGACAAATAATTTTCTGAGATTATATTTTTGAATCAGGCCAAAATGAGGCATATAATTTAGAAAATACTCAAGACATTTTGCAAAGAATTAACCTCTACTTAAAGAGCTCAGTGGCAATCCAAGAACACAAAATTAAAGTCAAGGACATATTCTGATACTTTTTTATAAAGAAAATATTTATTCATTTATTTTTGTTACAGATGTTTCTCCTTTTCCCCCCATTGACATGACAATCCCACCCCCCAGCATTGTCTATGTCCTTGTTTACATATACATGCATATAATCTGATACCTTTTTTGATATGTTCTTAAGAAATGTCTGAAATAGTCTCATACCTACCACTTTTAATTTTAAAATTTTCATCCATAAATATGAAGACTAAAATATTATTTGCCACAAGCCAATTTATAGCCAGCATCCCATAGATAAATGAGCAGGATCTACTTTTTGACATTTTTGAAATTTAGAAAAAATGAAAGAGTAATAAAAATTAGTTTCTGTATCACATGAAGCTTCAGAGAAAACGAAATAATTTACTTGTCAATTTTCCAATGTTGCGTTATACTTCCTGAGTTACCTATGACTCCAATTCTTGAACAGAACTCTCTGATGTAAAAATCTATTGAGATACTGATGCACAGGTTTTGCACTGCACAACTCTAGGGGGTGCTGATCACATGGTCCACAGTGAGAAATGCACCTCTAGTACACAGTGCATCCCTGTACAACCATATGCAGCAGCCCTGTTTGAGAAGCTTCAACACTGCCCTGCTGAACATGCTCTTCCAGCCAAGTGAGCATCCACTATGTAGGTGACACTGTTCTGGGCTCTGGGATACAACAGCGATCGAACAAGACATAATCACCATCTACATGGAGTTTACGTTCTGGCAGAGTGGAGAAGGGAGACAGATGATGCACAAAACCCATCAAGTATATCCTTTCCCAGATGGTGATGAGTGCTAGGGAGAACAGCAAAGCAAGACGGTGAGGAAAGGGGATCCCAGCAATGAGAAAACTGCAGAAAGCCTTCACTGTTGGCATTTTTGATCAGAAGGGAACAAGAGAACAAGCTTTCATATAACTGAGGCAAGGATATTCTAGACAGACCAGAGAGCAGGTGTACACACTCTAAGGCGGAAGCCTACGCGGCATATCCAGGGGACAGCAAAGAAGTGGTGGCTGGAAAGGCTTGGAGGAGGGTACAGTGGTAGGTCTGAAGTCCGGTGACTGAGAGTGGGAAGCAGATTTCCTGGGCTGTCTAGCTTTTGTAAGATCTTTACTCTGGGCGAGATGGGTTACCATGAGAAGGCCTTGAATGGAGGCGTGACATCATCTGACTTAAGGACTAAAGAATCACACTGTCTTTGAACTAGTCTTCGTTGTGAAAAGCTATGCGAGGTCTGAAAAATTTTTTTCAAATATTCTAGGAGTTTTGTTTTGTTGTTTGTTTGGATGGTTTTTGGTTTTTTTTTTGCAAAAATTAGCAACATACTTTAAAAAATGGTTCATTTTTTTAAGCTGAATTCAAACTCAGATGTCCAAGCAAATACATTAAATACTGATGAAAGTGATAAATGCCAAAACATTTACTCTCAATGTGTTAAAGCTGATTCATCTCTGAATGTTTTAATTTGCAAAAAAGTCCATATGAATGTCTATCAGTTACAGGAGGAAGAACCTGTAAAGAAAAATCTCAGACTGTGAGGGAAACTGTTTTCTGAACACAGACGTGTAGAGATGGGTATTCAAGGCTTTTGCTATAGACATGTTTGTTGCTATAAAGCAATTTGTATTTTGTTAAGTTAACATTGCTATGGAACACAATGTTCCAGAATGTTCTAGCTTTCCAGAAAAGAATTAAACAATTCTGTTCACAAGAATACTGCAACTTAAAGAAAAAAAATCACAAATTCTTGCATGCCCAGTAGTTTCGCATAAAATGCAACAAGGTAAGCGTTGTGAATAAAGTACAAACGTTACTGGAAGAACTCTGCTATATTTCCTGAAACATCTTTTATAAAAGTATTTATATATGTATATCTCTCTTTTCTCAGCAAATCTCTTTTCCAAACACCCACAAATTTGTTTAGTATGCATTTGTGGAAGTTTATTCCCATATACAAATAACTCGTAACAAAAAACAAAAAAAGGAATACCCCAGCCTCACAGCGGACTTGTCTCTATACTGAGAGGCCAACTAAATTCCTTTTACCTATTTTTATGAATAAAATTATCTCACAGTGTTTGCAGAAAATATCTTGTATACATGACAATAAACATGATGTCTGCCCCAAACATGACTGTAATGTCATGACTAATCTGTATCACTGAGGTTTTAGCACTCATGAAGGAGATTTTTGAGTTTGGACACATTCAGAGTTGGATGTTGTAAGAGCTGGTCACGTCTTGCCTGTAAAGCCAGTGGTCCAAATCAATGCCTATACTGTGACAGTTATTATGAAGGGGAAGAAACGACAATGCCATGCCCAGCCCTGTGCTGGGCATCTGGCTTGTCTTAGGCCAGTTAGTCTTATGAAGTAGGAATTGTTTTATCAGTTTTCAATAATAGAAAACCGAAATCAAGGAGGTAAAGTAATGTGTCCTGGCCAGGGTTTGGTCAAGCCCTGGCCTGTCTGACTTCAAAGCCCCTTCCCTTCTCTCTTTCCACTGCAGACTCATTCCACTGGACAACACTGTCTTTTTAAATATATTAAATGAAATAAAATTAAATAGCTTAAGTATTATCATCAGCATCACTTTTTTTAAACCTACAGTATTGCTTTATTTTATTTAGTTTTTAATTACTGAATTTGGTTATATTATATTATTTTATTTTTTCAACTACATTTTTTCAATTACATTTATCATCATCACTCTTTTTAGCTACTCTTTTTGAGTGAGTGTTTTATTTACAGGTCTTGCAGTCCTTACAACCACCTTGCAAGGTGGGTGTACCAGCCCCTGCTGGACACTGTGCACACTCAGTCAGTCTCACAGGTGATCACCCTCCTTTCACAGATGAGACAAGGTAAGAGGTGATAAATGACCCACCCAAGGCTGGGAAGTGGTTGAGCAGCGATTCAGATTCTGGTCTGTCTCACTGCTGTGCCTATGGGCTCTTTTCACATTCTTTACAGTTTGACAACTTAAAAAAATATATAACACACGCTCAAATTAAATACGCTGAAAATTTACAATTCCAAAAAGGAACTGATGACTTGAGGCAATAGATAACTATGCTTCAACACTGGAAAATGGTTCTATCAGGCACTTCTGAAAATTATTTTTAAAGCTCCTTTTCACTTGAGCAGTGCTCAGCATTCTCATGGCTTGGTTTATGTTTTTACATAATTGTTCTTGATCTTTCCTCCACAGTTTGGAATCCTCAAAAACTGTGGTCTTGGTGGACCCACAGTGTACGTGAATTACAAGGGTCTGCTGTCCTGTTGACACTCAAGAAACACTTGGCCTTACTAGGTCAGGCACAATTTCCTCATATTTCCCTGACTAGTTTAAAAAATTAAAAGTTTTAAGAAACTAGCTAAAATGTCAGTTTAAGTTTAATAGTTAACATTCAACAAGAGAAGACTTGGATTAATAAAATGAAGGCTTTGGGGGAATTTCTTATCTCTGACCAGTTTTCGTATCTGGAAGTTGTTATGGTCGAGTTGTTGGTTTTTGTTTTTTATTTTTAATTGTTGAAAGTATCATGGATGTCCGCCTTTCTTCCCCGTTGACCCCCTCCTTTCCACTCCCACCCCCCTCCTGCCTTCCCCAGCCTAGTGTCCATGTGGATTGGTTGTGCACGCATGCATGTAAGTTCTTTGGTTTATCTCTTCCCTCTCCTCCCACCCCCATCCCTCTGAGGTTTGTCAGTCTGGTCCCTACTTCCATGACTCTGGATCTCTTTTGGTCAACAGCTTATTTTGTTCATTATGTTCCACAAATAAGTGAGGTCATGTGATATTTGTCTTTCTCTGACTGGCTTATCTCACTTAGCATATTACTCTCCAGGTCCTTCCATGTCATCTCAAAGGGATCTGGTTTTTAATCTACAATGCCTTTTATAGTGACTGCTTCTATTGGTGATAATCACAGAAGCAAATACATATTTATTTTTTTACTTTAAAAATAAATATAAGAATTGCTTATACTGTTATAGTTTATATGAATTATATTTTGTCCATCTACTCATTCCTGTGTAGACAAAATGATTCATGATTTTAAAATTTAATCAACTATTTTATAATAATTAAAAAAAGAATAAAATCAAGGCAGATGGTGAGTTAATAGTATATCTATTTTTTTTAAATTTTAACACTTTAAAGACTTCAGTTGGGCTATCAATGTAGTCTTCTGCTTTTAGTGAATAGACAAATTTTCCCTTTAACGTATACTTAAATATATGATTTGAAATTTCACATTTTAATTTTGACTTATAAATCATAAGACTTTTTTTTTTTTTTTCTTTAAGAAAAAATTTTCCCTAAAACCTTATCCTGTCCTTTCAATACCCAAGAATAGGCTAAGGTCACTATTTTGCAAACTCATGGTACAGTAATTTCCCAAATCATATATCAAAAGCATGAATCAACATTTTTTTATTGTTTGCTAAGCTTATTAAATAAAGTGATGCAGAGATATAAACATAAGCTCTTTTTAGCTATATATCTTATCTCCATGGTAAACAATATCATGATAATGTTAGGACTGTTCTAGACAATCTGAGATTCATAGAATCCAAAATTTTAGGGTAAAATAAACCTCAAAGAATTATGAGCTAAGTCTCCCCATTTCCTTCCATTAGAATTTTCATTATTATTCTCCCATTTCTTCAAGTCCAAACTCCACCCAACTTAGTATACAGCTTAGGTCACAGCCTCCAGAAACACTTATTGAAACAGTGAGCTGGAAACCAGCTCTCCTTCTGTGACCCTCGCAGAAGTCATCTCTAGTCCTCCCTTGAGGTATGCATTATGTCTTGCCTTATGGTTATTTGCTGATGTAGTTGCTGTATTTTCCCTACCAGACATTTACTCATCAAGGGTGCCATCCTGAATCACACCCATTTCTTCTGTAATGTATTAGGTGTTACTCTCACATAGTAGGCTCTCCAGGAGTATGGAGGGTGTACTCGACAATGTATTAGCCATGTCAAATTGTCAAAGAAAATGAAAATCATATTCAGAAGTATTTTAGGAAGCCCTTGGTCAAGAAAGAAAGCTTCAAGAGTAGAAAATTCTCGACGAGGTGAATCAGATAACTGGTACACGAAAGTGACACATTCAATTTCTTCACCTTTATATAACCTCCGGAAGATTAAACATTAATAAAATATTCATCTTTCGTTGTCACAAGCCAGACTTTGATTTAAAACTCTTGGGTACATGAATGTCATATCAGACCAAAAATACAGCATCATATATTTTTAATTTAAACATGGATCCGTAAAAAATTTATATATGCCTGGTATAAGAAAAATTGAGTGAAAATCTCCCAAGAGTCACCACCAACAAGAAAACAGAATCTAAAGACAATAGTTCAACTTTTATAAAAATACAATGAAAAACATTTCACTTGAAAGTCCAATGCAGCATTGCTATGACACATAAAATGCATTATCTTACCTTCAGGGAATCAAAGCAGGCAATTACTCTTCCATTTTCAACCTGGCAACTTTTGGGGGGGTGAGCGAATTTGCATTCCTCATCAGAGCGTGAGCACGTTCCTCTTTGGAACTGTCTGCAGACTTCTAATGTCAGCCACTTTGTATCTCTGACTGGGGCAACATTCAAAGCCATGACGATAAAGTAATTTGGATTCTGTTAGTTTCTGTTAAATGATGAAATCAATCCAAGTTCCAATGATCCAAAACTACTGTTGTGAACAACCCCACATGTAAGTCTGAAGGTAAGTGATAAATTGCTTAATGAAGTCCAATCTAAGAAACAGAGTGAAAAGAGAATGTATTGGCAGGCAGTCACTCATCAATCAATGTGCCCCACTGGAAGACTGCGGGCCAAAATAAAAGCACACTCAGTGTCATCTCTGGCTGTAAACGTCCAAGTCTCCTGACTGTTTTGCAGACACGCCTGTTTTTAATACAGTGACTTCGAAAACATGGCACTCCTTGGGAGAATATATATAGTTCTGAAGCTCACAGCTATTGACGATGCTGGAAAAATAAGCCACTTAGATGTTCAGATCTTAGCAGGACTTCTTCTTCCTCCCACGTTTTTAAACTCTGAAATCAGCAATTGGTAAAGTCAGACAACTGAGGTATCTTCATCCACTCGTAAGGTCAGTGTAACGTGTATTTGACAGGAAAACAAGACTTGAAAACACAAGTGCTCCCAGGCTGCAGGTCCCAGCAGAAGCAACTTCACACAGGCACTTTTAAATCATGAACCTGCAAAATATCAATAAAAGCTCAGCTTACACCCAAACTTAATGGAATCAACACTTTTTAACAAATTCTTTAGCTCTTATCTAGAATTTGTGAAATGCAACTGAGAGCTTTGAGTAGAGTGAAGAAAGTTATGCATTAAAAAAAAGGAGAAAAAATACACAACTGCAACCGTATTGCAGAAGTGACCCATCTAGGCAGCAGTCCAAAAGTTAGAAATGATTCAAAGAGATGAGTGTGGCAGACACAATAATTAGGCATTCTGAAACAATTCAATCTAATGTGCTTAATCGCCAAAACAGTGTAATAGAACCGTGGCTTCCAATCAATTCCACATTTGGGCCATTGATTTTATTGTTGAAAATACTATAAACAATTATTTGGGATATGCCTCTCCTGTACAATAAGGACACTGTCATTTTGGGCTCCTTATTCTTTATATCCCTTTTATTTTACAGAGATTTGAACTTGGAGATGAATAGGTAGAAGTTTTCTGATATTTATTTCTGTATCTCCTATGCTTTTCTGTCTACTGTTATTATTTCCTTAATGTTAGTATCCCCCTCTATGCTGTGAACCCTCAGAGAATAAGGACTATTTGTATTTTTTAGTCTATGTCCCTAGTGCCTTAGTTCATGGCTATGAGGGCCTCAATTTAACTGATGATTGACTCACTCACTGAATGAATGCAAGTTGGTTTTAGGTTAGTTTAGTTTAGACTTTAATGGAGTCACAATTTTAAAATGCTGGAATTAAATATATTCAACAAAAACGTAGTTAGTAAATTCAGATTTCTGAAAGCAGTCTATTTCATTTCTTTTACTATTTTAAAGGACTATGAAATTATTAAAGCATTAACAATATAACTTTACTGAGTCAGGCAGAATAAAGGACGAAATACCAGAACTTGACCATTTTCATAAATTGTGTATGCCATAAGCAACCTTAAATACTTGCTTAGCCTGGTGTCCTTCTAAAAAAGGTACAACTAAGAACTTAACGGAGACTGGAAGCACATTGTCTAAAATCGGCATGTTCCAAATAAATTCAGAGAACAATAATTCTTAAGTGGTTTTCAAGTGCTCCTGAATGTAGGTCCCACAATCAATCAAGTTTAGTTAACTCCAGGTAAACCAACCTGAACAAGCTTCCATGCAATAGGTCTTTTTTTTTTTTCAGCCTTGAACGAGTTTCTAATAGGGGAAGAGACGCAATAGTGTCTCTCAAGCTTATGTGATCATGGAACATTTATTGAGCAGGGCGTCTCTTGGGACGAGTGGGAAGTGCTACTTCATCCCAATGCCTCTCTTTCTTATTAGTAGAAGTGTTTGAATGAGTTTTAATTGGATGTGCATTTAAGGAAACTGGCAACCTTGAAAGCTATGACACATACCTAACTTCAATTGTAAAATATTTGAGGCGACAGGCAGGCTCCTGCTTGTCTGTTTGGCAGCATTGTGTTCCCAGCAGCTAACATCAAATAGCTTAACTTAAGGGCGGTTAAGAAGATGAGTTTAATAACCAAATTTACTCTGGGTCAGGTTTCGCAGACCAGCCTGGACCTGCACCCTCATTACCTCAACCCCCACCTCCAACTCCCCTGGAGAACAAAGGATGGCGGAAGCAAGGACAAGGAAACATTTCTGCCTGTGTGTTCTGTGGAGCCGAGGCACTGACAATAAGGACATTTAAAACGATAGCTTGAACACACCTAATTTATATTTGCAAAAATGTTTATGGAGTCCTGAATCCTGTGGACCAAGATCTCGCAGAGATACAGGACAACCACGACACGGGAGACACTCATTCTCAAAGGCACCAGCATAGTTTTTGACAAGGTTCCCCATGAAGGAAAATAAACAGGCAAACATATATTTATGCATAAACGGAAACGGATAATTACTCAAGTATTCCTAAAACAGGAACAATGCCCGCAACCCAGACCTGTGAATGATACACTTTTGCTTACACTTTTAGATATCAAGACACATTTTCTTCTGGAGACACAGATGACCATTTCTGGTTACTGTGAAAATCCAAGTAGAGTTTAGATGGTCAGACTCTATCGAGATGAACTTGCTATTAAAGCAGAGGAGCCTCGCTTTCTGATGGACAGAGTCCTGTGCATGTCAAAGATGTTCCAGAAGGAAAGGAAGGTGCATCACACCACACCTGGTCCTTTTGCTAGCCTAGCTTCCAAGAAACCCATTCTTTCTCCCAGGTTGCTCTCTGTTTCTAGCCTAAAGGTTATAGAGCTACTGTTATCAAAGACACCACCTCCCTTGGGCCATCACAACCTCCATCTTCTGGAGTAGGTACAGGCAGGGAACTGTGGGAACAAGGAAGACACACAGGTCTGGATTAGGTTAGGGGAGGCCACCAAAGGGGATGGGCAATGATGGGTAAGGGATGGAGAAGACTAACATGGTCATCAAGGGACAAGTTTAAATTATGCTAACACATAAACCAAGATACATGTCACCTCTGCCAGACTTCAGGTTCCCCAGAGGAAGGGTTATATGTTAGGGTTTACTTTCTGAAACAGAAGCCACTAGCCACATGTGGTTACTGAGCACTTGAAATGTGGCCAGTTCTGCAGAGAAACCAAATTTAAAAATTGTGTGTATTCTTTGTTTTCATCCTCACCCGAGGATATTTTTCTATTTATCTTCAGATAGCGTGGAAGGGAAGGAGAGAGAGGAAAAGAGAAGGAGAGAGAGAGAGAAACATCGACATGAGAGAGACTCATCGACTGGTTGCCTCCTGCCTGACCCTGACCAGAGACAGGGACGAACTGCAACTGAAGTATGTGCCCTTGACCGCAATTGAACCCGTGACTCATTGGTCCACAGGCCGACGCTCTAACTGCTGAGCCAAACTGGCCAGGGCATATTCTTAATTAATGTAAATTTAACTTAAAACTGATCCTCAACTTAGTTATCGGAAAAGTTTTGTTTTAAATGTTCTTGGACCAACTTGCGTACATGAATCTACTTTTCAGTTGTAAATTTTATAAAATCTAAATACAGATCAAGTATTTGCAATCAAAATTCAGCATCTAAGTTGAGATGTATATAAAATCAAAACTTCTAAGTGTAAAATACACAGTCATTTCAATGACTTGGTATAGAAAAAAGAATGTGAAAACATCTCGTTAATATTATTTTATGATTACAACACGGTGACTTGATAGTACATTTCACAAATTGCAATAAATATTATTATTAAAATTAAGCTCACTTTTCGTGCCTCAAAATTCAGAATTATCTATGTAGCTCACATTATATTTCTGTTGATGATGCTGTGTTAGGGGCTTATGCATTTCTTCTATCAGCCAACATAGAATTCTCTGGATTGGTGAAAAGTACCCTGTCCTAATAGCTAGCATTTGTAGCCCCCATTTTGCCAAGGATCCTTCCTATGACCTTGGGAAAGTCAATTTCTCTGAGATCCAGTTTCTTCATCTGCAAAATGTTGGAAATAGTTCCTGCCTACATTACAAGGTTGCTGCCACGAAGAACAGATTATAGAGGAAACATAAACATACCGAAAGCAAGGTGATGAAAGGAGTTGTCGCTCTGTAAATATTTACTGACCAAACCCACTTTCGGGCTTCCGCTCTCTGCGGTAGTTCTGTCTCAATGACCAGAGTGTACCTGGGGTGAATCTGCTCCAGCCATACGTTCTAAAAGCAGGACAGTGCCTCGGAGATCAAAGAGCTGACTGCACGGTCCACTCGGGGCCACGTCTCTGGGGCATCCTCACGTCTCAGACCGTCTTAGTTTGCAGCCGAAGGGAACCACAGAGAAGTTCCTCCAAGTACAAAAGTCACAGTGTAACTACAAAGGCCTAAAGCATGCTTTCTTTCCCCAGCTTCTACAAACCCAGAAATGAATGAAATACTTTCAGGGTCCAAGTGGGCACCCTGGGTGTGACATGTAGCTCGAATAGGCTGGTAGCTTCGACAGAGAGCCTTCTTGGTCTGAGGGCTCGGTGGAGACCCAGCCACTGATTACATTCCCAGCGCCGGGGGTGAGGGGGGAAGAGTGGGTGGCATTTCCCCCTGCCTAGAGGGGCCCCTGTTAAAATGTATCTGTATGGAAAGAGGTACATTTCTAATTTTCAGAAAGGTCCCATCTTTGCCAGCACTGGCCCTAATTACATACGCAAGGCACCATCCACCTTTCCTAGAAGTTTCTGAGCTGCACTGAGAAGGGTCTCCTGCTCACATGACTTTCTACCTTTTTGTGTTTAACTTTCTCCCAACGCTTTGCTTTCATTTTCTTACTTTTTTTTTGACTTGTGCTTCAGGTTTACTGGCCACATCCCAGCCAAGCCCTCTCCAATCAGCTCCTCCCAGGGCAGAACCTGGCAGAAACTTGAAGTAGTTGTTCCTCTGGCCTTGTTGCTTTGCTGGTTCTGCCTTTCCTCACCCGTGTCAGGCGTCCGGCAACCTCCCGTCGTCCCTCTCCTGCCTTTCCCAGCCCCTCGCGGAGAGATGATCGGTCCCTGCAAGGGGCAGCTGAGTCACCAGCCTGCCAAGACCTAACCAACCCTGCACCCTGGAATGGTGCTCCTGCCGGACTGCCTTCATCCCCCCTTTTTTATAATCTTCATTTGAGGATATGTTTTTATTGATTTTTAGAGAGAGGAGGTGGGGGGGCACAGATGTGAGAGAGAGACATTGATCGGTTGCCTCACATTCTTGCCCCAACCAGGGGATCAAACCCACAGCCTAGGTATGTGCTCTGACGGGGAACTGAACCTGCAACCCTTCTTTGTGCGTACAGGATGATGCTCCAACCAACTGAGCCACCCAGCCAGGGCTTTCATTCCCCTTCCGATAACCACTCTATGGGCTATCTTTCAACACTGTCTGATAATAATGTTTAAGTAGATATCATTAGTCTCTAATTCGCAAGAACTGTAAATATTGATTTCCAAATCTCCAGAGTTCAGTTTAGTGGCTGGTATGTAGAATATGCTCAACAAATGGTTGTCATACGAACTCCGGATCTCCCTCTAACGAGCGTTTGCATTTTCACATGGACCAAAGTCTAATCTAAAAGAAGAAGTCTTCAAATGGGGGCTTTCCGTGTTATCCTGCGGGAGATTCCAGCTGGTGCTACTGGCTTACCCTGTCGCAAGCAGGTTGGGGGTTAGGGTAAGGAGTTTTCTTAGGGATAAATTATTTGAACTTCAAAACCCAGAATCTTCCGCCCAACGATTCTCAAAATGTGGTATCTGGGCCAGCAGCAGCTGGAGCCCTGGGAGCTTGTTAGAAGTGCTGGTTCTCAGGTCCCAGCCCAGAGGTCCTGAATGGGAACCTGGGGCTGGGGCCTAGCAGTCTGTTTCAACAAGCTCTCCAGGGCGCGGCTCTGAGCAAGCTCATCTGGGAACCACTGCAGTAAGCACTTCTTGCCCCTCCTTTGTGCCAGGCATCACGCTGGTTGCTGAGGGAACAAAGATGTTTGTCCTGAGCTAATCACTGGGTCTTGGGTTCACTGATTCTCACAAAAACAATTACAGGAAAGTAGGCTGGGGGGCTCCCCGCCCCCTCCCCGTGGCTATGTTTCTGATCAATAAAAACAAAACAAAACTAGACTAAGCAGAAAACACCTGAGAGATTTGTCCTAGATAAGACCTCATTCCATGAGAGTTCAAAAAACAATAGACTAACTCATAGTCTGCAGACTTTGTTCAGGCCTTCGGTGGGGGTGGACGGGCGTTTGTTCACAGGACCCTTGTCTGAGAAGGGACTGTCTTGGGGGCCTGGGGACCAGCCGCTCGGTCCTCAGTCTCTTAGGACTAGAAGTCCTTACAGAGGGGCTGCTCCGGAGCCCGCACTCTCTCCAGAGAACACCAGATACAACAATGTCAGGTTCCCTGGGTGACTCATCTTCAAAGGAAAGGCAAAACTGAAGTTCAAGGATAGAGAAGCAAGGTTCTTGCTGTATTTCCTGCAAAGCCAAAGGACTCGCCACTCAACTTTACAAATCATCCATCCCAAGCTATTTTTAGGGTCTTCACTCACACAGCACTTCATTTTTCAAAATATATTAAAAACCCGTGTAGGTGTTAGATTCCCAGAAATGTGTGACATTTGACTGTGGGGAGGAATGTGCGGCTCACAGGGCGGGTCGCCGGGCCTGGCAGCGAAGGGGCGGGGAGTGCGGGAAGCTCGGCCTCTCCGTCTGCAGCCCAGGAGGCCGGCTCCCTTCCCTCCGCACCCCGCACCCCTCGGACAAGCCCGGGCTGCGGACCCCAGGTGTCCCTGCCTCGCCTGGGCTTTGTAGCTGGTTCATATGGTTTTAAAGGGAGAAACATCAATCTTGTCGGATCTTGAGACTGAGATTGTTCCAAATGTAAGACTGCCTTAAGGAAAATAGTTCTGCCGCGCACGCTCCCCGCTCCCCGGTTTACTCTCGGTCATCTCGGGTGGTGTAGCTGTCTGCCAGGCACCGGCCTCCTAGGGCGCTGATTCAAGGATCCTCGCAAAACAAGCTGCTTTCTGAGTCAGACATCATCCATTAAGTAATTTATGGGATGCCTTTAATTTTATTTTGCATAAATCTAATTACAATAAAGAGGCGATGTCTCCTTGGGTTTCCTAGGTCTAATTTTGAGGATCGTTGTGTTTCCTACCTTTGATTTTTTTTTAAATTCTTAAAAATATATTTCTTCAAAAACGATTTTTCCTTCCTGTGAGTGGTTCCATGATTGAGCATCCCACCTCTATTTCTGGAGCTTACATTAAAATAGCTCTCAATGTGCTCTTTCCCTTGATCAGGGAACCGCTCAGCTGCATCCTGGCCTATCAGACAGATGCCGACGCCTGGGCTGGAGAGGGACCTGGAGGAGCGGGGCCTGGAGTGCGGGCTGAGAGCCACTTGACCTCCAAGAGTGGGTGTAATCCTGCCCCGTAATCACAGCCACTGAGAAGAGGTCCCTCCCTGGGGCTTAGCCCCGGGAAGCCCAGTGGGCCAATAAAAATACAGGAAGGAGAAAGGTCCCATTGCAAAAGAAATGACGAACCTAACTGACTTTCCGAAGAAGAGTGAAGGGAGCAGCAAAAGTGATTGTCCTTAAGATTCTTATTCCTAAACACCTTTAAATGGATTCCTTTTTAAATGTATTGAACATATCAATGTAATGGTACACTGAAACTTCTGCAGGGTTTAGGGGTAAGGACCAATTTTTCAACCCCGATTTTAGTCACCCCCTCCCCTAAGTGGCTGTGTAATGTCACATAAGCTCTTTGAAGTTCGGTGTCCCTCTTCGGAATCGAGGGGCTTAAAAAATACCTAGGCCATAAATATATGTCCTACAACCAAAATGTACTTAGTCATATATTATTAGTACTCTCTGTATGGTATCTAACCATTACCAACCTCAGATGAGGCATCCTTATTACATCTACGTGCATGTACACACACACACACACACACACACTCACACACATAAAACAGGTGGAAATAACTTCTACTCACTGAAAGTTATAAATTTCTGTAAAATAAATCAAGTGTATATAAAGGGAAGTAGAGGGTCCCTTTCTGTGACGGACACACTTGAAGTCCTTCCTAGAGTATTAGTTAGACAAACCTGTGATATTCGCTCTTTCAAGACTCATTCCAAACCCACATCGCTAATGACAATGTCTCCATTTTTCATGGCACACGCCCGTACTTCCAAATACATTTCCAGAGGCAGCGGTTCTCAGCCTGTGGGTTGCTACCCCTTTGGGGTTTGAATAACCCTTTCACAGGGGTCACCTAAGACATAGCAGTAGCAAAATTACAGTTATGAAGTAGCAACAAAAATAATTTTATGGTTGGGGTCACTACAACATGAGGAACTGTCTTAAAGGGTCGCAGCATTAGGAAGGTTGAGAACCACTGCCATAGGGGAAATGAACCTGGGTACCCAAGGTCACATGGTGAGTCAGATAAGCCAATGTTCATGACAACAGTAATAAAAGGAGGCATTCCCAACTAATTTTTTCCCCTTGTGTCTTATATCCTAAAGCACGAGTGAAAAAGTCATAAAATCAGGGCTCGTGTTAACACATGAAAATTTCCAGTCCATGTTCATTGTGGTTTCCAGGAATGGCCAGAGAAAGAAACCCCATCTTCAGCTGGAAGAGGAGAAATTTCTAAATATGCTCCTGCAACTACAGCAGATATAATCTATTCAACACATATTTGTATTCAAATTATGTTTTCCCCTGCATCTGTGCTTTCCATGTAAACATTTATAATTCAGTTAGGAGCCGCTCTTATTAGAATCAAAGCAATCGCATTAGATACCATTTAAGACTGACAGCACTTACCGGTTTCCTGGCTGCCCAGGGCCCAGAGGCTGCAGTCAGAGAGAATGATTATCGAGCTGCAGGCTGCAGTCTCGCCCCGAATTCCCAGAGAAGTCTCTGTCAGGACTTCCACTTCCTTCCGCGGCCACAGCCTCTGGTGGACGGGACTGCCTTGCAGCTGACCTTTTCCCTTTTCTCTCTTCCGTTACTACCAGCTGAATAGCTATTTCATCTGCCGGTAGACCTACAAATGCTAATACTCCCTTTCTTGGGCAAGATGTTTGTAATATAGCTTTTATGACCGCTAAATGAAAATAATGAATAATGTAGACATTTTTAAACATGCACACATTTTTTGCCCTGGCCGGTTTGGCTCAGCAGTTAGAGTGTCAGCCTGCGGTCCAGAGACCCTGGTTTGGTTCCCGCTAAGGGCACGTACCTTGGTTGCAGTTTGTCCCCGGTTGGGTCGTGCGGGTGGCAGCCACTTGATGTGTCCCTTTCACATTGATGTTTCTCTCTCTCTCCCTCTCCCTCCCACTCTATCTGAACAAAATATTGAAAAATGTCCCCGGGTGAGGATAAAAAATGAATAAATAAATAAACATGCACACATTTTTAAAAATTCCAATATATTGCTGTAACTGAGATGATATTATCAGAGGAAGTAACTTTTTATAAAATAAATCATGTGATTTAAAAATTTCAGTATTCAGACACAAGTATATTAGAAGGCAGAATGAAGTGGTCAGACACTCATACCTGTATATATAGCTTATTTCGAATATGACAGACACAGGTGCAGACCGACATAGGTGTGATAAGTGATGGGGCTTTTCAAAACACTAAACAATTTCTGTTAAGGTTCCTAATAAGTTAAAGAATAATTTTGCCTCAATTTACAGCTATGGCATTCTTGAAAATTTGAGTTATTTTAAGACTGTCCAAAATATACAAAATAAATTTAAAGAAAACCACTTTGTGTAAATAATACAAAACAAAGTTAAGATCTTGACGCAAATCACTATGAACAGGATTTTTATCTATGAGGATGTCCAGTAGGACACTCAGAAGTCATGAGATACAAGCCTGTTCTTAACTCCAAGGGAGTCATATCCACTGCAAGATGTCAAAGTCCTCCGATACTCCTGCCTATCACATTCCAGAGATGCTCCCTAGTCATTCAGACAACGGAGAAAATGCTTCTTTAAATTTCCAAAGTTCTCTTTAGGGAGTGATATTGTCCCCATTGATAACAGTGCTGTAGGGTCTTAGGCTACATAAGTGTGACTTAAGTAGATGGGTATAAAATATGAGGATCACTAGAATGGTAGATGTTGGGGAGCACTGGAGAGATACAGACAAGAACCCAACTGGAGAAAGTGCTCTGGTCGCATCACCAAGGATACACTAGAATTAGAAGAGCTCACAGGGGGTGAAATTGGTTAGAAAGTATAGCAATGGTCCAGGCAAAAAGGAATAATCCGGGCTGAACATTACAGTGCAGTGGTGGAAAGGAGGAGGCGAGTCCAGATCATGGCTGGGGTAAATTCATTAAAAACAAATCCTCTTTGGGGATTGGGAATGTAGAAAGCAAGGAAGAGATCTGTCAAAGAGGAAGGACTTCACAGTGTGAGTCCTGTGTGGGCAGGAAGATACTGGTACTCTGCCCAGGAGGGAGGGTGTCAGGAGATGGAAGCCAGTGGAAATGGGAGCTTCGAGGTCGTGGTCATGGAGACACAGCTAAAACCACCGAACGGCTAAAGTGAGTGTGAGGGAGAGAGACACATATTAAGATTTCATAACATCTACATCTGTGCATATATCTAGGAGAAAACCTTGAATGGCGTCAAGGACTGTTCGTTCAGTTATTTAGAGGTGGCAGAAAAAAAGAGAAGCCATGAAACCGCAGAAAAAGAATGAGAGACAGAAGATGCTTTGAATATCGCAACATCAAGGGTCCCAGGAGAGAAGCTTGGAGTTCCCAGATGGAGGAAGTAGCTTAAGAAGCCCACTGCCACAGGAGGCCAAAGGCACGTGAGAACTGAGTTAGTAGTGGCGACATGTCATAACCAGGCCGGCACTGCTGACTGTCCAGGGAGCACTTTCTGTGGCTCACAGCTCCGGGGGGGGGGGGGTGTTCCTGGGGCTCTTGGGGGTACTTGGTGCTGCAAGAACACCATGTGGCAGCAAGGAAAGCTCTGAACTCTCTGTGCTTTGCAATCAGACGGACACTGGTCACCAGTGCATTCCTGGAGAAGTGACACCCTCGAACCTGAGGTCTGCTCACAGAGTGGAAGCAGGCACTACTAGGTGAAGCACCCAGAAGGGGAGAGTTCCCTGCTTCTCCCATCACACTTCCTGCCTTTCCTTTCTTTTCTGGATGGAAGGAGAGAAACACCAGAGGAGCTTGGGGAAATGGCTGGGTGGCCGAGTGGGCCAGAGCTGGGACTGACCAGAGGAGGCACCTAAAGGAAAGGGAGGGGCAGGACCACTGACCTCCTTTCTCCGTGTTCACTCAGCCTTGGCAAGCAATAAAATACTCATTTTCAGACACGGGCTGAAAGGCGGCGGGAAGTAGGGAGACAGCCTGATTTTCAGTGAGAGAGCAGGGAAATGAAATGGGGCAGTTTTGACGGTGGCCCCTATGATCTCAGTCAGGTAGATGTCCTACCGGCCCAGACAGGCAGAGGTGGGGCTGGGCACTTACAGACAACTCCCGGCGTGGAGCATGGTCCCTGTTGGCAGTGGAAGGGAACGAGAGAGAAGCCAGGGCCGTCAAGTGGCGCAGGAGGAACAACCTTAGTGAGATCTCAGGATCACATTCTGCAACGGGCAGCGATGTTCCCTTGCTTTCTCCATCCACCCTCCACAAGCTGAGAATAGGGGCAGAGAAGAAATGCTGCCAGTTTCAAAGGTCAAGGCCTTAGAGATGGGACCATTTAAAATAACAAAGAGGCCTGGGCTATCACCAGAGTACAAGGAAGGGGCCTGAAAATGAGGAGGTGAGGGAACGCGCTATCCTTTCCTTGTGGAAATGTATCTGTCATCATATAATTGTTTCTAAGTGTGTCGTAAAGCACCTTAATGTGTATATCTGGCAGGTGTGCGTGATCGCAGAAGTGGGCATGGCTGGTATTCCTGACCAGAGGCACCGGATCTGTCGTGGGCTCAGCACAGAATAATCTCATGTGCTTTGCAAAGGGGCAAAGAGCCAGCGGCTTCCCTCAGATTAGAAGAGCAGCTGCACAAGAGGGGCCTGAGAAGTGCCTGTCTCAGTGGGAGGGGCAGGCAGGTGCTGGAGGAAGCACGGACGCAGAGCCCACTGATAGATTCCTGGGATGACAGTACTAACCTGGGGTTCGCATCTTTAATAGCGAGATGAGCCCCAGGTACTAGCTCAGAACAAACATTTATTGAGAACCACTGACATAAAGTTTCTGAGATGGAAGGTGATACAGATGAGAGAGATCAGAGAGCGTGCCTGGTGGCCAGTGTCGATAGAGGAGGAGGCAGCCAGCATATCTGTGGATGGTGTGTGGAGCAGGGAGGAAAGGGCTAGAACACAGAATCCACCAGGCTGCTGACTCACCATTCTCTCCTCCAGCTTAATGGCTTAAAACCCACTAGGTAGTGATGACTCCCAAGGTGGAATCCTTTCTCTGTCTCTGTCTCTGTCACTCTCCCCTCCCCCGCCCCGTCCCTCCTTCCCTTACTTTGGTAGCCTACACCTGATCCATTAGGAAATTCCATTGGCTCTACCGTTCTGAGAGATCCAGAATCAAGCCCTTTCTCACCACCTGTATTTAATCCGCCATTATCTCACCTATGTTAATTCAATCACCACCACCCCCAACCAATCTCTCCTGCTTCTGCCCTTGCCCCCTGCAGGCTGGTCTCAACAGATCCCACTGAGAGATTCTTTGGAAATGTAATCTGACACTTCTCTTCCCAGGTACTTCCACTGGCTCCCAATGCCTGGGTGTGAAAGCCAAGAGACAGACAGCCCACACTGACCTCCCTGATCAGCCCCACACCTCCTCTGACCTCCTTTCTCCTTGCTCACTCCCCTTGGGCTTGTTTTTGAGCAGCCAAACACATGCCTGCCTCAGGCTTTGACCTTATTGTCCCCTCTGCTAAGAATGTGCCTCTCCCAGATAGTACAGTCTCAGATGACAGCCCAGGGGGAGGCCTTTCCTGATGGAATATTGCAGTGGCCCTACCTCTTCAGCCTGGCTTACCCTGCTTTCTTCCCTACAAAGTCCTTATCATTATTTGACATGTACACATTTACTTATCATTTTCTCCTCCAACCATAATGTAATACCTGTGGTGGCAGGATCTGTATCTCTGACATCCAGTGCAACACCAAACCTTCAGGGCGTGGTAAGCGCTCAATAAATACTTGCTGAAGGAGTGAATGAATGAATGAACGCGTAAATGAATGAACATACTACATGGCTATTGTTTCCGCCTGCCTTTGTGGTTTGCTTTGTTTCATCTTCATGATGGGATTTGAAATATTTCTCAACCATTGTTATTCTTGCCATTATTGCAGTACTTGGGGACTTTCTTAGCTTTAGAATAGAGGGGGTGCAACAGTTTCTAAGGCCACTTTTGCCCTTAAACTGCTGTGATTGTACAGTGATTGGCAAGGCTGATTTAAGGAGAAAATGTATTTTTAGGAATGCTTCTGAAAATCTTATCAGCTTGTCTGGGTTTGGCCTAGATTTGTTAGCAGGCCTCCTGAGCTGTGGGATCTAACAGGAGCGTCCGTATGGGGTGGTGGGGCGCTGGTGCAGACCACTGTGTTCCTGTTCCCGAGTCTAGAACAAAGGGGCCTCCAGGTGGGGTGAGAGGTGGCAGGGCTCTGCATTCAGCATCCAGGAAGGAGCAGGTGTTCGATACTTAAGTCCCGGGCTGTAACAAGGACCCTGATCTAGGGTCTTGATACCTCAGAGGTTTTATTCTTCTTCTTTACATTTTCTGTCCTACTAGAACAGCACACAGCATGCTACCATGTACCAAAAGCTCACCAACACCCCCCTAACCCTGTCTTCCTGGTGTGGTAGTGGCAGCAGCTGCGGTTTGAAGGACTCGAACTTTCTGAATGCCAGCAATACTGGCTCCAGGAGGATGTCAGCAGAACAGCTTGCTGAGAGTGGAGCAAACGTCTTCTTTGATATGCTGGGCTCCCAGAGGCCCCATCCCTGGCACTGGTATTCTCTGGCAAGGGAAGGTCCAGTTTTTGAGCTACATGAACCTTCAACACAGCTTACCTCGTGGGGTTAACATATCTCTGCAGGCAGACCAAAGAGAGTGGGTCTTCTTCTGCCTGATCCCCTGAAGCAGTGGCTATAGCTAGGTCCCCTTCTTCTTAAGAATCTGTAACCCAGCTGTTGTCTACATCCCAGAGAGGTTCTGCTGGGAAGAACCTCACTCCCTAACTTTGCAGAACACAAGTATGCGGGCATGGGACCAGACATGGGTGTGTGGACTGGACGGTCCAACGGTTCAGAAGACCCCAGAAGGATACAGAATGCTACTTGTTTGCTGGAACCCCGTGGGAAGGACACCAACAAGGTCAGACATGCAGGTGATGATATTTTTATTAACACTTAAAAAAATAAAACATTCCCTACAGAGCAGCATTAGACTTCCACAGAAAATCAGAACTCAGGACTTCAGGATCAGGGAGAGATTGATCTATCAAAACAGGATTTTTATTTTGTTGTCATTACAGTCACACTAGAAGTTTAAAAAAAAAATCAATTTCCTGCCACACTTTTATAATTGCCATTGACAAGGAACCAGTCAGGCCCCAAGTAGAAAGCAGGCTACAGAAATGAGTCTGAATCCACAACTCCCCTTATCTCTCAGGAAATTGAACTAACTGCTGGAATTGAAATCAACAACAAATATTTATTGCACTTAAAACCTGGAGCTCTGAGTAATAAAAAAAGGATAAACCTGGCAACAGAGTGTATATTCCATCAAAATGCAAGGCACTGATACGGGTTATTAGTAACATGCCTGCTAACTGCTAGAAGCAGGTAGCCGCATCCTCGCCCGGGGATTACAGGAACAAGCCCTCCCCGTCCTTCCCTCGTGCCCAGAACTGCTTCTTTTGTTGCCTCTCTGCCCAGACAGGGCCCTCCTTGGAGACTAATCACCACTCGGGCTCTGCTTCCCTGCTGCCACCAGTTGTCATTATTTCTGAGCAACATTACCTTGTGCTGTGTCACCATGGCAACAGTGGGTCACCACTTCAAGAAGTGCAACAGGGAAATGGGGGGGGGGGGGGACGTCATGGGCTGAACTGCTCCTGGTCACAAGCAACTTCTGAGGTGACAGTTGTGCTTCCTCCCATTTTACAGAAGGGGAAACTGAGGAACGGGTCTGCGCTCTCTTGAATTCCTGTGACTGGGGGGGCAAAGTGTAGACCTGACAACCATACCCTCCACACGGGGCCGTGCTCCCTTGTTGACAGGAGTTGACTGAGCCACTTCCAGAAGCATCCAGTGGGGGGGGGGGGGGGGAGCAAACAAACAACAGAGAGCGAGGGGCTTTGGTATTGTATAGATGAAGCAAGAAATCTTGAGACATTGACTTTGACTTCGAGGGACTAAATGGTGCTGTCTTAACTACATGTTTTGCATATTTTTTCAACTCTACAATTCTTACTTCAATGTAAGTGGCTGTGCTTTCCCAGGTCTATTGACCTGTGAACTTCACTCGGTTCCTTAATCCTCCCCTACCAACCACATTTCTTTCAAAAACATATCCATTTTCCTTTAAGTGTTTTTTAAGAGGCATACTGCTGAGTCGGAAAATTAATAACCTGGCATAACCTGTGATACCACCCTCACACACACTCTCAAGTTACTTGTTCATTATTTTCCAAAATGATTTCATCACCTGCGTCCCCATGTGCAGACTTCAACTGCTCTTCTAATGCTGCTTATTCCTCAAACTGGTCTGGCCTCCTTCTCTAAGAGAACCAATAGCTTTGAATCCAAACAAACCCGACAAGATAAAATGAGAGAGGAAAAAAGGTAGAGTCTGAAGAATACCTATTCCTGCCGTGCAGATCATCACATGGCTACCTACTTACACGCTCTGCATGGTCCAATAACCAAACACGCTTTTGTCACTAACACTGTGTATGAAAAAGCAACATGACCGTGTGGGAATGCTTTTCCATCTACAACATTATTTTGCCAGTGCAGTCTCTTTTTTAACCAGGGATAGAATGCAAAGTGATTTGCATTGATTACATTGCTATGATTACAATGAAACTCTACGTACATATGTAAATGATGTTTTGCTTATTGGAATGTGTCTTCTTGGTAGTGATCAAACTGACTTCCTTAGGATTTTTAAAGTGTGCATTTCGGTGAGAAATGGGTGGCTCGCTGAAATCCACGCTGATGAATCAGAGGTACAGCGCATACAACCACGTGCCCTGATCAAGCCACAGAACTGGCAACTTCCTTTGTCCCACCCACACGAGGTTGTTGCCAAGACTACTTAGGTACTGTCTATGAAAGAATTTGGAAGCCTTGCATTTCATTCCTAGGGTCCTTAGCGCGCAGTGGGAGAGGATTGCGATACTGCTGCCGGACATTTTGGTTAAGGTCACACTGATAACCTCTGCAGCACCGGGCAGAGACGATCCCATCTGCATCACTTTTTCCAGCAACAATGACTCAGCAGCAGCAAAGATGTATTAAGCCTGGCCTCGAGTTCTTCCCTGTTCTGTTTGCTAAAACCAATTCCCCATCAACTCTGCTGACAGACGTTCTGAGGTTTCATCCAGCTTCTCAAATAGTAGTTACCATATTTTCCAAGAAAACTGATAATAGAGATCCATAACCCCAAGCCAATACTTTTAAAGGTTCCCTCTTGTTTGTCTTAAGTGACGCTTTAAGCTTCCCTGATGGTTTCCTTCAGAAAGAGAAGCGTTTTGGTTTCGAGAGTCAGAAAGAAGGTGGGTCGCTTGCAGGTGTAAGTCCAGGGGTACGTGATGGATGCTTCCTAGGTAATTGGATCAGCTCTTCTCATCCTCATCAAAAACACACTTAGCTCATTAGGTCACAGGAAGTCTCTAGAAGAAAGGAGCATTTCATCTGTGAAGTGTAAAAGCATACAAATAAAGGCCCTCTGAAACAAACACACTTGCCTGCTCAGCCTAACTGCCTAATTGTCAGCAATGGGTAGGGTGGGAGACAGGAGAGCTGAGTGTTAGTTTCCGCATGGTCACATGCGAGTCAGGAGATCCGAGGTTAGCCACAGTCCCTCTCCAGGCCTCAGTTTACCCAACCATAAAAAGAACATGCTGGCTCTGGCCGGTGTGGCTCAGCGGTTAGAGTGTCGGCCCGTGGACCGGAGTCCGGGCTTTGATCCTGGTCAAGGGCACGTATCTTGGTTGTGGTTTTGGTCCCTGGCCCTGGTCGGGGTTGTGTGGGAGGCAACCAGCCGATATGTCTCTCTCACATCGATGTTTCTCTCTCTCTCTCTCTCTCTCTCTCCCTCCCTTCCACTCTGACTGAAAATAAATGGAAAAATATCCTCGGGCGAGAATTTCTTAGAAAAGAACACGCTGGACCAAACAGTGGTTGTCAAACACAGGTGAGTAGCTACATGGCCAAAGGTAAAAATAATGTAGTTTAAGAAAGCATCAATTTTACTTTAAAAATTTGTTGGGATAAAAGAGAAAGTCTCATCACTGATGGGGCAAGTAACTTTAATTGTTTTTATATTAAAGCAAACACGTATAATAGAGTAGAAGGCAAGGTTTAGAAGACTTTAGATAAATAAAGAGACTTCTGTCTCTTCTCCTAAGCCTCAGGGGACCAGCTCCTCTCTCCTCTGCTATTAGCATGCCTCAGTGGAAAGAAAAACTTGAGAAATACTGAGCAACAGAGTCTCTAGGGCCACTTCTACCGTGGACATGCTTGGAATCATGTTTCTTGCCTAGTAGTGAGAGGGGTCTCTAGGGAGATACCTGTGATCCACTGGGGTTTAGTTTGTTACCCTACAGCAGAAGCACAAGTTCACTGAAGCTAAAGATTTCACCCGGACACTCGTCCTCCTCGGAAGAAAAGATGGTGCTCCTCCAGACCGTTCAGATGTGCACAGTGACCGTGGGGTATGCCCTGGATCAGTGCCACCGAGGGGCTAGACGATCTGATATGATAACTCACTACAATCCAGGGACAGCCAAGAGCGCCGGGCCTGCTCACGCCACTGAGAAGCAGCACCCACCAGGGTTTAGTTGTGTTTGCTCACACTTGACAAGAATCAAACTTGCTTTACAAAACCCATCAAATTAACTACTTTTTAAAAGGAACTTACACTACGACTGAGGATAATACAGTAATTAAAAAGCAGATTTGGAATGGTAGGTCATCGTATATCCCTACAACTATAAGGAAGGGGGAACTAGGCTTAAAGTCCAAAGAAGTCAAAATACAAGTTCAAATCAAATGTTTAGACTGAAAGAAAATATTTTTAAAACAGGCAAATGCTTTTCAGAGGAATTTTAGAGGTAAGTAAGAAGAAGAGTGATAGGGCAAGTCCATAACATTGGTTTTTGTTTTAATTTAAACTTCTACAACAAAAATTTTCATGAGCTACTCCTAGAATATTGTTAAATGCCTTCCTTTTCATAATAATGTAACAAAATCCTTCATCATGTTTCCAAAACGGAAATTATTTATATTTTTAGATTTTAAAGCATGAATTATAGTTTGTTTTTCAAAGAGAAATCATAAATATTAACAAAATTGGAAATGATTCAGTGCTATGTTTTAATCTTACTGTCTAAATAATTCTTACTCAGCCACATTTATGAGGCAAAATTTTATATGCTTGAAAAGTTTTAATTGAAAAACTCCTAAGAAAAATCTAGCACATTTTCTACAATGTTAACTTCTGAAGAACACCATATGATAATTTCTATAATAAGTATTATAATAAGTATGGTGTTACTGTAAAAAGAAAATTTTTGTGTATCACTATTTTATTAAGGGAGGATTAGCTAATGCATTTTTTTTTTTATGATGTGAAAACTCGTAAACTTGAGACATGTTTAATTTCCCTGCATTTATCTGTATAGCTCCAAAATTTCTTTAACTGGGAAACCTGGGTAAGAAGCTGGAGAGGTGGAAAAGAGGGGCCTTTGGTAATGAACAGAATCCACACGTGGTATTTGTCTTTACTCATGTGTCACAGATGTTTCTACTTTAGAGAATCAAGTTGTAACTCATAAGTGTATAATTATAATGTAATAAGAACTTAATAAGTATATAACTTTTCATTGGATAACATTTAATCAAGCTATGAACATTTTGGGGTACAACTGTGTGAACAGAACTATGAATCTCTAATAAGTCTGAGCTGAGATTCTATAGGGTTGAAATTAGACTTTTTCATTTCTTTGCTTTAAGTACAGGGTTCAATAATATTTGTTGAGAAGATAAATGGATGGATGTATGGATGGATGAGACAGAGCAAAAAAAAAAAAAGTAGATGGTTCTTTTATTTTATTTATTTATTTATTTATTTTTTTATCCTCACCTGAGGACATTTTTCATTTTTCGTTCTGGTAGAGTGGGAGGGAGAGACAGGAACAGAGAGAGAGAGAGAGAGAAACATCGATGTGAAAGGGACACATCAAGTGGTTGCCACCCGCACGACCAACCAGGGCCGGGGACAAACTGCAACCGAGGTACGCGCCCTTAGCGGGAACTGAACCCGGGCCTCTCGGGACCGCAGGTCGACGCTCCAACCGCTGAGCCAAACTGGCCAAGGCGATGGTTCTTTTATTTTAAACTTATATATCAAAGAGACTTTCCATGAAGCAGAAAACATATGTCCAGTCTAAATTTTGTTTTTAATATCATAAAAGTAATATTTATAAGATGGTTAAGTGTCTTAGATTTCAGTTAGCAAGATAACAAATCTACTTCTGGTTGCTATAATTAGTTTAAAATTCCCTGGGGAAACACATTCATAGCAGGATATAAAATGTAGAGAAAACCTCTGTCACTAATCATTTATTTATGACCATTTTCAGAAGATCAGCTGTTCAAATTTTCAAAAAGTAAAGAAATGATGCAGCCAATACATTAACATGTAACAGGAATATTTGGCATAACTACTGGAAAAGAGGAGAAAATGTTATTATTATCATCAGATGATATGATTATATTCCCAGAAAATTCAAGAGAATTGAATTTATTTCTCAGAAGAAAAAACTGAGTTCTGTTAAGCTGCCAGAAATAAGATAACTAAATGAAGTTAAATGGAACCAATAGTTCTCTTGTTCACTAGCAATAATCAGGGAGAATATATAGCAGAAAAATATATCATTCATAATAGCTACATAAAACATAAAACAATTGGCAATAATGCTGACTGAAAATATATTCAGACAGACATAAAAATTAACAAACTTTACCTGGAGATATAAACTAATAAGGGAGTG
This sequence comes from Molossus molossus, assembly GCF_014108415.1. NCBI lineage: Eukaryota > Metazoa > Chordata > Mammalia > Chiroptera > Molossidae > Molossus > Molossus molossus. The sequence goes on along the minus strand of NW_023425403.1, from coordinate 47,781,772 downwards.
AAATTGTGAGATATTTCTAGATTAGCATTGTTATTTAAAATATTATTTCTTACTATAATAGTTCTTATAAAGTAATTTATAGATTCAACACAATTTTAATAAAGGCTCAAAGGATTTTTTGTTGTTGGAGGAGGTTGTTATATGTATGGGAAAGAACTTGAAAATAACTTTAATATTTATCTGAAAGAAGAAACAGATGAGGACAGAACATACATTTCTGAAAAAGAATTGCGATATATAGAATTGGCCTTCGTAGATGGATACATATACTGTACACTTAAAACAGTTTGTTTCTTTTGAAGGAATAGACAGATAAATCAATGGAATTGACTAAAAGTATTTTGAAAGAGATCCCAGAATACCTAAGAACTTAGGATCCAAGTACTACAATGAAGAAAGGGTACCTTGTTCAATATGTATTGTTTAGAATAATTAGAAAAATAGAGAATAAATTCATTTATAAACTTAACTTTTGCTATTACCCCAAGTAAATTCTGTATTGATTTGATTAAAAAGATAATCCACAAAGGGCAAAAAATATATAGATGAATCTTTCATTGATAACAGGCATGGAAGTCTTACTAGGAATAAAAAACAATTCAAAGAAAGAACAAAAAGATCAGTTATTTTTAATGACTTCAGTACATGTTAAGTACAAGCTTCTGATTTCTTGGTATAATGCCAACTTGAGCATAAGTAGATAGCCAGCTTCCCCCACAAAATCCCCAGGGAGATAACTAAGGATGGATAAAAAATATGGAAAAAGAAAGTTTTAAGTAGTGTTCGAAATAAGGGAAATGTATCAGCCATATGTTTTGAAATCTCTGTGCTACTACTGTCATACTGAAAAACTCCAAATTTTGTCCAGTAGCTACATTAAACTGAAAATTAACAGTTCAATGGTTCGTCTCCCTTGTATACGAGGAAATAGCATCAACAAGGAGGCTTAGATGAGCTGTATACTTGGCATCCAGGCCAAGCAAAGGAAAAGTTGGGTAGAGAGAAGTAATCTCTAAGAAGAAAACTGAGCACAGAGGACACATCCTTGCTGGGTACCCATGGCCAGAACTCACTCTACCCTACACTGAAGCTGCTGAACCACTGAACTCAATCGAATTTACACCAAAGAATCTCCCACTTACTATTTGAGGAGAGGATTCTATTGATAGGCAGCAAGTGAGGAGCTATGAAAAGATTTCCCTGCCCTGTCTTGGGTAAAGAGACCAAGCCTGGATAGACCTCTTTGTACTCACGATGGATGGATGAATAAAAATCTGACAACAAATGAAAAGCTAGATACGCAACAAAGATCCAATATGAGAGGAATGGGAAGGTTCTGCAAACGAAAGAGGGTCCAGATGGAGAGCTCAAGGTTTATCATTAAAAAAAGAAGAAGAAATATTAAGACTACATCTTGCTTAGTGTTTTCAATGAAGTGCGGGAAAGCTCATCCTTTCTCCACGATCTTAGGAAGTAGGAAAGGAAAGATGAGAAGACAATAGATTGAATTGAAAAGGGATTGAGAGAAAGTCAGAAATAAAGGTGGCGATTGGTGGACCTAAGAGAGGACTGTGAAGAAATCAACACTTTGATAGAGTTAAAAGCTGATTTAATGCAGTAAAGCACTCTCAGTGTACCAAATGGAATCAATGAGGTGGAGAATATACTTGAGACATATTTACAGAATGTAGAGAAAAAGGAGAAAGAGATTAAAATGATCATAGAACTACTGACAGGTACGGAGGTCAGAAAACAAAGACCCAACCTAAAAATTATTAATGCCCCTGGAGATAATAAATAAATAAAAACATAAATAAAATAGAAACAATAATTAAGAGATAGAGGTAAGGAAATCTTGGGAGGTTCAAAATGGAGCTGAGAAAAACAAAGATCCAAAGAAACTTCCTTGGCCTAGGCAAAACCAATGAAAAGCTCTGAGAACCGCACGGCCGGTGTGGCTTAGTACTTGAACGTCAACCCATGCACCAAGAGGTCACCAGTTTGATTCTTGGTCAGGGCACATGCCCAGGTTGTGGGCCCAGTCCCTGGTGGGGGGCATACAGGAAGCGGCCAATTGATGTTCTATCTCTCTCTCCCTCTCTCTAAAATAAAAAATTAAATTAAATTAAAAAAAAGCTCTGAGAACCAACCTCCTAGCAATCACCAAGACAAAGGAAGATTTCTAAAATTATTTAGCTCCTCTTCCCAAAAGAAGAATTAACTACAAATAAATCCATTGGCTTCTGACTTTACTTTTGCATTATAAAACACTAAATGGCAAAAGAAAAATGCCTATGGATTTTGAGGGAAAAACTTACTACTCCAAATAATAAACTCAATCATAATATATTTCCTATATGAAAATGAAAAATAATCTCACATGTGCAAGGGATCTGAAAATATAGTTGTTCCCAGGAACACTACTTTGAGGAATATATATATACTAAAGGAAAAAAACAGACGTGAGATTAAATATTTATGTATTATGGATGTTAATCGTAGCATAATTTATGAAGATAAACAATTAGAATCAATGTAACAAAAAATGCTAGAATAAATTAAGGCATTTTCATAGCATTAGGCATTAAGCAGCTCTTTCAAACCATGTTTTCTAACAATGCAGTATTTCAGGTCCCAATGCTTACCATGTGGTATTATTTTATATTTTTTTCTTCAGGAAGAAAATATTTTATCATCAGAAAATAAAATAAAACAAAAATGTTCTGAGACAAAAATTCAAAAAATGCCCCCTGGGCTTTTATGCTTGTAAACCATGTTATTTCCTCATTTAAAATTGAACAATAGGTCAAATGTTATGAAGATCTAGGGACAATCATTTATAAAACATGGATACACTTTCCAGACTGAACATCCTGAAGTTCAAGAAAGCAGCAAGATAGGAAAAATCACACTGTTTTGCTATGTCTGGACACATTTTAGTTACTGTAAACTTTGCCCAGCATACTGCATATCATAGCCTATTGTCCAAGTTGCTATTCAGAAATTATAACTATAAAGGCTTTCTGAAAAATAAGTCACAAGGTAAAACACAGTTTATTATTTAAACAACTTGATGTTAATTCGAATAATTCAAACTCATGGTGAGTGGGCTGTGGTAGAGGGGCTGGACAACTTAAAAAAAAAGAAATTGAATAAAATAATGAATAGAATGGCAATGACTTGCAAATTGTAGCTTTATAATAACAGTAAAATTTGCATGATGCTTTTCATAGAACAGCATAAAGTGTTAAATTATAACTGCATATTATTACTTCTAGTAATAAAACATGAGTAGCATAAGATTAACCACTAAGATGCCAAATACAACGGTTTTCACATTACACGTTAGGAAACAGCTCCACCTTCACTTCACCTCTTTTGTTTTGATAGGATTTTAGAATACAAGTGGGGGAGAGATTCTAAGAAAAAAAGGTATCAGGATTTTCTCATTCTTAACTGCAAAAATGAACATTGCATTTTAAAATTTTTTTATTTTTTGCATTTTAAATGGTTAATGGCCCTGGCTAGTGTGACTCAGTGGTTAGAGCACTGGCCTTCAACCCAAAGGGTCTCAGGTTTGAGTCATAGTAAAGGGCACGTGCCTGGGTTGTGGGTTCATTCCCCTGCCCAGAACATGCGGAGGCAACCCCTCAATGTGTCTCTCTCACGTCAATGTTTCTCTAGCTCTCTCTCCCCTTCCCAACCATTCTTTCTAAAAATAAAAAAAAATCAGTGGAAAAAATATCCTCAGGTGAGGAGGATTAACCAAAAAAAAAAAAAAGATACCATGTTATGGCATGATCCCTTTGAGTATTTATAGCACATATTTTAGAAGGGTTGGCTAAGGTTTGGGATGAAGCATGAGTCCATGGTATCAAGTCCCTGTTCCTCCAAATATTCTTGCATATAAAGAAACAAGTAAAGCATACTGCAGTTTTTAAAGAAACATGGCAGATAATCTTAGAGCTTTCTTTACATCTTAATTAAACTTTTAATACAATTATCATCATTAATATTATCAGCTGCATTTGCAAAGAATTGTATACAGTGAATAAGATGCTCCCAGTGTGCACTGTCTTATTAAATCTTGGAGGTAGATCACAGGTACTCAAAGGACTGGTTTGGAGTTGTCAGACTGCACATAAGAAAAAATGCCAATGACTAGTTTCATTATTTAGGCTACTCGATATTTTCTTCCCAAGATGACCAGTATCAGTCTCATTCTGACCCCATAAGTGACTCAGATTCATGACTGCCCCCACGCTATTTACAGAACAGCAATAAGTATATTAAGAAAATCTACCAGCTTTTCGATAAGGCTGACTGTAACCAGCCCATAAAGCCGATATCTGTGTCTTTCAGCAGGAAGGAAACATCCCGTCTGGGGGAGCCTGTCCTGTTCTATGGTTTGGTACAATAGCTCTCTTTTTCTTTACAGGGTCAAAAATTCAGCAAAAGAAATTAATAAAAAGCCTTCTTAGAGGAATAAAAAAAGCCTCTTTTTACTGCCAACCACCCTGCCCCCTCCCACCAAAAGACAGAGATGGAGAATTTTAGAAACAGGACTTTATTCACAGTGCTTAACTAAAAGCAGACTTCTCTGGATTAGAAGTGCAATTTACATACTGTATAAAATGTCAGGACAATATTCTGGTTTCTTACACATACTGGTGATTTTATTGTATACTTTACAGTCTTTATCCTCCTATAAAAAGTTCCCCTTTCTAGGTTTAGATAATTTTCTAACATAAAGCGTAGGCATTCACGTTTCATTTTTAAATAAAAAGGCAAAGTGGTTTGCAATAAACATTTGAAATTCAATAACCATTCATATATATATGAGAGAGGCAGGGGGGGAGGGGGGAGAGAAGAATAAGTAATAGTAGCCAACATTATTTATTTTTTTAATCCTCACTTGAGGATATGTTTATTGATTTTAGAGAGAGGAAGGGAGTGAGAGAGAGAGAGAGAAACATTGAATGGTTGTCTCCCATGTGCCACCCGTAGGATTGCACACAACCTAGTTATGTGCCTGACACTGGAATCGAAACTACACAACCTTTCTGTGTACAATGCTCCAACAAACTGAGCCACCCAGCCAGGGCAGTAGTAGCCAACATCTATTGAGGCTCTCAAAATGTTAAAAGTTCTGGAATTCTTTTCAGTCAATAGACAAAATGTCCCTGCAAAAATCCTGTTCATTCTGACCTCTAATATCACATTCAGGATAAAAAAGAGTTACAAAATAACTTGTTCCTCAAACTTAGTAAAAATGAAAATGCATTTCCCATAGCTACATTTAATACATTAAACTTAATTTCCTTACTTAAGGTATTACCAGCATCATAGAAGTTACTATCATTTTCAGTCTATTCCAGGGGTGACTTTTGTGAGCATTCCAACTCTGTAACCCTTTGGAAAAGCCCCATGCCAAGAACAGTAAACGGATGTCACTAGTTTCCCCTTCTCACCTTGCCCATCCATGGCCGGCATGACGCATTGGCCACCATCCTTTCTCCCTGTGAACCTGGACTTGGCACTTAAAACTTTTTCAAAACAAGTTCCAGGCAGGCAGCCACCACCAACTGATCAGCGTTCCCTCTTGAATTGAAACCACCCCCAGTCTAGGCTAAAGGTTACCTTTGAACTACTTATGAAGAAAGGGGGCAGAGGGGGCGTGTGTGCTGAATAAATTAACAGTCTTGACATAATTCTAAAGGGAATATTTACCCTACTTAGGAGACCAAACTTCTCAGGCATTTCATTACCATTCATTTAGACATAAATACCTGTAATACTACTCATAAATCATTCTTATCTCTTCATTAATAAGAACTTCTTAAGAGCCATTATGAGATAAAATACTCTTGGCCAGTTCAAATTGCTGTATGTCGTTATAATTAATGAAAGTGTACATCTTTATGAATAGTCTATAATTCAGGATCTTCGGTTATTAGATTGAAATGAAGTTTTATTCTATTTCAATTTCATTTTCTATAGTAGTGGATAAATGTAAGTCGACCCTAGCACAGACCTGGGGTATCTTTCACCCAGATAAGCCTCTGTTTTTATGGGCAGTATAAAGATGTACCCAGGACTGATTTCTTCAAAACAAGCCCCATGAAACAAATGTCTGATTCTCTGGCCAGTGTGCATCAGTGGAAAAACAAACAGGCCATTATATTTGTGGCAAAGAATGAGATTGCAAAGTCAATGAGGAACAAGGCACATTATCAGCTAGTCTACATTGTAAAACAAAGGCACAAAAGCGCCGTGGATACACGGAAAAGCCAAAGTTTCATGGTTCTCAGTGAACGCCAGTGGTTTGTGGAATCATTCTGAATGTACGTTGACATGTCTCTGTTATTAGATGACATGTTTCCCTTAGCAGTCCTGGGCATGAGCTATTCAGTAGTACAGTTGGGCCCTGGCCTCCTTTTCTCTCTGTATCCCTCAATTGCTTGCTTGCGTTCAAAATTACAGGCTGTGTTTATTCAGGACAGCTCTTTTAAAAAAAAGTCATGATGTTTGAAATGCAAGCAAACTTAAATTCACTGCAAATATCTTTGTAAGTGGGATTTTCCTTGGGGCAAGTGGTAATATTTGAAATAAACTAAACATGGCTAAAGCATCACATTGGAGTTTTACAAGCATTTCTATGACCTCATCCTGTAAATGAGCCTTTAAACTGTGAGGAATTTTGAAACCACCATTATCCAGCATCATGTGAGATGAATTGTTTTTGTATTTTGTCATTTTCAGCCAGCGGGGAGGGCCAAATACTGTCCACACTGTGGTCTGGGAAGAAAAGTGAGTTCTTTCTCTTGCCTTTTCTGATGCTGTGGGAAGCAGAGGTGGAGGGAGAAGCAGCAGGACCCTGCAGGGGAGGCTCACCCCACCCTTTCTCCTGCCTCTTCTGACAACTGGGGACAAATATGATCTGTGCTGGAAGGTACGTCCCCCAAACTATGCAGTCCTAGCCATGCTGAATAAAATGGTCACGTTTCTCTGCGTCCACATGATGCTATTTGCTGGCAAATTAACACATTTTCTTTAAAACATTGTATTTATTTATTTTAGATTTTTAAAAAATATTTATTTATTTATCCGTCACCATTTATCCCCCCATACTCTCTTCTACCTCCACCCATCCCCCTCTCCCCCACAATCACCACGCTCTTGTCTGTGTTCATGAGTTCTTTCTCTTTTTTTCCTTTTTGCTAAATCCCTCCATCCCCCCCAACACCCCCACCTCACCAGAGCTGCCTGCCTGCTCACTGAGTCTGTCTCTGTTTTGTGTGTTAATTCAGTTTGTTCATTAAATTCTACATATGAGTGAAATCATGTGGTATTTGTCTTTCTCTGACTGGCCTATTTCACTCAGCATAATGTTTTCAAGGTCCATCCATGCTGTCAAAAAGAGTAAAATTTTCTTCCTTTTTAAGGCCAAGTAGTATTCCATTGTGTAGATGTACCACAGCTGTTTTGTCCACTCATCTACTGATGGACACTTGGGCTGCTTCCAGATCTTGGCTATTGTAAATAATGCTGCAGTGAACATAGTGTGCATATATTCTTTTGAATGAATGTTTCAAGTTTCTTCAGATACATTCCCAGAAGTGGAATTGCTGGGTCATAAGGCAATTCCATTTTTAGGCAAATTAACTCTTAATTCATGTTTTCTCCTTTGAAGAGTAGGGGGAGAAAAGAAGCAAAAAAATATATAGCTTCTTATTAGTCTTAGTTTATAGATGCAATGATAAGCCTCAAAAGCCACTAATTAGAAGGAGCATGCTAATTAGAAGGAGATTTGGACACCCTTCTCCCTGTTCTTTGCTTGCTGTCATTTGGTACATCCTTCAAGGCCCAGTTCAAATGTTCCTTCTTAGAAAATCATTGCCAGCCCTGTCCCCCATCTCCACTGCCCCAGAGAGCCGCTGCCACCCTCCCTGACCACTGTGCCCCGTCCTTGAAGTTGACCCTGCGTCAGACGACAACATGAGGCAACTGAGTCCAAGTGTTAGGATAACACATTTTTTTCTAGCTCAGCATCCAGAACAACATCTGGGTATTCACTTAGGGTCCGCTGACTGACTGACTAAATAAATAAATGACCCAAGAGCAGTCTTTAAGAAAATTTCAAACCTTAATTTTTCATCCTCTAGAGTACATTGCAAACCATCTACCTAAACTGCAGTGGAACTTGATGTGTTCAAGGAGCGCTGTCTTGTGACCAACTTTTTCTCCTCTGTCCACTCTCTAGCCCACTGGGCAAGGATGGAGAAGAGGATGCAGGGTGGTAACTCTGGACTTGTGTTGAACCCCCGGGGTCCAGGCAGAGGCCTGACTCCGCCGTCTTCCACGTCTCCTTCCACCACCACCACTCTCAGAGGATGACAGCGGAAAACAACTCCATGTACAGGCCACTTAATGTACTCAAACTGTCAATCAAGCAACACAGAGGAGAAAAAAATAAGTTCTGCTCATTCCATGCTTCTTTAACAACTTTTAGGTGGCCCCACCCCTCACCCAAGGGCTCCAGGGGCCAGGAAAATTCCTGTTTCTTATGTTTACTGAAATGAATGATTCTCTTCTAAACCCTAAAATCTTTGGAGACTGGGGATGTCATACATGTTTGTTTCCCATGGGGCCCAGGACAAGCTCCAGGCAGGCACCAGGCTGCACTCTGCAAAATCGAAAGCTTGGGTTCAGGATTATATTTTGGATGGAAGATGGCAGGTAGTGAGGTTGTTGATGCTACTGTTGTCTAGCTGAGGGGCCTGGACATAAAATCCCTCTGGGCTGATCATGGGAGCCTTACCGCAGGCAGCCACCCCAGGGAGCTGGGAAAGGCCCTGTAGAGAGGTTGCCCTGCTGGGCAAAGGCTGTGTCTCAGCTACCTGATGGACCCTGAAGAATGAATGAGCTTCACCCATCAAAAGACCAAATTATTTGAACCAAGTGTTTGGCCTCCACTTTTTCCTGGGTCCGAACACTCTAAAGCACAAGGAAGAACACAGGGAATTGCCGTTTGGCTTCTTAAGGACACATTTTACGATCAAAGTTTCTGGAAGTCTAGGAATGTGGTGGTTTTGTTGAAATCCTGGCAGTATCACTACAGCCACCCGGGCTGAGAAAGACACCTCCTCCAGGTCACGGGAACACAGACTCAGCCTTTCCTTCGGCTCCAGGAGGCATGGGAAGTGTCGTGAATCAGGCAATTTCCTTTCTGTGGAACCCATGTGTGCACACAATAAGGGCTCATTTCCTCCTATTGGCTTTTGTTTGAACGGCTTCCTCTGATACGGGCTGTCTTCCGCTCTCATTTGCAGTTATCTAAATCCAGGCATCCTTCTCAACTCAAAATTCACTCTACTGGAGTCGGGCGCAATGGCCCGGCTCCGATGGCCTTGCCCTACTCCTGAATTAGAGTAAAATTAAGTGTCTGGGACTTCTAGTCCAAAGAGAGTTAATGTCCAAGTTCTCCACTGGCTTTTGCAGTATGCATCTGCGTGTGTGTGTGTGTGTGTGTGTGTGTGAGAGAGAGAGAGAGAGAGAGAGAGAGAGAGAGAGAGAGATGCACATGTGTAAACACCTCAGTGCAGTTGCTGGCTACCAAACATCTTTGTTTTGCTTGCTTTAAATAGCACCGACATACAAGACACACAATTGGAATCTCTCTAAATGGAGGGAGTGAGGCTTTTGCGAATGGTTCACTATGGATTTAGAGATTTACAAATATGCTTTGATTTGGAGATATTTGCAAATCTGTCTCAATTGAAAGTTAACACTAAGACTTCTCCTCTACCCCAGAGTATCATAAATTTCTCTTTGTACTCTACTTTTTATTTTCCTGTTTTTATTTCTCCCTGTGTGCTGATCAAACGGCTCCACACCACACTCTCCTCTTGTTGTGTGTGACCCAAATCTCATGGTCTGGGGCACCGGCAAGCACCTCACCTGTGAAAATCTCTCTGCTGTTGATGGGCGGGTTCTCAGTGGGGAAAAAAGGACAAAAGGATATGCGATACTGAGTCTTCCAACACAGGCAACTGGGCCACGACATCCCGACATCCCGGAAGGAAGGAGTGCGTGGCTGCAGGAAACACCTTGGAGCAATCCTTGCTTATTTATTCTCTAAGCAACAAAGGGCTCACCCTTCTTCAGGGCCTAGGGGGCCAGGGCGGACTGGCAGATGTCAGGAGTGCTTTTAGCCCCAGAGGAAGTTCATTCATTCATTCATTTCTAAAGTTTAAGTTCACGAGTTTGGTCCCCCCGTGAGCCAGTTACCATATGTTCAAGTGACCTTAAAATGGCCTGAGTGGGGACAGAATCAATTCTGTCTGTGCCAGAACAACTCAACCACAGTGGGGTGGGGTCGAGCACTCCATTTGCACACGTGCACTGTATGAAACTCTCCAAATGTGACCCAAGCCTCCTCGTTTAAAAAGCAACTGCATTCCTGTAGTCTGGGGTAACGTGCTCCGGTGTCTTATAATTCCTACCAAATATAAGTATTCCCAAGAGTCTGCCATGAACTTGTTTTGTAGAATATAAAAACTTTTTGCATTTTGTTGCAAAAACAGTAAAGTTTTGTGAGTGATAACAAAACTTTAAGAAATTGCAAAAATAATAATGTCTAAGTTCGTACTCTTTCTAGAATTCTTTAGGGGGTTCGTAGCATTAGTTTGGGATTATTCCCCAATAACCTCATGTTCTCCCAGAGAAATATATCCAAATATTATGTATTGAGTGTTCTGTGCAGTGTAGAAAGTTTTTTGTTTGAACGGCTTGCTTTGATATGGGCTGTGTTCTGCTCTCATTTGATCCTAATCATCACCCAGAGAAGCAGGTATTAATACCCTCATTTTAGAGATGAGAGGACTGAGATTTGCATACATTTGAAAACTCGCCTGAAGTTGTGCATCTACTCTGCGGCAGAGCCAGAACTTGAACGCAGAAACTGCACTGTCTCTTAACCCCTCTGCCAGGAGGTCTGTTAATCATTTGTGCTCAAATCACTCTGTGTTTTTGCAATAAATGTAGGTTCCTGGGACCCACCCCAGACATACCAAGTCAGAATCTCAGGGGCTGAGGCCTAGGAATCTGTCATTTGTCTTTTGAACAAGCTTCCCAAGAGTTTGTGCAGCCAACAGAACCAGTGTTTAGAGTAACTAGTAAGGGCTTTTGAAATGGGTTTGGGAAGAAAACACAACCTCTTTCTTCTCCTGGGGCTGGACTGGATGGGGGAGCGAATGTAATGCAGAAATATGACCTTGTCCCAGTGGCTATAAGAGCTCATTCTGGCTTTGACTGTGGGCAGGCTTGTTTTTTTTTTTTTTTTTTTACTTAGTTTTCAAGTGGCCCTCAAAGGCAAATAAATAGGTCAATCCATTTTGTGAGATTTGCTGTACACTTTGTGCAGCTGAACAAAACCAGAAGTATCTGTCCTGCAGCAATGAAGCAACCAAAACTTATCTTAAAAGTTAGGACGTTCCAGATAACTCCCCAGTTTATGCATTTTGCCCTTAGTCTCTCTCTGGCCATTGCCTTTATCAGCCAAACGTCTTCTCTGAAGTTGCTGTGTGAAAAAGAGCCCTGGCTGAAGCGGTCAGGGCTCAGATGGCCTCGCTTCAGTAGTGAAGTACAATTTCTTAAATATGTGGACAGTCCCTGGGGATGGGGGAATTCTCTCTTCATCTGTAATAGAAATTTCTGGGTATATTTGGGTAGATGTTTGACCTTTTTTGTAAGTATGCTCATAGCTAGTAATCATCTATAGAAATACCTGTCTGAATAAGACATTTCAATCATCTGATTGCATTCCACAAACAATTATTGAGCACCTACTACTTCTCAGACACTGGCTCAAGTTTAAAACGCATGGGGATTACTACAATAAGGAGACTAATAATATTACACATGTGACATCTATGCTGGCAGATTTTTTACTTAGGAGAAGGTGTTAGGTTTATGAATTATCCTTTTGCTGAACCCAGTGAAATTAAGGGAAACTCTAAGGGAAGTGATAAAGTAACAAAAGAACAATTAGTAACATTGGTAAAGCACATTAGAAAGAAACAGCAGTCCTTGTATTTCAGTATAGCATGAAACGATGCAAGGCTCATCTTTAATTAATAACTGGGAATTGATGCAGTAAACTGGCCTCCTCCCTCTACTGTTATTTTTAATAAAACAGCATTTGTTTCAAACACAGGCCTCTGGGAGTCTCCCAGAATGAAAGCATTTAAACCTCAGTTTACGCCTTCCTTAAAATGTATCTAATGTTTTCCACCTTCCCTGTTGTAGCAGAATCAGAGCTATTTCTACAAATTTTCAAAAACCATTGCTCCCTGGTGCTCTCAACCCGTCCATCCCCTGCAGCCCTGGGGCTTAAAGCGGTACCAGGTGCCATCTGCCCGCCCAGCCCACCTTCCCTCAAACCGACACAGTCTTATCGCAGCCCCGCCTCCCCGCTCGCCTCCCCCTCTCTCAGAGTGCTCTAAAATATTCCACACCCCCTAAATGTTTTCACTTTCCCCTCTCCCGGTCCCTTCAGCTCCCCAGTCAGCGCTCTCCAACAGTGTCTCCCAAAGGGCAGGGGTGCTCTTAACTTCCATACATCATGGTCACAGGCTCAGTCCTCACCTTTACTGACCTTTCTTTAGACTCTGGCTTTATCACCTGGTTTTAGGAAACCCTAATCCATGTCCATATTGTATCACTGATCAGCACTATTTCTAGGATACAGTGAACAGGATAATCCCTTCTTGTAGATCCGAAGGCATTGAGAGAGGTGCTGAAGCTCACACGCATGTCCCCAGGAACACCTCTCCTCTCTGAAATGCTCTTCGTGTGTCGGTTTGCTATGTCAATGGGAGTGTGCCTAGGAAATCCCCTCCAATGTAAGCATTCCCTGGGGCTGTGCATCCACCACTTTCCAGATCACTTATTTCCTTAGTTATCGCAAGTCCTTTGTGATTTCAAATACCACTCTGCTGTGGATGAATCCCCAGTACCCATCTAGCTCTGTACTCAACAGAAGTCTAGACCTACAATTTCATGTAGACAGGCCAACGTCACTTCAAACTTCTCATGACCACAAACAATCGCATTATCTTCCCCCTTCCTCCTGTGTGCTTCTGCTACCTAAGTGCATGGTCTCCAGGTCATCTTGGAACTCCCTCCCTCCCTTTCCCTTGGCTTCTGCAGTCCTGCCCACACTCTGAGGAAGTCGCTCCTGCATCAGCACATTGTCTTCTGCCAGATTCGCGCAGCCACTATTCCAACTCAGTGCGCCCTCGCCTTCCTGGCTGCCTGCAGTTCTCAGCTTTAAACTGTGCTCAGGGAGTCATCCCCCCAAAGCAGTGTCTCGCCCCATCAATTAACTGCTCACAAACATGTGGTGGCTCTCTGCTGCATGGGAACAAAGTTGAAAATCCATAGTTTGGCATTCAGGGTCCTCCACCATGGAGGCCATGCCAAGCATTTGATCTCTGTCTCCACGAGCACTCCCTGGACTCTGCCCCATGCTCCAGAGGAAACTGCATGGGCACTTTCCAAGTGCATGTGTTGTAGTCTTACCCTCCTTTCAGAGGCCATCTCAGAGGCTGTCTCCTCCAGGAAGCCTTCCATGCCTCCTTCAATAGGGTGATTTATTTATATATCTATCTGTTATACTAAAGATTAATTTCATGAGAGGAAAGGAAGGGAGAGAAATTTAAGACATACAGTATTCCTCTTTTCTGCAAAATTTTCTGTCACCAAGAAAACTTCACTAAGTAAAACACATTTGCCCAGGCAGAGCAGGCAAAGATTAAATTAACAATGATTCACCCCTTCCAGTTGACATGGGGAGTTTCACTATGTGTGGGGCACTTTGGTACATTGTTTCACCAAATCTTCACAAAAATCCTGAGTCATACCATCTTGATTTGTGCCAGCCAGAAAATCAAAGTGCCAGGTGATTGGTAACTTTTGTTCATCCTAAGTAGGGAGACCAGGATTCAAATCTGTGTTGATGACCTGCAAGCTTGGATTCCTGTCATCTTCAACCACCCTTTTTTGTCTTCTGAGACCTGCGCTCCCCTGACTTACACAGACTTGCCACAAATCTAGACTTACACAGCAAGAAAGGGCAAAGAGCATTGTCATCTGAGGTCTCCAGATTGTTCCTGTCTTCCACTAGTCATGATTGCCAAATAGGATTAAAAAATAAAACCTCAAACCCTTTAAGCAAAACTTTCCTGTTTCTGTCTAACACAAAAATCATGGAGAGTAAAGGAGATGTTTTGTGCACCATGACGAAGGAGCATTGTTACTACCATCATCATTATTTACCAGTGATGGTTTCCTTTCTTCTCAAGTTTGAATCTGAAGCATTAACTTCCCGTTGGCCCAGGAGGAGGATACCATGGTGTTTCATTGTTCCCCTCATTCACGGGACTGCAGTCCCACCGCTGGAGCCCAGAAGTCAGGGGGAAACAGGTAAGGGGTGGGGTAGAAGAAGGGCACAGGAAGACCCTGCAACTAGCTTTCCCCTTATCTTATAACAGACAGCTCTCCATAGCCAGCTATACTTTCACAACTTTATTACTTTTTTTCTTTATTGATTTTAGAGAAAGAGAAAGGGCGCAGGAGAGAGAGATAGAAACATCGATGAGAGAGAACATCAATTGGCCGCCTCCTGCATGCCCCCCACTGGAGATCGGGTCCACAACCTGGGCATGTGCCCTGACCGGGAAGTGAACTGGCGACCTCTTGGTGCATGTGTCGATGCTCAACCACTGAGCCACACTGGCCAGGTTCAAAACCTTATTAAAGACAGAAAAGCAAATGTATCCTAAGTGTCCAGCTCACTGGAATTTTACAATGTGAACTCATCTGTGAAACCCATACCCAGATGGAGAAAACAATCTATTATCAGGACCCTGGATGCCCCCTCAGGTTCCATTTCGGTCAGATGCTCCCTTCTCCAAAAGGCGACCCCTCTCCCTAACTAGCTACTATGGCTAACGAGCTGGCTACAGTGTAAACTAGCCCTTTGACTGAGCTGGCCGGGGAAGCATGTGTTCTTCGAGAAGCCTTTCTGGCAGCAATTGCCATTTCAAAGAAGGGGGAAAAAAGTGTGTGTGAGGGAGTAATTTTGTGTGTAGGAGAAAAGTGTTTCTAATTTCCAATCCTGAAAATGTGCGGGGAAGAAGGAAGATGTGAAGGAGGGAAATAAGTCAGTAAATGCAGTCTCGTTCTGTTTCCCCCATTAGGAGCTGGAAGGAGGCCAGCGACATGCCATTTTGAGAAAGGGAGTGAACAGAATCGCCTTCTCTGCCTGCCTCAGCCTGGGCCAGGGCAGGTCGGCTCCTATTCCCATAGCCTTCAAACATGTGGAGAGGTCGATGGTTATTATTTAATAGCACTGTGTACACTAGAAGCCTGATATTGTATTGAACATATGGTTTTGATTCTTTTTTTTTTTTTTTATGTTTTAAGCAGTGAGCAAGATGGAGAGTGTCACAAGCCTAACTCCAGGATTTGCTGGGTTCCAAGCTGTAACTGGAAACTAACTCCCATGCCGGTCCCCCCCCCTCCGCTTTAGCAGCTTCGGGGGGCCGGGGGGAACTACGGAGGGCCATGGACTAAAACCCAACTGTCCAGACAGCTCCAGGAGAGGGGCTCTGACAAAGCACACAGGCCTTGTCGCTTCTCCGGGGCTTTCTGCACTAATAGTCAAGCTGGAAGGAAGAGATCAGAACATCAAATAAAAATTCACAGATGCAGAACAATTAACTCCAGACACCACTTCTATCTGGGTACGGGGACTGACGTTACCTTGGGTGCCCACAGTGTTTTAGACGGCAGTACTCTCCAACTTCACATCTTGGGTCACTGGCCACCAATGCTTCCAAAAATTACCACTCCTCTCAATTCCCTTTTCTAATCCATTATTTAGTGTGGTCTGGGTCATATGACATACATTTTACCTTGAGCATGAAAAAAAATTCATGCTTCCTAGTGGTCAGCTAGAAAATGTGTAGTTTTAGTTAGAAAGGGCAAATTTTCAGCATGTCAAGGAATGCTGGCTGGGGTTTATAAGACATTAGTAAAACTAGTAGTAAGGGGGGGGCAGAGTTTGTGATAGAGCTGGGGCTTGGGGATCTTTGGGTTAAATATCAACCTGGGAATTTTCCTAAGAAAAACTGGAGGACTTGTCTCAGCTCAAGTTTGCAAGCCTTAGAACAGGCTTTCTCCGGTTTTCTCGAGATAAAAACCTGGCCAGCTAGTCGGGAAACGGTTTACCGGCCCTTCCTTTGTTTGCTCAGGGTGTCCTGAGTAGGCCCTGAAGGAACCGAGGGAGAAAATCCTTCCTGGTTTGTCCCCCTCCGCGGACGGAGGCAGGCCAGTGCAGCCTGCTGTTGACTGGAGCTGGGATTAATTAGTTCCTTCCATGACCTTGGCATCTACCAATGGCAGAGCGTGTCTCTGAGCTGCTGGGGACTGTGCTGAGAGCCACAGAGAAGCCACCACTGAAATGTCACCAAACACAAAACAAAAGAAAACCCAAAACATGCAATTTACCTCTGAAAACTGTCTTAGCGTGGTATCCAAATTGTGTGAATACCTACTTATCTATCATTTATCTCTTTACCTATCTATATCTGTATACATGCTAATCTATATCTGTAACTATCTGTGTGCATATATATCTAAATGTCTGTCTCTATCTATATATATAAATATTAATCTACATCTATAACCATCTATATCTAAATCTAAATCTATGTATCTACATCTGTATATATGAATCTATATCTAGAGCCATCTACGTGTGTGTGCGTGTATGTGTCTGTATATAGCTATCAATTATCCTATTGGCAGTTTTACAAGTCAATGCCCAGCATCTTGCCAAAGATTTTCAGAGGTGCCTAGAGCCCACCGTTGGAAATGAAGACACTTTTAAAGAATCCCATACAGTTTGGGAAGATGTCTGTCTCCCCACCTACCACCACCCATCAGCTTCCCCCTGCACCCCCAAACACACACACATTGTACTCAGGTCTAAACAGAGCTGAGGGAGAGCGAAGACCCCACCCCTGTCTCTAATACAGCCAGTTCCAGGGATGAGTATGAGAGTGACACGGTCAACAATGTGACAACACTGCCAGAAAAACTCTGGGCCTTGGGCTGCTTAGTGGAAGGTATTACATCAGGAAGGTGCCAACTGCTCCTATCGGAGCAGGCTGGTTGCTATCTTTGGATATGTGAGGGTTCACCTGCCCGAGAGGCATCTGACTGGCTGAGAGTCACTTCAAAGGCCCGAACAAGGGCTGAGGAGTAGAGGTCATGGGCAATCACATTTCATTTCAACACAAGGAAGAATTTTATAATAAAATGCTATGGTTATAGGTGTTCTGGGTGGCGACTGTCCAGTCAATAGAGGTGGTCAGGCGGCGATTAGAAAGTGCTGACAAGGTCAGGTAGGCACAGGGTGAACCCGAACGGGGCTGCTCCGACTCCTTCCGACTTGGGATTCCCTTCTGGTTTTCATCTTATGCTTG
This sequence comes from Molossus molossus, assembly GCF_014108415.1. Taxonomy (NCBI): domain Eukaryota; kingdom Metazoa; phylum Chordata; class Mammalia; order Chiroptera; family Molossidae; genus Molossus; species Molossus molossus. Next base: position 47,764,217 of record NW_023425403.1, on the reverse strand, counting down.
GGGTTTTCTTTTCACTTTATGTTTATTGTTGACACTATTACAGATGTCTCCATTCCCCCCCCCTCCCATTTGCTCACCTCCAGCCAGCTCCTGCCCCCTACCCCCAGGCCATCACCTCACTGTGGTATATTTGTAAGTGTTGTTGGTGGTGGATCTCAAAAGGGAGGGGCTGTCAGAACCCCGCATAGTGTGAAAAGTTCCTCCCAGGCTCTGGTGCGTCTCCCCCCAGCTCACCCCTGTTCTGACACCTGAGCACCGGGAGGAACAAAGAAGTCATGGGAGTAGCAGGTCATGGGCAGGAAAGAGTTAAGAAGACCTAAGCTCGCAGGTCCCAGCAGCCCCAGAGGCAGTCAGTCCCTTTGATCCTGCCTCTTAATTGCAGCCTAGTTGCAACAGGGAACTTTAAAGAAAAGAAACTGGGAAACTCTAGAGATAGGGTTTGTTTGTTTCCTGAGGGGATGGTCTTTGTGATGGCTGCCAGGAAGCTGATACTTTAGGGTTCAAATGATAGGCTTCCTAAGGAAACAAATAAATAATCCTTTTTATCAGCTAAGAGGCAGGTGTGAATAGAACCCCAGAAAACACAGGGTATCTATGTATGCCATTCAGTAGGGATGCCAGGCACAGCCCTGGCACAGAGGACAGAACCTGGGGAAAGAGACCCTGGGTTAGTTCAGGAGCCTGCAGGGCAAGAAAGAGAGGCTGCAGGGAGAGGACAGCCGGTCAGGGAGCAGCCCCATGCCCTGGTGGAGGATAGGGGAGAGGGGAAGAGAAAACAGCACTGCACCTGAACAGGTAAGTCCATGGAGAAGACAAGGGATTTCTAAGAATTCTCACAGAGGGTAGCAAAGCCACAATGCAAACCATCTCACTTTTGTACAGGACTCACAGTGGATAATGAGCTTTTGCATACACTATCTATTTAAGGTATCTATCAGGTACTTTCCATACCAAGTTCCTTAAGCTCCTCCCAGCATGCACTGCGTGCACACAAGTAGGGGATTAAGAGTACAGTACGGGAAAGGCCAGCCAATCACAATGGCGGTGATGCTCTAGCTATCCCTGGCGACTTACCAAGTCCCTTTGTGAGAAGGAACTCCTAGCTAGAACTGAACTCATGCCTGCACTGTATGCCAGTAATTGCTTGTTTGTGTTCTGTTTAACTATTTAGTGAATTCTGCTAACAGTGTGTACAAAGGCAGGAGAAGGTTTTCTGAAGCAAACCCCTTTTGTGTTGCGACCCCCACATAGCATGACTGGAAAAGGTCTGGAAGCTTAGGGACCACCAGCTAGGGTTTCACCTCTTGCTCTGTCGCTTGGTCATGTCTGACCCTGATAGGTAACTCAGCCTCTTTGGACTTGATTTTCTTTGTAAAAGGTTGAACTCAGTTGATGTACCTCACGCTCTCAGCAGAGGGCTTGGCATCCAGTAGGCATGCGATAAACACACTTGTTCCCTTTCGTTCTTAAAAGGTTATTTGTAAATTAAAAATGCATAAAATACTGGCCATCTGGGTGTGGACTAAGTGGGCATCTGGTCAGAGAAGACTTCCTTTAAATCAGTTTAGGTGGACTCCTGGCTCAGGGACAGAGGGGGCCATGTGGGGGACATTGAGAAAAAATGAAGGACCCAGAGAGGGAAGACAGACACAAAACAAGACGTAAGACATCACCATGTCTTCACGGGGCAAGACCTGAAAACTAGCATTTTTATACAAATTCCATTTTAACTGCACCTATCACTTCCTCCATACTCTTCCTGTTCTTCGGAGAGAGTGAGGGGGAACAGCGTTATCTACATCTCAAGGGAAACATGAGTTTGTCCAAGTTCCCTGACCTACCCCACCGAGGGTGTGGGCTGAAGTAGGCACGTCAGACTTGCAGGCTCCAGTTCTGACCACTGTCTAGAGAAAAAAACAATCTAAAGCTGATTTTGAACACATGTATTTCGTAGGGGAAAAAATATATATCTCTGGCACAGACATGTAAACAAACACACTAGCTTTCTCTGGAGGCAGTTAGCAAATCTCTTGAGGAATTGGTGAGAGTGTGTGTCCACAAAGACAACCACCGCAGCCACGGGGAGACACCACAGACTGGCCGTCTGCAGCCACGGGCTGAGTCCCTCCCTCCGTGCCTGCGACTGCAGCGGCTCCGGTGCAAGGGTGCAAGGCGCGTGGGGTAAGTGAGCTCAGCTGAGCTCCACTCCCAGCCTGAGCAGCCTGAAAAGGCCCACTGGGTTGAGAAGGTAGGTCCTGGCCCCCTGCCCGATGGAGCACGCCTTTCAAACCACCTCCAACCCAGTGGGCGGCCACTGTCCACATTTATACTGGCAAAGCCACCGCTGTGTCCTAGAACCTCGTGGATGAGCCGCACCTCCACCATCAGGGAGCTTACTGGACATGCCGAACCTTGCCCGGCTGCAGAGCTACTGAATCGGAATTTACATTTTTAATGAGGTCCCCAAGTGATTCCCTCTGCACATGCAGGTCGGAGAAGCGCTGCTCTGGGTTAGTCCCTGCAGGTCTCTGGTGTGAAGGCTTCAATGGACCGCACACGGTGAGCACGTCTCATTTCTGCAGAGTAGTCTTTATGGCTGGGTTCCGTGCAGGCCCTAGATCCAGGAATAAATGAACCTGCGGGTCTTGGAGAATAGGATGGCCCGTGTCCAGTTATATCTCCAATCACCCTAACTAATAGCACCTTCAAAATGCAGATTTTGAAATATTGCTGTAGAAGTCTTGATAACCACTGTTTTAAAATACTTTCTTCTGGGTCCTGGCCAGTCTTGCTCAGTGGTTAGAGCCTCAGCTGGCATACAAAAAAAAAAAAAATCTTCGGGTGAGGATTAACAACAACAATAAAAAATGATTTCTTTTGGTTCTTAGTGAAGATTTACTATTTAAAAAGTAAATAGTGTATGTAAGATACAGCTATGAAGCTCTTATCTGGCAAACATTCTGTGTCTCTTACAATACATGCTGCGTAACAGTCTTGGTTGCTCAGATTTTGGTTGACAGTTTTGCTCCTGTGTGGGTATTTGTTTTCCTGATTCGTGCTAGTTCATAGTCTCTTCTAGGCCCAGCAGTCATTCCCCAAGGCTCATCCTTGGTCATCCAGCTGTCTCCATTTATGCTCCCTTCTAAGGGGAGGTAGTGAGCACCCAAGGGTTCAACAGTGGCTTCAACACAGGTGTGTCTCAGTTTACATCTGCAGCCTGGTGTCTAAGCTGTTCCCAGTTCCCACAGTCAAATATCTATGGGATGTCCCACTTGGATGACCCCATCATTAAGTAAAAATACCATTACTAGAATTCAGAGTCATCTTCTCCCTCCCTTCCCTGACCCCACATTCCCACTAATGGTCCCCTTTTCTATCTACCCCCCATTTTTTGTTAGGGTCCCATCAATAGTTCTCCTGTTAGAATCTCCAATGTCATTTTAACTCTTCTACGTGCCCACTAGCTTCTATTATTTTTCCTTCAAGATAGATGGATTTGCCCTTTCTCCTCCTTCCTTACACTGCCACTTCAATCCAGCTCCTTCCAACATCATGCCTGGAATATTTCAAACGTTTTCTGGCTAGTGGTATCTCTTGTTACAAATTTTCTAAACTCTAACCTTATCTTACGAGCCTTATCTTACTCCTTATAAGGCATTAGATGTGATGTTGCAGGTAATGAATGCAAACTCCTCCACAAGGTCTCCAAGTCTTCCATATTCTGATTTCCTCCACTCTGTCCAACTGTATTTCCTACTGCTGACCAACATCTAATACTGTTCTCCAGAGTCAAGTTCCACTCTGGCTTCTACATCACATCATGCTGTTCCTCCTTCTTAGGATGATCTTCATTTGTCTAATTTGAACACTGTACAATCCAAACTTTTTTGATCATATACCCCTATAAGAAAAATTACTTTTGAGCAAGAATGACCATTGTCAGGCTAGTTACTTATTTATAAATGTTATTCTTGCATAACAATACTAATGTTATATACGTCATCAAACATGCAAGAAAGTTGACATTTTAAAAGGATAAGCTAAATAATTTATAAGATATAAGTTCAACTTTTTCTTTTTCTTACCTAGAGAACGATCTTGCCCTAGACTTGGGGTTTAGATATCCCATTTTAGAAACACTGATCTCTAGACAAAATGGACCCATTCAGAGGTAGAGGAAGTATCTCTTCCTTCATGGAGCCTTATCTGCAACTCCATCCAGCCCAAACAGAGTTCTACCTTCCTGAACTCCCAGAGCACTTACACTTACAAGTAGTAAACTGCTGATATAATATTTGCTTCACTGATACTTTTTAGTTGATTAATTGAAGCTTGCATCTAGGATGCCAGAAATTTATAGATTTTTAAAAAACAATCCAATATCTTAATTAAAAACATTAGTCTTCCCAAAATTGCTTGATTTGGGCTCTACCCCACTCTGCAACATCCATTACAAGGCAATTCCAAGTCAGACTGCAGTGCAGTTTTACTTAGAGGCAGTTTTGAGGACTAGCTCTCCCACTTTTTGGCCAGTGAGATTTTTAACACATAGTTTTAACCTCGCTAAAATTCAGTTTTTATTTACTATCTAAAGTGGGGACAAAAGGGGGATTTTTGTGACCATTGAAAGAGATGATAAGCATAAAACTAAAATGATGTATGATGTAAGACATTACTACTATTATTACACCCTGTATTTATGTATTGTAATGTAAATTATATAAAGTACATCTGAGATTTCTAAAATAATTGACCTCCTACCTCTGCCTTTGGCTTTTATTTCCTCCTGCAAGAGAGTTCTTTTTATTTTCTCAATTTTATTTGCTCGGGTGATAACATAGTGTCGCCTGCCTGTTGAATTCAGAGGTATGACTGGACTTGAGTTTAAATCCTGGTTCTGCCAAGTATTGGCTGTAGAATCGTAGGTGTATTACAGAACCGTTCACAATTCTCTTTGCTTATTGGCCAACATCAACTTTGTGAGGATCACATTAACTTCATGGGGTTCTTCTAAGGTTCAAGTTACCTGAGCTATGTAATAACACATGGCACCAAAATATGAATTTCCCCCGGTGCCCTCACCCTGTTAGTGGGCTTAAGAGAACTCAATGAGATGCTCTCACGAGCAAATGAAATATGTTGAATTTGGTTCCATTGTTGACGGAGGTTTCCTCAACCTGCAGGCCACTGTGCCACCATGAGTGAATTTTACATCCTGGAAGCCCCTCCTCGCCACCACGGCCAAGCTCACCTCGCTGCTGTGGACGCGAGGGGCCGTGGAGGGGCCTAGGTTTTGCCCACTCATGCCTCCTGGGCCGAGCTGGGAAATGAAGCCAACCCACCGGTCTTCTCGCTCCGCCTCAGCATCTAGGCTGCCTACTGTACTGCTTATAATGGTCTTGTTGTCCAAGAAAGCATCTGGGGACAGGAGAGTGACACGCATACATGTACCGGGGACATTTATACGTTTTCCCGGTTCTTCAAGTTTAAAGCTAATTCCCCACTGAAAACAATAAATGAAGAGAAGTTTGAAAATCCGATGTATCACTCCTCCAGGAGTGGTCCCTAGCACACCCCAGCCACAGTGCTCTAACTTTAGGCCCCTGGTTTTTCCATCCTCTATTTGAACTATTAATTGAGATAATGTCTGTGAAAGCCCTTTGTAAAAAGTAAGAACTATACATATGTTAATTATCCCTCTGAAGACACTTGTGCGCTGACCTATTCTTATCTTGTTTTGAAGTATCTTGTTCCCCAGCGATTGTGGATTGCACACTGCTTAGTACCAGGGAGCTGGGGCGTTTTTTCCTGGTTTCCTGCCTTCTCTCTCTGTCTTCTGAGGTGACTGACCACCCCCAAAGCTCTTCTCCAGCAGCCAGCTTGCTGTAAATGATCATAAACCTTAGAAGCTGCCCATCTGTCCCCCAAGACCCAGGGCTGAAAAGAATTCTTTAAGCTTGTTAGTTGCATCCACAGTCTCCTCTCCCAATGCTCCCCAGACTAGGTCCCTCACCTTGCAGCTTGCCTATACCCAGAGAATACATCCGAATTTTCATGTTAGGGTAAGTAAAAAAAAAAAAAAAAAAAAAAAAGAATGTTTTAAAAGGGAAATAGATTTTTTTTTTTAAGTAACTCTGTTTTTAAGGGGGAAAATGGAGGAAAGTTTAATCCTCCAGGGTCAGGAGTCAGGTTTCCTGTAGGGATGGGAAGGATGAGATAATTGCATTAGGGTCTCCCCAGCAGCCCGAGGCTTGGGAGTGTGGGAGAGGGCCTGGGATTTCCTTTTGTTGACTGGTGGTTAAGGGTTTGTAGGTGATGTGCCCATGTTCTCCAGTCACCTTGGGGCTAATCTCAGCTTGCTGAACCTGGTGATTGCTCTCAGCTGTCTTATATCTGGGATTTTTGAGGAGACATCGTTCTCATATGTCGACTGTTCATCTTATATCTTTGTATGTTATTTAAACAGCATTTATGACGAGGAATATCATGGAGGTGAAGAAAGTACATATAGATGTTTAAAACTCGAAATTTCTTCTCTTTTTCTCCTCCAAACCCCAAAACTCTCTGAAGCCTACAATTAGTGCCTGATTGTTATCAGTGTTAAATTAACATTAGTCAGCAAAGTTATTATTAAAGTCTTTGAAACTTACAATTTTTCATCTCTTCTTTTTGTCCTTCATTTTGCACATACAAAGGTATTGGGTGATTGACTTGTTCTAACCGAGCAGCAGAAGCCAGACAACTCTAGAGGTGTTTAATAAACACTTGTCGACTGATTGATGGGATATACAGACCTAGGATCTCCTAGACAATGCATTCTTTGTCAGACCACTGAGGCAAATCCGTGATCCACTTTTATTCCCAAGAGTTTGTGCCATATTGACGAGAGCACGGCAGCTGAAAACTGGTCCATCAAGTCTGTAACTCAGGTTCACAAAAGAAACCCTAGGGCCTTACCTTTCGCAGGTATTTTCACTCTTAGCAGCAGAAGTAGGACTAGCTAGCCTCAGCTGACCAAGCGGAGCACAGGAGGCACAGGCCTGATGCAGACCCAGCCATGGTTCCGCCACGAGCCGTCAAGAACTCCTTACTACAAAGACTACCACAGCTGCACCTCACAGTTTGTAGCATTCAAAACCAAACACTGAGCTGAGTCAAGAGCAGAAAAACAGCATTGCAACTGATCTACAAAGCCCACCTAAGACTTCCTGCCTCATTCTTCAGAGAGAAATCGAAGCTCAAAACCCCAAGTTTTCTGCTCCACACATCTGTGGACAAACAAGCCCAGCAGGTTCAGGCGACCATTCCAGAAAAGAATACCTGGGCACAGGCCACCTTCCCTCTCTCTGCAGCCATTTCCTCACTGTCCTCGCCCGGCCTTCAGGTTGGACCTCATGCAGGTTTTGTGAAATGAGCTGAGCGACCTTTGCTCTGTTCGGCTCTGCCCTGGGGTTCCGTGCTCACCGGGCCTCACTGCGGACCTACAGCGTTCCTTTGACTTTGCTACTCGCTGAGGGTGATGGCTCATACCTCCCTGCTTCCATGATGCCCTTCACCTCCACCACCCACCTGCTTTCCAGAGTTGCCAGGATTCTCTGCCTGACATGACAGTAGGAACTATTTCTGACCCTGCCAGCTCCCAGGTGCAGTTGTACCTGGAGATCTGAGAGGCCCCCGGACTACGTTTTCAACAATCAACCTGCCCGGCAGGTTGTACCAATGTTTTTCTGAATCAGAATCCTCTACCCCCTTGCAATGTTAGCAACCCACTTCCACGTTCATAATAGGTTTGTCATTTTGGAAAATGTAAACAAATCAATATGCCTTCCTTCCCATCTTCTCTTGCTATCAGTAAGAAAGGGCAGGAAGAAGAGAAAACGCATGCTACATGGATCCTAGTCAGTCTACCATAAGGAATTCTCTTAAGCTCAATATCCAAATTCTCTTCTCCTGATTCTGCTTGGAATCTTGAGTACCTGATCTTGAATTTCTGTGACACTCCCTGAGCTCAGGACTGGCTGGTAGCCATGTGATATTGATTTGTTTTCACCATAGCAACAGCAAATTACAACAACTAGCAGACAGCCGGGCTGTTAACCAGTAAAGCTGCATAACCAGTATATTTTGCAAGTGTATTTTTCTCCTTTTCTCTTATTTGCTCTCTTCTTCACTTTACTTTCACAAATTTAATGCAAAAGTCAAAGCAAAAAAATAGCACTACATGCTCTGGGGCACCGCAAGGCCTACGTCTGAAACAGCCTGGTCTGCACAGCTTCTCATATATTACATTAGATCGATGGAGAAGATGCAGAGGGCAAAGCTCTGATTTCCTTGGAAATTTTATCTGTTGGGCTAAGGATAAATATCCCTAAAAATTTACATGAGCACAAAGTAGAGGGAAGGATTTTGTATAGATGACTATATATTTTAATACCCTAAGACATTTGTCAACAATCTCATTAGTACAAGGTTTTTATCCCTTTGTGCTTTAAATAGCTCATTGTGCCACGAGACAAACAACTTTCTTTTTTGTTGGTACAAAGTCAAGGCCTCTCAAAATGCTATGATTATGAGGCTAAGTGTAGCAAGCATTATTCAATTTATTAAGAGATAAAAAAAAAAAAATTGAGGTAGGTGCCTGCTCAAGGCTTCATAAGCATTTCCAAAGAGGATGCAAACTAGAACCGGAACTCCTGAGAAGTCCAGTCTGTTCGAAAGGAAATTCCTTCCTCAAGGGCTCCTTATTAGTAACTAACCTTCCCCTGATATCTACAACCAAGGGTGCCACCTGTGACATGGGTTCACAGCCTGTAGTACTGGGCTGCCCTGCCTTTGGCCCTTTCTGCACTAGGACTTGGTGCTCTTTATATGGAAGCAGCTATTTCCACCATCACGACTAGCTGTGAGCTTGGTGGCATGACCTGGGTCCTAGAGAGTGGCTCCGGGGGAAGTGGGAATGGGGCCACAGGGGCTGTCCACCCAGGTGGCAGTGTGGGCTGCCCCAAAGAGAAGTTGGGCCTTGTTCTGCTCCCCGCTGTTTTATTGCCAATGCGGCCAGAGCCCCGCTGAGAACCTGCTCTGACCGACCCACTGATACAAGGCAGGTAGGAGAAGGTGTCCTATTTATGCGGGAGGACCGTTGGGGCTTACAAAGGACGGGCTACGCTCTGAAGACATAACTCAAGACCTGCCAACTGAGAGTTAGAACGTTCCTGGCCAGAATGTAAAGAAAGACTCCTCTCCACGAGCCTGAATAAAAGAACACACAGCAGAAATAGTTGGGAGATGACGTCAGAAGTTCTGGGCTAGTGTCCTGCACTTCTCCTTGGAAGTAAAAACAGTGGGTCTGGGCGCATCTACGTGGCGTTGCCCGGAATCAGAGGGGTCCTACTTCCACCGTTCCTCACAAAGCAGGCAGGGCACGGGAGAAACTTCATCTTCCCGAAAGATTGTAAGAATGCCCTCCTTTTTTATTACTTCATCATCTCCCCAAACGCACATATTACTTGATTAACAAATATCTTTCCATTTCACCGTTGTCTTTTAAAAGGATAGTAATGTTTCACTCACTGTGGTGGTGGGCAGGCAAATCAGATTTTTTTTCCTTCGCTTCAATGCTTGCTAACTATTCTAAAAATGTTACACATTTATTGTAAACACATGCTTCCGAGGCCTAACAAAAAAGCACAGTTTCCTCATGCCTGGCAGAAATTTAAAACGGAAAAGGGCAGAAAGAATTCTCTAACAAATACATCCTTCCCTTCTCTTGGGCCAAGTGTGTTATAAATAAATCTTCTCCATCATTTCTCAGGGCTGCTTCTCGGCAAGAAAGTTGATCCGGTTGGACACAGTGAATACACGGCTTTAAAAGCTGGCCTGCCCTCATTCAATTATTCTGCTGGCTGTGTGTTCTCATTAAAAATGCATCAAGATCAGATAATTGCAGTAAGCATTATTAACCCAGCTTTACTTTTGAATATAATGTTCCACTTTTAAGCTGGAGACAAAGGCTCCGACATGCCAGGAAAAGAAATGTAAACATTGAACTACAGTATTGAAAACTTGTCAGAAACCTGCCTCTTACTAGCTTGTTACAAATGTGCTTTTTAAACCCAATTACAGCAGTGGCATTATCGAGCTAGGTCGGTCCCTAATTTCTAATACATACATATATTTGGGGGCTAAACATTCAATCGATGATTATTAAGGATTTTCCCCCCTTAATTACAAGTCTGCTTTCACATACGAGGATCCCTGTAAACTTTATTTATTCAGGAACTAACTATGGCAGTATGAACATTTCCTGTAGCAACAACAACAAAAAGAAGGCTCCCAAGGACTCAAATTGTTGTCGAATAATAAACGGATCCAGCCTTTGAACAGAAACTCGTTTTATGCCGCACTCCCAAACAGGCAGCACAGATCCAAGCTTTGCCATTTCTTTTTCTGAGATCAAAATGTTACGTAAAACTCCAGGGTCCCCTGCAAGTATTACGTTTGGATTAGTGGGATCCAGTTTCCCTGGCTCCCTGAAGCCACACACATGGAATGCAGCATACTGCAGCAAACTCTTTAAACATTCAAAAAAAAAAAAAAAGAAGAAGAAGAGGAAGAAGAAGAGGTGGGGGTGGGAGGTGATTCTCCTACCTTGTTTAGCTCTGCCTCTCCTTCCCTTTTACAGTAATCCCAGAAACATCTGGCAGAATCAAAGGGCCCAGGCTTCTCCCCTGCATCGTGAGGAAGAAATTTCCATGTAAATAGTTCTCCGGTCGGTCCCTGTTTATTGTACTCTGAGCGCCGTCTGCCTTAGCTGGAAAATTTTGCCTTCAGATGATGAAGCAAAGACAGTCTAAACTCTGTTGCTGTAAGCTGCAGCCCTCCCTCCCGACAAATCCCTCCCAGCCCTGGGCAGCCAATCCCCAGCCAGTTCGTCAGCCCTACTCGCCCGAAACTGGCCCTAATAGGATGACTGACACAGCAACACAGCACTCGCAGTGTGTGAAAACAGTGCATCCATACTGATGAAAGAGGAATTTCCCTCTCAGAAGAAAGCAATCATAGCACCCAGACAAAGTGGCACATAATTGGCAGAGCAGGGAGAGGGGTAGCTGGAGAAAACACCCTTGAAGACAGTCAGCCCTACGCTCCTGGCTGCACTGGGAACACTTTTGAACAGACAAAACTCTGCAGATTCCAAAGAAATCCAGGTTGTGTACCTGAAGCTGAAGTCATCATCCCATTTGAGAGAGCATATGTTTTCAAAAGGAAAAACAATTCAGTGTCTGCCATGGAAATTAATACCTTGCAAAACATTTGCATGTGATTTCCATTCGTGAGGAAGAACGTGTGAGCCCAAGTGAACAAAGTCAAAACATGCCTGTACCCTCACACACAGTTTTCCTGTATAATATCTGTTATTGCAGTGGTTCATTACTATATTCCATATATCGTTCATCTAAGTTTTCAGACCACTGGGGACTTGAAATAGGGAATTCTGAACAATGAAATTGATATCTATACACTACCTTTTTGTGTTCTTGGCAGGCCCTCGTGAGATGATTACGTGGGCCTTAACCTAATCCTAAGGTACCTTAAGTATCATCTGATAAATACTGGGCATTGGCCCATATTGTCATTAGTGAAGCAATGATGACAGGAAGGTGTTTACTGCTGAGCACACACAGCACATGAAGCCCCCTCAGGTGCCACTCCACAAAGGATATTCTGGGCGTGCTGAAGTTCCCTGAGATAAAGAGGAAAGAGAAGTGGAAAGATTAGCAAGGGTTATTGTTCCCACCAGTCAACAGTGCTCCTAATGCTTTGAAAACAACAAAACAAAACACAAAAAAACATATGGCATTGGGAAAGTATAAAAAGCATACATTTTTCTTCCACTAAACATAGCATTTTGAATTTTATAAAACTATGTCATGATTACATGATCAGACCAAAGCGGGAACAAAGCCCCATTCATCTGCAAGTTTGAACCTAATGCACTGTTGTTTAGAAGCAATTGTTTGGTGCATCTATAATGAAGTTATAGTTGGGGTAGGATGCAATGGTTTCTTTTGATTTTGCCAATTCTATTTTAAAAACACAATGTTTCATATGATTTTAGGCTATTTCTTCAACAGAATACCATGCTTTATTCCACTCAAATCTAATGATCTTTTTTATCCCAATGTAAATTCATCATATATCATAACTTGCAAGCTTTTGTCTACTACCATTTTCCTGAAAAGTTAAATGATCTCTGTGATCAAACATTATACTGCATGTAAGTGTATGATCACAGGTTTACGAATCTCTTCATCCTGATTTTCCTGATTCTGACTCTGGAACTAACATTCTCGTCATTTTATTCCTGAAATTTTAGTCATCCTTGACTCATTCTTCTACTTTCATGCAATGAAAGAAAGTTTTGTGGAGTTTTCCTCTTGGCTAGTCCAGAACTCCAACCTGGATGATACCAACGCTAATAAGTCGGCTTCTGTGACTCAAGCCTCCCTACGTTCAAGCTCCCCTGTTACCAGACAGGTTTTCCTGTCATGTAAGGTCATGTTCCTTCCATATTCAAACTCTTTTCTCTATAAAATCTAAATTACAGACTTTCAAGTCCTTTATAATCTGGCCCGCCCCTTTCTACTCAACTTCTTCTACACTGTTTTCCGAAGTGAACTTTCTGATGGAGTCATACATATTTCTCCAGGACCTGGCTCTTGCCTTCCATCCCCACACCTGACTCCCAAGAACTCCACGTAACAAAATCTTACCCAACCTTTAGATATCAGCACGTGTCCTCTTTTTTCTGTTGTGGGTCTCTTGTTCATATTATCTTCCCTTTGATTTTCGTCTCCTTTGAAAGAATTCTGAACTGTTCATTTTACCGGACCACTCTACCCTTAATGATGAGTCGATCTATCTCAAATTGTGTAGTATATTATAATGTTTGTAAAACATCTATACAGTGGCTGGGCATGATAAATGCTTCCTAAATAATGGCTACTGTTTATTGCATTTAGCAAAATGCCATGCACAAACTTGTTGATTTCATGATTCCTATCTCAAGAATTGACATCATACCCATCCAACTGCATAAGCCAAAAACTTGGCAGTCATTATTGACCCTCCTCCTGAAACCATCATAGGAAATCCATTATCAAAGCCTGTCAACTGAAGCACCTAAATATTTTTAAATGTTTTATTTTGCTCCATTTCTACCGATGCAGCTTTGTCTAAGCTATCAGGGTCTTTCACCATGGCTACTGAAGCAGCCTCTTTGCTGGCCTCCTGCATATATTCCTTTGCTGGTCTCCTATATTCAACCCTTTTTCTATATGTTAGCCAGAATAAATATTCAAAACCAGATTTCTGATTATTCCACACTCCTTTGCTTAAAAGCTTTGTTATGTACTGAACTGTGTCCCTGAAAATTCATAGGTCAAAGCCCGTAAGTCTCATTGTGGTGGTACTTGGAGATGGGGCCTTGGGCAGGTAATTAGGCCATGAGGGTGGGGCCCTCATGATGGGATAAGTGCCCTTGTAAGAAAAGATATCAGGCAGAGAAATCATTTCTCTCACAGTCAAGTGAGGACACAGCAAGAAGGCAGTCATGTACAAGCCAGTAAGAAACTCTTCACCATAACCCAATCATGCTGGCCTGCTGATTTCAAACTCCCAGCCTTGAGAACTATAAGCAAATACATTTCTACTGTTTAAGCCATTGGCATTTTATTATGCCAGCTTGAGCTGATTAAACTAACCTTTAAATATCTTTGGGTTGCTCTTTTAGGAAAGAGATCAAAGTCCTCAACATGGCCTACAAAGTCCTGTGCTATTCAGCCACCGCCTACCTGGGTAGCTTACTCACAGGCCATTTCTTCAGGGAAGTCTTCCCTGACCTCCAAGATGACTTCACGAGAAAACTTATTGTTTTCTCTCACAGTCCTTTGCACTCTAGAGCAGAGCTTCTCAAATTTAATGTGCATGCAAATCCCCCAGGGATCTTGTTAAAATGCACATTCTATCTCAGTAGTTCTTGGGTGATACTGAGATTCTGCTTTGCTAACAAGCTCCCAGGTGATGCTGATGCTGCTGGTCCATGGACTACTCTTTGAGGAGCAAGATTTTGTAAACGTTGTTCAATTTATAGCACTTTTCACAGGATATGACAATACATTTATTTGGTTAATTACTTAAGATCTATCTTCTCAACCAGATTGTCATCATCAGAAGTCATCATTGTCTCTCCAGCATTTAACCTGACATGTACCTGGCACACAAGAGGAGATGCTCAACAATAAATGTGTGTTGAATTAATGAAATGCTCAGTGCAACATACTGCGGATTCAAGATGGACCTTTTGTTTATTCTCTTCTTTCTCCTTCTTCTCTTCCTTTCTCCTTCCTTCTTTTTCTTTTTGTCCTTCTTTCTTTATCTCAACATTGAAAGTCTTATAACTCTGGAAAGAAAGTTAAGTTTATTGAAGTCATGATACACTAAATAGGAAGGAAATGGCTGAGAAATCAAACATAGAACAAGTGTCTAGCAGATGAAAAACTACATCAAAATAAAGGAGGTGGCCAGAAGCATTCAAACAAAAGACAATACTTTTGGTTTTGTCCAGTAGAAATTGTCAATTATATTCTACAGGTTTATGAATTCAAGATCTATAACTTCATCTCTTTCTCTTGACCTCTAGGCCCAATTTTTCACTGAAATGTGTCAGAGATAACTAATTTTCACCTTGCCCCAAACTAAAATCATTTTTTATTCTATTGAATTATATTTCTCTTATGTTTCCCTGCCTCTTTCTCACTACCAACATTCAAATATTCCCAAGTTTCATAAATTCCTAGATCACAAAGCCAGCCAAACCTTTCCATCCTCACCGCTGTGTCCCTGATTCAAGTCCCCACCATTATTTGTTTCTTCTTTTTGTCTCTTCTTCACTTCTTGCCTCCAATCTTGCCTTAACTTCTCACTCTATCCACTATACCACAGCCAAACTGATATTTTAAAAATACAAGTCTTATAATGCTATTATGTGCATAAAATGGCTCCCCATTATCTTCAGGATGAACTCCTAGACTAATTCTCAAATATATTTCCTCAATAATACTCTTGAACTCACTTTCATCCCACTTCACCCTACTTCACATCGGTATTAAAACTGATTTTAATCTGTAGTATGTGTTATGCCCTTTATAATTTAGAGTATAGATTCCTTCTGTATAAAACATCTTTTATTCCTTTTATACCCATCTAACATCTTCCATCAGACAGTAAATGCACACACCACCTCTTGCAGGAAGTCTTCCCTGACCACCATGACTTTCCTGGCACCTTGACATTTTATTCATTATAGCAATTATCACAGTCTATTGTAAATATGTCTTACTTGTTTATGTACCTCACCAATCTCTGTGAGAGAAGTGACCATGTCTTTCTTGCTCATCAGCTTATCCCCAATACCTAGAACATGTAGTGATATAATACCTAAATAGTTGTTGAATGGTTAAACAGATAACTTGAAAATAGAACTAGTAATAAAATGGCAAAGACAAATGCAGGGCTCAAGCAAAAAATTGATAGTTAAGCCATAGAGACAATGAATTTTATAGACACACACACACACTAGACTACAGAAGGGTATAGTTGTTGAATGGTTAAACAGATAACTTGAAAATAGAACCAGTAATAAAATGGCAAAGACAAATGCACAGCTCAAGCAAAAAATTGATAGTTAAGCCATAGAGACAATGAATTTTATAGACACACACACACACACACACACACACACACACACACACTAGACTACAGAAGGGTATACCAAAGTTGGAAAGCTTATAGGCAAGAGGAAAGTTAAAAATTAATCTCTGATGATGTCTAAAATGAAGGTGATTTACATAGAAACAAAGTTTTCCTTCAAGTAGAAAGTGATAGTGTCCTAGAATAGATGGAAGTATAGCCTTTCTAGAAGAGATGGCTAGAAAGCAAAAGAAGGTTGTTTACAGCAAGAGAGAAGTGAGACAGGAAGGCAAGTTGCAGGTGGCATTGGCCTCCAACAATTCAGTCTTAGGGTGCATTTCTCTCTCAACATATTTCTAGCCTATACTTACCCACTTAGTCCTTTAGTATATGCTGTTTTTTTTAAATTTTCCCCTAGTTGTTTTCTGTATAAAACCTATTGCAAGTCCCTTGAAGGCAGAGACCATGCATTAAGGTCTTTTTGGGTCCTCCAAAAAGTGCCTTGCATAGAGCCTTGCATAGAGCAGTGCTGAATTAATTTTGGTTGATGAATTTTATTTAGGATTCTGGAGAAAATCTGCATCCTGTAAAAGAGACTGGCAATTTTTTTTTTTTTTTTTTAATGTGTGGTTATTGAAAATGCAGCAGGGAAGAGAAAATTGGCTTTATAATTGTCAGAAAAAAGTTATAGTGTTTTCAATGGAATTTATCACAAAAAAGGTTTTTAAATTTTCTCTGTAGGTCTAGGGCAGAAGACTCTGGGAAAAATTAGGTCCAACATTTCTGGGTTAAGGAGAATGGAATGAAATAAAGTGCATAAAGCATATGAATGAAATAATGTCTGGGAAATACTTTGCATAGAACATGGCACATAAACGCTCAGTGTATGTCAGCTACTACTATGACTGCTAGCGTTATCATCATCAACCTCACCATCATTCGTAGATTCTAGAATTCTGGTGAGATTTCACTGAAGAGTGATTACTACTATGTCAAAACAGTGATAATGGACTAAAGTAGAGATTTCCACACTTTCTTGGTTTGTGGCACTCTTGATGTTCCATCTTTGTTTTCACTGTGTTCTTAGGCCAAAAGAAGTAATTGTTCTATTTATTAAAGAATTGGGTTCTAACAACTTAGTATTTATGTTTTAACAACTTAGCAACTGTTTGAGAAGTTAATATAAAATGTTTGAAAGAAAAAAAATATTTTTATTTCATTCTAAATAGCCCTAACTAGTTATTAATAGATTGTGAGTGCCTACTGGGCACTGTATACAATTGTCAAAGCTCGAAATCAGAACCACTGTTCTTGCCTGCTTCACGCTGACTTTCATGGAGCACGCGCTTTTCATCTTAGCAACTGCTGAAAGTCCACCTTTGCAAAGATATACTATTGAAAGGAATGTAGTGTGGTTCTAACTCTGAAACTGAGTTACCTCAAATTAATAGTTTTCACAGTGTCTGACAAATGTGAACATTGCTGTGTTTCTCCTGGAAATATGAAATGTCCCATGGAATCTTTGTGAATTCACTGCAGTTTCCCAGGGTGACACATAGCACAGTTTGGGAACTATGACCCTAAGGCGAGGGTCCCAACAGGTTGGTCAACCTCAACTTACCCCATTGTTCTTTCTGGTGCAATGGCTTCTCTCCTGTCCTGAGGCCCAAGGGCATTTGCAATTGCAGAGATCAGGTCAGAGGTTCCCTGACATGCCCAGCCCTGACACTGAGGTCATTTGAAAAGAAGATTCTGAGATATGGATGAAGTTTATGGACCTTAAGAATTTCAGATGTTTGTGGGCCAAAGGAGAAGAACATGAAGAGACGAAGAGGATTCTTATGCTTCCCACCGTTCATGGGAGGGGAACTTGCAAGTGACCATTTGCCTTTCAAAATGGTGAATTCTGATAATAAGTGCAAAGAGGAAGGAAGGAGTCTTTTCCTATGATTCTTCTCATTAAGATCACACTTACATTTTGTAGCTCATCCCCACTGGTGTTATAGGCTAATTGGAAGATGATCACGCTCTCCTCATATTTACTATTGTGTTTACTATAATTTGACCCTTCACTTATAATAAAGAATGAGTATCTTTAGACTCTGTCTCCATCTCCTTATATCAAGGTAGTGTTTCTGACATAGAATTGATTCCTCCAAACCTGAAATGCTAGAGGTAGCTGGCATGCTCTGCTTCCTGTTGGATTACTTGAAGGATTTTTCCATCTCCTGCCCATCTTCTGAATGAAGGGCCAAACTGGACAGGGGTCCAGTAGTAATTGGATGGAAGAAGATTCACTCCCCTTGTTCTACTTTTTCTTTCTTTTCCGTAACACCTACTACCTGATATATAACCTACCTGATGATTATTGTTTGTTGTCTGTTTCCTCCTCTGAATGTAAGCATACCATGGTTGGGGGGCCTTTTGTGTTTGGTTCATTGGTATATTCCAAGTGCCTATTACAGTTCCTGACACAAAGGACTGATGATAAATATTTGTTAAATCAGTGAGTAAAATGTGGGAAGACTGAAACGTGGTGCAGGATGAGTAGAAAATCGTGTTTGAGGCAGAAGGGCAAGCATCAACACTGGTGTGGAGCTGCCTAAGGGCCTTCCAAGGGTCATCAGGACCACATGTGTGAAAACCAGGGAAGAGTCAAAACACCAACTGAGAATGCAACTTTGGTGCCACCTGACAGTATATCAGTGAGCATCCCAGACCCCTAGAAAGGGTCTCTAATGGCATGGGCATAACCTCTTTATCAAAAGGTTCTGAAGTGCATGGGTTTGAGAAAAAAGATGACCTTGATGAGATCATGGGCAAGCCTCTGCAACAGTGGGAGTATGTCAGCTCATTGGCTGGAACAGACCCTGTAATCTCAGAGGGGAAGTCTGAAGGAGGTATGGGAAACAAAGTATGCCATGTGTGCACGGTACGTGCAGCCTTGATTTCAAGCTTTCACTTAAACAATAAGCACAACTGTTTTTGATTGACTACAGTTGAAGGTTCCTTGATAAACTCTTTCAAGTTTATCATTCCCATCTTAATCTCTTTTTGTTTCTTCCAGGATTACCACCCTACCTAGATCCACTCTATTACTCATGTGATTAAGAGTTATCAAATACTTGCTATGTATTGGTCCCAATGCAGGCATGGAAAGTGTAAAGATGAGACCTGACCAGGAGGACCTTGAAGAATTATGCAGTGATCCTGAAGGTGAGATCTCTGGACATTAGTCTCAAAATTTTCCCGAGGAAAAGGAGCCAGAGAAGAGTAAAGCCAGGAAACGATGGAATGACCAAGTAGACATGTACTCTCACCAAAGGACTGTTCAGAGCTTGTATTCTGGGAATGTGCTTTGTGAATCTCCAAAAAGAAGTACATAGTTTGCCACGTTTGAGAATTATGTTACCCTAGACCTTTTTTATTTTAATAAATCTCATTAGTATGTTGTTCTGGGGGATGCATTTTGGGAAACGTTGGCCCAGATACATCTGTTTTGTTTTGTTTTTTTCGTTCCTGTGTTTTTGGAACATGTCCATATTTGCTTACCTCATTCCACTTTTATCTGATGCCACATCTTCCTACTTGATCAAGATCCTCAAGTTTGCCAAACTTTTGAGTCATCTACCACTGACTACTTCAATCCTACTTTCTATTCATTTCTTGGAACCACAGTCACCTGGAAGTCCTTGTGGCTCTAGGATGCTTGCTGGACCCAGTCTTCACTGCCTTCCTGCTCAGTCACATCTGGGAGACTGTTTACTCAGGTTTCTCTGGTCAGCAGAGGGTCCCTAGTGGGCATAACTACCCTTCCAAATCTTAACCCTGTCTAGATTCCGTATTCCAGTGAAAACACCAATTTCTGAAAAAAATGTGTCACCTCTTTCCTGTACCACATGCCACTCATCACAACTGCTTCCCGGGAGCCCCCATAGTCCCAAGGGAGAAGGAGCTGACTGTTTATTGATTAAACATTTTTTCACAGCTATGATACAATTTATTGAGAATATCATTTATACTCAAAGGAGTAGCGGAACTCACAGTGCCCCTTGAACTCCCATAACTACAGGATAACTATTCCACTGAAGGATATGTTTGAACACACACGATCTGGGGGATACTGGTAGAAAAACCGCGGCTCATGGGTGTGTTTTCATAAACATGTATATAGGCTTGGGTAAAAGATAGCAGATTTTTAAAAATGTAACAATGGGAAAGGGGGATAGGGCATCTATAATAGTGTCAACAATAAATATAAAAAATAAAGAATAAAATAAATGTAACACTAGGAAGTATTTTTGAGGAGACTGTTAGACTCAGCTGGGTCCTTGCATACCAACCTTGCAGGTATCATCCTCCATATTTCTCTTTAATCTAGCCCAGTCTGGTTGCCCGAGGGGAGAGGGTTTGGGGAGCTGGGTATTAAACATTTACAGAGCAATTACTATGTGTCGAGTACAACACTGTGAAAATACCTGCTGTTATTATCCCAATCTTACAGATGAGAGAAGTCACCTGAGTGATTAAGCAGCCTTTCTGGGGCCTCACACAAGCCAGTGGTGAAGCCCATTTGCCCCTGCAGGCTGGCTTCAGAGACCATTTTCTTTACAACTACACCATGGTGGCTCCAAACATAAGAGAAAAATCATACATAAGTTAGAGGGTGCTTAAGTGTTAAGGGGAAAAAAAGAAAAAGTAGGACACAGTAAAGGGGATCAGACAATCTGAGCTGGAGTCGGAGGGGATGCCTGTGGCTTCCACTGTGTAGGCAGGACAGGACTCTTGGAGAAAGGCTTGGAGCAGAGTTTTGCAAAGGTGAGGAAGCTCATCATGGGATCTCTGGAGAAGCATGGTCCAAGCAGAAGATGCAAACCCAGGGAGAATTCTGGAAGATGTTCATGTGGGAGGGACTTCTGGGTCCAACTGCACTGGCCTCCAATCTGTCGCTAAGTTCTACCCCTTGTATTTTCAATAGTATTTCTTGGCTATGCCCTGTTCCCTCTTTACTAATGGCACCATCCATTATTCAGCCAACAGCTATAAATGACTGCTTCTGTCTTCAAACCCAGGACTCCCCTGCTGTCTTCCCTCTGTCAACAATCATAAGGTGACAGCTTTCTCTTTTCAGTTCTAGATGTTTCCGTATCTCCCTTTCCACTAAATTCAAAATACTCCTCTTTTCAGGCTGACTCATCAAACTGTCTCATTCTGATATCCACTTAGATCTCAGTGTACATTCTTCATAAATTAAAATTTCAGACTTACATAAAACATTCTGAATTTTCTTCCAAGAACATGTGTTATGTTTTATAATAAAATTTTAATCTTTATTTTAAAAATAATTTGTGCAAAGAGAAAGCATCTGGCTTTGTTTTATTTGCTACAGAAAAGGGATCGTGTCATAGATATACTCCTTACCAGAAATGGGCAAGTCTTTCGCCTTCCATGTGGATTAGGGAGGAAAACAGGTTCACCTTAGCAACAGCATTCTGATGTTGATGTCATCACCCTACATCATCTTGGTCTCATGTTCCTGTGCTCTTTCTCTGAAATCTCAAAGCTTTATAGATCTCTTCATTTGAAAGGTTTTAAAAAAGAAAGAACTATATTTAAATATTCACTGAGTCATTACAGTCTTGAACTTTGTTAGCAGGTCTCTCTTTTACAGCAAAACAAAATGAGAACTGTGCTTTTTCCACGCACTCTAGTTTCTGCTAGAGCTTTGCTGTACACTCATGTCTCCCAGGCTCATGCCCACGAGCTCCCTCTCTGTGCCCTGAACTCATCGGATCACACGCCTCCCCAACAAAAGCCTGATCCCTTACTCACGCAATTATTTCACTTTGCAAAGCAGTCCAGACCTGGGGCAATTACGGTGAGATTATGGATCCTGGATTCTGGAGCTGAAAGAAATCTTCATTAGATTTTAGTCCCTTGTTTAAAGGCGACAATCCAGATAGAAGCACAATGTTTGCCCTTTATTAAAGAGAGAAAAGATGTTAACCTTCTGGAAGTTTGTGGTTCCTCAAAATTTCAGTGAGGATTTTCACACAGGGTCAGATCATGCATCAGATGTTACAGTCCCTCCCAACTCCTGTCCCCCTCTCCCCACCCCTCCCCAAGGTCTATTCCATCCACCACAATTCCCTACAAGTCGCTGAGCCACAGCAACCAGACATCCTTCCCGCACCAGAAACTGGACTGAGACTCCTCCACTTAGAAGTTTAAATACAGGCTTTGGCCTCAAATAGCATTTGAAAAATTCACAGCGATATAGAATCATTTAAGTTATATTTATTTATAGTAATGAACATTGGTATATATTGACAGGAAAAAATGCTATCAATGAATAGAAAACAATCCACATACATGTGACACTTTGGCGAAATCGGGCTCTCAGCTTTCGACACTGCAAGCTGTACCCGGGGACAAAGCCCTGCTTCATGAGCTGTCATCACACGTGACCGTCATGCTCCAAAGTGATTTTTAAAGTTCTCAGCTTCTCGGATCCTTGACTAAGAAGTGCAGGTGATATTTTTAATTTTAAAGTTATTTTTAACATAATTAAGCATTTATAACTCTGCCTCATATACATTTTGGGTTATATAATGCCACTGAGCTAATAATTTGGACCACACTTTTTAAAAACTTTCTAGTCTCAAGATTTCACATTTAACTATAATGAAGCCATTGTCTTTTGGTCAGAAATCAATATCTTTCTTTTAAAGAATTTTTAAATATTGAAAATAGCAAAACAAAATATTCTCAAATTTCTAGAAAAAAATGTAAATATTACCAAGTGGGCAATTAGAACACATTTTTCATACTGAATTAATTGGTAAGTACTTATTGCCCTGATTAGACTGACACCCAAATACAGTTCTATCATTGTTCTCAGAGGAAAGAAAGGGTTGCCTGATTTATCTTTTTGTCTTTAATATTGGAAAGCTTGTTATTGAGTATTTATTGGGCACTCTCTTTTGAAAAGCACTTGACAATAATTTGTCACTTCATACTCATACTCAATATGGGAGATCACTTTCTTTTCATTTTACAAGTAGAGAAACCGAGGCACAGTAGATTGAAGACTGCATCCGGGGTCTCAATAGAACCTAGGGGCTGAGGTGAAGAATGGTCCCAGATTCTGTGAAAAATTTAGGCTCCTCAGTGGGCACACATATTTAGACACAGTCTAATCATGAAACCTGAGCAGAGTCATCCTCAATTGCCATGTTTTAGCAGGGAGTTGGCAAGTGAATTTTTGGTGGGGTTTCCTGTTCACATAGAAGAAAATAATAAGGGAAGAGATTATCTTGGAAACCTGGAAACAGAGAGAACTTCCTGAAATGTTCTAAAGGAAATATAGAGGTTTAATGTATAAATTCATAATTACCCAAATCAAGTCTTTATGGTATTTTTGAATTCATATCCTGGGTGTTTTCTGCTGCTTGGGTGGCCTGTTAGATTTTTTTTGCCTCTACATTTACGAGCTGTGCTTAATGGACAAACCAGCTACAGCCTGGCAAAACAAAATAATACTTTGTATGAACACATTTTCAGGGAGTCTACTTAGCCACTGAGGTTAATGTCCAGGGCCACTGTGTTTGACCAGGGAGGTGGTGCGTGGCACACCTCCATGCTTTACTCGGGTCGTGGTCACACTCTACAGCCACCATTCCTGAAATACGTGCACCCCTGGAGTGTGCTGTACCCAACCTGCTCAACCAAACGTGACTGAGGTAGGTATGCACCAATAGGGGCTGGTCACAGGTTTACCACTTTTAGATCATCTTGGTGTTTCTCCCCTGTCTCTTTTCTCATCGTTTGTAAATCTTGTCATTATTTCCTTAACTCTCTCAAGCCCCTCCCTGACCCCTCTAGAGCTGCAACTGAAACTTCTCCACACTGCCTCTCATAGTCTAAGGACAGTACCTGGGGTTTCTATATCCCAGGAGATTGATAAGATAAACCCATGGATCAATCACCTGTTACTTCTAGAATTCTAGAAACGATCTGGTTCTGTTGCGCAATCTGGGCCAGGCTGCAGCTTCCTCAAAAGGCTCAAGTTCCAGCTCTGCAGAGGAATCAGAAGTATGTGGCCGGTCTCATTGCCCCACTCCCTTTGTCACCGAAACAACCCCAAGCAGTGAGTTCCATCGGGGCCCCCGGTGTCCAAAACCTTCCCCCATTGTTTCCTGCTAAATTCTTTGTCCTGCAAGATGATCTGGGGAAATAAAAAAGGGTTGGTTCCCTTTTAGATGTGTTTGGGAAACACTGTATGCCACATTGTTCACTGGGAGACTCACATAGTGTATCATACAAGTTCTGCAATAAAGAAATCTGTTTAATTTTATCCTCAAACTTATGTATTTGGTTTTGGTAACTCATATTAATATCAATAATGCACTTTAGGAAATGAAATGCAAATCCACAGCAAAACAAGTGCCACAAACAATACTTCTCTATAATGCTTCTCTCCGTGATATCAAGCACAACTTGGGCCATTTACAGGTTTTCCCTGAGTAGTTAGTTGAGCTTTTCAATGGACTGTTACAGGAAAGGAAAGAAGAGATCCAGGGTGCTAGGAGACAGAGGTGAGCAGGGGGAGAGGAGCCACCGATGGATGACAGAGGGAACTCAGAAAAGTAAGCCTGTTCCCTTGTTTTAATAAATCTGCCTTATATGTTAGGAAACTGAGATTTAGATACATTACATTTCTTACTTTAGCCTGGCTGCTGTGGCTCAGTGGATAGAGTCTCGGCCCATGGACTGAGAGGTCCTGGTTTGATTCTAGATCAGGGCACATGCCTGGGTTTTGGGCTCGATCTCCAGTAGGGGGCCTGCAGGAGGCAGCCCATCAATGTATCTCTCTCACATTGATGTTTCTCTCTCTCTCTCCCTCATCCTCTCTCTAAAAAAAATCAATAAAAACATATTAAAAAATAAATAAATATCTTACTTTAGTTCACACTACTAGTTTGGTGCACAAATTTAACCTGAATTCATATTGCTAACTCTAAATCCCATACTCTCATTTCATTACTTCGGCATAATACACACTATTATTTATATTGCTGCTATCAAAAGGCATCATGGTAGAGTGGTTGAACGCAAGTCCCATCTCTCCCACGGATCAGCATGTATGTGGCTTTGCCTGGGATTCCTCATCACTGCACTGGGGACTAGTAACCCTCAAAGGGTTGTTGGAAGGGTTATAGGAATTGGTGTCCAGAAAATACTTCGAATACTTCCTGTCAACATTCAAATAAATATTCAATGGATGTTGCCAGTTGTTTTTATTATTATTATTCAGAGCTTAATCCTCACATTTTACAAATTCCACAGCCAAGAACTAGTTATCAACTGTCAGGAACTAATGGAATCAAACAATGTGTAACCTTCTTTGCTTCCTCTCCTTTAAGCGGAAGGAGGACTAAGAGATCTTAATATGTGAACCATCACATACTTATCGGGTAGACTGTGCATCCGCAGCCACCGCGGTGAGTGAAGACCAAAAGCCGGGGCATGGAAATGCTCCAAGGCTCAGAAGTGTGTGAATCACAATTCAGACTCAAGGGTGAGTTTTGCTGGGTCAAATGCTTTCTTGCTGATTCATTACTGTGGAGAGAGCTGATAGAGACGGGATGTTTACTGAGAGCTGAAGCTCTGCTCTAACTCCTTGGCTTTCATATTGATTGATCTAATAACCTTGATCTATCATTTCAAAAATAACTCGGTGTTTGTTTCTTTCATAACAGTGGAAAGGCCATGAATACATTCTTGAGGAGGTAGACTGAACACTTTACATGAGTTAGACACACAGGAAAATAAATGGAAACTATTTTCTAACATTTCCAATATTGCTCCCTCTGTGTTGTCTTTTGTCTTAACAAGTTTGAGTACATTTAGAATTAAGATTTAACACTGTAGTGCATTTAAAACATTACTATATTTTGATGACGTGTTACTGCAGCAGAGAGAAATTTTGTATTCTATTCGTGTCAGCTATGGAAATCAACCCCATTAATAAGCTTTATTAAATCATCTTAGGAAAAGCTCCACTGTCTTAACTATTTACTTAAATCCACATCCAACGAAAAAACATCTGTCACCCCCTGACAAATCTCATTCTGAGTGAGAATTTTCTTCTTGCAGGAGAAAAATTGATATGTTGTAATCCAACAGAAATGTCAGTAATTAGAGGCTTTAAAAGGAAACTCTGTTATAAAATGCAGGACTTACAGATTCTAACTTACTATTAAAAAAGAACACTGGTGAAGGAAAGCGTTTAAGAGGAGCATTGTTTCTGTCATTTACTTTATATGCAGAACATTACTCTGGAGCCCACTGACTTGTTTTATAGACAACTGTGTTGACTTGGAGGCTCAACATCTAGAAGTTTTGGGGAAACTGAACTGGGTTGAGCTGAAGTGGGTTGAAATCCAACCACCTTCCTGTTCCTTCAGAAGAAAAGATTTCTTAAATAAATTGATAAATCATTCAACTCTTACATAATTTTTAAAAACTGTTCAACCTTCTTAAGGAAGTGTATATTTTGCTTTCTGAAACAGTTAATTTAAGCATATATAAATAAATGCTTCCACAATAAATGAACTTTGTATGTTCATGGAAACAATGGTAGGATTCTATCTTATTGCTAGTATTTTAACAGCCTGAGTTGTTTTTGTGTACTTAGATGAACAAAATTGCCTTCTTTTGAATGTATTTTGTAAAATATTAAAAATGGACATTTTATTACCTCAGATAAGCCTATTTCTAAGACATTTAATAACTTATCAAGGCACTAAATTCAAGCACAGCCCTTAAAGCTCCCTACAGACAAGCTCTGGGGCCCTGTGACAAACTACAGCCCTCACCTGATGTGTGTGTCTTTCATGTAAAAGCAGGGCTTCCTGAACTGAGAAGATGATCTCATGTTGCAGGCTGCAGAGGAAGGCCACATGGCATTTATCCCAGAAAGGGGACATTCATCACTGCTGTGAATGTCTGGGGCAAATCAGATCCTGAGACAGATAGCTGGTTCTCAGAAGACAGATCCTATAGGTAGGCAGGAGAGGACACTGGCCTTTGCCAGTGAAAAATGAATGAGCAACACTTTGTAATGACAAGTTCTACATCTCCTTGAGTGCCTAATTTCCTTGTTCATTCACTTGTTATCATTTATTCAGTTAAACAGATATTTGTTTAATACTGACTGTGCCAGGCAGTGTTCTAGGTATTGGGGATCTATTAAAGAAGAAAATAAATAAGAATATATATCTTCATGGGGTGGGGAGAGATTCATAATTTTAAATTTTAAATTTCACATAGTGTGCTAAGTGATGATAAATGCTATGTAGAATAGTGAAGCAGAGAAATGGGATAATGGATGTGGTTTACAGTATTAACCAGATGTCAGGGGAGACCACACCAAGAAGGTTGTATTTGTTCAAACACTAAGAAAGCAAATCACAGAGATACCTGAGGGATCCATTTTTGAGGTGGAGGAAAAACAAATACAAAGACTTTGAAATAATGGCATGCTTACCTGACACACTAGGGTGGCGATAGCAGTGGTAGGAGAATATGTTAGACTAGTTACAATGTGGGGGGTGGGGTGATAGTCAGTGGTACTTCAGACAGTGTGTAGACTCTTATGATATTTTAAAGACTTTGGCCTCTATTCATTGGGTTACTGATCTGGTTTGCATTTATCAATGTATATGTGAATTAACAATGCCAGGTTTTTGTCTCCACATCCATACACTAAACTGTGTTTAAAATGGGCACTAACAAAATACCAGTGACCCCCAAAATGTCTTCTGCAAAACAGTGGGTTTTAACCTTTTTATTGAAAGTGGTCTATACTATGAATTATGTGCTGGTTCCTTAATTCTACTTAAAGGTATCCATCCTTCCCTATAGCTTTTCCGTATCCCATATAGTTCTTGCAGACAGATCCTTCTGGTCTACCCATCATTCTAACCATGTCACTTCTCCATACAGAAATGATAAAAAAAATCAGCAGTGGAAGGAGAACTGAGGGAGAAAGATAAGCACAGAAGGAAAAGAATAGCCAAAGGGAGTCAACATTGAACAATTTATTTGGCAATGAATAAAGTTTGCTAGCTGTGACAGCCAGTACAATGTCCAGCCCCAGGCCAGAGCCACCCATGGTGTCTACTTCTCAGCTAAGTGTAGGATATCAGATTGCTTGTATTTTGGTAGATGTTCATCTTTATAATCACGACATTTCTTTTACTTCCTGCATTCTGCAATCTAACCTTCCGATTTCTTTGGTGCTTCTCATCTAAAAACTTTGTTTTTTAAATTTTATTTTTATATCACAAATAGAATTTTTTATTTTTTACCAGTAAAAGTCTAGAGTTTTACACAGATTATTGGACTGAGGGTGCATATTCACTGGCTCTTTCAACTTTAGCATCTGTCCCATCCCCAGTAGCTCTTCCTTCACTATGAAGCTCCATGAGTTTTTCCAATTTAAAGTTGGGCTTCCTCAGCATTTTGATTTTTCTAACAAAGACATCATGGAGTGGATAGATTGGCAAGCCTTTTCTATGTCTTTTCCAATGCTATCTGGAATCAGTTTATTGCCCACTTCTTTCAAGTCATTTGTCTTCACTTCTCAGGCCATGATTTCCATCACCTTCTACTGCATTTGGTGGATCTGTTGATGCTGAGCATAAGAGGCCTTCCCAATCCGACTGTTGTGTTTTTCAGTAAAACCAACACAGAATAGACCAAACATATAAGCATCCGCAGTCATGACATCAATGTGGGCTTCAATCATGGTCTGCCATTTTCTGACCATGGAGCACATTTTGTCACAGGTAAGATCCATGCCATGGAAAGTAGTCAGGCAGTGTTTGCCCTGAACATCCTCAGTAATTAGCATGAATTTTCTAAATGTAACATCATCATTCTCCAGATCAGCTAAGCTCACTTCAAAAACACGACCCTTGAAACCATCAAATGCGATTTTGGTTCCTTGAGTTCTCATGATTAGTGTTTCTCCACATTTCTTGTATTGAACGTCACTGGTGTTTTCACATTATACCAATTTTTCTTAGGAAATGGACCGACCACTTTCTGCTTGGCTCCCTTGTTTCCACCTTTTGTGAAGCGGCTCTTCTTG
Source organism: Molossus molossus (assembly GCF_014108415.1). NCBI lineage: Eukaryota > Metazoa > Chordata > Mammalia > Chiroptera > Molossidae > Molossus > Molossus molossus. The sequence continues at coordinate 47,735,308 of NW_023425403.1, read as the reverse complement.
CCAACCCCATGGTGCTTCTGAGAGCCAAAAGGTGTCATCTGAAAACAGTGAGCACTTCTATCTCAAAACCCAGGATAATAGTATTCATGTCTTTTGTTTAACATTTATTTTTTAACCATTATAGTAGTTGTGGAGGGAAACAGAAAACCATGGAGATAAAGCATCTCTTCAAATAATGACAACAACATTAATACTACATTAGGCAAAATTTGAGTAATTACAAAAGTGCTAGGAGTGGCTGTTTTAGGGGTTTTATATGTGTTATCTCATTTAATTTTATAACCCTACAAGGAAGCTACTTTACATCCATTCTATAGATGGAGAGCTAGTAAGTGGCAAATCTCCCTCATTTCTTACTCCAGAGCTTCTGCTCATCGTTCTAACGCTCCAGTGGCAATGTTTTTTGTTTTTTTGTTTTTTTTTATCCTCATCCAAGGATATTTTTCCATTTTTTTTGGTACAGATAGAGTGGGAGGGAGCAAGAGGAAGGGAGAGAGAGAGAGAAACATCGACGTGAAGGGACACATCGAGTGGCTGCCACCCGCACGACCAACCAGGGCCGGGGACAAACTGCAACCGAAGTACGTGCCCTTAGCGGGAACCGAACCCGGGTCTCTCCGGACCGCAGGCCGACGCTCTAACCGTTGAGCCAAACTGGCCAGGGCCTTTTGTTTGTTTTTTAAATAGATTTCTTTTTCTTTTGATTGTTTTTCTATATTGATTTTAGAGAGAGAGGAAGAGAAAGATAGAAACATCGATGAGAGGAAACATTGATTGGCCGCCTCCTGCATGCCCCCCACTGGGGATTTGGCCCACAACCTGGGCATGTGCCCTGACTGGGAATCGAATCGGTGACTCTTGGTGTCTGGGTTGATGCTCAACCTCTGAGCCACACAGGCCAGGCGCAATGTGTTTTTAACTTTTTGTTATGAAAAAATCCAAGATGTAGAGGGAATAATATAATAAGCACCTATGTATGTATCACACAGTTTCAGTAATTACCAAATAAGACTAGACTTCTTTTATCTATTTTCCCCCCAAACTATTTTATTTTGAAACAATCTAAGATATCAGATCATTTTATCTATAAAAATCTCATTATGTATTTCTAAAAGAGAACTTTAAAAACATAACCATAATACCATTTCACATCTAAAAATACGAACAACTAATCAAAAACATCAAATATCCAGTTTCAAGCTGTGATTTAACCACAAGGCCATAATCTTATAGGTGTAACATAATTTAGTACAGATGAAGAAATAAATCTACCAACCCACTAATCATATCATTTGTATTCCAGCATTAACACTTAAATGGGGTTGATCTAATGAGACAATTTTACATGCAAGTTGCTTAGGCAATATATTTCTCCAAATGGCAATAGGATTTAGAAAATCTAGGTTCAAGTTTTGGCTTCTGTGCTTAAGTTTATTATTTATATTGTTAGGGCCTCTCTTTGCTATACATAAAATGAGGGACTTGAACTATTAGTGAGTTATAATTCAGAATTCTCAGATTCTAGAATGTTTGGACAGTTATAATTTAGATAGATAATGATAGCTAGATGATAGATGATAGATAGATAGATAGATAGATAGATAGATAGATAGATACATAGATAAGACCCCAATAGATTTTATTTTATAAATAAGATCTCCTTAATGAACAAATCTTTCTAAACTTTAAATTGCTGGTATTAAAAAGGAATAATAGGTAAATGACTTCAAATAGGCTCTTTCTCTCTGACACTCAGTTTATTTATCTATCTTATCTATCCACTTACCCATCCACCAATCCATTTATAATCCATGTGCTCACCAATATATCAAGAAAGACATAATCTAAAAATAGTTTTTGTATAATATGTGGAAAGAAGCTTATTTTTTACAGAATACAAAACATAGTCAATCACGTGAACATTGCAAGTATGACTGCATTATCGTGTAATATGGAGGGAAAGGAAATAATTGCAAGCCCAGATGAGAATCAGACAGGAGGGTTTATATGTTTTGAAGATAAGAAATCTTTGAAGTTTGATTTTCCTTCTTAAGGGCAGATGACTCTGACCCCCAGCCTCATTTTACCAAGAAGAAAGTAATAAATCATTAAAAGCTTGTCACTTAAGAGCTTCAAGGAAGAAGTGGCTTTCGAAGAACTTTTCTATTTTTTCTCTTTCTAGGTTATTAGCTTAATGAGCAAGAGAGAGGAAATAATCTGAGAGAGAGGCGAGTCTGAGATCAAAATAGGGGAAGAGACAAAGATGGATGATAAATAATGAACATTCGTAAACAGAAGTAGAATTTGAAAGAAAATAAGTAAGAGCACTGTACCACTGCAGGACCGTGGGCAGAGGTCAAGCAGCCTAGATTTTCTGAGGAACCATTTCGCCCACTTTTCTAAGCATATGCAACTTGTCTGCAGGAACACAGGGCAGAGCGAAGTGCTTCCTTAGCATACAGCAATTCAGTAAGTCTACTTAGTTAAAAATGCTCCACAATTGCTTCATTCATCTTAGTGCTGTCTGTAGGTGCTAGAATATTAAATAAACTATTTAAATACAAGTCATACTTGAGGGATTAAGTACACTACACATTTTAAAGAGATAGGGCCCAAATTTATTTAAAATTTTTTTTGCAATCAAAATCGTGAAAACTGTAACCTAAAAGAAGTTTTTGTTGTCCAATGTCTATTAATATTCTATACAGAGATAACCTATAAAATGCAAATATTATGAGTAGAAATTCTTATAACTGTGGTGTATCAATTTAGCTAAGCTGCAACTACGTTTCCCTGGATTCCTTTCCTTATAAGGTTCTGGGTTAGTGCAGGGCACAAGAAACATTTGACGCGAGATGTGGAAGAGAAACAACAGCCCCATTTCCTTCGAGAGGTGAAGGTCAGTGCAAGGCTGCAGGCACTGTGGCGGAGTGTGCACATTGTGGCTCATCTACCGGCTGGCCTGGTTGGTGTGGCACAGCACCCTAACTCTTCCTGTTTCCAGCTCCCTTAAGATTTGTCCCTTCAGCTGCTCCAGGGCACAGAGCAGGACCGTGTGCACCTTTGTGCTGAAAGACACCAGCTTCTGCCCAGCCTCTGGCCCTCCACCCATGGGATTGTGGTTGGAGGTAGTGAGAGACCGATGCAAGCTTCAATTTGTCTCACAGGTTCCAGTTGACTTCTTGGGGCTCCAGCTTATCAGTGGAGGCTCCCATTTGTCCTTGCTCTCAAACACATCCACCTTTCCTTTCCATTTGCCAGTCTGGCCAATCCAGAAGCTCCGCACTTCAGGCTCAAAATCAGGTGCAGAGCCAGCAGCCTGCAGAGGCTGCACCACAGGCTCCTGCACTGACAGGCAGGCCTGGCCCCATGACGGATTCCTTGTTTCAATGCACATAGCGGCTCTGCTTCCCGATCAAACCCTGACTGATACAACAACCCTGTGAGGCAGGAAAACTAATCAGAAATGCATCCAGTACTTGAAGGAAAAAATATCCTCCAAAATTTATGTAAAGGCTCCCAAATTGGCAAACGATTTGAATATTAACTATAAAATTGAATCTGGCCCAGCTGGTGCGGTGCAGTGGATTGAGGGTAGTCCCATGGACTGAGAGGTCCCTGTTTGATTCCCAGTCAGGGCATATGCCCGGGTTATGGGCTTGATCCCGGTAGGGGGTTTGTAGGAGGCAGCTGATCAATGTTTCTCTCTCACATTGATGTTTCTATTTCTCTCTCCCTTCCTCTCTCTCTAGAAAACCAATAAAAACATATTTTTAAAAATGTATCTGATCTTTCTTGATGCATCAAGATATTTATTAATCAATATTCTGTCCATTAAGACTTAAAAAGCAAAAATCAAATAACTATGAATATTAAATAATCCTAATAATTATTATTTAATAATAATGAAATCATAAATTTAATAAAAACATACTAGTTTTAAAATTTAAATAATTATAAATAAAATTAAATGATTTAATCAAACATTAAATAATTCTAATTTAAATTAAATAATTCATTAGTGATCGAATGATTTGACCATTAAGTAAAAATTATTTAATTTTTAAATTAAATATTTATTTGACTATTAGAGAGTTTACAGGAAGATAAACCTGTCACTTAACAAAATCAAACATCATCGAATTTTTAGCATTGTACATTTTTACTTTATCAACTATAAATAAATTCTCAAAATTAAAAAAGCAAAAGCAGAAGAAATGTCCAAAACCTACACATTAAGAGTTTATCAAACAATTTTATGCTTTTGTATTGCTTCAGCAATCTCCACTTTTGTACGACCATCTCCATAATGCAGTCTGAACCCCAAATCCACATCCAAATGTCTGCTGTGTATATTCTGTTGAGTATTCCATTAGGATCTCAACCCAAAATCCAACTTTTCAGCATTTCCTTACCCCCGAGCAAATACGTGCTTTCTCCTGACCTTAGTTTCTCTTCACAGAAGAAACTGATATTTGTCATGGTTTGTGGCCTCCAAGCATTTTTAAAATTTGTCTCTTTCCCGGCCTTCCTTAAAGCTCTGGCAAAGGTGCTTCACACAGGCTACCGAGACCAAGCATGACTTCCTCATCAGCGAGACGAATGGGATAGACTAGGCCCTATTTTGAGTTCACGTTCTGGCAGTGGTGGCCGTTGGATGCTTCGGGCTTTCCAGGACAGCAAGCGCCGAAGTTCTGGCTTCCTTGCCCAGGTCTGAGGTGCACATCGTGGTGTCTGCTCCGCAAGGCATCAGTAAGGCCTTTGCAGTATGCTTTGTGCACTGTTCATATTAAATAGTTTCCAACTCTGATTCTTTGGACATTCTGAAGATTTGGCGAGTTAGGTAGGCAGGATTAAATGCTTCATTTAGTTTAGGGCCGATTCTCTTATGCACTTGCAATTAAGAACCCTGGCTGATACAGACACATAAGAGCAAAACATCAGAATCCTCTTCAATTCTAAGCATTTGCAAGATGTGAGTCTTTTTGCATCTACCTGCAAAATGTTTTTAGAATTTGTCCTTTTCGTTGTTTTTCAATTTCACTATGGAATAAGGCTCTGAAAATAGCAAACAGGTTACTTTCCATATATCAGAAGAGTTTAAGCTTTTTATATGTATTAACTCATTTCATCTTCATATCAACTCTGTTGATTAAAGCACCACTACTGCTTCCAGGAAGATGAGGAGGAGACTGAGGTCTTAGAGAGACTAAGTAACTTGCTAGAACACTGCAGAGCTGGAAGCCAGGCTTCTCTCATTCTGAGTTCCATGCTACAGTAGTAACTTGAATAGGATATCTGAATCCTTCCTTCACACTAACTAGAATCAGTTTATTCCAACGATGTCATTTCAGCCATGACCCTATGCAACACCATCGATAATTCCCTGATGTCTTTGGATCAAGTTGACACTTGTGGCCGCCATCCAAGGTTCTCAATGGTCTGGCCACAAGCATCTCCTCTTCCTCTTTATCTCCCATCCCCTGTGTGTGCTCCCCATGTTCTGAAAGATCAGACCATTCTCCTTGTCTAGGGGAGAGGGATGCTCTGTCAACAGGATGGGAAGGGAAGGGTTTTCTTACAAGGTGATACTTGAGTAAAGATGTGAAAGAGGAAGAGAGCCAGCTATCAGGACGCTGGATGACAAATACTGTAGGAAGAGATAACAGTACATGCAAAGGCCTGAAGGGAAAGAGGCTCAGTAAGTTCTGGGAACAGCAAGGAGACTAGTATGAGCAGCACACATGAGCTAGGTAGAGGATGAAAGTGGATAAGGCCAGGCAGGTAGCAAGAGCAAATCATGTTGGTCCTTCTGCAAACAATCTGTAAGATTTTTTGCTTTTACTCTGAGCCATATGCGAAGCCACTGGCAGGTTTCGAGTGGAGGAATGACATGATCTGACACACATTTAGGATCGATAATGGGGAACAGTGAAGCCAATGAGGAAGTTATGGATTATTGCTGTAGGCAAGAGGCAGTGGTGGCTTGGATCAGGTTGGAGGGTCTGCATATATTTTGAAGACAGAATGGGTCTTTCTGAAGGATGGTTGTAAAATGTGATAATAAAAAAGAAACCCAGGATGGCTCCAAGAGCTTTGGCCTGAGTACCTGGAAGGATGGAGTTGTCATTTAGTGAGAAAGGGAAGACTCTGGGAGAAGCAGATTAGTGGAGGGAAGTACAGGGTTTAGCTAGACATATGCTCAGTCTGAGATGCCTATTAGACAGTCAGGAGAGTGCAACTGAAGGTGAATCAGGTCCAGGGTGGAGGCTGGGGCAGGAGATGTAATTCTGGAAGACTTATTTATATTGAAATCTTCCTGGTAGCAGGGTCTGTGCTTGCTTAACATTTGTGTCCAGCATAGAAGTAGGGGCTCGATACATAACCAGAGTGGGGAGCAAAGCAACAGCTAAGGATAAAAATCAGGCAAATGTTTAAGGAGTTAACAAACTTAACTAGTTAATTGGATCCCAAATACCTATTGATATTATTCTATAGAGAAACATTACTACAGTCAAGAAATTGCAAGTACTTTAAATATAAAAGTAGTGCATTTGTAGATCAAAGAACACAAATATATTGTTCCTGTGATTTTTTTTCAAGAGTTAAGTATGATAAAGAAGCATAGAGAAGGGGCATAACTAGCTGGGGGGAAAGAGACTAATAAAAAAATGCCTGAACAAATGAAACACTATCTCTAGGCAAAGAAAAAGAAAACCAACTGTAGTAGAAAACATTTGAGAGATTATCAATATTATTCCAGGAAAATAAATAAACATAAAGCTGAGTTTGACACTCCAATGAAACAAACTTAATAACTAGGAATACAAAACATTCATCACCTTACCCAGGGGTGGGTAACGGTAATTTCACTTATAAAAATATGAACCTATTGCATAGATTATGAATTTATTCTTCAGTTTCTTTTTAGTAAACATGTAGGATATAAGGCAGAATAACTGTGCATGCACAGGACAGTAACTTTTTAATAAAAATAGAAGCACAATATCAAGACAATTTATCTCTATATGAAATAAAGTGCATTTGTTACTCAAGCTAAAGAAAAGCCTTTCACTAAGTTTACAGATAGGAGAGTTAATATGGGAGGTATCTGACCTCCCCAGTCAAGTAGCAGGCGGGATAATCAATGTCTTTTGAGGTTCTGTGACTCTGCTTTTTAATTTGCAGTATCACTGAAAGCAATTTCCTGGCATTCCACAATCTAGCTCTAGGGGCAAAGTAATTGGTGACCCATGGTCTATGTAAACAATCTGAATAACAAGGATCACAAAAGAGACATTAGAGGAACATTCAATTTAAATTGCATGTTTTTAGGTTGCTGGTTCTCAATGACCATTCTTCAGTAACACCTGCCGGCAGAGAATATCTTGGAAATGGAGATGGTTCAGAAGACTGTATGTGTGTGTGGGGGTGGGGTGGGGGGTCGTGGTAATTAGATTTGTGGAGTTTAGCTGGTTATTTATTCTCCTTTTGTCTTTACCTCATCCTCACCTTTCTGTGCCCTGAAGTAGATTCTCTGTGGACTGAATCACCTGGACACCCCGGAGAAGAAATTTTCCTTTCTTGTTTTGAGTGGCATTTCTGGAAAGGACTGTAACCTTACACAGCTCCAGCTACTGCCATGGGCCCCTCCCCCACGGCCCCAGCAACACTTTTCCTCTCCTCTCCCCCTTAGACCTAAAGGTGGTCATGGTTTCCCACTTTGCTAACCTCTGGGTGCCTCAACATCTCCTACAGGTGGCTTTAGCCTCCTTTCACCTTTGTAGATAGTCCCTTGTTTGGTTCTCCGAACCATTTAAATTGGATCCTGCTTCCCTAAATGACACAAGAGTGCTAAGTAATTTTTAAGTGGCAACAAAAAATCGAAGGATAGGGGCTGTCTACTCTTAGAGTTCCCAGAACACTCTTTATGGTATTTCAAATGCAGTGCAATTTTAATATTTCTGTGCAGAAATTGGTGAATTATAGGCTCTATGCAAAGTTGTTTGCTTCCTATATCGGTTGGATCCACCTCCCCCTCAACACAGTTATTTCTGTGTTCTATCATACCCAGAGGATGCTGGAGGGACAGAGCACCAAACTTGCAAGGCACAGAAAGGTGGTTCATATTTGTTATAGTTTTAGAGAATTGACATAGGACACAGCAAGGGAAAGATTAAGGTCAAAATTATTTGAAAACTAATATTCTCTAGGCAGAAACAAATACAGCCACTTGTACACATTTGTCTTACTGGGATCATGGAAGTCCGTGGAGATTATTGTCCACTTACCTTTGACTGATGCTGTCCAGTGTAGTAAATGTATAAAGTAACATTTGCTGTACCGTTGAAGAGAAAAACATGCTGCTGAATATGAGGCTCTCACAACTTAAACGGATTCTCACCAAGTTGCAAGTCAATTGGCAATATTAAAAACGCTCAAGATTACCAAGAATCAACCATTAATGAGAATGCACCGGAAACCTTTTAAAGTCACTTATCATGTTTAATGATCTGATACCAGGTATAATTATGCCATTATATATAATTTCAGTACTATGGCTTACATCATGCTAATTTACTCTACATGCCATATTGAATTTCTAGTCTAAAATTATCAACATATTGACTTCAGCAAGATTAATAAACAAGTAGTTGAATACAGTTATTCTTAGAGCCATTCAGACAGGAATATTTATTCATTCATTTATATATTTGACAAATTTTTCTAAACACCAATTATATACTATATAAGGTGTTAAATTCTGATGATACAGTGACAAACAATATGTCCTTGAAGTACATACAGTCCAAAGGAGAGCAAGACTGGGAGAGAGAGATTGTTCTAAATAGGGGCCACGCATAGTGGAATACATATGAGGGGGTGGGAGGGGGTAAGCTGATCTTTGGGGTGGACTGGGGAGTGTTGAAATCATAGAGGAGATAATGCCTGAGTTCTCTAGGAAGACAAAGAAACAGGAAAAATAGTGCAGGTAAAAGTACTAACCCGAGGGAGGATGTTTCATTTAGAAGTTGCCTAAGGATTGCATGGCTGCAGTACTGAGTTAATAGAAAGAGATGTTAGCAGAAGGGTCTGGATGGGTGGGCAGGGCCCTTGTGAGCTGTGTAATCTCTGCAGACCACTGAGGTTTGTAATCAGTTTAATTCATCTGGTCATTTAACACGTATTTAAAGAACCTACTTGTGTATGGAGTACTGTGCTGGGTATTGAGGATATAAGGGAAAAGGTCCCTGTCCATATAGCACTTAGATTCTAAAGGAGGTGTGGTGGGTAGATATTGAAAGAAAACCAATTTTAGTGAGTAAAATAAATAGAAATTATTATTATTAATAGCACAAAGAAAATAAAACGCTGGCTTTGAGAATTGTGGCTCAGGGAACTGGACTTTGAGTGGGATGTTCAGAGATCTCCCTAAGGAGTTGCCATTGAAGAAAAGGCTTGAAAGCTGAGAAAGACTCAGTCATTCATAGATCAGGGTGAGAAATGTTCCAGGCAGAAGAATGTTTTGGAAGGATGTTCCAGGTAATGTTATGTCCTGAGGTTGGTAGGGAGCTACTCCAGAAATAAAAAGCCCAGTGGGGGTGGAGCATAGCAAGACAGAGCAGGTGAACCAAAATGACTTCCAGGGCAAATGTTCGGAAGTGCATTGAAGATGCTCTAGGAGGCATTTAAAGGCAGTGACAAGTGAGGTGACATGCCATGACTTTGACTACTAGGTAGAGAATGGATAACAGGTAGGCAAGAATGGAAACAGGAAGGCAGAGCCTGTGACAGTTGTCCAGAAAAGAAGTCATGGTGGTTGGGACTTTGTATGGTTGCAGGGGAGATGGGTATCCTTTGGAGGTAGCACTGTTCTGTCTTCTTACAACATTGCTCTCGAATATAGGGGAAAGCATGTAATCACAGTCGATTTCTAGCTTTATGCTCTGAACAACTATGTGAGTGATAAAGCCATTTATTGAAATGTGGACAACTGTGGGTAGGGTGGAAGAGGAAACAATAAATTTACCCTTTGGAAATAAAACTGTACTTGTGATTTGGTGGACTTACTAAGTCTTGTAGGGCATGTGGGAAGTATGAATAGGAAGGGATACTTCCAGATACTGGACCATTTTACATTCTAAGTTCAAAAGGTTGCCAAAACACATTGAAGAAATGACTACAAAATGGACACACACTGGTGAGAAATGAGGAACACCCAGCGAAAGCAGTGGACAGCCCATACGAAGCAGGAATAGCTTCAAGACATTGAGAAGGCATGATTTGCTCATGAAGTGGGGAAACAGGTGAACCTAGTAGAATGGCCAGCAAGGAGGGATAGATGCCCAGGAGTGAGTGGATGAGTGCCAGTGGTGGCAAAGAACCCTAGATGCAACCTTCTAAAAGGTGCCTACAGATCTGGAAATTATACCATCAGAGACCCTGGCAAAAGCAGCTGAAGAGGGATGAGCAGAGTGAATGGTTGGTGAGGAAATGACAGGATATAGATGAATCTTTCAAGCAGCTTCATTTTTAAAGCAAGTTTGGGTTGAGTGCTAAATTATGCAGCAATGAGCCAGTGGTCAGGGAGCACTTGAAAAGAAGGAGGGTTGATTGATAGAGAAAGGCCTCAGAAGACAAAGAACTTAATATAGCAATATCCATCATAGGTAGTGACTGACTGGTCATTTCCAGTCACTTTACCTCGACTATCACATTTAATCCTCGCAAGAACCCAAGAGGTAGAAACTATAATCATCTACATTTTACTGATAAGTATTTTGCCCGAGTTCTCAAGCCAAGAAGCAGCAACACCAAGGAAGCAAACTCAGTTCAGCTGCAGAACCTGTCTCTTAACCCCTACTCTACCCTTCCTTCCCACTTTGTCTGCTTCGATCCCAGTTGAAGCCAGCAAGTCCATGTGTCCCCATGAAACATACTTTTCATTCTCCTGTCGGCCACATCTTGTCCTCAACCATCCTGAGGGCCCCCGGGGTGTGACCAGCAACCTGGCAGAACCAAATTCGGCCGATAGAGTGGGTCTTTCCCCAGAGCTGATTTGCCCAGGGAAGAAAGTACTAGGACAGCTCGTCTGTCCTCTGGACAGTGGTGCTGCTGTTGTTCTCAACTGATGGGCTTCCTTTCCCTTCTGGCCTCTTCCTGACAATCTACATCTGGTTCAGTTCTGCACACCAGGTTCCTGCCTGCAACCTTCTCTCAAACTTGTTTCTGTCTTCTCCGTAACCACCCAGCCAAAAACATGTCTGGGCTCTTCATACTTGGGTGGGAAATGGACAACAGGACTTATCAGATGAAAACATCCACCAAGACCTTTTGGATTAAGTTCTCTTGGGACCAAAGCCCAAAATGGTTCTAGTTTTGATTCTTTATCTGCTGGCTTCATTGGCTTGTTTCAACCTTCGTGTGATACTAGGCATCTGTGCTCACTTTGACTTCACCTCCTCTTTCTCTTAACTTACTCCCTTATGTGGTGTCACAGCTGACCTAGTTGTTTGGGGGTGAAATTTAATACTATCCCTTAGTACAGTATTTTTTCAAAGTATGGCCCACAGGTTCCTGGGCTCGCCATAAATTGATGGAATCAGAATCCCTGCAGGTGGAGTAATTCTAATCTCTGGGCAATTCCTACCTCTGGTATATAAAGGTTCTTCCTAGCCTGTTCTCAGGATACCTGTTTCCCGATTGCCAAACCATGGACAGTGAAGAGAACAGCTCACCTGGGCACCTATGAGCCTGTTCAGACTCTACAACTCTAGGGCACCTTTGTTTACACTGAAGGGCTCAATCCCTCTGCTTTCCAACCGGCCCTACCTCTTGGAGTATTCATTACTTTATTAAACTCTGATATTATTAGCCCAACTTTTGATTCCAAATGATTTAGTCTCATTTCTGATTCTGATTGCCTGTACTTCACACCTGCTAGGTGGGCCATGCCTGAGCTTATCTACTCTAGTGATGGTTCAGATCCAGCCCAGAGTCATATTCCTCCTGAGAGCAAAAAGAACACTGCAAAGATGGGGTGAGAGCACAGCACGCTAACTTAAATAACTGGTACATTTTTTCTGAAAGCATGAACAGTGAAGATTTTTCTCTCTTTTTTTCCCTGAATAAATATCCTTTAATGTCATGTCTGCCTCAATTTCTGAGGATGTCAGTCTCTCATACTGTTTACCTCCATTAGAGGATTTGAATGTTAAGCTTGAAAAGGCCAACCAAGCTGCCATAGTAACAGGGCTGACCACCCTGGGGCCAGGTTATTTCTGTTTTGTAAATCTTGACTGCCTGTCTTATATGTCTATGACAGGGAGTAAAAATTAGGAAATGTATCATAGTCACTCCCTGACCTATAAACACCTAAATTATGAATGTCCTATATATAGAAATGTCCTGTACTGAGCCCCAAAGCGTGGGTGGAACATTTTCTTCCTTTCCGTCGAGAGGCCATGGCAGATTCAGGCTGGGAGATCCGTTCTCATCCTGTGCCAAGGACCCAGTGCAGCTGCAGAGGGAGGCCCTTCCCCAGGGGAGTCTTCTCATTGGCCGGGGGTCAGGGTGTCTCCCCTGACTATTTTGAAAACGGGAATGTGTACTCGCAGTATCCTGAGTTACCATTCATGAGTACATTTTCCCCTTAAGAACGGTGAAGAGATAACCATGCTGGTCCACAAAATTCCTTTTAACCTAAAACAGCAGAATTATTACTCATACATCGTGCCCACTCCGTGATTAAATAGGCATGGGTGGGCTGGCCTGACATGGATACCATGTTTTTCCGTGTGACTTGAGTTATAAATTTTAAACAACCAATTTAGGAGTGAACCGTTGGAACAGAGCCCATGTAAACTGAAAAATGCTCACACAGAGGGTTCAGGTGACAACTTCTTTGTCAAAGCCGGTCCTTCCACTGCGTGTCTCACACGAGAGCGCGACTTCATTACAGGCACTGATTTTCAAGTCAATGCAATTTTTTTTTCAATTTCATTTGACTTATTTTTAATGAAAGTGCCCATCTGTCATTAAAGCTTTAGGTGTTATTATCCATAATCAAAGCAACAGGAGCGGTTTCAGCCGACAGGTAAGTTACAATAAAAATTAAACCAGTCGGGGACTTATGAATGTGTGACCTGTTCTTTGCACAGGGGTGTCAGGAGCTGAGTTCCAATGATGCCATAATTCAGCCTTCGGCTCCAAACGCTGTCAGATGAACCTCTGAAGAACGAGTTGGAGCCGGTGAAAACCGTACGCCGCGCTGGTGGGCAGCCCTCCCAGGAGTTAGCACTTCATGACTCACACCGCTCTTTCTTATGCACCATCTCTTGGGACATGCAAAGGCAGATGTTTCCTTTTTAGTGAAGAGAATATCAGTCCCAGAGAAAGCAAATGACTTGCCCAAGTCCTATAGGTGTGTGTGAACAATCTGAGGATCTTTCCTCTCTAAGCGCATTGTTTTCTACTACATTACAGTTTTGTTTTGGAATATATATCTCATCCAGAAGAAACATGACGTGTCAAGGCTTATCTTGAATAATTTTGAGAAATTAACTTTACCTTTCTATTCTCATTTTCTTCATTTTTTGAAACAAAACACATTCTGCCTTCCTTCCTCTGTTGTCACAGAGAGCAAACAAAATGATGTATGGGAAACCCTGGACATGCCATCCAAAGGAAAAGAAGTGTAATTATGCTGGTCCTCATAAGGTGTTTTTATGTCACTGCTGGTAATTGTTTTTTTTTTATGACATTTGTTTACACAGGACAAGGGAACTGGAAAATGTCTTTAGAACACTGTCAGCATCAACGAGGCCAGGGGTAAGTTGCAGGAAGGGGTTGAGCTTTGGCTCCTGACACCCACTGTGGACAGTTGGATTTGCTTTCTGTCATGCTCTCAGAGCACATGGAAACCAAGCAAGGGGTCTGCTGCGGCAGGTGGCCAGAGCCCCATGCCAGCTTATGTACTGCTGACATGCTTGGTCTGAACTCCTTTGCCCAAACACACTCTAAGTGATAAAATACGTATCAGGTTGGGCTCTCTGGTCTTTTTCTCCCTCATCTTTGTAATCAAACATGATTGAAGAAGCACAAGGTAGCAGGTGGCCCACACAGCGTCACCAGCTGCACATGCTGTGCATGTGGTTTCAAAAGTAAACATCAATAACCATGTGCCGAAAATTGGTTAAAAGTCCTTATCTGTCCCTTTAAGTTGTGATTATATTAATTTCATTTGTGTGTACTGTGATATGCTGCTGGGTGATCCAGGAAGAGTAGAAGCACTATGTCTGTATTCTTGCATGCATGTATACATATGTATATGCACATGTACACATATATACAGATATAATATATACATATATTTATGCATATATACATACATACATGTCCATATATACTCATGTGTGTTGTGTGTATGTCCTTTCTCACAAAAACAAGGAACTATTTTGGTTTTTATACCAAAATGTTCAGTTTCATCTTAACAAAGCCAAAATTCACTGTTTCTACCTTGAGCCTCCTCCCTTTCTCCCTCCCTCCCTTCCTTCCCTCCTCTTCTCTGCAATAGGCATTTGCTGAGTTCTACCATGTACCAAGTACCCATACAGCAAGATAGAAAACAAGTCCCCTACTCTAACAGTGAGAGACCCAGGCAACTAAATTGACCCCCAGAATTCAGTGGATTATTTAAAAATTTATTTTAGAGAAAGACAAAAGGAGCGAGAGAAACATTGATTTGTTGTTCCACTTATTTATGCCTTCATTGGTTGATTCTTATATTCTGATATGTGCCCTGACTGGGGACTGAACCCACAACCTTGACATATTGGGACAGAGCTCTTGTCAACTGAACTACCTGGCTAGGCAGTGGATGGGGTTTTGATGGGATAAGTACAAAGAGCATGGAGCACATTGCTCCCTTTGGGGTGATGGATATGGCTTCCTAGGTCAAGAGGTGCACACGCTGCTGAAAGGATACGATGGTACTAGCAGGTGGAGGAGATGAACATGGTGGGCAGTGGTGCAGAAGCCAGAGAGGGCATGGCTCTTTCGGGAATTCCAGGTAATGTTGGCTGAGGGTAAGAAAGGTAGCGAGGTCTGGGTTGGGGCAAGTGGGATGAGGGTTGGACAGTGAGAGAGAAGCCAGGAAAGATGGACAGGACTCAAGTAATGGGGAACATTGGATATCATGACACAGGGATTAGAACGCATGCTCAAGGAAGCCCTGGCCCACGGCCAAAGGGAATCAGGGTGAGTTTAATGAAAAAGTAAGGCTTCGGGGGTATGTGTTGTCTTTGGCCCTCTCTTCTTTTTCTTCTGGCTTGGTTTTCCTGTGCATCGGTGTTCTGGGGAGAGCATACCTGCAGCAGCTACCTGCAGATGCGTGGTGCCCTCAGCCGTTGACTCAGAAAGCTCTGAGAACCGCCCATCAGGTTGAGAAGGATTGCATCTTTCGCTCTATCTGTGACAGATGTGGACTGTGATCCCAACAGAAGTGCAGGAGGAGAGGCAAGTGTGTGTCCCCCTCTCTGAGATGATGGGTATGATTACGGCCCCAGGAGCGATGATAATTCTTGATATTTGTGCACGACCGCAGTCATTTCAGAGTGCCCTTATAGGCACTTACAGGATGTTATTTGGGGAAGCCTCCTACGAGGTTTCTCGAACATGCATTTCTAGCCCCACTACGCAGACAGAGTCAGGGTCTGGAGATGCTATGAAATTACCCTGTTCCTCTGATAATGGCTGCGGCGGAGACATTTGTCAGCTCAAGTGCTTCCTGAGGATCTTCTCACCTTTTGTAGCTTCATTTTAAGGACAATTACTCTGTGGGTGAATTTAGGGAAAATATTCCCTCTGCAACCTACAGCAGCCTTGCTCTGAGCATGAATCTGTCAGTGGTGGTGATGAGAAACAGAATTTTTCCCCCGCAGATTTTTCTAGTAAATCAAGAGCTACATCAATTCTCCGTGGGTTAGGGACTAATATTTCAGTCCACAATACATTTAAGAAAAGGTATTGTATCAATCTCACTTTTTTAGCTGCATAGTGCATAGTTTGAGGTTTCCCAGTGGCAGAGGAAAGATAGGTTTGGCTTCCTAATTACATTAGGGAGCATTATGCGTGGCACTGGGCTCTGGCGCTTCGCGTTTGCTGCCGCAGCACAAATAGGAGATTGCTTCTCCTGTTTTTGAACCTTTCGGAGTCTCTGTTTCACTTTTTTTTTCCCCTCTGGCACAGACAAAAGTCTTTGAGTTACTTGCTACTTCGACAAAATCCTAGAAGAATATGAATCAAACATAAACAGTGATTAAATCTCAGTGGTGGATGTGAGACGGTATTTATTTTATATCTCTTAGTTTATACTTATCTTCATTTCTTTAAAATGAGAATATATATTTTTTATAAACAGAAAAACCAATAAGGCTGGATCCCATTTGGAAAAATAAAAATCGCATTCTGTCTAATGTACACTCCAGAAAGCACACGGTTTGTACATCTCCATATGACCTGCACGTTCTAAGTTCTAAGCAGTCATCTGTTAGTAAAAACCAGATTGAATCATTAATCACCTCATCCTCTGCAGGACAAGAAGCACAAGACAGGGAACCCTTTGAAGACAGACTCGATGCTATTTTAATAGAGGCTGAAAATAAGGCAGTGGGAGCCAGTGGGTACCTGCAAAGCCAAGTCATGGAGGATCTCTTGGGGGTCCCTGGGATCCAATCTCAATATGTCTCTGTCATCTTAACCCAGTAACTCTTTGTGAGCGTCGGAGGTGACAAATGTGGGATGCCACCCCTTCCTTTTCTATGTACGATCAAATTACAGGGATCATTTGTACTGCTATCATCAGAGTGACCTGAAAACAGGAGTAAACTCTTTCTATATTACCAAATAATAAAATGATGCTTTGCTGTGACCTCCTGAGGAATCTGAAAGCACCCACAGCTGGAGAGGAAAGAGCCTGTTATTAGACCAGTAAAGGTCTGGTGGAAGTTTCTAGTTAGTAAGAGGAATAGCACTGTGTGTCTAAGAACTCACGCATTGACTGTGGTTAGATAGTCACTCTAGCCTGTCTTATTAAATGACAAACCAACTTTAATATTATATTTATGTATATATTAATATTATATGTCATTTTAATTAATAGCTAGTAATATCTAAAATAATAGCTAAAGTCTACTGTAATCATAGTCCTTGATGAATGAGTAAATTAAAAATGTCCCAAAGTAAACAACTGGGCATGGCAATGGCATCCGCCCCACAGGAAGATGGAAGGATGTAAAATAAGTCTGAGGACTGAGGGGAGATGACTGGGTGTTGCCAATAACCAGGATTGAGAATATAAGAGAAGGGACCAAGTTTGGAGAAAGTGTGGGTTCAGTTTTTGAGTTTATGTGTCTATGGGCCCATCCAGGTAGACATGCTAGTAAGTTATTGCATGTATGAGGTCTAGAATTAGGGAAAGTTCTGGGATAATGATAAATTGCCCATTTCATGAATCTGGAAATCTTTGTTTAATCTCTTTTGGACAAGTGCTGAGGTCCAAGTACTACTGTTCCTAGGATTCCGTGTACTAAGGCCGGATGTTGATGAGACAAAAGCTAAGTTGTTAAGAGAGAGCATCCAGGTAAAGTCAACATGGTTGACTAGCCCGAATCCGAAGTGGCTGGGTATAGAGCAAAACAGAACAACAACAAGACATTGGCAAAGCAGCTAAACCAGGAGAAGCAGTGAAATGACAGGAAGGAGACAGTTTGGAAAGAGATCCTGAGCGATCGAGGCAAAGCTGTTATTGTTTCGGAGGTTGTTCCTAGAGTTCTGGTCTTGGGTGTGGAAAAGGTTGTGTCAGTTTTCTGTGGTTACTATAGCAGTTTACCATGAATGTAATGGTTTAAAACAACACAAATTTGTTATCTTACCATTCTGGCAGTCAGAGAGCCTAAAATGGGTTTTTCACACTAAAATCAGGGTGTTGACAGACGGGCATTACTTCTGGGGGTTCTAGGGAAGAATCTCTCCCCTTGCCGTTCCAGCCTCTCTAGACTGCCCACGTTCTTGGCGTTTGGTCTCCTCCATCTTCAAAGTACATCACCTCAACCTCTGCTTTCATGGCCAGAATACCTTCTCTCATTTCTTACCTCCCTCTTGTAAGGACCCTTGTGATGCAGTGAGCCCAGTGTGGATAATCTTGATCCCAAGGTCATACACTTACATCTGTAGAACCCTTTGTCGTCATGTAAAGTAGCATATTTACCGGTTCCAGGAATTAAGACCTAAACATCTTTGGGGGAATAATTATTCAGCCTACTGTAGGGATGCAGGGGGACTCTGGGCAAACCTGCTTCCCATTCAGAGGCATTTCAGATTCAGTAAATCTTCTTCAATAAAATTAAGTTATTATTTACTTAGTGAACAATATTACATGTCAACTGCAGGTCACATACTTTGCACTTCGCTCCCATTTTGAAAATTTTCTTAGAGTAATGCAGGGTATCATGAATATGAAATTTGTTCTTTATGATGGATATCAAATATACATTAAGTTATAAATTCAATTGAATACTATGTAACAATTAAAGCAAAAAATACGCGGGAATGCAAAAAAAAATTGAAATAATGTGAAAATAGACCAAAAGGAAATATATCAAATGATTAATTGTTTCATTAGAAACATGGGAATATAAATCATACTAAGGTCCTTTCCTCTGATTCTCAAGAATTCTATAATTTAAAAAAAATTAAACTGTTTTTAAAAAGTGATATGTCAAAGAGTTTATGTCTGACTCAGGGAAGAGGTAAAGGAGTAAACCGTTAATGCCCGATGCAGAAAGGAGGTGAAATGATGGAAATGCCAGAGTTGCAGAATTTGGGAGTGAGAGGGTCACTGAAGACAGCTGGTGGAAGAGCAGTTTCAGGGGTGAAGCGAGACTGCCAGCAAGACAGTGAGGAGCTATGTTGGAGACAACAGGGACAGCGGGTGGAGATCACTGGTTAGGGAGGGAAAGATGAGACACAACAGCATGGAAGCCAGAGAGCAGGAGAGCAAGTAAAGGGGGCGGGGGGGGGGAGTGTTTGTTTTTTAGGCTTGTTTATTTTATATTATATTCTTACCAAAGCATCAGGCAGAGCTGTGTAACAAGAGCTAGGCTGTATTGAACATGCACTTTATATTTTCCCAAGATGATACTCTTTATATCTTGCAGGAAAGAGAAGCAGTGCCTGGCAGTGGTATGAGTGTGAGAATGGTCTTTTCTCTCCTTAGCCGTGGGAAAGATGCTTCCATTTGAGGAGCCTGAGTTTCTTCACTTTTAACACATGTGCTTGGATCAGATGGTCTCTAATGATCATTTAAGCTGCACTATTTTATATCCATCTCTAACTCTCCAGCTCCATGTACAAAGTCTTAGTTTCATCCTCTCATCAGAATGATTAACCCAAACACAGTGGCGAAGAAAAGAGACTGGGGATTTGGTTTCATATCCAATTGTCTGATTCCTGTGCAGGCCAAATAATTAGCTCACTCGCCTAGAAGCACTTTTATGCAAGCAATTCAACAACTGAAAAGAAAATTGGTAATGCCAGAGGAAGTAGGGCAATACCTTCTCCCTCGGACTGACATCAGAAGGAAAGTAAACACCATTCACCTAGGAAGAATCAGAAATTACCACTAAGATTCCTATTGATTTTCTTTCAATTTCTTTAAAAAAAAAAAAATCGGCATTCAGAGAAATATTAAAGGGGAAACGTGCAGATACGTACTGAAAGATGCATATTTTATCTTCCAGTCAAAGCAGGTCAAGGTGATTTCTGAGGTGTACCCAACTGAGGGTGTAAAATTATCAAACAGCAGGAGTTTGCTATTATGTATTCAGGAGAAGCACAAATGAATATGTGGGCAGAGAAGTCATCCTGGTATTTGGCAGAGTATGGTGGCAGATTGGGGAGGGGTCAGAAAAAGGTAGAGGGAGAGATCAGTTGGGGGGATGAGAAGGCATTTGCCAAAATGCATCTTCCAAATAGAAAAAGTCTACACTCACACAATAAATAAAGTGAAGGAATTTTATGGGTGCACTGGAAACAGAAGGAATCTTAAGAACGGAGGTAACTAGAGTTCAAGAAACACAGCTGCTGAATTTTGAGTAATTATTCTGAAAGAGAGAATATGTAACAATTTCTATTAAATATTATAATAGAAGGAAGGAGTCGTTGGAACAAACCAACACACCCAGAAATCACTGGTCTTGAACAATCAAAACGGAAGAGAAAATCATATTGGATGTATCCTGTATCCACATCTACATTAAACTATTTTCAATTCCTGTTAAAAGAGATTAGAATTGATAAGAGAGCCCTACTCTGTAACATTTGATTTTGATATACCTGCATTCTTGCTTGACTTAACGATATAGTAACTGTATAGTAAACTATGTATATTTTCATTCTACAGTGTGAAAAAAATCAGACATTTATATTGACATTATAAATGTCTTGAATTTAATTATTCTCTGAATATACAAGTAGACGTATCTATATTTGGTGGATCTTGCAATGGAAGTTTATCCATTTTTTTTTGTTTTTGGTTGCTGGCATGCATTCTCTTTACCAAGATCAACCCAGTTTCCTTGTCCAAGTGAGACAGACAATGGAGGGGGATAGTTCTCCAGAAGAAGATACATACCTAATGTAGTTAACTAGACTGCCCAACATCTACCACATCTTTCTTCCTATCCTGACAGTTCAGAAAATGTCCCTAACTAAGTAACATAAGTTAACTCTCCTAACACATCGAAAGTGCACTAAGCTCCTTTCTCAAAAGGAGGATAACTCAAAGTCTTGCCAGTTACTCCATCCATTTCCAGGCCTACATTATCTGAGAGATGCCCACTCCTCTTCTTGTTCCACTGTTTTCATCAGTAGTCTTCCACGTAAGAGCTAAATTATATATATGCCACTAATAAGCACTGTATAAGGTAGTGGGGACAGGGAGAAGAAAGAAAAAAGAACTTAGGTATACCACTTAAAATATGCATAGCATAACAAAGGAGAAAAAATGAGTAATAGTTACAATTATTACTTCAGTAACTTGTCATTGGGTAGTAACTGATTATTCATGACTTCCTTTTCCACCCTGTAGTTCAATTTCTCTTTGACTGGAGTCCCTTGCCATGCACATACTTCTCAGCCCTACTAGGTGGATCTCTGTTTAAGTTGCTGAGTCATCCAATGAGTATTATAAGGGGTATTACAAGGCAGCATCTTTAGGATTTCCTGGTTCCCTTTATACATCCTCTTCCCACTTTTAAATGTTAACCCTTCTTTTGTTTGTTTGTCTAGTGACATGATGAAATAACCAGGTTGTGAAGAAGTTGCTCCTCCTTTGGAACGATGCTATGTCTTCTGATGGAAGTATAACTCGTTTGGGTACTAAAACCTGTCAACAAGCACATCTCAGAGTTACAGGAGCAGGAAACAAATCTTTGTGAGTATCTCATTGGATAGAACCATGAGATATGTCACCTCCATGGTGGCTGTGTACTCTGTGTATTGAGGCCATGTCAAAGAAAGTCAAGATGCGAGAGCCTAGAGTTAGAAGTCCAGGATAAGCAGTCCTCTTATGGAATAGCGTCTGAACAGAACTTGATATGCCATATATTACAACTACCAAACTCATGGTCAAAATGCCTCCATAAAAAAAGCTGAACAAATTCTCAAGATACCAGGTTTCAGAAATAATTTCTCTTTCCTATAAATGTTCAAAAGAACAATTTCTTTAGGGGCAAAAATACCTATAACTTTTGGTGTAAAAGTAACTTGAGTTTGACCAGTACTGTAAATTCCATTATTTCCCTTCATTCATCCACTATACTTTCCTATCTTTCTGATTTTGATTCTCTCAAATTAAAAGAAAATGAATACTTTCAACAATAAAGATTATTATTTTTTTTAAAAATCACCTCTTCAAAAGACGTTTACAGAATCGTGTCTCTGTGTCTGTGGTAGACAGAATAATGGTCCCCCACAGATGTCCACATTCTAATCCAGGAAACTGGGAATGTTACCTTACATGACAAAAGAGATTTTGCAGATATGATTAAGTTAAGAATCTTGAGATGAGTTGATTATCCTGGATTATCCAGATGGGTTCAATGTAATTACAAGGGTCCTTACCAGTGGGCGGCCAGAGGGTAAGCGTAGTAGAAAGAGAAATGACAATAGAAGCAGGAGTCAGAGGAGAAAAAAGGGAAGATTGGGGGAGAGAGAAACAGAGACAGAGGCAGGGGCAGAGACAGACAGACAGACACACACACACACACACACACACACACACAGATTTGGAGGTGCTACACGTGGGCCTTCAAGACGGAGGGGGGAGCCATGTGCCAAGGAATGCAGAATGCAGGTGACCTCTGACCTCTGAAAGTTGGGAAGGTGAAAGAACAGATTCTCCCTAAGAGCCAACCTTGTGATTTTAGTCAACACCTCGATTTTAGCCTAGTGAAACCCATTTTGGACTTCTGACCTCTAGAACTATACATGGATAACATGTAATATAATAGTCTTTGCTGTTTTACGCCACTAACAGATTGTGACAATTTGCTATAGCAGTGATGGGAAACTGGTACGCCTGTGAGTACACTGCTTTTATCTACCAACTCAGACAGTTCTTCTATGGTCCAGACCTATGTATCCAGTGACTTTTTAAAAATCTGCACTTAGCTATCTCCAACACATCTCAAGCTCAAAAATGTATAATTTTCTCCTTCAAACTTGGTCCTCCTCCCATCTTCTTTATCTTTGATTGTTACCGTCAGCTACTCAACTGTTCAAGCCAGAAACCTGGGGGTCATTTTTAATGTCTCTCCCTCATCACTCCTAACCTAGTCATTAAAGAGTCTTGTTAATTTTACCTCCTAAATTTGTCTGTGTTTCAATTATATCTCTTCATTTCCATCATCATCACCCTAATCCAATTACTGCTGTCTCTCTTCTGTCCCATTCTTTACTGATTTTCTCTCCTTTACATCTTATACATTCTCTGCACTTCATCCAAACTCATCTTTTTATGGAAATCCAATCACATGTATTCCAAGCTGCAAACAAGTCAATGGTTTTCCACTGGTCTTAAAGACAACAGTCCTCAAGCTTGAATAAAAGACCTCGCATCGTGTGGCCCCATGTCTTTAGTCACTATTTCCCCTGATCTCTCTTTTCTAGCTACTTTGGACTTATTTTTCTGTTCCTCCGATATGCCATGCTCCTTCCTTCATGAGAGCTGATAAGCATGCTTTTTACCCAGATGCGCAGGAACTGGATTCTGTGGCCCAGACAGCAGTTTCAGAAATTCAGGGCATAGTTCAAGGGAACCTGATGACCTCCTCTTAGATGGGAGCAAATGAGGAAGCAAGAAAGTCTAGAATTTAAGTCTAAGGATTAGCAAGGAGAAGAAAACACTCTGCTGAAGGGTCAGCCCCAGAACTCAGTCCAGAGAGAACCTGAGAAATAACCTGGCAATTCAGATACATGGGCTGAGAGAGCTTTTCTGAGCACATTTGCAGGTCAAATAGAAAAAGGCAGAAGCTTGGAAGGGATGAGATGAGGAGTGACCAGAATGGCACAGAGAGCAGGAAGAACTGTGGTAGGTAAGCCCAAAGAGTGGCCAGCCAATGCTGTCAAATAAGAAAAGAATTCCTGGCATTGCACAACAAAGAGGTCAGAGAAGCGGCGGGTGGATAAGTACATGGAGACAGTGAGGAAAATCACTGCTCAAGAAGTTGGCCCATGAAGAGAAAGAAAAGGGGTAGCACTTTAAGAAGCCAAAATGTCAAGGGAAGTGTGTGGGGTTCTTTGTTTCAAGATGGGAGGAGCTGGTATGTGGTTAAATGTTCATGAACTACTCATTGCTCTTATTGTGGATGTGATGAGGTCTTTAATTATGTATTTATAAGTTTATTTGACAAAGCAGTGCATGCATGTACAGTTTTTAAAAATCAAATGACTCAAAGGCTAATAAAAGCAAATGTAATTTCTCTGTCTCAACCTTCCATCTCCAAGATATACTTCCTAGAAACACATTCAATGTTATTAGCTCTTTATTTTTATATTTGCTATTGTATTTCTGAGTAGTGTTCATTTGGACTTATCTGTTGACTCCCTACTGCGGAAGTTCTCTTACAGAAAACCCGATGTGCCCAAACACAGATTTCTTTCCCTCTAGTTTGCCAAAATAGTTATGTAACAATTTTTATTTAACTAAATATCCAGTGTCAACTATACAATTATTATTGATGTTCAGTCACCAGGTACATTATTGTTGCCTTTTCTTTCTTGTACAGTTTGTTTTGTCATTAAATGTCTCTGTACTGACCATTATGAATTCTTTCCCAACCTCTCCAACAGAACAGTATATTCCTCTCAGTACAAACACATAAATAAATCAGTTCCATTTTCATAGTTGTTACTGTCATTGAAGCCTTTTCTGCTGTCATCCTCTGTCTTGTTCCAAGCCACCCTGGTTCCCCTGTCCTCATGCCAGAGGGCTAGCATCCTGGCATTTTCTTTGACAGAATCCTGTGGGTTTGTTCCCACAGTCTCTTTTTCTATCAGAGCCCCTAGCTCCTAGATTCCACGTCTTTTTCTTCTTGGTTTACTCTGTCATTTTTGCAGTGCGTCTTCTCCAGTGGCATTCTAAAAACACAGACATAGGAAGTAAATTTTTGGGATTTCAAATGTCTGGAAGTTGAAGTAACTATGCTCACACTTAACTGATAGTTTGTCTCGGAGAATTCTAGGTGGAAAATGATTTTCCATCAGAATTTGAAGACATTGTTTCATTTTTGTTTCTAGCTCTCAATATTGTAAAGGGGAATTCTGATGCCATTTTTTTTTTTTTTTAAATCTCAACTGAGGATATTTTTCTATTTATCTTCAGATAGAGTTGGAGGGAGAGAGAGAGAGAAAGAAACATCGATGCAAGAGAGACATGTAGACTGGTTGCCTCCCGCATGACCCTGACCAGGGCAGGGGATGAACTGCATCCGAGGTACACGCCCTTGACCAGAATCGAACCCACGACTCATTGGTCTGCAGGCCGACCCTTTAACCGCTGAGTAAAAACCGGCCAGAGCCCATTTGAATTCTTGATGTTTTATGTGTGACACATTTTACCTTTATGAAAGTTTTTGAGGTTATCTTTTTTTCTTTAATATTCTGAAGTTTAATGATAATGCATTTTGTTTATATTTTCACTCCTTGTGTCATTCAGACATTTTCTAAAACCACATTTATTTTAATTTGGAAAAAATATTACTATTTCTTTGATAATTTTCTCTTTTCCTTTTTCTGTATCTCCTGTTTGTAAGACATTGGACCTAACACATTGATTCCCCTAATTTTCTTATTTCTCTCTTCTATTTGGCTGTTCTTTTTCACCTTTTTGTTCTACTTTATCATGAACTTTATCTTCCAAAACTTCTAAAGTTATTGATTTGTGCTACAGTAATTTCTAAAGTTCAAAAGCTTGTATTTATTCCTCATGTGTTCCACGCGGGCGACATCCTGTCCTTCCTCTGTGGCTTCGTTGCTCCTCTTCTCTCTCTGATAACAACACCTGTACGTTTGGTTCTTTGCCCCTGCTTCATATCCGTTTCTCACGGATGCTTTCTTTCTTTTTACTGTTTGTTTTGTCCCTGCCTCTCAAGTTAGTGAGTTTTGTCAATTGTGTGTGGAGTCTGGACTATTGTTTTATATTCGTTATTTATTGACTATTGTTTCCTATTCATTGTTTATTGACCATCGCTTCACATTCATTACTCATTGGTTCATATCCACATGTAGGTACTAAACACGCTGCTTGGGGGACGTCCACCTCTGTGGTGGCAAAGCAGCTGTTGCCGACTAATCCTCCACAAGGCAAAGCTGAAAGAATATGACGATATACATACAACATCTGCGTGGAGGTATCCCAAGGCCTCCGAGACATCCCGGGCCTGAGGGACCATGTTCCTGGAGAGACAGAAACATTTTAAGGTGAGCCTTGCCTTCTTCGGGGTGTTTCCCTCAAGCCATTTGTGAACCTTTAGGCAGCACAAGCTGCACTTCTAATGACGCCCCTCTGGTAACACATTCCTGATGACCTAGGTGACTGTTGTATCCTCTGAGCCTTCAAGAGGAGGAGAACCCTCAAGAGGCCCTGCAGGTCTCACGCAGTATGTTTGCTTCAGCAGGCCTACATTTCTTAGCCTGTTATGCCTCCCTCTACCATCGGCCAGGGAATTCCAGGCATTTCCACTGTGCTCGTTGTGGCCAAGGATGCTCAGGTTTGTCTAACGGTGGGTTTGCCCCAAACTCTGGGATCCCGGCCACAGTATTTCATCCTGTGTTCCAAGAAAGTGCCCCCAAATCAATGCATTCTTGCTCATCCAGCTTTATATTTGGGCACCCTTGATCAATCACCCTCAAAATCGAATCCCAGGGTATTCTGCAGGTTTCTCCCAGGACATGATAGCTCATTCTTTTAGCTTCTTTGGTGAGACCCAGTGAGTCCCCAACCAGGCTAGATAAGTAGACAGGAGAGAGAAAGGTTCGTTGCCTTGCATGGGGAAGCCTCCGCAGCATCTTCCAGCACAGCGACTTTGACTGGGGATGGAGGGTGTTGGAGATTCTGAGTGTTCAGGAGTGTCTGCAGGACCACAGTCTTTGGTGACATCCACCCAGATGTCCCTTGCCCATGTTTCAGAGTTCCAGTTGTTCCTAACCAGGGCCTTCATCTTAGCACAACAAACCTGCCTTGGCGTTCATCTAAGCATCTTTGGGGCCGGGAGGGAGGGGGAATCTGTTTTTTATCTGTGTCCACTTCAACTGTAGCAAAATATGGGCCTCTTTGTAAGCTATTGGAGAAGTAATCAGGTTCTCACACTTAGCCTTTAATGGTGTGTTTACTGTCCTCAGTTTATCATCGTCCCTTTACAGAGTGTCAATACAAATCAGTAATTATCAGCCAACTCTCCTGTGGTTGTGGGCATTGTTCCCCTCTTAGCTTTTAAATACCTAATTGTCTGGAATCATTGTTCCCATTACCGTCAGGGGCTGACTGTTCTCCACGTTCCAGTGAGAACTAGATCCTCGCCAGCCAGATGGTCCATGAGCCATGGTCTGTATGAGCACCTTTCTCAGGCCACTTCGTCCGCTCAGATCCCCTGAGAAGAAGACCCCAAGACAGAGTTAGCTGTGGAAGAGATTTATTGAGGGAGATGCCCATGAAGAAGAAAGGAGGAGCGGGCAGGAGTGAGGAAGAACCTTCTGACTGCAGCGTGGGGCTGGCGCCTGACAGGAGAGGAAAGGAAGGAGCCCACGACTGCAGTGTGGTTTGAACATGTCCTGGCCAGGCTGCCAGAAGTCTCCGCAAAGCTTGCCCACTGGAAATGTCTCCCGTTAGGCTAATCCTCCTGAAATGTTGTCTTTAGCTGGATATAGCTCAGGGACATACAGCTTCAGTGTGATTATGTTCCCCGCAGGACATTCTCTTGAAGGAAATCTGAGTTGCATTTCCATAGCTGCCACAGGTAGTCATTTTCTCAACAGAAAAAATTTATAGTCTCCTCGCTAGGGATCCACGTCTGGTTGCCAGTAAGCTGTGGCAGAGGAGGGGATGGGACCGGGGATATCATCATCGGTGTGTGGACTTCCACTGACTGCATCCCCTCATTTTTAGGAGAATGACTCACCACCTCTCTCCTCTGGTTGTAATGTGTCCGCCTAAAGATTCTTTGCTTCAGTGTGTCTAGAAAACAAACCTAATGCTGAACTATGGGAGAGTGGTTAATTGTCTGCAAAGTGTGAGGGTGAGATTTAGGAGTCTGCTCTTATATAACCAGTGCCATTTTCAATCATTCTTTATAAACCTGCCTTCGGAGGCACCTAAAGCTTCCTCTCCCTCCATGTGCTGAGGTGTACAGCACAAATCAATAGGCTTCTTGTTAGCATTTCCCTATGCAGAAGCATAGCTTTTAGCTGTTTTTCTTTTGCTGAGTCAATGGCCTTTATCCATCCTATTTACATCTTCCAAATCTGGTTGACATTTCTACTCCACTGTCGCCTTTCACCTGCTTTTCTTTGTCCTGGTGGGTCTGCACCACTTGTGTTCCTTTCTGCGTGTGGGTTTGGAGGAGGAAGTGGAGGTAAAGAATGTATACAACCTACCTTTTTACCTAGAAGCTCCAGGGTGGGAGCACATTGAAACTGGTGGGAAGCCTCAATCAGTTCAGGATACAGGAGGCAAGGGAATCATGGAATGAGGCCCCTTTGGAAGAAAGAGAGAATGGGATCCGGTGGTGAAGTGAGGAACTCTGGTCAGAAGGGCCAGCTAGCTCTCCCACGTGACCAGGAGAAAGGCAAAGAGAACTGGGCACACAGCCGTGCTGAAGCCTTTCCCTGTGCCATGCTCTGCTATCTGTCTGTTTTCGGAAGCTAGTGTTCCTCATGCCCCCTGCCCACCCAGCAGTATCATGCCAGAAGAAGATCATATTAATGATGACAATTCCACTCTATCTGGGAGAAACCTCCCTTTTGTATATATTTCACACAGAATTAAGAAAACTTTAAAAATTTGTTCATTGGAGGCACTGCGTACAAAGTCCTACGTGTACAAAAACATGTAGCATTTGACCTTTGCCTTTAAAGTATTTAAAACTAGTGCGATACATAAGACAAAGGAATATTTTAACATAATGTAAATTTTTATGGCAGAAGAATTTAGAGAGTGCTGTGGAAATACACGGGAGGAACCCCAACCAAGCAGGGGATCAGGCAAGATTCCTGGAGAAATGGGGGTCTCAGCTAAGTGTTGGATGATTCCAAGTGAGCCAGGCAAAGGTAGGAGAGGCAGACATTCCAGAAACAGGTGACAAAGTGACTAGGGCATGGTGGAGAAACGTCCAGTGGCATGTGATGGACTGTAAGGCACGGGAAATAAGTGGGGGTTGGGGGGTGGTCTTACAGGAGGCTGCAAAGTGCAAGGTCTACATGCGGAGTCCTTTGGTTCCTCTTCAAGGAATGAAGAAGGTCGATGTGACCTGATTTGGATATTAGAAACACCAGTCAGGCCTCAAGGACTAAAGAGAGGGCAAGGCAGACCGGCAGACCGGTGGGTGGCAGTGAGGACTTGAACCAAGTGGGTGAGAGCAGGCATTGAGAAGAATAAAGGGCAGCAACTGTACCCAACGACTAGGCTGGAATCCCTACTGCACCAATCATTTGTGCATTAGAGCACTCAACCTCATCCCTGCAGAGTGGACTCACGCTCCCCATCCTGTGGTCATCCTGCATATTAGAGAAGACAGTCACCCAAAGAGCCTAACACAGTCCCTGCCACAGAAGTTGTAGTTTTATCCCTTTCCTCACTCCACGTCTTTAGTAACTTCTGGTTTTCCCTACTGTCTTGCCTTTGGTAGTTATTTTAAAACCATTAAAATAATAGGTAAACATGCTCAGTGAATCTTCTTGCTTTAGATTGGTATGTACCACAGCCCATCCACCTATTGTTACATTATTTTCACAGACAAATGTACACACACACACACACACACACACACACAAACACACACACAATACAACACACATACTGCATGCATCCCTTTCCTCCTTCACTTTCTATCACATTCTTCATCTCCCATTGTTCTCATCCTTCATTTGCTGGGCCAAGAATCCCAAAGAGTTTTGAGGATACCCAGAAATTCAAAACACATCAAAGATTGCCCTCCTGGAGCTTCGGAAGGCCTCTGGCTACACATTGACCCTTTGAATCATTTGGAGACAACATCTTCTAGGGCTCTTAACTGATGGCAAAGAGGTAACTAACAGATGTGGGATGTGTTGTTTTATTTTGTCCATAGAGTAGTATGGCGATTTCTCACAGTACTACTCTAGGAACAATTGACAACAAATTCCCATTTAACCATGCTGCCTTTAGATATGTAAGCTTCCCTGATACCTAAAGAGCAGGAGCTCTCGAGCCAAGTCTAATGGAAAATTTGCTGTCTCTTCTAGGATTAGATGCAGTTCCAAGAATCCATCTTCCTCCAGTGGGACAAGACTTGTCACAAATAGCTTGGATTTATAGGTGCTCTTCTGCAGCAGAAATCGTTTCACCTTTTGAGGTAACCTTTACAGAATCATAAAATCAATCAGTTTTATTTGACATCCAAATCAGAGCTCTGCCCTAAATAGATTGCTAGCACTTTTCATGGAGAACAAAACAGAGGCTAGGAATGTCTCCAGTGCCCAGTGGAAGAGGACACTGGAACAAGAGCAGACTGTTTAGAGTTCACACAGTTGACTATGGGTCTGGCAGTGCCCTGAGCACTCTTTATCTGGAACCACTGTCTGTGATCTTGGATGCCTCAAAAATAAGCTTTCCGCCCTCATCCTGGAATGGACCAATGAAAATGAAGTGGCAGGCTAAAAATGGATAGCAAACAGTTTGATTCTCCTTTCTATTCTGTTTGGTTTGGTGTCCACAGGACTATGTATCGACTTTTCTGGAGGAAAAAGTGGGGCAATGCTAGACGTATTCTCTGTAGACGGATGGGATATATTTGGCTTGGTAAGTTGCAGACTCTAAATGATTCATATGATGATGACTTCAAGAAGTATGCAAATTATGTGTGTGTGTGGTGTAGTGTACTGTTTATACACATGAATACATTCAGGTAGTTCCAAAGAAAATTTTACAGTTCCAATGATTTTACAAAATTATCTTTAAAGGTGTTGGTTAAACTGAGAAGGCAATATAACATAGCAGTGATCAGCAAGTCTTCTGTCGATAGGCTGTCTGATTTCAAATTCCAACTCTGTAACTTAAAAGCTGTGTGATTTCTTGCAAAATCTTTAAGAACCCTATACTTTGGTTTCCTCAATTATAATCATGGCATCTACCTTATTTGTGAGTATTAAATTAAGGAATATATAAGCATTAATGGTGCCTGGTTCGTGATGAGTGCTGAATGCTATGCATTAACTAGTGTAATAATTGAGTGGACATGACCGAACTCTGAAGAAAGTCCTCCTAGCACCTCCACGGCACAGCCTTGGCAAGTTACTTACTCATTCTGGGAACAATTATGGCCCATGATTATTCCTGAGGGGTTTAAGTGAGAGCACATGTAAAGCACCTACCAAAATGGCTGTTCATATTGGTACTCAATAAATGGGAATGATAATTACTAGTATCACTCACACACACAATGCTTTCAATGTTATCACAAATCTGTATATAACTCTTAACTTTCTAGTGCTTAGAATTCAGGATGAACTCAGGCAAATAAGGACATTGACATCCTAATCACACATTGGTCCCCACATGAAAGGGATCAGGATAACCCTATGATGTGTAGTGTCAGAATGACCAGAGCAGCTACTGTCAACATTCTGAGAACTTCATCCTTGGAATTAGGATGTGGTAACAATGTAAGTAAAGAATGACCAGATACTTCTTTATTAGCAATTAAATCCCTTCCCAAAATGTGTTAAATGGAGGCCATCTCATTGGGATTAAAGTCATAAAATTGTATGCACCATGCGAGTCCCTTGTTGAATGGCTACAATGTGGCAGCATTGCCGAAAAATAACCTCCCAGAACACCACCCTCAACATCCCAGTAAAACAGAGGAGCTCCTTGTAAGCAAGTACTAGATAAAGTTTGCAAATGGTGGTACCAGTCATAAATGGGAGGGTGCTGCAGGAATCGTGTGAAAGGAAGATTGTTGATCTTGTTATTAGACTTTGTAGCTTGATTGTTATACATGCAAACCATAAACCCCAGGAAAGATGGAGAACTTTAAATGCAAAAAGACAATTACATGGTCATTTTGCATTCATGATGCCATTTAGGGACAGAAAAAGCTTTCAAAATACAGTAAAACAGTTGGCATCAGCCAGCTTGAGTTTCCTCGGAAAATTATGAGAGCAGAGAAATATTGTTTTTGCAAAATTTCCAACCTAATTTATCTCTGGTTGAGGACATTTGGGGAAGTGTCCAAACACTGATAAGTAAAAATGAAACCATCATATTGTGTGTGTGTGTGTGTGTGTATTTATTAAGACTGTTTTTTTGAGCAGTATTTGGTTCACAGCAAAATTGAAGGGAAGGTACAGAGATTTCCTATATACTCCCTACCCACACACATATATCAGCATTCTCCACTAGAGTGGTACATTTGTTCATTGATGAGCTTCCCCCGACACATCTTTATGTCCCTAAGTCTGTAGTTGGACAGTCTCTGGGTTTTGGACAAATGTGTAACGACATGTTTCTACCATAACAGTATTATACTGAGTAGTTTCACTGATCTAAAAAATCCTTTGAGTTCTACCTATTTATTCCTCCCCCTTCTCCATCAGCCTCTGACAACTACTGATCTTTTTACTGTCTCCATAGTTTTGCCTCTTCCAGGATTTTAATTTCCTACATGTAGAATCATACAGTATGTAGTCTTTTCAGACTGGCTTCTTACTTAATAAAATTAATTTAAGATTCCTCCATGTTTCTTCATGACTTGATAGCTCTTTCTTTCTTTTTTTTTTAGGGCTGAATGATATTTTTATATTTTGTTGTGTGGATGTACCACAGTTTATCTATTCACTTCTCTTTTTGTCACACAAACATATTTTAGAAATATGGAATGCTTCACGAATTTGCACGTCATCCTTGCGCAGGGGCCATGCTGATCTTGGTGCATGGGTCGAGGACCAACCACTGAGCCACAGTGGTCAGGTTATCTATTTACTTCTTGAAGTAAATTTGGTTGCTTCTAAGCTTTGGCAATTAGGCACATAGCTGCTATAAACATCCCTGTGCAGATTTTTGTGTAGATGAAAGTTGTAAATACCAAGGAGAGTGGTTGCTGGATTATATGGTAAGGGTATGTTCAGTTTTGTAAGACACTACCAAACTGTCATCCACAGTGGCTGTACCACTTTGCATTCCCACAAACAGTGTGTGAGAGTTCCTGTTGCTCCATATTCTCATCAGCATTTGGTGTGTCATTGTTCTGAATTTTTGCCAACATCATAGGAGTTTGGTTGTATCTCATTATTGTTTTAATGGACATGTCCCTGATAGCATATGGTGTAGAGCATCTTTTCATGGGCTGATTTCCCACCTCCATGTCTTCTTTGGTGAGATGTCCATTAAAGTCTTTAGCCCATTTTTTAATTGGTTGTTTGTTTTCTTATTTTTGAGTTTTAAGCACTTCTTTGTATATTTTGCATGATAGTCCTGTATCAGATATGTCTTTTGCAAATATTTTCTCCCAGTCTGTGGCTTATCTTCTCATTCTCTTGACACAGCCTTTCTCAGAGCAGTTTTTAATATTAATGAAGCCCAACTATCAATTATTTCTTTCCTGAATTGTGTCTTTGGGGCTGTATCTAAAAAGGTATCATCATACTCAGATCATCTGGGTTTTCTCCTGGGTTATCTTCTAGGAGTTTTATAGTTTTGCATTTTACATTAAGGTCTGTGATAATTTTGAGTTAATTTTTAAGAAGGGTATAAAGTCTGTGTCTAGATTTATTTTTTTACATTTGGATGTCCAGTTGACCCAGCATCATATGCTCTATTATATTGCCTTTTCTACTTTGTCAAAGATTAATTGACTGCATTTATGGGGATCTATTTCTGGGGTCTCTATTCTCTTCCATTAATCTATTTGTATATATATTTTTTGCCAATATCATACTGTCTTGGTTACTGTAGCTTTATAACTTTGTTCTTCTCCATCAATATTGCTTCAGCTGCTTTAGTGTTTTTGCCTCTCCACATGAATTTTAGAATCAATTTGTCAATATTCACAAAATAACTTTCTGAGATTTTGATGGAATTGCATTGAATCTATAGATCAAGTTCAGAAGGACCAACATCTTTTTGTTGTTGTTGTTACTGTTAATCTTCACCTGGGGATACTTCTTCCTTTGATTTTTAGAAAGAGTGGAAAACAGGAAAGGAAGGGGAGAGAGAGAGAGAGAGAGAGAGAGAGAGAGAGAGAGAGAGAGAGAGAGAAAGAGAGAGAGAGAGAGAAACATCAATGTGAGAAAGACACATCAATTGGTTGCCTCCCGTGCATGCCCCAAACAGGGCTGGAGATCGAACCTGCAAACCAGGTATGTGCCCTTGACCAGAAATCGAACCCACAACATTTTGGTGTCCAGGCTGATGCACTAACCACTGAGCAACATAGGCCAGGGCAAGAACTGACTTCTTAACAATACTGAGTCTTCTTACCTATAGAAGTGGATTATCTCATCATTTACTTAGCTCTTGTTTTATTTCATTTATTGAGTGTTGTAGTTTTCTTCATATAGATCTTATACATATTTTATTAGATTTATACCTAAGTACTTCATTTTTGGGATTGCTAATTAAATCATGTTGTGTTTTCAAGTTCAAATTTCACTTGTTCATTACTGGTATATAGGAAAGTGATTGACCTTTGTATATTAATTTTGTATCTTGCAACCTTGCTACAATTACTCATTAGTTCCAAGAGTTTGTTTTTATTGATTCTTTCAGATTTTCTACATAGATAATCATGTCATCTGTGAAGAGATACAGTTTCATTTTCTTCCAAACGAATATACCTTTTATTTCCTTTTCTCATATTAGCACATTAGGTGGTGAGAGGGCTCATTGATGCCTTATAACTTAGTGGGAAAGCTTAAAGTTTCTTACTTAAGTGTGATGTTAGCTGTAGAGTTTTTTGTAGATAGTCTTTCTCAAGTTGAGAAAGGTTCTTCTGTATTCCTAGTTTACTGGGAGATTTTATTTTTTATCATGGAAACCATCATTTTTAAAAGCATTTCTTGTTTACCACTGTACCCCACTGTTGTATTACTTTGTTTTTGATCAACCTTTTGGGGATATTAAAGAAAGGAAATAACCACCCTGAGAAACTTACCCTCTCTATTTCATTTGATAGTGTCCAATGAGAACTACAGGAACACTGTTGCCAAGGAAGAGTTATTAGGCATTTAACAGTCTGAACTAGATACATTTATGGTAAAAAAAAAAAAAAAAAAAAAAGTGTCAATTAAATGGTCATTTATAGGGATGTTGCATAGAAGGCAGCTTGGCTGCAGCCCACACAAGTCTGAGAGGAATCCAGAAATAAGAGGGCATGTGGCTGAGGGCAGAGTAAATAAACTCTGCCCTCAAAGGGTACAGCTTCACATCTGGGCTCCAGCACTTTCTGTTTTTTGGTGTTTGGGGACAAATCCTTTAATATGTCTGAGATTCAATAGCCTCCTTTGTCACATAGTGAGAATAGAAAAACACTCCCTAAGAGGCTGCTGGCAGATCAAATGAGACAATGCATAAAAAAGCACTTTGTAAACTGCTCAAGTGCCATAGAAATGTTATTTAATTTATTGTTTCTGTAAAACATGACTTAGTACTCCTTGAGAGAACACCCTCCCACATTCTGTTCTAAATAAATGCTGATTAAAAAAAAATGGGGCTCTGAGCTGTTATATGTTTGCATGATATCTGAGGTCCTTCATTAGGCTTATTCAATTCATCAGATACTTGTAATGTGCCTACTATGTGCCAGGCACTGTTTAAGTACTAAGGAGGCATCAGAAAATAAAATGTAAAAATATCTATGCCCTCATGATCATAGTAGGGGCACAGTATCATAAACAAAGTTGAAAATTACACCAAATATTAGAAGGTGGCAAGTTCAATGGGGAAAAAGAAGGTAAGAAAGGGTGATGTAGGGATGAGGAGCTCAGTATTTATAGACTATTTCCAGCTTCTTTTGTTTACATAACATCAGTCCCTTTTTCATTGCTTTTCATTTGTTGACAATTCTGGGGAGCCATGAGGGAAATAAAGTTAATTTGAGGATTGTTTTGATGAGTTTTGATGCTGTTTTTTTTTTTTTTGTTTTTTTTTTTATACGTCTGGAACACTCTTAATTTTTAAAATTAAAGCACACACCAACAAAAATTTCAGAAACTTCTTCTTCCTGCCACAATGTATGCTGATGTGGCAAGAAATCAGTCCACTTAGAATCTGACAAATATGTAGGTTAAGGAACAAACAATACACTTTCTGAGACATTGCAGAGTACACTGATTCCTCAGACCTCATTTTCCTTTTTCAGAAAGATCTCCACTCATTGGAACACAAAGAACTCTGGAAAACTAGGGAAAAATTTTACTTCTAAGACCATGTCTGTGGTCCATATAAGAATGAGACCCTTTGGTTGAATACCCAGCTTTAGGATTAACTAGAAAATTCAGCTGTCACCTGTCTAAATATGTTAAAGAAGCTGGCTTATAAAAATATAAAATATAATTCATAAGTCCAAGTTGAGGTTAATTTTACTTTTTGAAAACAATGAAATACAGACTTTTATAAACCAAAAATAATGTATTCCCTATAGCGTTGTGTTTTTGTTTTTTCTCAGTGTGGGTTTATGTTTGTTTGTTTTGTCTTTTGATGCTTCATTCTCTTTACCTTTTTGGTTTTCCTCTAAGAATTTCTACTTTCTGGTGCTCACGTCTCAGATCCACCTTTAAAAAGCAATACCTGATCAATCACGGGAATATTGTGGAGCACGTACGTGAATGCTACAATTCAGAGGTATTCTGACAAAGATCCGATTTACTTTCCTCTTTAAACAAAAAGTACTCTTGCCCATATGTTCTCTGATTTATTTTGTTATTTTGGTTATTGGCTGTAATCCTGAGATTTCAAATTGAATGATTCTTTGCTATTTTATCCTATTTGTTACTATTCTTAATATAGGCAGATACTTTAATATTAATTTATGTTAATATATTTAATACTATGAAACTATTAATACTATTACTATTTCAATAATAATTTATTCATTAATTCAACAAATACTATTGGGCACTTTGTGTTGGGTGACATCAAGGCATTATCTTACCTCAATTTTGAAATGGGTAGCAAAGCCCAATGAGGAGAATCAGGGTGGAACAGACCTTCAGGGTAGCACATCCTCCAGGTTGTTGGGGACCCCCTACCTCTACCCCTGCATGTTTCAGTCAGAATTACCCAGAAGAGGAAAAACTGAGGCAGCATGTGGACGTTAAGCCTTATCTACCTGTTTTGTCCACACCTGAAAGTAAGGCATCCACTACTCTAAGGGCACCATCATGCTAATAGACTCTAAAAGGATGTTTTGAATTCATATGATTCATGTACTGCCTGATAATTTATTTAATTTGGGAGGAAACATCCTAAACAATCACATCTCTTAAGTTAAAAAAAAAAAAATCACAATGTCTTGCCCTGGCCGGTTTGGCTCAGCAATAGAGCGTTGACCTGCAGACCAAAGAGCCACAGGTTCTGTTCTAGTCAAGGGCACTTACCTCGGTTGCTGTTCAGTCCCCGGCCCTGCTTGGGGTTGTGCAGGAGGTAACCAATCGAGGCATCTCTCTCATGTCAATGTTTCTCTCTCTCTCTCTATTTGAAGATAAATGAAAAAAAGTATCCTCAGGTGAGGATTTAAAAAAAAGGAAAATCACTATGTCTGTCCCTAATATTGTCTTTGACCAACATGGAATGCTATTTTCATATTCCAAAGAGACTTATACAATGTTTTCTCTGTTCTTGTTAGATCTGTAACAAACTGATACTTTGTGTATACATAGCAGTTATCCCCTATGATTAGGGAGGGTTTCTAGTTGCTTGTCTAAAAACATGGATAAACAGTAGCTGCGGGGGGAGGGGCAAGCACAATCTCAATGATGGAGGAAGTCTACCCAAAGTAACAGGTTACAGTTCCTGGGTTTGGGAACAGCTTCAAGGCTCTTGACAACCAAAGGCGAACTCATATCGTGAGCAATATGAATTATATGAAGAGACAATATTAGACATGGTGGTATACTTTTAAAGCACATGCCTCTCTTCAATAAGCACAAATACATAGCACAGTATTTGAAAAAACCGATAGAGTGAAGCCTTCACTCTAGAGTGAAGCCAATCGAAGCGCGAAGTGGTGAGGGACGACTGTACTTATATTACCTGGTGTTTAAGTCCAAGATTCTGATCAACAGCATCTCTCTTGGGGAAAGGTCCTAGTGCTGGTGAGTTGCTGCTACTCTGATATCTATCTTTATTGTGTCTCTACTGGTGAAGAGCTGTCACTCTGTGCTTTTCAAAGGTTGTATTATTAACATTTTTAATTTTTTTTTTAGGAATTTATATATATATAAATTTATATAATTACAAAACAGGTCACTAATTTATAATATAGATATGTATGTGTGTATATATATGTATTTTTTAAATATGCTTTTAAAACTACTCATGCCCCCAAACCTTCCAACTGAAATTCTGATTCACTCTCTCTTCCTCTGAATAATTAATTCAGAACCGAAGGACTCACAAAAGACATTGGAACAATGATGTCAGGAAGATTTCTCATTTTTTGAGAAAAAGTAGCTCATCTTGGGTCAGTGCTTTGGATAATGGAGTTTAACTGTGTCACAGATAGAGAAGAAATGTAATAGAAAGCCCCAATTAAATTAAGGTGACATTTCTCCTTTTTAAGGGATTATGATAAAAAAACATTCCTTTCTCATTTCCCTCAGGGTATGCTTTTGCATAGCCCCTTAGAGTGTGTTTTGGAAATTGAGGTTGTTTTCTTTTTCTAAGTGAGGGATGTAATGAGAACTGCCCGATTCTGCGCCCAGGAGGCCTACGCGAGACCAAGGAGACCTGGTCACTGAAGCATCCTGTCAGGGCTGAAATTAGAATTGGGGTTCCCTGGAACCAAGAAACATTCTCCCCCTTGGCATTATTTAGAAACAGGGGAAATTAGTGACCTGTTTTTTAATTATAAAAATTTGTCTCAATTTGTCTCTCTCTAAAAGAGGGAGAATCTAAAAATTAATGCAACGTTGTAAAAAAGTCCCCATCAGGCTACAGCACAATAGGAGTATCTGTGGTTGCCCTGACCAGTTTGGCTCAACGGTTAAAGCGTCGGCCTGCGGTCCGGAGAGACCCGGATTCGGTTCCCGCTAAGGGCACGTACTTCGGTTGCAGTTTGTCCCCGGCCCTGGTTGGTCGTGCGGGTGGCAGCCACTCGATGTGTCCCTTCACGTCGATGTTTCTCTCTCTCTCTCCCTCCCGCTCTATCTGTACAAAAAATGGAAAAAATATCCTTGGGTGAGGAGTATCTGTGGTGTTATTTTCACCCCTCCCTTGGTACTGTGGCTGCTGCCTCCCCGAGACTTGTCATGAAGTATTCATTGTTTCCTTCTTGCATGAACCTTCTCAGTTGCTCACTCATCTGCTCACTCTGTATTTATGACGTCCGTCCGTGTACCAGGCACTGTGCTAGGAGTGCATGTGTATATGGCAGGGTAGCAGCACTTGAGGGATCGCAAGTCAGTGGTGCAGACGGGCATGTAAATCCTAACTCTCCCCCTGCGATTCCTGCCTTACTCAAGGGCTCTATCCTAACTGGGGGAGCACCCACAAACTGCGCTTGGACATTTTGAGACTAGTCACTGTGTACATTTCCTAGGGTTGTCATAACAACTGCCACAAACTGGGTGGCTTGAAACAATGCAATTTATTCTCTCACCGTTCCATAAACTAGACTTCCAAAATCAAGGCATGGGCAGGACCATGCTGTTTCCGACAGCTCGAGGGGGAGGGTGTGATCCATGGTTTCTCTTACCTTCTGGTGCTGTCAGTCGTCCATGGCATTCCTTGGGTTGTACATGCATCTCTGCTCTCAGCCTCATGGTCACATGGCCATCTTCCCTCTGTGTATCTATGTCTTCTCCAGTATTCTCCTCCTCCTGTGTCTTTTTGAGTCTCCTCTTCCTACAGGGAGGTCAGTCATATTGGATTAGGTACACACTCTACTCAGGTGCAACCTCATCTTAGCTAATTACATTGGTAATGACCCTGTTTCCAAATTAGGTCACATTCTGAGATACTGGGGATTCGGGCTTACATAGATAGTTGATTCCTTTGTGGAGAGGGTAAAATCTGATCTGGGTCCTCACAGATGGGTAGGAATTGCCAGGAAGGCAGAAATGGAGTGGTGTGTGTGTGTATGAAGGAGTGTGTGTGTATGTGAAGGGGTGTGTGTGTGAAGGGGTGTGTGTGTGAAGGGTGTGTGTGTGTGTGAAGGGGTGTGTGTATGTAGAGGTGTGTGTGAGTGTGTGTGGGTGTGAAGACGGGTGTGTGTGTGAGAAGAAGTGTGTGTGTATGTGGAGGTGTGTGTGTGAAGGAGTGTGTGTGTGAAGGGTGTGTGTGTGTGAAGGGTGTGTGTGTGTGTGAAGGGTGTGTGTGTGTGAAGGGGTGTGTGTGTGAAGGGTGTGTGTGTGTATGTGAAGGTGTGTGTGTGTGAAGGGGTGTGTGTGTGAAGGGTGTGTGTGTGTGAAGCGGTGTGTGTGTGTGAAGGGTGTGTGTGTGTGTGTGAAGGGTGTGTGTGTGTGAAGGGTGTGTGTGTGTGTGAAGGGGTGTGTGTGTGTGAAGGGTGTGTGTGTGTGTGTGAAGGGTGTGTGTGTGTGAAGGGTGTGTGTCTGTGAAGGGTGTGTGTGTGAAGGGTGTGTGTGTGTGAAGGGTGTGTGTGTGTGAAGGGTGTGTGTGTGTGTGTGAAGGGGTGTGTGTGTGTGAAGGGTGTGTGTGTGTGAAGGGTGTGTGTGTGTGAAGGGTGTGTGTGTGAAGGGTGTGTGTGTGTGAAGGGTGTGTGTGTGAAGGGTGTGTGTGTGAAGGGTGTGTGTGTGTGTGTGAAGGGGTGTGTGTGAAGGGTGTGTGTGTGAAGGGTGTGTGTGTGTGTGAAGGGGTGTGTGTGTGAAGGGTGTGTGTGTGTGTGAAGGGGTGTGTGTATGTAGAGGTGTGTGTGAGTGTGTGTGGGTGTGAAGACGGGTGTGTGTGTGAGAAGAAGTGTGTGTGTATGTGGAGGTGTGTGTGTGAAGGAGTGTGTGTGTGAAGGGTGTGTGTGTGAAGGGTGTGTGTGTGTGAAGGGTGTGTGTGTGTGTGAAGGTGTGTGTGTGTGGTGTGTGTGTGTGTGTGAAGGGGTGTGTGTGTGTGTGTGTTAGTGATGAAAGACATTCCAGGCAAAGGCAGCACCATTAGCAGAAATAATGTGTTGTTGGCAATGGCATTAGGTGAGTCCCAAGTGCCACTTTACAGCTGGGTGAGAACGATGTGGCCCTGGGTCCCGACTTCAGTCCTTACATATCTGAAACACGACAGGAAGCATTTCCCCCTCAGTCTAAAAGAAGGTTATTTTAGTTTTTGCAAATGTTTGACCAGTTGAGCAAATATGAATGACCTGAGGAAGATACAGGAAGCAAACGGGGCCCCAGGCCAGAGGAATGGTGGCTGCTGGGAGTGTGTAAGAGTGTGCAGGGGGGTGACAGGCGACTGCCCTGGGAGCAGAGGGAGGGTGGCTGCTGGGAGTGTGTAAGAGTGTGCAGGGAGGTGACAGTCAGGCGACTGCCCTGGGAGCAGAGGGAGGGTGGCTGCTGGGAGTGTGTAAGAGTGTGCAGGGAGGTGACAGTCGACTGCCCTGGGAGCAGAGGGAGGGTGGCTGCTGGGAGTGTGTAAGAGTGTGCAGGGAGGTGACAGTCAGGCGACTGCCCTGGGAGCAGAGGGAGGGTGGCTGCTGGGAGTGTGTAAGAGTGTGCAGGGAGGTGACAGGCGACTGCCCTGGGAGCAGAGGGAGGGTGGCTGCTGGGAGAGTGTAAGAGTGTGCAGGGAGGTGACAGGCGACTGCCCTGGGAGCAGAGGGAGGGTGGCTGCTGGGAGTGTGTAAGAGTGTGCAGGGAGGTGACAGGCGACTGCCCTGAGAGCAGAGGGAGGGTGGCTGCTGGGAGTGTGTAAGAGTGT
The DNA here is from genome assembly GCF_014108415.1 of Molossus molossus. Classification (NCBI taxonomy): domain Eukaryota; kingdom Metazoa; phylum Chordata; class Mammalia; order Chiroptera; family Molossidae; genus Molossus; species Molossus molossus. Next base: position 47,693,415 of record NW_023425403.1, on the reverse strand, counting down.
GCAGGGAGGTGACAGTCAGGCGACTGCCCTGGGAGCAGAGGGAGGGTGGCTGCTGGGAGTGTGTAAGAGTGTGCAGGGAGGTGACAGGCGACTGCCCTGGGAGCAGAGGGAGGGTGGCTGCTGGAGAGTGTAAGAGTGTGCAGGGAGGTGACAGTCAGGCGACTGCCCTGGGAGCAGAGGGAGGGTGGCTGCTGGGAGAGTGTAAGAGTGTGCAGGGAGGTGACAGTCAGGCGACTGCCCTGGGAGCAGAGGGAGGGTGGCTGCTGGGAGTGTGTAAGAGTGTGCAGGGAGGTGACAGTCAGGCGACTGCCCTGGGAGCAGAGGGAGGGTGGCTGCTGGGAGTGTGTAAGAGTGTGCAGGGAGGTGACAGTCAGGTGACTGCTCTGGGAGCAGAGGGAGGGTGGCTGCTGGGAGTGTGTAAGAGTGTGCAGGGAGGTGACAGGCGACTGCCCTGGGAGCAGAGGGAGGGTGGCTGCTGGGAGTGTGTAAGAGTGTGCAGGGAGGTGACAGGCGACTGCCCTGGGAGCAGAGGGAGGGTGGCTGCTGGGAGAGTGTAAGAGTGTGCAGGGAGGTGACAGGCGACTGCCCTGGGAGCAGAGGGAGGGTGACTGCTGGGAGTGTGTAAGAGTGTGCAGGGAGGTGACAGGCGACTGCCCTGGGAGCAGAGGGAGGGTGGCTGCTGGGAGTGTGTAAGAGTGTGCAGGGAGGTGACAGTCAGGCGACTGCCCTGGGAGCAGAGGGAGGGTGACTGCTGGGAGTGTGTAAGAGTGTGCAGGGAGGTGACAGGCGACTGCCCTGGGAGCAGAGGGAGGGTGGCTGCTGGGAGAGTGTAAGAGTGTGCAGGGAGGTGACAGTCAGGCGACTGCCCTGGGAGCAGAGGGAGGGTGGCTGCTGGGAGTGTGTAAGAGTGTGCAGGGAGGTGACAGTCAGGCAACTGCCCTGGGAGCAGAGGGAGGGTGGCTGCTGGGAGTGTGTAAGAGTGTGCAGGGAGGTGACAGTCAGGCGACTGCCCTGGGAGCAGAGGGAGGGTGGCTGCTGGGAGTGTGTAAGAGTGTGCAGGGAGGTGACAGTCAGGTGACTGCTCTGGGAGCAGAGGGAGGGTGGCTGCTGGGAGTGTGTAAGAGTGTGCAGGGAGGTGACAGGCGACTGCCCTGGGAGCAGAGGGAGGGTGACTGCTGGGAGTGTGTAAGAGTGTGCAGGGAGGTGACAGGCGACTGCCCTGGGAGCAGAGGGAGGGTGGCTGCTGGGAGAGTGTAAGAGTGTGCAGGGAGGTGACAGGCGACTGCCCTGGGAGCAGAGGGAGGGTGACTGCTGGGAGAGTGTAAGAGTGTGCAGGGAGGTGACAGGCGACTGCCCTGGGAGCAGAGGGAGGGTGGCTGCTGGGAGTGTGTAAGAGTGTGCAGGGAGGTGACAGTCAGGCGACTGCCCTGGGAGCAGAGGGAGGGTGGCTGCTGGGAGTGTGTAAGAGTGTGCAGGGAGGTGACAGGCGACTGCCCTGGGAGCAGAGGGAGGGTGGCTGCTGGGAGAGTGTAAGAGTGTGCAGGGAGGTGACAGTCAGGCGACTGCCCTGGGAGCAGAGGGAGGGTGGCTGCTGGGAGTGTGTAAGAGTGTGCAGGGAGGTGACAGTCAGGTGACTGCTCTGGGAGCAGAGGGAGGGTGGCTGCTGGGAGTGTGTAAGAGTGTGCAGGGAGGTGACAGTCAGGCGACTGCCCTGGGAGCAGAGGGAGGGTGGCTGCTGGGAGTGTGTAAGAGTGTGCAGGGAGGTGACAGTCAGGTGACTGCTCTGGGAGCAGAGGGAGGGTGGCTGCTGGGAGTGTGTAAGAGTGTGCAGGGAGGTGACAGGCGACTGCCCTGGGAGCAGAGGGAGGGTGACTGCTGGGAGTGTGTAAGAGTGTGCAGGGAGGTGACCGGCGACTGCCCTGGGAGCAGAGGGAGGGTGGCTGCTTTGTTGAAAGTTGGCCACGTAAATCACGCAGGTGGGTTTTTAGGCAAACTGGGTTCCCCTTACAACTGCAGTACTTACCCTCCCCCACCCCTGCCCAAGTAGTAAGGTTATGACAGGTTTTTAGAACTGCCTAATTTGGAATCCTGAGTTGGAAACATGGGGTGTAGAGAAGGGGCACCTGCCTGGCCTGGCACCCCACAGTTTTGCAGGTCAAAAGTCTCCTTCCCAGATGTGATGACCTTCCACCACCGAGGAGTCCCGTGCTCTTTGGGGCCAGCTCCCACCCTGTCCCACCCTAGCAGATGTGCTCGATGTCCCTCTCAGGCTCCCACATGGCCAGCTGCCGGGAGAAAGACATGGTGCCCTCAGCCACAGGGTCGCACTTTATCGTTTACAAATTTAAATGCCTGGTGTCTGGCCTCCCTTTGTTCTCTTGTCTCAGCTCACGTCACAGATGTATGGCCCGCAGGTGTTCAGGGAGGCGGCACTTGTCCTAGGGTGATGCTCTCCCAGCTCATTGCTTTGTTCCCTCTCAAACCTTTAAGTACAGAGAGCGTTCTTTGTTGTGGTTCTGTTGTCACGTGGTAGTTGGTTGTGGAGGTCAACAAATCTGGTCAGTCTGCAGCTGAAGGTGGGCTCATGCTCAGCCGGCAAGGGAAATGATCTGGGGGACCCCTTCCTCTTCCCCCGAAAGAGCAAATCCCCCACCTAGGAAGCCCTGCATCTCAAGACCTTTGTTTCTTTCCGTCTTTCCCCAAATGCCCTGACTCTCCTATCTCGCCCACCTGGACTCAAGTCTTCTCTGGCCCAGATCTTTAAACCTGTTTTATGTTCAATCTTAAAAGTAAGTTACTAACTTTGCACAGGTTGACACTTTTGTGAACAATATGCAAAGATAAGTATATTCACTCCAACCAATCTGAACCAGCGAGGAGAGGCTGGGTGCACAATGTCCTTTTCTTCCTGTAACGACTGTCTCAACTTGCTCCCGAGGATGGTGAAAGACCAGTGAGGAGCACAGACATTCATCTGTTGCCAGAATTTAGGACCTGCCCTTGACAGTTCCATAACTCCCCAAAGCCACAAGCAGCAGAAACTGCAGACATAAGACAAAGAAACCTATGTATATGGATGCACGCATTAAAAGCAACAGGTGTTAAATAGGAAATACACTCATCTTCCACATAGGAGCATTGTTTTTGCCAGAATTCACACAGGAGCCACTGCTGATGAACAGAACATTTCCACTTAGCTAAGGTTGGACAGCCCAGTAGACAATCTCTTTCCTGTTCTCCCACCCTACTTTTTATTGTGAGATTTGGTTTGATGAAGATCTCAGCTGTATGTACACCTCAGACCCTGTGTCCTTGCGTTAAAATATAGACTTTGTATCTCTTTAAAAAATTAAAAACTGGGTCCCAAGCATTATTGTGTTTACCAATTTCAACTAATTTCCACATTTGTCAACTGCTATCAAGTTCCCAGTTCTATCAAGAATGCTTATAGTCTATCAATGTAATAAGTGTAATGATTGTGTTCACGGTCATCTAGAGTATGCTATTCTATTATAAATGTATATTTAGTCACTTTCAAGGTGATGCTTAAGCTTACTTGTCCTTTAATTAAAATATTAAATTTATAATGTTAAATTATAATGACAAGTTTCATGCTAAACTATTGGAATCCAGGATGTTACTTAAGTATAAGTAGTGAAAGTCACTACAATAGCTGGAAGTTCCATCACGCTTAGACATTTCAGTCCTTAAAATGCAACCCTGTCATGGAACCCACCCAAGGAGTGTCTTCACCCTCTATGGTGAGGTACAATTTAGCTGCAAAAGGAGTTGAGATGATGATTACGACGAATAAGCACTGAGAACTGAGCCAAGTACCCAAAGATCTCCAGAGATGGATGGGCAAAGCGACATGCTGGGCTCTTAAGAACCAAAGGGTGTGCCGTGCAGAGGATTTTCATTTCAAAGCCAATGCCATTAGAATTAATCTGCACTGGCTTCGGTGGAAGACAACATCCTAACTCCTTCTCAAACTTTACTGTGCATATGAGTCACCGGGGTTTTGTTAAAAAGAAGATGAAGGGCTTGAGAGCCCCCTTGCTAAAAGCTCCAGGTGATGCAGATGCCGTTGTCCATAGACCATGATTTCAGTAGCAAGGACCAACCATCTTTTTCCAACAAACCACAGAAAATCCTATCTTCCATCTCAGACCAAACTTTGCATGACATTCTCCATCTCCTCTGAAATATTAGGTGTGAATTGCCTCTTTTCACTTTTGCCTGAACTAAGAAGTCAGAAAAAGAAAGAAAGAAAAGGGTTTAAAAAAATAAACAATTGTTGAGCAAAATCAAATAGATCCCTCTTCACAGGCTGTGAGGCCAATTGCTGGCTGCACCCATACTAATGAGAGCATGTTTGGAAACCCAGATTCCTGACTCATTCCAAGGTTATCAAAAGCCAATGCCAACAAATATGGTGAGCTCAGCTCTCGTGAAGCAGAGGGCAGCCACCCAGGCTGTGGAGAGAGCCTGAGCGCAGGAGGCAGATGCTGCTGGCCAGCCAGGGCTGCCAACTTACCAACATCCATCTGATGGGTGCCCTCCGAGCCAGTGGGAAGGAACATCCACGCTCAGAGAATAAATGGGGGTTGAGAACTGGCTTAAATGGATTGCTATTGCCTCATAAATTATATTCCATAAATACAATGGTGCAAACCCTGCCTTGAGCTACTCATCTACACAGCCAGGAGAGTGAAGTGCAGGAATCCAAAACAGAATGGATGGATCCAATCTTTCTCATTTTCAAAAGATGCTTTTATATTGGCCATATCCCGTGGAAGCATATTTATGGGCTCACCTGCCTAATGTTGTCTCTCTCCGTGTGTTTAGGGGATTTATAACCAAGCTCCCCATGTTAGTGCCACCTCCTTCTTCACACTGATTTCAGAGGGTTATAAAGTGCAAACCAAATGCAAGGAGAAACAAAGAAATGTCTGCTCTTTATTTTTAGTAAGCAGCAGTCATTCTGTTTTGGAGGACCTATATTTATTCTTACCTTGAGGGCCTACATTTATTCTTTCCTTTCAGTAAAAGCAGTCTGAGAGTTACTGGGGGGAGGGGTCTTCTTGCCTCCTGCAGTGAGTGTGGAAGCAGCCAGCCCAGCAAGGTGAGCTACATGCAGTTCAGAATTTCCTTACAACTCAGCTTAATCCACACAACTAACTGACTTTAGAGACAACTGTTTAATTTCAGAGGGCGCTTTCACTCCACAGCTAATGTTGTAACAGAGATCTGTCCCCTCACAGATTTGCAGTCTTTTAGACAGAAAGTTCTTTAAAACCTGGATCAAATATATATATGGAACGAGAGCACACAAAATATGTTTCTTACTCAAATAAAAATAGCTAAAAACTGCCCTGAAGTCTGTATGTGTAATTAGTCCCATGATTCCCTGAAATCTAAACCAAGGAAACAAAGAGCTCTAAAAATGAGCCCTTTTAAAAAAGTATGCCCCCTGGGAATCCAGGCTCATCTCAAAATTGTATTTATGGAACCTGAAGGGGCTAAAATAACCATGACTGTGTAGAAGCTGTAGAAACAGATGTGTCCAAAGATTTCTTTTTTGGAATCAATACAACCTAATTACATAGTCTCCAAAGTATGGTCCCTCTGCTCTTAGAACTGCCTTCTTAATAAGCCAAGGTGAATTTCAGATGAATCAGCTCATCCATCCATCCATCCATCCATCCACCCACCCTCCCATCATCCATCCATCCCTCCCTCCCTCTCTCCCTTTCTGCCTCCCTCCCTCCATCCATTCACCCATCCACCAATCCATCAATCCATCCATCCATCCATCCATCCATCCATTCATCCATCCATCCATCCATCCATCCCTCCCTCCGTCCACCCATCCACCCATCCATCCACCCTTCCACCATTTATTCATTCAAGAAACACTTACATAGTACTAGTCATGCGCCAAGTACTCTGTTAGAAATTAGAGATAAAGACAGAACAAGACACAATCCTCTTGTATGTTGCCTTCCTTGCTACTTCTGGGCAGATTTAATTACTCCCTTTTCAGCATGGCTAATGCGAATCCATACATTTAAAAACTCAACTGGGTGAAAAATAAAGTTAATATCCTCTTGTGAAAACTAAAAGCCTTATCCAAGATTCTTATGAGAATGAGAAGGTCCATCTACAATCCAGGAGGTTCCAGGAGGAAGAAACTCTGCCTGTTCCACTACCATGATTTCCCAGTTTCTAGACATATTAGACACAAATATTGGATGAAAGAAGGAAGGGATGCCTTTGATTCCTGAGCATACTGTACAGTCTGGCACACAGTATTTGTCTGCCAGGAATACTTACTATATGAAACTGAATCCACAGAATCAACTTCTAGTGCATGAGGCAGGCATAGAAATTGGTCATTAGAGTTTGGTTAAGTCCCTTCTACACAGAAGTATGTCAAAGGCAGTCAGTCGTAACATATAGGAGAAATTTATAGACAAAATTTATCTGGAAGCCAGCACATTGACAAGTTTTCTAATGTTGGGAAATCTCATGGTAGAGTGGTTATGGTCCAGCTGTTGGCCACTTTGTTGCAACCCCATTACACACAGGCACCAGACCTCTGGGCTTAGGCATACCACATTCTGGTTTGCTTCTGCCAGGAATATATACTAGCCTTTGTTCCAATCAGAGAATATTCCTGTATTCACAAATAGCTCCAGTTTTATTAAAGGTATTCTGTTTTCTCTAAATATAATAATTTTCTTTTTAGTTCTATATTTACTTTTTAATCAAAATTATGTGTTTACAGAATTAAAATAAATGTTTCTTCTACCTGGTTCACTAACAAAAAATCTTTGTTGCCTTTTCTCACCTGCCTCCCAACTACTTTAACTTTTAACTATTTCCATTGATTATTTCTTTTGCTTATACTTATATTTATCTAAATGGTTTATTCATACTGTTTCTGTTACTATTTTAGTTCTTTCTAGAAGGCTAGAATTAACATTTTTCAGTCCTCGCAGCATGAGCACACACACACACACACATACACACACACACACACACTTTCCCTTCCCCATATTCTTCCTCTACAGTTCTATTACAAGGTTGGTTTGGATCAATATATGGTCTTTTACATTGCTATGAGATTAGAGAACAGTACTCACAGCTGAGCCATGTAGTGAACTGTTATTAAATGTCCTTTCCTGTACTAACATCTCCAGTGTTAGCTTCCATTTTTCCCCCCTTGGTGGACGGAGTTGCTGAGTTTTCTAAGTACCTGATACTAATTAATCCCCAAACTCTTTACCATAAATATAAATCTCCTCTTAACAGCCACACACATTTGGTACACTATTGATTCTTCTTTTTTGAGACATCCCTCCAGAGTCCTCTGCCTTCCTGCTCCAATCTGGAGTTAATGTTCTCCAGATTTACTGCTGAGACGTCCTCCTGGGATCTCTTCGCCATCATCCTTTGGGATTCCCTTGGCTACTTTTTGTGTTCGATTACTTGTTTCCTGCATCCAAAGTTTTCTTTACTGATACACTCCTTTGTTTTAGAGTATTTCTTCCTCCAGTAGCTTCCTGAAAAAAAAAAGGTGCAAGAAAGATTTTTGACCTTAAATATCTGGCAATGCCCTTACTTTATCCTCTCATCTAATTGACAGTATCTGGGTATAGAGTATTAGATTGGAAATCATATCCCCTTCACAACTTTGAAGGCATGCATTGATCATTTATGTCTACTTTCAGTCTGGTATAGAGAAGTTCAATGCTACTCTGAATCTTTATCACTGGTTTTTACTTCCTGAAAGCCTTCAGAATTTTTTTTTCCTCTAGTGTTCTGAAATTTAACAATGATGTGCATGGGTTTGGGCTTTTTTTTTTTAATCCATTTTGCTTACTTTTGGCAAACTCTTTAATGTGGAAGGAAACTCATGTAGTACTTTATTCTGGAAATTTTATTTGTAGCATTTCTTGGATAATTTTCTCTTGTCTATTTTCTTTTCCCTTTTAATGAAACTTTTATTATTTAATTTTGGATCTCTTGGATTAATAATCTACTTAAAAATATTTTTTTTTCTTTCATTGTGCATTTATTTGCCTTTTCTCCTTTCTAGGTCTCCATAACTTTATCTTTCAACTCATCTATTGAGATTTTTCTGCTTTTCTATCACACTTTTTTCATTTTGAAGATTCCTTTCTACTTTCTGAATGTTTCTTTATGGAAACATTCCTTTCTTAGTTCATGAATGTAACAATACATTTCATTTTTATCAAGTTTTCTTCTCTCTACGTTGTCTTTTTTTTAAAGTAAATTCCTTTTCTCTCTCTCTCTTTTTTTCACTTTGACTTTAAAGTTGGCGTATTTCCTAAAATAACTGGTCCGCTTTGGATATCTGCTTACATATTAGTGGGTCTATAAAGTGCTTTGGGGAGCTCTTTGTAAGAGGGCTTGTTGTCAGACAATATTCATTACAGAGCAATCTGGTTGGTACTTTCATGGGGGCACCGATGATATAAAAATTTCCAGGTACCTCTTAACTCTTCTCCAAGGGGGAAAAAATGCCAGAACTTCCAACCGCTGCCTATAAAGTATTATTCTGGCTGCATGGATATGGGCACCTAGAAAAGAGGAGGAAGGTGGAGGTCATTCCACACTCGTGTGTGTAACAGCCCACTTAATTTGTCTATCTTTGGCATTCTCGGTGGTCCTGGGGCCAGCTTACCTCAGTTCAAAAAGCTGACTATGTACCTCTTTTTCCAACTCCATGATCAGAGTTATTGTTGTTAGCTTGAAATTAGCTTGAGTGGGAGTATTTATCCCTCTGAAATTGGCAATGACCAGAAATTATCTTCCCCTCCTCCAGCTCAAGCTGATTATTAACATAACCAGTGCTCCACGGAGCATGCTGAGCTGCCTCCAGCTGTGTCTGGTCTTTCCCCATGCCAGAGCTCCTCTGGTTTACCCCTCCAAAAATACACTCTTAGTTTCCTGCCAGGGTTGGGGGAAGGGAACACGTACCGGTTGCACAGAGTGGGGGAGGAGAGAGAATCTAGTATCTAACTGCTTCTTTCAAACCACTCCCCTCCCCGTTCTCCACCCTCTCTTCACCCCCACGTTAAAAAGCCCCTGGCACTACACTCCCGGTTCTCCAAGCACAGTCAGGTTGCTTCTTGTCTTTACCTTCTTCCCGCTTAGGTTTCAGCTTTCTGGGACCTGCCAAGTCAGTGGCCATTCATCCGTTCCTAAAATGCAAAAGTAAGTTTCGGTTGTGTCGTCTTTGTTAAGGCTTGAGTGAGGAGCAAAGTAAATACAGTTCCATTTGCATTTTTCTTTATGTGAAAGTCGAACGGAAGAGTTTATGGTGTGTTCGGGGCAGGCCACGAGTCTGAGGCGTTCAGAGCACTCCTCTCCTGGGTCCCCCCAGAAGGACCTCTCCCAGCCCGGGCAGCCCCACAAGCAAGGTGGCCTTTTTTCAGCTACAGGATTGCCCCTGGGGACAGGGTCAGAACCACATTAAGGGAGAATGAAGTTAACATGTTTGTTAAGTATCTGCTGCTATTCAGGACTTAGCCAGCTGATACAAATGATACAAACTCTGACTTCCTGCAAACTCCCTCTTGCTGGCCTTTGTGAAGCACGTACATATTTTCTCTCAGAAAATGTTCCAAGTACCAGGGCAACCTGAAGAGATCCTGCGGAGTTGAGCCATTACCTGTTGGTCTATAAATTGGTTAAATTTTAGTTGGCAATTGAGAAATAACTAATCTTGCTCCTGTTCCATGCAGCCTAAGAGTTACACCATTCATCTTGCTAAATTCAGTTACTCAGCTCCAAGAGGTAAGGAGGCATCTCAGCGTGAACAGCTCTGAAGAATAAATGGCATTTCTGGGAAGATCACTTAACAAAAATGTCTGCTGGGCAAGGAAAATACCTTGCTGATTCCTTTCATTCTGTGCCCAGGGAACCTGCCAGTGACGAGCGTAGGATGGCTGATTATTGTGGATTGGTAAACTTTTCCACTTTTGGTTACAAAATTGGCGACAATTTCCAAGACAAAAAAAAAAAAAGCACTCTTGTCACTATGGGCAACCATACAGTGCCAAGTGCAACGCAAACATGCCCTAGATTGTCGGCCCAGACTCACAGGAGACCTCGTTCCCAGCATGCTGGTGTGTGATGGGGCGGGGCACGTCGGGCTGGTCTCTAAATGCACTTCCTGAGTTCACTTTTGAGAGAACAACTCCTCTGCTGAATCAAGAGGGAAAGGCATCTATCCCCTTAAGATTTATCTTTTAAGTGTGGGAATCAAATTGGTCAATGGTTCCATGAGCCCTGAGGGAAAAATAAGAAAGGCTTCTGGGGGCTCACTGGGCTCAAATTTTAAAAACAGAGCCTCAGCAGCCATTTTTGCAAAGTGCCTCTCACACAAACTGCACTTCACAGAAAAGCCTGCTCTGAACTGCCCGCCTGCACTGTTTCTGCATCTGAGCAGCCCTTATACAGGAGTTTCTGGAATCCTACTTCAACCGGTGGGACTGCGACTTCCCCCTATCCTATTGGAGCTGTGCACCTCCAACCAATCAGAGCAGCTCTATTCTGACCAATCACAACAGCGCCTTTTGGACCAATCAAACTGTGAGGATTTGGATTCCTCATTTGCATGAGGAAAGACCAATCGAGGACCAAGGGTGGGGACTCCTGTCCATGTAAGCTCCTCTCTGGCTCGGAGAGCGCACTTTCCATTTCCACAGACGTGTCTCCCTGCCGAGCTGCAACATGGAAGTCTTGCCAGAGCAGGCAGAGCAGACCGGTGCAGCACCTAGCAAAGCGGCATGGAGCGGAGCGGAGCAGACCATGGAGGAGCAGGGCGGAGCTATCGCGCCATGCTGTTTTCACAGCTGTGCTGTGTCACAGTTGAGCTATTCCACACACGTGCTATTTTCACAGCCGTGCTATATCACAATTGAGCTGTTCTGCACTGAATAAAGCTTCTTTCTTCACTGCACCCCCAAATTGGGGATTCCTGTTGGCACCGAATTGGCACCAACAACCATTGGTTGACAATTCCATCCTTGAAAAGGGATGCCACGTAGAGATAGAAAAGTAAGCTTTCCACTATATAAGTGCACCGGTTTCTAGCCATTTCTCTTTGGGCAACAGACCTTCTCTAAACTTCTTCTGTAAAGTAAAGTAATAATAAAAACTACCTGGGAAGGTGTTGGAAGGAGTAGCTGAAAAAGCAGATAGCCCAGGCTGGCTCATAAGATCCCTAAGTGTTATTATGGGCTAATATTGTGGGGAGCATGTCTGCCCCCAGTCAATTCAGAGTCATTCCGAGGTGGCTGCTTTTGAAGGTACGATCAAGGAGCAGTGTCTGCTCTCTAGGGACACGCCAACGTTGCTCCCTGGGAAAGTAGAGAATGACTTAGGGAACCCACAGGAGATGCAGAGTTGCCATTAAAAATTTACTAAGCATCCAGAGCATACACGAACAGAGGGGGATTAATCTCCAGGAACATTTCACTTAAGGCACTGAACATCCATCTGAAGTATGAACATGTCCTAATTTAATGACCAATGAGAAGGTACCTTAGGAAGCATAGTATTACATTCTCATCATGCCTGCCGGTCATGCCTGCTGGGGCTGCGTCTTGCCCGATCACTTTCTCTCCTCCTTGTTTTACACCCACACAGTTCACTGGCAAAGTCCTGAATCTCCAGTATAAACAGCCACAGTGACAGTGTTTCTTGGCTTGAGCACAGGCAAGTTTCATCAAATCCATACACACAGCAAACATGTCGTGTGGAAAGTTCCCAAGTTCAAGGCTGGGTTTCAGCCTTTGCTCCTCTCTAGGCAATTACTATGACAGAAAATCACTTTGGATTCCATCACGTTCTATGGAAGTATCAGGTGTAAGGCATATATCTTTTCATAAAAATCTTGAAATTTTTCTTGGAAGATAATATTCAACAAAGTAACATTGATCCATATTTTATATGATGCAGCCTCTCTGTCTATATGATCATAGATTATTTTTTATTCTTTCTTTTTCAAAAGGAAATTTTACTTTAGAGTTGTTTTAGGTTCACAGCAAAATGGAGCCAAAGGTACAGAGTTCCCTTATAGCCCTGCCCCGCCACATGCACAATCTCCCCCATTATCAACACACACAACCAGAGTGACACATTCGTTAGTGATGAACCTACAATGACACATCATTATCATCCAAAATCTATAGCTTACTCTTGGTGGTGTGCATTCTACGGGTTTTGACAAATGTATTATATGTATCCATGCATTATTTTAATAGTTCGTTGGGCCTTACTGAATTGAAATAGTAGGACACCAATAGAGAGATTTTCCTTCCCAGGTTCCATGGACAGAATTGTCTCAGCTACAAAACACAGAGCTACCTCTCTGCTAGGCACATCTTCTCATGACATAACAAGGCTCCAACTTAAAAGAATTTTTCTTCACAGAAGTCTCAAACGACCATTGTAAATAAATAAATATGTTTTCAGGGACTCCGCCTGCATTGTTGTTGTTGTCCCTGTACCAGTTCTTCGGCATCTTGTTTCCCAACCATGCTGATGCCTATTTTTTATAAGCTCAAACTCGCATATTGGCAACTTAGGCTGACTGGAGCCTTGACCCATGCCAACTTGCAATCATTTGTTCCTTTTTTCCTAGTTCCCTCCTGTCACTGGCAGATCCAGGGGGTCCTTGGTGCTCCTTGTCCCCTTACCGTGTGTATTTGATTACTGCCCCTCAACTCTGGGCCTGCTCGGCCACCTCCTCTCTCACTCTCGGGCCCCTCTTATCTTCAAACTACGGCTCTCTTCTTTTTTCCTAGTGAAAACATGCCCTGGAGATCAGATAAATCAATCTCTTTGGTACCATCCTTCCTTGGGTACCCAAATAGATGCTGATCTTAATGTTATTTCTTTCCTCTCTAGATATTAAGAGCAGGGGAAACATAGTTTTCACTGGCGCCGTCATATTTTCATAGTGCCAACCATCTTTGAAACTATAACCTATGTGAAAAATGGACTATTTCATTTGCAAGCTGAAGCACCAGGTACATATGAGCATTTCTTTTTTTAGTTAGTGAGGAAAAAAGCATTCTGGATTGTCCATGTGGAACCATTCCTAGCCACTGGTGGGCTATTGCTTTACATGCAGCCAAAGTTACAGTGCTGGGCGGAGAGGCATGATTATGGAAATAGAGTTAGGGACAACCGCCAACATGAACATGTATTATATAAACACAGCTCAAATTACCTTCATACATTTTGAATTTAGAAATCTCACCAATGCACAGATGAAAAACATTCCTGCAAGTATCTAAGTCTGGGATAATATGAAGTGAACAGATAGTGTGTTCAGCACTAGAAGTACTGCTATGCATTGCTAACGCTTCGTGCAGCTTGCCTACTTCACACGCAACCAAAGGCGCAGGGGACCCAACCCTGGCAGTTCATTTAACCCTTCAAGTTTCCAGATGTTATTTTTGTGTCTGCTCCTGTCTGTATAACTGCCAGTATTTTCCCTTTCCAATACTATAATCTAGTGTTGGACACTCTCCTCACGATGTCACTGCCTTCTACCTTATTCCTACCCCATCATCCAAAATGAACAGGGGTCTCCCGTGGTCCACAGTACAACAAGACTTTCCTCCTGCGCCTCCACCAGTCCTGCTGCAAACCCAGGAGTTGCTTTTACAACGAAGAGATGGCCAGTGTAGCTTTTCTTAAGAAAAAGATACCCTAACCCGAAGCAGCCTGTAAGATGTTGTTTTGGTCTCACCTACCTCATGCCCAGAAGTCAATAATCACTATGATTGTTGGGTGACTGGCTATGGTCCCCTGGAAACAAGAGACGTCCTGGGCAGCTGTTCCTGGCTTTGGGTTGGAGGGGGATCACCATACACTCAAATGAAAATGTTAGAATGTGGCTTTGGATTCTGGAGAGGGAATAGACTTTCCATAAATTCAGGGCTTCCGGCAATTTCCTGTTTTGTTCATCTCCAAAACTTAAAGGGTCTTCCCTATAAGACCCTCTCTGTAGGTCTTTAATTCCCCACTGTCCATTCTGAAGGCCCCCTGATCAAGTGAGATCCTTGGCCAACAGCAATCTTCCATTAATGAGTCATATTTTCCAGCTGCAAACGTTATTTCATTCTGAATGAAGAGTTGACTTCATTCATGATGGTTGAATAGAGTATTAGAGAAGTATGTGATATCTTGTCCACAGTGGACTGGATCTGTTGTTAGAAGTCTTTTTTTTTTTTTTTTTCCTTTTAAAAAGAGAACACTTTCTTCACATAAAACCTTATGTGGAAGTTTGCTACACACATCACATAAAAGTGCAACTGCTCTGGCGGAAACAAGATAGAGCAGTCTCTTGGTCGGCCTTGCCTTGTTTTAGGGAGCAGCCCCTTGGAGAGCCGTGTGGAGGCCAAAGGGCACCTCTGGGCATGATCTGAAAACCCAGAACTAGCTGACTTGTCGGGCTGTCTTCTGAAACAAAATAGTATTTCCTAATGAAGCTGAACTGTCCAGTTCCAAAAACCATCCAATGCCCATGTGCTTCAGGTTGTTCCCATGTCAAATAATGCTGCTTTCAATCAACAGTTGGAGGCATAACTAAACAGATATCAATTAATAACTTTGTGAAATCAAGGCAAATACACTGTCAATATCAAGGCCCACACACTTACTTTATATGGCCGGTTACCACTCCAGATACTCTGGGTAGCCACAGCCTTGGTGACCTTGGTTCTGTTCCTTTTGTCATTTTCCTCTTTCTTCTCGCCTCCCTCTGTTCTTTCTCTTTTCTCTCATATTCCCGTTTGCTCCCTCCTTTTCTCCATCTCTCCGTGGCTGTGTTTTTTTTAATCTTTCATTCTTTACCTTTTCCCTCATATATTTGTATTTGGCAGTTTTCTGAGCCTCTGTCTGTTTCTTCAGTGTCCGTTAGGTCAACCAGATAATTCTTAAGAGGTTAAGTATCTGAGATTTCCTAAATTTCAGATACTTAAAGCAACAAAGTGTATGTGTCAATCATGCCACATGCCCACCACAGTGTGGCAGTCCCCCAGGGGTGCAGGCCAACGGAACTGCCCTTGTCTTGAAGGCTGCTGGAGCGAAGAGAGGATGAGGGGCCTTGTGTCTGGAAACTTCTACCTGGTCATGAAACACAGATCGCTTCCCTCGTGTGTCACTGTTACATTTCAAGTCATACAGACACACTTCAAGTTGGTGGACAAGGCGGACTTCCACTATGTGCCTGTGAGGTTAGAGAGCCCAACAATATGGAAACACCCCTGGTGACGACCACGGTCACGCAAACCCACAGCTTCGTCCGGAACCCTCCCAGTCCTGGGCTTCTCATTTTCTTTGCCTCCAGCCCTCTCCCCTGTTCTCCCTGTTTGTCCTTGTTTGAGATCCTTCCTGACTTCTTCCTCATCCTCAGCCCGTCACATGGGAGCAGCACCAAGGGTGGTGGAAGGATTATCACCAGAGGCAGAGAGAGGAGTGTCGTGGTTTTTAATGCATAATTTCCGGTGCAACCTGACGACAGTCCTTGAAGCAGGAGAGTGGGCTGTGCCAGGACACTGTAGCTGTCAGGCCCTGGCTCAGGCCCCACCCTCACTGAGGTGCTGTCCTGGAAACACTGTTTTTTCCCCAGTGGTCGGTGTTAAAGCACACTGTCCCTTTTCCCATTCTACGTGGCTCCATATAATAATCGCTTAAACTCTCCTTCTCCATAACCTTCATGTAGCTGCCCCCAAATAAGTCAGGGGAAGACCATTCTCACTATACTTTATAAGTATATTAGTAAAGAAACAAATCAAAAATATAAGAGGGGGTTACTTAGTATCAATTAGAGTAAGAATGAACCCTGTGAAATAGCTGCATTGTAAAATTATAAGAAAATATCCAGGGCAAAACCAAACCTTAGCTATCAATAAAACATTACCTACAAGAAAAGTAAGTACATCTTGAGTATAGCTGTCATTTATTTCGTCTGCTCAGTCAGGTGGCACTGGGACCAGTAAACCAGAAGCCAATGTGCCTACAGACCGGCCTCCTAGTCCCCAGCCTACTGAAGAGTCGTGAAGTTTTGCACTTCAGACTTTCTTCTTGAGTAGCACTGAACGGAGTAGGGCCATTGAAGAATCTGTGAGGTGAGGGCAACAGGAAAATCCTTCAGCAAATTCTGTTGTATTACCTGGAGTACCCTGACTCAAATCAGCTGAAGACTATGTGGTATGATCACACACAAACTGGTCTGACAGTGTGAGCGTTTACATGCAAATAGAGGCTTTCATGAGATGACAAAGGACACAAGGAACGTTTCTCAAATGTCTCCCTCAGTGCTCACTATGTTGATGCAATCTTACAGCTGTTAGAGGAGGCAGTTAGAAAGATATGAGCTGGGAAAGGCAGGTGGGGGTTGGAGAGAATATGTGTGACACACGACAAACCAAAAATGGACAGTGGAGGCAACAGACCCTTATAGGAAGAGAAGGTCCAGAGCCCCTCCAGGATGTGGTCTCATTGGTGCCACAACACCTGCATGAAGGAGCCCTGTAGCTCAGAGATACATTTTTTTTGAGACATGAGGAAGGGGGTGACTTGATCTTTGCCTGGGGCGTTCCAGCTTAGGGATATAAACCCTCTGAACTCCCAAAGTATTGGGCACTTGGTTCGGCTTCGGCCAGCTGACTCTCCTGCTCAGCTTCCATCCGAGAGTATTTCTTTCCTACAAATACATCCTTGCCTGCTTCTGCTGCTATTTGTTGTCTCTTGTTTGAATTCGTTCCTACAAGTAAGACAAGAACCGGGGGCGCAGAGTCCTGTCTCTAACCAGAGGCTATTTCCAGCCAGAGACCACCTTTACAACTAGAGAATTATTCCTTTGGGAACAGAGGTGTTTTCAGTTTTCAGAAGAACCAATGAGAAGACAGTTAATGGAGAAGTGGAACACTCGCTTTTAAACCATCGTTGACCGAGACCACATTGCAGAGTTAATTGACAGCATAAATCTGAACCAAATAACTACGTGGAAAGTGATGAGTCCTTGGTCCGAAGAGGAGGTATTTGGTGCTTCTTGGGAAATCAAAGGGACCAAAGGCAAAATTGATCTGTTTCTCGTTTTTCTGAGGAACAGCTCTGATTTTTCTCAAGGCAAAGAGAACGTTGTCTATGATAAACAAAACTAGCTGTGCATTCGTTCTATACCTTGGGCCACTAGACATATCCTAGATTTCCCTTTGGGGTACGTCAACGTGGTATACTTTGCTGGGAGTGACCCTTCAGGTTATTGGTTCCAGGAGGAAGAACAGGAAGCTGAAAAAGAGCCAGGCTGAGGAGATGCCCACAGGAAGTCAGGGGGCAGCAATGCTGGTGTGGGTCTGTGCATGACCCATGCTGGGCCAGCCACCGACTATTTAGGTCCACGGGGGACAGGGAGGAAGCTGTGCCTGGCTCTGTCAACTCTAGGTTTTGAGGAACTTAGACCTGAGAACTGCTGAGTTTTCATAGCAGTTCCAAACACTTGCAAACATGCCTGGGGTGAGAATTGTTATGAAGGGACTAGAGACAAGGCCCTTGCAGTCAGCATCTGACGATTCTATTTACAATCGAGAAATCAGAGGTGAATATATTATTTCAATAACACAAGCTGAGCTCTATTCTTTGTAGGAAATGTCATCAATACTACTGATTAATACTTTTAAAAACCCTGCAGAAGTATTACCATCTTTTTAAAACAAACCTTCTCATTAAATCAACCACGTTCTAATGTTTTGTATACAATTAACCATAAAATGTACTGTAATAAAATGCATTGATTCTCATTAAATAAGAAAGCTAATAAGCTGCTATCCTTTGGGCTTTTACCTCTTTTGTTTGGCTTCCGTGCCCCCCCACCCCCGCATCAATGTTCTACCTAGAGTTGTTACTTATTTTTTTCTTTCTTTCATGTTTGGTTAGGTTAACCTTCTCTCTGGCTCAGTTCCTTGGGTGAAAAATACTGGCAATGCCGTATTTGGGGGAACCGAATACTCTTGAGATACAAAACCCAAGGGAAAAATGGGACCTGGAGTTGCCTGTGTTGGGGGTGTCGGGGCTCCTCAGTCACGCCCTTCAGCCTCTGTGGAAGTCCGCCTTCCATCTGCCTCCAGAACAAACAGCCACCGGCCATGTGGTAGCCAATGACTCCGTTCTGTGTGGCAGTGACTCATGTCAGAGAGGCTGTGAGTCACTCTGTACTCCTAGGGCGTTTACACCGACGCTGCGTAAGCATCGCTTTCCCTGTCTCCTGCATTCCCCGAACCTTTGGGGACTCTGAACTGTATTCAGTGATCTATAAAACATAAGGGAAGGGTGACATGGTGTGTGTGCGCTGCAGTGGGCACAGATGTTTCAAACAAATCCCAGGCGCGGTATATTTACATTTCAAGACAAAAGGAAAAAAAGATGTGTGCTTTTATTTTTATTTATTTATTTATTTATTTTCTTTATTGATTTTAGAGAGAGAGGAAGGGAGAGAGAGAGAGAGAGAGAGAGAGAGAGAGAGAGAGAGAAACACGGATGAGAGAGAACATCGATTGGCCGCCTCTTGCATGCCCCCCACTGGGGATCGGGCCCACAACCTGGGCATGTGCCCTGACCAGGAATCGAACCAATGTCCTCTTAGTGCATGGATAGACACTCAACCACTGAGCAACACCAGCCAGGTTGTGTGCTACTTTTAAATGAAGAACATTCAGCATAGAAAGCAATAAAAATAATTCTAAAATGTATTATTGGCTCTAAATAAATACTACTTCCCAAAGGAATGGACACAGTTGGGGTTGAGGGCATTTTCTTACACTTATGAAGATGGTTTAAAATTAATTTTCACTTCAGATTTTTTATAAATCACTGAACATACATCACATCATCAGAGTCATCGTATTAAATGCCATCCTAGGAGCAGGCTCCGGAGGCTGCCAGCTAGCGCTTGCGTCCAGACGTCATCTGTAGGGCAGGTACAAAGGACAATTCTGATCAGAACTCAGGGTCACGATGATGACCTCTGGGCTCTTTTCCTGTGATAGTCAGAGAGCTTATGGTATGTTTGCTTTTCATAAGAGAAAAAAAAAACTGAGTTTTTATTATCTAAAGAGGGTAAAGTATAACTGATATATATTATCAGAAGCAAATATATTCTCTTTATAAAAGGCAGTGCAAACACCTTTCTAGACATTATTTTTATTAGAATTTACCAAAGACAAAGAGAGAATGAGGCAGGCACAGGGACTGTTTCCCAGAAGCCAAACCAACAAGCAAAGTCTCCAGAGAGATAAACATTAGGTCATGTTTCTGAAACTTCCTGATCATCCTTAAATTAGACCATCTGTCCTTGATGAGGGAACTCGCTGGAAGAGACCTTGAGGGATGGAACTCTTTGTAAAATCTCCGAAGCACTGACTGTGCACCTCAGCATTCCGGCTTCGTAGATCTGCTACCCAGATGTAAATTTAGAAGCACTGGAGCACTTGGCTCCCTGAAGGAAGAATTTCAATTTGGAAACTGCATTACAGGCTCTAACAAGAGAAGAATGCTCAAAAGCTAAATTGCCCCAAACAAACTGGGATGCGACATGAGGGAAATGAATGGAGAACCGGCCGCGGGGGAAGGTGAGTCGGCGGCTCCTGCCTCCAAAGGAAAAGACTGCGACAGAAAACAAAAAGGAAGCTCACCCGCGTGATCCAAATGCTAACCGTGTTCACAGGGACCGATCGTGATGAACAGTTCACCTTTTGCCAAGCATTTTCCTAGGTGTCACTTCGTACATGAACGGTTTCAAATCTGACATTCACCAAAGGTGGATGTGTAGGTGCGTGTGTGAATCTGTGTGTATCACCAGTTCTCTACAAAGAAGCAGATGGCACCAGGGAAAAAAAAGTTGTCAAACAGAGAACCGCAGTATAAATCATAATAAAATCCTTAAGCAGAGTACAAACGGGATGAGTCATAAAAATTCAACAAGAAAAGCTCCAGGAAAGGACGGGTGCAATGGCGGAGGCCATTAGGAAGTGGTACTGACTCGGGAAAATGAAGTGGGGAAAGTGCTAAGCAACAGATTCCTTGTGTCCACAACGGGAGCGAGAGAACGGGCCCAGCCTCCGTGTGGGAAGGCAGATGAATGGAAGAGCCGCAGGTGAACAGGAGACGTAGGAGGGCCAGAGGAGCAGACAGCTGCAGGGCAGACTGGGAAACAGCATCTTCTCTCCCAGCTGCAGGGGCTGCTACTCCGTGCTCTGACCTCGGGTGTCTAATGGGCTGGCAGCCTCCCAAATCTGCCCAGTGGAGGGCCACGAAAGCCCCCTGGCTGTGGGTGTCCTCAGGGTCTCAGACATGCTCCATGTGCTTCTTAGGCTGGACCACACTACACGAGAAGGTTCTCTCCTCTCCACGTACAACAGCCGTCCGAGCACACTTGAGCACAGTGATTTTGGGATCAAGATGAATCTGACATAGTCACACTATGCCTCATAGCCATTGTACAGGTGGCAATTATCTCGTAAATTGGCCTTATAAATCACTACATTGCTTTTACACTGCCAAACCAAGGTGGTAATTTTCCATTTCATTAGATTCATCACAGTCACGATAGTCTAGTATAATGAACACCATCTACCCATCACCAAGAATAAACAATTATCGGCATTTGCCACATATACTTTACTATTTTTTTGATGTAGTATTTGCAATACATTTTAAGACATCATGACATTTTACTCCTGAAGACTTCAGCAGCATCTCTAAAATCTAAGGATATTGTCCTATGTAATCACCGTCCCCTTACTGCACCTACCAAAATAACAACAATAACCTGCACATTACAAAGTTCTTGTTCTATATTCAAATTTCTCCCTTTGTCCCTCAAATGTGTCTTAAGACTCATTGATTCAAAGCAGGATCCCACTGAAGTCCACAAATCGTGTTTGGTGGTTACATTTCTTGATTTGCTTTGAATCTTGCAGAGCCTCTCCACACCTCCTACCTCTGCAGCTTTATTTCCACGTTATTGACTAGCAGAAGAGACGAGCAGGGGGCCTGTGGCATGCCCTGCCTTCTGGAATTGTCTGATTACTTGCTCCTTGAGCCATTTTCCTTGGTTCCTAACCCCTGCATTTCCTGTAAGCTGGGAGTGAAATAAAACCCAGCTCAAGCAATTTTGGCAAAACGACTTCATCGATGATGCTGCATGCTTAAGAGCACATTGCAGCAGAATCCACATGGAGACGCATCACTAGGTGAAGGTGTGGCGATCTGAGCTACACGGCCCGGGCAGATCCCCGCTCTGCACACCCGGACCTCTGCAGGAGCTGCCTGCCAGCGAGCTTTTCTGTGCTCGCACCAGACAGAGGCCCAGGTTGACGTCTCCCTCAGTTCCCCACTCTTCCCTTCTTGGGCCTGACCCACTGGGCTCGTCCGTGAGACTACTATTCTCCATTTCCTATACTTGCCATGTGATTGGCAGGAATAAGTGATAAGCTATAGGTATCCATACACTTCCAGCACTTTGTGTGCCAAGACATAGTTATACCTAAGAATAAACTAGTATCAGATATAGCATGATATCTGAGAGTTTTAACTCTAAAATTTGGAGACTGGGATTTACTCTCCAGCGTTCTTACTGCCTGGCTGTGAACTCTTGGGTGCCAACAGGCCCTGCTTTCTCATCAGTGACTGTGGATAAGGGTACTTCCCTGCTAGGGTTTCTGAGCAAATCAATGTGTGAAGAATGCTTGGCACAGGGCCAGGCATGCAGTAAATCAATCTACAGAGGTTGCCATTATCGCTAAATCCTGCAGTGAGTTAAGAAACCATTTGCTTGTCCCTTTATTTTTCCATTAAACCCTCACAGGCGACTCCAGAGAAAGCTGGGGTGAGGGAAAGCCATCAGAAGCCGTAGTTGTATGGTGGTCAGAAACACTGGTCTGAAATTTCCCAAGCCCAACCCGACCCAAGGATGGGTCAGAGGTAAGTGGGGAGAGCAGCTCACATGAAAACTGTCTTTCCCCTCAATGCCCCAGGGCTGGGGGCTTCTCAGACGCAGAATGTCCTCGTACCCTTCACCATGTGGCCACAGGGTTAATGGGATTGAAGGGGCACGAAGCTCTCTGTCCACCCCAAGTTCCTAAGGACAGTTGAATGGGTAGCTTATGACATAAACTGACATCAATGGACTTAGTAATCAGCCAGGACAAGGGCAGTAAAACACAGCATCACCAAATGCCAAGGAGCAACACGGACGCGTCCACCACGGACACCAGTGGATCGGCCACACACGGGAAGCTCTCCCTTCCCTCGGAACCCTCGTTGCTTCTGCCCTGCGCAGCGGGCTCAGCGAGCGCCTCTCAGGCGAGTCCACGCAGAGCGCGGTGCTTTATTCCAACAATCAAGGCACTCTGCGGTCTGTAAAAGGGAAAGCCTGTGGATTCCGCCACTGGCAACTGGACTGTGACAGGAATTCAGGTGGACGGTTTCCTGTTTTATTGAGCCACCCACAAAACAGAGCAGGGAAAGCCCTGCATTTCTCTATAAGCGCAGGCTCAGGCAAATAGCCCAGAAAAAACATTTACACTCCGGCCTTCAGATAATTTCCCCGAGCTCAGAATGGGTGGCCGATCACCTTCAGGTGGATCACGTTCTGTAGGGTTTCGGCGTCGGCTACCGGAGGAGACACTCAACTCAGCAGACATTTATTAGGTACTTAGTCCATTACTGACCTTAGTGACCGTTCTTACACGAGGGTCTCCCTGGAGTTTTCGAAGGCAATTGCATCATGAGACACTTCCCCATCTCTCAGACAAGCATGCGGGGGGGCTTGGAGGAGAGAGGACACTGCAGGTGATCAAGCCCTCTCTGCCTTTCCCTCCTCCCCTACAGCAGAATGGGAAGCCATCTATCTTCTATCTCACTAACAACTCATCAGACCAGGGCCATCTGGTCACTTGCTCTTCGGATGCAGCCCTCGTTTCCACTGTCGGAGAAAACAGAAACAAACCCGAATCTGAGAGCCCCGTGCCCACTCTCCTCGTGAATGCTATTGGGTATACCCCGAAAGGGCTTCTTATCATGAACTCATTGTGAGAGGAGTCTTGTCAATTTTCAGGAACAATTACTATCCGCTTTGGTCTCTTCAAGGGCTTTGGGTCACAGTCTACAGATTCCTGGAACCCTTACAAGCTTATACAGGGCACAAGAGCACAGTCACTTGGCCTTTTGACACCCCTCCATAAGCACGGGACTTGGCTCATGGACAGCATTCAAGTATTTCTTGCTGAATTAAACAGAAATGGTCACCTGCAATTAAATTTTCTATAATACCTTTTGTTAGTTGAATACTTACTATGTGCCAGGCACATATATGTACATTGATTCCTTCCCACATGCTATTTCACTGATTCTCCCAGAAACCATATGATGTAGTTATTATCCTAGTTTAAACAAGAGAAAAACGAATATCACAGGGATTTCACACAGGTAGAAAGTGGTGGAACTGAGATTTAAATTCAGGTCCATCTAGCCTCATGGCCAAATTTCAAACATCATGAAAAGAAAAGAAAGGAGGAAGAGAGAGAAAGAGGGAAACGTCTATTTTGCCTTTAAGAGATGTAAAATCTCACTAGAGAAACAAGACACACTCCAGTGGAAATGGAGAGTAATGAAACACAGAACACAGTAATTGTCGAAAACTAGGCCTTTCAGTTCAGTTAGTCAGTGTCGGTGCAGATGGACGCTTGTGGGATGGTCAGGAAGGCAGTGAGGTTCAAGGTGGGCTTTAGACGCCACCATGCCTTTGACAGCATAAGGAAAGGGTTTTGGTGGAATGGGAGGGCAGATGTATGGCAACAGGCATTGTTCAGATGCAACATGCTCTGGGTGTTGAGTAACAGTAGGAAACTACAGTATGTAAGGGGGATGGTGGTGAGTGGGGGTGGGGTGGAGGCTTGGTAGATCTTAAAGGGTTAGATGAGGGATGTGAACTTGGCAAGAAGAGCAAACTAGTAGTGTGGTGACAGCAGTTTTGAGAAGAGCGGTCAGGTGGTGGGCAGGACTCACTCCAAGAAGGGGCCTGGAGACAGAGAAAGTACCTTCCAGTTTCTTAGTTCCCAGAAGGACAGCAAAGAAACAGAATGTGATCCTTTTGTAGCCATACCCAGTGTGTTTGGATAGGCCCATGGAGAAGGCACAGAATTTGCCATGGCTGAGACCAGAGTTAGACGTGGGTAAATATTTGCTTGCCTCAGCTGGAGAAGATGGATTTTTAATAAAGAGGCAGCATGACTCATGTCACAGAGTGTACCAACAATTCAGGAAAAGGCTACTTCAGAAAATGCCAGGATGGCAGGCAGTGTCTCTTCATGTGCTCCTAGGAAGCACCCTTCTGTCAAACACACGCGCACACGCGCGAGCACACATACACACACACACACACACACACACACACAAACACACGCACTACACAAGCACACGTGTACATGCACACATTTTCTGCTCCCACTGTGGGTCTGACGGATCTCCTGAGGACACTTTGGGTCTGGCTTCAGCCAGAGCCCTTGCAGATCCAGCTCCCCTGCAAGCAGTGCACTGTGTTGTGTTGTGATGAGAGGAGGCTGAAGGCCAACAGACTGTGCTCTATGATACTCTCACAGTGAAACCTGCCATGGTATCTGCAGGGCAGAATTCTAAGATAGCCCGAAGGTCTCCAATCCCTGGTATCATGCTCTGTGTAATCCCCCCTCTAGGTGTGAGTGGGACCTGTGAGTGGTTATCTTAACCAATGGAATATGGCAAGGTGATGAGACATCACTTCAGTAATTATGTCTCTGACTATATATAAGTGGCTTGCTAGCAGACAGGTAGAGACTCTCTCTTGTTGGCTTTGAGGAAGTTAAGATGTGTTGTGAGAGGGCCAGAGAGCACCAACCTTGAGTGGCCTCTGGTTCCTGAGAGCAGCCCCCAGCTGATAGTAGTGAGAAAAGGCACACCTCAGTCTTACAACAATGAGATGAATTCTGCAAGCAACCCAAGGGAACTTGCAAGCAAAGTCTTCCCAATTTGAGCCTCCAGATGAGAACACAGCCTATATTGTAGCCTTGTGATACCCTGAGCAGAGGTCTCAGCTAAGCTGCACCAGAACCGCTGACTTACAAAAGAGGTGAGCTGGCAGATGTGCCTTGTTTTAGGCCACAAAGTTTGTGGTGACTTGTTATGCAGTAATAGGTAGTCAGTGCAGACCTCATTTTCCTATCTCCCCACAAGAAGCCCAACAGAGCTGTGGTGCTATATGAGGAGCCAGAGACTTTTCCAAAACAAGATGGAAGGAAGGAGCATGATATAAAGTTAAACATGAGAACATGATGTATAAAACGACTTGGTCAAGTCATTTTCATTCGCAAGGTCTCTCATCTTTAATTTGATAGGATTAAGTAAGAGAATTCCGAGGTTTGCTTTCCACTTTAACAGATTTGAATTCACAAAATTGATGAATGAACAAGTTTAATATTTGTGGAGCATCTATTGATGTGGCAGGCTAAGCACTTCATCTCATTTAAATTTCAAAAAAGAATGTGCTCAAGTTATTATTATAGTCACTTGCAAATATTAGTAAACCAAGGCTCAGAGTTGAATAATTTGCACAAGATCACATGGCTTGAAAGTGGGAGAGCAGGCAATCAAACTTACCATCTTTTCACTGAAGAACGTTGGACCAGGGCCCAGAAGAAAGTCTATCCAACTATTTAACTAGAAGCAATCAGGGAAACAGAAGAGCAGAGAAACCTTAGGAAGGGACTTGGAGTTGTAGCAATCCGGGAGAGGGCCATGTAAGTGGTAATTTAATCTGACAGCTAAGATTGCCTAGATTCCAAGTGATGGTTTTGAAAAACTTAAATCATCCAGAACGTTCATCAGAGGTCATTTTAGGGTGGAGAGAAGGGAGAAATTAGGAATTTAGAGGAGTATCTTCCAATACACTCTAAGCACTGATGGCTCTAAATTGCTTTTTGTGGCCCACACATCTCTCCACAACTCCAGTCTTATCTCTGTAGCCCTCCTGGTGGTCTCAGTTACCAACTCAACATGACCCAAAACAGTCATTTTGTGCCCAAAGTCACCTTCATTCTGGGTCCTCTACCTTGGTTAAATGATCTATGATTCACCCATATGGCTTTCATCCCCAGCAACACCCTATTACTTCTTAATAGTTACCTAGACCTATGGACTTCACCTCCTAAATGTCTTAAATCATTGTCCACCTCACCACCCCAGCTCAAGTTTCCATCGTTTCTCTGCTGAGCTATTACGAGAGCCTTCTAAATCACCTCCCGTTTCTCCACGCCACCCCTCCACTCTTGCCCTACACATTACCTTCAAGGTGAACTCTCAAAAAATGACATATTTAAAGCCTTTTAAAGACCCTGCAGCACTAACTGAATGCATTGCAAACTCCTTCTATGGCATGTAAGACACTTCCTTTCGGGTTTTTGCTTCTTTTAACAACCCCAGTCTCCATACCTCTTCTTGTACACTTAACTTTAATCTCACCATATCCATTTTCCCCCCTCTGCCTGGGTCATCCCCTGCAATGTCCTTCTATGTTTTGTCTACCTAATCATCGTTTCAAGGCTCAACTCAAGTGTCTCATCCTTTATGAAGCCTTTTTGTGATTCCTCCCAAAGCAGCCGTGTCATACATCTCTAGAACATCACTCACATTGTACCTTAAGGACTGCCATTCACATACAACATTTTGAACATGATCCCTGGAGGTGTGCAATAGAGTAGGACTACATGAACTTGATCACTCTCTCACTATAGATAGAGTCTGGTACCATTTGTCTCCTCCTCCAGACAAGCTCTTTAAATGTAAGGGCCATACTTTCCTCATCTTTAAATTCCTAATGCCCACAACAGTGCCCACCTACTGTAAGCTCTCAGTATATGTTTGCTGAATAACTGACTGAGTGAACAGTCAGATGAAATCTTCCAATGTCAGCCCAGGAGAAAGGGAAAGGGCAAGAACCTAAACTATACATTGAA
The DNA here is from genome assembly GCF_014108415.1 of Molossus molossus. NCBI lineage: Eukaryota > Metazoa > Chordata > Mammalia > Chiroptera > Molossidae > Molossus > Molossus molossus. Next base: position 47,666,314 of record NW_023425403.1, on the reverse strand, counting down.
ATTTAGAATCCAGAAGAAGGAATAGATTTCTTGGGACAGCTTAAGCTGGGCCCTTCTGGCTATTCACACCAGAAAGAATAATATCAACTAATTGACTGGAATAACATTAATCTGAAGATATCAGTGCAGAAAAATATAACAAGTGCTTTTCAACTGTTTTTGTTACACATACAAGGTAATTTTGCTTTTGGTGAAAAAAATCTCAGGACCTGATTCCAGCCAGATGAAATTGATTTTGGGGCGGGGGGTTCAATTTAGGAGAAACTTAGCCATTTCAACACAATCTAAAATCGTACCTAAAAGATACTGTGAAAAATAAATGTATGCCTTAGTAGTTTTCTGGGAAAACATAGAAAAATACATAGTTGTAGCTTAAATATCCAACTCTGGACTGTAGGAAAACTTTATTTTATTTATATATTAAGAACCTAGGGTTCCCATCTCTCAATGTTGCAGCTGAGAAGCTGTGTGGATGGTTTTAGATTGCAATAGAGTCTGAGACTCTCCAGAGTGTCCAGGGAACTAGAAAGTTTACAGCGGTGTGCTCTGGTTCACAGTAGATCTATTGTCTAGGAAGTTTTATAACTGCGCAGTATACACAGCTTCTCCTCGGTTTTAGAACCCAAGGTTAAACTTCTCCAAGGTCTCAACTGTCAGAACAGCAACAGAATTCAACTTTTGAGACCCATCAGACTGCTAGTTGGACTAATTAAACTTGATAAATATTATTACCTAAGATGATATTGACAGTTTGGGGGCATATGAACTGAGATACTGAATGCAGAGAGAATCCAAGCTGGATATATACAGACAACACTTCAAAGACCCGCCATAATTTCCCAATGAAGCAATGATACCCGTGTGTTTTGTGGGTATAATGGCGAATGCTGACTGGATTATCTATGAACAATACAACATTGGGAAATTCCACTGATAATTAGCCCTATTTGCCTGAAAACATATTTTAAAAGGGCTGAGCTCATCAGTCCTTCTGCACAGTCATCAGATTCCAATATACTGAAAAGTGTTTAGTACTTCATGATGAAAAGAGCAGGATTTTAACTTGGTTCTGGCACTAATTAGCTGTGGGAATTTCAGCAGGTCATTTCGGTTCTCTGGGTCTCAGGTTTTCTTATCCATGGGCAAAGGGTTTTGTATAGGTGACCTTCAAGACCCCCTCTCAGCTTTTACTTCAGTTATTAGCTGAGTTTCTTTCCCCTGCATTCGCTTTTCATTGTACTTACATTAACAAAAGGCAAACCAAAAGGCTGGATCTTATTGCTCTGAGCCAGCAAAAAGCAGTGTGGAAAGCTTAATCACTTACCTGTATTTAAGGTAAGTCCCTTGAGGGTAAAGAACATGTCTTAGTCATCTTTTTATTCCAAATGCCCACTACAGTGCACCATAAATTCTAGAAGTTGGCAAAAGTCAGCACACGGAAGGACAATCCCTACTTAGAACTATGGCTGAGACGTGGCTACACAGTCCAGGACTACATTTCCCAGCCTCTCTTAAAACTCGGTGGGGCCATATTATTGGTTTTCCCCAACTGAATATGAACTCTAGCGATATGTGTCCCTCCCAAGATAAGTAGATGTACCTTCTTCACCCTCTCTTAGAAAGTTTGTGCTGAAGCTAGAGTTCCTGGGTCCCTGAATGTCCACATGGAGCAGAACACACTCTTTCTAACTTGCATCAAATTGTTCTAAAAGTGAGAAACAAAATCCTATTACATTAAGCCATTGAAGTCTAGGAGTTGATTTGTTATGATAGTCATATTTACTTTAATGAATATACAGAGAGTAATAATTGCTTGGATGCCAAAGCACATTAGATTTGCAAGAGATATGCTGAAGGAGCGAGAGAGGGAGAAAAGCAAGGAGGGAATGAGGAAGGGAGGGGGAAGGGATGAGAGGAGGGGAGGGGAAAGGAAAAGAAAAATAGCTGGTTTTGTTTTGAAAAAATTTTTGTTTGAAAATTGAAACATCAAGCTTGTATGACTCAGACCATAGAATTATTACAATAAGTCTAGAATAAAGAAGTACCTAGGACATTATAAAAGCATAATATAAGCAGTTTCCTCTGCATAGAAATGGCTGGGATTTGAACCATGAGAATTAACAGAAGAGCATTAGAATTGGGTCAATGTCCCTAAGTAGTTTCAATCAAGCCCAACTCCACAGTCAAAACTGTGTTGGGTAGAGAGGCATATGAGAGGTCAGAAATAAGAAGTAGGCTAAGGGGGACCTCATAACACTCAGGGCTTATGCCCACCTTCTGACTGGAACCCTGGAACACTTGGAACACCTTGCGTTATGCCCTGAGCCAACACAGTGACCTTGCATGTTTAGGTAAAGAGGGCCCAAGATAAGCTCACTGATGCTTCTCCATTAAGTGTAAGAAAAGAAAGCTAAGAGAGTCAGTGGGTTACAGAGATCTTGGGTTAGGCTAAGAAGAACTCCATGGGCCCCGTGATTGGGGCTGCAGCAGATCTATGGACGTGAGCAGCAAACACAAGTGTAGGGCACCAGGGACCAGCTACCCCCAGTAGGTGCAGTCACCTTCACACAAAGCTCCAGCTGTACAGGCCAATCCAGAATGAACTAGAACAGAAGGCTCTAAAGGGCCCTCTCTTCCAGAGGCCAGAGGTACACATACACCCTGACTCCCAGAGGCCAGAGGTACACATACACCCTGACTCCCAGAGGCCAGAGGTACACATACACCCTGACTCCCAGAGGCCAGAGGTGCACATACACCCTGACTCCCAGAGGCCAGAAGTACACATACACCCTGACTCCCAGAGGCCAGAGGTACACATACACCCTGACTCCCAGAGGCCAGTGGTACACATACACCCTGACTCCCAGAGGCCAGTGGTACACATACACCCTGACTCCCAGAGGCCAGAGGTACACATACACCCTGACTCCCAGAGGCCAGAGGTACACATACACCCTGACTCCCAGAGGCCAGTGGTACACATACACCCTGACTCCCAGAGGCCAGAGGTACACATACACCCTGACTCCCAGAGGCCAGTGGTACACATACACCCTGACTCCCAGAGGCCAGTGGTACACATACACCCTGACTCCCAGAGGCCAGAGGTACACATACACCCTGACTCCCAGAGGCCAGAGGTACACATACACCCTGACTCCCAGAGGCCAGAGGTACACATACACCCTGACTCCCAGAGGCCAGAGGTACACATACACCCTGACTCCCAGAGGCCAGTGGTACACATACACCCTGACTCCCAGAGGCCAGTGGTACACATACACCCTGACTTCCCAGAGGTGAAGGCAACACAAAGAACTGGAGTGTGGTCTTCGACAGAGTGAACCTAAACTAAGGGTTTCACCTGGAAAAGTCCAGTCTTAAGCTGAACAATCCTCGGGAGGGAAGATTTCCCTTCCTCCACTGAAGATAAAGGCTCATGAGGAAATTTAATTGTTACAGAAAAATAAATCTAAGTTCTTACACATCCTAATTAGAGTGCAAACATTTATGCCCACTAAATGTATGTAATATCTTTTAGAAATAACACACACCTAGTCAAAAGGCCGAGGTTACTGCCTTACCCTGAGGTCTAGGAGAAGTGAATTGGAATGTGATCACCTTTTCATAGGAAAATCCCATCCAGAAGCTTGAGGGTCAAAGTCTTGTGTGTCAAGGAGACTGAGGCTGATGGCAGCTCAATAACCTGCCCCAGAAACAGGATAAGCGGAATGACTAATATTTGAACCCAGTTGGGCTCCAAAGCCTGTGCTCTCCCCGATAACCTCCTACCCCTCACCACCCCCTCCCTCCCACACACAATGATTCCTGGCTTTCAATCATACTGCAAAGGAATAGAATAGAAGCCTTTCGCCTGTGGGGCCGTCGCTTCCCTCGGCACAGGGGAACTCCTTAACACCTGTCCAGGACGCCACGTGGAGCAGGGACTGTCCTCCTCTCCATGACCATAGCAGGAACCCTCCTCTCCATGGAACCCAGAGCCACCAGGACCCAGTGCTAACGTCCACATGCTCATCACCTGATTCCAGACATGGGCGAACAGGCAGACCTGTTAGGGTGACCAGCTGTCCCAAGTTTGCTGGGACTAAATGGGGGTGGGGTGGGGTAGAGGATAGTTCCTGGAGCACAGGGCTTTCAGTTAAAACCAGGAACCCCCCAGGCAAACACAAACGAATTGGTCACTCTCCTCTTTTCCCCCCTGTAAAGCCAGGCCAGGCGGAGAGAACAGCAGACCCTTCTGCTGGGGGGAGTGAGTGTAGGTGGGTGGGGCCTCTCCGCATGGCAGAGCCCGGAGCCCTTCTTGTGAGTGGGGCGTTACATAATAAAGAGGAGATGGATATGATTCAGCATCGCCACGAGTGGGAGAACATACACACACCTAAATATAACTTACAAGTGGCTCCTCTTGATGGTGTTGCACAACCAGATTAGCTCCTTAAAAAAACAACACACCCACTTTAAGCACAACAGATGATCTGTACGTCTGCTCCAAAACATAAAAGTTTGCTCAGGAGGCAGAAATGGCCGAGGCAAATGGGGCAGGATTTGGACTTAGCTCTGACAGAATCATACTTGTTACTGTACATCACCCCATGTCCCAGGAAACTTCCGAGATGCATGTCCTGATCCAGTGCCCCATGTCCAGTTCTGGCCTTCCCGGGAGCGCACATTCTCCAGCACATAACTGCACCTAGTTCCAATTCCCACCTCCAGGAAAAGATTGATTATGACTGACACGGGAGGGAGAGCGTGTAGGGTTCGTGAGAGGAAGCTTGCATCTGGAATGGCAGAAATCTTGACTGCATTTCAGAATGATTGATTCCTCCCAGGAGAAGCAGGCTCATAGAGGGGGACTGTAACAGTCAGCCAGACTGAAGTTTCAAACACCCAGAACTGGGAGGGTGGGAGCCTGGCGTGGTCGGTCCCCAGTGCTGCCCTGCTGAGTTTATTTTGGAAGTCTGTTTTGAATTACAGCACTGCCTCTTTAGGACGATATTTTAAGATGCTCTGCCAACCCGCAAGGGCTCCAAGTAGCTTTTGTTTCTGTACTCACACAGACGAGGAGCTAAACTAATTGAGAGTGTGACCCAAATTTGTGAGTATCATGAGTATTGCAATTGGCCTGAATTCCTGCACCCTCTGCATGTGTCATTGTTCATGTCTGCTTGGAAGTCCTGCACCCTCTGCATGTGTCATTGTTCTGCATGTGTCATTGTTCATGTCCACTTGGAAGTCCTGCACCCTCTGCATGTGTCATCGTTCGTGTCCACTTGGAAGTCCTGCACCCTCTGCATGTGTCATTGTTCATGTCCACTTGGAAGTCCTGCACCCTCTGCATGTGTCATTGTTCGTGTCCACTTGGAAGTCCTGCACCCTCTGCATGTATCATTGTGCATGTCCACTTGGAAGTTGCTCTTGGAACCCTTGCAAAACTTTTCTTACCCACATAGACTCAGTAAATAAATAATCAGTTCCCGCTCCTAAGTGGTAATCTCCCAAGGTCCCAGGAAGAAGAATTTCAAGGGCTAAACTCTTTCACAGGCTGTTGTTAGTATAAACACAGTTTAGCAAAAACAATTACTGTTTTCTTTCTTTGTTCAATGATGGCACAGTGCAGCTTGTGCTCAGATATCTTCCTTTAACTGAAATGAGTTAGATGTCCTAGCACTGATCTACCCAAGGCTGTAAGGATAGATTTGCCTTATAACCTTGGAATGTTTTGATTTTTACTCCTCCAAGTATAGTTTTCTAGCTAAAAGCACTTCAAATCGTCATCAGAACTCACTGAAGAAAATAAAAGGGGAAAAAGTCCTCTCACCCATCTGTCTCCACCCCACCCCCCAATGAACACTCACAAAGAAAAAGAAGGACACAGTTAAGGTAATGGACAAGAATGCAGTCCTACCAAGGGTCTGTCTGAGGATCTTCATTCAAATGGGCATTTTCCATTTAGCTTATACGTCTCTTTCTCCCTTTCTTTATTCCTAGCTTTCAACCTCCTTCATGATTAATAGATACGCCAGAAAGCTTCTTATTCTCTCTTTGGGAATTATGCTTATAACAAAGAGTAACTTGTGCAGAAAAGCAAGTTGCTGAGTGAGGGTGGGCAAGCAAAGCTCAGGAGCATGCAAGGCAGGCGAGCACAAGGCGTGTGGGTGGCCCGCCAAGCGCAGCAGTTGGTAGGGACAGAAGGCTGCAGATGGACACATGCAGGTCTGGGCTGCAGAAACATGCTCACCTGCACTGCACAGACTCTGTGCCGCCAAGCAGGCATTTGCCCTGGGGCACATCTCCAGGTTGACTCACCTGCTGACCAAACCCAAACCCAAACCCAAAGTTCTTCACCCAGAACCTCAGTGTTTTTTTTTTCCTTGGGCACAACCAAGTAGGGGTTTGCGAATGGAATATTATTACATTGCATTGGGGGCAGAGAAAGAGAGGATAAATCAACCACCAAATAGAAGCTTGGAGGGAAAAGTGAGAAGAGAAAAAACAACAACAACAACTGAACTTTCTAGAAACTTACTTCTCCAAGTGTGGTCTATTGACCAGCAACATTTCCATCTGCTGGGAACTTAGTAGAAATTCAGTATCTCAAACCTCCACCCAGACCCACTAAAAAGGAATTTGTATCTTAACAAGATTCCAAGTGATTCATATGCACAAGACAATTTGAGAAGTGCTGACCTGGGATAGGACCTGGGAGCTTTTACCATCGGCCATTGTCATCCTCACTGCTCCCGGTGCAGCTGGTCTGGGCTACAGCACAAGACTCAGTATTTTTAAACCACCCCTTGGATGATCTGAATGGGCACCCAGAGTTGAGAACCAACAGAATACAATACAGCGGTGGTTCTCCAAATGTGGTCTCCAGCATCACCTCGGAACCTGTTAGAAATGCAGATTCTTGGGTCCCACCTGGACCTACCAAACAGAAACTTGGGGCATGGGGGCCAGCAATCAGTTTTAATAAGCTCCAGAAGCACTGCCATAGAAGGATCCAAAACTGGAATAAGAGCTGCAAATACACTCAAGTTTACTACTCATAATCTCCAGAAATATCCATTACCTGTGGTAGGAAGTCCAGACTTTTCAAATGACAGGTTCTCCATAAATTAATCCAACACGCCTTGCCAAACATATCTCCTATAATTCCTTTTAACATGTGCTGCTAAAATAAGTGGATTGTATTCCAGGGTCCTTTCTGGCTATAAAATTTAGTGATTCTACGCTTCCAAAACTAATTTTAGCCAAGTTCACTGTCTCCTTCAAGATGACAACTGACATAGCTGCTCAACCTTCTTTGCCTATACAGGCTTCCTTTCCCATCTTGCTAGGTCAGATCCTGCTCATTCTTTAAGGTCTTGTATAAATGCTACCTCATCCACTTATTGCTTCCCGCTGCCAGAATGGACCTCTCTCTCCACATTTCTCATATCACTTGCTCATTGCATTCACTTCATTGTTTTCTATTAGTCATTTGCTCAATGCTTTGGCTCTCAGCCATATTTACTGTTCCTTGAGACAGAACAGTGTTTTATTCTTTCCTAACTACTTCCAGCTTCTAGCATTGCCCTCTGCACATGGAAAGTAGCACATAAACACTGATTGCATTGAAACAAATGGGTTGAGGGCCCTCACGAGAATTTGGACTATAAGATGAATCATGACTGGTTTCTCAAATACAGTAGGCAAGCATAGAATCCCAAAGCAGCCAACAAGAGCACAGATAGCATGAGTCTAATGAAGCTGACTCTGTTCCAAAGACTTAGTTTCAAAATAAGTCTGTCACATCTTCAATGAAATCCATAAAAAGAAATTTTATCAAAGTTTACACTAGTTGGCACATAGCTCTCAATAATTATTTTATTGGGTGACGTTTTGGATGAATATTGATAGAAAATTTTCAGACAAAAATGCTAGAAAACTAAAAATGTGTTCATTTCCACCCCGTATATATTAAAGAGGGGCCTTTATTAAAATTTAATTTAGCTTAACCATCTGCCAGACACATTACAAACTTTATCTCGTAAATCTTCACAACATTATGAGGGAGATATTTTTATTCCCCCTTCTCTGGGTCAACTCAGGCTCTAAGAGGCTAGATAACTTACTCAAGGGCATCTGGCTAGATAAGAGGCAGGATAAGGACCACACTCAGTAAGTCCAGAGCTGTTATTCTCTCCAGTACAGAAAAAAAAAGCTTGATATTTCAAAGATTTCAAAAGATGTATTCATCCTATGTGATGATGTAGACTGTGTGTTTATTTCTCCTTTTTATGTTTATCATTAAACATATATATCTGCATGGTAAGGCAACCAACAGAACTTCAAGGCACTGATTCCTAATGAGCCCTTTTTATGAAGAGATTAAAGTAGAGAGGAATAAAGAGGATGAGGAGGAGGAAGGAGCAGAGCTGGTGTTCTAAATAGAGTGCATAGAGTTGCATTTGTAGTCTATGAATACTACAGAAAGAGGATTTAAATTGCAACGGGTGAAATACCTCACACCCACCTAGGCATCAGCAACCTAAGCCCACATGCCAAGGGCAAAGGGTGGAATGCTTCACAGTGGTCAGTTGCAGCTGCTGCCATTGATGTGCTAAAGAAATCTGCAAAACATGTGATTTTTTTCCCTCCTACCTTCCATTATTAATAGTATCCCCAGACCATATGAAGTGCTGTTGCATTTCCTCGGGCTCTAGAATCCTTTTTTTGGAATGTCTCCCTACAGAATCATCTCCTTTCTCGACTCTCAGTACTACCTTCAAAAATGACCCCCCTCCTCCTCAGTCTCTCCCCTCTTTACAGGACTGCCAATTTGTCCCAGAGTGTTAAAGTGATTTTATACGATGGAGTGAAAGACTGGTAGACATTCCCAATTAGAGGAATGTACCTGGGGGGAAAAGACGTATGATCTCAAATGAGTTTTGAATTGGTTAAGCATGTAGAATTATTTTGAAAGGTGACTTGTAAATATATGTTTATTTTTGTGGGGGAGGGAGGAAGAATGGAGTTCCCTGCATTCTCTCTTAGCTAATCATTGTTTTCCAGGGCAGAAAATTAATGACCTCCATTCTTACAAGGCAGGAGACTCTTAATATGATCCAGTTTTCTGTGTGGGGGTAGGTATAAAACTGTGACTTTGATTCTGATTCTATCTGGTTTACCTGAGAACAAAACTCGTTAATATGTACATTGACCTCAAAGAGGGTGAGTCAAAGTCAAGCACAATGTAAGAACAGAGAGGAATCAGGGTTGTTTAGAAAAGAAGACTCCGTGTCACAAAGGAGAGATGAAATGGAGTGCTGGAGTCAACACCATCACAAACAGAAGTTGTCATGGAAACCCCAGTTAGAAAGCAGGCAGTTGGATTTTGGAACATGGATGAAGCAAACCTTGATGGCGAGAGAGAGAGGAAAGGCTGGAGCCCCAGAATGAAATCAGACACTGAAGAAGAATGCAGTCGTCATTCCACCACTGTGCCAATAAAAGTACACTTCATTGTTCTGAGACTGGAGCATGACAGATCTGAAAGGCCGGTCTGTCCAGCCAGGAGGTCTACGAGCAAATGTTAGAACCTTCCTTTTGTGGCATTGCAGTGTTCATGACTCATCCTGCAGAACAATGTGACAGGTGGGTGGAATCTCTTTGAAAAGATTTCCAAGAAGAATAGGTAGTGTGTCCATATATAATATTAAGCAGAACTTAATTCTCCCCTCAAATCTTAAGGGTAGAAGCAGGTGAAACAATTGCTTCCATGATTTTTTGCACTAAGTATTTCCTTTTGAATATAGACATGAGGATTTTTCAGGCACACCAAAGATTGAGTTCCCTGTTTTCTGGCTGAAACAAATACAGAAATTATATGATTACATGGACTTATAACATTGGCACTCGTGGTGCACACAGATTGGTTTTCCATAAATTACCTCTTAAAGAAGAGTATGTAGTACTAAATGTACACATGTGGTTACAAAAATTTTCCAGAGAGGAAAGGCAGAGAGCACGCCCAGAGAAAAGAAAGAACTCTTTCAGCAACACACAGAAACTACAAAAGGCTGATTCAAAAGCAGAGTATATGTATACTGATATCTGAATCCAGAATAAGAGATTCTTGGGGACAGTAAATAGCATATATGAGGAGAAGGTAAAACAAGTTGCCACTATATAATATGTAGGGGAAAAGGGCAGGTGACTTCAGAAATTTGAAGATCTGTTATGAATAGTTCTGACCAGACTAACTGGTCTATGCTTCTTTGTCAAATAATATAACATCTATTCATCATGACCCTAGTGATTTCCTTTGTCTTTGTGAGTTATGTCCTGACTTAAAGTTGGGTACATCAAGGACTTGAAGTGGAATGCTAGGAGTAGAAGAAAAGTGCTATACTTTTAAGCAATTGGTATGCTATTAGCTTAATACAATGACCATGACAGGCTTAACTAAGGGATGTACTGGGACTTCAAGAGGAGACAAGTAGTAGAAGGAAAAAAAATAAGACCAAACAAGGATAAATTAGGACCCAGTCCATGGGAACAAACTTGGTTGTATGATTGATTTGTCACTTGGAGATATGGGACAATAATTCAATGATTAATCAACATTGATTGGAGCCAAAAAGTGAATAAGAATGAGAGCAGAAGTTTCCAGGCAGTGATGAATATCAAAGTTGGGAGATGACAGTTTTTTGGTTCCAGACAGAGTGTCCAATTTAGAGAACAAGTTCAAGTGGTAGAGTAGATAAGGCACAGAGATAAGGTCCCTTATGTGATCGGCCAGCAAAATTTAGGAAGGTACCAAGGTTTTAGCCAAGTAGGATGGGATCCACCACAAAGGTTTAATTCTTGCAGAAGATTAAGAATATACCTCAGGAACTGAAGCAGCCATGGAATCCTATAGATTCATGTAACCACAGATGGGACAGAAAGGTGGTATTTTGGTGCTTTCAAAGTTGAGGCTTGGCTTAAACTCATCTCCAAATCATTGGTTGCCTGATCTAGGTTAGTCAAGGTTTGATCAGAAAAATAGAAACTACTCCAGATAGTTCCAGAAGAAAGAATTTAATGCGAGGAGTTAGAGGCTAAACAAAACCTTTGGGAGGCTAGGTAACAAAAGTCAGTAAAAAGTACTCGTAGAATTTAGGAAGTCAGGAAGTTCAGGAATTGCAAGAACTTTGAATCAATGATCTCAGGTGCCTGCAACAGCACTAAAAGTGTTCCACAGAATGACTCATGGAAGTCATGGTCAGAGCCTCCCCTAGGTCCTCTGTGAAAGCCTCAAACCTGCCTATTGCTGCTACGGGAACAGTGTTGAGGTCAACTTCGCTTCTACCTTTCAATCTTGCTTGACATTTTCTCTTTGGCACAATGCAAGTGGGAAACCTTTTGCAAGACTTCTGGGAAATGTAGTTTCCAGATGTTGCAGCCCTTGCGATACAGGAAGAACACAGAAGGGGGAAAGAGATGATCTGGCACAAGGCCTAAGTGAGAAACACCAGTAATACCCTGCTTGCTTATGGAGATGTGATTCTAACATGATTCCCTGGAATGGGTCAGATTGACCCAGGCTCTTGGAACAGCTGTGTTGGGTGGGAATAATGCTGGAAAAGCAAAGTCCAGTGTCCTCTGCAGAGGGAGTGGAATGACTTAAAGGGATGACTTCAAGAGCATGTGGGACCACATCAGGAGAGACAAGCCAAAGAGGGGGATCACAGCAGGTACAATGTTATGATCCCCAGGAAAGATAAAACCCATATTATGCTTTAGAGCTTTCACTGGAGAATGGAGTATAAATGGGAGAGACAACGCACAGCTGACTGGGGGCAGGTAAGTTAGAAGGAAGATTCTATAGCAACCCAGTTATTCGACTTACAGTTATTGAAAGTGTTTTATGAATAAAACATTATTCCAGATGAGGCAAAAATTAAAATAACCTGAATTAGGACAATGGGGTTGAAACTGGAAAGAACGAGGTAGAAATGTGAAACCTGAAAGAAGTTGATAAGACTGGACAAGTCAGTGGAGAGCAGGGAGAGGAAAGAGGTCAAACAGGACTAGCTGGTTTGTGTCTGGGTGGCCTTGTGAATGGCTCTACTAATTGAGATATGGAGCACAGACTAAATATTGGATTTGAGTGACTCTTTTTTGGGTCTGTTCAGTGAAGAGGTCCAGCAACTCACGGAAGATGGGGATGAAGGTCAGATTGGTCTCCCCCGTTGCTGGTGGACCAACAAGTAGGCCTCGCATGCAGCTGGAAGTAACAATAACCTACACGTTTGACTTAGGACGTTCCCTAGTCCTATTCCCTACTCCCATTTGATGTCTGAAATGCAACTATTAGAACTTCACACCATTGGCTTCAAGTTAAAGCCTGTTACGTGTTTGCACTTGTGTGCCTCTTGCAGAGTGGGGACCTGGGATTGCCGGTTCCATCACAATTCTCCTGAAGACAGTCCTGAGCATTGATATTCCTGTTACCACTGCCCTCATATCTAAGAGTATGGCCAGGAAGAATTGGAGATAGAATAACTTCTCAATCTTATACATTGCATTGATAGCCAGAGAGACTTGTAGAACTTATGCAGAGAACATTCCTACAATTTCTCTTGTCTTTATAGGTTACATTCTTGCTTCAGAATTTTTTTTTTATCCTCACCTGAGGACATTTTTCCATTTTTTGTTCAGATAGAGTGGGAGGAAGAGAGAGAGAGAGAGAGAGAGAAATATTGACGTGAAAGGGACACATAGAGTGGTCGCCACCTGCACAACCCAACCAGGGCCGGGGACAAACTGCAACCGAGGTACGCGCCCTTAGCGGGAACTGAACCCGGGTCTCTCTGGACCGCAGGCCGACACTCTAACCGCTGAGCCAAACTGGCCAGGGCTTGCTTGAGAACTTTTATTTCTTTATTAATAACTTGATTGCTGATGTCTCAGAAAGTTCCAAGCCTATTTCTCCTATCAGAATAAAAGGAACTCATCAGAGGGAATCATGAGTCCATTAAGATTGAACGGTGCATCTTCATTAAACGCTGATTTACAACAAAAAGAGATGAATGAAAATGGAAGCACTCTATTGGAAGGGAAATATATAAAAGAATCTTTCAGGGCTATCTAAATCCCATGAAATAATGTTGTGAGAAAACCAAACCCAGAGAGAGAGAGCGAAAACAAGAGGAGAGAAGGTATTGACTGAGGGGAAAAAGCAGGACTGAAAACCTACAAGCCAGTTAAGTGGTGTGACTCATAGCTCTCTGTTTTTGGTAGAAAGCTGAAGCCAGAGAACATTCAGAACTGCAGACAAGGACTTAAATTGGGCATTCGGGTAGATAGAGCAAGGGGTCCCACTGCACTGGCCTGTCCTACAGCTCGTATGAGGTCATTGTTGTGATGATGATTTATAGAACTCCGGAGAGCCCCTCCTCGCTGAAAGCAATGGGTTTTACAAGTGGTTCCAAGTGGACCCACATATTGGTCATTTCAATTTGTTCCTAAAAGTTCAAGAAAGCAATCATATGTCAAGGACTATGTTATATTTTCCATATAATTCTGTCTAAGATCAAAAGTGGGAAAAACTGAAAGTAGTGACTCTTCGTGTTCTCTATAGTTATAGGGTAGAGTGGTTCCTAAAACCGTCCCCAACCTCTCAGTGAGGCTGGCGTTTATGTAGTTAATTTATTTCTATAAACATAAAGACTGGCCAAAAAAGAGTTTGGAAATCACTGGCTCTAAGGATTGGTATCTCTGATGGGATTAGATGTTGGAGGGAAACAAGATAAAGAAAGGAACATGAAAAAAGATCAATGGTCATATTCCCTTGAAGAAGGATTATCGATAATGTGCTAGAGCCTGCTCATATAGACAAGCTCAGGAGAAGTGACTGTGTACGTCTCTTCCCAAGTCTACATCAGTGACTTCATGTTAGTTGCTTGGAACAGGCCATGGTAGAATTATCTGCACCATGGAAATTGGCAAATGTCATAAATCAGTGTCTCCCCCCCGCCCCCCATCCCCAGACAGATAGTTATAAAACATTTTTCAGCATACCACTAGAACCTAATCGAAATAATTTGGCCAGCAAAACAGACAAAGCCCTGTGAAGCTCTGGTCACTGGCCTTCTGGGCATGGTCAAGTTAGGGACTATGTGAAAGTTCGTAGAATCTTGAAAGAGTGTTCTTCTTGGAAAACACAACTTTGTTATGTAGTCATAGACATGGCCATAGACAAGGGATCTGAGAGTCTTTATGGGGAGGATCATGTGGTAGGCAGCTCAGACATGGAGAACCTTTCTCATTTGACCAAGGACTCCAAATAAAGGGGAAAAATAGAAAGATCCAGAAATCTGGAACTCAGAAGGACTAGTTTATAGCGTATTCTAACAGCTAACCTCTGCTTCTGCTGGAGTCCAAACAAAGAAAAATAGTCTTCAACTACACATTCTTCAGACATCGCAGAGAACTTTCCTAGAGCGAGGATCAGAAGCTCTGAGTCGAGCTGATGAGTGACATGGCAGAAGTTCTTTCTGAGAGGCGCTGGATGGATACCATCTGTCGGAGATGCCTGCAGCTTCTGCCTGGATAAAGCAAAGCCTGAAAAATCTCTTCTACTTCCTTCCTGGGTCCTCAGACTCCTCTGGAAAGACGTGTTATTAACCCTGAAGTGGCTTCCAGCAGGGTGGAGGAAGAGTAAAAGCTGTCAAACACAGAAGAGGCGGCCCTGGGAGACCAATGAAAGGAAGTTTTATTTCACTTTGAGGAGCAAGTTGAGTTGTTTGAATGAGTCTGGGAACAGCCTGATTTTGCCTGAAAAGCCCTCTGAGCCATGTGTGTTTAAGATACAGTGATCAGCTTCTGCATCAACACACACACACACACACACACACACACACACACACACACACACACAGCATGGTGAGGCCCTGAAATGCGCGTCCTGTTCTAACCAGTTGCCCAGCAATTGCGTGTCATTGTCATTGGGCAACCACGCATGAGAGTGCAGGCAACCGTGCTCGTTCATCTCAATCCTGTGACCCAAGTTCACAGGCATTGTCTTCCCCAGGAGGACTGAGCGCAGGCACATTTTTCCTAGAAGACAGCACCCTTCCCTCATGGCTGCATCTGAAAGAGTAAAATTTGCTTCCTCAAGAAAACATTGACGTAATTATTTAGCAAAACATGTGGAGTACTTGAGGACAGCTCTAAAAGCTGATACTCAAAATAATTCAACAAGTATGATGTGGACACTGACCAATCTGCACAGATACTGGCTTCATGGCGAGGCTCCCTGAGACCCCTTTCATGCCACGCTTAACCCCTTAGATGCTGGACTGTGGAGAGGCCTAAGGGGTCCTGGAGCTGTAGCATGGATGACTGGGCAGCAAGAGGACACTCTGGGAGCTAAGGGAAACACCAGCCGCTACAGAAATATTGCAATGCTTTAACAACCCGTCAACCGGTACCTGTGCATCCTGGTTGGGGAGAACTGACCGTCCAGGATTACCTGGGCCAAGAGGAAAAACTGGTTCTGGATGTGTTTCAGTTTATGTCCTTGGTAAGCAAGTACCTGGCCCGTGAGCTTGGAGTTGAAGAACAGGAGTCTAGGATTTATATTTCTTAAACACATGTTAGATTTCAAGAAGGTTCTTTATTTTTAAATCTGAATCTTTCCATTTTTAAAGAGCACCCTTGATGTCACTTTGATGACGTTTATTTATTATCTACTCCAAACTTGCAACGACAGGAGTACCTTTAGTCACAATACTGATTCACGCTCCATGTTCTATATTTAGCAACTACCTGAGAACGATCTGAGTCTGCATTTAGCCCTAAATAACTACAAATAAGGGAGCAGCAGCAGCAGCAGCCCTTCAAAAGCCTTAGTGGAAGTGTGGCGCCAGGGCTGTAAGACATCCAGGGAGCTACAGGTGTGCAGACCTGCTGGGAGTGAGCAGGGAATTCAGGTTGTAGCTGATTAAAGAAACAAAGTTGTATACTCTGGAGCGCTTTCCCCCTTCCTCGAGATGGTTTGTGAGGAAACATTTCAGTGTATTTATCTGTCTGCCCAAGCCCATTTAGCAAAAAATGATTGCTCTTTGCTTCTTGTTACCATGCTCAGATGATACTATGGCAACCAGGCTGCATAAAAGGAAAGGGGGGGGGGGAGTGGATGCTGCTTAGCAACTTGAAGATGTTTAAAAGGCAAGTACTCATTTTAACAGCAACAGTTTTAAAAATGTCAGTTTTCAGGAGAGAAAAGAGAAGAACATTAGAAGAAGCAAATGAAATGCCACAGTAGAGGAATTAAACAAAAAAAAAAGAGAGGGAGAGAGAAATATCTGTGTGACACCTTTCCAAGCTCTTTCATATGAATCCTCACAGAGATCATGGGAGGTCGGCAGGGTCTCGGTTCACCAGTGGGGAAACTGAGGCTCACAGGGGGCCAGTGGCATCCTCAGGGTCAACCAGCTAGTCAGGGGCAAGGCTGGAACTAATATGCAGACAGCCTGATTCCAAGTTCCACACTCTTCATGGCACCGTGCTTAAAATACAAAGAAATCAGAAAATCGAGGGTGGGGTGGAGGGAAAGGGAAGTGGAGGAGGAGAGGGGAGGGGGAAGGACAGGAGGAGGGAAGGAGAGGTTGGAAGGTTTGCTTCACTTAGGAAGAAACTGTCTGGGTGGGAAAACAGGCCTGGAAATGGATCACTATGTTGTTCTGACCAGAACATGTAAACCCTAGATGGTTCAAGCTCCCAACCCCTTCCTCATTAATGACTATTACAGTTCCCAACTTTTTTGCTACCTCAGCCCTCACTCTTGGAAACACAATACTAGACGGCTTGAGAACAGTGCTCAAACGTGGAGTGATTGTGGTGTCCAGCTTGATTGAGTGTCCAGTAATGGACGACAAACATAAGTAAACATTATGTCAGGCTAATGAGTGTTCTCCGGGCAGGACTGGATAGAACGGGTTTCTGCGTATTATGCCTTTTCCTGAACTACCCAAGTGTTTGAGAGATGCCTTTCATGGATGGAAGGCCTAAACTAGAACCAACCCATCCCAAGTCAGCAGAAGTGTGTCTTGGTTTTGGCTGCTCTGTGGGCTGTGTAGAGAGAGGTGTGCACGGAGGAAACCAAGTTGTTGGCTGTTTTCTGACCTTCCGTCACCCTCACTCATTCATTCCACCAGCATGTGTGGAGCGCCCACTGTGTGCAAGGCACCCGGCGCAGCCCTCATTCTGGCCCCCCTCCCTCTACCCTTGGCGCCTGCAGGGGAGCACCCACAGTGCCCGGTGCCTCAGGCTTCCTGGGCTGGCAGGCCTCACAGAAGAGACCACCGTTTCCATCCTGCTTAATAACACACTGGTGACAAGACGATTGAGCCTTGGGTAACAGCAGTCACAACGAGGTCCGTGCTCACTCTTCCCTGCAGTGTTTGCACTTGCTCTTAATTGCCTGGAACAGTAAACAGACTGCACCGCACAGTAAATACAAAAGGAGTGAACGTTGGGTTCTGGTCCTCATGTTGCCATTGGTTTCCCCGTCCAGCTTTCCTTGAGCTGTCCCCACTTACACCACGTGCCCAGCCACAATGAATGTCGAGAGCCCCACACATACTTCCTGCATCCCTTCCCACCCCAGGCGCTCACCCCAGGGCAGCCTGTTCCAGCCTGGCCACCCCAGGTGATAGTTGTGACTGACACTTGTAGGGTGTCTTCAAGTGCACAAATCATTTTAATGAACCTACTGAATTAAAAAAAAACAAACACAAACAAACAGTTTTAGTTGTTTCGATATTAATATCCCCATTTTATAGACAGTGAAAACCAGGGAGAAGTAGTTTAGCTCCTCCAGCTTCCACTCACCCAGTGACTAGTCGGGAGCTGCCCAGGTTTGGGATAAGGTCTAACTCCACATTCCCCGCTCTTTAAGGATTTGGAAACCTCCTTCTCTTGTGGCTTATAATAAATTAAACCTAAATCTGCCTTTTAGAGCAAAGCAAAATAAATACACGCTTTCTTTCAAATGCTGGCCCTCCAAATATTTGAAGGGAGCCACTGGCTGCCCTCCCGGGCTTTGCTTCACCCTGAAGTCACCTGGGGACTTGGTGCGCCTGCAGCGTTCCACCCGGCAGTCCTGAGTGGGGCCTGGGGTTCCGCCCTAACAGGCCCCACCACCTCCCACATCAGTTGCTCACAGGAAAAAAAATTTTGTATATCATTTTCAAAATAATAGTAATAAAAAGACTTGCCACATTCTTTTTTGCTTCCTGATTCCCTGCATTTATGAAGGTGCCTAACTTAACATCATGCATT
Organism: Molossus molossus; assembly: GCF_014108415.1. Lineage (NCBI taxonomy): Eukaryota > Metazoa > Chordata > Mammalia > Chiroptera > Molossidae > Molossus > Molossus molossus. Next base: position 47,647,975 of record NW_023425403.1, on the reverse strand, counting down.
TAATAAATATCTTTGGACAGAGGGACTGCATGCCAGTCCCATCCTTGGTTTAGAAAGAGCTTTCGCTTCTTACACATTACTAACCGTATATGAATAAGTCAACCTCTCTAACCCCCGGAATAACTGTGACACTGCATTTTAGGTGCCTAGCACGGTGTCTGCTGCGTGGCAGGTAGATGCCTAATAAATGTACTCATTACTCCCTCCAACAAAACTGAACCACAGAAAGGGAACACTAAAAAGAAAAAAAATCTGGGCACAATCAGTTGCAAAAACACCCTGAAACGAGACAGGAAAAATACTTCCACTGCAAAGACCAGGCTGCACAGAGCGCCCTCAGCCTGTCCCCTAGGGAACACAATGGCTCCCAGCTCCCAGTGAGCAAGCGGCCGGAGGAGCCCGTGCTTTGCTGCCCTCTGCTGGACGGAACGCCCACCCCGCGCCAGCTTGTCTGGCCACTTCGCTACAGCTCTCTGGGGACCCGTGTCCTCAGCCAGCAGGTTATGCAACGCCAGACTGCAACCAGAGCACGTTTGAGAAAAGGAAATCACTGACTTCATGGCGCTTTGATTAAACCTGTGATAAGGGCAAGAACATTGCACAAAGACCTTTCTAACGTAGACGGCACCCAGCAAAGTACATGAATATAATATGCGCAGGAACCTTAAAAAGCAGAGGGGATCATTCCTGTTTTGCAGACGAGGTTTAGGGGAGATGGGGCACATTACAGAGGGAACATAACCAGGGAGAGACCCAGCCAGGTTTTGAATTAGGGCTCTTCTGACTCAGGATACCAGGTTTCCACACCTGGCGCTGCCAATTAATTAGATTGGGAGCCAGACCAAATAGTCATGTCGTGCCTGGGTGCTCTTCATTTTCAGAATGAGGGGTTGACTGAGGTGAACTCTGAGTTCCCTTTCAGCTCTCACATTCCGAGTACAAGCCTCTGTTACTATTTGCTCTTGTTGCAAAGAAATAGACTAAGGGATCTCCTGCTGGGGGACCATGCATTTCTCACCAAGCAAAGCTACTGGGAAAAAACCGCAGGGTGCAGCCCCCAGCATGCCGGGCCCACCCATGTTCCACAGACAGGCTACCTGGCTCCATCCGCCCCCAACACGGTGTCGGAGGTTCAGAGCTGTGTTCTCCAAGCAAGTCTTCAGTCTTTTCCAATCTAGGCTTACCCACCCAGGGTACCCGGTTTACATCGCAGAGAAAGGAATACTACAAACAAGCAGGTCCACACCAAGCCCACAAGAGTCCAGAATATATGAATATTTTTATATTCTCCATGGAGAGTTCCTGAGGTCCCCCCAAAATGAGACAGGAGAAGTGACTCTTCTGAAAAGAACACGCTGCAAGGAGCTCGTTAGGTCTTTCTGGCAGTGGAACATAATGAGCTGGTGGGACCATTTACTTTAAAAAAATTTTTTTAAGTGCTTTATTGATGTATGATCAACATACAAACAGCTGCACATATTTAATGTGTACAACTTGATATCTTTGGAGGTAAGTATACACGTGTGAAATCATCATCACAATCAACGCCATAAACATATCCATCACCTCCAAAAGTCTACTCCTACCCTGTTTTTCTGTTTTGTTTTGTTTTACCACTTACCACTCACCATTCACTTGAGGCATCCTTGCTCTCTGTTGGGATGAATCTTCAAGGAGATTTAGTCTGGTTCTCTGCAGGTATGAAAGGGTGGACATTTCAGTCTTGGCTAGTTTGGATATTGGCTTGTGATATTCTTCTAGGTCATTGGAACCTTCAGCTCATGAACTATTTTATAGGATCTCTTTTCCACATGGGTTTATGAAACATCTCTGCCTCTCAGACAGTGTAATGGGAATTTTCAAAATCCAAAGACAGACTAACTGGAAGGCACCTTAGAGATGACATAATCCCATTATTTTATTTTATGGATGACAATCTGAGCTTTTTGTCCAAACAAGGATAGTTCTCTGGACACAATGAAAAGAGATGGACCTAATATCTTTTCTCATATTTTGGATGTATCTTTCATACATTTGCAGGAAGGCATTAGGAAAGCTTCATCAACACAGAGCCAAGACAGCCACCAGAAAGTTAAGATCCAGCCTGATTATGATATTCATCAGCTAAGAAAGTCAGGTTCAGTGCCAAGGGGCCTTTTCCAGAGCTCTCCCTCTAGGCATGGAGACTGGAGGGCTACTTGGGTGCCATACAAACCTTATACCTCACATTATCTAAAAGGCCCCAATGATGTCCACCCCTGAACTGATGATAAAGTATCGATCAAACACTGATCAAACCTCCTTCATCAGAGGCAGCCAAGTTGCAGTCAGAGCCAGTATCTGGCAGAGGTTCCAGACTGAGAGCACATGCCAAGAGTAATTGAATGTGAGTGTGATAAACAGTGATGGACCACTGACAGACTGAGGCTGTCAGGACGAGGTTCCCAGCCGTTCTGGAACTGCGGGGAGATGCTGGGAGGTCCAGCTGCATGCACTGAATGCTGTCATTCCAGCGTGCAGAAACTCTTCCCCCTATTCCCTTAAAACACAGAAAATTTGCCCAGCCAGTGTGGCTCAGTGGATTGAGCATGGTCCCATAGACTGAGAAGTTCCGGTTCAATTCCTGGTCAGGGCATGTACCCAGGTTTCGGGCTTGGTCCCCGGAAGGGGGCATGCAGGAGGCAGCGAATCAATGTTTCTCCCTCACTTCGATGTTTCTCTCTCTCTCCCCCTTCCTCTCCCTTTCTAAATATATATATTTCAGTGCTTGCTTTGGCAGCACATATACTAAATATATATATTTCATCATTTCATTCCAGTTGTTTATGTATTTGTTGGGTGTTTTTTGTCCCACCCATTATTTTCCCTATAAACATGGAACTTGTGCAGTTTGTCTTTTATTTTACGTGCCCTGAGCAGTAAAGAAACTACACCGAAATTCTCGGCATCCCGGGGTGTTTGGGAGTGAAGGAGTGGGGCAGGGGATTCGTGAACCCTCCAAAGGACTTGGTCCATGTTCCAGGAGAACATTTATCACTCATAGTTTTTATTTCGGTGGGGGGTGAGGAGGAAGAGACGATACTGACATAGAATGGAGTCACAAGTAAATCTGCATGGATTTTTTAGATAAATCCCAAGATTTTAAAGGAAATTCCTTATTTGCAGCTGATTGCTTTCAGCTATTGGCCCCTGACCCTGGGAGGGGCAGTCCACATATAAAAAATATAAGATTGGACATTTCATTCCATCTAAAAATTTTGCCTTACCAATATGACTACTACTGCTGCCACTCTTACTCCTACTACTTACTACAACTACTATTACTACCATGACTACTTCTACTTCTACTATTATTGCTAAGGTAACATTAATAACATGCACCCTCCTCTTCCCCCACTTTTTTTTTTTTTTTTTAAGTTGGCGAAATCCTAGGACACCAGGGAGACAGGGCTGCAGCTAAATTCTGCAGAGCCTGAAAAGAGAAGGCACTTCCTTTGACTTCCCATCTCAAGACACATCCAGGCAAGAAGTAACAATGGCTGAAAAGCATCAACAATACAGGCCAGTCTGCCAACGTAGTAGCCATCAGTGTTTGCAAGCTTGTTTGCAAGGCTCCCATTTGTGTGGCACACTGGGGGTCCTGCCACCCCATGCTTTATCATTCTAAACGAAAGGGACCAGTGCCGCACCTGTATGCCATCTGTGACTCACCCTAGCAAGATCTCAGTTAGCCTAGTCCTGGCAGCAAACAATTTCAGCAGTTTTTCAGTTATGAAAACAGGAGACTTCTCTTTGTGCTGATTAATCACAGATGTGAAGGAGCTTTTACTGCAAGACAGTGATCACATGGAAGGAAGACTGTTGTTTTCTCCTCTGGGTTCTGAGATGCCACTTGCTGATGCTTCCAAAAGGTTTCAGGCTCAGTCGGCTCTTAACTGGAAAAGAATGTCATTCATTCATTCATTCAACAAATATTTACCAAGTTCCTACCCCATGCTGTGTGCTCTGCTAGGCACTGAGCATATATTAATAAACAACCACAGACATGTTCCTCTCACCATGGCACTTTCTATCTAGACAGGGACAAAGATTAACAAGCAGCGTGAGCCCAGCCAGTGTGGCTCAGAGAGGTCCCGGTTCGATTCCTGATCAGGACAAATGCCGGGGGTTTCGGGCTGGGTCCCCAGTAGGGGGCGTGCAGGAGGCAGCTGATCGATGTTTTTCTTTCACGTGGATGTTTCTACTTCTCTCTCCCTCCTCTCTCTAAAAAAAAAAAAAAAAAATCAATAAAAAAGATATTTTTAAAAAGCAAAAAACAAAAAACAAGTGGCGAGACAGAGAGTGGTACATGGCATGTGAAAGCAGGTTCTGGGCCTGACTCGGGGAATCAGAAAAGGCTTGTGCAGTGTCCACGCTGGATGAGCGTGGTGAGAGGAGGATACAGACAGAGGCGGCAGGAACTACAGACCACTGTGATGCCGAGGGTGGAGGTTAGGAAGGTGGCAGAAGGACTTGAAGACTAGAGTCCAGCACGGGCTGGAAGGACGATCTGCGTTACCAGGGACATCCCAGCCCAGAAGAGCAGGGCCAACCCCATGTCAGGGTCCGTCCTCTCATTGTCTTGTTTCTTTGCTGGAAAGGTCAGGCCACCTCTCCAATGTCACTTACTGTAATTTGGGATTGTCCTACTGATGGACTCTCAGCCGCGGGCATAGGAGAGTTTGTGAGCCAACATTTCACACCACGGCGACACAGTAAGCAAAGATGGAGTGTGTATCAATGCCCCAGTGATTAGGGCTTCACTTTTTCATTCAAGATCAAAATGCTTTCATTGTCTGAAGAATCTGGTTGTGTTAATTTTGAATAATGAGTGAAAACAATTTTAATTAAAAATAACTCCAAATTCTTGTTAACGTCAGTTCGCAGACCTATATGAACCAATCAGACATCACAGCAGCTTCAGGAAGACAGTTGCACTCTAAGTAGCCTCAAAATCAATTCTTTTATTTTAATTAACTCTTTCAGGGAGCCTGGCAGAATATTCACCTGGGTCCGGGGGAGCAGAATCTGCAGATCGTGGAAAGTGACGTCAGGAAGACATTAAGGCTTGTTTCGCTCAGCGGCCTCCGTCTTAATGCTCAGGCTGGGCAATCATAACCAAAAAAGTTATGTAAAAGATTCACAGTAAAACAATGCAGATATCCAGGATTTGCCTTCAGAGACTCAGATTAGCAAATCCAGGATGGGAGCCCAGAATATCTAACACGCACCCCAGGCAATCTGGAGCCGATTGAGAACCCCTGGTATAGGACAGCATGCTTACACTTCCTGGCTCGCTCTGCCAGCAAGTTATTAAAGGCATTTCTCTTTCATGCCTGTCTTTTAGAGCAGTGATTTTCAACCCCTCTCATCTCATGGCACACACATACACTAATTACTAAAATTCTTTGGCAAACCAAAAAATATACTTTTTGCAGAGCTGACAATAAAAAGGAGGAATATTTTTGATTGATTTACAAAAAGTAAACATAAAATAGTTATTACCTACCCTTTTTGCTCCAAAGTGACTTTTAAAACAATCAGGTGCCTATATTTCTATACAAGGATTTATGGTACCAAGAATTAACCAATTAGATGAAACCTTATAATGCAACATAATCAGTAAGATGCAACTCTATTATATGACCTATATATTTATGGTTCAAGACCGGGCATTCATACTGCACAGCTATTGTTGTGTTGGCTGCTGTCATTTTTTTTCTTTTATTTGATAATCTAAGGCAAAAAAAAGTCAGTGCCCCTGACTAAATAGTCCGTTATTGCATGTTTTAAAAATTCTTGCCCTAGCCGGTTTGGCTCAGCGGTTACAGTGGTTAGAATGTCAGGTTCAATTCCAGTCAAGGGCAGTACCTTGGTTGCAACTTGGTCCCTGGCCCTGGTTGGGGTCGTGAGAGAGGCAACCAACCAACATGGTTCTCTAACATCAATGTCTCTCTCTCTCTCCCACTCTATTTGAAGATAAATGGAAAAGTATCCTCAGGTGAGGATTAAAAAAAAATTTTTTTTTTTCAGCACATTGGTTGAAAACCACTGCTTTAGAGCAAAGATAAAGATTGATTTAAAAGAAGTTACCTTGATTGACCACTACTGTGGAAATGTTTGGCCTCAGCGTGGTGTCTTTTGCCAAGGCAAAATAAAACTAGATGTTACATGTAAGAATGCTTTATAAATTGTAGAGAAAAATAAGCCTATTGTCACGTACTCGGGAAATGTTGCCTCTCACACAACAAGGTACTCAGTGGCACGACTAAGCAGAGAAAGCTACAGAATATCAAATGTGACTGCAGCCCTGGCCAGTTTGGCTCAGCTGTTACAGTGTTGGCCCGTGGACCAAAGAGTCAAAGAGTCGTGGGTTCGATCCCCAGCCCAGTCAGTCATGCAAGAGGCAACCAATAGATGTGTCCCTCTCGTACTGATGTTTCTCTCTCTCTCTCTCTCCCTCCCTCCCTTCAACACTATCTAAAAATTAATGGAAAAAATATCCTCAGGTGAAGATTAACAACAACAACAAAAATGTGATTGCATTCTTCTCTCTTATTTAGAGCTTAGAAAACAAGGAAGGATCACTAGACACTGATAATGTTCAACAGGATGAAAGGAACCTCCAATTCAAAGATGTTCTGAACCCTGGCAATTAGGGTTCATCATTTTGAAGATGACTCAGCAGAAGCATATGTCAGCTAAGATTAGATAAGCAGATTTTTCAGGAAGACGCACATGTGAATTTAGAATCTTCTAGAAGGCTTGGGTGCCTGGTCTGGCCACTGTCTATTTTCCATTCTTCAAAAACTTACTGTATGCCTGAACTTGATCAAGATCTTTAAAATCTCCAAGAACAAGCTCCCCTTTTGTGGAAATGAAGACAACTGTATTTCCTCAGACGATCTGTGAGGATTAGAAGAAATAATGTGTGATGAGAAACATCCACATGATAAAGCACTTTCTCCCCTCTGCTTGCGATCTATGCACCGAGTCAGAAGATTGGGCAGTGCTCAAAAAGGATTGGGATGCCAAGGAGGACTGCAGATTTAATTTGTTGTCATACACCAAAGCAGCCGACTGCTCTGACAAATGGATGCTGAATGTATGTAGTGATAAATGTCTAAATGTTGGTTCTTATCATATTCAATGTATCTGGCCCATATCTGTGAGTCTTTCTGCCTTGCCCCCCACCCCCACAGTCACTGATTGATTGATTCAGTCTTCTTTTCCCCAGCAAAGATGGCTTTCCTTTTCCAGCAGTGTTCATTCTACCTCTGAAGTCTTCATTGCCATCTTTGACCATCTTTTGGCTTCACTGAGCGGTCACTGTGTCCTAAAACTTGTCCATAAAAACCCAAACAGCGCTGCCTCCGCTGTCCACTCCCACCATCCAGTCAGTGACTGGAGCTGCCCTGGGATGAGCACCTAAGCGTGTGCTTCATCGGTGAAGGGATGTTGGCATGGAGTGAAGGGGAGCATGGAGCAGCCAACAGGTGGACACAGATGCCTACAGAAACCTTGTGTTTGCCATTACGTCTTCGAGGCCTGCAGTGCAGGACAGGGCTCTTCCCACGGGGAATCGGAATGCTAGCATTTATTTCTAGCTACCTTCGGACATGGTTTAAAATCGGCAGGAAAAGTGAGTCTCTGGCTTCCACTCTTTTTAAACTCATTTATAATATTACCCAGGTTCATTCAACATGATCCTTTAGCATGGCCCTAAATGCCACTTAAAAAGCCAAGTTCACCTCCCCAGATTTAAGATTTATCATCTTTGAATGTATTAAAGAAATGTGCCACTGGCTCTCAAAGAAATTCTTAAAAAGGAGCAAACTAGAAAAGCTTGAAAATTAGAATATGTGTGTAGTCCTTAAGTTAATCACTTTGAAGTACAACATTTATGTGGGCAGTGTATTTGATCTACTTGTGTAAAAGAATCAGTTACTTAGAAGAATCATAGTAATGTTTCTCCAAAGGCACAACCTCAAGGATTCTGCTTTTGAGCAGGACACTGAGTGTCTTCTAGGGACTGTTTGAGGTGAATTCAGGTACTGAAAAGACACTTCAACATGGCTCCTTTCTTCTTTCTGAGATAGTGTTGGTGACGACTGCAGCCTCCGGAGAACAGGGATGTTCAGTGTTGGGTTGTGTCTGTAGTCATTGCAAGGAGATGAAAGAAGGGAAGAGTGGGCCCTGGGGGAGCAAGGACAGCTTCCAGATGAAGACTGCACCCTGGCCAGTTTGCTCAGCGGGTAGAGCGCTGGCCCTGGGACCAAAGAGTTGCGGAGAAGAAGAAGATTGAGCTGGACCTGGAACGATGAGCTGATATCAGCAAAGGAGTGCGGGAAGGCAGCTCCGGAATCATGGAGGCGGGGCTTGTGCATAGGCCCACCTGGCTGGCGGGTATTTGCACACTGGGGAGAGTGGGAAATGAAGGGAGAGTTGGGTCACACTGTAGAATGCCTTTAAAGGTGGGGAGAGCAGCTGAGTATTAATCCCTTAGGAAAGAAGTCATTAAAGACTTTGGAGCAGAAGATATATCACAATAAAAGAGATGCTTGAGAACATTAGGGGTTTAGAGCAGGAAGCAGAGGAAATTATTCTAATAATCTAGCAATGAGAAGTCTAGATTAGACATATTTTCCTCAGAATTTCTATGACATTTATCTCTATTATTTATTTGCCACTTACAACCTGTATGATAGTTACCTTTTTTTTTTTTTTTTGGCAATTCTAGAAATCCCATAACCTCCTCCACTAGATTACATATTGGGACCATATTATATATTATACTTTGTAATGCACTGATATGCCCCTAAAATTGTTTGCTCACAGTTGGAAAAGGAGAAAAGTAAGCAGAATTATTTATGTAGACTAAATCAGAATTTTTAAAAATCTTGATGAGAGATGGAAAAACTAGAGATGGTCAAAGGTATCTCCCAACTTTCTAACCAAGGAAGTTAACAGAATAATGACGTGCTTAGAAAATAGTTCGTTGTAGGGAATGCTGATGAGTTAAGTTTTAGCTGTGTTTTATTTTCTTCTTTTTTTTTAAATTTTAATTTTTGTTACAAGTGTTTCTCCTCCCCCCCTCCCATTGACTCTCTCCTCCCTATCCCCTCCCACTGCGTCCCCAGCTTTGTTGTCTATGTCCATCAGTTATGCATGCGTGCATATAAGTTCTGTGGTTAATCCCCTTTCCATTCTGAGGAATGTCAGTCTCTATCCTACTTCTATGTCTCTGGGTCTATTGTGTTCATCAGTTTATTTAGTTCATTATATTCCAGAAATAAGTGAGATCATGTGATATTTGACATTCTCTGCTTGGCTTGTTTCTCTTAGGATAATACTTTCCAGGTCCCTCCATGTCGTCTCAAAGGATAAGAGATCTTTCTTTCTTACCGCTGCATAGTACTCCATTGTGTATATGTACCACAGCTTTTTATCCACTCCTCTACTGACGGACACTTGGGCTGTTTCCAGATCTTAGCTATTGTAAATAGTGCTTCTATGAATATAGGGGTACATATATTCTTTCTGATTCATGTTTCAGGCTTCTTAGAGTATATTCCTAGAAGTGGGATCACTGGGTCAAATGGCAGTTCAATTTTTAATTTTTTGAGGTAACAACATATTGTTTTCCACAGCGGCTGCACCAGTCTGCATTCACACCAGCAGTGTATTAGAGTCCCCTTTTCTCCACACCCTCGCCAGCACTTGTTGTTTGATGATTTGTTGATGGCAGCCATGCTGACAGGTGTCAAGTGATACCTCATTGTTGTTTTAATTTGCATCTCTCTGATGGTTAGTGATGTTGAGCATTTTTTCATATATCTCTTAGCCATTTGAATGTCTTGTTTGGAGAGGTGTCTATTCAGCTCCTCTGCCCATTTTTTAATTGGGTTCTTTGTCTTCCTTTTGTTGAATTGTGTGAATACTCTATATATTTTGGAAATTATCTCCTTATCTGATGTATCATTGGCAATTATGCTCTCTCATATAGTGCGTTTCCTTTTCATTTTGACATTTGTTTCTTTTGCTGTGCAGAGCTTTTGAGTTTGATGTAGTCCCATGTGTTCATTTTTTCCCTTTGTTTCTGTTGCCTTAGGTGGTGTATCAGTGAAAATTCTGCAGCGTATGATGTCTGAAATTTTGTTGCCTGCATTTTCTCCTAGGATTTTTATGGAATAACGAGTCACATTTAAGTCTTTAATCTATTTTGAGTTTATTCTTGTGTATGGTGTAAGTTGGTGGTCTAGCTTCATTTTTCTGCATGTAGCTGTCCAATTTTTCCAACACCATTTGTTGAAGAGACTGCCTTGACTCCACTGTACGCTCTTGCCACCTTTGTCAAACATTAATTGAGCATATTGTCTTGGGTCCATTTCTGGGTTCTCTATTCTGTTACATTGGTCTATGTGCCTGTTCTTGTGCCAGTACCAGGCTGTTTTGATTACAGTGGCTTTGTAGTATAACCTGATGTCTGGTAATGTGATCCCTCCTACTTTGTTCTTCTTTTTCAAGATTGCTGTGGCTATTCAGGGCCTTTATTGGTTCCATATAAACTTTTGGAGTATTTTTTCTAGTTCTGTGAAGTATGTCATTGGTATTTTGATGGAGATTGCATTGAATCTATATATAGCTGTGGGTAGTATAGACATTTTAATGATGTTAATTCTTCCAATCCATGAACAAGGTATATGCTTCCACTTTTTTTTATATCTTCCTCTATTTCTTTTTTCAATGACCTGTAGTTTTCTGTGAAGAGATCCTTTACTTCTTTGGTTAAGTTTATTCCTAGGTCTCTTAATTTTTTTGCTGCAATGGTAAATGGGATTGTTTTTTAGTTTCTCTTTCTGTGACTTCATTGTTGGTGTATAAGAATGTTGTCGATTTCTTGACATTAGTTTTGTATCCTGCTTCTTTGCCAAATTCATTTATTAAGTCTAGTAGATTTTTGATGGAGTCTTTAGGGTTTTCTATGTACAATATCATGTCATTGGCAAATAATGACAGTTTCACTTCCTCCTTTCCAATTTGGATCTCTTTTATTTTTTCTTCATGTCTAATTGCTGTGGCTAAGACTTCCAATACTATGTTAAATAAGAGTGGAGAAAGTGGACATCCCTGTCTTTTACCCGTTCTTAAGGGAAATGTTTTTAGTTCTTGCCCATTGAGTATGATGTTAGCTGTAGGTTTTTCATATATGGCCTTTATTATGTTGAGATATGATCCCTCTATTCCCACATTGCTGAGCATTTTTATCAGAAATGGGTGCTGGATTTTGTTGAATGCTTTTTCAGCATTTAGTGATATGATCATATGGTTTTTATCTTTCATTTTGTTCATGTGGTGTATTACATTTATTGATTTGCAAATATTGTACCATCCTTGGTCCCTGGGATAATTTTTCTTGATGTATTGCTGGATCTGATTTGCTAATATTTTGTTAAGTATTTTGGCATCTGAATTCATCAGGAATATTTGCCTGTAGTTTTCTTTCTTTGTAGTGTCTTTATCCAGTTTTGAAATTAGGATTATGCTGGCCTGATAAAATGAAATTGGAAGTCTCTCATCTTCTTGGATTTTCTGGAATAGTTTGAGAAGAATTGGTATTAGATCTTCTTTGAATGTTTGGTAAAACTTCCCTGTGAAGCCATCTGGGCCTGGGTTTTTGTTTGCTGGGAGTTTCTTAATTACATCTTCAACTTCCTTTGTTGTTATTGGTTTGTTCAAGTTTTCTTTCTCTTCCAGGTTCATTTTTGGGAGACTGTGTGTTTCTAGAAATTTGTCCATTTCTCCTAGATTATCCAATTTGTTGGCGTATAATTGTTCATAGTGTGTTTCGATGATCCTTTGTATTTCTGTGGTGTCAGTTGTTAATTCTCCTCTTTTGTTTCTGATATTGTTTATTTGGGTCCTCTCTCTTTGTTTCTTGGTGAGTCTGGTTAATGGTCCATCAATTTTGTTTATCTTTTCAAAGAACCAGCTTTTTGTTTCATTGATCTTTGGAACTCTTTTTTTAGTTTCTATGTTGTTTATTTCTGCTCTAACCTTTACTATTTCTTTTCTTCTACTTGCTCTGGATTTTTCTTTTTGTTTTCTTTCTAGATCTTTCTCTGGACCACAAGCCGACACTCTAACCACTGAACCAAAGCAGCCAGAGCTCTTTCTAGATCTTTAAGTTGTAGGGTTAGAGAGTCAATTAGGAATTTTTCCTGGTTTTCTTGAGGTAGGTCTGTAGTGCTATAAACTTCCCTCTAAAGACTGCTTTCACTGCATTCCATAGATTTTGTGTTGTTGTGTGTTCATTTTCATTGATTTCCAGGAAGTTTTTAATTTCTTCCTTGATCTTGTTGGTAACCTATTTGTTGTTTAATAACATGCTTTTTAGCCTCCAAGTGTTAAGCTTTAGCTGTGTTGATATCCAAGTAGAAATATCATGTCAGCTTTGGCAACAAAGAATATAGTTGAGAAATCATCCATACTTGTACTTACCACTGACCATTATCTCTTCTTATGACATTATTGTTGACCTATTCTGTTCAAACTAATGTTTTATCTTTATAAATCTGGTGAATGCAGGGTCCATATCTACTTCATCGTTGTAGATAAAGTACTATTTTATTTTCCACAACCTACTTTAACATTGTGTATTATACAAGGTAGGTTATCATTTAACATTTGTTATGTCAATGAGCAGACTGGTAAATGTTTATCAGGGTTTCTCCACTGCAGAAGTATTAACATGTTGTGTTGGATAGTCTTTGTTGTGGGGGCCGTCCTGTGCACTGTAGGATGTTTGGCATAATCTCTGGTCTCTAAAAACTAGATGTCAGTAATATCCTCACTCCCCAAGTTGTGATGACTAAAAATGTATCCAGACATTGCCAAATATTGTCCCCTGGGGGATGACATTGGCCCTGGTTGGAAAGCCACTGGTTTAGATGGATGCTATATTGGAGATACCAATTTGGGAGTCATTTGATTAAAGATTATGCTTACATCTCAATAAGAAAAGGAACCTAGAGAAGGGATAGCTGGTGGCTAAGAACAGAGCTGTGGGTAATGAGTATGAAATTAGGGTGGGGTAGAGGGAGTTAGTTGCTAATGAATTGCTAATTCCATGATACCTCTACCTATAACTTGTACACAGTGTCAACCAGCACTCTCCAATAGAAATATGTAAGCCACGAATGTAATTTTAAATTTCTTGGTAGTCCTATTTAAAACAGTTGAAATAAATGAATAAATTCATTTAAATAATATATAGTATTTAATCATATATATTCAAAATATTACCATGTCAACATGTAATCCATATATAAAAAGTATTACTGAGCAATTTTATATTTTTTATGAAGTCTTTGAGATCTGATATGTATTTTATACTTACAGCACGTCTCCATTTGATTTACCATTTCAAGCGCTCCATAATGACCTGTGACTGGGGCTACCATATTGAAAGAAACAGGACAATTCAGTCTATTTACATAAGCATTTTCTTGTCCCTTTAACTTACATTATTATCTTTTTCACAAAGGGAGCTACAGGGGCTAGTGACATGTCTGAAAAGCTTTATATATGTACGTTCTACTTTATAAACAGCAGGTGTCACTTTTTGGGCACAGCGTTCTGCTCATTCTGATAGATGCAGAGCTACCTAGCCATCACAGTCAGGGTACGAACACTTCTCTCACCCTGGCATTCCCTTGTGCAGTTCTTTTGTAGTCAAATTCTCCCCTGTCTCTACTTCCAATTTATTTTTCTTTTTTAGGAGCAGGATTCTCTTCTTTTACCAACAAAATAAATATAAAGAGAAAAAGGTATTAGGGACGCAGAATCACAGTAGGGAAGGTACACCCTCAACACTGGGAACGTATCCGTGGCCAAAGCTCTGCGCAAGGTGCTCTGCTTTGCTTGCGGTCACACACGCCCACTCGGAAAGGAGCCCTGTGCCTGCCCTTGCCCCGCGATCATCTGTCCTCCCTCTGCAGGTTACAGAAATAGGAAGGCCTCCCCCAGAACACTCCATATGACAGATGGCAGGATTACACCGGGAGAGCCCAGGACAGGGTTGCACGCAGCACTCCACAGGTGGGACTGAACCAAGGGACCCAGCACACACTAGGTATTCCTCAGGCCCAGTTTCTGGATCCTCAGCTGTCTGTCTTTTCAGGGCCTCTTAGCTTTACTAAGGAAATAAACTTACGAAAAAGTGGTCCTTTACTACATGTGTAGCTCCTGCAGTGGACAGGCCTAGACTGCTGCTCTGGTCAAAGTGTAGGTGAACCAGGTTGTGCCAGACACCACGAGGGCAGGTGTCCTTGGGCCAACTGACAGCAGTGTCTCTGGCTTTGCAGCGCCTCTCAGCATCTCCATTCTGTTCGAAGCTCAGGAAGCAGATGGGAAGAGGCATGTGGGACTCCTCCCTCACATATATGTCACTATTGGCACCCAGGTTGGGAAGGGGAAGGTTGCCTGTGAGCTTGACGTCGTTCCAGGAACACATGCCTACTGTGCTGTCCCTGGAATCATGCTCCAGAAATAGAGCCTGCAAGTCACTTACACACCCACAGACACATGATACACACAGGCAAGCACGCCGCCCTCGGTTCACCGTGTTAAACATTTGCCTTGGCAATGTGCAATCGTAACAGAGCAATTCTGGCCTTTAGAGTGTCTATTCTTGGACATTTTCTTAATATTCTTCACACTTTATACATTTCTCCTAATACTTCTTTTTATCCCCTACCCTCCTTCTCATAAATGTAAAGTTTTGACAACAAATCAAGAGATTGCAATAACATGAAGACACTGACCTAAATGTATTGATTGGCCAAGTACTTTGAGTGATTTTGTTATGAAATTAAAGTCAAAAAGCAATTCTAGCAGAACCAGAAAATCCTTTTAAGCTCATATTTTGACCTCGAATCTCAGACCTCCCACAGTCTGTCAGCAACATGCTCACCCTTGAAAGCCTGGTACCATGCAAAGGCTGCATGTCTGCAAGGGCTGGCTGTCCACTCATTTATTCAATCACTTCAGGTAACCAGGCAGTTCAACCAAACCAAGTATACTCATCAGCACACACTGTGAAAGGGGCAATGTCCCGTGGCCATTGGGACTTTCTAGGCAAAGAAGAAAAAGAGGGGCTAGTGGCAGAGGCAATACTGTGTGTTCACAAATTCCCATTTCATTTTCCTCCTGGGCATGTGGGGAGGCAACTTTTTCCAGTCTTACCTGCCAACCAAATTCTGGCTAATGAGATGGGGACTGGAAGTGTTACATGCCCGTTCCAGGCCTGTCCCCTAAAACCACCCACTGAAACCACTGTTCATACTGTTCTTGTGGGCAACCAAATACCAGACACCCCATAAGATTGTAAAGACACTCAGTAGTAGGAGTCTAGGTCTCTGCTTAAGCAGAGCCTCAGCCTCCAATCCTCACCACGCTGGACTGTGAGGTGAGTAAGAAATGAAACCCTATGAGTCATGAGCTTCTGGAGTTGTTTGTAACGGCATTTATTTTCCAATTCCTAATCAACACAGAGCATTACGTGATACCTCTACCATGAAGATAATGACAGAAATAACTGCAGACCATAGATGATACTCAAGTGTAATACATAATTAGAAAGCTACACCTTTGTTTTCAATGTAATTTAATTGTAAGTCTATATAATTTAATTTTTAATAATGTTTGCATTTTGCTCACAAAATTCCTGAAAATTTACTAATCAGACCTTACAAGACAGTATGAAATGTGTGTAACACACCACTTAACCCTGTGGTCTCCCTTCCCCATGGCTGTTGTATCAGAGTAAGGCGTAGCTCTCATTGATTTATTTTCTCCTGAGGGACAGTTAGAGTCATTTGGAAGGTAAATATTATTGAATCAGTTATCTTGCTCAAAAGGTGTCAACACTTAAAACTTAAAACATTCATCAGTTCTTACATGGTCAAAATTATTACAGATTCATTGTGTACTTTAAACCAAAAACAGGTCCAATATTTTCCTTAAACATAGTTTGACTTTAAGTTTTCTTAAAGGTAGATACAATAAATTATAATATTATATAAAAAACCCTATGCACAGTCTTTTTAAACTTCCACCTCAAGACAAGAAAGTAAAAAGTCCAAATGTAAATATATTACAGCAAAAGAGATCTTTACGTAGAATGTCTACCATGAGGCAATGTGATTTACATGAAAAGGACGCCAACTATGGAATCAGGAAAATGTGGGTTCAAATCCCTGCTTTTGATACACACTCATCATATATGTGAGGTCAATTTCTAACTTTTTAAAACCTCAGTCTCCCATTTTGTAAAATAAATCAAGAGGTTGTTAAAGCTTAAATGTGGGAAAAAATATGTGACTTTCCACAATGTTCAGCTCTCATAAAGCATTCAGTAAATGGTAGTTATTATTATTTTCTGAAATTTTTCTATTACCCCATTAAGTTTTCTGATTATAAAGTTGATAATTAAAATAATTATTTAAATATCAATGTTATTCACACATTTTTCATCCTCACCCGAGGACATTTTTCCATTTTTTTGTTCAGATGGAGTGAGAGGGAGAGAGAGAGAGAAACATCGACATGAAAGGGGCACATCGAGGGGTTGCCACCCGCATATTCACTTTTAATGGTTCAATACTTGGAGACAAAAGTAGGTTTATAGTTGTTCATACAGAAAACAATGCAATAATAATAATAAAAGAATAGACTCTGGGTTTTGCATACTCACAACTATAAACCTATTTTTGCCCACCCTGTATGTATGTAGATATATATAGATAAATATAGATAGATTCAGATATAGATATAGATATAGATATAGATATAGATATAGATATAGATATAGATATAGATATAGATATATCTCCTCTTCATTATGCATTGGGTACAAGCACTTGCGCTGATTAATCAAAATTTTTCGCATCAACAAGATTGAATTGGCAGGTACCAATTGCCCGCATGGTAAACTGAGTTTTTTTTAGCACTTTAAAATTAAATATAAGAAGCCGACAATGGCATGCTTCCACTTGAAAGTAATCTCGTGGCCTACTGTCTCAATCGTTTGTTGTTTCCTTGGTAAAGCTATCTCTGGTGGCTTGCCACAGCTGAACCGATGCACTGAGTTTCAAGTTACCTTCACTTTTCTGTTCTGTCTCACAAATGGGTAATATCACATTTGGCCACAGTATTAAGATTAGAGCACCTATTGCCTCTTATGCTTCTGGAGGAGCATCCTAGACTATCTATACAAATGTTTGAATAATTTTTAGGAAGATTTCTCTTTAACTTCAGTATGAGTTATTGCCATCATATGCACTTGAGAGCTCTAACCCAGGACTTAAGGAACATGTGGGCCTGGTTGGTACTCAGGGTACCGAGTCTTTCCCAACGACCTCTTTCCCCCCAGTGATCTCTCTATCTCCTACGGCTTCTAATGAGGATGGTACAGCCACGTTGATAATGTGATTCACTGTTGCACTTTTAATCTTCCCAAGTTCCCATTGAAATGTCCAAAATACGAAGGTCATCCTTGCCTTTCAATGCAATCATCTGGTTTTATTGTTTTATAGCTTAGACACCCATGTAGTGAACATAACTCATTTTTTTTGACCACTTAAAGAGTTGCTGAGTCCTTGTGTTTTGTTTTTTGAAACTTCAGAAAATAATTTTTTATTTTATAAAGTATTTCAAGAAAGCTCTCAGTTATACATAAAATGGGACCTGCTATGTAAAAATTCTAAACATATTATTTTTAAGGAAGTATACCTATTTTAGAGAGTTCAATGTCATCATGATGATTGATAAACTTGATACATTTGATTAAAGTAGCTTCTTCATCATACTTAGCATACAGAGTTGAAAAATAACTATGTGCTCATTTGCTTTGGTTTCTTCTCAGAGGATAAATAGAAGTCACCAGGCCCAATATTGGTCAAAGAGCGTCCTGAAGGAAAGGAATACGTGACTTTCTTTATGTTCCATTTTTTAAATTTCCTTTTCTGTTCCAAGCAATCTGTACTTAAACATGACCTCTACTGACTACATGTTAGTAATCAGATACTTACGACAAGGTATCTTTCTTAAACTAGTAATTGCATTTTGTTTCCTGCATATTTAACTTCCAAGCACATGGCAAAGCCTTTGGTAGTGTCTTGCTAGGGAATGTTTGCAGAGCTGAAAACCGAAGGCCTCTGCGCTCCCTGCCTTTGGTGAGAGCCTGGACACAGGGAAGAGACAGCACCCAGCTTCCCCAAGGGGACCAGAGGGAGGAGCAACATTTCAGAAAACATGTGGGTGAGGTAAACAGGGGAAGTACTCTTTAGCAGTGGGCTTTGTGGATCCATTATCAGAAATGTTCACTGTGAGCAAAAACTGGTTTGGTAGTTTTGGGGGAAAAACTGGTTTTCATACCCCAGAGACTGTGAGGATGGCGCAAGTGATGACTGAGCTGCAGAGCCTCCCCGTGAGAGCAGCCAGGGCGAGCAGACCGGAGCCCCTCCACGCGGGGGAGTTCTATCCTGAGCCTCTCTTAGCAGGTGGCTGGCACTACGTAGGCAAAAGGAAGATGGATGGATAGATAGATAGATAGATAGATAGATAGATAGATAGATAGATAGATGATAGATAGATAGATAAATAGATAGATAGATGATAGATAGATAAACAGACTTTCCCCTTCCTCTGCAGAGATAAAAATATTTTAATATGTTAATATATGTTCATTTTGAGGACAACTTATTTGAGCTGCACAATTGGATGTATGTAAGCACCCAAAAGGATAAGAAAACAAAATATTATACAGGAAAAAATCCTGTTGTTCAAAAGAAGGGCAGAATCTGAGTTATCAGAGGAAACATTCTGTGATGAAATAGATTATGCACCAAACAAAATCCAGGAGAAAACTTGTTTTAAAAATGTAATTTATATTCTCAATACGATTTCCTAAAGTATTATAGAAGTACAAGAGGGGGAGGTATTGAGAGCAGGGAAGGTTCCTTTCAGAGGGAAATTGTTACACTAAGAACGACAAGCACAGTAGAGGCCCTAAAGAACAGAATGAATAGTAAATCAGAAGTTAGATAAACAGCTTGAGAAGTCCTCCTAGAGCAAAACATGAAAAACCAAAACCCACAATTAATGACTATAAGAAAAATATAAAAGGCATAAAAGATAGATCTAATTGATATTATATATCTATTGGATCTATTGATATTATATATCTATATGATATTATAATATATATTATATATATATAATAAAACAGTGCTTTTTATACATTTCCCACAGAAAAAGAGTCACATAAAATAAATACATTTGTATGCATCTCTGTATATGTAGTGAGGGATGGAAGGTTGGGAGGCAATGAGGAAGGAGGGGGTCTGACTGGGGGTAGAATATCAGGAGATCCACAACAAGCAAAAAAGAAGTATTTTGGTATTTATTTTATCTTTTAAATTCCCGCAAATTTAAATTTATCTCAAAATATATGCAAGTTTATTTAACATCATGACAAAAAATATATTCCATAGGGCTTTCTGCTACTTGTATTGGCTGCTGAAAAGAGCTAAAAAAAAAAAAAAAAAAAAAAAAATGGATAAAATGTCAAAGTATACTGTTAAAAATTAAAAATAAATAATAAATAAATGAATACCCACAAAGATAGGGAAGCATGAAGTCTCTTGCCTTGAGGATTTGGCAATCCCAATACATTAACATCTTATTTTTGATGGGATTCTAAGTGGGAAGAGATTGAAAAGAAATCGCAGGGTCTGTACACAATGGGGTGTGTTATAAGAAGCTCTCTGCAACCAACTCCCTCTACCATCTTCCCCAAAATCACCCCCGAGACACCAAATGGCTATGCACTCAGGGCTGAGGGCAAATCAAAATGGCAAAGCTCATGGGGAATTTCATACTGGTTTCAAATCCTTTGCTTATAAAAGTAATGTAAAGCACTGATTTGGTTTAAGGTGGTCATGGAATTATAGTGACCCCAGGAGAAGTAAAAGTAAATTATTTCTGGAGGGAAGCATGTTTTCTATGTTCCTCAAGTAATTCCTACAAATAATTTTTTTACATACAATGTAACATATAGCCAAAGATAACCAGATACACAAGAAAATTAGTCTTCATGAGCAAATCCATCATCAAACAAAATACATGACAAAATATCTTAAATGCCTTCATATATTGAAACTATTAGACAAAGACTGTAGAACAACCAGGTCAATTATAAAGACATACCATATAAGCTTAAAGGTACCTACATAAACAGAAAACAGTAAGAATGAAACATTGTGTAGTTTTTAAGTAACCAGATAGAAGTTCTGGAGATTAAAAACAAATGATTCCATTTAGAAATAATTGATGATTTTAACAGCAAATTAGAAACATCATAGAAAGAATTACTAAAATGGAAGATAAATTAGAACAAATTATCCAGAGTATAGCACAAAGAAACAAAATTATGGAAAATATAGAAGAGCAAATAAGAGTCATAAGAAATAGAACGAAGACGTTTAATATATATGGAACCAGAATCTAAGAGGGAGAAAAAACTGAATGGGACTGAGGCACCATTCAGTAGCACATTAAACAGTGACCACAATGAATAGGTAAACAGGTCAATAGAAATATCCACAGTGAAGATACAGAGTGAGGAACTGAAGTTACATAAAATAGCATTAGTAATGTGGGACAGAGCAGAAACGTGTAATATATATGTAATCATAGTCCTAGGAGAAGAGGACGAAAGAAACAAAACAAAATTATTAACGAGGTGATAGCTGAGTGTTTCCCAGACATGATAAAAGGCAACAACACAGATCCCACAAACTCAATACAGTGATACCTCGGTTCTTGAACGCCTCGGATTTCGACCAAATCGATATTCGACCAGGAGATTCGAGAAACTTTTGTCTTGGAATCCCAACAAATATTTGGGACTCGAACTTCCGAGATGAGCCGAGTTGAGCCGAATGGCGTTCATTCGGCCCAGCGCGCCTTGCTCGCGTCATCAGTGTGAGTGCAGAGAGAGAGTCACGCTTTGTGGAGAGAGTCACGCTTTACACTGAATTTAACCCTTAGACATACTGTACACTTTTATTTCTTGTTGAGACTTATGTTTTTCTACATATTATATACAAATTAGGCCAGTAAATAGGCATTTTCTGGGGCTTGGAACGAATTAATCCAGTTTCCATTATTTCCTATTGCTTCGGTTCTCGAACAATTTGGTTCTCGACCGTCCTCCTGGAACGAATTATGTTCGAGAACCGAGGTATCACTGTAAATCTCAAGCAAGATATATAAGAAATCCACTCCTAGAAGAATGATAGAGAAAGTTCAGAAAATCAAAGACAAAGAAAATCTTAAAAGCAGATAGAATAAAAATAGATCATCCTAAAGAAGCTACAGTTATGCTGACAACTGACTCCTCAACATAAATAATAGAATCCAGAAGTCTGTGGAATGATATCTTTAATGTACACAAAGAAAATAAGTAGTAAGCTAAAATTATAAAATTTAAAATATCTTTAAAAACTCTGGCCGGTTGGGCTCATTGGTTAGAGTGCCAGTCGCAGACATAAGTCATGAGTTTGATTCCAGGCAAGAACATGTACCTCGGTTACAGTTCGGTTCCCGGCCCTGGTCGGGGTCATGCCAGAGGCAATCAGTTGATATGTCTCTCTCACATGGATGTTCTCTCTCCCTCTTCCCCCTACTCTGTCTGAAGGTAAATGAGAAAAAAAATATCCTCAGGTGAGGATTAAAAAATATAATAAATAAATAAAATAAAAAGTAAGATGAAATAAAGATATTTTCAGTCAATTAAAAATTGACAGCATTCATTACCTGCAATGCACTAAAAGAAATTCTAAAACATGCACGTTAAGTAGGAAAAAATTATACTAGAGGAAGATCTGAATCAAGAAGGGATAAGATGTAAAGGAAGAGAAAAACATGTGGGTAAGGCTGAATAATTTCTTAAATTTATATTTATTGTTGAAAGTATTACAGATATCCCTCCTTTTTTCTCTTACTGACCCCCTCCACCTGACTCCTGGCTCCCCGCTGCCTTCATCACACTATTGTCTGTGTCAATGGGCTATTTGGTTAATCTCTTCCTTCCCACCCCCTTCCCTCAGATTTGTCAGCCTGTTCCATGCTTCTATGTCTCTGGATCTATTTTTTTCATCAGTTTATTTTGTTCATTAGATTCCACATATGAATGAGATCATGTGATTCTTGTTTTTCTCTGACTGGAGTTTATTTTGCTTAGTGTAATACTCTCCAGGACCTGCCATGCTGTGTGAAAGAGTAAGGAATCCTTCTTTTTACAGCTCCATAGTATTCCATTGTGAAAATGTACCATAGCTTTTTTATCTACTCATCTGCTGATGGGCACTGGGGCTATTTCCAGATCTTAGCTATTGTAAATAGCGTTGCTGTGAAGACAGGGTTGCATCTATTCTTTCTGATCAGTGTTTCAGGAGTCCTAGGATATATTTCTAAAAGTGGGATCACTGGGTCAAATGGCGGTTCCATTTTAAATTTTTTGAGGAACCGCCATATCATTTTTCATAGTGGCTGCACCAGTCTGCATTCCCACCAGCAGTGTTCTAGGGTTTCCTTTTCTCTAGATCCTCGTCAGCACTTCTTGTTTGTTGATTTGTTGATGTGAGCCATTCTAGCAGGTGTGTGCTACCTCACTGTTGTTTTAATGTGTATCTCTCTGATAATTAGTGACGTTAAGCATATATTTATGTCTCTTGGCCATTTGTATGTCCTCTTTGGAGAAGTGTCTATTCAGGTCTTCTGCCCATTTTCAAATTGGATTGTTTGTATTTTTTTTGTTCAATTGTATGAGTTCTTTATATATTTTGAAAATTAACCTCTTATCAGATGTATCACTGGCAAATGTATACTTGTTATTTTGTATCAGGTGTATCATTGTTTTTGGCCTCAGTATCAATTGTTCTAGAGAACAACTATAACTCTCTCTGATGCTCCACCTTACCCCCAAACTCTAAGAAAGTGAATTTTTTTTTATCCTCACCTGAAGACATTTTTCCATTTTTTGTTCAGATAGAGTGGGAGAGAGAGAAAGAGAGACACAACGACGTAAAAGGGACACATCGAGTGGTTGCCACCCGCACGACTCAACCAGGACCGGGGACAAACTGCAACTGAGGTACGTGCCCTTAGTGGGAACCTAACCCAGGTCTCTCCAGACCGCAGGCCGACAGTCTAACTGCTGAGCCAAACCGGCCAGAGCTAAGAAAGTGAATTTTAAATGCATTTCATGACCTACATTTTAAGTTAAATCACCACACTGTCATCTCCCAATTTTCACAAACTTTGGTAACAAATAGAAAGAAAAATGTATCTAAAGAGATTTTCCCATTAAACATATTTCGTCACTAAACATTTTGAAAAGACTCGAAAAGCCCTAATATGATAAAATTGTTCGTATCTGAGTGGTAGAATTACAGATAGTTACTCTTCAGATTGTATGAAATGTTAAGTTACTTCAGTAATAGTAAGGATGAATAAGTAAGAAAACAACTTGATTCATAGAAATTTTATCATTCTTAATAACATTTTAAGATTATATTTACATATGCATAAAAACACAAAAATGTGTTATATATGTGTGTGTGTATGTGTATGACTATAAGTATATACATTAACATATATTTATATATGCATACATGTATACATAATCAACTTTTAGAGCTAAAGGACTTCAAAAAATAGTCTTGCATCTTTCACAATATCTAAAATTATCTGTTATGGTCTTCGGTCATTTTAAACCTATTTATATTTTAATTTTTATATTAATCAGCTGTTTTGCCTAAAATTGCAGAGAAGCAGGGCGTCTTTGGATACTAGAGCCAGAGGAAACTTAATGGACCCAATTCAGGTCCCTGTCAGGTAAATGATGAATTTATAATCATAATACGAGGCGACTAAGGAAATCAAGCCCAATTTTGTTAATAGGTGTATCTTGGGAGTAATTATGTCTGGGCTAGAAGCCAACGTCAAGATCACTCTCTTCTTCTGAGTAAGGTTTCATGTTCAAATTTTGCTGTTTTCACGATGCCAAAACCAAACTGGCAAGTGAGCTATTTTAGTCAAAATGTCAAAATACCACTCATTTAGTTGGTCATCATGATATCAAATCATCAAATTAATAGATTCTATTTCCCTAAATTGAACAGATGTTTTAGTATCTACAAGCATAATCTTTCTACATGTGATATTTTGGACGTTCACCTTCAGATGTCCTACACGCCAAAGTATTATCCAAGAATAGACAAAATCATGAAAAGGCAAGCCACAATAAGAAGATAATTTTTTTTAGAGACAAAGAACTCATAATCCAAATATTTAAACCACCTCTATGTATTAATAAGAAATGTACAGATAACTTAAACAGAACATGCACGAAAGATTTGAATGGGCACCTCATCCCCCCCCCCCAAAAAAAAACCCAAATGCAGATAAGCATGTAATAAGTTATTCAACATCATTAGCCATCAGGAAAAGGAAAGTTAAAACTACAACAAGATGCCACAATACACCAGCAGATGGGCTATAACAACTGAATCCGCGCCATTATCACCTGTTGGTAGGAAAGCGGAACAACAGTAATCCACGTACGTTTGTGCACATGGGTCTGAGGTCATACTCGCCTTCTAGCAGGGCCTACTGCAGCTGAACACGGGCACACCCCGTCACCCAGCAGCGTCACTCCCATGGATGCTTACACATATAAGAAAAGACATTTACAAAAATCTCCACAACGGTATTCATAATAATCCCACACTGGAAGTCACCGCAGTATCCAGGAGTAGTAAAATGAATAGATAAATCTAAGAGACAAAACCATTTAATGTCCAATGGGGCAATAAAACTGACCTTTGTGATGACCCGTTCTCTGAGATGGAGACATGCTCCAGTTCGAGAGTGAAGCACAGAGCCACCCTTTGTGGGGATCAGTGCAGTGAAGCATTTGCTTTGCCATGTGCTTGAAGAAAGTGGGTTGTAAAAACTGGGTGATAACTCTCGGCCGGTGTGGCTCAGTGGTTGAGCATCGACCCATGCCCCAAGAGGTTGCCGGTTCTATTCCTGGTCAGGGCACATGCCCAGGTTGTGGGCTGATCTCCAGTGGGGGCATGCAGGAGGCGGCCAATCAGTGTTCTCTCTCATTCATGTTTCTATCTCTCTCTCCTTCTCCCTTCCTCTTTCTCTAAAAAAAAAAAAACAATAAAGAAAAAAATTAAAAAAAACAAAAACACTGAATAATAAATATTTACATACTTGGAAATACAGTAGATAGTAAAAAATGAAGTTGAAATTCTGTAAATATCATTTTGCATTCCAAATTCTCTACCATTCTTAACAGGACTGTCTGCCGGTATATCATTTCAAAGTGATATACCATTTACAAAAATAAATGGTACTTGCTAAAGGGAAAAGGAAGAATGTGAACTTTTTGCTTTGCTGAGAAATAAACTTGAAGTTGTTGTGAAAACAGGTCGCTGATATAGTAACCAGCCTCCACCCCCCAGAGTTCTCTGAGTTCTCTGCATCCGCAATAATCTTCATGAAAGGTTCGGTAATGTCATGCCACTCACATTTTTTTTTTTCATTTATGAAATTGTAAGTCACACCTTCTGGGTGGTCCCAAGGCACTCGGTGCTCAACAGACAGTCCTGGAACCTTCCCACGTGGCAGCACTGCTCCGGATGCTGAGCGCAAGGGCCCGTGGGTAAGAAGTAAGTGGACACAATTTGTAAACATTTTGATAGTAGAAGATAATTTTCTAATGAATTGAAAAGGGGTGGAGCCCTGGCCGGTTTGGTTCAGCGGTTGGAGTGTCGGCCTGCAGACCAGAGAGTGCCGGGTTCGGTTCCGGGTAGGGGCACGTAACAAAAAAAAAAAAAAAAAAAAGAAAGAAAGAAAATGGGTGGAAAGGAGGAGGGATATGAATTGGGGTGATCTGGGGTATTTTCCCCTGAAAAATTAAAAGGATGGTGTTGCAATTTACCTAGATGATAAATAATACAGAAAGGTCAGACTTACAGGGTAAAAAAATTAGAAGCTCCAGTTTGGACTTCTTAGGTTGAAAATGTTTATTAGACACCCACCGCGGCAGTGTTAGCAAGCAGGTGCAGACACAAGCCTCACATTAGAAAGAAGTCCAGATTGCAGATAAAGACGTAGGTAGTTTTTGTTGTTGTTGTTTGTGGGGCCGGGGAATAACTACAGCTGAGGTACGTGCTTTTAGCAGGAACTGAACCCGGGACTCTCTGGTCTGTGGACCGATGCTCTAACCACTGAGCCAAACCAGCCAGGGAATGATGTAGGTAACTTTAAAGCCACAAGAATGGATGAGATCACCAAGCAGCTGTATATGCACAGAAAGAAAGACAGAGGTCAGAACCTTGGGAGCACTCCAAAGTTTAGAGATCTGGAAGATGAGGAGAAACAAAGCAAAGGAAACAAACAAGAAGACACCAGGGAGGTAGCAGGAGGAGCTGGAGAGCACGGGTCCTGGCACAAGGACGGCAGGGAAGGCAGAGGATTCACACACAGCTGCAAACGGTCGATCAAGGACACGAGAAAATTCTCTTCCTCTTGCTTCTAATTTTCAGTAAAATAGAGGAAGATTATCCACGAGGAGTGAAGATGGGACAAAGGTAGTGGTGGTTTGGAGAAAGAAAAGGCACAAAGTAGTAGTCTAGAGAGTGTACTAAAGATCTGGGTGTCCTAAAGGTTAGCGTTATGAAGAGAGAGCCACACTTCAACACGTTTTGTGTTTGCTCCAGCCATAGCCACATGCTTGGCAGGTGAAGAGAAGTCAGGGGGCTTGACTAACCCAGGGACTGGCTTTCCCAAATGAGTATGGCAAAGGGAGAGAGCGAGGGGGGAGCTACGTGTATGTACAAAACCTGCTTGATGGACTATACAAGCTAAGCTGGGGAAGCAGAACAATGTACTCTACGCAGAGAAGTGAGAAAGTCGGAGTGTCCTTGGTGGTAGAATACGTCTTTGAGTGAGGTGCATGAGGGAGCTGGCAAATCATAAGAGGTGGTAATCTTTTTTAAAAAATCCTCACCCATGGATAATCCTCCATTTATTTTCAGATAGAGTGGGAGTGAAGGACAGAGAGCGAGAGAAAAACATCTACGTGAGGGAGACACATCGATTGGTTACCTCCCACATGACCCCGACTAAGGCCAGGGACTCAGCCACAACCGAGGTACGTGCCCTTGACCGGAATTGAACCCATGACTCTTTTGTCTGCAGGCCGACACTCTAACTGCTGAGCCAAACTAGCCAGGGCAGAGGTGGTGATCTTAAAGTGGGGTGGTGATCTCAGAGTGGGGTGGTGAAATTGAGGCCAGGAAGGGGAACAGCACCAAGAATGCAAAGGTCTAGAGAAGACTAGTGGAGTGGAGGGCTGAGAGAGGGTAAAGAATATGGTCCCTGGAGAAGAGGAAGCCAGAGAGCTGAGACAACAGAGGCCTGGGAAACACTTACCAAGAACTACTTGTGTATATTGACTTACCGAGAACTACTGCAGCGCTGGACTGATGGGGCAAAAGCTACACTTTTCTGTGAGAGATGAGGGCAAAGTCTTGTACAAGGAAACTTCAACCAGGTGGAAGACTGGGTGGAGGAGTCTGATGTATATGATGTACAGGCTTGAAAGGTAAGGCGGGTGGGGGGTCTGAGAGGAGCAGGAAGACGCCCAGGACTTTGAGGGCAGAGGGGGAGCAAACCACCAGAGGGGGCTGCCAGGAAGTGTGATCCTCAGGGAAGACCACATTGTATCTCCTTGGAGCAAGAGTTTGAGCAATAGTGGCTTTTGATACTGAGTGGCCTGGTCAGAGGGCATAGTGGAGGGCAGGGGTCTTTGATGGGGTCGGGTTAGGGGGCCCATGGGCATGGGGGTCCAGGTGTTGAAGACATGGGCCTATTCAATCTCCTTAGGGTGTTCCATGTAAACAGTAACAGTGGACACATGGGATTAGTTCTGAGGCTCTCCCCGCTTTTTGGTGAGGCTGAGGCTGGGAGGGACCTGGGGGTACCGGGGAGCAGGCAGGGCTCTGCTTCACTTCACTCTGCCCAAGGCGGGCGCGGGGCTCCTGGAGCAGCGGTGTTCGAGGAGAGCACGCCTCTCTGAGTCAAGCATTGGTTATCATGACCTCTACTGAGAAGCACAAAATAGGCCTACCAAGTGTTTGAAGTGAGTGCTAAGAGCTGGGAAACAGGAAGAGCAGGCATCTGCCCCAAACCTTCCTTCATCGTTGTGCTGTGACTAATAGTTCCCCCCGGTGGAAGCTTCATCAGCTCACAGCATACCAAGCCCGGTGGTCACTGCTGGAGTGGCCATCGGGCAGCACGAGGCAGGCCTCCCTTCTGCGGAGGGCTGAGGACAGGGAGGGGACTGTAACACCCCCTTTCCCGTTTGTGGGAGAAATCAGGGTCCTGGAAAACACAACTCGGCAAACTAACTCTTGATCAAGCCTGGTCCATTGGCAAGTGGATACCACGGCTGTGTTTCGGATTCACGGAAACCACGTGGGGAGTGAAGGCCGGCGCACCCAGAAGCCAGGGGGTTCTCGTGGATGGCAGGGGAAAGGGGGCCGTCGGCTGCGCCCGTGGCCGCTGCTGCGGAAAGTAAGGCGGTGTGGAGCAGCCCGGGAAGTGGGGAAACGGAAGCTCGGCCAAGGACGGAAACTGCATTTCAAGTGGATAATGGATAGTGGAAATCACTAGTGTCCTAAGATGCCCTCCTCCAAAAAGAGTCGCATTTCAATGTGATTTGATTTCACCACGAAATTGTTTGCCCGCAAGAGTTCAGTTAAGGCAGAAAGGGGAGTTGCATTTGAAGAGATTCACAGTTCAGGCTTTTAGATCCCATGCAGGAAAACAAAAAACAAAAACAAAACAACAAAAATCAGGAATCAATTGTTTCTTTAACCTGCCGCAGTGATGCTTCCTGTCCCCTATAGATTGCCCCTGGGAGAGGCCAGGCTTCCCAGAGCAGCATTCGACCTGGACCTACAAGTTGGTGGTGACTTGGAGGCCAGAAAGGGCAGCTTCGGAAAACCACTGACAAGGTATCATAGTGTTGGCTTCCAGAGGTGGCATGCTTTGCCCCAGGAAAATCAGAGGGCAATTTATCGGTGATACGCCTTGGTTGGCTGGAAATTTCCACTTGGTTTTTAAACCTTAGGTCAGGTTCCCCAGAGCCTGGCATCTTATCCCTGGAAAGCAAGGTCAGTTTTAATGGTGGAAATTAGTGTGAAGGAGAGCGGAGGAGCATCACGGTGGAGGAAAGCAGCTGTTTAAACTTCCACAATGTTATTCCTCTGACATCCCTGCTTATTGGTGGGGGATCAGAATGCAATGCTGCAAACAGAAGGGTAGACATTAAATTCCACTGAAACACTGGACGCATTCATCTCCAAATGGTTCTGGGCACAGCTCCCCTTCCTCCCCTGCCTAGGGAGCCCATGATGGGGGAGGTCCCAAACAGCCATGAATTGTGGTGGCTTTCCTTGTGCTCATCCCTTGTGACGCTGAAAGACCACAAGCAAACTGAACATCAGTGACGCTATGCACCACCCATCAGGTTTCTATAACCTAGAGGGGGGCAATTAGGCATGATGATCACATATTCCGAGAACTATGGAGATGCTGAGCAAACAGGTGATTTATTGCCATGGAAAGCCAATAAGAGATGGCTAAAAGGAGCAGAATCCAGAAGATAAGTGACTAAATTATTTCTAATGGCCTGGAAGAGTCACAGCGCTTCCCTCGGTACCTAATGTAATAGCAGACGGTGCCCTTTGGACCAGGGAGAGAATCTGGAGCCTTCATCCTAGCTGGATGACTTTTAACATCAGAGGAAAGAGTGTCGACAGCCAGGGAAACTGCAGATAGTTGGGATATCCTTTTCTTACTGATAGGGATGCACAGATTTATATTTGTGGCTTCTTGGATCATGAAACACCTCCTTGGAAAGTGTAAATTTTTGGACACTTACACTCCAGGGTGTGTGCGCACACATGCACACAAGCATATGTGTGTGTATACACACATGACAGATTTGCATACAATTTCAGAGAATGTGTGTAGTCTTAAAGCTAACCCATTAGGTCCATTTTAAAAAGTCCTGCCCTATATGGATTAAGAGGGAAATATTTTATCTAATAACAAAATCCCCTTCCTAAAAGTTTGAAAACATTTTATTTAGTGGGAGGGGGTATTCCTCATTAAATAAATAAGTAATTATGGATATTTTTTTCTGGTTGAATTTAAATTCCTGAATTTTTATCTCTAGTTTATCTTCCAGGCTTTCCTTTTTAATTTTGTTGCCTCCAGAATTAAATATGGTAAAACTTAGTCATCTATTAACAAAATATGTATTTAGCATTTAGAATGTATAAGTAAATATGCTAAGAGCCCTGCTAAGTATGCAGAGATTAGCAAATCTGCTGTAAAAAACAGATACTTACAAAAGCAACTCTAATACTCCCTAGAATGTGCCTGCAGAACAGGAGTCTGAGAAGACAAAAGGGGAATGTAAATTCGGGTGACATAATCTGGGAAGGTTTCATGAATGACATACAACTTAAATCAATATTAAAAGTGTTAACTGTTTCTTCCTGAACCTTCAGTGGGAAATACACTTCATGTTACAATGAAGTACACAGAGTCATACCTATGTCAAATGAGAATTTCACCAAGCAATATTTTCCCTTATTATGGGCCAATATACTCTCATGTTCTATTCTCTTCTACTCTACCACACACCACTTATTTTTACTTAATCAAAAACCATGATTGGAATCCACGATGTCTATTTCACAACCAATGGGCTGCTGTCTACAATTTGATAAATGCTGCCTTAAAGGATGGTGGGGATGAAAACAGACTTGGAGAGGTTAGGTAACATGTCCTAGGTCCTGCAGTTCTTTTTTATTTTTTTTCATTCTCACCCAAGGATCTTTTCCCATTGATTTTCAGATAGAATGGGAGGGACGGAGGAAGAATGAGAGAGAGAGAAACATTGATGTGAGAGAGACAAATCAATTTCTTGCCTCCCGCACAACCCCAACCAGCACCTGGGGTCGAATCTGTGACTGAGGTACGTGCCCTTGATTAGAATTGAACCCGCAACTCTTTGGTCCACAGGCCGTCGCTCTAACTGCTGAGCCAAACCAGCCAGGGCAGTCCTGCAGCCCTTAAGTAGTGCAGTGGGAACTTGAACCCAGTGCAGTGTGACTATGCAAAGGCCTAAGACCTCGAAAAGGCACGGAGGGAGGAAAGCGTATTTGGGACAATATGCAGTTTGGCTGTAGCGTAGGACGTATGTAGGAAATTTGGGAGAGATGAGTATAAAAGGAATCACAAGTCATTATTTTTAAATAACTTCAGTAAAATTCTTTGTGTTTAATCCCTTGTCTCATTCTCAGTTTCCTCCTGGAAAATCTCCCCCCAACTTTAGTCTAATTCCCCCATACTTGATGTGGAGTTATAGCCATTAAGAAATACAATTCGACTCACAGAAGATGGTTGAAAATGTATGTGCTTTCATGCTCAGGAAAACAAAACAAAACAAAAAAACAGGTATATGACAAGAAGCTTGTTCTCAAAAAATCTTACTGGGCAGGTAGAACGAAGTGAAAGTATACAGGTATGTTAAACATACATTCACACATGACGTCAAATGCTCTTTTAAAAAATAAAATGTACAGGACAAATTATGACTGCAATGTGCTAAGGGAGAAAACACTTTCTTGGAACACTTGGAATAGATGAGATTTAGAAGGACAACGCAGAGGGAGGCATTTCAAACAAGATGCTAGATAACAAGTTGAAGCTCAGAGAACACTTGGGTAGTGGGTGGTGGTGGGAGGTGGAGATAGAAAGGGACTGGAGGTGAATGAAATTGGAAGAGATTAGAAAGACGGTAAAGATTCAGGGCTAGGCCTGGATTGTGGAGGGCCCGAAATGTCATCTTAATCAAATTTTCAACTTTTAAATTAATAGTAATGTGGACTACATATCCCATCTATCTAAACTGAAATTTCTATTCTTAAACAATATGTTGTTTAATTTTGCTCATTTGTAAAGTTTATATACATGCTTCTTTAAAATATATATATAAATGCCTGGCTGGTGTGGCTCAGTGGTTGAGTGTTGTTTACCCATGCACCAAGAGGTCGCCGGTTCGATTCCCAGTTAGGGCACATGACGAGGTTGTGGGTCCAATCCCCAGTAGGGGACATGCACGGGGCAGCCAATCCATGTTTCTCTCTCTCTCTCCCTCTCCCTTCCTCTCTCTGTAAAAATCAATAAAGAAAGAAGAGTAAAATAAAAAATATATATATAATTTATCAGCCCTGACCGGTACTCAGTGGTTAGAGCATCGGCCTGCAGTCCAGAGAGACCCAGGTTCGGTTTCTGTTAAGGGCATGTACATTGGTTGCAGGTTGTCCCCGGCCCTGGTTGGGTCGTGCGGGTGGCAGCCACTCGATGTGTCCCTTTCAGGTCGATGTTTCTCTTTCTCTCTCTCTTCCTCTCTCTCCCTCCCACTCTATCTGAACAAAAAATGGAAAAAATGTCCTTGGGTGAGGATAAAAAATATACATGTACATATATATGTGTATATATATATAATTTATCAGAACTCATTTCAGAAAAAACATGAATATATATTTTGAAACAATTTGTTTATTTCATCTTTTTGGTTTTAAAGTTCAGTGACAAAGTTTTTTATAGTACTTCTGTTATTTAAAAAATGGTTTGTCTATATCATGTAGCTATATGGATATGCACTTCTTTAATAAAATTATTTTTCAAAAAAACAAAAGAAGGGAGGGGGTGAGAGGACTGGGTATAAAAGGTGAAGGTATTAAGAAGTACAAATTGATAGTTACAAATAGTCATGGGATGTAAAGTACAGCCTAGGGAATATAGTCAATAATATTGTAATAGCCATGTGCATGCTGCCAGGTGGGTACTGGAAATATTGAGGATAACAGTGTGTAAAGTGTATGATTATCTAATCCCTGAATGGTGTACACCTGATACTAATAAAAAATAATATTGAATTTAAACTGTAATTGAAAAAATAAATAAGAATCTTAAGAAATAAACTGAAAATTAACATTCTTATAAGAGCAGAGAGAAAAAGTATAAGTATTAAAACAAACCAAAAACCTAACCTGTGTTTATAGTTTTAAAAGTTATCTTTTACATTATTATCAGGGTCATTTAGATGACAGCACTCACATTTTAAATGGCCGGGGGAACATCACAGTTAATATACAGTGGTGGTTGTATTTTTGTTTTGAAGAAAAAATGAAACGCTCATTTTTTTTTCCTCCCATATTTCATTAAATGCCTCCTAAAGTAATAGAAGTTATATACTACTTTCAAAAGAAAGCACAGAATTTTGGCTACCTGGGTTCAGGTTCTTAATAATGACTATTATTGCAATGTTCATGACACCATGGTTAACAATCCTCTTCCTACTCCAAAGGTGATCATTTTAGTTCTGAGTTGACTTGCTGGATTATTTGCCATATATACATCCTGTTCGGTAGAAAATAGATCTCAAATATCCTTTTTGATTTAGGTGTTTTACTTTCTTCTTCTTCTTCTTCTTCTTCTTCTTCTTCTTCTTCTTCTTCTTCTTCTTCTTCTTTTTAAGAAAAAATATGTTTTTATTGATTCTAGAGAGAGAGGAAGCAAGAGGGAAAGAGAGAGAGAATAAAACATTGATCGCTTTCCTCCAGCATGCCCCCTGTTAGGGATTGAGCCTGTGACCTGGGCAAGAGCCCTGAGTGGGAATCAGACCAGCATCCTCTTGGTGCATAGGTCAATGTTCAACTACTGGGCCACATGGGGAAGGCTGTGCTTTACTTTCTGAAATGGAAACAATGATTATGAAATAGCTCTATTTTGGATGGTCATTAGCAGAAAGCAAAGCAAGTTAACTCTAACAGCTCCCAAGTACTCAGACAACTGCCCTCACAGCTTCAACTAAAATGTGCCTCCAGTAACCCAGGACTCCGTCCAGTAGGAAAGAGGCAGTGATGGACCTTAGCTAATAGTAAAGCACCAATTTGCTTACCATTTGGAGACCGAGTGTTTGTGTGACTTTGAAGACAGTAACTAGTCAGACATTACTTTATTTATTTTGTGTGAATACAGATAAAAATGGTTTCACTGTCACACATTTGTTCTCAAAATTGCATTCTTGTTTTTCATGGTAGTTTGGTTTTATAAAGTCACCGTGAACAACAAATTAGTGAATATGGAATCGTTGCTCTTACGAGAAATAGAGGGTTAAGTTCCTGTGAGCCTCCGGTCACATTTTTACCAACTGATTAATACAGAACTATGTTCTATGTGTGTTTCTGCTCTAAAGGCACCTTACTTAATACGTATTATTGATTCATTAACATTGAACTAGGCCAATAGCACTGTAATTCATGCCTGAACAAAGTTTACCAGCTTGAAGGGGTAACTGATACACCTAAATATTGAAAACTGAAATTTAAAGAGTACTCTGTATAGTGTATTCCTTTTTGTAAAAACAAAAAGCAAACCAGCAGAAAAATGTCCTATGTATGTGTGTTTGTGTTTGCACAGCATTACAAACAGAACTGCAATCCAGACCAGGCTGTTAGCAGTGTCAGAGCTAACGGGCAGAATGGGGAGAAGAGTATTAGCATTAAACAGAAAATAAACACGTTTTACTTATGTGTTAAAATAAATAAAAATATGGTTTATAACATTTACTCTTAAATTACTTCTTTATAAAAAATAAAAGTACCAAAACAATAATAAACCAGTGGCTCTCTTTAGCTAGGCAGAAGAACATAAAAACAATTAAACTAGGGAGGAATTGGTATCTGTGACAACTAAAGCAAAGTTTTAAATTATTTAAATTAAATTAGAATTGGAATAAAATAATGCTAATAGATTAAAAAATGTTAATAAAAGTTCAATTTTATAGAGAATATACTTTAGCAAAATGACTTGAGAAAAAAATAGAAAACTGGAAAAATAGTAACTATCAAAAACTGAAAAAGTCACCAAAGAATTACTTCCAAAAAGACTAAACCCTGATGATTTTAGCAGCCAGTGCTCTTAAACAGTTGATTTCAATACCATAAAAACAGTTGAGGGAAGCAAAAACCTTTAAAGCTACTTTATTTATTCCAGCGATGTGGAAATATACATACATATATATATATATATATATGCATCGAACAGACACACACAGAGAAAAAGAATAAATCTATCAACTTGCTGGGATAAAGTGTGAAACTAGAGAACCAGAAACTTGAAACAATGAATGTTTGGAAGAAAAAGCAGACTGGATCAGAAGGGCATAGAAACCAGAGAAAAGAAAATATTACACGCAGAACAGAAATGTGCAGACTAAAACCACACGTTCCCCTATTGAAGCCCTGGGGTCACTTAAACTAGGAGGGGCTCATGCAATTCATAGAGCAGATGTTGACTTTGAGTTCCAACTTGAAAAATATAACAATTTTAATCTTGTATCCATTGAGTAGTATATAATAATAAAAATGATAGAAATATAAGGAGAAATTGACAAACCTGCCAATACAATGGGAAACTTTTCAGTTCCAGTAATTGATAGACCAGGCAAACAAACAACAACAAAGAAGCAGAAAAGATATACATGAGTCAAATAACACTGCTAATAAGAGCAATATAATGAATGTCACTACAATATTCACGCACGTATCAACAGTCAGGAGCCAACCAAGGAAACAGAAACCATGTTAAGTCTTTAAAACAGGGGTGCAGGGATTTAGTGCAGAAATTGGTTACACGTGTGATGGAAGAGTTGCAATGACAGATGGATGTTCTTGAGCCAAGAGATTAGCAGCAGCAGGAAGCCATCACCCCTCCAAAGCTGGGATCAGGAATAATGGACAGCTTTCTCAAGCAGTTTTACCATAATTAGTTGGAAAGGGATTTGGGGTCAGGGTTTGGTTTTGTTTTGCTTTTTTAAGGGCTCTCTCCCCTTGCTTCTGGAAGAAGCGTTTCTGAGCCTCCTCCTCACTGCTGCTGCCGGAATTTTGAGCTCCAAGGGGAGAACAATTTAATAAAGAGCATATGAAGGTCCAGGTCTGCCTCTTTACTTTCTAAAAATAAAAATAAAAAATAAAAACCAAATATGTTATGTAAGAAGCAGTCTCTGAAACAAATCTGCAGATTAAAGGAGGAGCATACTGTGTTCCAAATAACTGTAATATAGAAAGCTTAACAGGGAGCCATATCCCGGCGAAGTGGTTGAACTTCAAAGATGAAGGATTTCTTCAGGCATCCAGGCAGCAATATCATATCATCTAAACAGAGAAGGCTGTCAGGCTGGCCTCCAGCTCTCTACAGTGGTGGGGAGTGCCAGGAGACATCAGTGCTTGCTATGTTCTGAGGGAAAAAGATACTGCGCACTGAGGATCCCCAAACACCTCATGTTTTGAGCACAACCAGCTACATAATTTGGGAGGCCCAAAGCCAGATCAAAATGTGGGGCCTTTATTTAAAAGAATATTAAGAATTTCAAGGCTCTGATAACAGAACATTAAAGCAAGCATGAGGTCCTTCTCAGGGCAGGGCCCGTGCAATAGCACAGGATGCATACTGACGAAGCCAACCCTGCTTTCCAGTACAAAGGCAACACTCAGGCATGCCTACAAAATACAGGATGAACCCTCTTTAGCAAACTATTTGATAACAAAAACCTAGAGATGAACTAAAACAAAGAACTTTGCAATGAAGACACTACACTAGTGGTGAGTATTGCATTTATCTCTATATAAAACAAATACTAAACAATTTGGGGAATTATGGTTACAAAATATGAATATTTGATAATAAAAGGAAGAATGAAATCACTAATGCACTTATCTAGCCCTGCAGGTAATTAACTGATACTGCCTAAAATTACATTATGTATTTAATGAGACATAATGACTTCACATTCTCAATGTTTTATTTAGTACCTTTCCTTAACTTTAGAGAGATCTTTTGTTGGGAAATCTCTCATGGAGTAAAGAAAAATTTATGTGAAGGTTAAGGGGTCTCACTCATTTTACTTCAGTTTATTTTTCTACTATAATATTCCGATAAGTCACATGATTAAAGTATTAACTTTTTCTGAAAAATACGTGACTGTTTTAATGCAAGCCCAACTGTGAATGATTTTTCATAGATGATAGAATCTGAGTATTTTACTTTCATCTTTATCTCCTCATCATAAGCAACTAGGAAACCAGACACAATGAATCAGGCAACTATGTTCAGATACTGGACGACAAGCAGCGCAGGGCTGAGATTAGGGAAACAAATGAGGCGAGCTCCCACTTTCTTCTTCGGAGAGACTTTCTGGATAACAGTGCAGGGAGGAGGATCTAAAGACCAGCACAGTGGTCTGGAGGCGAGGCAACAGAGACTGGCGTTTGGGAAAGAGGAAGCATCTGGAATTTGGGGAGCAGAGCAATGTAGAGGAAAGTGCTATGTGAAATAAAAGCTCCAGAACTATGCACAGGTTTCCCCTGGAGCCTGAGGCTGAATATGATGTTTTGCATGTGTAGGAAATGCTCTGAGTTGACCAAAGAACTACCAGGGAGCTAGCTTTAAGCTGAACAAGTCCCAGAGCTTACAAGAGTAAGAGAACTTCAGTTTCAGTCAGCCAGAGTGCACGGCTCCTGCTGCACACCCAGGCACTCCACAGAGACCCCAGAGGACCCCAGCGTGTGTGGCAGGACTAAGCTAGAGCTAGAGTAAAAATTGTTTTACATTCACTCTGACAAAATGCTAAAGCAAACCACAAAATCATCAGTTGGTCCACAAGGAACATAAGCATCTTCTGAAACAGAGTTCAACATTCTTTCTGGGAAAGTAAAACCCAGAACTCAACAAAATCCACTGTGCCCAGCATCCAACACAAAAGTACTTTACAATTAAATTCTTCTCACAGGAAAATATGAGGCACCAATGGCTTCGCTGTTGAATTCTATCAATCAATTAAGGAAGAAATGATACCAATTTTTCACAGATTCTCCAGAAAAAGACCCACTTTATGAGGCTAACACACTGGCACAAACCCAAAAAGATGATAAAAAAAGGAAATTTCAGACCGGTATCTCTCATAAACAGTCACAAAGTTGTAAGAAAATATTAGAAAATCAAACTCAGCAATATTAGCAGGATATATATGCATGTGTGATATACATATACATATATACACATACACATATATAACACACATCAGTTTTTGTATATTAAATTTTTATATGTTAATTGAGCCATATTGATGCATATTATACTCATTTACAACTAAAAAAATAAACAGATTAAATTGCAAATTCTTTATTGGACAAGGGACTTACATTTAGATTACTTAAAGAACTCATATGACTCAATAAAAAAAGATAAATAACCCAGCTAAATAATGAGTAAAGTATCTGAAAAGCCATTTCTCTGAAGAAGATATACAAATGGCCAATAAGCACATGAGCATTGCTCAGCATTATTAGTCATTAGAAAAACACAAATCAAAACCACATGGAGACACAACTTCACACCCTTTAGGATGAATATAATAAAAAAGTTACATAACACGCCCTGGCTGGTTGCTCAGTGGTTAGCGCCACCGGCCCATGGACCAGAGAAACCCAGGTTTGGTTCCTGCTAAAGGCACATACCTTGGTTGTAGTTTGTTCCTGGACCCGGTTGGGATTGTGTGGGTGGCAACCACTCGATGTTTTTCTCTCACATTGATGTTTCTCTCTCTTTTCCTCCCTCTCTCTTTCCTGCTCTATTTGAAGATAAATGCAAAAATGTCCTCAAGTGAGGATAAAAAAATAAATAAAAGTTACATAACAAATGTTGGTGAGGATGTGAAGATATCAGAACAACACTGACACACATATACCTTATATACTACTTTCGGGAATGTAAAATAGTGTCGACACTTTGAAAAAAGTCTGGCAATTCCCTAAAAGGTTAAACTTATGATTTGACCCTGCAATTCCATTCCTAAAGATATATTCAAGAGAAATAAGCACATATGTTCACACAGAATCTTGTACGCAAATATTCATAGCAGCATCATTCAAAACAGCCAAGGAGGCAGAAAAAAACAAAATATCTACCTATGAATGAATAAATAAACAAAGGGTGGTACACCCATACAATGGATTTTTTTTTGTATACTAATGTTTACAGCAGCATTATTCATAATAGCTAAAAGTTGGAAACAATCCAATGTCTGCCAATGAATGATTAAATAGCAAATGTGGTATATTCACACAGTGGATTTGGCCATAAAAAGGAATGAAGTGGTTATATGCTACAACTTGGATGAACCCTGAAAACATATACCAAGTGAAAGAAGCTAGTCAAAAAATAGCACATATTGTATGATTTTGTTCCTATGACAGTCCAGAATAGGGAAATCTATAGAGACAGAAGGGAGATTAGTAGTTGCTTGGGACCGGAGGAGGGAATGTGGGGGGTGTGGGAGAGGGGGTGATAGCTGAAGGGTAGGGGGTTTGTTTCTGAGCTGATGAAAATGCTTTAAAATTCACTGTGGTGATGGTTGCATAACTGTGAATATGTTAAAAATTATTAAATTATGCACTTTAAATAGGTGAGCTGTGTGGCATATGAAATTATATCTCAATAAAGCTGTTTTTTTTGTGTGTGTGTGTGTGTTTTTTTTAAGGTGTTTCTGAAATCTGTTTTTAGACTGGGGCAGAGGTTGGCAGAGAAATCACACTGTGGCAGCAAGGGTCAGGTTCCTGGGCCACTCCCAGGTGTTCAGAGCAAACACAGCCCTGCTCCTGCAAAGCCAACGTTGGTGCAAATAGCTGCCCTGAACCACAACCCACATCCTTGTTGTCATGAGAAAACGTGTGAACTCAGAAGTGAAGACACTGGGGACACCCATTCCTAGCTCCCGCGCAGGAATACAGCTGCCAGCATAGACCGGAACGAGGGGCTCCGGGGGTGCTCAGGAGCCGGACTATCGTGCCCGCACACTGGGCCTGCAGTGACCCCCTCCCACCTGAGCAGCCCCCTACAGGCCTGAACCAGGAGCTTCACGGGCGCCACCCACGGTGTAGTAGGGCCCTGCTGACCTCTCCAAGACCACATTTCCAGTGTGTTCAGGTGGGTGGAGAGATAGGACAGCTGAGGCGACTGGCCACATGCTCCCCACTGTGCCCAGGGTAGCCAACAGCACCTCCGGCTCAAGCCGGACGGGCC
This sequence comes from Molossus molossus, assembly GCF_014108415.1. Taxonomy (NCBI): domain Eukaryota; kingdom Metazoa; phylum Chordata; class Mammalia; order Chiroptera; family Molossidae; genus Molossus; species Molossus molossus. The sequence continues at coordinate 47,607,562 of NW_023425403.1, read as the reverse complement.
CCAGCATCTCCATGGGCACCACCTGCCCGTCGTGGTCCACTTCCATCACCGGGCTCCTGCCTCCTAGCCCTCGAAGATGAAGCTGCTCTGGCCACGCTGCCAGGCCACGTGCTCCACGCCCAGGAGACTGGGGTCCACCGCAGGCCCTCACCCCACTTCCACACCTGGCCTGCGCCCACCCGACACACCTCAGACAGGAGGGACACCCAGCAGGCGAACGTGTAGAAATCGGGGTCTGGCAGAGTTTTGTGGGCACATCCAAAGTCCCCCCCAGCCCCTGGGTGACCCCTAGTGGTCCCGATACGTAGAACACCAACTGCCCCCTCTCCAGGTCCCCAAGGGCTGCCGGCTCCTGGAGGACTGCCCGGCGCTGCTCACTAGGCGCTGTGCGGTGAGAGCCCGCGGCGGGTGGGCGCGCAGTAGCGCCCGGGATCCTCGGGTGCCATGTCTTGTTGGCAGCCCTGCAGTGCATCCTCCAGTTCTCTGTGCCAGTTCACCCCAACAAGCCAGTGCAGCCAGAAGGCGGGGCCAGGCCATGGTGCCAGGCCCTGGGTGTTGGCCTGGGTGCTGCATGCCCCAGGGGCAGGAACCTAGGGGGCTGTTTGGCTTCCAGTGGAACAATATTTGACCCCAGAAAGGAGCAAAATAATGATACACACAACAGCACGAATGACTCTTGAAAATATTATGCTAAGTGGAAGAAAGCAGTCACAGTTTTCGTGTTGTATGATTCTGTGCATATGAAATGTCCAGAATGAAGAAATCTGTAGGGACAGCAAGTAGATTAGTGGTTGCCTGAGCAGAGGGATGGGAAGGTTGAGGGTGATAACAAAGGGGATGGGTTTTTTGAGGGGTGATGATGAAAATGTTCTACACTTGATTGTGGTTACAGAGGCCAGTATTGCGACTGTAGTAAAACCAATGGACTTGTGTAGTTTAAATGGGTGATTGTACAGTATGTACAGTATAATACAGTATGTGAATTATAGCTCGACAATGCTGAAGCAAATTAACACATTTTAAAAAGAGTGGGTAAGAATGTGGACAAATAAGTTTCAGATACTACGGATGAGTAAATCGGGACAGTGTCCGTGGAGAGCAGCTTAGGAGAAGTACGTAGCAAAATGGAGTCCCCATCTGACCCAGAAATCGGTGTTCTGTGTGCAGGCTCTGGAGCCGTGCTTCTCCATCCACGAGGAGATGAAGGCTTGTACCGAATGTAAATCACTGTGTCACTCCCTTACTGGAGAGAGTCTTGCTGTGACACGTCAAATGGTCTAAAAAGTGTGTTTGTGACATAGGTGACTTGTTCTGTCACAGACTCCTTATCTCGCCACGGACTGTAATAATTTGTGGATGGAAAGCCAGTTTGAGGACTGCACTTTCAGGAGCACCTTCATAGAGACTGGGTTGATAATGCTGGTTATATCTCTCCAGTAAAAGCAATTCCTGTTCAGAAGAGCCCTTCTAAGGGTTCATCCCAGTCATCCAGATTCCCCTGAGCAGTCAATTCAGAGCTCTGTGTCTTTGCAGGACTTGCTCTCTCAGCTGGGAGTTTCTTCCTAGTCTGCCTCGCACATTTTAATCATCTTTTAAACTCAGCTTGGCATCAACTCACCTGACTTCAGATGGTTTCTCTTAACAATGTCCACTCCTCTACTCTCCGTATTAACCAGCATGCCCCTCACTCTGTAAATGCCCACCACACACCCAGGGCAGCTTCTCTGGGGTGTTCTTCAGTGCTCCAGTTGGATCCCCCCATCATCAGGGAGTGTCACTTCAAACCACTGGGACCAGGGTGTGTGTCACCATAATCACACAACTTAATTAAAGCATACACAAACCAAGAAAATGTGCATGGGCAGAAGATAGATTTCTCTTAAGACTAATTTGAATGCTCTTTTGAGAAGACTCAATGAAAGTAAGTCTTCAAAAATGCAGAAGAAAAAATATGAGAAAACTAAATAAACAACACAAGTGTGACATTTTGGGAACACAATGAAAAATGTAGAGGAATCAAGAACTCGGGTGCTTCAAATGAGTCTTTTTGGGTTCACTGCTCAGACTGAAGCAGGAGCATACTGTGTTCCAAATAACTGTAATAGAGAAAAGCTTAACCGAGACCATATCCTGGCGAAGTGGTTGAACTTCAAAGATGAAGGATTTCTTCAGGCATCCAGGCAGCAATATCATATCATCTAAACAGAGAAGGCTGTCAGGCTGGCCTCCAGCTCTCTACAGTGATGGGAAGTGCCAGGAGACATCAGTGCTTGCTATGTTCTAAAGGAAACAGTGACCGAGAACTCAGTATCTCTAAATACTTTGTATTTCAAGCACATCCAGCTATATAATTTGGGGGCCCACTATATGGCTGAACATATTTACCAATGATACATCTGATATAAAGAACTCATACAACACAACAAAAGGAAGAGAAACAATCCAATTAAAAAATGGGCAAAGTACCTAAATAGACACTTCTCCAAAGAGGACATACAGATGGCCAAGAGACATATGAAAAAATACTCAACATCACTAATCATCAGAGAGATGCAAATTTAAACTACAATAAGCTATCACCTCACACTTGCCAGAATCAACAAACGACAAGTCCTGGCGAGGATGTGGAGAAAAGGGAATTCTAGTACACTACTGGTGGAAATGCAGACTGGTGCAGCCACTGTGGAATTACCATTTAACCCAGTGATCCCACTTCTAGGAATATATCCTAAGAATCCTGAAACACTGATCAGAAAGACTATATATGCAAGTCTACGTTCATAGCAGCATTATTTATAATAGCTAAGATCTGGAAACAGCCCAAGTGTTCATCAGTAAATGAGTGGATAAAATAAGTGTGGTACATTTACACAATGGAATACTATGCAGCTATAAAAAAGAAGTCTCTCTTAACCTTTGAGACAGGATGGATGGGCATGGAGATTTTTATGCTAAGCGAAATGAACCAGTCAAAGAAAGACAAATATCACATAATCTCACTTATCTGTGTAATCTAATGAACAAAGTAAACTGATAAACAAAATAGGTCCAGAGACATGGAAGCATGGAACAGACTGACAGATCTCAGAGGGAAGAGATTCACCAAAGAATTTATGCATATATGCATAGCCCACGGACACAGACAATAATGCGGTGAAGGCCTGGGGTGGGGTGGGAACTGGGTGGAGGGGGGCAAATGGGGAAAAATGGGAGACATCTCTAATACTCTCAATAAAGATAAATTTTTGAAAAAAGAGTGAATGAGTAAATAAATTGTGGCATATTGATTTAACAGAATACTATCTAGTCACTGAAAGAAATTTAATGCAAATACATACATGTGGATAATCTCAAAGTGTGTAATTTTGAATACAAATGAAAGACAAGAATACTATCATATTCATTAATTTAAAAAAATAAAAGTAAAAAAATAAATAAATAAAAATAAAAGTCAATCAATGTTCTTTTATGTTCCTGGAAGCAAATATGTGTATGTAATTTTTTTTTATAGACTAGAAGGTCTCTACTAAATTTATGAAAAGGGCTACCTTTGAGGAAGGTACCACTGGGGAGGAGAGAATTCATACTGGGAATAGAGAACAAAGAGACTTCCATTTTATTCACAGTACTTTATTATATTTACTTAAAAAAAAATAGACTCAAATGTGTGAAAATACTGACAACTTTCAGTACTGGGTGGTAGGTTCATGCATAATTGATATATGTTACTTGTATTTTTCTGTATTTTTAAATTTCTCAAGAAAACAACACAATGGAGTGGCTGTAGTTTCAGTAAATTCTGACTGCATGTTATCCAGATAACTGCTGCAGTTCTGATGGAAACTGGAAGTGAGAAACTCCACCATCTGTCAAAGAAATCTTGACATCCATGGATAGCACCGAAACATCAAAGGCTGATGTTTAAACCAGATGACGGAGCAGATATACTTGAGGACATTTGATGACTGCAATCATTTGGGCAATAAATCCTGGAAACAAAAATCAGATTCCATCACAGGATCGAAGAGTAACATCTAGATTTTCAGATGAAATTATCAATGATATTGATTAATTTTTCTGCTGGTGGAAATAAAAAGCTTTTTTAGCTGGAAAAAAATGTTAAAAGCACAAACTGTTCTGAGGAATCCGTATGTATATTCCAGGCTGTACTACAGGATTAAAGTGTTAAATATGGGGGAGTGGGGAAACAGCAACATGTAAAGAATTGCAGCGTGTCCTGGCTGGTTTGGCTCAGCAGTCAGAGTGCTGGCCCGCAGACAAAGGAGTTGATGGGTTTGATTCTGGTCAAGCGCTGTGTACCTTGGTTGCCATTTGTCCCCGCCTTGGTCTGGGTCGTGCAGGAGGCAACGAGTTGAGTCGCTGTGTCTCTCTCACACTGATGTTTCCCTCTCTCCCTCCCTCCCTCTCCCTATCTGAAGATAAATAGAAAAATGTCCTTGGGTGAGGATTGGAAAAAAAAGAATTGCAGCCTAAGCCCCACCCCCCTCAACTAGAAATGAATTGCTTCCCTGACTGGTCTTTTCATCTTTTGCACAGACAAATTCATTAAAAGGCACTCGCATGACTGTGAGGTTATTTCCTCGCTGAACTTTTGTGCTGGAGACCTGCTGAGGACTGACTATAGCGAGAATTTCTGAAAGTAGGTGCTTGCTGTGTAAGTACTTCCCTGGGTAAGTAATGCCCCAATTAATAAGTAATTGTGCAACAGTGCAGTCATTTTCTTCCATTGGAAAAATCATTGCTATACTTGTGTTCCAATTCTAGCCATGGTTTGTCCAGCAGGTAAATCTACAAATTATATGTCACACTATTGATCTCTTGTAGATATTAGAATTTTTAGATAAAATAATGTTTTGGGCTTTATTCATGAGTTCAGTTCAACCAACATATTTAGTCTTTACTAAATCCCAGGTATTTTGTAAGGCATTAAAAATGCAAAACTGGAGATTGTATTTCAGACTTTTGAGGTGGTTGCCAAACAGCAAGGAAGACAGATATGCAAACATATTTATAGTATGATGAGATGCTAAAGATGATACGGTCTTGCACAATTTTAAGCCCCACAAGGACAGAGGGCTGGACCACACTTTCCTTTGTCACAGCTCTATTCCTAGAAGTAGCCTAATGGTTAAAGCATTGAATATATTGAATATATGTTTAGTTTACTAATGAGCAAAGATGCTACAGATTAGAACGTACTTATTAATAGAAGTCCTTTTTCTTTATCATGTGTTATCAAGGACAATTGGCTAATCACAGAGTTTAGTCGAAGTGGGTAGTTAAGAGAAGACATACATACTTCTGCATTTTATTCAAATAAAACATTATTTCTTGGTGGTTATTGTTTGGTCAACCCTCTGAGAAAAGCCCAAGCCTTTTCGTATGTCTAAGCCCATGGATCAGACAAGGCTTTTAGACAAGGCTTTCTTCTTGTGTAAACCACATTTACAATGAATCTTTGATGATTTTTAGTTTCAATGTATTAACTGAGCAGTGAACCCAAAAAGACTATTTTGAAGCACCCGAGTTCTCTATTCCTCTACATTTTTCATTGTGTTCTCAAAATGTCACACTTATTTTGTCTATTTAGTTTTCACATAGTTTTTGAAGACTTATCTTTTGAGTCTTCTCAAAAGAGTATTCAAATTAGTCTTAAGAAACATCTTTCTTCTGCCCATGCACATTTTCTTGGTTTGCGTATGATTTAATTAAATTGTGTGAATATAGTAACATGCACCCTGGACCAAGTGGTTTGAAGTGACACTCCCTGATGATGGGGGGATCCAACTGGAACACTGAAGAACACCCCAGAGAAGCTGCCCTGGCTGTGAGGTGGGTATTTACAGAGTGAGGGGCATGCTGGTTAATACGGAGAGTAGGGGAGTGCACATTGTTAAGAGAGACCATCTGAAGTCAGGTGGGTTGATGCCAAGCTGAGTTTAAAAGGTGATTAAGATGTGCTAGGCAGACTAAGAAGAAACTCCCAGCTGAGAGAGCAAGTCCTGCAAAGACACAGAGCTCTGAATTGACTGCTCTGGGGAATCTGGATGACTGGGATGAACCCTTAGAAGGGCTCTTCTGAACAAGGAATTGCTTTTACCTGGAGAGATATAACCAGCATTATCAACCCAGTCTCTATTAAGGATGAAGTAAGGTAATTAATATAGTTGCTATCTTCATGAATTTTTTTATTGAACATACCTTCTTAACAGAGTTAATGTTTGACTTTTTGTGGGGATAAAAGGAAGGAATGAAAAAAGGGGAAGAGAGGAGAGGGGGCAGCATACATAAATTAATTCAAAGCAAAAACAATGTACAAGATAAATTCTGACTTGCATGGTACTCTGCCCCTGGAACATTTATCTAGAGGTCCTTTGTTTCATTAAAATTGAAAAAGCAACTTCAGGAATTATTTTGCTTACTCAGATATATATTCACCAACCTATTCACAAGCACACGTATACGTTCAATCCCTTTTCAAAAATACAGTTTTATTTAAAAATATGACCATAAGATTTAGCATAAGCTCAGAATTTCAGTATTATTCTATTGTAAGAAATATGAATGATCACCATATTCCAAGATCATACTTAAATTTCCATGAAGAAGCTTTTCCCAGAAAAATAGTATTTAGGATGAGGGTTTGTAAGGTTTACAGAAGTACTATTGTCATTATTAAAAAGCTATAAAAGAGTGAAGATTGTCCCTTAATTGAAAGTTTTTTCTTTAATTGAGGGGTTAAAATTTTGTGTTCTAAAGAAGAAAAGTGCATGAGCTGAATAAAAGGTTATTGCACCGATTGCTAGATTTTTTTAAGGCTTTCCAGCAAATTCTTCTCTTATGATGCATAAATTCTCCTGTCAGAAACTTTGCTCATGTTTTAAAACACCTAGTTTTTGTAGTGGGTTTTAGAAGGCCCATTTTAGAGTGTACAGAAATATTTGCTGCAAAACCATGGAAACAAACAAATAGAAAATCAGATCATAGAAACAAATCTTCACGAAACAAACTCATTTTGGTTTTAGAGTTCCATTACTGCAATGAGAGATCTGTTTTAATGCTTGCCTTAATTTTTTTTGGATAAATAACTGTTTTAGTTTAATTTGCACCAAAATAAAACATGCACATGCTCTTAAAAGTTAAATTTTCAGATGAGGAAAAACAGATCTTTTAAATTAAAAATCTTGTAACTGTTTTTTCAGAAATTTACCTTGTAATGTTATTTATAAACAACAGTGTCATTATGTTATTCTTTTTTGTTTTAAAATTTCAGATATCTGTGGATTCTTACTATGATAGATGAGAATTGACTTCTCTAATATGGCTCTCTCCATTTTCCCAAAATACCTGTATCACAATTCTTCATTAGGTCAATATTCATGGTTTCTATTATTATGACACAATTATTATTCACAAGGAAGACACACTGTGCAATTATTATAATTCTGTGCTTGCACATATTTTTGTTTTCCTCTGCTTAATAAGTTCTTATTTTATTTTATTTTTGTTTGTTTTTTGAGTTGACTCTGTTTGTCCTGCTAATTTTTCTTTAAACTCGACCTAAGAACAGTAAAACTCCTCTGGCTAAACACCATTGCTGCTCCTTTGGGAGCCATCCCTCCTGGAGTCCTGATTTTCTTAGCAGTGTGGAGGAGCTGCGCTTAGACCCTCGAGATGCTGTTGTCCAGGGACTTCTCATTACCAGGCTGGTGAAACCCGTTCCCCTCTCTCAGGTCAGCGACTCTGTTCTTGGACTTTGCTTTATCTTTGTCAGCTGTTTCAGAAAAGATGACTGCTAGCATCATATCTGCTTTCCACACTGGGAAAAGGATAAGGGGTATGGGTGAAGGGCCATGTTGGCCAATGTGTTCCCTTTAATCTAACAAGTCAAATGTTGTCTAGATGGCCCCACATGGCAAACTTCCATAATAGTGCCATTCAGCTCCCACGAGACCAGTCACTGGCCGAAGCCATAAGATGATCCGTTACTGATGAAGACTCACGACAATTCCTCTTCTGGAGATTGGACTGAAATTGTGTGTATGGGTGGGGCTTGTCAATGCTGAGCTCCACTTAGTGTGAGGGCCCAGCCTTCAAACCCGTTTCCCTAGTACTGAAGGATATGAGCTCACTCAGGAACCTCAAGAGGAAGGTGATGGAACGAAAGGAAGAGTCTCACAGGATGACACTGGAGAAGTGAGCAAGTGCAAGAGTACGTAGGATCTGGTGCTAGGAGACTGTGGGCATGCAGAAATGCAGTGCAGGAGATCCCTGTCCTCAGGAGGTTCCCGTCTACCTGGAAGAATATGAGTGGAAGAAATCGTCATGAAATGCAGTGCGAAAGCACTAGCGTCCATGTCCTTCACTGCATTGTTTATTTTCCAACAAATAGTCTTCAAAGAAAAGGAAATGTTTTCAGACCTCATACTCACCAAAACATAGCCACCATTGTCAAAGACCATCTGGAGGTGACTCGGGATTCTGGGATGAAATGATGTAGCGGTTCCAACCTCTTCCTAGTGCTTATAGAGGACCTGAACCTATACGACTTATTCTGAGTGTTGAGGGGATCTTTTTTTTCTCACTCCCGTTATCCCATAAGAGAACTCGCTCAAACTCCTGACCCAGTACGGGGCTGTCTATTTCAGATACATGTTGAAGCAACAGAGCTGCCACTCAGCCTCAGAGAACCTGCCTCCAGACTTGTTTACAAAGAAGAGAAAGATAAACCGTCATGTTTAGGTCACAGTTATTTTTGTTTTTCACCATGTAGTACTTAACCTCACCCTATGTGATATCAAATACAAGTAAAAGAAGTGCTCAGCTGATTAATGCTGAGCATATTATATATTTGAATAGACAGAAGCTAACTAACAATTTCTGAAAATATAAGATTGAAAGACAGGAAGAATCTACCTTGGTACCAAATCATTTGTTTAGTAATACAATTACAGATGTAAATAAAGACTGAAAGTTTCATTTTTATATCATAAAATTAATTAAGAAAATTAATTAATTAATTAGTCCTTTTACTTGACTATTAAAAGATTCAAAATAGATATTTTATTTGAGAAATAAATGTTTCATATTCCAGGATTTAAGCTTTACCAGGGCAAGGATTTTCATCCATTTTGTTTAATAGAGTTTCCCAAACATCTCCCATGCAGGGAGAGCGAGATGATTATTTAAACAAATGAATGATCATATGTGGCAGTGCTGAGTCATTGCCATGGTCAAGCAGTAGTTTGCTTTGCTACCACACTACTATAGATTTGGTTTTTATATGCCTAAGTGTATATAATGCATGTATACTGAGTACATATGCACCTATAATATGTTCCTATTTTTAGTTAACAATCAATATCTATTTTATTTTTTATCATCTTCACCCGAGGACCTTTTTCCATTTTTTTTGCTCAGGTAGAGTGGGAGGGAAAGAGAGGAACAGAGAAAGAGAGAAACATTGATGCGAAAGGGACACATCGAGTGGTCACCACCCGCACAACCAACCAGGGCCGGGGACAAACTGCAACCAAGGTACGTGCCCTTAGTGGGAACTGAACCCGGGTCTCTCCGGACCGCAGGCTGATGCTCTAACCGCTGAGCCAAACCGGCTAGGGCATATTTTAAAGATGAATATACTTCTAAAAAAATTTTTTCTCTTTATTGATTTTAGAGAGAGAGGAAGGGAGAGGGAGAGTGAGATAGAAACATCGATGAGAGAGAACATCGATTGGCTGCCTCCTGCATGCCCCCCACTGGGGATCGGGCCCACAACCTGTGCCCTGACCAGGAATCGAACCGGCGACCTCTTGGTACATGGGTCGATGCTCAAGTGCTGAGCCACACTGGCTGAGCAAAGATGAATATAATTTTAAAGTAAGATTTGTCATGGAGGGTTTTCTTGGTGGAAAAAAGAACAAACAAAAGTGAAGGAATGAAAATATCTGATTGGCTCTGTAGTTTGGAGCCTTGTAGGTCCTTATAGCTTATATTCTGGATGAAGGGTGGAGACCCACTGAAAGGTTTAACTAGAGTAAGGACATAACCAGATCTGACTTCAGACAGATGAGTCTGATGGCCACGTCGGGGATGGGTTGAAAGGAGACCAGAGGACAGTGGAAGGCGCTCTATGGACGTTTCTATAAGGACAAGACAAGGTGTGGGCCTGAGAAATATTTGGAGAACAATCCACAGGACTTAGTCATTTTAGGATCAGGGTGAAGGATAGGAAGTTTTTAAGATCCTGGGCAACTGAATGACTTTATGGACCACTCTTTGATACAAAGAATACAGGAAGAGGTTGGGGGTGATGGTGTGATGAGTTACATTTTAAACATGATGCTCATGGGATATTTAAGAGGAGATAGTGAGCACACAGAGAAAATTTTCCTGTAGAAGTTTATCTATGAACATATGGATAGAAATTACTACATGTGGCCCTGGCCAGTTTGGCTCAGCAGTTATAGCGTAGGCCCTTGGACTGAAGGGTCACAGGTTCAATTTCTGGTCAAGGGCACCTTCCTGGTTTGCAGGTTCAATCCCCAGCCCTTGGGGTCATGCAGGAGGCAACTAATAGATCTCTCTCTCTCTCTCTCTCTCTCTCCCTGCCTCTCTTTCACTATATCCAAAAAGCAATGGAAAAATATCCTTGAATGAGGATTAACAAAAAAATCAATTGTTACTTATGTATGTATACACACACATACACACACACACACACACACACACAAACTCTTATCCATAGTTACATGTAACTATATATTTATAAGTTAAGATGCAGTTTATCTTACATACCTATGTATAAGTACATTTATCAGAAGAATTTTTATATAACCTTATATTAAAATTCAGTCCATGTTTAAATATCAAATTCATACATATAAAATAGAAATAATTACATATCTGAATTTGTATCTGTGTGTAGATATTTTATAGATATAACACACATATTGATATTCTAAAATTTAAACAATTTTATATCCTATTATGAAATGCTTGAATTCAATATTCTGCAAAACTCTTAGATTAAATACAAATATGGAGGATGAGAAGGTCATGCACTCGGGAAGGAAAGAAGGGGGGATGGCTTCAATGACAGCCGTGATGCAGCTGGATAACTCCAGAATGATGACCGAATGGAAACTTGAGACCTACACGCCAGAACACAGTGACTCCAGTCCTCTCGTCTTAACCAGGGGTGAAACTGGGAAGCAAGTTTCGGTTGCCATATTGTGCAAATTATTTTTGAAAGCAAGCGATTTTCAAAAATATATTCTTTCTTTGACAAGCATATTTTCTGTGCAAGATACAGGGTCAAAGTTACCATTAAGTTCTAAGGGATAACAGTCTTGCTTTAAACCAGTCAGAGAAAGACAGCTATCACATGATCTCTCTTATATGTGGAATCTAATGAAAGAAATAGATCCAGAGACATTGAAACATGGAACAGACTGACAAACCTCAGAGGGAAGGGGGGAGGGAGGGGTGGGAAGAAATAAACCAAAGAACTTATGTGTATATGTGCATAACTAGCGGACACAGGCAATAGGGCGATAAAGGTGGTGTGTGTGTGTGTGTGTGTGTGTGTAGTGGGGTGGAGGGGGTCAGTGGGGAAAGAGGGGGGACATCTGTAATACTTTCAACAATAAAAATAAATTTAAAAATATATACTGCTTCTTTTTTTTTTTTTTAGATTTCTACTCCCCAGCAGCATGAGACAAGAAAGGTTATGTTGTATCCCCACCTTGTGGCTCTAATATGTAACATCAGGCAGAAAGAGCTAAACCTCACATAGGGAATATGTATTTTTCACTGATTTAACCTAAAACTTGTTACCCAAATCCTTCACCGTCTACTGGAACCCTCACCTGGCATACATGATCACGCCCCCACACACCCACATGCCATCAGCAGTAATAATTGTCAATGACCTCACTTATCTGTGGCTTTTCCAGTTTTCAATGGGCTAAGATTCGTGCTTTACCCAGATTGCAATTTGGAATATAAAATCCAAAGGCCTCCTTTAAATAACTCTCCTCTTCTCCACGAGTTTGGTTTTCCCATTCCCACCTCCCAACAAAGTTATCTCCCTTTGTTGAAAACTTAATATGTAAACAGACAAGTTTTTGAGTATTTGAAGTTTTTACCTCAAAAACTGAATCTTTGACTTACATAAAATTTCTATCTGAGTAGCCATGTACATACATGACTACAATTCTAAGATTTACCAACTGCTGTGCAACCCAGGTAACCCTCATTCTCAAGTCTTATCATCCCTGAGATTCACACCGTTGCCAGGGTGGTGATGAAAATGACATAGGATAGATAAGGCGCCATCTTACAGGCAAATCATAAAGTCTGTAGTCACGTGTCTACCATGCTCAGTGATTGATACACCAAATAAAAATGAATGTAGGATGAACCATTATTCTTTGAGAGAAACATCAGCAATATTAGGATGCATTTTATCTATGACACCTGAGAACGTGCAGATTATTTTGGTTAGAATTATTCATGGTACCTTCTGAGATCAGCGAGGCAGAGGTACCTGTTAGCTAACGAAATTGGAATCTTAAGACAATAAGAGTGATATGCCTTGGGTTGCATGGGAAGTGGGAAAAGTCAGGAATAGGCAAGCGGTAATCAATACAATTTTGTATTTAAAAATGAAAAGAAAAGTATTATTTTGTCTGGCCAGTGTGGCTCAGTGGCTGAGGGTCGACCCATGCACCAAAAGGTCGCTGGTTTGATTCCCAGTCAGGACACATGCCCAGGTTGTGGGCCAGATCCCTAGTGGGGGTCATGCAGGAGGCAGCCGATCGATGTTCTCTCTCGATGTTTCTATCTCTCTCTCTTTCCCACTTCCTCTCTCTAAATCAATAAAGGAAAAAATATTTTTTAAAAAAGTATTATTCTGTCATACAAACTACGGATGATAAAGCTTGAAGGAAAACTCTCCCTGCATGGCAGTTAGGAATCTCCAGGACGGAGCGAAGATGCCGAGATTTTTATGTTTATCAAAACAAGCCAAGGATTAAAACTGTCATAAAACACTGATCTAAAGAATGGGGAACCCTCGGCCTAATTTAGACTCTCTGTTTTAAACCTTCACTAGATTGAATATGTACTAGAAAATGATGGGGGGGGAGGGGGGAATCAGTGAGGAAAAAAGGAAAAACATCTGTAACAAAAATAAATTAATTAATTAAAAAAAAAAGAAAGAAAATGGATTGGTACCTGATCCAAAGAGAATAAATAATCAGACCACAGACACAATCCTTTATTTGTATTTCCAAATTTCACAAGAAATCATTTAATGTTTGTATTTTCCCTCTGTGTTATGACATGTTATTACTTTTCAGTCTTACTGCTTCTCTATGACCAAAGCTGTTGTAAAGTTATTTTTTAAAATATTTTCCACTTTTTTCTTCATGAAGGTAGAAATAAATTAAAGCACACATTGATGAAGAGAATAGTAAAAATATGTATGTAAAGGAAAGATTAGACATGGCTTACGAGTCAAGGCTTGGAGATGAAAACCAACAGGAGCTTCGCATCTGCCAGGGTCATTTTAAAGCCGGTTTCCAAACGTTTAGCTTCTGTGGGCATACCTGAGCCTGCCACTAGGGGGCAGAAAAGTCTAGTTTTGTGATTGAGCCTTCTGCAAGTGGCTTCCCATGAATTTCTTTTTTTGCGGAACTGATAAGGAAGCAAAACAACAAGTGTTGGCAATTTATTAACATTAAGATTGAAAAGTAAAAAAAGGAAACTGGGCTCAATTCAATAAAAAAACACTGACAGTTATACATTTTTATGTGTATGCATATGAGCAAAACACCCTAGTGAAATTGTGCCTAAGGGTGAAGATCTCAGAATAAGATGTGCGAGATAAGCCGGGCAGCACGCCCTGTGCCATGCAGGAAGGCCTGTGTCTGAGGCGTGGCTGGAAGCTGGTGTCTTGAGGGAGAGTGGCCACATGAGGCTGGAGAGGCAGGCAAGGTCATGTCTATGGAGTCCAATGTGAGACATGCTGTATGGATACCTGTTGTTATTGTTTGGCTAATCTTCACCCAAGGATATATTTTTTATTGATTTTTTAATTTTTAATTTAATTTTTTTATTTTTTAGGAGAGAGTGGAAGGGAAGTGGGGAGAGGGAGAGAGAGAAACATCAATGTGAGAGAGAAATATCAATGTGAGAGAGACACATTGATCGGTTGCCTTCCGCACAAGCCCTGACCAGGCCAGGGATCAAACCTGCAACTCAACTACATGCCCTTGACTGGGAATCTAACCCTTGACACTCCGTTGCGCAGGCTGATGCTCTAACCACTGACCCACGCTGGCCAGGGCTGTATGGATACCTTTCTAATGTCAGTAGGCTCCTTTGGGAAAGGACAGGATGATATTGTGGAGACAGGAGGCATCATCATGGCCCCTGTTAAGTGAGAGCATAGGGGATGGCTTAATGACAGGAGTCTTAGGCCAGGGCCAGCTCTCAGTGAGGCTATGGATCACACACTCAGCCCCAAATGTATAACTGGAGTGGGTTCAGGAAGGTTCAAAGAAAAATACAGACTAAGTTACACCTTGCAAATACTAAGAGTAAGAATGCTGGTGTGACTATGTTAATACCAGACAAAGTAGACTTCAAGACAAAGAGTATTGCCTAAGGTTCACTGGGACACATGATGATAATAAAGGAGACATTTCGTCAGGAAGACACAACAGTCACACGTGTATACGCTTCAATAACAGAGCTCCAAAATACACAAAGCAAACATGGACAGGACTGAAAGGAGACTAGAGAACATGTAACTACATTCAAGACGTAACACCTCTGTCTCTGAAACTGGAAGAACCAGATCAAAAAAATCAGTAGAGATATTGAAGATTTTAACATTACCAATCTTGTCTTACACTCATTATGGAAAAATACTCAGTCTTTTCAAGAGAACAGAAAATGTTCACCGAACTAGACCATATGCTGGTCCATTAAATACATTTCAAAATATTACAGAGAATGTTCTCTGACCACAATGCAGTTAAATTAAAAATACATGGCAGTGATATATGTAAAAAAGCACAGAATATTTGGAATTTGTTGGTCAAAGAAGAAATCTCAAGGAAAATTGGAATATGTTTCAATCTGAATAATAAAAATGAAATATATTAAAATTGAAGGATGCAACTAAAGTAATGAGAAGTGAGAAATGCTGATATTAGAAAAGGACAAAAATTTAAAGTCAATGATTTAAATGCACCTTATAAAGTTAGAAACAAAATAGTATCTTACACTTAAAGTATTAAAAACAAAATAGTAAAGATAAGAGCAGAAATCAATAAATGGAGAAAAATAAAACCAAAAGATGTTTTTTGAAACGATCAATAAAATTGAGAAATAGCATTAATAAAAAAACCTACAAATACCAAAAATAAGAGCATATCTGTAGATTTTACATTAGTTAGATGTAAATATTTATCTAGAAATAAATCAAAGGATAGAAAAGGAATAGTATGAATAACTTTATGCCAATAAATTTACAGACTCAGAGGAAAAAATAAAACCTCTCAAACCTGACAAAAAGATACAGAGCTCTGGCCAAGGGGCTCAGTAAGGTGGAGTGTCACCCTGGCACACCCAAAGGTTGCGGGTTAGATCTCTGGTCAAGACATATAGTACTTAGGTTGTGGGTTCCACTCCGGTTGGGGATGTGGGATACAGCCAATTGATGTTTCTCTCTCTCTCTCTCTCTCTCTCTCTCTCTCTCTTTAACATCCTTGGGTGAGGATTTAAAAAAAAGTTATACAAAATGTCATTAAGAGGATTGAATTTGCTATCCAAAAACTTTCCCACAAAGAAAAACTTCAAGTCCAGATAATTTCGCTGAATTATACCAAACATTTTTATTAAACATTTAAAGATGAAATTATGCTAACCTTACACAAATTCTTTCAGAAAACTAAAAAGGAAGGAACACTTCCTAACTCATTTTATGAGGCCACTATTGCCCAGATATCAAAGCCTAACATAAAATAAAAAATATTCTACACAAAAAGAAAAATGACATTCCAATATAGCTCAAGAACATACAAGTTAAAATCTTAAAAACTTTTTTTTTTCTTCACTGATTTTAGAGAGAGAAGAAGGGAGAGGGAGAGAGAGATAGAGACATCGATGAGAGAGAACATCGGTTGGCCACCTCCTGCATGCCCTCTACAACACGGGCATGTGCCTCAACCAAGAATCGAACTGGCAACCTCTTGGTGCATAGGCTGATGCTCAACCCCTGAGCCACACCGGCTGGGCATAAGTTAAAATCTTTAACATAATATTAACAAATTGAATCCAACAATATAAAAAAGGAATACTTCTTTTTAGTTCATCTGAAATTCAGTTTTAAGTGCCTTTCTGTATTTTTACTTGATGGATCTGGTAAACCTGTGAGTTCAGACTGCCTGGAGACATTCTAATTGTAATGTTCCTTGTGCTGTTGTATGGGTTGGACACTCAGGGGAACGATACGGCCTAAAGACCAAGGCAGGGTAGTAACAGTACATTTTTTATTTTGTTAGAGAATTATTCCACAAGGTAGCCATCACCATTCAGTTTCAAACTATTTGTGGCTTAAGAATTAGTGTTTCTCAGGAGGTATAATTTTGGGTATCAGTTCAAGTCAAAGGGGACCCCTGTGCTCCCTTCATAGCTCTGAGGGTCACCCCCCAGCTATCTTCTTACTACCAACCAATTTCATCAAAACATAGCACATATCCAGAAGCAAAGACCAACAGTCTTTATTTGTGTTAGTGAGCGTCTGAAATTACAGGACCAAGTTAGAAAAGTGCACTGCTTAATCTTAGAAAAGTTTCCCATAATGAATCGTAAAACCACATCTTTAAAATTTAGGTAGAATATATTTCCTGACTACCTTAGACAACAGAATTTACTAGTCTATAAGTAAACATTTTCAAGGAACAGATATTTTTAAAATCCCAAATATCTGTTGACGATTATAATTTAATAGGTATCCTATAACTTGATTATGTAATCACTGAAATAATTAATGATTTTTCTCCTAATGTTACTGAAGGCAAGAAGCATGGCCATTTTTCAGAGTAGTAAGATACCATTTCAGGGGGAGGGGCGGGGGGCGGCAGGGAACTGTGCAAAGGTCACGGTCATTTTTTCCTGGCTTGGCAGAGTTGTTTACGCATTCCTTCTGCCTTCGGGGTGAGCCATGTCTGGTTACTCTTGCTTTCCCAGAGCCAGCATTTGTGTGAGTTTCATTTCCACCACTTTTCAACCCATCTGCCAGTGCAAGACCTTCAGCCACTTCCAAGTCTGCTCCAGTTATTTCTAGGCTCTACCAGGAGTGCCTTGTACATGTGCGCTCTCAGACAGTTCACTACCACCCCGTTGCTCTGGCTCTCTGTCCTCTAGCGTGTGTGCTCTCCTTGGTCCTGTTGGCTTCCAGGAATGAGAACAGCTCTGTGCTCACCAAGGAGGAGCTCCCTCCACCACACTCCAGCCTCCCTGCCGGTGCAGCCGCCTCTGAGCTACTAGACAGGCAGCAGCTTGTCTGAAGTCACTGTTCCCTGTAGAAGTGGGAAGCCAGGTACTCTCCATCTTTTGTGTAATTATCTGTCTTCGTGCCACAGTGATATTGTTTGTACCCAATGACTTACAGAGATTTTAGTAAAATAATTCTCTTGTTCTCCCTCATCTTCATCTCCAGTCCACACTAGGCAGTGCTAAGAGGCAATGGTGACATCTGCTGGTAAAGGGAAACTTTTCATCCACAGCTAATATTTCCTGGATTTTGTTTGTTTGTTTGGTTTCTTCAGAGTTGGTGCAACTCTCTGTGGTCAGGTCAGGACACCACTGAGCAATAAAAATAGGTCTAATACCTGAGTTGGCCAGAATTATTTTAAAGTGCTGTACTGTACATTTTTACTGTTGAGTATATGATATTTACTATTTGAATCACTAGAGGAGATTCAAACCAAAATGGGTGAGCAGGACAGGGCACTGCCTAGAGGACCCCACATTTCTAGAAGTTTTAAAAATTCAAAAATATTAATTTACCAGTTGTTTTGTTACTGTGTGGAGCAGGTTTCAAGCCCCAGTTCTATAAAGGCACAAAATAACAAACCATATTACACTCAACCACAGTAATATAGAATCGTAATTAGACATGTGGACTCTACACCTAAAGAGCCAAGGTATGAATCCCAACTCTGCCACTTAACAGCTATAACCCTGGGGAGGTAACTTAATTTCTCTGTGTGTGAGTCAAATCTCTTATCTATGAAGCCTTATCTAGAAAGGTAATAATACCTACCACACAGGATTGTCATGAGTATTAAATGAGTTAATATGTATAAGAGCTTAGCATAGGTTGCTGGAATATGGTAATCACTCTATGAGTTTTAAGTATTATTATTGTATTTAAATAATGTTATAAAATGTTTCATATTAATCCTGAATGATTATCTGGGGAAAGGTTGGGAGTGAAATAAAACAAAGACTTTCAGAAATGTCAGTTTCATCATAATTAACATGAAAGCAAAATGAATCTGCCAGGCAATCCTAAAATTTATAAACCTTGCAAATTTAAAACTAGAAATGTTTTGGTTTTTTTAAAAGTTTTAGAAATTATTTTATTTTCTCTAGCCATTGAATATACTGGAAAAAATCAAGAGAAAAACATAGAAAGTCATTTTCTTTTTGCATTAAGATAGAGTTCTCTTTCACTGAGAATTCCAAATGAATGGTTTGATTTTACCATTTAAAAATAGCTTTATATTTTAAGTATTAACAAATAGAAAATTCTAAATTAAATTAAATATAAGCAGATCCCCAAGACCAGCATATTAAATGGAATTGTCTGAATCACATTAATGAAAACTTTACCTAATACAAACAACCACTACAAGAGTGTTTCTTGATTAAGAATATTCTCTCTTTTACATTAAGAGGCAACCCCACCCCACCCCCTCCAAAAAAACAATGACATCAATAACCACAAAAACAGAAAGATTTGCCCTGTGGCCAGTACAGATTCAACCTATACCTCTTTGTTGTTTTAAAACGGAAGTTATACATCCAAGGGCTAAAACTATGTTGGAAGGACAGTGTCATAGGGAAATAGAGCAGCATCCTATTGATACTTCTATTCTATCTTTTAATCAACAATATGGAAATTTTTAGTTTTGTTTTTAAGTTTTTATCCAATATATGCGTAGGTAAAATGAGCAGAATTCCACATCTCCACATGTCTATTGGAGTAATTCAGGTCAGTTTCAGAATTACATAGGAAGACCAACTAGTAATGTAAAAGGGCAAAAACTGATGAAAGTTTGTACTAAAGTGCCTTTAAATTTGTGTCAAGCCCTGGTCGTTTTTCTCAGTGGTTAGAGCATCAGCCTGTGGTCCAGAGAGACCTGGGTTTGGTTCCTGCTAAGGGCACGTACCTTGGTTGCAGTTTGTCCCCAGCCCTGGTTGGGTCGTGCGGGTGGCAACCACTCGATGTGTACCGTTCATGTCGGTGTTTCTCTCTCTCTCTCTCTCTCTCTCCCTCCCTCTCCCTCCCACTCTATCTGAACAAAAAATAAAAAAATGTCCTTGGGTGAGGATAAAAAAAACAAAAACAAAAAAATAATAAATTTGTGTCCAAAATGTGAAAAAGAGGCTGCCTATGAAAAATATACTTGTCCCATCAAAAAACCCGAACAGCCAATTTCAATGTGCCCCAAGGACATACTTGAACAATGAGCTGATCTACTGAGGTTAATCCCATTTTTACAACATTTGGATGAAAGCATAGAAATGAAGCACTTGGTGCTTCACTGTGTTTTGCTTTAGATAGGAAACAATTTGACCCATTTCTAAACAATTTCATGGTAAAATATAGAAATGTGTGGGCCTGTTGTTTGTTTAGAATTAAACTCATTTCAAATAAGAAAATGAAAAGAGCTGTCTACAGAGAGGGCCCGTCCATGACAGCAAAGCCTGCACCCCACCCCCCAGCATCCAAGATATTGCTCTTCGTATTTTCAGAATATTCAAGGGCTGATAAAAATAGAACAATCTGTAAACTCTTTGAAAAGCAAGCCAAAATATCCCTGGAAGGGACGCTCCGCCGAGCACAGCCCTCGTTCCCTTGCACGTTCAGGCCAGCTGGGAAGGCCGCCGGAGGCGACGGGGTTGATGGACGGCACGCTGATGCAAATGCACCTCAAACGAGAAACAGCTCAAAGTACAACAAATTCTCAGTCACACACGTTCAATATTATATGTAATATATAGTACACACATGACATACAAACACATATACAGGGTGTTGGCAAAAGTCAGTTTACAGTTTGAGTATACAAAACGCAGAGTTTATTTTTGTATTATTATTTATTCATTATTGTATTATTTTCCATATGAACTGTAAACCTACTTTTGCCCACCCCCTGTATTTAGAGTATTTTATATATGTGTGTGTATGTATATGTATATGCACATATATCATACCACAACCTTGAAAACTCAGATAAATATAATAAATTTCTAGCCCTGGCTGAGTGGCTCAGTTGGTTAGAGCATTGTCCTGTACACCAAAAGGTTGTGGATTTGGTTACTGGTCAGGGCACATACCTAGGTTGTGGGTTTGATTTCCAGTCAGGGTGTGTACAGGAGGCAACTGATCAATGTTTCTCTCTCTCTCTGTCTCTCTGTCTCTCTCTCCCCCCTACCTCCATCCCTCTCTCTCTCCCTTTCTCTGTCTCTCAAATTAATAAACATATCCTCAAGTGTTTATTTAAAAAAATAAAATAAAAATTTCTAGCAAAAATTGTTTTTTAAAAATTGGCATAAGAAGAAATAGAAAATGCAGCTGGACCATTTTCAATGTGACACTGTAATCACCAAAGCACACGGCCGAAGCGTCTGTGCCGTGCATTCCACCAGCCTCACAGAGCACAGGCTCCGCTGTCTTCTACGAACACCAGTCACAGAAGGCAAGTGGTTGTTTGTTTTTATGTTTGTTTTTACAGTTCCATGCAACTATCTTTGAATCTCTACTTATAATAATAAACAATGTAAATTTTAACTCACACTGAAGGATTATCCCTGTTTTCTCTACAACTGGTGTCTTAAAGTCTGATTGATGCATTCATGTTTGAGGGCCTACCAGCAGCCTGGACTTAAGTCTTCTTAACTCAGACCTGGTCCATTTGAAAAAGTAAGTCCTTGGCCATACCCTGAGTTAGAGCTGCTGAGCAACCCAATTAAAGCCAAGAGATGAGACCCCCAACTTTCTGCATCTATTAGGTTTCATTCAAGCACAATTATTCATCTCAATACAGACATGCTAAGAAGATTCTCAGTAGGAGTGTTTTATGGAATCCTAACTATTTGAATAGATTGCACTTATGTACTGTACCAGCCCAGCTGAACTTTCACAATGTGCAGAAGCAAGAATCACCTGCCATCGTTGGGCCGAGTTCTTGCTAATTCATACGTGGATCAGTATAGACAATTTTCAAGTAGTCTTTATTTTTTTATTTTTTTGGTACATGCCCCTAGCGAGAACCGAACCCAGGACTCTCTAGTTCGCAGGCCGATGCTCCATCCGCTGAGCCAAACCGGCCAGGGCTCAAGTAGTCCTTAATATAAAGCACATTGGCTGAACTTACTTACAGCTGTGGCCCACAAAAGATGTGTGCTAAAATATTGTCTAAACCAGGCAGTTTTCTTATTATAGGATTGTCCTTGGCCCTAGTTCATCTAGATATATAGAATAATGCTGTACTGTTACTAGCCATTACAATGCTTTTGAAGTTATAAAATGAGTTTGTTCATTTATTTCACAGTTGTGTATATGGCCAACTGTAGACTAGACAGAGTTCAAGATGCCAGGAGACACTGATTAGTAAGACAGACAAGTCCTTGTTCTTATGGAATTTGCAGTCTCATGGGAGAAGACAAACAAATAAAAAATAACACAGTTTCATGAAATAAAGAAACAGAGTGATGAGAGAGTGATTTAATAGTCTCGAGAAGAGGGTTAGATTGAGTGATATAGGAAGACTTCTTGGAGGAGGTTGCATCTGAACCAAAATTGAATGTTGAATAATTGTGAGTCATGGGAAGGGAGGCAAAACATCTTCCAGGCAAAATTATCAACAAGCCTAAAAGCCCTGTTTAAAATGAACTTGTTGTGTTTTAGAAACATCAACAAGGCCAGAGTGCCTGAGACAGTCAATGAAGAAAAGAATTATAGAGAAAGAATACAGAAGGGTAGGTGAAAATCCAATCACATAAGAACCAAGGTAAGGGGTCCTGTGAAAGACAGTCTACTCTGTGTTTGCATGCTAATTAATTTCAAAGCAATTTATTGTTACAAATTATTATATAAAAGAAATGTGTCTTAGATTTATTCTTAGGTTTAAGAGAATTTGTATAGCTCTTTTATATTCGTAAGTTTCATTATAACTAGATGAAGGAGGTCAGAGCAAAATAGTTATCACAAGGGTAAAATTCAATTTCCCACGACAAACTTAATTAACAACTTTAGGTAAACAAACAGGTTTGTATGTTTGTTTTGATTTACAACAAAACACTCTTACATATGATATTTTATAATAGATATTTTTAGTCTCAAGGACACATGTCAACAGAGCTGGAAATTTGAAGAGCCTCTTCAAGTTCACAGAAAACTTCTTTGACCTCCTTAGCAAATAGACGGACAGAAACTCATCCATGAAGACAAAAGAATAAACAGAGATTTTACTTGAATTTGTGATCATATATATATATTATATTATATATATATAATTATGACCTTTCCTTTTATTTATTAATAGCAAGTAATAAGTAATGCTAGAATGCTGCTTGGGCAGTTTATCTTCTCAAACACCCATATCAGCTGACTTCCATTCATTCCAGGTTTCTCATTAAAACTCAAAGAAGACCTATGGCTTCCAACATTACTTACACTGTCTGAAAGAACAAATATGAGGTTTATAATTTACTCTTTATACAGCAGTTAGATTTTATTCTGAGGAAGCAGAAAGCTATTGGAGGTTTTGAATTAGAGAGCAATATGGTGTAAAACAGAACAGCAGAAGCGTCCAGCAAAGTTGCAAATAAGGAGAAGCCAGTGAGGGTGAAGGAATACCGGGAATGCACAATGTCCCAGGAGACGAGTGAATAAAATATAAAAAATGCATGAGCTTGAGAGAGTGCCCCTGGACATGCGAGTCTGTGTGCACTAATCAGGGCAAGGTCTAGGAGCTGCAGAAACAAATGGTCCAACAAACATCATTTCTCACTCATGCTCCATTTGCAGCTCAGGTTGGCTGGGCTTTGTGCATTGTCGTCAGTCCAGCACATGGGCAGGTGGAAGTTCTGTTTTGATTTGTGCTCCCATGATTGGCAGGGCAGGGGAAAAGCTACATCACGATCATGCATTGGCTCTTAAAATTCTACTTGGAAACGACACACTTCCTTTCACATTTTATTGAACAAAGGAGCTCAGGGTCACAGCTGACGTCAAAAGAGGTCAGCCAGGGCAATGTCACCACGTTGCCGGGAGATGAAAACGGGGTGCGTGCACACGGTGGTTTGCTGGTAATAAGCAGAAGGAAGTGGGAAGCAGAGGTGCTATTCACCACTTGTAAATATTTAGAGACCAGACCAGATTTAATAGAAGGTTCTAACATTTATTTGCCTTTTCCCTGCCTTCAAAACTAGCTATGATGGGTGACTTTCATTTATGTCATTTCACAGTGACCATAGAAAATTGAGGATTGACTACAAGTTCTAGTGCTTTCTCCGAAGAC
Source organism: Molossus molossus (assembly GCF_014108415.1). Lineage (NCBI taxonomy): Eukaryota > Metazoa > Chordata > Mammalia > Chiroptera > Molossidae > Molossus > Molossus molossus. The sequence continues at coordinate 47,583,707 of NW_023425403.1, read as the reverse complement.
ACAGCTCAGGTCCTCAGCACACCACCCCCTGCCTTAGGTATGAGTTCCGGACCACCACCCAGGTGTCAGGGGCCAGTCGGAAGGCTGATAATCTAACAGAGAGAATTTAATAGAAAGAATTGTTGGCTAAGTAAAAAGTGAAAAGCAAAAGAGAACTTGAAGTTTAACAGGAGAAGCAACTGTAGGTGACAGTTCCGAACATGAACAAGGAAGGAATTTGGAAACCTTGAGGAACTCTCTGTAGCGCTGAGTCAGACCCCTGGCTGAAGGCGCGGCGGGTGGCAGGACACACTGCCCGCCCGAGAGAGGAACATCCCTGGAGATGACCTACTTTAGAATCCAGACAGCCACCGCTACTGGGGGAACTGCAGGGACCGTCGCTGTCCAGTGCACCTCACAAGGAAAACAAAAGCAAAGGAAAAGACTCGTTCTGCTGTGTGTTGAATTGTATCCTCCAAAAAGATTTATTGAAATCTAACCCTGTTACCTGTGACTATAACCTTATTTGGGAAGAGCGGTTTGGCAGATGTAATTAAAATGTAAGATCAGGCAAGGTCATACTGGAAGATAGTCCTTAATCCAATAGGAATGCATCCTTCCAAGAATGGGAGGAGAGACACACAAAAGAGAAGAACACAGACGCCAGAGAGAAAGGCCATGTGACAGTGTGTGAGATGGGGACGGTGCACCTACAAGCCCCAAATGCCAGGACAGGTTCTCCCTTAGAACCTACGGAAAGAGGCAATACTCCAACACCTGCATTTCAGATGTCTACGCTCCAGGAGTGCGAGAGGCTGTGTTTCTGTTGTTAATTAAGCCTCCTGGTTTGGGGTCCTTGGTTACGAAAATCCTAGAACACTAACCCATGTCCCTTCCTCATCCAGCCTTGCTGCCTCCCGCCAGGATGACCTATTTGCAGGCAAAGGCGAAACGAGGTTTGTGGAGCCCCAGTTCTCAAAGCAGGATCAAGAAGGGTGAGTGTGCAGCCGAGAGGCACTGACATAGTAACTGGTACAGGCTGGGAGGCCACGGACAGGTCGAAAGATTCTGTGATGCTCAGTTTCCCCACAGATAAGATAGGGGGGGTAATACTGTGGGACCTCACAGGGGGGTTGTGACAATAAATGTGAAGATGCATAGAGTTGCCTTAGTTTAGTATCTGCAAAAAGAAAGCCCTTAATGAGATTCCTCTTCATATACTTAATATTTTTAGCATGAGTTGAAACCAAAGGAGAGATTACTGATTTCCTGAGGGAATTTGTGGTATTCCCATCTTGCTTTCTGGAGAAATAACAGCGTGATAAAATTTCAACTCTCATGACCATTTAAAAGCCCCTGCTTCTGGAGATGCAGGGAGGAGGGGTGCACATTTGTAACCCCTGCAAAACCAGCCAGCCAAAAGATGTATATTTGAAACAATCCCCCCAAATATCTAAATGAACAGAAACCCTTAATCCTTTCAGCATCTTTACTAACAAATTGAACTTGAGAAGCAAAACAGAACAGTTTTTCAAAAGGAATGTTATGTAACAAACACCAGCAATGCCAACATCAGAAACACTGGGCTGTGCTAGCCTTCCAGAATCACCTTCTGCCGCCTCAAACTTGTCTGGGTTGGAAACGTTTATTGCTCCCTGAACACACAGCACATTTTCCACAAAACTAAGGGCCATTGATGAACCTATTTTACTCTCTTCCATTTGTATAAATGAGTTAAGGTTTAAAATGAAAAAAAAAAACAAACAAAAAAAACTCGTGAAAACAAATTAGAGTTCGTTCTCAAAGACAGTGGGAGCAAGTTTGCTCAAGGAAACAACTTTAAGGAGGCCACAGAAATACAGATTTCTTTGTTTTCCTTAAGCATGTTCATGCTCATAATGCCTCAGAGTTAACCACAAAGAGCGAGGCAGCGTGAAAACCTGGGGCCTGCAGATAGGCGGCACGTAGCACCGGGCAATGGGTGGGTTCTGCTGATTCCTTCTTGCCAGATCAGCTCCCGCAGCTTGGTCCTTACAGACACCCACCCCCTACAATCATACCTCCGGCTTGTTGAATGGCCACCATGCACAGTCCCTGTACTAGGCGGAGGGCAAACAGTGGCAAACAAGGCAGACATAGAGGCTAGGGGAAAAGATACACCCAGACAACAAGTGCCTGTGTGATGACCCCTCTGCATTTCGCTGTGTTTGGAACTTCCCAAAGCATCGGCCTTCAGGTCATCCGGGGATTGCTGTGGTCCCTCGTCAGAACCCTGAAGTCCAGGCTTGCTGTCCTGGGGCACGGACATCTAAAGCTCAGCATGCGTCATATGGCTGCTCACTGCAGGGTGGCTGCCGGCTGCCGGCTGCCAGGGGCTGCTTGGGCACATCCTTGGCTGAATGTCAAATGTCTACTTGTCCATATGTCTTAGAAATTCAGCTAGGAAAGTGCTCCGAAATTGTCCGGTTTCGAGTCACCCCTCTGGGACGCTTAGTTCTGAGGACACACTCGGCCCAGGCAAAGACGGCGCGAGATCTCTAAAACGGGGAATGGTGAAGGCGCCTATCCCTAAGTGGTCACCACAGCAGAGTTCAGCTGCACAAGATCGGTGTCCAGTAAAGCGTTCTGGGAACCTGAACCACTAGCCGACGCGAAACAGTAAATGAAAACTCATGAAAAAGGCCATTCATGGGAAAATATACCCTATTTCCTAATATCAAGAGGAGATCTGTGGAGTTTCAGTATTAGTCGCCCCACGCCCTAGGCTATGACCTCTGTGTTTTGTGGCAGTGTGGGCGCATGGAGCTGAAATGAACACAAGCTAGTCATGAACAGAGTCAAAATAGGGACAGTTGTGTCAAGATTCCGTTATTTTGGGAAGGCAGTACCAACAGATATAAGCATTCTCTCAGATATTTGACCAAGGAATAGGGGCCGACACGTAAGTCTGTCATATCTACTCCAGAACAGCTTCTTCTTCTTTTTTAAAAAAATCGTGCTGCCCCTCGGCCAGTGTGGCTCAGTGGTTGAGCGTCGACCCATGCACCAAGAGGTCACCAGTTTGATTTCCAGTCAGGGCACATGCCCAGGTTGTGGGCCCAATCCCCGGGGGGGGGGGGGGGCGGGGGGGACATGCAAGAAGCAGCCAACCAATGTTCTCCTTCATCAATATTACTCTCTGTTTCTCCCTCTCCCTTCCTCTCTCTCTAAAATCTATAAAGAAAAAACATTTTTTTAATGGTGCTGCCATTTGGTGTGTTCAAATTTCTCTTTATCATCTGACATATACTTTGAACCCCTCAAAAGCCAGAAATGCTATTAAATTCTATTTCATTATGCACGGGACCAGTATTGTTTCAAAGGAACTATGCAATAGATCAGTACATTTGAGCAAGGAGGCACAGTGAAAGAGTCCTAATAAAATACGCTAGTCAATATGGTCCCTTGGCAGAACCGGCCTTAGTGTGGGCAGAATTGTTGGCATCCATAGGACATGCTTAGAGATTCCCTGGAAGAGGTCTCTCCACCAGGTGGCAGTCTCCAGCATGAGTATTCTACAGGACATTCACCAGGAGCTCTCCTTCTAAACAGACTGGCAGCTTTTGAGAACTTTCAGGGAAGGGACACATTAAGAAGGCTTAGTGTTTACATTTAGGCTATTACGATGGCTTATCATCAAGCTACAAGTAGAGCTCTGAGGGAAAGATGCTCACATAGGGTCTTTGAGAGGATTACCATACTAAGTCCACTTAATTATTGTCTGCGCTAACTATTTAGTAACAATCATAAGAGATGGCATGTGTCAAGGTGAAGTTCAGCCTCTGAAGTTAGACTTCACGGGTTTCAGTTTTTGGACCTGCCATTTTCCTACAGCTCTGTGACTGCCAGAAGTCATTCGCGACCACTGCCCCTCTTTACCGCGTGTGTCAAGCGGGACTAAGAGAACCCGCCTCGTAGGTGAAGTGCCATTTGTTGTTAACAATATATATATTGTGTATATATATACATATACAAAGTGGACATCTAAAAGAAAGAGCGTGTCTGTACCACATATTTCCTCCCAATGAGACTGTGGGTATATTTCAGATAGGCATGGACCTTAGACACTGCTATTCCACGCTGCCCAGCGTGGTGTCAGGTACTTGCTAGCAATGCCTGGCTTTTGACTTTCCAGTAGCCCTTATCCATTTCCTTTACCGCATAGTAAGACATGTGGAGTTTTAAAACCTGTTCATTTTTCCCACCAACTTTGAGGGAGACAAGGGGGTATTTTCATCTCTAATTTACTATTGAAAAAACAAGACTCCAGAATGAAATAACGTGTCTAAGCTCATCCAGTTAAACATCTCCAGAGCCAAACTTTGTTGTTATTTCAAACTCAGTGGCTGCCCTGTCCATGTCACCAGGGTAGTTTTCAGAAGGCACTCCCTTTACATCTGTAGCCTATTTTGGTTGACTGATGGGAATACAAGTCATGTTGAACGAATGCTGGGTGCGAGGGGGAGGTTCCCTTAGGAGGGTTTGCAAACCATTGAGGATATTGTGCTTTTCTGCAGTGTTCTAGACCCAGCCCGCCCACCTGCCACTCGACTTCACACACAATGTCTCTGGCATCCCAGTGCAGCTGAGGACAGGTCACAGAGAGATACTGACGGCAGGAGCAGAGGCAAGTCCAAACTGGTCTCTGTTTATCCCTGCACACGTGTGTGGCTGAGGTCAGTACACAAGGACAAGGAGGGGAAGGTTGGTTGCTACTGCTTGCACCTCGGAGCCCAGCACACTTTTCCCCAGAGTACAACAGACTAGCTCTCATTCCTGGCTTCCAAGAAACCGGCAGAGGGGTGAGGATTTGTTTCCTGAGCCGTCCGCAGGACACGAAGAGAAACGTGGCTGGTGGAAGGTGTGCGCATGGCTCCATGGCACATTCTATGCCTGTGCAACAAGTTCATCCTCTGAAATAAGTTACAGAAGTCAGGAGCGCTGGGCAATGTCCTTCTGTGTCTGAGGAGAACGAATTATCTGCAAAGTCCTAGTGTCCTCATCTCCACCAACTTAATAAGACAAAAGCTTGAATTGTGCGTAGACACAGCTTTAAAGACGTCAGTTAAACACAGATAACTTGCTATCTCAGTCCTTGAGGAGGGAAACAGTGTTACTGCTTTTTTTCTCGTGCGCGCGGGCATGTGTGTGTGTGCGTGTGTGTGTGTGTGTGTGTCCAATGCTTGGAATGACTACATGGCTTGTCTGGGGCAAAAGTTCCCCTTTTGTCTCTCAAGTCATAATTATCTACATATAGTCCTCTTGCAGATGGATAGCTACCACTACTAATGACTGATACATGTACCAGTGCCATTGTCCAAAGACATCATCGTCAAGGCTCTGAGCCGAATGACCCAGAATGAATAGAAGGTGGTGGGACTGCACCCGAGACTCGATGAGCTGAGAAGCTTATCGTGCACACAGTCACTCAGAAATAAAACTTACCCGAAGCCAGTTCCTCCGTACTCTATAAAATTACTTTGTGGTGAAAGACAAGGATAGAAACCATCCTTATGAACTCAATCGAAAACATTTTTTTTTAATGTCTTTTGTGGTCTACAAACACAAGAAATAAAAAACTTAAATGTTTCTTCTCAATGGACACTTCTGAAATGTTCTTGACTTTGATAACTTTTCCCAAGTCAGTCAAATGAGCAATTTCCCAATTCCAGGGCAGGGCTGAGCTGGGGGCTGCAATCTATGCAGCAGCCCGGCCGGTGCTCAGAAGGGTCCCTCTTTTGGTTTAATGTGCTGCTGTGGCTGTCTTGAAGATCTTAATAATGTTATCTTTGATCTTGTGTTTTGTTAGTGGAATGTGAGGGGACAATGTTCGTGTGTATGAAGAGAGGGGCAGAGGGAGCTACGTGCAGTATGAATGTACAAATATCATTCGTGACCCCCATTAAGCAAAGAGGGCTGGTGGGCCCCCAAGGTGTGGGAGTTCAGAGACTTATTTATTTATTTATTTATTTTTATCCTCACCTGAGCATTCATCTTCAGACAGAGTGAGAGGGAGAGAGGGAGGAAGAGAGAGAGAGAAACATCAATGTGAGAGAGACACATCGAGTGGTTGCCACCTACACAACCCCAACCGGGCTGGGGACAAACTGGAACCGAGGTACATGCCCTTAGAGGGAGCCGAACCTGGTTTCTCTGGTCCACAGGCCGATGCTCTAACCACTGAGCAAAACCGACCAGGGCGATTTAAAGCAAGTGGAAGGGAAGTGCTAGGTGTATGACTGGGTAGGAAGGGTGCTGACAGCCCCCAGAGGCCATGCTTTCTGTTTTAACCAGAACTTGCTTCGGACCCACAAAGAAGGCAATGGTGTTCTAATAAACACTAATGAGCAAGGAACCCTATCATATTAATTTTCACTTGCATTCTTTCCTGAACAAGCCAATGACTTAAATGAATTTGCTGACATAGAAAGGAAGGAAAAAGACAGGGCAACCCATAGTTCATTGTCTCTTCGGTCTTCAGTACTCATCAGTAAGTTGAGGACAGAGCTGGTAGCATGTGTGCATATGGAAAAATAAAATAGAAACAGTTGAGTCAGTTTTGTGCAGTGTTTCTACTATTGAGGCCAGACCAAAATACAATAACGTGTAAGAGCTCTGAAATACGGCTTGCGTAATTTTAAGGATGCTTTATATGACTTAAATACTCATATTTGCATTTAAAACTGACATTGCACCATATAAAGATGAATGGGAAACTTTATATTAATAATTTAAAACGTTAGTTTTTAAATTCAGAATGACATTAAATAGCAAATTTAAAAAAAAAAAAGAACCACCATGACAAATCAAGAGAGACTGGGGAAGAAAGGAAGACCTTTAAAGGCACTTTCTTCTGCTGTTTTTAAGCAAGGAGGCCCATTTTTTCATTTTGTAATGGGCCCTGCAAATTACAGAGCTGGCCCTCCCCAAGGCCTAATAAATGCAAATGTTCATGGTTCCAAAAGAGACCACAATGGCTGCGCTCCGGGTGACAATGTCAGAAGAGAGTACTGCCCACCAGCTCAGCCAAGGGCAAGCGACTACAACCGCTGAGTGCATGTGGGATAAACACAGGGCTTCCCTGCAACTGTTCCCTTATCCTCACTGGTCTCAGGGTTGCTTCTCTGGGAGGAAACTTTTCCAGTGCCCACTCCTGTCTTTACACTCTCCGCCCACGCAAACATCACTGGGACGTGACCAGGAGACCAAAGAAACAGGTTTGCAGGCAGTTCTGAAGGAAAGGTGTGGCGATATTTCTCTTTCAAATAAATATATAATAAAATAACTAAATTCATAGGTATCTCTTCAGAGAATATCACTTTGGGATTTTGGAAACCTAATTACCCCTGGTTAACAATAAAATAGAACAGAAAGCTCAGATGTAAAGACTCAAAAGACATCTAAAACCGCAGGACCAGTGATCAGTATGTTGTGACACGAAGAGGAGGGTTAGGGAAGTTGCAAAGGCCAAGAATAACGACCTTTGAAGATGGAATAGGTTAATCAAACAGATGATACAGTGTCTCTTCAACTACCTCTGGACAGTTGTCAGAATTTTGCAAAGTCTGGATACAGTTAAACTCACAATTGGGATTAAATCAGGATTTACGATTAAAGAGGGTTTAATTTTTTTTTTTTTTCAAATTAAAGAAATATCAATCTGGTATAATTAGGAACGGAGGGATAATAAATAGCTTAACAATTTTAAGTAACAATCAGACATCAGGCACAAAGCAAAAATGGACAGACTCCAGAGGAGTGTCTATAAAAAGTCAACGCAAGAAATAGTTATAATTGAATTACTTGTGTTTCTGATTTTTCTTTCTTTTTTTTTTTTAACTCCTCACCCGAGGACATTTTTTGCATTTATCTTTGGACAGAGTGGGAGGCAGGGAGGGGGGAAAAGAGAGAGAGAAACATCGATGTGAGAGAGACACATTGACTGGTTGCCACCCACACATCCCCAATCGAGGCCATGGACAAACTGCAACTGAGGTACAAGCCCTTAGCGGGAACTGAACCCAGGACTCTCTGGTTCATGAGCTGATGCTCTAACTGCTGAGCCAAACTGGCCAGGGCGTGTTTCTGATTTTTCTAAACCTGAGCACTAAGACAAGCCACTCTGGAATTAAACACGATGCTGTCTCCACACCTTACAGGCACCACCTTGTGTTTCCATCTCCCATTCACAACAACTCCTCCCCACGCAGAGCCTGTCCATTCACAACAACTCTCCACGCAGAGCCTGTCCATTCACAACAACTCCCCACGCAGAGCCTGTCCATCACGGAGATGAACTTGTCTGGATTACCATTCATAAAGCCCGGGCTAGTTGGAAATTATTTGGGGCTTCATACTCAAGTCAGATTTCAACTTTGATTTTTCAGGGGTTAACAGGTGTGTACAGTGTGGTCTGTTGTGTCAATAGAGCCCTAGAAAAAAATTAATCATGGAAGCAATCCAAAAGGTCAAAAGGAAGATATTGAAAATGCTTTAATAAAGAAATTGCAGAGCCTGTTATGTGTTCTTCTGAGGCATTTTAATTCAAACTCAGAAGCATAACAAAGAAAATAAGCTGATGCTACTCAGTGCAGTTGCTGAGAGAGAAAAGTGACATCTAGCAGGGTTGGCAAATAAATTTCAACAGCTCTTGATGGCCTAATGTTCTCTTAAGAGTCTAATGAAAGAGGAGAAATTCTAGTAACAGTAGGAAGGAAATTGGATCTCTGGTAACAAATTATTTTTTAATGTTAGATGAAGGTAATTTGATCAACATTGACTGCTATTGAAAATGCAAACAATTGTTACTTCGGCACCAAAGAATCTGAATTTCTGAACTTCTATCAGAGTGTAAGAGTGATTAATGTTCTGTTCTCATGGTGAGTAGAATAGTGTAGGTATAGAGAGGTTGAGGTTAATGCTGGAATGATCTTCTATTTGCTTTAAGCTTAGCCATCCTGTGCTGGTCATTAGTAGTGCCACTGGGGCTCACAACAGTGACAAGTTGCTTTATGGGTACCTCAGCAAAGATGAGAGTGTGGATGCAGTTTTACAAGTTAAGTGTCAGTGTGTGCATGGTGGAGTTGTGGTCCTTCATGGTCACAGAGGTAAAGACAAAGATAATGTTTGTGTGATACACTGATATAGTAAAGTTTTCTTAAGCTGACAAGAGTTTGGCACTGACCCCGGAATCTATTTGTCTTCCAAACAAGAAAATAGCTTAAGGAACCATATGATTGTAATCCATCACTCTTTTTTATAGTTTCTAAGGTCCAAAAAAGAAAATGAGGAAATAAAACCTTAACCACAAAAGTAAACACCAGAAAATAAAAACCTGAACAAATAAGCAAAACATAACATAATAAATATAACTCGATATATCAATTATGTGAGAAACACGGAAGACTAAATCTTTAAGGTAACAACAACTTGATTCCTTTCTTCAAATACTTTCTTGGGATGTCCTTTTTCTTAGTAGAAACTTACTGACAAAACATTTAAATGAAATGTCTGCCCAATAGAAAAACTAGTGGACAATCAGGTGCTAAACACATCTGAGTTAGCTTTTATTACACTTTCCTGCTCAAACACTTTCAATGGCTCCCCATTGCCAGTGTAATTAGGTACAGACTTCTCACCAAACTCTGTATTAGTTACCTATTGCTGTGTAACAAATTATCACAAACTTAGTGGCTTAAAACAACACACATTTAACACCTTACAGTTTCCGTGAGCCCAGGGCTAGGAGTCCAAGCACGACTTAGCTAGTTCTCCGTTCAGTCTCACCAGGCTGCAATCAAACTGTTGGCCATGGTTGAGTTCCCATCAAAAGCTCAGTGTGGAAAGATCTGTTTCTAATCTCCCTGGGGTGTTTGCACAAATAGTTTCCTTGTAGGCTACTGGATTCATGACTCATGTCAGCTTGCTTTCTCCGAGCCAGGGTTAGAGAAGGAATATATTCTCATGCTACTTTTCAGGATTTACTCATCCCCTACTCTTCTAGATGTACTTTTTTTTTATTCCAGGAAATCTGGACCTCATGCTGTTATTACCTGGACACTTCCTTCAATTCTCATCCCCCCTATTTTTTCATAAACTGATGCCTCTTCCTGAATTTCCTTCTTAAAAACATTTAACTTTCCCCAAATCCTACCCAAGGTCTATCTCAAATGTGTGCTGTATTCATTTTTGAAATGTAACATTTTGCTGATGTTGCCCATGACAATTGTCAATCCTGACACCTAATTTTGGTTCATTTCAGAGGAATCACGTACAGAAGCACTGACTGCTGCCCCAGAGATCACACTGGTTCATGGACTGAGCCCGTCTCCAGACCAGTTTCTCGCTTCTTTGTTCCTTCCCTTTCCCTTGCTTTTCCAGGCTTCTTCTGTTTTCGGGGGACAGCTCTTCATCACCTCCTCAGCTTCCTGTGGATACTTGTCCAGGTTGTCTGGTTTTCCAAATACTTTCTCTGCTCCCGGTTAGAGCTGCCCTGATCTGCTTTGAATTTTCCTCCATTCAGTCCTCTTCTCTCCATGGAAATGCTTGGTTCTCATCCTCAGCTGGTTTCTTTGTTTTAGAACTGTCTTAATGTTAGAGTGTTAGAAGCACCCAGAAGTCTCATTACTGTGAAAATTCCTGGGCCTCACTTCCAAACTGTGTATCAGTTCACCTCATGTGGGCCCTAGGAACTCAGCATTTTGTCAGACACCATAGGGGCCTCTCATGGAGACAACCCAGGATAACGCCAACAAAAACAAGGTTGTACCTATTCAACCTCACTTTGTAAATTCAAACCTTTCCCAGATTTCTCAAGGTTGCTTCTTCACTCTTGTCTCAATCTCAGCAGATGATTTAGGCAAATGGTTCTCAAACTTCCTTTGTTATAACCATCAGGAGAGCTCATAACAATTCCAATTCCTAACCCATTTCCCATACCAAAGAAATCAGATGTTCTTTTGGAGTAAATTATTTTTAAAGTATAAATACATTCAGTGAAATGCACAAATTTTAAGGATACAGGTAACTGAGTTTTGCCAAATATATTCATCTCAGTACCTTAATCAAGATATTGGACATTTACATCAACCTAGAAAATTTCTTCTTGCTCATTCTGGTCAACCCTCCTCCCCTCGCAGAAGCAACCATTATTTTAATTTTCATCCTCATTTAAACATATATATATATATATATATATCTGGCCTCATCTTTTATTTATTTATTTATTTAATTAATTAATTAATTAATTTTTATTACAGATGTTTCTCTTTTTTCCCCGCACTGATTCCCCCCCTCCCTCCCTGTCCCCAGCTTTGTTGTCCATGTCCATTGTTCATGCACACGTGCATATAAGTTCTGTGGTTTATCTTTTCCTCACCACCCCCTCTTCTGGGGATTGTCAGTCTGTACCCCACTTCCACATCTCTGGGACTACCCCATTCCTCAGACTGTTATGTTCATTATATTCCGTATATAAGTGAGATCGTATGATACTTGTCTTTTTTTGTTTGGCTTTTTTGCTTAGGATAATACTTTACAGCTCCCTCTATGTCATCTAAAAGGATAAGAGATCTTTCTTTCTTACAGTTGCATAGAACTCCATTGTGTATATGAACCACTGCTTTTTAATCCATTTGTCTACTGATGGACACTTGGGCTGTTTCCAGATCTCAGCTATTGTAAGTAGTGCTGCTATGAATATGGGGGTACATATATTCTTTCTGACTGGTATTTCAGGTTTCTTAGGGTATATTCCTAGAAGTGGGATCACTGGGTCAAATAGTAGTTCAATTATTTATTTTTTGAGTAAGATATAAAAAAGTGGAAGCACATACCTTGTTCATGGATTAGAAGAATTAATATCATTAAAATGTCCATATTACCCAAAGCAACCTGTAGATTCAATGATATCCCCATCAAAATACCAACAACATACTTCACAGAACTAGAAAAAATACTTCAAAAGTTCATATGGAACCAAAAAAGTCCCCGAATAGCCACAGAAATCTTGAAAAATAAGAACAAAGTGGGAGGGATCACATTACCAAATTTCAGGTTATACTACAAAGCCACTGTAATCAAAACAGCCTGGTACTGGCACAAGAACAGGCATATAGACCAGTGGAACAGAACAGAGAACCCAGAAATGGACCCAAAGCAATATGCTCAATTAATATTTGACAAAGGTGGCAAGAGCATACAGTGGAGTAAAGACAGTTTCTTCAATAAATGGTGTTGGGAAAATTAGACAGCTACATGCAAAAAAATGAAACTAGACCATCAACTTACACCATACATAAGAATAAACTCAAAATAGATAAAAGACTTAAATGTGACTCATGAACCCATAAAAATCCTAGAAGAAACTGTAGGCAACAAAATTTCAGACATCATATGCAGCATAATTTTCACTGATACATCACCTAAGGCAACAGAAACAGAGGAAAAAATGAACACATGGGACTACATCATACTCAAAAGCTTCTACACAGCAAAAGATACAATCATCAAAATAAAAAGGCAACCCACTGTATGGGAGAGCATAATTGCCAATGATATATCAGATAAGGGGTTAATTTCCAATATATAGAGAGTGCTCATACAACTCAACAAAAGGAAGACAAAGAACCCAACTAAAAAATGGGCAGAGGAACTAAATAGACACCTTTCCAAACAGGACATACAAATGGCTAAGAGACATATGAAGAAATGTTCAGCATCACTAATCATCAGAGAGATGCAAATTAAAACAACAATGAGGTATCACCTCACACCTGTCAGAATGGCTGCCATCAACAGATCATCAAACAACCAGTGTTGGTGAGGGTGTGGAGAAAAGGGGACTCTAGTACACTGCTGGTGTGAATGTAGACTGGTGCAGCCAATGTGGAAAACAATATAGTGTTACCTCTGGCCTCATCTTGATGGAATCATGATAGAATCATACAAAGTGGATTTCTTTGTTTTTGGCTTCTTTTGCTCAATATAATATTTTTGAGATTCATCAATGGTTGGTTGGCATTATTTGTCTTTATTTCTTTTTAATTTTTAATTTTTTTTTGTTACAGATGTTTCTCCTTTTTTACACCATTGGCAACCCCGTCCCCATCGCCCATCCCCCTGCCCCGTCCCCAGCTTTGTTGTTCATGTCTATTGGTTATGCATACATGCATATAAGTTCTGTGGTTTATCTTTTCCCACCCCACACCCCCTCTTCTGAGGGATGTCAATCTGTGCCCTACTTCCATGTTTCTGGGTCTACTGTATTCCTCAGACTGTTATGTTCATTATATTCCGTATATAAGTGAGATCATGTGGTATTTGTCTTTCTCTACTTGGCTTATTTCACTTAGGATAATACTTTCCAGGTCCCTCCATGTCGTCTCAAAGGATAAGAGATCTTTCTTTCTTACAGTTGCATAGTACTCCATTGTGTATATGTACCACTGCTTTTTTATCCATTCATTTACTGATGGACACTTGGGCTGTTTCCAGAGCTTAGCTATTGTAAATAGTGCTGCTACGAACATGGGGGTACATATATTCTTCCAGATTGGTGTTTCAGGCTTCTTAGGGTATATTCCTAGAAGTGGGATCACTGGGTCAAATGGAAGTTCAAGTTTTAATTTTTTGAGGTAACACCATATTGTTTTCCATGGCGGCTACACCAGTCTGCATTCCCACCAGCAGTGCACTAGAGTCCCCTTTTCTCCACACCCTCGCCAGCACTTGTTGTTTGATGATCTGTTAATGGCAACCATTCTGACAGGTGTGAGGTGATACCTCATTGTTGTTTTAATTTGCATCTCTCTGATGATTAGTGATGTAGAGCATTCCCTCATATGTCTCTTGGTCATTTGTATGTCCTGTTTGGAGAGGTGTCTATTCAGCTCCTCTGCCCATTTTTTAATTGGGTTCTTTGTCTTCCTTTTGTTGAGTTGTATGAGCACTCTATATATATTGGAAATTAACCCCTTATCTGATATATCATTGGCAATTATGCTCTCCCATACAGTGGGTTGTCTTTTTATTTTGATGATTGTATCTTTTGCTGTGTAGAAGCTTTTGAGTATGATGTGGTCCCATGTGTTCATTTTTTTCTTTGTTTCTATTGCCTTAGGTGATGTATCAGTGAAAATTATGCTGCATATGATGTCTGAAATTTTGTTGCCTACAGTTTCTTCTAGGATTTTTATGGATTCATGGGTCACATTTAAGTCTTTTATCCATTTTGAGTTTATTTTTGTGTATGGTGTAAGTTGATGGTCTAGTTTCATTTTTTTGCATGTAGCTGTCCAATTTTTCCAACACCATTTATTAAAGAGGCTGTCTTTACTCCACTGTATGCTCTTGCCACCTTTGTCAAATATTAATTAAGCATATTGCTTTGGGTCCATTTCTGGGTTCTCTGTTCTGTTCCACTGGTCTATATGCCTGTTCTTGTGCCAGTACCAGGCTGTTTTGATTACAGTAGCTTTGTAGTATAACCTGATATCTGGTATTGTGATCCCACCTACTTTGTCCTTCTTTTTCAAAATTGCTGTGGCTATTCGGGGATTTTTTTGGTTCCATATGAACTTTAGAAGTATTTGTTCTAGTTCTGTGAAATCTTTAAAAATTTTGAAGTATTTACAATATGTGGTCAAGTTTGAGAATGAAATTTATCCTAATCATTTTCAACTTTGTATAGTGTGTTAACCTGGAGAGTTGTAACAACAACAACAACAACAAAAATCAAACCAAAACAAAACAAAAATCAATATTCATGCCCACCTTCACAATTTCTGATTTAATTGGTGTGAGCCAAGCAAATGGTATATTTGAAAGCGCCTCAGTTGATTTGAATATTCTGCCAGCATTGAGAACCCCTGGACTAGCCTCACTGATAATGAAGTTGCATTTCAAGTTCACACGGGTCGTCCCCATCCTTCTTTCCTAGCTCAGAGGAAGCTGGCGCCTTCCCCCTTCCCATCTGTGCTCTGACCTAAGAATACCTCCTATTTTATCAATGCGTACTGTATGTTAATGACTTTCTATTTATTATCTCATGTACGTTTTACGATAATTATGTAGCCCCAGTTTGATAAATGAACAAAATGATGTTTAAAGAGAGAAGTTATACAGCTTGTAAAAGCAGGAGCCAGGATTCAAACACCTCTTTACTATTTTCAGAGTCATATCTTCCAACTATTATGTCCCTTGTCCATTAATTATCCCTCATTTTTTAAGTTCTCCATTGGCTTTTAAAATTTCCATTAGTTTATAGTAATGCTTAGGTATTCTCTATCAGAAAAAAAGAATAAATAAAAACTTTTCTTTAAACATGTCAGCCTTCAAGCTACATTCTTATTTCTTTATTTCCATTACCTCCAACCCCTTGAATTTCCCACTTCACTCTTCCACCCATGGCACAAACTACCTTCAGAACCTACCACGTGAATGACATGGTTCTCAGGTGGCCAACAATTTCCTAAAAACCCCATTCAATTGTTTAGCTTAGTTTTCATTCTGTTAAATTCTTGACACTTCTTCCCTGTGTTACTTTCCCATATACTCACCTGCCTGGACAGGGCCCACTGGAAGAGAGCTTGGTCTCAATTAGTAACTAAAACCTCAAAGAACTTAGTATTCATTAAGGTCATGATTACAGTAATAATTGCCTAACAACAACAGGCAATTGTTGCTCCCTGTTATGCACTCATTTAAGGTGCTGTGTAAGATCCAAAGAAGATCTCTCTTGAGATGTAGACAATCTTGTTGATTAGGCAAGACTCGGGTTTATAAAACTATTATTGTAAAATTATTAACCATTTTTAAAATGAATAAACACTGGGTCATATGGTACCGACTATAAGAACAATAGGTGTTCAGAAGAGAAACGTTTCTGGGCAAGGATACTCATAGAGCAGTTAGTATTTAAGTAAGTCCTATAACATATTTAAGTCTTACAATGTCTTTATGAGTACTCATAGAGTAGTTAGTATGGTCAGAAAGATGGGATAGGAAGGGAGGTCCAAGCAGGGGACCCTGCACCAGCAGAGACAAAGAGTTCAGCTTCTTGATGATAGCCTTCTCTATTCTCTGGCTTTTCTCTACTTCTTTTATTTACCACGTTTCCTTTAGTCTCCAATCTCCATTTCTCCCTGCTTCCAGTGGTCATCACGTTTCCCATTAAAACTCTTACCCTGAGCAGAACAGTAATCCCATCCTTAGCTGTGGTCATCAGTCTAGGTCTATTAACTGCCTGGGTCTTCATCCATTTCTAAAAGACCCCAATAATCTCCCAGATTATTTTGGGGTTGGATCTAAGAATGGACAATCTAGCTGATCTCTTTCCCAATATTTCTCTAAATTCCCCAGAAAATCTCCCTTTCAGAAAAGTATCCACAACACATCATTTTGGTAACATTTAAAAATCATCAATGCTGCTTGCACAGCACAGCAGGTGGCTCACATAGGCACAGCAATATCATACACGCTTTTCTAAGAAACTAAACTTTGATTTCTCTTAGGTTTTTACAGATTCGGATCCCTTTAATCTGGAATGGACTTTAGCGAATGTCTTGTCCAACCTCCACTTTTCCTGCATGGAGACCTGGAAAGGGAACTTTCTCTTCCAGCTCATTGACTTGCTTTCCAAACACTAAAATTCAGGCCTCAAACTCCAGGACTCTCTCCATTATGCCTAATGTCTTCCTCTGCACTGAAGAAATATTGTAGGAATCTGGAAGGCATGGCAATAGTTGAATTTGTTGCCTAGTAGAGTATAGACAAGAAATTTGCTTTATTTGAATAATACATCTTCACTGAGGAATCAATTTTAGAAAACAAGTGAACTATTTTTTTTTAAATCAAGAGAATTCATCTCAGAAGAATATTAAGACATATCATATTGTGGCCAAAGTTACAACAAAGTCTGACAAGGTCATATATGGTGTTTCAAAATATAGGTTTTATTATTATTCAGGTGTGGTAAGACTAACATAACAGGAGATGACTAGTATTGAAGAGATAGTTTGTTAGAGTCATGGGCCCCAAGAGGTGGGACATGCCACACCACGGGGCCACATGGGGAAGCACCAGGGTTGGTCAAGAGGTAGAAGGAGAGGGAGAACTGTGGTGAGCATCTTTATTGTGGTTTCTCTGGGAAGGTCCAGGTGAGGCAGGAAAGTCAGGCTTAGGCTAGTTTGAATTGCAGTGAACTCTGGAATGTACGCACTGCCCTCCTATTTGTCTGGTACCTGACCCTGGGGCTGAGGAAGGCAGGTGGATGGTGGCACAGAGAGTGAGAGCCCACTAAAGAAGGAGGCTGGGGATATGGACCCTGCAATGATTGGTTTGCGTTTGAAAGCAGACTCTCTGGTGAGTTTCTGACCTCTAAGAATCGGCTAACCACAGAAAGGGCAGTCTGTTCTGAGTCACTAAGATCCCAGAAATCAAAGCAGCAGAATATAGGAAATAATAGACGTGGTTAATACAGATGGCCAGAAATGATGAGAAATGATAACCAGGGGAGAGAGAACCAGAAGGGTCCACATTGGCACCGATGATTTGTTTCTTTCTTACTCAACTCTGAGGAATAACTAAGACTGTTACCCTTGCTTCTTCCCTTTGCCAACCCCCAACGCAATAATTAATGGCTGTTTGGAGAATGGTACTGGAATCTGCCTTCTCTGCAGAGTTTAACGGAGCTTCCTAAGCAGGAGGTTTTAAAAGGAAGACAAAGAACCCAACTAAAAAAAGAGGAAAAGGAACTAAATAAACACCTCTCCAAACAGGACATACAAATGACCAAGAGACATATGAAGAAATGCTCTACATCACTAATCATCAGAGAGATGCAAATTAAAACAACAATGAGGTATCACCTCACACCTGTCAGAATAGCCGCCATCAACAAATCATCAAATAAGTGTTGGCGAGGGTGTGGAGAAAAGGGGACTCTAGTGCACTGCTGGTGGGAATGCAGACTGGTGCAGCCACTATGGAAAACAATATGGTGTTACCTCAAAAAATTAAAACTTGAACTTCCATTTGACCCAGTGATCCCACTTCTAGGAATATACCCTAAGAAGCCTGAAACACCAATCAGAAAGAATACATGTACCCTCATGTTCGTAGCAGCACTATTTACAATAGCTAAGATCTGGAAACAGCCCAAGTGTCCATAAGTAGACGAATGGATAAAAAAGCAGTGGTACATATACACAATGGAATACTATGCAGCTGTAAGAAAGAAAGATCTCTTATCCTTTGAGATGACAAGGAGGGACCTGGAAAGTATCATCCTAAGCAAAACAAGCCAAACAGAGAAAGACAAGTATCATATGATCTCACTTATATACGGAATATAATGAACATAACAGTCTGAGTAATGGGGTAGTTCCAGAGATGTAGAAGTGGGGTACAGACTGACAATCCCCAGAAGAGGGGGTGTGGGGGGGAGAGATAAACCACAGAACTTATATGCATGTGTGCATGAACAATGGACATGGACAACAAAGCTGGGGACAGGGCGGTGGGGGGAGGGGGGCATCAGTGGGGGGGAAAGGAGAAACATCTGTAACAAAAACAATAAATTAATTAAAAATAAATAAATAAATAAAGCAGGAGGTTTTAAGGCGCCTGTGCTTCCGATTTAGAGAAATTCTGAGCATCCAGATCAACTGGAAATCAGTCTCATCGCCTGCTTCAGAGAGCAACAGCAGCACGTTTCGGGTGGCGCCTGTGATGCTCAGAGGGCTGTGGATGAAGTGCTGGGGTTCTGTTCTACTGGGTGCTCATTTTAAAGAAGAAAGTACATGCCCTGGCCGGTTTGGCTCAGTGGTTAGAGTGTTGGCCTGCGGACCAGAGGGGCCCAGGTTCTGTTCCCGCTAAGTGCATGGACCTCACTTACAGTTTGTCCCCGGCTCTGGTTGGGGTCGTGTGGGTGGCAACCACTCGATGTGTCTCTCTCACGTCCATGTTTCTCTCTCTCTTTCTCCCTCTCTCCCTCCCGCTCTATCTGAAGATAAATGCAAAAATGTCCTCAGGTGAGGATAAAAAAATCAAAATGAAAGAAGAAAGTGCATTTCAGAATCTGGACAAGAAACCACATTTAAATAAAGTTGAATTTTATCCTTATATAAGTCTGACTTAGGGTTATTAAAAGACAACTTCAAGGTCCTATATTAGAAGCTTAAAACACAGTCTAAATTAATGACATCATTTTGTGATGCAAATTGTTTTAAAATTATATAAATTATATTATTCTCTTTCTTCAGAGATTTTTAAGATCTCTATTGGCTAGTATTTTATTTTTTCTAGCGAATGACTACTTTATAGATGAGGATTTCAAGTTGTAGTAAAAACTAATATTTATAGATAAACAATAAAGTATAAAAAAAGACAATTCATAAAAGGCATCTTGTTGATGGAGCCAATATAGAGTAGTGTGGGTTATAGCTCAATGTTTCTGTTAGAGCAATGGCTTCAATCAAGTGGCCCAGACACGCCAGCTCAGAGCAGTAAGAACAGAGAGCTGGTGCGTTTGGTCTTACATGGGCATCCCCTGGCCCTGTCCTCAGGCTTGACCCTTGGACCTCTCTAATTCTCAGTGTCCTCCTTTGGAGGTGAGGCTATAAGACTGGATTTTTAAACAGAAATCTAAAAGTTATGGTAAAATACACGTAGAAAATTTCCCATCTTAACCATTTCTACATGTAGAGTAGACTGGCATTAGTCCCTTCATGCTGCTGTGCTACCGTCACCACTGTCCGTCCACAGAACTCTGTTCACCTTGTAAAACTGAAACTGTGCACCCATCAAACAAACGTTTCCCATTCCCTCTACTTCCCGCCCTGGCAACCCCCATGCTCTTTCTGTCTCTGTTAATCGGACTACTCTGTGTACTACATACAGGTAGAATCATACAGTGTCTGCCCTTTTATAACCAGCTTATTACACTTAACATAAGGTTCATCCATGCTGTAGCACATGTCAGAATTACCTTCCAGAGGCTGAATAATAATAGTTCATTGTACGGATATATCACATTTTGTTTATCCATTCATCCACCTGTGGACGCTTGGGTTGCTTGCACATTTTGGCTATTATGAATAATGCTGCTGGGAAGATGTCTATACAAGTATCTCTTTGAATCCCTATTTTCAATTTTTGGGTGGTTACATTCATTTACAGCACTCTTATTTATCAGGGTCAAATCCTAAACACTTTAAATTAAGTATTTTTGTTTTTCCAAGGACATAAGCTCTGGGGAGGCAGAGACCACGTCTTATTCATTATGTCCTCCATGCCTGATACAGAATAACTAAGCAGCAAGGTTCTGTTGCGTGAATATGTGGATAAACTGAAACAAAATAGGGTTAAATAATTCCAAATGACAAATTGAGGAAGTGATTAAAAGTAGTAAAATTGGAGAATAATATTTTTCTCTGAATGCAACATATTTCCCAGGGGAGGCTGGGACTCAAATAATAGCCATGATAAGCATAATAATTAAAATACTTAATGAAGCGCTGTCCCAACCATCAGCTAAGGAGGATCTTTCTCACTTGGGCTCTGGGACACCTGCTTTAACATTCTCAATCCCCCACACTGGCATGCTCTGCATGGGTGACACTCAATGTCCCTTCTGCACTGCCAGGTTGATGCTTTTAGTGTCCATCAACATGGCAGTGCAGAAGGGACATTCAATGTCCATCGGTGACAGAGCCGAGAAGGGGCTTTCTCCACGTGTCCACATTGGACAATACAGAAAACTCATGCTTGATGCCGGAAAGGACCCTAGAGTGCATTTCTCTTGGATGATGTAGCTGAGTTTCAGAGAAGGGAAGAGACTGTTCCCAAGTCATATGGCAAGAGAGCTGGCAGAGGCTTTGCTGTTCCCGCAAAGTCACAAACTATTTTTAAACCACCTTGCTGAGATGGAGGGCAGACCCTGAAGTGGATACGGTGAGAAAACATCTCTAATTTAGAAAGCCAAAATTGAAGTAGCTTCCATCCCATGCTAAATAAAAGGCCCTGAACTGTGGGCAAGCAGGTGATATTGCTGAACCCAGGCAACAGGATTGCAACCCCCCCTGGGCAAGAAGCCTTCTTGCCAGTGTGTTTCTGCACCTCTGCAAATACTCTCTTCGGGCAATTTTGTGCCAAACCGGTAGAAAGGATGTCCAGAGATCGCTGCGAGTGAAAGCAGTCGTCCCTGTGTGGGCCTGGAAAGTGGGCAAGGGAGGAGAGGATGCTTCTGCTGTCTGCTGGGGCGGGACCTGAGCCGCACCCGCTCCGGGCCCGGGTCGGGTGGGAGGAGCGGAGGCGGCGCGCGGGCCTCTGCTGGGACTGTCCCGTTGCCAGGGAGCAGCCGCGCTCCGACGGCCACGGCCACTCGGCCACTGGGGCCAAGGCTGCTGTGCCCAGGGAGCCAGGTGAGCCGGATGGGGGAGCAGGACCCTGCGGGCCGGAGGGAGCCGGATGCGGGGGACCTTCTCGGATCTGGGTGTGGGAACGCAGGCGCCCAGAGCCTGGGGGCAACAGAGCCCAGGGCAGGACAGGGGGCGGACAAAGTAGGGGCCCCCAACTTCTCTTGAAGGCAGCAAGAGCACTCCACATCCTGACAGGGGGCGGGGGAGCATTTGGGGAAAATAAAGACTTAGAGTGGCGAGAGATTTGTCTCAGGGAGACCTGAAGAAGTTCCAGACTGTCATCTCATCGCGTGCCTTTTTAACTACCAAGCATACTGTATTTTGGGGGGACTTTGGGGACCAACAAGAGAGTTCATCTCTGACCCTACTGACTGATTCTGCCCTGAGGATCCGTTCTTAGCTCGAACTGTATTGTTCTGGGCATTAAGGTGAGCAAAGCCCAGAGACGCTGGCCCACAACCCCCACCTCTCCCAAAGCAAACCTACAAAGCCTTTTCCTCCGAAATGCCTTTCTTTTGTCTTGCCTTGTTTCATTGCTATAGGTTAAGAGAACTAGGTTAGGATTGTCTTTAAACCTCCAAATTGTATGTAAAATGTTTGTGTCTAAACGTGCATTTTTGAGGAGAGCATTCATAGATTTTATTTGGTTCTCCCAAAGATCAAATAGCTAAAATCATAGCTTTGAGCCCCTCAACACAGAAGCTCTAAGGGACTTCAGGGTGCCTGAGATGCGGATTCTTATTTGAAAGCTGGGATTCGGGGAGGGGTTGAGGAAAGGGATTCCATCAGGGTTCAGGGAAGACAACATTCACCCTCCCCACACATGTGTCTGGGTTAAGAACTGGTCTGTGTTCCACTAGCAGGAAATCAAATTAGATTGCAGATGTGTAGATGAGGAAGCCAAAATGAACCTTTGTGAATGGAAGGTCTATCCAGGTTTCTTCTTGGTAACCAAATGTGACCCCAGCGGTGGCGGTTCCAAAAATGCTGAGGGAAGATGAGAGGGACGGGGCTGTGTAGAGGCCCTTGGTCTGCAGGCAGCTTGGGAGAAGGAGAGAATGGGTGTGAACTCCGCCTTGGAGGGCACCAGGAAAGTGAGGGTGTGTGCTGGGGGTGGGCGGAGGAGCTCTTGTGGAGAGGGTATTGTCATTACAAAATTAACAGATACCTTTGAAAAATCACATTTCATCAGCGATCCCACTTTGCTTGCTCCCACCAAGTAGGCAGGAATGCTCTGTATACCTCAGGTAATGCTGCCATGGAAGCCGGGAATACCGGTGTGAGGGTCACAGGCAAGTGGCCTTTAGACAGTGATCCTCACATGCTGCAGGGAGCCTCGGACAGTCATAGTCTCTTCCCAGTTTCAGAGGAAAAACAGAGGGTAAAATTATACATTGTGCTTCCTTTATAAAATTCCCCCAAGTCTTCAGTGCATGCTTTTCTTTCGGTGACATCTTGTTTAGGTCAGAATTTTATATCTGGTCATGTTGACACATAATAGATCGTTATTTCTAGTTTATAAAGGGTCCGTCAGTTCAGGTGGTCTGAGATCTACTGCCGTAGTAGAGTAGGGGATGCACCACATTATTCTTTAATGTCCTGTGAATGGAAATGATTCCTTTGTGGAGTCTGGTGCCCTGGGGGTGGCAGCGATTGCACAGGACCTGGGACTGTCCAGGAAAGAAACTGCCTCCTTCTACTTGGCTCGCAGCCCAGAACCGGTTTTGTCTGCTGTTCTTAACTTCACGCATATTTTGTAAACTCAAACGTTCTTTTGGTAAGATTTATGGGAAAGGGGTTAAATTCCTTAGCCCCTCCTCCCTCACAATTGGCCGGTCAGCTTCATTAAATCGCAAGCTGAACTGTTTTTCAAATAACAAAGTGGTTGTTTCTCCCTACAACCCATCTTTCCCTGATAAGATTATTGTTTAAAATGTCCCCATAACACAGCAGAGGTTTATTTGGCAATGGCAGAAATTAATTTTGCTCCTTACTTTAAAAGTCATTAAAGAACCAAACTTTTTTTTTTTTTTTTTAATAATAGTTGCTGCTTCACTAACCCTTCAGCAGAAGATAAATTTTGTTGATGTTTCTCATTGTTCTTTTATGTATTCAGCAAATATTTATTGAGCACCTTCTGTGTGTTGGGCTCCCAGGGTATGAGGTGACTACGTATTTTTGCAGGAGTTGACAGATAAGTGCTGTGGACTTGAATCTTGATTTGCTAAGAGCCGACTTCAGGAAGGGCTGCATCAGGGACTCCTTGACCATGACCATTTTCATTGGATTTCAGTGACTGCCTCCTATCCATGCATGAGTCCATTTCCCTTGGTGTTGGCCAAGGGAAAAGCTATTCACAGTGGTTTCCTGGCTTCACAGCACCCTTGCTGGTCAGCAGAGCCTGACTCCTCTCATCTTCATTGCTGCGTAGGTACTATTTCTATGAATAGGGTTGCTAGTGAAAGTCAATTAACTTGACAAACAGAAACATTCTCCTTTGGTAAGTAATGCACGATTCCAGGGAATACTGGCTTCTCCTCTGAGGGTCCTAACAGCTGCCCAGTGGCAAGTGACACACCCCTGGGCTAGGCTGTTTTTTTCCAATTATTTCAGAATAAAAGTAATAAACATTTACATTTTTTTCCATTTATTGATTTTAGAGAGAGAGGAAGGGAGAGGGAAAGAGAGATAGAAACATCGATGAGGGAGAACATCGATTGGCAGCCTCCTGCATGCCCCCCACTGGGGATTGGACCCTCAACCTGGGCATGTGTCCTGACCCAGAATTGAACCAGCGACCTCTTGGTGCATGGGTTGACGCTCAACTGTTGAGCCACATTGGCTGGACTAAAAGTAATGAACATTTAAATGCTTTCTGATCTCCTCCCAAAGTGGGATTTGGAAGAGTATAGTCAAACCAAATAACAGGGAAGGATTCTACTGATTTTGGACTTGTTAAGTTGGCCAGTCTGAAACATACTTCTAAGCTACGCTGAGGAAAAGCTTGATGGTGCAGAGTTAGTACCAGGTAATAGTAGAAATGGCAGGCCCTGGTTGCACCCTTCAAACAGTTTATGTAGATGAACTCATTTAGTTTTCTCTCAACTCAAATTAGGTACCATTATTACTGACGTTTTAGCCCTGGGTCACACAATTGAGAAGTCTGATTTACTGAGTACTTATTTCCCTCTTGCCTACTCATTGTGAAAGGCAGCCCAGCTCTGCAAACAGACTGCCTGTTCTCTATTTTGGTTCACTACTAACTAGCAGTGTGACCTTGAGCAAGTCATTGCCTGTTCTGTGTTGAAGTTACCTCCTCTGTGAAATGAGGATGATCAGGGCACTTCTTCCCCAGGTTGCTTAGAGGATTAAATGAATTTACATATGTAAGACACTTAGAGGAGTGCTTTTAACATAGGAGACACTATTGTTTTTATTATTAGCTTTTTTTCCTTTCCAGCTTCATGTACCAATGCCCCCACTCCCCCCATATAGTAGCCACGCTGAGCTACTTAGAGCTGCCCTGTACCTTCTCAACTCTGTCATATTTCGGTGCCTTTGCAGGTGCTATTTCCTTGCCTAGAATGACTTTCCCATCCTCTTGCTGATGTCAGTTACATGTCCCCTCCTAGGTAACCTTCCTTTAACACCCTCTGTTATTCTCCAGGTTAGCTGTTCCCTCCCTCCTTTGTAATCTTAGTAGCCTTGTACCATTCATCTATTGAAGGGCTTAGTGATTAACAACTACCTAATATTTATTGAGACTTATGTGCCTGGTAGTGTTTCAAGTATTTTTGTATATTGACAGCTCCATGAGGTAGGGTTATATTTTGTTGAAATGATTTCGGTGTCCATCTCCCCCTGCAGACTGTGATAGTGGATTGTACATCTGTGTGTTATTCATTTTGTATCTCTAGGACCTGGCAGAGTGCCTAATTAATACACAGTGGACACTCCATAAATGTGTAAGTGGATGCATTTTTACTAACAGCTACTTATGTTCAAATAATAAGCTAATTGTAAGTAATTCTTCCTTTATATAATCTTCATGCTTTTCTCACTACAGAAATTCACTCTCAGCATTTTAGGAAACACTGATAACCCAGAAGAAGGAAGTTCAAATCCCACTCCTCCCAGCCCTGGAGGGTCTAAACAACTAGTTTAGGGACACACAACTACTCACTGGCCAAACTGAGAATCAAGGTCAGGCCGCCTGGTGACAGAGCCCAAGCCCCGCAGGCCCTGATACAGCTGCCCCCCACCCCCCACTACCACTCCCACACACACGTAAACAACTTAAGTTAGCTATGAACGCGGTTTGGAAGAGCTGAAATTTGAAATGAAATCTACCATACATACAATGGTGCGATGCATGAATCTTCATTTAAAAAATTCCCAGTATTCAGTCTTTTCATGCCTTTGCACTTCCTGTTCCATCAGTTCTTTCAGGGTCGTTCAGGGTAAGAGGCGGCACAGTGAGGGAAGGCAGAAAGAGCAGGGTTCCCAAGCCAGACAAGCCGGGGCTGGGATCCAGGCCAGGCCACCAGAGGTGTTAACAGGGGTCGCTGCACGACCTCCCTCAGTCTCTGTTTCTTCCCCTCACCCCGTCTTTGTTTCTTTGGTGAAAGAGCTGTAATAAGAAATACTTCTCAGCCTTTAGTCAAGTCAAGAGGTAAAGTGTCTGGCACTTGATTCATGGTGGGTCTTGTTAAATCTCTAGCGCAATATCCTATGGCTTGCTCATCAGCAACCTTGCCAAATTGTTTTCCATGGCTCCATGTGTTCCCCCGCCCCCAACAATTCATTTTAATTCTCATGATAATTTAACTTCTATATTATTATTAGATGTCTTTAGCAACTTGCCTCACAGCCATTTTCTTAGAAATTCAATCTCTTCTCCACAAGATCTCTTTGGCGATGAAAGAGAAAAACCAGTGGCAAATTTAAAACGTTAGAGCAATTTTCATTTAAAAGTGGATCAATGTTTTCCTTACCCTATAGTTAATGTTTTCTATTTTCTTTTATCAGCGAGTTACTTCTCGGTCTATTCATATTGCCAAACTGCAGGCTCTTGTTTTCTTGCAAGATGAAAGGAGACAACCATGAATGAGCCACTAGACAATTTTGCAAATGCTTCTGATTTCCCCGATTATGCAGCTGCTTTTGGAAATTGCACTGATGAAAAAATCCCACTCAAGAGGCACTACCTCCCTGTTATTTACAGCATCATCTTCCTGGTGGGCTTTCCAGGGAATGCAGTGGCAATTTCCACTTACATTTGCAAAATGCGGCCCTGGAAAAGCAGCACCGTCATCATGCTGAACCTAGCCTGCACAGACCTGCTGTATCTAACCAGCCTCCCTTTCCTCATTCACTACTACGCCAGTGGCGAAAACTGGATCTTCGGGGATTTCATGTGCAAGTTCATCCGCTTCGGTTTCCACTTCAACTTGTACAGCAGCATCCTCTTCCTCACCTGCTTCAGCATCTTCCGTTACTTCGTGATCAATCACCCAATGAGCTGCTTTTGCATTCACAAAACTCGATGGGCCGTGGTGGCCTGTGCTGTGGTGTGGATCACTTCCCTGGTGGCTGTCATCCCCATGACTTTCCTGATCACATCAACCACCAGGACCAATACCTCTGCCTGCCTTGACCTCACCAGTTCAGATGACCTCACTACTATCAAATGGTACAATTTGATTTTGACTGCAACTACTTTCTGCCTTCCCCTGGTGACAGTGACGCTTTGCTATACTATGATTATCTACACCCTAAATCAAGGACCTCAGGCTCACGGCTGCCTAAAGCAGAAAGCTCGGAGGCTAACCATTCTGCTGCTTATTGTGTTTTATATCTGTTTCTTACCCTTCCATATCTTGAGGGTCCTTCGGATTGAGTCGCGCCTGCTTTCCATCAGCTGCTCCATTGAGAATCAGATCCACGAAGCTTACATCGTTTCTAGACCGTTAGCCGCCCTGAACACCTTTGGTAACCTGTTTCTGTACGTGGTGGTCAGCGACAACTTTCAGCAGGCCATCTGCTCAATGGTGAGATGCAAAGCTAGTGGGGACCTGGAGCAAGCAAAGAAAACCAGCTACTCAAACAACCCTTGACAGTCTTCATTTACTCAACCCAAGAGAAAAGCCTGCCGATACTTCCCTGTGATTTCTAAGACGTGCAGTGTATCTCCTTCAATGGAACTCAGTAAATATTGTGTATTCAGGGAATTCTGTGTCAGAACCGGGGCAGAACTGCCAGCACTTCTTTGCAACCCATTTACAGAGATCCTTCCTTGGGTACATAAAAGAATGGGATGCATGCATATCAGTGAAGGTTAAAAGGTAAAATTGGAACTCAGGGCCATGTCAGAAAACAGTTTCTCCAGGTCTCTTAGTAAGTTAGCACCAAGATAGGAGAAAGCCAGTTTTCCATTCATGGTTTCATACTGGGGCCCATTTGGATCGAACCCCTAGACTATTCAATGCATTATTTGTATCTTTTTCAATATTCATTTTTTTACATTTTTGTTTTTAAACTTTTTTTTCAAACTTTGCTTTGAGATGATTAAACTGTATTTTATAGTAGGCTTTAATCAGTTTTGTAGATTAAAGCAAGTTGTTATTGAATTTATAAAAATTATCAAGTTGTATTAGTTATTATCAACATATCCTGAGGAAGGAGGAGAGACTTTGGGGAACAGAAGTACTGTTAAATATCATGTATATATTGGGTAGTAAATAAAATCTAACATATTTTTTATTTCTCTCTGTGGGAAAATATTCCAGTAAACACTAATTCTTTTAATATACCCTTTCCTTTTGTGACTATCATAAAAATGTGACTTCTATTAAGCTATTTTTGAGTTGTGTATGTGCTTAATTACCACTAAGTGTAAATATCTGAGAAAATGCCTAGTCTGAATATTTAAAAACCTAGCAAATGTGTTAATATAATTAATAAACTAATTTTAAAATCATTGACTAGGCTGGTTATATTTTTCTGTGAAAATGCAGCTTTGCCACAATTATATTTTCATGAAGCTTATGTTCTCCAGGTTTAGAGAACAAGAATAATTCTGAGAATCAGTTATAGAATAGGGCTGGAGTAGACTTCCGAGCAGAAGAGAGATGACCAGAGGGACTCTTGGTGAGCTCCAGGTTCTTCTAGGACATCCCATTGATGTCGACCTACTGAAGGCTGTTCCTCAGGAGGCTCTGCCAGGCATGCCAGGGAAGAAAGGAAAGCCAGTGTTCCTTCCACACATGCGCTTTTCTGGATGATGGCGTTCTCTCCACCCTTCATCTTCGAGGCATCTTCTCTTCTCCTGGGCTTTCCCATAGCACATGGAATGAGCTATTTCACTGGTCGGCCAGATGTGTCTGACCCTGTGGCTGCTCAGCATGGAGTAGCATTCACCGGTCCATTTAGAACCTGGACACTGGTGGCTCTCCTCTCCCCTCTCCCTCATACCCAGCCCAGCTCCTGGGCCATCACCCAAGTGTAGTCAGACAAGCCTTTACCCCACTGCTGCTGTCATTCCAGCCCAGGGCACAACCCACAACCCCCTCCTCTGTCTCTCTCGCTGTCTCTCTTCCTTCTTATTCCAAAGAGTTCACCCACCCAAGAAAAATCACTTCATTCTCCTTCATGTCCATCTCTACTTGTCTCTGCACCTTTCATCATTTTCCTTCTTCCTATCAATTTACAGAACAATAAGTCAGCCCTTTCTGATATTAATTTTTCCACTTTGTCTTTCTTCCTTATTCTGCTTTCTTAAGGACCTTCTCTGACACTCAATCTCACTTTTTCACTTTTTTTTTTAAGCATTTCTATTACCCTGGGTAATTTACCTTCGCTTGGGAGCATGTATAATTTTCCTTTATCCTCAAAATACCTTCCCTCGATTCAGCTGTTCTGTCATTTTCTTATCTGGCTTGTTCCCTGCAGTTATGGGTCAGGTTCAGATGACTGTCTGCCTTCCAGGCTTCTGCTGATAGAATATAATCACACAGATCCAAGCTCAATTGGATTCAAAGGGTAAGTTTTATTTTCCAAAGTAAAGAGTTCAGGACTGTTCAGGGCTAATTGTGCTGGAGGATGAAGTTTGGAACTGAGGCCAAAAAAGAGATTGATGATACTTCCAAGGCTAGAACGGGACCCGAATGACCTTGCCGCACATACAGTTGTAGGCAGAGAAAGGATAAGGGAAAAAAAACGCAGAACTCTGACTGTCTGCCAGAGAGGGAGCTGCCTGCTTGGTCTGCTCTGCATGAGGCCAGGAAGCTAAAGTCAGGCTCAGGGAGTGCAGGGAATCCCCAAAACCTGTTCTGAACTTTGGAGACACAGAAACCCCTTCACTTTGTTTTTCACGTAATACCATGGAAATTTTCAAATAGTCAAAAAATTAGAGAAAGTAGCAAAATGACCTCTCCTACCCATGCCTTAATTTCACCAATAATCAACACCCTCCCATTCTGGTTGTTTCTCTCCCATCCCATGTTATCCATCCCCCTTTAAAATATTTAAAATCAAATATCAGAAAACATAATAGTTTCACCTATAAATGCTTCAACATTGATCTCTTTCAAAACACACAAAACCAAAACAATAAATTCTTAATATTTTTTAATATCTAATCTATATTTTTATTCTCCTGGTCCCTCCCTCCCTTCTTCCCTCCCTCCCTCTCCCCCTCCTACCCTCCTTGCTTCTCTTGTTTTTCAGAAGCTCTGAACCACCCGAGGAGGTGTGTAGTGACTGACTACCCTCCATTTAGTGGTTAAGCAAGGGTTTCAGGATGTACCAGCCTGACCCTCCTATGAGAATGTTCTCCAACCTCCTTTGCCTTCTTAAGTTGATCAGTCAGGCTTATTGTTGTCTCAGTCTGCTAGGGCTGTCACGATGGTGACTTGAAAATTCTCACACTCTTCTGCTTTTGTTAGCTATGACTCTTCTGTGCAGATCTTTGAGTCGTCAACTACCTTTACCCCTTCCACTCTGAACATGGCTCCCACTGATCATATTCAGCTCTTCCTCCTTTGGGAAGGCAAATGTAAGGGATGAAAACGATCCGGGAGCTGCTGCCTCTCCAGTGCTTCTTCCACGACAGTGTAAGAGTTGACAGAATTTCCTTTCGGTGGGGAACCGTTTTGTTAACTCTTCGGGATTAACGGCCAAGCCTGTGATCTGCAGGGTTGGAGCTGGACCCTGGGGGAAAGAGGTTTTTGATGAGGCTTGCCTACTGCTGCAATGCTTCGCCTGCAAACCCACCTTGGTGCCTGCGTGTGTCCCCCTGGACCAGCACGGGCCAATTTGGTCCCCCTCCCAGAAGGCCTTGAGAAGGAGTAGTGCAAGATGTTAACAACTGCAAGGCCGTGGAGCACTTGAGGCTAAACGTCACTTCCTGTTCTAATGTTATTCTGAAACTGTACCCAGCAATGCCATTCAATCTAATCTACCTGAAACTACACAGTGAGCCCAAATGATATCAAATGATACAAGGCCAGCGATGTAAAAATGCCTGAAGGTTGAGAACCTGTTCCGTTCTTGAGCTACAGGAAGAAATTAAATTGTAATATGCATTGGTCTGTTTTTTTGTTTTTAATTTAATTTTCCTTTCAGCACTTTTGTCTAAATATTTTCTATTGATCTGTCTTTTATTAATCCTGCCATTTTTTTGCAATTTGCTATTAGACTCATCCATTGAATTCCTAATGTCAGATATTATATTTTTATCATTTATAGAATTTACATTGGATTTGCTTCATTAGTTCTACCATTTCAATTAATATCTTTGTCTTTTAATCTATTATTGTCTATCTTTTCCCATATTTTTTAGAATTGAAGAATCATAGTTATTTTAAAGTTCTTATCTATCCACTTCAATATCTGGATTACTTTTGGGATTGCTTCTATTGTCTGAAATTTCCTCATTTATTGGAAATTTATTAGTCACATAATCCTGTCTCCTTGTATATATACTAATTTTTTATTAAATGATAGAAATTGTGTATGGAAGAATCAATAGGCTTCCTGGAGAGGTTTTTATTTCAGTTATTTTACTTCTTGATTATAAAATTTCTATTTAATTTTACTTCTCTTCTGAAATTCTCTCTTATTCACTAAATAAATCATATTTTTAACCACTTTCTATATATTTACATTGCTGTTTTAACATCTTTGTCTATTAAATCCAGCAACTTGTTTGTATTCCTTTTCTCTGGATGTTATAACAAATTACCACAAATTTAGTGGCGTAAAACACCACAACTTATTCTCTATCAGAGGTCAACAGTCTGAAGTCAGTTTCACTGGACTCATGTCAAGGAGTGGTCGTCCTCCCTCACTTCTGGAGGCTCCTGAGGAGTCATTTCATTGCACCCTCCAGCTTCCATAAGCCACCTTCCGTTGTCAAAGCCGGGGGCATAGCATCTTCCAGTCTCTCTCACCCGTGCTTCTATCTAAATACCTCCTCTGTCTGACTGATTCTCCTGGCTTATTTTATTTTATTGAAACTCTTGCAGTTGCGTTGGGCCTACCCAGATAATCCAGGATAATTTTCTCATCTCAAAATCCATGATTTAATACCATCTGCAAAGTCCCATTTCCTATGCAATGTTACATATTCACAGGTTCTGACAATTAGGAATAGAACATTTTTGGAAGGCTATTATGCAACCTACCACAGTGATTCCTTAAAGAACAACTGGCTAAAGTGACAATAATAACAATGTAAAGTGACCTTAAGGTTAGTTTTTAAGTGCTTTTCTTTTCTTGGCTATGGGATACATTTTTCTTTTTTGTGTTTATGATTTTTTTACTGAATACTGGATATTGTAAACACATCATTGTGCGGACTCTAGATTCTTTTATGGTCTTCTGAAGATTGTTGACTTTTTCTCCAGTGGATACATCAGTTTCTTGCTTACCTTGATATTGTGTTGACCTGGGTTTACACTTTTTTAAGAACAGATTTGTGAAAAGCCCAAGGTTTCCTCCAGGCCCTTCCAATACAGCAGGACCCAGTGTCCAAATTCTGGTTCCCCTGTGCTCTTATCCACACTTGGTTTTAGGTGGTTGTTGTTTTTTCCCAGAGAATATCTAGAATAGACTTCACTCTAGGGCATTGTCTTTTTTTCCTAAGGCAGATTTCTGCTGTCTCAGCAAGATGAGTTAATGGGATGTTAATGAGGTTTTTCCTCTCTGGATGGGCTGGAACTCCAATGTCCCCTAGCACTGTTTGCCCACTTGTATCTCTGATGCCATAACAACCTCTTTTCTGATTAATCTCAACCGTCTCTCCTTGTAAACACGACCCTTGGCCCAGGAATCACAGGGAATCTCCATACCTTTCTACCCTTACTCTTCATGATTCCTTCATTGTTGGTGTTCTGCTCCAAATATTTCAGACATGTCAGCAATTTCAAACTCTGACCTATGCTTCCTCAAGTAACTGGGACCACTATGCTCAGTTTAGACTCCAGTTCTCTACACTATGGTCAAGAAATGCCTGGACAGAGAGCTGGGGTGATTGTGGGTTCATGGTGTTGCTTTGTCTAAGCCTGAAAATATTTGATTCATATATTTTGTCCAGTCTTATTGTTGTTAATAGTATGTTCCACTGTGATCTATCCCAGGTGAGGGAGCAGATCCCATTTGAAACACTTCCTGCCTCTCCCATTAATGCTCTTTAGTATTTACCCTTCTAAAATGTGGGGGAGACTTCAGTTTAAACATGGCAGTTTATTCACTTATCTTATCCCCTAAAATGACAATGGGAATATAACTGTAAACACACTGGAAATTTCGGAAACTGAAAAAGGATGGGTGAATAGTAAAACCAAAAGAAAACAAAGCTGGTAGTGGAGGGAATCCAGAGGCAAGCTAATGTATTCTGCTTAACTACCAATGCTCTGGGATGAAAATGACCAGCCAGCTCTGAAAGAGGGTGATAGTAGGACTGACAACAGGAGTTTTGATTTAAAGCCTGAATAAGAAACAATTACTGCCCCCGATATTCTCTTCTGTCCTCTGCAAACCAATGACTGCCACTTTTCCAAGAAAATTCTAAGCTTTTCATTCTGGGGAGGTTGAACCAGAAAGATTCTTAACTTGAAGACAATAGATACAATTAAAGGCAGAGTAAAAGTGAGGTTCTAGATACTAGACGGAAACATTTGGGTCTGACAACATTGGCAGCTCACGCATACATTTCCTAGCAGAATATTGGTGAATTCCTCTAGAGAAATGGAAAACACAGCAATAACAGATACAACTCATATAGCACTAGTGACGCACAAGATTCTGTCTTAACCTTTTCTTCACAAACCCAGTCTAACTTCAGAGCCTTGTGCAGAACCACTACACTAAGCTGACTTACACAAAAGGACAGAATAGTCTGGAGACCAACACTCGGGGAGTAGCCCAGCCGGCTCACCCAAAGTGATGCCCACTAGTTGACCTGCCTTGTCAACTTAGCTTAGTAGTGTCTTACTCTTCAGAATGAGTGGACAGCCACCAATAACAAGGTGACTGATGAAAGCCTATAGGAGGACTCAGAGGATCCAAAAATAAAACAAACTGGAACGGGGGAGTATTCAAGGAAACAGAAACACTATAGGGATGATTTTTAAAAATTTACAACCTATAATTAATACTCTCAGAGACATCCTTGAAACAGACCTGGAGGTTGTAAGGAATGACCATTCAAAGAGCAAAAAGAGAGCTCTTGGAAAGCGTAAGCAGGGGCTATTAAAGGGCATACTCCAAACGCCCTCCACCAACTGCCTGCAAGTTGATATGTGCTTTGCACTGGGGAGGTAGGAGTACTCTTGGCATCTTCTTTGTATTTATTCTAACTTCCATCTAAAAGAAACTCTTTGAGGCTGGTAGTATGATGCTAAAGTTATTCTTGATTTCAGCATTCTTTGACTTTTGTTGTGCATTCAGAGGTGTTAGGAAAGTAGGGTTTTTTTTAACATGTACTTAAAGCACCAAGTTTTTGGGAATTGCTCTATTTCCTTATTTTTATTTTGCCTCTGTGATTACATAGTCTATGATATAGGAGTAATTTTGTATGATTGCATAATAGCATATAATTAGTTTTTCATGGTTTGGAAATATGCCCATAGCCTGAGCACATTGTTTTCTTTCTGGAAATGTTTGATAACACTACATTAATGTTTCTATATAATTTTTAAAAAATTAATCACAAACCCTTGAAACATAAAACATAGATGCATAAGTACTCTTCATTCAGTTTGGATCTTTGCTTGTTGAGCATGGGTACGTATAGCACGAAGGAATGTATGGCCTCCATAGTTAGGACTAAAAGAGCAACTGTAACTCCTATTTTGTTCAAAACACCAGCATCTTTTGAAACCTTACTATGTGCAAAACACTGTGATATAGAAACCTTAGGAATAAACAGTTCTACTTTCAAAGATACTACAAGGTTGCATAACAGCTGCATTATCCACATGTGCCTTTTAGGCTGAGTACTTATTATGTTGCATTTACTCACCAAAACTCAATGAAATGTTTATTCAATTCTTTTTTGCCATTATAGTTTATCATTATTCTAGTTATAGTCCAAAGGGTTCAGTCCAAAAGGAGCATTTCAGAAATATATATAATTATCTAAATCCCTCTCACCAATAATCCTAAAATATATTCTAAAAGGTAAATGCACAGGAATATCCTGGGGTGCTAATTGCACCTGGTTAAATGCCCCATTTACCTGTTTAAATGCACTTAGGAGATGAACAATAGGTAAGCACTTGGTATTACATGCTTAGTATTATCCTATTTTCAAAGGCAACATTATAAATATCTGAATCTTACCCCATGAAAGCCAAGAAAAACAATCTACATATACACCACACATGATGCTCTCTGTATCAAATAACAAACCTACTCCTCTTGCAAAACATTTTCTTAGTCCGCCTAAAAGTTTAAGTAACAGTGCTGGGTTTTTCCCCTTTAAATTGGGGGACAAACCAGATAGTATTTGTATTTGTGTTAAAGAATTGGAACAAGGCCAATGTTAAAGCCCCTGTTCAAATTTTCACCATTTGTGAAAACACTACTTAAGTTCAGCTGTTTTTGCATCTTTCTCCAACTGCCCAGCCCAGAATAGCCAGTCTTTCCACTTCCTTTTCTTATTCATGTCCCACTATGGGCACTTTATCACACAGGATTACCACTCTTCCATGCCCATGTGTTCTTTCTCTCCCCTGTGAGGTTATTAATTCCTCCAATGCATGGTTGCGTGTATTTGTGTTTCCAGCTCCTAGCAATATGCTAGGAGGCATGCTATATAGAACAACAACAATGAGCCTCTTTTAGAATAAGAAATACCTGCTTTTTAATCCTAATTCTTACTCAACCAATTTCTGCACATGGAAAAATTCATGCTTAAATTAAGTCTTTGTATTGCCTTTGAAAATAAGGGGAAAGACTTCTGTTTCTGGTAACACACTGGATTACATCTACTGCACAACCTTCCAATCAAAAACAATGAAAATGGCTAAATAAAAGACTTTCACAAACATGGATGAAAATGCTTACTGAGCTGATAAAAAACCAAAAACTCCACAGAGGGGAGAAATAAATATGAGGATAGGAAACTAGAAGTCAGCAGGCAGCAAAAGCAGTAATTTTCCAAATTGTATCTGCAAATCCTGGTGCTTTCGAGCCTAAGTTTTTATGTCTATGTGAGGATGAGAAGGGCAAACATACATCCTGGTTTACCCAGGACTGTCCTAGAGAATGCCTGTTGCCCTGGTATAATTATTAACAGCACCCACTTTTATTCTTAAAAGTGCCTGGGCTGATATATGGTCATCCTAAGTATAAGAGATAGGACATAATGCATGGAACTCAGAAGGGTAAAGATCCTTGCAAAACTCTGCATGTCCATGGGTTCTGCTCTCCATGCGAGGGTAAATGATAAATAAGGCTATGGAGCTGAAGGGAATAGAATATAAAACAGCCTGAATTTACTTTGACATTAGGTAGAAGGAAAATGAATTTGCCCCTGAGAAATCATAGTCAGCATCAAACTCTCATGTAAATTGTTGTTACCTGCATGTTAAAATTGAAGTTCAAGTGGAGAATTGAATTTAAAGTGATTTCCAGATGGGTAGTACCAACAGGCAACTGGCAGAAGCATCTGCGAGACCTCTCTGAGGGAAAACAACTTTAACCTAGGTCTCAAGAATTCCTACTGGTAAAGCTTCCAAGGAAAATGAGAAACACATTTAAAAGGCGATCACAAGACATGCCAACGAAAAGGCACAACGGGTGAAATACTTAGAGGACAGAAGAATCAGATTGTCATAGATTTCACATGTGGAAACTATCAGACATTATTGTAAAACAGCGTGTATTTTGTTTAAAAAATTGAGGATCTTCAGAAGAAGGGCTGACGAAAATGAGACTATGAAATGATTACGCAAATTAAAGAAAGACAACAGACTTCTAGAAATAACAACTATAATAAATTGAAGTAAAAAACTTTAATAGTTTGGTAAAAGCAGAGATTAGATTCAGAAAAGAAGAGAATTAATGAATTGGAAGTGAGGTAAAAAAAAAAAACCTATGTGGAAAGCAACAAGAAAATAAAAGATAAGAAAAAGTTAAACATGGAGTAGAGAGAAGGTCCAACATATATATGAGCAGATTTTCAGAAGGCGATAAAAAAAGAGAACGAGGGGAAAAAACAAAAACAGTTGGGTTATTGGGTTATAAGTGTTTATTGTATTAATAAACAAACACACAGATGGATTATACAAAAGAAAGCTTTGCAAGGAAAAATAAGACCCTGCTTCCTGCCCGTGGGGAAGCTCCGTGGTTAGACTCAAGCCTGTTCTCAGGAAGGAGCTTCCTTTCCACTCTTCCCCACCGTCCAGGGGATGCTTCCTGATTCTCCTCCTCGAAGGCAGTGTTTTCAAGCTTTAGCAAGAACCAGAATCCCCTGGAGGGCTTGTTACAGCAGATTGTTGGGCACCAGCCCTAGAATTTCTGATTCAGTGAGTCTGGAATTTTTGTATTTCTAACAGATTCCTAGTCGGTGGTGGGGCTGCTGGTTTGGGGACCGCACCAGGGAGAACCGTGGCCCTAATGCCCCATCCGAAATGGGCTGGAGGAACATCTCCTCCTCGAGGGGGCTCCATTTTCACTGCTAACTTCCTGCTGGGGCAAGTTTGGAGACGAGAGGGCTATTTTGCAGTCACAGACTTTGGAAAGCCAGATTGCAGTTCATTTAGCAAGACAATTCCTACAGATATTTAGTAGGCTTCTCCACCGGTTGCTTTCATTCCATTCCATGTATGAATAAGCACATTCGTTCTTCCCTAGACACAATTCTCGGTCTGATTCACAGCTTTGCTTCCTGCTCCCCACCTCCCACGGCTGCCTCTTGGGGTGTACCTTATACACCGGCAGGTACCTTGAGGTCATCTAATAAAATAACCTTGAGTTGGAAAGAAATAACTTTAATCTGATCTTTGCCACTGGGCCTGATCCCTTCATGAAACAGAGAATTCCTGATGAAACCTTGTTGTTCAAAGTCCTTTTCATTTTAATCTTTAAATCCTGGGTTAGAGTGCAGAAACAGCTCTGCCTATCCTCGAAACTAAGTTTCTGGCTTCTCTCCATTCCTTTCTCTCTCTTCTCTCAAGCTAACCATTTGGACTCATCCTTTTACACCTTGCTATAAGCAGTGAGGAAAACCCAACATACATGACCATTTCTAGCTCCTTCCAACTACTTCCACAGAGCTGTATATCTGGGGCACTTGACCTGCTCACACACATACAGCGGCAAACCTGTATGCTCCAATGGAGTAAAGCTCTCCTATTCTCGTCTTGTTTTGTATTTTCCTTTGCTACCTGTCACTCACCCCCCGTCAATGTTATATTTTAGAATCTGTTAAGTCAGCTTCCTACATCAAAAGACCAGTTTCCATATTGGTCAGGGTAATATTAGTTGTTGAAACAAAATAGCCCCCAGATTTTGTGGCTAACACAATACAAGTCCTTTTGTTGCTCAGGTGCCTGCCCAACATAGGTATTCCTGGTTGGCTGGCTATTTCCATACACGCAGTGATTCAAGCTCGATGTTCCTTCCATCTACAGCCTCACCAAACCCTCGCACCCTGGAGTCCTTGCATGTTTGTGGATGACGAAAGAGAGAAGGCACACACGTCTTACCTGAGTGCTGTGTCATTTCTACACATAGTCCATTGGCAGGAACTGGTCACATGACCCCATCTAGATGCTAAGAAGGGTTAACTTATTGCTGACTGAGCCGCTTTTTCTCCAAACTATCCTCTGGAAAAGGGGAGGGGCATGAGGACTTGGTGGACAGTTAGCTTTCTTGGTCACAAATGTAGAAGATGCTACAGTAACACTTTAGAAGGTATAGGAGCCTATCTTTAAAAATCTGGGGGAAAAAAAGCTTTTTAAACAAACCACAAAAAATGTAAACCATAAACAAACCACTGATGATTTCAACTACATAAAAAGTTAAGAGCTTCTAGTTAGCAAGATATACCATAAAGAGAGCAAAAAACCCCCAAAGCCTCAGATGTCTCTGATGACTATCTGTTGCAGATTCTTGCTGTATAAACAACTGACCCTACCTATCCAGAACACACAAAGAACTCTTACAAGTGAACAAAAAAGACAAGTAAAAACCGTAAGTAAAAATATGTAGATAGGTATTTCTCAGGAGCAGCAGCGTGAACGGTGCACACAAAGATGGAAAGTTGCTGACACTTGTCAGAAGTCAGGGCCATGCAGAACTGGATATGGTGAACTGCCGTTCCCCATCTACCAGCTGGCAAGTGTTAAAAGCTGGATGACAGGAGGGATTGGGAAGGAGGCGAAACAAAGTGAGCTCTCCTCCAGCACTCTTAGGAAAGGACTTGCACACTGATTTGTAAAAAAGAAAAATTTGGCATTACCTCACTGGGTAGTGGTACAAGGGTATTCATTTTTTCATTATTTCAAAATTAACTCTACAGATGTGTGTGTATGTATGATCTATCTAAACATATGAACACTTAAAACAATGATTTTTGAAAATATGATGTCAGAGTGATGGAAAAGATGTCCTTGGTGGTCACAGCTTCACTGATGGGACGTATTTTATGACGTATTCTACTGCTTCTCCAACCTGTCTACCCGTGTAGGACTGCTTGTCTCTTCCATCTCCCTGTGAGCCAGGGATAAACATTACCCCTTAGATGAACAGGAGTGATAATCCAAACAAACCCTCCCCTTCGCCCCGTTCTTCTCTGGAGAGAACAGGTGACTACGGGATGAGTGCGGAGCAATGGGACGCTTTGCATCCCTAACGCGGCCCTCTCCAGGCAACCGGTGCGGGAAGCATACCTTCTGTTGATGTCAGAGGGGTTAATTAAGAAAAGTTGGTGTCATTTCCAATAATTACCAGGGATCAAAATTTACAGAAGGCTCGACGAGGGCCTGGCAGCTGTACCAAAATACATCTGCCTCTAACCACGCAGCCGTGGCTGTTACATCTCGGAACATATTTTTCAAATCACCTTGGTTTTTCGAAGACCCTGATTCTTACCAAGTTCACTGGACTTGAAAGCAGGAGGGAGGGCCCACAAAATGCCATCTGGCTCTAAGCAGTGGCCTTAAAAACAGCCACGGGCCGTTTTCCATTTTTCAGAGGAGTGAATTTTAAGCTTCTCGCCAAGAGCCAGAATGGAAGGACAGAAATAGGCTCTTCTCTGTTATCTTTCAAACTGAAGTAACCAATTCCTATCGTAAACTATAAAACGCAGCCTAAGTGAGGTAGGGTTTCTGATAGTCCTGTGTTGGGAGCACAGGAAGAGGGGTTGGGAAAACAAAGGGGAATCGGAGCCTGTCCTTGTGGCCCATGGGGTGAAGCTGTCCTCGAACCCCCCTCTCAGGGAAGGCACTCCACGAGCCATGTCTTATAGCCTGTAAGTGCGCAGCAACTCGAGTTTTATCCCCCTCAGGCAAAATTTTGTGCCCTAATTGTCCATTAGTTTGGCTCAAATAGTAGAAACAAAATAACCACTAGAGGGCATAGAAAACCTTATTAGAAATAAAAGTGCCTCAGAGAAAACCATCAGTACTTGAAAAAAAATGAAAAGCAGAAAGGTGTCTTAGCCCAACACAGCTGGAAAAGGCAAAAGGAGAGGCTGCATTAAAAATAATAATAATAAAAAATAATGTATAAAACCTCTATAAAATAGGATTATCCTTTTGGAATATGGATGACATTGGCAAAATTAGTAATTGTTTCTACTTTCCCATAGATGTGAAGCAATTTCTAACCTCCCTTACAATTTAGATTAGCTCACAGATATTCCAGAAGAGAGGGGGTCTATCACGTGTGTAGTGATTCTGTTTAGGAAAACACAGGGTCCTCTGCTTTAGGAATCTGCATGTGCCCTGGGCTGTCTGGGATATAGCTTGTGGCTAGCTAATCCTCCGACTGGCTGCTTTACAGTCCTTGTTTGCACTGATGTGGGGGTGGTTGTTGCTGTCCATGGTATTCATCTCGAACCTGTGTGTGCCTCTCCCCAGAACGTAAGAAATGCACATCGGCTTTGGAGTCCTGCTTCCTGATAAAAATGAATTGCTAGGTCATGCTACAACCTCACTTGTTAACCATACTTTCTCTGTGCCTGCTGAGATGCAAAATATCTCCATGTTACCAAAACCACTGTGAGCTACAAATAACTCGTAGCAAGCATTGATGCATAAAGAAGACAAGAAGCTACCCTGAGGCTGCACCTGCCTGGAAAGGGATGAGGCAGAGTATGTGGGTTGCAGAGGAGATGTGGAGGGAAGATTTGTTTATTCCAACAAATAATCATTAGTTTTAAACCTGCAGGAAGAATGGAAGCAAGGAGAGAAACTGACAAGAAAGAGTAAAAAGTTACATTATGAGTTACTTGGTTAAATGGAGTTTATGGCCCACAAGAAGGAAAAAAGAGAATGAACAATGAACCAAAGGAATACTCCATTGTCACAGAGTGAGTATATGGTAGTAACATTTCAACATGGAGACCACTGTTATGTTTTGTTTCGGGGAGTAGACACGTGGATGAAGTGGAGATGGAAGCTTTTGGATGAGAATCTCATCTCTAGTAACAGGCATAGTTTCCAGACCCAAGAATTCAGTGGAATCTCACTTAAAATTCCCTTGGATGTGAGAGGGATTCCAAGTGGGCAGAAATCATGAGACTCTAGTTCCCTCTTAAAAAGGCAGTCCTTGTGCTTAATTCTTCACTCTGTGTTTGGGTTGACATGCGAAGGACTTTCAAACCAGAATTAGGAGAAACTATTACACCTTATAATAATAAAATGAATAATGATTATAATGATGATAGCAAACTATAATACTTAGTTGTAAGCACATCACATATATTAAAGCACTTAATCCTACAACAACCCTATGAATTAGAAAGTACCTCCATTAGCCCCATTTTACAGATGGAACTGGAGCACAGAGAATAAGAACCTTGCCCAAGGTCACATAAGTAGTAAGCAGTGGAAATACAGTGCAACTGGAGTAATTTGTCTCAGGTTCTACAATTTTAATCACTGATTGAACTGCTTCTCTAATAAATAAATGTTTCCCAGTATTTTATTGTCCATTGTTTTATTATAGTGTGATATAATACAATGATTTTAATGTCCATTAGCACCTAGTGTTGTGTGAATGAAATGTAGTAATCTATAAACGCACACGTCCCATACAGTTGACTGGGATCCCTCATAGGTTAAGAAGAATGCCTCATGTAAGTGCAGCACTGAATAAATGTTAGCTCTTGCTATCCATACTTATTTTCATCCAGACTGTGTGTCTTAAAATATGCAGTAGCACTTGAAATAGTTAATTTTAAGAAAATAGATCTCAACAGTGTCGTTCATGTTTAATGGAAAATTCGATATTTTTCTACATTCTCAGTCTCCTGGAAGGACTTATTTGGAGTCATAAGAAGAAAGGCAAGCTAGTGTGACTAGTTCAACATCTCATCTCCCACTTTATCCCCCTTACTCCGACTTCTTCCTCTTCCTTATTAAGACCTTTCCTCATCCTTGAGTTTGTGTAAAATTTACTCTCACCGAGAAGAACAGAAACTTTAATAGGATTGTCATGCAATGTTGGGCCTTTCTCTGAAGGTAACCTTCCCTCCCATTAATTACTTTAAATAGAGTTTAATTACAATTTTTATGACTTTGACTGAACCTATAGAAACTCCCAATCAGAAACTTTGAGGGAGGACCCATGTGGTACTATTTGTGTTGGCATAATTTGCCTATTACCATACCTCCCACCCAAATAAAATGCTTTAAAATGTAAATTTTTATAATTCATCAAATCATATACATTTAGGACTTTTGTTTACCAGGTTTATCTGAGCATTGGCCTGAAGTTTTCTAATAATTTCTTTCAAGGTAATACTTTAGACATCAAGAAGGTTTGAAAAAAAAAAAAAAATATGTAAATAATGCCACTCTTCTCACAGACATTTTCTACTTTGGTAAATACAATTATTTTTCAGACATACACATTATTTGGGTTAACATATGATGGGTTTATTGTTGTCATTCTTAAATTAATAACTTTACTTTTTTTTTCAGTGTTATTTTTAATATGCTACATGTTAGTCACAATAACCAAAGCTCTTTGAAGTGTAAAGTGGCCCTGAGACCAAAGTGTTTATAGATCACTGCTTCAGTCAGCTGGCCTTAATGGCCACGTTGCCCAGGCCTTACCCTATGGCAGATCTAGGCTGCCGTGTAAGACCATGGGGGTCTACAGATCCGAGTCTGCTCCCGACTCACCCACTTACTGGCTGTGATCTCAGCTAAGTGACTTGGCATCTTTGAACCTTCTACCCCTTTGCTTGTGAAGCAGAGATAATAATAACTACTGCTCTGAATGTTGGAAAGCTTGTATGAGTTGCCACAGGTAATATGCCCAGCCCAGTGTCTGGACTAGAGTAGACAAGAAATACCTAGTAACGTCTTCTGTTTACCCATGTGCCTGTGTTTTCCTTAAATCATATTGTCTTTAAATTACATCAGATTGTCTTTAAATTCTTCATTTTTCTACCAATGTTACAATGAAGAACACTCACTTATCTTCTCCCTGATTAATACTGTGTCTAAATTTCTCCTTGTGACAACATTTTAAAATCAGAATTATAGCTTATATTTATGGAGTGCTTGCTCTGTGGTAGGCATGGCTCTACATAATCTGTATTGATTTAGTTAGTCCCCAAGACAGACCCAAGGGCTAGGAACTTTTATTATAACTCAGTTTTACACAGAATAAACTGAAGCGCAGAGAACAATTAAGATCACACAACCAATAAGTGTTGGAGTTAGACTTGAACTCAGGTTGTTTCCAGATTCTGTGGGCTTAATGTTTATTCATGGTGCCAAAAATTCTTTAATGGCTTGTAAGGAGGTTTGTACAGGACTCCACTGGTTCTTCGTACATCTATTAATACATGACTGATGGCAGATTGACTTAAATACATCAATTCTATTGAGAGTTTACAACAGTGTCTTCTCTCTCTCCTTGCCTCAGTCTCTCCATGCCAAAACTGACCTTCCATCATTTATTTTATTTTTTTGTGGTATGTGCCCCTA
Organism: Molossus molossus; assembly: GCF_014108415.1. Taxonomy (NCBI): domain Eukaryota; kingdom Metazoa; phylum Chordata; class Mammalia; order Chiroptera; family Molossidae; genus Molossus; species Molossus molossus. The sequence continues at coordinate 47,539,594 of NW_023425403.1, read as the reverse complement.
ACAGGAACCAAACCCAGGACTCTCTGGTCCGCAGGCTGACACTCCAACCACTGAGCCAAACTGGCCAGGGCTGACCTTCCATCATTTAAGTAGAGTAGAACCAACCGACCCACACCTGTTTTTCTAAATGATAGTTCTTTGTGACTAAAGTTATTGAAACACAGCCAGATAATTGCCTTTGGAAGATAAATAGAAGCAATATAATACTTTCTTCCAAATAATTACATTTTAATAAATTCGTTCGACTAAGCCCTTATCTTCAGTTGCTACCCGACACTCTATGTTGACCATCTTGAAAATGCCAGGTTGGGAGACAATGGAACTTTGAACATTTGCTTATATCAGAGGTTTTTATCCAGATACTGTAATCATTTTTTAAAGAACATAATTGCATAATGTCTGACACATATTGTATATACACTCAGATAGTAATTTCAAAACATATTGTAATTTTTAGAATAGATGCTACACAACTGCCACAAGGATCTGAATAAGCCATTGTTTGATGCCATGAGAATACTTCTCTTAATTTGCTTTTTTCCTCACCTAGGTGTTAAATGACTGTCATTATTTGTGCCATCTCCAGTGCCTAATGAAGTTAATTCAAAGCACCAAACATTTTTCTACTCTAGGACATAACTTTTATTAGTTTCCCCAAGCTCGGTGAAAAGCTTAGATTCACAGCCTATTAAAGCTGGAAGGGCCCTGAGGGACCATCTAGTTTATGTCTAATTTGACAGGTGGGGAAATGACTGGTTTATGGTTCACAGTGGGGAAGGAAGGCAGGGGTTTGGAATGGGGGAAGGATGATATTTCTAGTTCTATTTCTTTCCGTAAATTTCCTTGCTAACTATGATGACCCAGTTTCTTTGGAATTCTTTTCTCTTTGTTCTGTGTTCTTTGACCTCTGTTCCTTTCTCTCAGTGTTCGTATAAATTAAAATATGGGTCACAGATCTGTCTCCTTCATACTCTGAAAGTTCCACTAGCATGATGCCACCACAAGGAGCAGACCTTCGGTGGGAGTAAGTGAGATTAATGGCACGTGGGCTTTCATCTCACAAGCATATGGCAGATGGATTTAAATTGAATATTAGATTCCTCTTTTCTTAAGAGTCTCTGCTGATCCTGGCAACCCACATTTCCACCTCCCACCATGTGCTTTTGATCTCCTCAGCCCCTCCCCCCCCGCCCCCCTCCCTTCTCTCCCCACTCCACATGGCCTTTTCGGGTCCTAGTTCTTTACTCTGTCCACGTGTTGGTCTGCTGGCCCGTTCTCCTGAGGCCTTATTTTCTGTTAGTGACAGCATTTCAGTGTCTTTTGACTAAATAAAAATTGTTTTTTCTCTAATAGGAATTCTGGGGCCAACAACAAAATAATTATTTTTTTACCCAGCTATATCATAACTGGAATATATTTAAAGGGCATTTTGAAAAACAAGAAAAATAATGCTTAGTTCTACTAGGGAAGGGCAAGGAAGTCAACATTTACTCTGGGACATGAAGGAAGCTAAGTGGGGGAGACAAGCATATCGAGCTAATAGAACCACCTGGAGATGAATATAGAGCAAGTGGGCAGTTGGGAGGGATGGAGGGTGCCTACAGTTCATGGTTCCCATGGCAGTGGAAGATGACAGACAGATGCATATAGCAGATTGCAAAGGGCCTTATAAAGTATTTAGATGGGGAACACTAGGTCCCAGGATCTTGTCCTCGGGTTTGTAACCCTTCTCCTAATCATACTTACTCTCGATCCAACCTGGTACTACCTTAGTCCAGGCTGCCATATCATTTTCTTGGACTAGTATGTTGTTTTGAGGTACAACTAAGAATGTGTTATATTAGGATTATGAACTGTTAACTCAGGATGGAGTAAAAATATGTGGAAAAATGACAGGAGATGATCTGAAGAGACAAGCAAGAGCCAAGACTCTCTTCAAGGTTGACTTTAGATCTCAGCTAACTAATGAGCTATCCAAACCTATTTATTCACCTCTGGAAGAAAATATGCTCACAAGCAACAACTTTCTCCACACTCCCCTCTAAAAAACATGAACAATTCACAATTCTACCAAATTTCCAGTGTAGCATAAAGTTTATTACAAAAATGAATATCAAAATAATAATATTTTATTGATAGAGATCAAAGAAGCCAGTGGAGAGACTCCACATTTACAAAAACTGGTTGTAATAATGTTTAGTTATTCCAGACCATCTGTGAGCACATGGAAATAGCCTCATTATATGTAAACACATAATAATAGTTGTTATTAAAATTTGATTTTCTTTGTAGCATACTCAAACAAAATGAGAAGCAGAGAAGCTAAGGTCCATATTTTATGAATGTGGAATCAGGGAAATAATTAGATGTACAAAGAAACTGTAGAGTTAAAAATTATTTCTGGACTATCTGAAATTTTTTATTAGAAAATCCAAGATGCTCCATAGATTAACCTAATTATTGGCCTAACCTTAATTACCCAGAACAGAAATGTCCTGTTGGAGGAAGCCCACAGTCATTTACACAGCAGGCTGCCTTTGGAAGTGCTCTCCGCCACACCTTGCTATGTGTTGTACTGAGTGACATCACGTCCATCAAAGTCCCTGACATCTGCTAAGCCCTGAATAAGTGATAGCTTCCTGTCTTGATTGGTGGGGCAAGGGCTCTACTACCTCCACTTGATTTTTATTTTTACAAGTTGTGTTTTGATTCTCATTATGGTTGTATAAAATACAGCAATAGTTTGTTAGGTCCCTTGTCTCTGCCAGGCACTATGCACAATATTTTTAGTATATTATGAACATATACACACACACACACACACACACACAAATGCATATTTTTTCTCATACACATAACTACCCCTGCAATGTAGGTTTTGCCATCCTCATTTCATATTATCATTTTATTTTTTTGTTTATCAATTTTAGAGAAAGAGGGGAAGGAGGGAGAGAGAGAGAGAAATATTCATTTATTGTCCCACTTATTTATGCATCCAGTGGTTGAATCTTGTATGTGCCCTAATCAGGGATCCACCCTACAACCTTGGCGTTATCAAGATGATGCTCTAACCAACTGAGCCACCAGCCAAGGCCTACCATCCCCATTTTGCAAGTGAGGCCAAAACCTCAGCTATAAAATGAGTGCTCAAGACTCTAGAATGAACTAATATTTAGTTCAGGGTCTTGTTTCTCCGAAGGTAGCTCTTGTCAGGCCATCAGCTTTTCCCCGTGGGACTTGTAAACTAGTTAAAGAGCCTTAAAGCCTTTAGCTTGATATATGTTGAAAAGAGATGTCCAACATTTTGAATAATCTGAGTTTGGGTTTCATAGTTGAGACACATTTACTAGTCACTCATTAGCTTTTGAAATTCCTTTGAATACAAGTAATCCTCACTATGCAGCTACAAGCTGAAACCACACAACATGGTTTTGAAATAATCAATAGGAAAAATTAGGATTGTCCCATGACTGCTAAAATGTTTTGTTGAAATCTGCCCTTTAGAGAATTATTTATTGATCATGTATTTGTTCAATTCTTGAAGTCAATGAAAATTGCTTTCACAAATATTTACTTACTGCTGTTAATACATCTAAATGTTGAATGGCAGCTGGCCGCCTCAATATTTATGGGCGTTTTTATCTTTTAGAGATGAGCTTGTTTGACAATGCCATCTCAGACTTTCTTTATGATAAGTCAAGATACTTGGTCATATAAATAGTTCAGGAAGCCATGCAAGGGGTCTTGGAAAGAATTCTTCAAGAGGAGACAGATTAAGGTCCAGATTCTTGCCTCTCTACATTCTTTTTCTCACTATATCTTTTTTTTTTTCTATTCTTTAAACACAGTTTCAAAAATACTTCATCAGATTTGAAGTGTCCTCTAGAAACGGCCTGAAACAGGCCCACCCAGGGGCTGACAGAGCAGCTGCCCTGTCTTTAGAAGGTGGCACTTGAGGGGCATCTGGCTCATTATACTGCAGGGCTACACTGTGACGGATGTGGGAGGAAGTATTCAAACGAAATATCTTGGTATTTTGAAGAACCTCGATTATGACAAAAGTGGTGTTTTGACAATTTGTTCAACAATGTGGAGAGAAGGAGGCTTTGTGCTCAAGTGACTTATTTCCTTGATGATTCGAAAGGTTCCGTCTGTGGAGAGCGTCTTGGCCCAGAGCGAGGCAGAGCACTGGGGAATCCGGAGGAGGAGGCGGTTTGAGTTCCAGGAGGCAGATTAGCCGCAGCAGGTGCTTCACCACAGGAACAATGGGAGGTCAAACTGCATAGAAGTGATCGTGAACTGGATGCTTCCAAATTCTCTCACACTTTGGAACAGGTGAAGTCTGGGCCTGCTGTCTGCAGAACAAATGTTAATGGTTCCAGTGGCGTCCTCTCCCACACCCCTCACTGATTCCTTCAGAGAACTGAGAATAAAGGAGTCGAATTTCAAATGCAAGGCACGTGTGTCCTTTTTGAGCCGATTGAGGGAGCACCTTTGCGAGCAGCGGGCTGTGTGCCTTCCCTGGTGCCGCTGTGCTGTAAGCTCCATTTGTCTGTTTGGAAATGGGAGTGCAACCATCTTCAGAGGAAACTGTTACAGGATGCTCTAAACTCTAAAAAAGACCATTTAAAAAGGGAAAAGGGATCAGCAATAAAGTGATTAGTAAGTAAATGTCAAAACCAGGGATAACTAAATGAATTCAACAGGTATGTAATGAGTGCATACCTTGTGCCAGGCAGGGCTGCCCCGTGCAACTGTGCAATGTCTCGTCTGCACAGAAGCGCCTGGCTGCTCACAAAGAGACCACACGGGTTAGCGGAGGCCCGAGGGTCAGAAAAGATCTTCAGCTCTGGGAATAAAATGGTGAACCAAATAGACAAAGGCCCTGTCCTAACAGAGCTTACATTTCAGTGGAGGGGCAGACACATCAGCAGGCACTTTTCTAACGGGGTGTTGGATGTTACGTCTGTGGAGTGTCCTGGTCTCTTCTCCAGGTAGAGGCTTCCTGGGAGGAGAGCCATCAGGCTGATAGCAGAGAGTCAGTAGGATTTAGACAGACTCGGAGACAGAATGTAGGCAATGGAGTGTTTCAAACAGAGGGAATGAGATTGGCAAAAACTCAAAAGTGCTGCTGAGTTTGGTACTTCTGAGGCTCTGAACGCATTTCGTTTTAGCTGGAGCATCAAGAGTAAGGATGGAGAATGAGGCTGAAGAGGTAGGCAAGAGCCCAGCAGACCATTGTAAAGTGGCTGGCGCGGTGAGGAAATGTTTCTAAGCAGGAAGCAGGGGTGACAGGAGCTGCATTTTGAAAAGACTATGATGTGTGCAAGGTCCAGACAGATTTAAGGGGAACCAGACGAGAGGGAGGATCCGAGAGAGACTACTTTGAATACATCCTACATTGTCGTTTTTACTTTGGAACCATTTAGATAGTTTATTTCAATAACATTTACATAAATTAAAATGTAATTACTTAGAATTGAAAGTAAAAGGAAATGAATAGTTTTACTATTTGTCCATGTGGTGACAAAACCACACAGATAAGAGTTGTTCCAAGTGAAAAAACAACAAATTCAGCCTTGGCTGAGTGGCTCAGTTGGTTGGAGTGACCTCCTTTAACCAGAAGTTTTTGGGTTCAATCCCCGGTTGGGGCGCATGTGGGAAGCAACCACTTGAAGTTTCTCTCTCACATCGATGTTTCTCTCTGTCTCTCAAAGTCAATGAAAAAACAAAACAAAACATATACCCAGGTGAGAAATAAAAAAAAACAGCCTTGGCTGGTTTGGCTCAGTGGTTGGAGCATCAACCTTGGCACCAAAGAGTTTTGGGTTCAATTCCAGTCAAGGGCGTGTACCTCGGTTGCAGTTCGGTTCCCTGCCCTGCAGGGATCATGTGGGAGGCAACCATCTATGTTTCTCTCTCCTCCCCATCTCCCTCCCACTCTATTTGAAGATAAATAAAAAAATATCCTCAGGTGAGGATTTAAAAAAAAGAAAAACCAAACAACAAAAAACAACCAGTAAATTCATTGCCAAACCCTAGAGGGCTATGCCCTGAGGAAAAAAGCACTGTAAGAAGAAAAATCTTAAACTGTTTCCACCAATCATTTTGTTGGAGGAAATGTGAATATAATTATCCGGTGAATTTTTCAGCATAGTTGAAAGGAGATACAAATACACGATCAGCAAGGTCAAACGGAAATTTTATAGACCTAAATTTGAATTGTAAATGCTGCATTTTTGTATTTAAGGAAAATATATTATATCCTTCTATGTTCACTGAAAATGCTAGAAACAATGACCAACCCATCTACCAGGATACCACTAGTACCCAGAATGTGGTTCATAAGTAATCAAAGGAATCAGGGATTTTGTGAGAAATAAATTATCATAGGTCTGAGGCAGGATATATACAGAATGAGCCTGGAATATATTTTCTCACCAAAAGAACCTAAACTGAATGCACTCCTACTGGCCAAAGATGAGGAAATTCGACCACTAATAAGTACAATGGAATAAAACAGTGTCCTAGTCCATTTGGGCTGCTATACCAGAAGCAGCATAGATTGGGTGGCTTATAAACAACAGAAAGTTCTCATAGTTCTGGAGGCTGGAAGTCTAAAATCAGGATGCCAGCATGGTCAGGTGTGGTGAAGGTCCTTCTCCTTGTATCCTCATCTGGCAGACTGCAGAGAGAGCAAGCAAGCTCTCTGGTGATTCCTATAAGGACACTAATCCTCATGACCTCATCTAACCTTAATTATCTTCCAAAGGTTCCATTTCCTAATACCATCACCTTAGGGGCTGGATGTTTGGGGTGAACGCATTCAGTCCATAAAACACAATAAATATATTGAAATCTATGGATTCATAATAATACAAAAGAAAGCCAGTAAACAAGCAAAACAAAACAACAACAAAACCCTCATGGGTCAGTACTAGAGGATGAGAATGTCTGGCCATGGGTCCTTGAAGGCTGAAATCTCAGAGCCATGCAGCGTGTCCCTGAAAACAGAGTCAGACCTCGGATTTAAGCCTTGTAACACTTGTCTGTGGGATTTCTCTTTTGCAATGCTGAAAAGTCCCATTTACACGTTGGGGCTGAGAGAAAGCCCATTATTACTTAAAGTAATAGGTCTCACTCACCAAGGCGATACCACCTTCCCCATTATAAATGGAACTACAGCTCTCTTTGGGTTGCTACCAAAAATTTTCTAAGGAACATCCATCACATAAATGAGATTTTCTAATCGTTTGAGCACAAGGATTTTCCAGCATTCTAAAGAAATTGATTCCTCTCAGTGTAAATAAGAAAATGTGTCTTTCTTTTAAGGTATAAACAGTGACAGCTACAGAAGTGCTATATCAAACACAAAATGGAATTTCTTCCACTAAGTACATTTTAAAGGTTGTCATTTTCTTAAAGGTCAATTAAAAAAAAAAAAAAGAAAGACTAATACAAATTTTAGTTGACTAGGAAAATCTCAAATGTTGCTAATTTATGTTGCTGCTGTCCCCTGGCCACCCCCAACAAAACAAAAACAAAATGATAGCAGCAATATAATAACAGTGTGAAGCTCTGTAAGGTAAACTTATAACCATGGAGAAACAGAGAGTTTCTAATCCTATGCATTTATTTGGTTAATTAATTGCTTTTACTGTATTTTTAAATGCAAGAAGAGTGGCATCAATGTGGAGATACCATAAGCTATTGACTAAGAAGAGACCCAATTTTGCATCCAGAATCCCACTAGATCTCTCCCAGTAGCCTTTGCTCTCTCTGGTTTAAGAGATAAAGTTACTTACAACTTAAATAGAAAAAAGATGTCAACTTGCATTCTTAGTGCTCTTCATTAGAGTTTCTTATAAACCAATAAAGAAAAATCAATCAATCATAAAATGTGCAAGGATGTGAAGCTGCAATGCACAGAAGAGGTGTAGCTCACTACAAAGTGAGAAAAGACTGAAACAGCCCTGGGATGCCATTTCATATGTGCCTAGCAGACTGGCACAAAATGAAATCTGACCAGCCAAGACTGCAGGTGAGGATGTGGAGTAATGGGAACCCCACTCACTGCTTGATGGATTAGAAATCAGTACAGGTATTTTGAAAAGAATTTGGCATCATCTGGACAAGCTGGATATTAGTTCATGTTTGCTATGAAATATTTCAAGTATATAAAACAGTAGGGAAAATATAGCAAACATCTATATATCTACCACCAGTGTAAAAAACGTACACGTAAAATGCCTCGTTTCTCCTTCTTCATTGTGTTTCTCTTTATTTTATTTGGAATCATCATTATTTTTTTTTTAGGATTTATCTATAAGTTCATTTATCTATATATTCGTGATATATGTAGCTGTAGTTTGCATTTAGCTTTTTATAGGGTCCCTGATAAATACACTGCAACTTATGTTGCAGTTCTCAACAGATGACCAATTTATTTTCCAGTTTTTTTTTCTCTCTCTCTCTCCCTTTTTTTTTTATTCCTATTATAAGCAGCAATAAGCATTCCTGTGTGGATATTTTCTGTGAAGACGTGGGTAAGTTCTTCTGAGTGTGTGTTGTACTCTAGTGTGGAGTAGTCCAGCCCAAAACTTCTCAAACTTTAATATGCATTTGAATCTTTAAAAAAAAAAATGCAGATTCTGATTTAGTTGGCCTGGGATGAGAATAGAAGCTCTGCCTTTTCCACAACTTCCAAGGTGACACAAATGGTAATGGTCCGAGGACCAGCGAGGGGATTTATGAGATATTAATTGGCTGTTTGTTTTCCAGGCCGCTTCTTAGCACATCCCGGCGCCCATCCTTCAGTGACTTTGTCATCTCCTCATATACACCAGCAACGGAATCAGCCTGTTTTACTCGATACTGAATGGAGCACTTACCCCGGTACACCCTCTGCCGTCAATCGAGTATACCATAACATGCCCCAGCAATGTCGTTCAGAGATACAATAGAGTTTCTTCACAACGTCTTACAGTTGCCATACGACACACCTTTGATTTCCAGGTACAGGTGAAATGATATGTTCAAGGCCAGGCCCTGGTTCTGAGCTGTCACTGAGCACAGTGCTGGGGTAGGAGGTGAGGATGATGACTGCCAAGTGAACCAAATGCTTGACCCTTGCTTACATGATATTCTCTTAACTGATTAGTGAAATGCTGTTGTTGTGTGTGCATGTGTGTTTTATTTTAATAAATAAATAAAAGTAATTCATGCACTGGGCAAAAAAAATGTAAACTTTGAAAATTGGGTCATTCTCCACCCAATTACACAATTCAGATATATAAGACTGCAGTTCGCAGCTGGTTTGAGTTTCTTGCTTTATTGGTGCCTTTGCAGAAGTGAACAGCCGTGCTAGGGAAACCCACGTGTCAAAAACCTGCAGCAGCCCTGGGAGCTGAGGGGAAAGTAATGCTTTCAGTCTTGTAAACAAACAAACAAACAAACAAACAAACAAACAAACAAACAAATAGTGAATTCTGCCAACAACCAAATACATTTGAAAGCAGATCCTTCTCCAGTCAGACCTTCAGATGAGAACGCAGTCCTGCCTGTCCCGTGATTATGGCAGTGTGGAGAACCCAACCTAGCCGAGCCCTGACTCCCAACCCACAGAGACTGACAGACAGCGCGTGCTCCTTGTTCTAATCCCTAAGTTTGTGGTAACCTTGTTACACAGCCACAGCGAACTGCTACTACCCTTCTGTAAATGGTATACATATGCAAAAGATGCATATATTTTTCCTTCAGTTTTGGAGACTATTCAACATGGTTGTCTATCTGTTTACTCTGTTAATTTTTAAGGCTGTTGTGTGTTTCAGTGATGGAGGCTCCAACTTTGATTTAACCAGCCTCCATTTAATGGACATTTTGTTTGTTTGCCTGGACCTTCAAAAAATCCCATTTGTCCTCAGGAAATATGTGAAAACTATAGAAGTGGCTTTAAATGTCTAGGGACCGTAAGTTATATATTTTAAGGAACTTCTGCTTTAGATTTTGCTTCTCAGTCCTTTTTGTCCTTGAATCATTTCTTCCAGCCGAGGTTTTACTTGGGGCTACTAACCATTTTGGCTTGTTAAGAAGGGAGGGGTTTTCTGAAATGCAGGACTATTATGCTAAAACCAGAACAGTCCCTGGGGGGTAAAAGGAACCGTCGGACTGGATCACCCTGTAACCCCTTTAGACATTCAAATGAAAGGACAGGTAACCAATCTCAGCCCTTGCGACCACTTCCTCCCGCCCCTGCCAACTGAAGGCAGGGAGCACAGTCCTCTGGGCCTGCTCTGCAGCCCGCCTGCTCACCTCAGCCTGGGATTCCCTCCGAGGCCTCTGCTAAAAGTAAATTTGCCAGTGTCCTTATCTAACACAAGAATGAAAAGAAGACTTTGGATTTTTCCGAACAATAATCTACCCCTTTTTATCAGCAGGATAAACCACTCAACCTAAAAGAATAGTTATCCACATAGGGCTTGGATTATCGCCTCATAAAACAGCAGGGTTCCTCTGTTATCACCTAAATAAAGCCACCATCAAGCTGGAACAAATAGGCCAGGAAGAGAGTCTGAAAAAAAGTAGAGACTGCACATTTTCAAAGCTTCAGAAATGTGCTGCAGAGTGGCTGGTGGTGGGGTTCGGAGTCAGGCTGGCTAGAGGCCTCTGCAGGCCTCTCAGCCTTAGTTTGCTCATCTTCAGGGCCTAGTACAAGGGCTAATGGCTAAGAGAGGCTTTCTCATGACCAGTGGAAGACATTCCTGCTTTTACTACTTCATGTTTTGTTGTGGGCATTCAGAGCTATTGTTCTCTTCAGGAGGAATAAAATACCCACTTTTATATATGATAAGACTTTAAATTAAAGGACCTTTTGGTCTTCTCTTTCTTGGATTCAAATAACCCAATTCACATACCGTTTCCTCGGGAACAGCCAATGTGTTTGTGTGGCAGCTGTGGGCCCTCCAACCACAGCTGTCATTATGCAGTCCCGGTGCCCAGAGACTCGGGAGATAGCTGTTACCTGCGCTTGCCAGTTCAGGACAGCAGTCAGCCTAAGTGGAATAAAAAGGGGCCCCAGGCAATGAGCACCTTTTTTTACTCATGATATTTCAAATAGAGACACAGATGCCTATGTGTTTGTTAGATTTATTTGTGAGTGTCTTGTCAGCAGAAGGGCATTTCAAAACAAAACAAAACAACCCCAAACACATCTGTTTGGAAAGAAAAGAAAATGATTAGTTAATAGTAATGCAAGTTCCTAAATGAATCAAGAAGGTCATTAAAGATTTTTAGAATCAAGGAAAACCTAGAGTCTCACCTGTTTCTTGCCAGAAAATGTTATCAGACAGAGAGCTGTGTTTAAGCCACCTTTCCTGAGCCATGGGAACAAGGGCAGGAGTCAGAGAACTCGAGAGGAGCATGAGATGAAGTTCCCCTTGTCTGGGGTTCAGACCACAAGAAGAAACGGGGGCGGGGTTGACCTATTCTGATCCCTTCTCTACACGTTCTCCTCTTGTCTCCTGCATGTCCCGCCCAGAAGTCTTTCAGTGATGGGCTTTCTGGCCCTGTAAGATTGTACTTCATATAGCTATCTTAAGAAGAAACTAGGATTGCATCCCCGAAAATGTCATTCATGGTTTTTGCAAGAATCATTTGGTCTCCTTGGTTACTTCAACCCATCCAGATGATGTGTGCATCTTTCACAAGTCTGTGTTGAGAGCCAGCAGCTGAACTTCAAGCTTCAGGTAACAGTGTGGAGACTACCCACATTCAACAGCAACAGCAGTGGAAAAGGTAAGTTTACACAGAGACTCTTACACCTAACTGATGACTAGGTACCTCTACTTGGCAACATGTCTTCCAATCTTTCCTGTATCATAAGTGACCGTTGGAACTGAAAGTCAAAAACAGGATGGAATCGTGTTTGTTTTGTTGCCTGTACTCCTCATATCGAATCCAGTAGAAGGTTCTGGCTACATTTCCTCCAGAACTCTTGAATCAATCTGCCTCTCCCCATTGCGAATGCCATCACCAGAATGCCAGCCACTTCTACTTCTCCAGATTGTTCTATCAGCTCTTCAGTTGTCTGCCTGTGTCCTTACGGGCATCGCCTCTATTTTACACATGCGGAAACTAAAGCACAAAGGGGTCAGGTGACTTTTTGTATTCATTCAAAGCATGTTTCTGAGCAGCTGCATTTTGCGGCCCGGTGCGGGCCTAGATTGCGTGATCAAGCCATGGCAGTGCCAGTGCTGCCTACTTAAAGCCTGTTCTCAGTCTCATACACCGTACTGTATGATGTTTCAGAACATTCCCTGTAGAGCAAGAGACAAATACATAGAGAATAACGCCAGTACATTATATATAAATAGACTGGTATGTAAATAGATTGCATGCTTCCTAAAAGCAAAAATAAACTAACTCAGCCAAACTGATCGATAGAAATTTCTCCCAAGGAACCTGACCTCTATTTACTAAGGGGGCTTCCTTTACCTGAAGTGCCTTGCAGGTCACATGACTGGTTAACAACTACTTAACTCTGAAAAAAAATCATCTTATCTAGGAAGTCTTCCTTGGACTCTGTATGTCAACAAAAATTCCCTTCCTCTGAGCTCCTTAGCTGCCTGGGTTCACTTTTATCATGATACCATTACACTGTTTTGCAACCTGGGGTTTTTACCTATGTTGTCAAATGCTTTAAAAAATATGAGGTACAGACAATATATCTAGATGTAGATACTTGGAAAATCCATAGGGATATCAGTCACGATACCAGTATGGAAAACAAATAGTCACTTCCCTTTGGTTTTTCTAATGAATCAGTTAAGACTCATTTATCCTTATTAATGGTAGTAAGGCGGTGGTGGTGACATTTCCCAGGCAAAACATAAATCTGAAACAACTTTGTTCTCTCCTCCAGGAAGTGGATGTTCTGTAACTGTGTTGCTGAAGACTGAGCTATCCTATCCTTCAAAGGAAGTGGGAACTAGGTGTTGTGTGTGTGTGTGTGTAACATTCTGAATGACTTGGAGGATAGTTGTAATGGTGCTGAGGCTGTTTGTCTGGAAGGCACCTGCATTCAAAGTCCTCTGACAGATGCTGCTGCAGACAACAAGACTGCACAGCAGGGGAGTCGTGGCCGGCTCAGTGACAGCGTTCGGAGGGCTTTATTGCAGGACTTGGGCTTCTGCAAGATGGTTTTAGGAAGACTTCAAGGAAGCAGGGATACACGTTGAATAGGGCACTGTCAGAAAGCAGCGGTAGCTCTATGATTGGGTATCTTAAGGAATTTTACTAGATGCAGAAGAAATGGAGTGAGGTTGGAGCTTTAACCGATAAGGAAGAGGCCGCGGTAGCAACAGGAGCTCACCGGTGTGGTGCAACAGGAGCTCACCGGTGTGCCTCCGCAGTGCATGGACCAAAAGCGTCCCTTCCTAGGTCTCTTCAAGTTGTTTTTCCTCCCAAATAGATCTGCCTCAATATGAAGCTACTTGAACAGTTATCATAGGGACCATTGGATCAGGGAGCAAAGATGGGACTGTTGGCTTTTCTTAAAAATCTTGTGAAATATTTGACTCTTTAAATTACATGTATGTAAAAAGGCTAAGGGAAAAAACCCTACCACCCACCCTCCCCCCCAAAAGAGTCAGTCTCTCAGGTTTGCCAGGAGAAGAGGATGTTCGACCATTTTTGTCATTTTGCACAGAAACCCTGTTTTTGTCTGTGTTCTGACATGATCACAAACTGGTCTGACTTTTATTTTACTTCATCATCTACCCTGAAGGTCGTAGTCTGTGGGATGGATTATGCTCAACAAGAGCATATTGACATCTGGCTGAGCTGTTGGTGACAGGACTATTTGTTCTCTTTCTCCTGGGCCCTGTCTGTGACATGGAAAGGGATACAAGTGCTTTAATACTGGATGAAAAGGAAGAGAGTATGGGAGCCCAAAGTGAGGAGCGATCAGAAACATGCCTCAAACAGGAAAGCGTGGTCCGCCCTTGGGTCCACTGCCTGAGCAATGCCCACAGAGTATGCCTGGGGCCTTGTTTACAGTTCCTGAACTTCCAAGTCATTCTCTCCACCACCCACCCAGCCATCAGCTGACTAGACACTTCATACTAAACAGCAGGAACCAGCTGGCTTTTCCGGAGGGCAGTGGGCTGCCAATGCCACCAGCCTCTAGTCCACCCCAGACTCGGAACTCAGTCTCTGTGTATTTGAATGTTGATTCCACTACTCACTTCTTCTCTTTGGCAATCTATGCTCTGCTTCCACCTCTAGAAATAGTGATATTTTGTAGGATTATTGTGAGGATTGAATGGATTTAAATGTGTAAGTCCTTCGAACATTGTCTGACGCATTGCTACCTGTGTTACACCTCAGCCCACAATCATACACACACATTTCCAGAATTTCTTGGACACCTGCAGGGTGGAATAAAGGGACACCCCTTCCATACCTGACCTTAGAGGTTAAATAAACCCAGCTAAAGCTCTGGGGTGGGTCATGGTCATGGGCAGGTCTGTTATAGGGTGGTTGTGAAGCTTGCAGGGCGTAGAGACTGAATCTGGCATGAGGAGTCTGAATCGGTCCTTCCAGTCCCCTGGACCCTGCATGAGGCTACCTCTAACGCAGGGGTCATAGAGCCGCATCCAAATACACACACTCTTGTGCACCGTGGGCCAGAAGTGTCATTTTCCCAGGCCTCTTTATTTTATATGTGTGGTTTCACATCCATAGATCTTAATAAAGCCTGTAAAAGTAGCACAATTCTCCCATTTTAAGAAGGGCTGGCTTCCAATTACAGGGAGGGGATGTATGTATGCTCTAAATCACAAGGATGGGTTCTGCACACAGCAACTCCTTGCTTATGAGCTTTTAATGTCTTCTTTCGTCACTGTGGAATATGTTATTTACTCTCTGCCAGAGCTTTGACTTCTGCCCTTCCACTGGCTATAAAAGTAATAGCCAATGTTTGCACACAATGACAAATCAGTCAAGGCAAATATTATACCTGTGGAGTACAAATCCACCTGAGCTCTTTTGATCCCTTATCACAAGGTTATTTGGATGTGTCCGTATAAGAGGATTTGGTTCTTTTTTCTTATCAGTGCAAATCTTGCAAGCAAGGAGAGCAAATAGACAAATAGGAAGTTTGATTTGAGGGGTACAGCAAAGGGCCTCTGTTCAACTCTCTGCCCTCCACAAAAATCTATCTCCCCATTGGTCTATTACCTGATTTCAAATACTACCCTTTGGGAGTATTTGTATTTCAAGTCATTGCAAAAATTTGAGTGGAAGGAATATATCTCTGGTTGCATAATTTAACATCAGCTGGTCTGTGGTGGCGATGCTTGCTTTAGCATGGCAGGCAAGTGTCCAAGCATATGGAGCTACACTTTGCTATGCAGGTGAAAGTGGGTGTAGGTCCCACTCAAATCTAACAATATACATCATTCCTGTTAGACCAGGTGTCCCATTGTGACCACTACATTCTGCTTGTGCTCAGTTCCCTACTTGTGATTCTACATCATGAGCAAAGAGCTGCCAATATGGATCATGATGGAAAGAAATTAATTAGCAGCTTGATGAAAAGTCAGAAATTCTAGCATCTCACCTCTTAGAACCTATGTTAGTTCCTAGAAGCAAATTCTCAATAGGGTGGAACACCTAGGAGCTTGGAGATGGTTCTTCTGGGGCAAGAAAGACCCATGCTCTGACTGTGGGAAAAGAAACTATAGAACAAGGTCAACTAGTGATCACAGCTCAACCACTGTGGAAACATAAGAATGGGACAAGATACAAACTGGAAGGATGGAGTTAAGGAGACATGACTCAAGGTCAAGAGATTCTACTTTGTCATGAAGTCTGAAATGGGCTTTAAAGTACTTCAGTTTAGATAGTGAGAAGTTATAAATGTGCTAGTAAAGTACAACTTTCACTCTAGGTGCAATTGATCGCTTTACTCAGGAGTACATAGTCTGCGGGAGGTCAGCTGGCATTAGATTGGAAAATGACACATTTTGGAGGCAGCTACTACATGTATTTCTGGCAGCCAAATCTCAATCAATTCACCCTGTGTTCATTTGTATACTGAATGTCAGAAATGAGTTTTTCTTGGTGAAAAATATTGATCTGTTGACTAGTGTGAAGACTGTTAGAAATGGAATCTCATTGGAAAAATTTTAAGTTTCCAAGATATGTAGATGAGCTAAAATATCTTCGAGATATCTACCTGCCTCATCCCCCACATCTTGCATTGCTGGGGTGAAAAACTTGAAAGGTCTGTAGTCTGAATAGTAACTGAAATCCCTGAATAGTCTTTGGTCCAGTCACCAGTTAAGAGGATTTCTAGATGTCTGACTCTAACTTTATGGCCCAGAATATGAGTTTGCAGTGTTGTTGTGTTTGGATCAAGAGAACCTTTCATGCAAAGTAAGGCCAGAAGAATTAAAAGGACTGAGAGCTGGAACTTCATGGAGTTTACTGAATATTTTGTGCAAATTCTTTTTACCAGCTGCTTGATGTTGATTTCACATATGCCTTACATATGGATTAGCATTCATGACATGCTCTTTTTATAGTCTGGCAGTGAAGTTGTGAACGAGTAGTTATTTTTGATAGCCACTATTCTCTATAAAATATCAACCTTAGTAATTTTGGGTAGCCACTATTCATGACAAAAGAAATAAATCAACAAAACCAAAAAACACAAAAAGTTGTTGTACATGACCATATTTTCACCTATTCAAGATGTAGTCTGAAATTGTTTTCTAGAAGGATAATTATGCTATGTGATATGTAAATACTTTCTAAATATAAAAATCTGTAGGAACATTTCTCTAACAATATCAGGTATAGGTGAGGGATAACAGGTGGGATAAGAAGAAACTTTGAGTCTTAGAAGTGGAGATGGCATTGGAAGGAAAAAGAGTGTGGGAGAGAGCTGGCGGAACAGATTTTGTCTTATTTTTTCCACCAGTCATCTGTGGTTGGGTTTTCCTCTTGGATTTAATTATTCTCAGCTGTAAAATAAGGAAGATAAACCTAAAGCTTCCCTCTGGTTCTCGAGTTCTACGGCTCTCATTTCTAGGAGCCCCTGAAGGTGGAATCAAGCAGACCTCTCCACTTTTTTGCTAAATCACCTGGAAGGTAATTTCCTCCCAACAGGTGAACACCCCTGCCTGAAAGTCAGCTAACTGGAGCTTCACTTACATTAATAATCTTCCTTTTCGATGCAGTATTATTGGAGGAGAGTGAGAAATTTTAAATATTCACAATTTAGTGGGAATGAGTTTAATTGAATTGCTTTCTTTCTGATGATCAGTTCACATATCAGAATGCTGATGGTTTTTCCAGGGGAGGGGGTGAAAAGAAGAAGAAGTGAGAGGTCATTGTGACCCAAGATACAGAACTATGGATAGGAATGGGTGTGTGTGTGCTGAGGGGATAGGTATGTGAGTGGTACGTAATCAAAGACCAGATGTCCAAGTTCCCATGGTGTCTGGAAGTGAAAAGGAGAAGTAGGGAAAAGAGGGGCAGTAAAGGCACATGTGTTGCTTTGGCAAGTTTGCTTAGGGGTCACCGCTCCTCCTACAGGCCCAGCCCCATTACCAAAGCCACTGAGGAGCCTTAGACCTTGAGAGGAGAAAACACTGTCCAGAGGGGATGAAAGCTCCCCAGTCTTTGAATTCCCCCTTCTTTCAGCTATCTGACACCTTTCCGTCTTCCTTCTCCATTGTTTGCTTTTTGACTTGACTCAAAAGGGAAGGTTCGAGTTGGGCCACACCCAGCTCATGGGAGTGTGTGCACTTTTGGTTGAGTTCAGCACCCGCTGACTGCACTTCAGAGGGAGCCTCTCTGTCTCCCCAAAGAAGCCAGCACGGTGTCTGTCACCCTTCCAGTGCTCGTGGTAGTATGGCCCATTCCGAACACACTTCACAAATCTTGCTCAGAGAGCAAGTCGTTGGAGAATCTGACAGTCCAGGGGGCAGCAGCTGTCTTATTATCCTAGTAATCATCCAGACTACTGCTTCTCTCTTGTTACAAACAACTTCCAGCAGCTTTCTGAAAAAGCACGAGAGAGAAATGAGAACTTTCCCACGTCTGAGCTTGCTTTTACGCTACCTACTAACACTTTATTAATCACTTGTTGTGTATAGAATTCTGGATTAAAAATAATTTTCCACTAGAATTTTGAAGGTGCTACTCCACTATTGCCAGCTTGTAATAGTAGTGTGGGGAGTCTAAGGTCATTCAACTCCTTACTCTTTGCTTTTCATCCCTGGAACACTTAGGAATATTTCATTACACTGTGGTGTTTTAAAATTTGGCAAAGATGCCGTGGCGGTGGTGTCCTTGCTTTAATTATGCTGGGTCGTCCTTTTTAAAATTACTCATAAGTGTGTCGTATTTCATTGATAAGTTCTCTATTTTCTCCTGCTCTCCTTTCCTAGAGAGCGTCTTTAGTTGGATGTTGTATGTCTTTATCATCTAATCTGCTTATATTTTCTTTTCCATTTTCCAACTTTGTTGTATTGTAGTTCTATCTGTTGTTTTGTGAAGAGTACATTTTCAATGAATTTTTATTGTCACATTTTTATTCTCCTCAAAACACTCCCTTCAGAATTTATTCCTCACTTGTCTATCTTGGGCTAAGCTAAGCATTTTTCTGTTCAGTAGCATCATGTCCATCAACATAGTCTCCAGAAGGAGAAAGAAATTAACCAAACAGATAAAACCCACCAGACTATAGAAGTGTCTTAAAACTCTTGAAATAAACATGATACTCTTCTATTTCAATAGCCCCTTTGTGGCCACATGGATTGAGATATTCTTGTGGCTCTAGTGGCGACAAGTCTTCAAGACTTTATTCTACCTCTAAAATTCTGATTCAACCAGAAGTTTCAGGAAAAAATGCGTTGTCACCGAATTCTTAGATGTAAAGATGCACAATCATTGTAGCCAAATCATTGGGTAAAACATGAACTAGTAGTTCCTTCAAAACATTGTTTCAGACTATGGGAAAACCAGCATTTCAGAGCAGGCAAAGTGTAAAGTCATGATCCTCCTGCTCAGCTCCAGAATGATAAGCCAGGGTGCTTCACGCTCACCAACTCCAGAGAATCAGAAAGGCCACTTGGCATCGTTATTGCAACTGCAAACTTTCTTACTGGCAACCCAAACTTGAAGTTTAATTATACCCGTATCCATGTACCTATATACTCTGTTGAGATTGATTTTTCACAAGAAAATATAATTTTTGTCAGGTTTTTGTTTTCCTTTTGGGTTTTAAAATCTGAAATTCAATAACAGCAAAGCTGACAGTGCTAAAGCTTGTTCAGCTACAGGCAGCTCTCTATTTTAAAAGTATATTCCAAATTGGCATTTCTCTCCCGTCCCAGAGTCAGGGAGTGGGCAGAGCATGTTCAGAGTCCCCTGCCAGAGCAGAAAGGGCTCCTGGGGTTAAGAAGACCAGGAGAGAGCAAGGACAGAAGTTGGCACATTGTCTGAGAAGTATAGGGTTTGAAATACGTGCCATTCTGTCTCTACAGATGTAACAGCCAAAGAAGAAGTGTTGGAAAGGCCCGATGCCAGCATGAGGACCCTTCTGTAGTATCTGTCTGTGTCCCGGAAACTTGACTGCAGCAGGTCAATCGCGTAGAAGGTGGCTTGACAACTCTTTCTCGTCCACTCTTTACCTTCACTCCAAGATGCAAACTCATTAACTCCACCAGGACCGAATATTTCCATCAGAACAATAGTTTAGATTTCATAACTGTGTTATCACACTTCTGGGAATTCATTCTAAGGAAATATTCTAGGCAAGAAAATGTAATTTTACCTGTTCTTTGCAGCAAAATTGTTTGTAATTACAGGACCACTGGGCACAATCTTAGTATCACACAAGGGGAATGGTATGTAAACTATGCTTTTTCCTTGATAAATCATTAACAATGATAGTTATTAAAGCCATGGAACAGGAAGAAAAGGGATTTACAGTTAAATATTAGTGAAAGAACAAGGACACAAAATGTCACCTATATTATGATTACAAATTTAAAATGTATTTATATACACCGGGATGAGGGAAAAATGCAAAAGTGCAAAATATTTATCAACAGTTGGTGGTGGAAGTTTAGTTGCTCTATGTTTGTTTTTATTATTTTACTGTGGCTTACCTTGGGGTCTAATTCTGAAAGAACCGCTCTGGAGAGAAGCAGTTGGGAATCCCTGGTCTCTGAAAATACTCCCTAGATGTGTGTCTTGGTACACTAGTTAGATCAAGGATGTTAAGGCATTTCACAAAAACAACACAAAGCCAAACAACACAAACAAAAAAAAAAGGTTAAATTTATTTGATCTAGATAGTGTCACTGTAGGGTTCTTTAGAGCCTTCAGTATGCTAATATAGAACTTGATTCTCCCAGAAAAGAAATCTATATGCAGTCTTTTCAAAATACATCAGGCCACCGAATCGGTCTCCAACCCTAATACACACACACACACACACACACACACACACACACACACACACACACAGGCATTCTGTATGACCCATGTCCCGATGAGCAAGCAGTGGGTAACTTCTGGTTCTGCCTCGTGCAGTTGCTTTGTCTGCCCACACAAACACTCCCCCAGTGTTCACAGTGCAGTGTGGTAGCTGAGCAATTTCTTTTCATCTTTCAAGGTCTCACGCAAGTGTCTCATCCTTTGTGGAAACCTTCCTGAACCTTCCAGGCAGAACTAATCCTTTCTTCCACTTTGTTCCCTTCCACCTTGCCTTTTGTTGTAGTACACTGTGTTCATTGGCAATTATTTGTGACTGTTCTTCTGTTAGAAGAGTGATTTTCAGTCCTCACTGTGCTTCAGAATCGACTGAGAAATTTAACACAATACAGATGCCTGGGCACTGCCCCCAGAGATTCCGTTTCATTGTCACTTGGTCTGGGTGTGACCTCAGCAAGGTCTGATCGAGGACTACAGAGAGAGAGCACCTCAAGGCCAGATGAGAGTTTTATTTATCCTCGTGTTACTGGTACCTGTCACTAGCAGGCAAGCACAAACTTTTGCTAACTTAATGTACCATAGTGAGAAAAAGATGCTTGATGGAAACCTGGTTGTTTGACTCCTCTCAGTGAAATAACATGTATTGGTGAGCCAGATTCTTTCATTTTCCATTTTGGTTATGAAAAGATGGCTACCAAAGCATCCATAAATGGGAGAAAGGACACAAAATGTCACCTTATGTGGGACACCATGAACAGTGAGTAGTCCTTTAGTGCAAACCAGGATGTCCAATGTTTAATATTAAGTTTTCTGTTTTTCTTCACTGCCATAATCCACTGTTGCTCTCAAACTTTGAGGAATGGGGATTACAGCATAATTCTCTGAAGTTCAATAGCTCAGGGCCTGGACTGGGCTAGCCCTCAAGTTGTTGCTCAAAAAGATGATAGATCAGAGCTTGGATTAGGGGGAGGTGAGTGTGGTACTCGCCTTTGGCATGAATAAACTCAGTAATCAAAATAAATATTACTTTAGTGCAATAGTTTAAAAAATGAAATAAAAGCCTGGCTGGTGTGACTCAGTGGTGGAGCATCAACCCGTGCACCAAGAGGTCACCAGTTCAATTCCGGGTCAGGGCACATGCCTAGGTTGTGGGCCAAATCCCTAGTGGGGGTTATGCAGGAGGTGGTCAATCGATGTTCTCCTCATCAATGTTTCTATCTCTCTCTCCCTCTCCCTTCTGCTCTAAAATCAATAAAGAAAAAAATGAAATGAAAGAAAGTAAAATCTATTATCAACAAAATATCACTTTGAATAAAGACAGGGTCAGTCACTGTGGTATGTCTAGCCAGATAAGAGCCTGAAGTAAAAGGAAAAATCAGTAATACTGATCTCATCCTTATTTAAACATTTGGTATTATGTTCATCATGAATTTTTGCATTAATTTTGATTGTTCAGTATATTGCATTAAATAGTGTTTATCAAAACCATGATTTATCTTGATCACTGAAGCATTCGGTGTCCCCTCCAATTCTGTGCCTGAAGCAAGTACCTCACTTGTATCACCA
This sequence comes from Molossus molossus, assembly GCF_014108415.1. Taxonomy (NCBI): domain Eukaryota; kingdom Metazoa; phylum Chordata; class Mammalia; order Chiroptera; family Molossidae; genus Molossus; species Molossus molossus. The sequence goes on along the minus strand of NW_023425403.1, from coordinate 47,517,517 downwards.
TAGTCCCACACCTGAGAAGGACACCAGGAATCTTCTCTGAAACTGGGCTTCCAAATTTGCAGGGGGTGCTGTGTTCCAGAACACACAATGCCCGGTTCAACTCCATGGAAAGAAGCTAACCAGAAAATTCTTCTAATGTTATAGTATAAATCAAAACCTGTAGACACAAAATATCTTACAGATGAAAAAAAAATTGTTTTTGATAGAAGTGTGATTTTGAATATGGTCCCTTTAGGAATAGCTCACTTGATACGGACCACATGGAACTCCAGTTTTGAGAGTGGCAACAATTGGGAAAGAGGACATTGCAACATGACAAGAATACACCAGGGATCTGCCCCAACATTGGTACATCCCTGAGACAGTAAAGCAAGGAGCCCCTGTGCTGGAATCAATGTCCTGGGTACAGAATTTCAGATGTTTTAATTTCAGAAGACATCTGCCCTATAGCTTACGGATATTTGTTAGGATGAAATATAACCGGATTTGTAGGATCAAGTTTTGACTACACAACCAAAAGTAAGATGGGAAAGCAGTGATGTCAATCACACCAAAGATCATTACAAAGGGAAGTACAGAAGGGCTGGGTTTCTGAGATTTTATTGTTAAACTCTTTGGAATAAAATGAACTGGGGTGGACAGGAGATTTACAGAATTCCTGGAGTATTCCTGCCAGTGAAGTTATAGTAGGTTGAGGGAGTTTGGGAGGCAGATTTGGTTGTCTTTAGGAAAAATCTAAAACAGCTGAGTCAGCACTGGAGGTTCGAAGCAGACACAGGATGTGGGAGTCACTGTAGGTAAAATTCAGTGACAGGAGGTCACTTTCCTGACTCCGAGGTAAGAGGTGTGATGCCAGTTGTGACCTCCAGTCAAGGCACTGTCCACCCTCTGCTACAGCTGTGAGGCCAATAAATAGGATAGCTGTCACCCACTGAGTAGTCCTCTCCGTAGGAGCTCAGAGTCTGAATGCAACAGAAAGAGATACAGGAGAAGGGGACAAGGCTACCCAGGGCTCTAGGACTCGGCACCATCCCAGAGCTGGCTGGTTAGGGCTCTGGGTGTGGAGAGAGATCTCTGAAGGGGGATTCTGGCCGGAAAGAGCACCCAGGGTACAAAGAGAATTGTCCTGCTCTCAGTGAGGTGGGCAGCCGAGCTCTGTGTGAGGAGTGCTTTTGGCTCTGAGCCCACCACCAAGTGAAGGTTGAACACCAGCCTTCCCTTGTAGACAAACTGCTGGAAACTCCCATGTAACATGAAACTAGGACTCCTACGTAAGAAAGAGAGCCCTGGCTGGTTTGGCTCAACGGTTGGAGCGTTGACTGTGGACCAGAGAGTCCCGGGTTCGGTTCCCAATAGGGGCACGTACAAAAAAAAAAAAAGAGAGAGAGAGAGAGAGAGAATAAGAGTTATGATAAAAGAGATCTTGTTGGAGAGTGTGAGAAATTCATTCCATAGTTATGCTTAAATGTGTTGCTCATGGTCTACAGCTCTGGTTGAGGTATACATGTAGTCTGATGAACATAAGCCACTTTCTCTTGGGGATCAATGTGAACAATTATTCCGGATCTTTGTGATGTTCTTTCTTCCATCCCCACATATCACGAGGGGGTAAAAATCTGAAGAGTAGATGCCCTTGCAGAGGCTGCAAAGATTTTGCTGAGAAGAGAATGTAGCAGAAAAATGAAAACCAAACAATGATTATTGGTATATCAGCGGGTGGCAGAATTCTTTCCTCCTGGGAGGAGGAATTTTTTTTTTTTTTGGTATCAAGATACCTTGACGGGTAGTTTTGGTCAGAATGAGTGAGCACCCAGGCAGGGCCAGTATAGTCAGGGAAAGCCAGAGGGACCCACTGCTCAGCCTTGTAAAGTAGGCGATGGCGTGAGTTTCAGGAAGTCACCGTGCTGGGCGGCGTGCCCTGCTGCGAATGGAGATAAGAGGAGATGGTGAGGGGAAGGTTGAGGACAGAGTGAGTGTCTTTGGGGCTCGGGGAGAGAAATATGCCAGGCAGGAACTCACTCTGCAATGCTCTGTGTCAACTTATCTGCTACACTCTGCTGTCATCTGCAGCATCACCCTCACTCACTCCATCTCCCTAAACACGAGCGGCTTTTGAAAACGGTGTTTTGAAGGGAGAGCACAACAAAATCGAAAAGAGCGAGCATTCTGCACTTGGGCTGACAGTGGGCTGAAAGTGACGTGAAATGAGGACTCGTGGACTGCTAGCTCCAGGGAAAACCGAGAATGGAACTGAAGGAAAACACAGAAGCAAAAGGAGATGAGAAACAAAAAAGCCCTTGAGATTCCTTGGCCACTGCAGGTGGGGGGTGGGGACTGGAGAAGGAGGTCCTTGCCTCCTGGGAGAGTAAAGCTCCAGCCATCTCATTTCATTATTACAGTAAAAGGTGACCTCATAAGGCTGGCTGAGGTGAGGACTTCCAGGTGACTGACACAGACACGAGAGCTTAAATGCCATCACGTGCCACATAATGGCATAATAAAGTTTTTTTTTTCCCCCGGAATAGTAATAACGCACTTGACTAAAGGCTTTTACATGAGTAAAGAGAACATAATTTCTGAATATTTAATGCAAAATTGCCGTAAAATAAAATGATCATTAAATATGTAAATGCTATTTACACGTGCTTATTACTCCAATAACTCATGTCTTAGGTAATATGATCTCTGTGCCCTAATTTGCTGCTTGGTCATGGGCTCCACAAATCAAAATCTGGGACAGCTTTTCACAGAGAAGCAAGTTGATGAGATGCGCAAAGAAAACCTCCTCTCCCTGCGAACGGGAGGTCTCTGCGTTTGGCCTTGTTGCTCTTGCTCGGAGGAGAGATGAAGATCGGCACTGAGAACTATGCCAGGTGGGAGAGGGCCGCTTGGATCAAAGAGACATCCAAATGTCCCATCTCAAGTGAGACCAGTGGTTCCCATAGTACCTAATGCTGTATTAAGCAAAACATTAAGACATTTTTTAAAGAAATTTCCCTTTGTTCATCACAAGTGAGCCCCTTTTGTACTTTTTTCTGAGGGTTGCTTAGATGGTATGAAGATGTTTTTTTTTTTTTTTTCCAGTTTCATCACAGGAATCAAGGCCTGCTATTCCAAATGCAGTCTGTGGACCTCAGCCCTTGCATCCTCAAGAGCATGTTAGGAATGCAGAATCCCAGGCCCCATCCAGAGCTACTGAATCAGAATCTACATCTTTTTTTTTTTTTAAATCTTTATTGTTGGATGTAAAATGTATTACAGATGTTCCACATTTTCCCCCCATTGACCCCCTCCTCCCCACTCCCGCCCCCCTCCCGCCTTTTCCCACACTATTGTCTGTGTCCATTGGTTATGCATATAAGTTCTTTGGTTTATTTCTTCCCATCCCCCCAACCCCTTTCCCTTTGAGGTTTGTCAGTCTAACAATGAATTTGTACTTCTTAATCCCTTCACCTTTTTCACCCATTCCCCCAACCCCCCTCTCAACTGGCAATCAACAAAATGTTCTCTGTATCTATGAGAATGTTTCTGTTCTACCTGTTCATTTTGTTTGTAGATTCAATTGTTGATAGATATGTATTCATTGCTATTTTGTTTGTTCATACATTTTATCTTTTTCTTCAAAAAGACCCTTCATCATTTTATATAATAATGGTTTGGTAGTGATGAACTCCTTTAACTTTTTCTTGTCCAGGAAAGTTTTTATATGTCCATCGATTCTAAATGACAGCTTTGCAGGATAGAGTAATCTTGGTTGTAGGTTCTTGCTTTTCATCATTCTGAATATTTCTTGCCACTCCCTTCTAGCCTGCAAAGTTTCTTTTGAGAAATCAGCTGACAGCCTAATGGGAACTCCCTTGTAGGTAACTAGCTGCCTTTCTCTTGCTGCTTTTAAGATTCTCTCTTTGTCTTGAACCTTTTGCATTTTGATGATGATGTGTCTTGGTGTGGGCCTCTTGGGGTTCATCTTGTTTGGGACTCTCTGTGCTTCCTGGACTTGTATGTCTGTTTCCTTCACCAAGTTAGAAAGTTTTCTGCCATTATTGTTTCAAACAGGTTTTCGATTTCTTGTTCTCGCTCTTCTCCTTCTGGCACCCCCAAGATGCGAATGTTGGCACGCTTGAAATTGTCCCAAAGGCTCCTTACACTATCCTCATTTTTTTGGATTCCTTTTTCTTTTTGCTGTTCTGATTGGGCATTTTTTGCTTCCTTATATTCCAAATTGATGGTTTGCTCCTTGGATTTACGTACTCTATTATTGAAGCTGTGTAAATTATTTTTTATTTCAGTTAATGCCTCCTTCAATTCTAACTGTGTATCCATGATTTCTAACTGGTCCTTTTTTATGCTCTTGAGGCCCTCCCTAAGTTCACTGAGGTTCTCATTAAGTTCATTGAGCATCCTTATAAGCAGTATTTTGAACTCAGCATCTGTTAGGTTGCTTATCTCCATTTTACTTAGTTCTTTTCTTGGGGTTTTGTTCTGTTCTTTCATTTGGGACCTGTTTCTTTGTCTCCTCATTTTGGCTGCCTCCCTGTGTTTGTTTCAGTGTATTACTTAATGAGAGGTATGGGGCTCGCTGAGACCAGATGCTGCTCATTTGAAAGAATTTAGGACAAACCTGAAGCAGGATCCAAGACAGGCTAATCCTATGGTTAAGCAAGTGGCAACAGCTTGGGTGGGCTTGAAAGTTGGGTGGGGCGGGGCTACCAGTGTGAGCCAGGTTGCTGGAGTCCCAGATATGGCTTCTGTCTGCCGCCCCCGGGAAGGGCTCACCAAAGGAACATAGGCCTCTGACAGCATGTTTGTCCCCGAGAAAGCCCCCTCTCCAGCCCTCGCTCCAGTGCCAAACAGCTCAGTTCTTCCCTGTATGTCTCTGGTGCCCCTCGAGCTGCCTCCCCTCCAAGCTTAGAGGGAGAGAGTCCGATAAGTCCATGCCGGGCCCTTTAGGGAGCTGCCTGGGGCTCCAGCCGCGTCAGCTTCCCTGAGCCTCAGTTCCCGCTGGTTTTACAGCCAGAAGTGATGGGGATTCTCTTCCTGGCACTGGAACCCTGAGCGGGGCACCTGGTGTGGGACGGGGACCCCTCAGTCCTCAGGAAGGACCTTCCCAACCGAGGTGTCCTCCTGATTTTTATCCGCCACACGTGGGTGTGGGACCAGCCCATCGTGCGGCCTCCGCCCCTCCTACCAGTCTGGATGTAGCTGCTGCTTTAATTCCGTAGTTGTAGGACTTCCATTCAGCTTGATTTCAGGCGGTTTTGAATGATGGTTGTTCTGTAGTTTAGTTGTAACTTTGATGTGGTTGTGGGAGGATGCGATACCGTGGTTACCTACGCTGCCATCTTGACTGGAAGTCCAGAATCTACATCTTAACCCGTTCCCAAGGTGGACGGGTACACTCTGTGGAGGTTTTATAAGAGTCGGTTTGGATAAACGGGAACCGCATTTCTACTGCAGGATCGAACACTAGAGTTGGCCAGAAGAGAAATCTGCATGAGACTGACAAGGTGGAAGCGGAGCAGCGCCCCCTGTTGCCGAGGGTCCTCCTAGCTGCAGTGAGAAACGGTGGCATGTCCTGGGTTCCAGCTTCTCCTCCGCTCTCCCATTCCACACCTTCTTCCAGACTCTCAGCCTTGCTAATCAAAGAACCTGCAAATCCACCTCCAGACATGGAGGCAACAGCCTTCCACAGAACTCACCAGCATCACCTCTCCTTCTGCTCACTTCTGAGATTTCCCTGAAATCTTGTCCATGCAAGCCAACACTTTCGGAGGTTTCCTTAGTGACTTTTCTCAGCTTCTCTAATTCCATTTATGGGACTTTACTTCCCAGCTTATCCCACAATTATAGTTGCTCCAATTCCTGTAATAAAACCCTTATTCCATTTTACTCATGGTGGTTCGACTTCGTTGGTACAACCTTTACTAATATACATGAAAGTTTTGGAGGCACTGGTCTAGGTTGCATACACAACTAACAAGAAACATCGCAAGTTTTCTATTTTTAGCAAGCCCACCTGCCCCTTCCTGTGCTGGTTTTCTGAATGAAGTACTATGCGCACTCTTCAAGAAGTACTATAGGTAGCGTTGGCGGTCTCATTATTTTTGGTGAGTGCTCCTTTTTTATATCATTAGAACAAGTTAAATGGAGACAGTATAGCCTGGGAGGCCTACTGAAGTCCTGATCCTTAAACGTTTTCCTGGTGCACTTTCGAGTGGTTAGCTGTGAGCGCATTTGAGTTCCGTGTTGATTTGGTCTCTCTCTTTTTTTTTTTTTTTGGGTAAGTGATAGAAACCAACTCAACACTAGCCTAAAGTAGTTAAAAGTACTGTTCTTTTTTTCCTTATATAACTTAAGAACTTTTTTTTTTTTTTTTGGTTAGGAGGAGGAGTCCATCGAGCTTTAGGCTTTACCTGACCCAGGGACTTAGATGATATCATGAGGACTGAGCTCCTTTCCATCCCTCTGCTCTGTATCCCCCTGTGTAGCTGTAGTTTGGCCACGATACCTTCCAGTGGCTGCTGGAGATAGCTCACAGCCCCGAGTCCAATGCAGCAAGAAACACCTTTTGCCTTCCACCAAGGCAAAAATTCTTGGATTAGCTTGATGGGACCTACTGGACTGGCTGTGTTCTCTGCTTATCCACGACCCAACCACTTGGTTAGGAGAAGGGATGCTGTCATGGTCCAGGGCTAGATCATAGGCCGCGGGCTACCCTAGCAGCTGCAGTTGGAACAGGCCCTCCTTGAAGTACCCTGAAGTCCTGAGGACTGAGCAGGAGTATGGCAGCAGGTGGTACCTTTCAGGAAGAATAGGGAACAGCCATAGGAGACACAAATAACCACAGTACCATAACGAGCCAAGATATGGCCACTCAGTTTCTTGCTATAAATTGCTCAAATTCTTCTGTACTGGGTCTTTAGAAAACAAATATAACAGGACATCATGTTCTCTTAATTTTAAATTAATTAAGTGCTCTTTGTTGACATTTTAGAAAGTGCAGGAAAGCATATAAAAGAGGGGGGGAATCACATTAATTTCACCACCAAGGGAAAAAAAAAATCACTTAATCATTTAGGTGTGTAACTTTTTCCCAAGTAAGTTACTAAAGAGTATTTTCCATTTAAATATACTTCTACACTGTGCTTTTGAGCAGTTGTTTAGTTTTTTGCTGTATTTTGACTATACAAATAGTCTCATATTGATAGACCTTTCTGTTGTTTCTAAATCATAAACACTCATAAAATACTCATACATAAATCTTTGTGAGTATCTATAATACTTTCCACAGGACAAATGCCAGCCAGAGAACTTGCTGGGTTAAAAGACATGAACATTTTCCAAATTTCCAACATTTTGTTACCCACAAATGTTTGCTACTTCCTCAACCATGATTATTAAAAGAATGTTTTATGCTTCCCAGTTTGATCAGCAAAAATAATATTGTTGTTTCCCTTTGTACTACTTTGTGAAGCTCACACACTTGTTCTATGAATGTTGGTGCTTTTATATCTTTTTTGTAAACTGCAACTTCAGGCTGCTTGCTCATTTAAATAATTGGAGTATTTATCTTTTCTTGATCTTTTTTTTGGCACTTTGTATGCTAGTGACATTAATTCTTTATAGTATAGGGTGTCCCAAAAATGTATGTACAACTTTAAATCAACTTCGAATAATTATAAAGCCAGTATTTATTAAAATACATTTTAATTTCAAAGTGTAATACACCTTGTGTACATTTTTTTGGGGGGGCCACCCTATATTATAAAGAATTAATGTCCCTACTATACAAAGTGCCAAAAAATAAAAATAAAAAAAGATAAATACTCCAATTTTTAGAATGGGAAAGCAACCTGAAGAGGTGGTTTACAAAAAAGATATAAAAACACCAACATTCCTAGAATAAGTGTGTTAGCTTCACAAAGTAATACAAAGGGAAACAATATTATTTTTGTTGATCAAATTGGCAAGCATAAAATATATGTTAGAACTATCTTTCCCAATTTAACATGTACTTTTCAATTTTTAAAAATTGCTTTTTCTTTATTAATATTTAGAGAGAGAGGAATGGAGAGGGACAGAAAGATAGAAACATTGATGAGAGAGAACATTGATTGGCTCCCTCTTGCATGCCCCCCCACTGGGAATTTGGCCTACAACCTGGGCATGTGCCCTGACCCGGAACGGAACTGGCAACCTCTTGGTGCATGGGTCGATGTTCAACCACTGAGCCACACCGCTGGGCCACTTTTCAATTTTTTAATGGAAATTCAAATGTTTTCATTTTTGTGGACCCATCTTTCTATTTATATTACTTGCTTTTAATACTACTTAAAAAAATTTTTTTTAAATCCTCATCTGAGGATATCTTTCTATTGAATTTTAGACAGAGTGGAAGGGAGGGAGGGGGAGAGAGAGAGAAAAAAACACATTGATGTGAGTGAGACACATTGATTGGTTGCCTCCTACTTACCTGGTGCTGGGGTTCAGACCTGCAACCCAGGTACATGCTTTTGACAAGGAATTAAACACTCAACATTTTGGTCTGAGGGCTGATGCTCCAACCACTGAGCCAAACTGGCCAGGGCTTAATACTATTCTTAAAACTGTCTCCTTCACTCCAATAAAGGGAAGAAAGAAAGAAAGAAAGAGAGAGAGAAAGAGAGAGAGAGAGAGAGAGAGAGAGAGAGAGAGAGAGAGAAAATTCCAAAATCTCTGCCGAGCATTTTGCACTATTAAATAGATATTTAGTTACCTGCTGATAAGGCTTGTACATCCCTCCCAAAGTTCTTACGCAAGAAGGTGAAAGTTGTTTAGAGCCATTTCTGACTTAAGTTAATGTTATTTTGCACTGCATTTTTCATATAAATTTGGGTTTTATTTCATTTGGATCATTTATTTCCAGTGATACGTGTGTCTGTTCAGGTCCCAGAAATACATTGTTTAATGACGGCTGCTTGGTAGCATATTTTATTTTCTGCAAGTGCCAGTCACGTCTTATTATTTTAATTGTGTAAAATTTGACTACTGTTTTACCATATTTTGGATACACTGTAGGATAATTTTGTCCAGTTAAACAAGATCTTCTGAGATTTTTATTGAAATTGCTTTAAACTCATTCATTAATTTGGGGGAAAATATTCGGTCCCATGCAGTAGAATTTTATAACCCTTTTCTTTTTCTCAAAGAGCCTCATCTCCCAAAGTGAATTTGTTTTAAGCCCCACACAACCAGGACAAGGCTTCCACTGACATTTGGGGCTTCCAGCCTGGGGCTGAGGGCAGTGGAAGGCTCATCTTTCTCCGCCTGGAGGACCCCGTGAGCCCTCTGGCACCGCCAAGGCTTTCTAGGGAGGACTGGGAGCTCTCTGCAGAATCCGCAGCCTTGAGAAGGACGGAGCAACCGATGGGCCCCTCCCATGGCCTTCGCTCTTGCGGGAAAGAAGACAGTTTGTAGATATTCAGCCTGCAGCACGCTCCTCCAGGAAAACTGGCCGGAACTCACCGTGGCACAACTGGTCATTTTCTTCCACCTCGGAGCAAATTCTTTTAGAGCAGCAGGAAATGAAACGGTATTCACACTATCAATTACCCCAGCTGTTTACCTAATGAACTCAGCTGTCGAGACAGCCATTTTCAAGGCAGAAAGAATATAATAAGCCCATGGTAAGCCTGCAGTAACAAGCACCTTGGCAAACTCAAGTTCTGAATTCATGCGATTACAGTCTACCAGCCAGGAAGACGCCATCCTGTTATTGACTTATAATGCCATGTTATTTATTGGGATAATTATGCTTTTCTACCCCTGAGGGACCTAGAATCAGAGAAAGTAAGCAATTTAGTCTTATTCATTCAGCATGTGAGCAAATTTCAAATTAGAATAGATCTCTCCAAGATCTATTATACTACGCGGGGCACCCTGCAGCCTTCGGGCCCTACCCCAAAGATTACAGGGATTTAGAGGGCATTGTATTCATCAGTGGGAAGTTGCTTCTTCTAAGTTTAGTGAAACACATTTCTGTTTTGTCAGAGAAATTTTGACTGGAACCCTCACTCACTGCTCCAACGTGTTAGCACCTTGTCCTGCTCTCTGAACTTCTTTATGATATTGTGTGAAAACACAGACTTTTTAAATATCAGTGCATATATTCCACTTAACTCTACAAAGAAGTTATTATTGCAGGTAAAGAAACAGAGGCTCAGAGTAGGTAATGACTTCTTTGGTGGACATAAGTTAATCATTTTCTTTTTTACTGAACATAATTTACTTAATTACTTATCTAATTTTCTGCCAGGCTCCCACATCTTTGAAATCAGACTTCTCCTAGTTAGATCTCAAATGCCCCAGGCTCTGGTAGAAGTTCTGATAAATAGTGGGAGTTTAATGATTGTCTGTCGAATAGCGGGAACATATCGGGCTAGAAGGCAGAATGCTGGGATCCAAGCTCAGTTCTAATAATTATTAGCATTGTGAATTTGGGTCTGTCACTTTTCTCTGATCTTAATTTTCCTCATCTCTAAAATGGAGGTAATAATACCAAACTTCTCTTTTTTTTCCTCATAGGTGTTTTTGAAAAGAGAGAGAGAAATTTAGTGTAGAAAAAGGTTTTGAAATACACGATGAAGTATAGCTGAAATGAAATTCATCTTCTTAAATGCTTGTTAATATAAACTTAGTGGATTAGAAACCATTATGAGTCATTGTTCTCATCCCACTTAACTTGCAGATCAGAGCTGTTTTCATGACGTTACCGTGTGCCGGGTCTGTTCCAGTGGGCCCTTCATTCTGGTCGGCTGACGTGTAGGATCTGGATCCTTCTGAGTTACACAGTAGAAAGATCTTTGAATACAAAATACTCAGGCTTAATTCTTGTTTTAGTAACATATGGTCAAGATATTTAAATCCTGGGCTTCAGTTTCTATTTTCTTTTCAATAAAATAATGATGGTGGCAGCGTTCGTGATAATTTATGTGGAGGGAGGAAGGGGAGGGGATTGACTAGATTATCCTTAAACAACACCGCAGCTTCATTACCCTATGATTCCACGAGTACCTTCGCGGTCTCACTATTTTTACAGTCAAACTAGACTTTAGAGAGAGTGGTGTATAAGATGGGATGCTCAAGTTGGAGGCATATGCAGAAACACACAGGTCCACTGATAAGGAATGAGACTCAGGAATACCATTTCCCCTTCTCCTAAAAGAAAGCAGTTTGCAGGTGAGTCTTGGAAATCAATCCTGCCCCAGTCTTAGACCTACTTCCTTTGATGTTGGAGTTAGACTCCAAATCCATCACTAAGTACCTTCTAATCAAGGCAGCAGGCTCACCTGGCAGGGCCTGAGTTGTTGACTTCCTCACTGGAGGGAGGGTACTCCTGGAGATTTGTCCCAGGCATTTGATGGCACTTTCTGAGCCAGTCAGCTGCTTTGGTCCTGCTCTGACGTTACTCAGTTCTTCCTCCTCCTGGAGGTGTCCCGGCTGCAATCTTCTCCTCCATCTCCCTAATGAATATTGCCCAGAATTTGCAATTCTCTTGCAATATGTCTGAGAAATTCATCACCTTTTTTGGGGGGCAGGCTTTGAACTTAGCTGCTTACTCAGAGGATGGAGTCTAAAATAAAACTGGCTTACTTAGCAGTGGGAATAATACAAATTTCATAAAAATCAAAGTCCCATTTTTTTCCATTGTATTTCACATGAGTTTCATGTGAGTTGCCATATTTTACCTTAAGAAAGTAATGTTCCGTGTTGGGAAAAAGAAAAAAAAAGTACATTCACAAGGCTTCCAGTGATAACTTTTTCTCCATCAACTATTACTGCACTTTCTCAGGCCTGGTTAGTCACAGAGCCTTCCGAGGCCTGATTCATATTCATGGAAGGAGAAAACAAGCCTCTTAAGACATCCTTGAATTTAAGGGTGACGAAATCTGCCTGGGGGAGACATTTCAGCTCGGGAGGAGAGCTCAGAACCACCACATTTGTGAGAAAGGTGATGATGAAAGACAAAAACATGTTTTAGTCATGAATTTTATAAGCCAAACTCGGGGGATTCGTGCTTGGTGGTGAAAGAATATGAGCAGCACATGGGCAAACAGCCTGCTGATTAATTTTAATGACCTTTCCTATGAATAAAATAGTTTTATTACTTTGTAACTTTGTTGAAGACTAGGCCTAGGAAAAGGCAGGCAGGGCAGAAAAAGATAGTTTTGACTTCAGTGGTGGAAACTAGATTCTCAAAATAATCATGCTGGACTGTGGAGTGCCACTAAAGAACTGTTTAAAAAATACTGTATATCACTGGGATCCAAGCTCAGCTGAAGTCTCAGAACCACCTGGCAACCTTATCTTGCCTTTTAGACTGCTGTCTTCCACTGTCCAGGGTAGTTATTTCAAGTATTCTCCACGCACCCCATGCTGCCTCGCCAGTGGGTTCCCCAAAGACGACATAGGGACTAGGTCCAAAGTAAAAGCAACGACCATCAGGTTAGAATTCCGCTGACCCTTTGCTTATCACATGGGATTTGCTGTCCCTCGTGCCCTGTCTGTCAGCTGGGGCTGCTGTAAGCAAATAGGGCCGCTGGAGGGCGTAAACAGAGACTCACCGCCTCAGTGCTGGAGGCCAGAAGCCCAAGGTCAAGGGTAGGCTCTTTCTGAAGGTGCGAGTGAAGGATCTGTTTGTTGTAGGCTTCTCTCCTAAATTCTGGTGGTTTGCTGGCAACCTTCGATGGCTTCTGCTGCATGACCTTGATCTCTGCTTTTATCTTCACATGGTGCTCTCCCTGTACATGTGTGTCTGTGTCCAAAATTTCCCTTTTATAAGGACTCCTGACATATTAGGTTAGGAACCCACCCTGCTCCAGTAGGAACTTATCTTCACTATTATTATCTGCAATGACCTATTTCCAAGTAACGTCACATTCTGATGTACTGGGGATTAGGATTTTAACATATGAATTTGGGGGAGACACAAGTCAACTCATACAGGTACGCATCTCTACTCCATGACTGACCTTCCCAGAAATACTCTTCTTCTTCAATGTGGCTACTCCTTCCATGGACATTGTGGAGTCCAGCCATTCCTGCCTCCCCAGAAACCCTGCTGGGTCAGGCACCACCTCTTCAGTAGCTACAATCACTTCTTCTAGACCAACTCTTCATTATTATTTCTTTCTTTCTTTTTAATCCTCACTCGAGGGTATTTTTCCATTGATTTTCAGAGAGAGTAAAAGGGAGGAGAGGAGGGAGGGAGAGAGAGAGAGAAACATCGATGCGAGAGAGACACATCGATTGGTTGCCTCCTGCATGACCCCAACCAGGGCCAGGGATTGAACTTCGACCAAGGTACGTGCCCTTGACTAGAACTGAACCCGTGACTCCTTGGTCTGCGGGTTGACACTCTAACTGCTGAGCCAAACTGGCCAGGGCTATATTAACTCTTTATAATGGCTTTTAAACAAGTTCACTTTCTAGGGACCTCACGTCCCACTTTAGCTTTGGTCCTGCACTTTTTCCTTCATAGCCTATGTCAGCTCACTCCACTTGCCATCTCATTCACTCAACATGCTGCGATCTGGCTTCCTCCCTCACCACTTCACCAAAACGCCCTTGCTGAGGACGGTAAATGACTTCCTTTTTGCTAGATGCAATAGCCTTGACAGACTTCATTTTGCCTGACTCTTCATCTTGGCTGAACATTGGGGACCTACCCTGACTTCTGGGAGCTTCCCCAATTCCAGACAGCTCCCCATTCTCCTGTTGTCTTTGTCTTCTTCCTACCCCACTGGCTGCTACTTCAGTCTCCTTTGCTGGCTCGTCTTTCTTTGGCAATCCCTTAAAATGTCAGCATTTCTCAGAGTCCCATTCTCAGTGCTTTATGAATCTTTCTATAATTCCTTCTAGCCCCAAAGCGCCAGTGACCATCTGTGTGCTATAACTTCCAAATATTACTTCAAGCTAGAATGGCTGTCTTGAGCTCCAGACCTCTATATCTGATTATCTATTATCAGTTCATCACAGATAATCCAAATATATGACTTCATCTACACCCAATATCTTAGTCAATGATGCTGCAGTTTTACCCAGTGTATAAGTCTTGGATTCTTCTTTTTACTTTTTGGAAATCCACATACTACCTCCAATCACAACTATTCTTTAGATTCTCTCATGTTATTTTTGGAATTCTCCAATTCTGTTTCTGGTAGTAGTTTATTATTATTATTATTATTATTTTTAATCCTCACCTAAGGATGTATTTTTATTTATTTTCAGACAGAGTGGGAAAGGGAGAGAGAGAGATCAATGTGAGAGACACATATCGATTGGTTGCCTCCCACATGACCCAGGCTCGGGCTGGGGACTGAACAGCAACTGAGGTCCATGCTCTTGATTGGAATCAAACCCTCGACTATTTGGTCTGCGGGTTGTCACTCTAACAGCTGAGCCAAACCGGCCAGGGCATGGTAGTAGCTTCTTTCAGGCTGTCAGCATCTTTCTTCCAGACTACTGCAGCAGCCTGCAAATAGGTCTCTTTGCCTCTGATCTTGCAGTATTTGGATCCATTCTCCACACCACAGCCAGAGTGACCTTTCAAAATATAATATCACTCTCTTGCTAGAAGAGATTTTCAATGGCTCCCCTTGATCTACAATTAAAATACAAACTCCTTAGCATGGGGTTTCACAACCTGTCCTGTGCTTTACTCCTCAGCATCATTGCTCAATATTTTAATGGAGAGGTCTCACCACTTTAAAGTATTTACAGATCTCGAGTGCACTGTGATTCCTCTCCTACCACAGCCTTTATGCATGTTGCTGCTACTGCAGGAAACATCTACTTTTCACTCCTATCTCGCTGCACTACTAACAATTCACCTGGTAAACTCACCCCTGCAGCTGGCATACAAAGGTCTCCTAAATTTCCTCATACCACCAGGTTTTCTAATTTTTATCACAGTACGTACATATTAATATAGTTCTTTATGCCCAGCTGGTGTGGCTCAGTGGTTGAGTGTCGACCCCATGCATCAAGAGGTTGCCAGTTCTATTCCCGGTTGGGACACATGCCCAGGTTGTGGGCCAAATCCCCTGTGGGGGGGCATGCAGGAGGCAGCCAGCTGATGTTCTCTCTCATCGACATTTCTATCTCTCTCTTCCTTTCCCTTCCTCTCTCTAAAATCAATAAAGGAAAAATTAAAATATATGTATATATAGTTCTTTAGGACTGGGACTTTGCAATCCTTGGATTAGAAATAGCCTATTTCTGAGTACATAGCACAAGATCTGACATGAAGTAGTTAGATAAATATTTGTTAAATGGAACAAATTGATCAAGCCTTTGGACATATTGTCAAAACAACCATGTTTGACTTAGAAAGCAAACCAGGGGCAGAAAGTATACTAATCATTTTGAAACAAAATATTCTCAAATACAAGTCAATTAAAAAAAAAAAAGAATAAGAACATTTCCCCAAAGCTTAAGTACATAAGAACATATTTTTTTTGAAGGTTTAAAAAATATTACCTAGGTGTTTGTAGTGAAAACTCAAAGTCAAATTTGGAAGAAAATATAAACTATTCATTTGTACATTGACTAAAAAAATATTCCTCCTACTGTTCCCGGTATTCAAAACCACTACCAGTTATTGGAATCTTTGTGTAGTGAAAATGAGCACAATGGCCAGGTTATACGGCTAGAGAAGCACATTAAAGGCTTCTTCCATCACTGTCTCTGAAGGAAGTCTCTAGACTCTCACAGCGGGTTTTGGCCTAGAATAATAAAATAGTATGAAGAGTATGACCTTGTAACTCTTCTATTTGTAATATTACAAGGTAATACTTAGCCCTAATTGAGGGGTGGAGGGAAGACTGCTTAATTCTGTAACCTAATAACAACAAATTCTGTCAGCTCTACCATCAGAACATACCCCCAGTCTAACTGCTTTCCATGACCTCTTCTGCCACTCCTTGAGGTCTAATCATAGTCCTATCTTGTCTGGATTATTCAAAAAGTGTCCTAACATTTGCCCTTGTACTTCCACTTTGTATTCTTCATGCAAAAGCTAAGGGGATCCTTCTCAAACAGAAATGGAAACATTTTATTCCTTTGTATGATTCAGAATAAAAAACAAAATGCTTGTAAATTAGTTTCAGGATCATAGGATTATAAGATCAGCCTCCCCCACCTCCAGCTACAACCTTCTGACCTTCTCCTGCTGCTCCTTTCACTCTCTCTATTCCAGTCACACTAGTCTCCCCCAAAGAGCACAGCTGACCAACTTGACCTAATTGATATTTGTAGAATATCCACCTAGCAGCAGCAGAATAAACAATTTTTATTTTTGCAAGTGCACACGGAACATTTAACAAGTTAGGTTATCTACCGGTCCATAGGGAATTTTAAAGTTCCAAATTATATAAAATATGTTACCTGATCACAATAGAATTAAATAAAAAATTAAGGACCAAAAAATATGAGGAAATTCACCAAATATTGTACACTATACAACATACTTCTAAATAATACATAGATCAATGAAATTGCATGAAGAACTGGAAATTATTTGGAACCAAGTAGAAATGAAGATGTGGCATTCAGAATTTGTGGAGTGAAGCTAAAGCAATGTTTAGAGAGAAATTTACAGCACTAAACACTAATATTAGAAAGAAAGAAAGAATGATCTCAAATCATGCCTTAAGCTTCCACCCTACCATGGAAAAGAAAGGGAACAAATTAAAATCAGGCAAACAGAAAAAAAATAAACATAGGAAGAGAAGCTCAAAAAATAGAAACCAACTCTAAATATCAATGAAACCAAAAGCTGGATCTTTTTTTTTTTCTTTTTTTCTTTTTTTTTCCACATCTTTATTGTTGGATGTAAAATGTATTACAGATGTTCCACATTTTCCCCCCATTGACTCCCTCCTCCCCACTCCTGCCCCCCTCCCACCTTTTCCCAAACTATTGTCCGTGTCCATTGGTTATGCATATAAGTTCTTTGGTTTACAGTGATACCTCGATTCTCGAACATAATTCGTTCCAGGAGGACGGTCGAAAACCGAATTGTTCGAGAACCGAAGCAATGAAACCAATAGGAAAGCGTGACTCCACAAAGCGTGACTCTCTCTCTGCACTCACACTGATGACGCAAGCAAGGCGCGCTGGGCCGAATGAACGCCATTCGGCTCAACTCGGCTCATCTCGGAAGTTCGAGTTCCAAATATTTGTTCGGATTCCGAGACAAAAGTTTCTCGAATCTCCTGGTCGAATACCGATTTGGTCGAAAACCGAGGCGTTCGAGAACCGAGGTATCACTTATTTCTTCCCATTCCCCCAACCCCTTTCCCTTTGAGGTTTGTCAGTCTAGCAATGAATTTGTGCTTCTTAATCCCTTCACCTTTTTCATCCATTCCCCCAACCCCCTTCCCAACTGGCAATCAACAAAATGTTCTCTGTATCTATGAGAATGTTCCTGTTCATTTTGTTTGTAGATTCCATTGTTGATAGATATGTATTCATTGCCATTTTGTTTGTTCATACATTTTATCTTTTTCTTTAAAAAGACCCTTCATCATTTCATATAATAACGGTTTGGTAGTGATGAACTCCTTTAACTTTTTCTTGTCTGGGAAAGTTTTTATATGTCCATCAATTCTAAATGACAGCTTTGCAGGATAGAGTAATTTTGGTTATAGGTTCTTGGTTTTCATCACTCTGAATATTTCTTGCCACTCCCTTCTGGCCTGCAAAGTTTCTTTTGAGAAATCAGCTGACAGCCTAATGGGAACTCCCTTGTAGGTAACTAGCTGCCTTTCTCTTGCTGCTTTTATAATTCTCTCTTTGTCTTGAACCTTTTGCATTTTGATGATGATGTGTCTTGGTGTGGGCCTCTTGAGATTCATCTTGTTTGGGACTCTCTGTGCTTCCTGGACTTGTATGTCTGTTTCCTTCACCAAGTTAGGAAAGTTTTCTGCCATTATTGTTTCAAACAGGTTTTCGATTTCTTGTTCTCTCTCTTCTCCTTCCGGCACCCCCAAGATGCGAATGTTGGCACGCTTGAAGTTGTCCCAGAGGCTCCTTACACTATCCTCATTTTTTTGGATTCTTTTTTCTTTTTGCTGTTCTGATTAGGCGTTTTTTGCTTCCTTATATTCCAAATCGATGGTTTGCTCCTTGGATTTACGTACTCTATTATTTTTTTTATTTTATATTTTTTATCCTCACCCGAGGACATTTTTCCATTTTTTGTACAGATAGAGTGGGAGGGAGAGAGAGGAAGAGATAGAGAGAGAGAAACATCAATGTGAAAGGGACACATCGAGTGGCTGCCACCGCACGACCAACCAGGGTTGGGGACAAACTGCAACTGAAGTACGTGCTCTTAGCGGGAACCGAACCCGGGTCTCTCCGGACCGCAGGCTGACGCTCTAACCACTGAGCCAATCCGGCCAGGGCTATTGGATGTAATTTTTTTTTTTTTTCATCCTCACTTGAGGACATTTTTCCATTTTTTCTACAGATAGAGTGGGGGGGAGAGAGAGGAAGAGAGAGAGAGAGAGAAACATCGATGTGAAAGGGACACATCGAGTGGCTGCCACCCGCACGACCAACCAGGGCCGGGGACAAACTGCAACCGAGGTACATGCCCTTAGCGGGAACCGAACCCGGGTCTCTCCGGACCGCAGGCCGACGCTCTAACCGCTGAGCCAAACCAGCCAGGGCTTACGTACTCTATTATTGAAGCTATGTAATTTATTCTTTATTTCAGTTAAAGCCTCCTTCGTTTCTAACTGTGCAGCGATCATTTCTGACTGGTCCTTTTTTATGCTCTTGAGGCCCTCACTGAGTTCATTGAGCATCCTTATAAGCAGTATTTTGAACTCAGCATCTCTTAGGTTGCTTATCTCCATTTCGCTTACTTCTTTTCTTGGGGTTTTGTTCTGTTCTTTCATTTGGGACCTGTTTCTTTGTATCCTCATTTTGGCTGCCTCCCTGTGTTTGTTTCTGTGTATTACTTAATGAGAGGTATGGGGCTCGCTGAGACCCGATGCTGCTCGTTTGAAAGAATTTAGGAAAAACCTGAAGCAGGATCCAAGACAGGCCAATCCTATGGTTAAGCAAGTGGCAACAGCTTGGGTGGGCCTGAAAGTTGGGTGGGGCGGGGCGGGGCCTCAGGGAGTCAGCAGGGCGGGGCTACCAGTGTGAGCCAGGTTGCTGGAGTCCCAGATATGGCTTCTGTCTGCCACCCCAGGGAAGGGCTCACCAAAGGAACAAAGGCCTCTGACAGTACGTTTGTCCCCGAGGAAGCCCCCTCTCCAGCCCTCGCTCCAGTGCCAAACAGCTCAGTTCTTCCCTGTATGTCTCTGGCGCCCCTGGAGCTGCCTCCCCTCCGAGCTTAGAGGGAGAGAGTCCGATAAGTCCGTGCGCCGGCCCTTTAAGGAGCTGCCTGTGGCTCCAGCCGCTTCAGCTTCCCTGAGCCTCAGTTTCCGCTGGTTTTTCCAGCCAGAAGTTATGGGGACTTCTCTTCCTGGCACTGGAACCCTGAGCGGGGCACCTGGTGTGGGACGGGGACCCCTCAGTCCTCAGGAAGGACCTTCCCAGCCGCGGGAGCCTCCTGATTTTTATCCGCCACACTTGGGTGTGGGACCAGCCCGTCGCACCACCCCTCGCGCCGCCGCCCGTCCTACCGGTCTGGATGTAGCTGCTGTTTTTTTTTTTAATTCCGTAGTTGTAGGACTTCCATTCAGCTTGATTTCAGGCAGTTTTGGATGATGGTTGTTCTGTAGTTTTGTTGTGACTTGGATGTGGTTGTGGGAGGACGCAACACTGCGTTTCCCTACGCCGCCATCTTGACCGGAAGTCCTCCCAAAAGCTGGATCTTGAGGAACATACAAAATGATAAATCTCTAGCCAGATTGATAAGAAAAAAAAAGTGAAAAACAAAACCACAAATTATTAATATCAGGAATTAGAGTGGGGGCATCACAACTGTTAATACATTTGCTAAAAAGATTATGAATAATTTTATGGTAATACACTTGGCAACTTATATGAAATGAACACATTCCTTGAAAGTCACTACCGAAGTTCATTCAAGAAGGTAACCTTAAATAGCTTTGCATTTCTTATAGAAATTGAATTCATAGTTAGCCTTTCTACAAAAAGAGCATGGGGCCAGATTACTTCACTGGTGAATAATAGTAGAATTCTAAGCATTTAAATGAGAAACAATATCAACTCTACAGAAAACTCAAGAGAGAGAATACACTTCCAAACTCAGTCTATGAGGACAGTATTACACTGTAAAACCTGAGAAACCCATTACAAGAAAACTATGGACCAAAATTTCACCTAAACACAGATGAAAATTTTATAAATAAAATTTGGCATAGCACAATATAGAAAAGAATAATGCATAACGACCTAGTTGATTGTCTCCTAAGAATGCAAGTTTGATTCAACATTTGAAAATCAATGTAATTAACCACATCCACAGAATAAAAGAGTCAGAACAACATTTGACAAAAACTCAACATATTCATAAATTTTTTAAAACATTCGCAGAAAACTAAGAAAAGAGGAAATTTTCTCAATATGATACAGGAGATCTACAAAAACCACCCAGCTAACATCATTATTTAAAAACAATGTGAACCTAACCTAGGGGTTGAAAAGTCCACTCCTAAATTTTTACTAAAAGGAATGAAATGACTTGTAGGGATTAAAAAAAATACATTCTCGATCCTAACCCCTCGTAGTATTGGCCACAATATCCTCTCACTCGGCAATTTGCATCTCCCTCTCTTAAATGGCCTCTTGATCAACAAGAATGCTTAATTTTACAGTAGTGCTGTATATCAGTCTTTTCGAGTCAGTGTGTTTTATGTCCCCGTGAAAATGTGTCTCTCCAAGATGATATACTAGGCAAAAACTGGAAACAACCCAAATGGCTATCAACATTTTACTAGATAAACAAATTGCGGTGTTTTCACTCCACTACTACTGAGCAATAATAATGAAATGCTGATATACGCAACAACATAGATTAATTCCCATAAGCACTATACTGAGTCAAAGAGACCAGGTAGAAGAGATGCATAATGTATAATTCTATTTATGTCAAGTTCTAGAACAATAAAAACCTATCTATGCTTCTGGAAGTCAGAAGGGTGGCAGGCACTAAGATTAATTACTAGAAAAGGCATAAAGGGCCCGGCTGGTGTGGCTCAGTGGTTGAGCATTGACCCATGCACCAAGAGGTTGCCAGTTCTATTCCCAGTCCAGGGCACATGCCCAGGGTGTGGGCCTGATCCTCAGTGAGGGGCATGCAGGAGGTGGCCAGTTAATGTTCTTTGTCATAGATGTTTCTATCTCCCTCTCTCTCTCTAACATCAATAAAGAAAAACTATTTAAAAAAAAAAAAAAAAGAATGGACATAAAGGAACTTTCTAGGGTGATGAAAAGGTTTTGTATCCTGATTGGAGTAGTGGTTACACAGATACAAGCATTTGTTAGAACTTCTCAATCTACAGTTAAATTCTGTACATTTTATTGTATACCTTTGTGATTTAAAAATATTTTAAGAAATGCCCCCTTCTCCCCATCCATTAGGACATGCAGTAGTTAGATCAAGAACTTGAAGCCATGGCATAAAAGGAATATGACAAGTGTGAATCAGGTTCATAGAAGTCAGACAGATGAGTATCTCGTCTAACTGTTTAGGGCACGTGTACACCTCCGTCTGGTCCACAGAAGGAAACGCACACAGTAGTGAAAATTATGTATTATTGTCCAGTGGCAAACATGGACCTTTTTAAAGTTTCTGGAGGTTCTCCATTTAGTATCCAAGAAGGAAGGGCTTGAGATTGGATAGACATTAGCCCAGCTGAGGATTTGATGAGAAACAAGTGTCAGTCACTATGCAGATGAGACACACATTCTTCAGCCACTGGGCAAACAAGTATCGACTAAATGACTCCCCTCCTCTCCCGGGAGAAAGGGTCCGATGTCCCTGAAGTAAAATAGAGTCAAGTAGGATTTGGCGTCCTTGCAGCACGGTGGTTACATGGTTCTACAGTTCGCCTTACATGTGTCCGGCCTTAAGTGAAAACAAGAACGCCAGTCACAGTTTTCAATAGTTCCCTGGAGGCTAACTCCCTGGCTGAAAGCAAGATTGGACACGGCACAGAACAAGGTGCTGTGTTATTAACTACTCGAGAATTACAAATAGGTTATGGTAGAACAGATCCGAGTTGGAAACCACATAAAATGGAATGATCTGTAATTCACACCAACAACACAATTAAGAAAGATTGCCTTTGACTACGGCTTTCGTCCTAAAGGTCAGATTTATTGAATCCTCCTTATTCCAGCTTTACAACACAGGCCCCGGGCCTTCTGTAGTCAATGAGACCCTCCTAACTTTTGCAGTCGGTGAGAGTCAAACATGGGGATGGGTAAGAAGGAGAAATGAGCTGAAATGCAGAGCAGAGGGAATTCTATGGACCTCCTTGCTGAGAAGTAATAGTTAGCTGTCCCTCGGAGGAAGGGCAACCAGCCTGCAGGATTAGGCTGCAGTTATTTTTCTCACTTTTGCAAATGTCCAGCAGCATCCAATGCTTCTTAGATACCCACAGAAGACAAGCCCCAAACAACTGCTATTGTTTCTTGTATAAGAACTATCTCCATATGCTGTAGATATGAAAAGCAGTATGACATAAATACTATTTCTATAAAGAGATCTTGTGAATCGAGTATATAATATACATAGCGGAGAGAAACTGGGTGAATAGCACAAAAACATAATTTACAGAAAAAAGTGTACGCTTCTAATCTACATTAAACAGATCCAGCTCTCACTAGTGAGCAGTTTAAAGCAAAAATAAGCTAAGTTTTTATGTTTCAGGTTGGTGATGATTTGGGAAATATTTGTGAGTATATGGTAAGACAAGAATGGAACTGTAAATGTCATAACCTTTTAGGGAAGCTATTTGGCAATATATACTAAGTGACTGAAAATGTTCTATAGCTTTTGAGTCAGTGATTACTTTCCATGACATGGTCCAAAGGAAAAAAAATCACACATGTAGAAAAGGGTTTATGTGCAGAGATGCTTATCACAGTTAGCAAACATTGGAAGCCACTTAAAGGTCTAATAAAAGAGCAGTGGTTAAACAATATATAGTGTGTTTTGGAATATTATAAATCCATTCTAAATAACTTTCATGGAAAGTATGAGGAAATAGCCCTGGCCTGTTTGGCTCAGCAGTTGGAGCATTGGACTGCAGTCCAGAGAGACCTGGGTTCGGTTCCTGCTAAGGGCATGTACCTCGGTTGCAGTTTGTCCCCGGCCGTGGTTGGGTTGTGTGGGTGGCAGCCATTCGATGTGTCCCTTTCCTGTCGATGTTTCTCTCTCTCTCTCCCTCCCACTCTATCTGAACAAAAAATGGAAAAATGTCCTCGGGTGAGGATAAAAAAAAGTATGAGGAAATATTCAAGCTGTAATGTGAAGTACAAAAGTAGGATAAATGAGCAAAACTGTGAATGGACATTCTACAGAAGAAGCCGCAGAGGCACACAATTCTATGAAAAGATGTTGAAACTCTGTAGCAATCAGAAAATACAGATACAAATTAAAAATGAAATACTAGTTGCCCTGGCTGGTTTAGCTCAGCGGTTGGAGCATCGGCCTGCGGACCAGAGAGTCCAGGGTTCGGTTCCCGCTAGGGGCACATACCAAAATAAATAAATAAATAAATAAATAAATAAATAAATAAAAATGAAATACTGGTTTACATGCATCAAAATAACAAAAATTAGAAAAGTATGTGATACGAAGCGTCATTAAGGATGTGGAAAGATGGGAACTTGAGTAACACTGTAAAGCGATACAGTGGCACTTAGAGAATTTTACTCTGTGAGAAAAAATGACCCCAAATTCCACTCATTCCTGGACACATATCACAGAGACATTGTTACACTGGTCCTTACAGGAACATGAGAGAAACAGTTGTCATATTTAATTGTGGCAGCAAGAAGTTAGAGTAACCCAAGTGTTCAACATTGGAGAAAGAATGAGCAAAATATAGTAAATACATATTATGAAATGATAAGATTTAGATAATGTGTACATCAATACATCTGAGAAATAGTGTTAAGTGAAAAAAGTAAGGACAGCATGGGATTTT
Source organism: Molossus molossus (assembly GCF_014108415.1). NCBI lineage: Eukaryota > Metazoa > Chordata > Mammalia > Chiroptera > Molossidae > Molossus > Molossus molossus. The sequence goes on along the minus strand of NW_023425403.1, from coordinate 47,493,335 downwards.
AGTACAAATGAATATTAAAGAACACATATGAAACAATGTAACATTTTTTGAGAACCAGTGTATATATTGAAATCAGTAAGAAAGTACCTTCATCAGAAGGAAATAAAATATTATTATAATTATATATTTATAATGATAATAGAAAAGGGCCTTATCTAGATTGATTGCTCTTCAGTGATAAATGTTTTCTAACCAAAAGGCAGGATACATACAACGCTCTGTATTTGAGATTTTAAAATGGAAAAGACCTCATATTTAACTCATATACCATAGACTCAATTTTGTAATAAATATGCAAAAAGAGATGAGAAGAAATACATTACAATGCTAAAATGATAATCTTTGAATGTTGATTTATTAATTGCCTTCTTTGTATTTGTTGTTAGGTGCCAAACTGTAATCTAGAGTGTGTGTAACTGTCGAGATTTGGAGATGTTTGAGCACAGTGGGTGGGCTGGGGTGGGGTGAGTGTACTGCATGAAGTGAACCAGTGAAGACTTGATTTGGATCAGCGTCCTCATGGAAGAGGCCCAGAGCTCAGACACCTATGTGGCAGCAAATCTCAGAAGATCCAGTCATTGGACTTGAAGCTTAGGCCAAGGGAGAGAGGAGTCATAGTCAGAAGCTGAGAAGTCCTTCTTTTCTGGGCTAACACCTCAGTAAGAAGATCTGACTGCGGTGGAGGTGGGCGTGCTCCCCACATTTCTGAGGAAACCCCTCAGAGCTTTGGTTGCACGGGAGGTACTTGGCAGCTAGGAGACGCCAGAGCTCCTGCTCCCCAGGGGGGCACTCAGAGCTCTTCCTCACGCGTGTGTGTTTTGTATGCGCGACACCAGTTGAGGGTGGCCAGATGTGGGAGGGGAATGGGGCAAAAGCCACAACCGATGGGCCACACTACATTGTGAACGTGAATCCAAAATCCCCTTGTCCCTTGGATTTCTAATACCGTCTAGAACAAAGAACCGGGGGGCAGGGTGGAGGGGCGGAGAGCAGTAACTGAAGGAGGAGACAGAACCCATGAAGTATGAGTTATTACTGTTACTCGGCTTTCAGGTCGCATGAACTAGAGAAATATGGTACACATATTCTCTATTTTCTAAGCATTCTACATGTAAAGAAAATATATTACTTTATAAAAAAAAAAACCATTATGATGAATTAGAAAGTAAGTCTCAAGCATAACAACAAAAAAAAAAATACAGAGGCCAGGTAGTTCCAAGAAAATTCCTGATAACAAATTATTCTCATTCTAGATTTACGTTTCTATGTCTGTCTGCTGTGTCCTCGGCCTTGTGCTGGGGTCTGGGACGGAGAGAAGGAAAATGCTGCCCTGCTTCCAAGCAGCTCATGGTCTTGCTCTGAGTATCTGAAGTAGTTATTTTGACATAAGATATTTTGATTCTATAGTTCAAGCTAAAGGAATATTTCTAAGGCTATAGCTATCACCTTTCACAGAAGGCTATACTCCCATACAACTACCCTTCATAGTTAAAAAGTTATACTGCATGTTCTTTTTCTTCTGCAGCTGGAAAGAAAGAGGTCAGATTTATCATGGGGTAATTCTCTTTTAAGGAGCATTTTCTTTCTGGCTAGCTTCTTGAGTCTTATGGTCACTATTCCATAGTCTCTACCCTACAGGCCTTCCATCCTTTTTCTTCCCCCACTCAATTCTAAAGCCAGGACCAAACTTTGGTAATAATGATTGTCTCTGGTACTTTGCCTTCCTTTTTCTGCCTCATTTTTATTTCCCTGGTCTTCCTCTCCTCCATCTCCAGGCAAAGTACCTGTCTTCTCCCTCTGCCCCGCCCCTTCCATTCTGCTAACCCTTCCTACATGCCCAACTTTCCACCATAGGCCTCACACTCCAATATAGTCTCTCCTTCAGCCTTTATATCACCTCTCAGTTATATTTGACTTTTTAAAGCACACATTTATCACCGCTAGATCTGTTAGGCCTACTATATATTTCACTTATTTGTTTATTTTCTGAGTTTCCATACGCTCTCTCTAATTACCGTGTAAAGTCCGCAACGTGCGTGCTTTTTGTTTCTTATCCTCTGTGGTAGTTATAGGGTAGATGTTTACAAGCATTTGATAAAAGGGTGAATAAATGAATGAATAGATAGATGAATGGATTTGAGGGAAATAGTGTGGAGTAAAGGAAACTTCCAAGCAGTCCTTAAATAGGACCTGGTAGATGACTGGTCATTCCATTCACTCAATTCGCCAACTATTTATAGAACACCCACCAAGTGTCAGTCACCGCAGGGGCGAACTCAGTGGTGAGCACCGCACAAGTCTTGCCCGGGAGGCTCTCACACTCTACAAGGGCAGATAGGCCAATGGGAGAAAAACAGTGCAACATGCTTTGTAATTGGTGAACATGAAATGGGAGCACAGAGGAAAGACATCTAGCTGGGGGTTTCCATAAGTGTTTCAAATATCTACCTAGGATGAAGCTGAAAATTGAGGAGCTGTACCAGAAGAATTGGAGGTGGAAGGGTTTGAAATATGGGGTTTGGGGATGGGAAAACATTCATGTCAACGCTTCAAAGTAAGAGAAGGTGGCACGCCAGGGCCTCGGTGCTGCACATTCAAGGGGACGTCATTCGCATGGTGTTGTAAGGTACTAGCTCTCCCAGGCGATAACAAATATGCAGAAGCAAAGGCTGCAAGGGAAAGGGGCCGGGTGGCCACAGGAGCGCCTGGCTCTTTGGAAATGAAGGAAGTGCTGGCTCTGTCATAAGAGAACAGGAGGTTTCATGTTGGAAGGAAGAGGAGGATAGGGCTGATCTTCCTAAGAAGATAAGTGTGGATTAAACTGTAAAGAGCTTTCTGCCAGCAAGGAGGTGCCCCTGATCATTTCGCTGCAGCAGGGTTGCAGCATATGGAATATGTAGGCATGTGGGGAGATGAATATGACAGTTGTTGCTGGAGTTGACTGCGGGGGGGTGGGAGGGGCAATAGAGGCAGGAGGGTAGTGGAAGGTATTGAAATCGTTCCATTGTGAAGTGGTTCAAGGCATCAACAAGAATGAAGGTAGTGGGAGCAGATATAGGGATGAGGGTGAAGGAGGGTGAGTGAGGGAGTAAAGTAGATGGATGTAAGGAGCATCTCTGAAAACCTGGACTCCAGAGAATGACGGTCACATGGTGGGAATGACAAAGAGCCCGAAGGGGGTCTTGCACCAGCAACCAGCCCCTTACAAGCTCCCATCAGATGTCTAAGCTGCTCTATAAAAGCCTACACAACAGGAAATGTGCTGCAAATAACCAAAAAGGCTCCAGATGCTCCTGTTTCAGCATTTTAATAGAAGGTGAGAAATATTAAACCAAACGAATGAATCTCTAATTGTGGAATAGGCCATCAAGGAGCAAAATAAAAATTACATCTCAAAATCTCTCCAACTCGCAGTAAAACCTTCAAATGAGATAAAGTGAATACACCCACTCGGATGGCTGTCCTACAAAAGATGGAAAGTAACAAGTGTTGGTGAGGATGTGAAGAAACTGAAATCCCTGTCATTGCTAGTGGGAATGTAAAATGGTGCAGCTGCTGTGGAAATAGGTTAATGGTTCCTCAAAACGTTAACCATAGAATTACCATATGGATCAGCAATTCCGCTCTTAGGCATGTACCTAAAACACTGAAATCAGGGACTCAGACAGGTACTTATATGCCAGTGTTCATTGCAGCATAACTCACAGGACCCGAAAGGCAGACAGACCCACGTCCATCAACAGATGAGTGGGTAAACAAAGTGGGGTGGATACATGCAGCGCACTATCACTAGCCTTGGAAAGGAATGAGTGAGGACTCAGGCTAAAATGTGGATGAACCCTGAACACATCATCGAGTGAAATAAGGAGGCACAAAAGGACAAACATTGCATGTTCCATTTATGAGATTTTATTTACCTAGAATTGGCCATTTCATAAGACAGTACCTACATCAGAGGTTACCAGGGGCTAGGGAGAGAGGAAATGGGAAGAGAAAATGGGGAGTTGTTTGTTTGGGAAGATGAAGAAGTAGAAATAGATAGTGGTAATGGCTACATACATTGCGGATATAATTAATGGCACTAAATCGTACACTTAAAATAGTTGAAATGGCAAATTTTGTGTTATATATAATTTACCACACTAAAATAATTTTTTTACGCTATGTAGACAAAATATATAGGAAAAGGTATTATAAAGGTGTGTCCCAGAATTAATATAAATATTGTGTTATTTATTTTTTTCTGGATGTTTTGGTGTTTGAGGTAAAGTTTAGCTTGTATTTATTAATTTATTTTACATTTAAGTTTAATTTTAAACATTAAGAATATTTTTTATTAATTTTTATTGTTGACACTGTTACAGATGTTCCCATTCTGACCTCACTCCCCAGACCCCGCCTTGGCCCACCTCCACCCAGCTTTTAAATTTTGTAATTGCTTGTGATTTCTTTACTCATTTTGAACAAAATGTAGTGTTGCTAAAAAAACAAAAACAAAAACAAAAACATGGAGCCAATGAGTAGTTCATCTAGTTGTTACCCAATGGTACACTGGAAGTCTTGAAGAAGAGCTGTTTGAACCCTCCCCTCCCGGTCTTGTTTAATCCTACTGCCTCCCCCGGCTGTGGATACTAATAAACTCATTTCATGGTGACCCAACCAACGGCACATCTGATACAAAGTCTGTGAGTGTCGATGATACTACCTCTTGTTAGAAAATTGCAACTTTAGAGTGTAATATGGTTGAAGAGAATAAGCACTGCACGCATTCTATGATTCCTTTCTAAGCAAATGTGTGCCAAAACGGAAGTTTTTAGACAGGGAGCTTTCTGTGGAAAAGAAAGAGCTGCCGTCCCTTCCTAGCTTAGCCGCTGACAGGTTATGGAGTGCTGGGAAAGCCATTTAGCTGCTCTGGGCCTCAGTGACAGCATCTGTAACAGCCAAGTCAATAATATTTATTGAGTGGCCTCAAGGTGCAGGGCCCCGAGTGAGGCTCTGAAGGATCTGGAGGCAGCATCAACAGTTGTGCTCTCGGCGAACTCGGGATCTAGTTGCACAGAACAGACAGACCTATGAAAGACAAAGACGGCCGGAGCCAGAGGACAGACCATCAATTCTGCCTGGGGAAGCAAAGCCTGCTGAAGCGCGAGAAGGAAATTGATAGGTGTGTAACTGAGTCACCAGCCTTTGTTTCTCGAGGGCTTGAAGTGAGGGCTTCCAGAAACAGTTAGTGAAATAGGTTTTTCTGGTTAGCTGGTTGGGTGAACCCCCTGCTTTGTTCTCTTTCCTTCTCATCGTCTAGGTTGACTAATCTCAAGTGCCTGTAAGTGATAGATAGGGCACGGGACAGGTGATGACCTGTTCTCCATCCATTGCACGGTACCTGGGCAGCACACCACATGCTCCAGTTCTAAGTAGTAGAATGGCACTGTACACGAAGCCCGAGGAAGGTAAGAGGCCGGCGGGGAAATCTTCGTGCACACTCATGTCTGTGCGTGTCCTCCCAGGGCTTCCCTATTCCCACCACCCTGGCGCCTCCACCAGCACGTGGACTTTCTCCGTCCCAGGCTCCAGGGAGTCTCTGTATTTTCTCAATCTCTCTCTGCCCCCCAACCCCTCTCCCTTTCCTCCACCGTATCCCTGAGACCTGCTTTCTTTAACTACCCCCAACCTTTGGAGTCTTGACCTCCACCATGCTCCGGCTTTCTCAGTATCCCTCCCTGTTTCCATCTCAGAAAGCTTGTCCTTCTGTCTTCTTTCTTTCTCAATGTCTGATGCTGCGCTGGTGGAGGTAGGTGTGAGGGAACTTCGGATCCTAAGAGTGCAGGAAGCTGGAAAGGTCATTTTTAAAGATAGGGATTCAGAATGGCCCCTTTTTCTAACCTTTCATTATATCTCAAAGTCTCATTATGTTGACTTCATTTGCCTGTTATTAATGCTTGATTTTTTTTTTTCAAAGGATCGTAGATGAAAGACCATCTTATCTCAGATACAAAGGCAAGAAGAATATTTCTGGCAGAAAGAACAGAAGGAGCAAAGTTGAAGAGCTGGGGATATATATGACACAATAAAGGCATGAAAATAATCTACTCTGATCAGTGAGTAGGGTCCTGGCAGACAGTGGCAGAAAATGAGTTCCCAGAAGTGAATTATGGATACTCCGTGACTTCTATCTGTAGCAAATGGGAGGTGACCACAAAAAGGTTCTGGACAAATGATGATATGATTGTGTCTTTGTTTTGGTTAATTGTGATGATTGTGTAAAGTGAATGAAAGAGAAGAGAATCTAGGGGTAGAATATTTTCATTTATTCAAAAAGATTTATAAATTGCCTACAATGTGCCAGGTACTGAGCTAAGTGCTGGAACTAGACAGTGAACAAATGGACTCGAAAGTACCTGGGTTAGAAGATGGTGGGATTGCTGTGGCCTTCAGTGAAGCAATGATAATGAGAATAAATAGGAAGTATAAGAAAATATTTCAGACATACACTTAACAGGATGAGAGAAGGTGGTAATACAGCTGACTACTTTTAACCAAGGTAAGATACAGAGGCTATGAAGAAGTTTTCTATCGATTTCAGAAAGCTCTGTTGTAGATGTATTAAGAACGACTAGTTCATAGGGTTTTTCTGTGGTGGTGTCCAAAAGGCAGACGGAGCTTGGGAGACAGGTGAGAACTGGCAGATAGAATGAATATAGGTTATAGCAAAAGCCATTGGCCAGAGATGGAGTCATCCACAAAGAATGAGTAGGGTGAAAAGAAGAGAAAATGAAACTCAGAACTTTGGAGGAAGTGTGCCTCAGGGTCCAAAGATAAAACATCAGTGAAAGACTAATCAAAGAAGGGGAGCGTAGACAGATTAAGGTTTTGAAATTCACAGGAGGCAAGTGTTCCATAAAGGGACAGGTAAAGGTACGTTCAAGCCAGTGTGGAAGTCTGGAGAACAGCAGCTTCATTAGAACAGAAAGGTGCAGCGGAGAACCTGACCTTACACAAGGAGCAAAATAAAGAGGGATGAGGAAGTATTGTAAGGCATTCTCTAACTCTGTACTTTTTTTTATTATTATTATTTAATTTTTTTAGATAGAGCAGGAGGGAGAGAGGGAGGAAGAGAGAGAGAGAAACAGCCCTGGCCACTTTGGCTCAGCGGTTAGAGCGTTGGCCTGTGGTCCAGAGAGACCTGGGTTCGGTTCCCGCTAAGGGCATGTACTTCGGTTGCAATTTGTCCCTGGCCCTGGTTGGGTTGTGTGGGTGGCAGCCACTCGATGTGTCCCTTTCACGTCGATGTTTCTCTCTGTCTCTCTCTTCCTCTCTCTCCCTCCCACTCTGTCTGAACAAAAACAAAAAGAGAGAGAGAGAAACATAGATGTGAGAGAGACATATCAAGTTGTCACCACCCCCATGACTCCAACCGGGGCCAGGGACAAACCGCAACAGAGGTACGTGTCCTCAGCAGGAACTGAACCCTGGTCTCTCTGTTCCGCAGGTTGACACTCTAACCACTGAGCCAAACTGGCCAGGGCTAACTCTGGATTTTTTAACTTGAGTCTAGATACATTAGAAATGGTAGTTTGGGCATTTTGTAATTTCCTCTGTGACACTTATTCAACAAAGTTCCTTTTCTATAATTTGTTCTGTTATTTCCAAAAAACTAAATATAGGGTGTGCGAAAGAATCAAACATTTTCCCAAGGCCAAAGGAAATATTCGAGAGAAGTTTTGTTCTCACTCCTCACACAGCTGGGTGCCTTCAATTTCTTCCTTCCCCATTGTTCATAGAACAGATTTGAGAACGACAATGACTAAGTTCTGCCCCAGCACCTTAGGACATGGCAGGGACACGTTTCCGTCCTTTGCAGCAATACAACGCGGTGGCTTCAGATTAAAGACAAAATTCCAACGAAGGCTTCTCCGTGGTCACGACATCCAGAAGCTTGTTGACTTAAGGCCCGTGAACATCCTGTAGGAAATAGGGCCTCCTTGGGCATTTCCACACCAATATTTCTGAGGCATCAGAAATCGGTGAATAATCTTCTTTGAATCTGAATAAACTGAGTCAGCCTCAGGTGAGAGCTCTTGACTGGACGAGGCCTGTCAGAGACTCAGGGGATTAACAACTCGAAGTTGCCTCCGTCCACCTGATGGCTCAGTGCTGTCACAGGAACACCCGGGACTCCTCTTTGTCTGTTGAGTTAAACTGCTTCTCCTTTCCTCCCGTGGCAGTTTCCAGGGAGTTTCGTGGCCAGCTCACGCTAATTTGTTTGTTCAAGTCTGCCCCCTTCAGCTTTCCACAGAGGCTACAAAATTAAAAACGGTCAGTACCTGAAGGTGCCTGACCTTTTCAATTGGAAGATTTCAGGGACTGGCCCGCTGGGGCTCAAAGGTAGCTCTGGCGGGAGCGGCTGTGGCCTCACAGAGTCAAGGTAAATATTTCAACAGGTGGAATAATCAGTCACAGAGCGTGGGCCAAACACGACAGCCCTGGAGCAAGACGCAAAGGGTGTCAAAGGTCGAGTAAATGTAAAAGGAAAATGACAGAAGTGACATTTCATCAGACTAAATCCTTGTCAGAAGCAAAGCTTTGAACTAGAATAGCCTGAGTTTCAGTAAACGGTGGTTTTCAAGGGAACTCAAGAGAACAAATGAAAAAACATGTGAGGGCCTCCATTCATCCCGGATTTTGCACTGTAAGTGCTACATCATCTCATGGCCAGATTTATTATCTAAAAACTACTCAAAAAATTATCTTCTCAGTGTTAGGAGTTACTGCGCTGTCTGCAGCACCAGTAGAAAGAGGCCAAGGAATGGTTTAGTGAATGAGAAAGTAAAACAATTTTAAATCCCTCAAAAGCCTGAAAATCCCTGAAAAGTCTAGTAACCAAGAGAAAAGAGCAATACAGAATTTATGGCTGAAATCTTTATTGTGAAAGTTCTATAAAAATAGGTATGCAGAAATAAACACAAAACATCCACGGCCAATTGGCTTTTGACAAGGGTGGTGCCAAGACCATTCATGGAGGAAAAAAGAGTCTCTTTAGCAAATGGTGCTGGCGAGGACTTAGAAGTCATATTTTTCAGAAAGGGAGAGCTCAAGCATTTGTTACATAATAGAGTTAATTTGTAACCGTGCTCACTAAGGCCCAATCTCCGGAAGACATGTATTAGCTATAAACCTCCATAACTCTCTCCTAGAAGTGTATTATTCAACTTGTAAACACCAGTTCTCTAGAATGTAGCATGCAGTCGCGAGGTGCTAAACGCTGTTGAACATTTTTTTTTGGTTGAGTTCCTTCCAAATCAGTCAGTGATTATTGGGCGTTCTTTAATGGCAAGAGCTAATATACCTATGCAACGTGCACATGTCCATGATTACAATCGGGCTTCCATAAAGGTCAGAACTTCCAAAACATTCCAGATGAAAAGCTTATCCATCAAACTATATATAAATATGTGTATAGATTATACACATGCGTATATTTTCTGTGTAGTCAAGTCAGAGTCCTTATGAAATGCAGTAAGACCAGAGTTCAAATCCTTCATACGTTGCTCAACAGTTATGTGGCCGTTGGTCACTGACTTAATGCTTCTGAGCTTCTCTTTCCCTTGGCCATACAATGAAAATCATAGGAATAATGCTCAGTATCTTATAGGATTCCTGTGAAGAATAAATGTGATATTTGGTTTAAAAAGATAGTACTGGGGACAACTAAGTATTTCTGTGGAAAAGAATGAAGTTGGACCCTTACCTCATATAATAAACAAAGTTAACTCAAAATGGATCAATGATCTAACTAGAGGAGCTCAACCTGTAAAACTCTTGGTAGAAAACAGTTGTACACTTTCAGGATGTTGGATTTGGCGATGGAGTCTTAGATACGGCACCAAGAGCACAAGAAACAAAAGAAAATAGATAAATTAGATTCCATCAAATTAAAAAACTTTACATATCAAAAGATATCAAGAAAGTAAAAATAAGACCTACATAATAGGAGAAAATATTTGCAAATCATAGATTTGATAAGGGTCTAGTAGGCAAGGTATATAAAAATTCTTATAACTTAACAGTAAAAAGATATATAACCAAATTTAAAATCTGCAATGGATTTGAATAGATATTTTCCTAAAGAAGTTATCCAAATGGCCAATAAGCACATGAAGAGATGCTCAGCATCATTAGTCATTAGAAAAATGCAAATAAAAATTACAATAAAATAGCACTTTCCATTCACTAGGATGGCTGTAATAATGATAATAATACAGAAAATAACAAGTGTTGGTAACAATTGGGACTCTTGTACATTGTTGATGGGAATGTAAAATGGTAAGTTACTATGGAAAATAGTTTTGTGGCTCCTCAAATAGTTAAGCAAAGAATTGTCACATGACTCAGCAGTTTCACTCCTAGCTATATATCTCCCCCCCCCAAATTTAAAACAGGTGCTCAAAGAAATATATGTACATGCATGTTCATAGCAGAACTATTTACAATAGCCAGAAGGTGGAAACAACCAAAATGTCCATCAGTGGATGAATAGATAAACAAACTGTGGTATTTCCATATAATGAAATATTATTCAGCCCAAGTAAATCTCACCTTTCTTGCGTGCCTTTATCTTGGAACTCCACAGTGACAACAGATAGTAATGGGTTTGTCAAGTAAACCAGTAAATTCACTCCTGTGCTAGTAATGCACTTCTCAAGGGATTTGTCAAACTTGTTCTTAACTGTTACCCCCCTGGGAAGCCTTGACAGTGCCCCTAGGCAGAATGCCTTCTCCTCTGTCTGGCTCAGCTGGTTCATGCTATTAATCTTACTGCTGAGACCCCGTGCCTAGCAGAGTGCCTGATGTATAAGGCATATCAGTGCAGTGCACTTAGTTTGAAATACCTCTGCTAGGTAATGTGTGTCAAACTCAGCAAAAATCTACTTATTCCTTAGCAGTATATCCTTGTGGGGTGTGTGTGTGTGTGTGTGTGTGTGTAAGCCTATTCATAAACTTGAGTCAGATCATCTCACCAGATGACCTCCTGTCAACGCCTATGGGTTTCTCTGTCTTTCTGCTGCAGAATTTGCGCTGCTCAAAGAACAAACTTATCATCTAGTTGATTCTTCTTAAGAAAGCCACTATGAAAAAATTTAAATCAAGTGATATTGACAAGAAAAGAAGAAGCTGGAGTCCCTGGTGGTGGGAGACACAGGGCAATGTGAGTTCCAGTAAGTGGGTGTATTGTCACTACACAATTTTAAAACAATAATAAAACAATGCAAAGTCAGTCATTTTATCATCACGTAGTTGCAGTTCTTAACCATGTTAGCGTTAAAATACTCCTCCCTGCCAGGGCAAATCAAACCATTGGCTTGAATATACGATCATGTTTATTTAGCATGTTCCCAAACTGCTCATTGTAAAACAGTTTTGGTTGTAGAAACGTGGAATATTAAGATCAAAAGTCAGTTTAGCTCTCATTTCATAGCACCTCTCTCATACTTGCTTTGTTCCTTCTTTCATTGAACATAAATCTGGGTGGCCACGGCCAGACATCATGTTTACTAAGACATGCCCCTGCTCTTGAGAAGCTTGTAAATCAGAGAAAGAGTGGTTACTGACTTTCTCAAGGTCACATGAATGCTGGAAGGCTGAGGCAAAGCATAATCCGTGATATTTTCACATGACCTTCCTTTTTTAAGGGTATTACAGAAGCTGGAGCTCGTGAACCACAGAAATGCCAGGGCCTTGGAACACCGTCCAACCTTGGACCAAGAAGAGAAGTTTAAAATTTCTGGTATTCTTTATGGAAAATTTGCTCTGGGTTTTGCTTTTCCCGTAGTATATTGATATTTCTTGGAATGCTGCAATGGTTTCTCCCATCCTCCACCACTTAGTATAGGATTTTTTTCCCCCAGTAACAGAATTGCATTTTGAAGTTTATGCATCAAAGTTAGTACTAACAGTTGTCTCCCCAGGTGCTGAGCTGAAGCAACTCCCCCACCACCACCACCTCGAATGACTTGTAATTAAATTGAACTCAGTCAATCATGACTTATGCTTTGCGCTTCTGTTTTCCACATCTGAAGTTCTATTTATAAACCATTTAGTCATGCGGGCCACTGCATGTGGAACCTAATTAGACCTGTGCATTGCGTATGGTTGCCCCAAACATTTGCATCCCTTTCATAGTAGGCAAGCTAATTAAGGGTCAATGATACTTTCCTCACCAGGTTCTTCTGCTGATTCCATATCAGGAGGCATTTTCTCTAAAAGCCCCAAACCACATACTACTCCTGGGCCATTTCTCTCTGCTTAATGGTTGAGGTGTGTAGGCATCGAGGTAGGTTCCAGCAGCTGCCCCACGCAAGCCAGGGTCCATCAGCGACTCCAGATGGGCTCGGTGCCGTCCCAGGTCGAGGCGCCGGCTGCAGTATCCTCACAGACTGCTGGCGGCGTCAGCATTCAGAGGTGTAAGGCCATTTCCCCTTCCGTTTTTAATGGAAGCCAGGGTTTAAATAAAAGAAAAGAAGAATAAGAAAAAGAAATCAAATAGAAATTCAACCCCTGGAGTCAAGGGCAAGCAAAATTGATTTTAAAGGGCTGGCTTCAAGCCACAGAAACAAAGCAAGTTGAGATGAAAACTGTGCTTGAAGCTCTTGGTGAAATCGCAACAGTGGTGGAGGAAGAAGATGATGGGAAAGTGCACATAAATGCTTCCTTTTTGGCATGCCAGTGGATGAAGACTAAGACAGTAGCATACTCTTTAGAATTAAAGAAGAAAATGCTCCAAGAATAGTTCTGTCTGCCTGAAATGTAAGCAAGAATCACAAAAATCAGGGCAAACGAGAGGGTGCTAGGAAAAACAGTACAGCTTACATCCTGCAACTCCACATTGTTCTTTTATTATCTGAGTCCTCCGAAGTCATAGAATGTCCCAGTTTAGACATTTTCACCCCACTTATATAATAGACTGCAAACAATGTATGACTTATTGAGAAATGGGCAGCATTGCCTTGTGGTTAGGGGAGTCGGTTCTAAAACCAGAATGTCTGCTTCAAATGTTGGCTTTAGCCCTGGTCGGTTTGGCTTAGCAGTTACAGTGTTGGCCTGTGGACCAGAGAGACCTGGGTTCGATTCCTGCTAAGGGCACGTGCCTCGGTTGCAGTTCGTCCCCGGCCCCAGTTGGGGTTGTGTGAGTGGCAACCATTCAAAATGTCTCTCTCACATCAATGTTCTCTCTCTCTCTTCCTCCCTCTCTCCTTAACATTCTATCTAAAGATAAATGCAAAAATGTCCTCGGGTGAAGATTAAAAAAAAAAAATCTTGGCTTTGCCACTTACTAGCTGAGTCACTTTAGACATATTGCTTGAACTCTCTGAGCCCCAGCTTCTTAATCTATAAAATGGGAGACATAAAATAGTATCTAAATCATAGGACATATGTCAGATGTGTAGGGAAGTAATTGTGTATAATAAATGGTATATAAAGTGCATGCTAGTTTTGTTATTAAATACTAATACTATTTTCAGCTGCCTCCCCCATTTCTCTTTAATTTTTCTCAAAAATTATCAACACAAAACATCAAAGTGGGAAAAAATGCATTTTGATGTGGTACATACAAAAGTTAACTCCAGATAAATTGTAGATATAAATACTAAAGGTTATACAATAAATCTTCTAGAGGAAAAAAACAAAAATCTTTAGGACTGTGGTAAGGCAAAAAAATTTAAGGAGGGCATAAAAAAGGCACTAACCATTAAAAACACTGAAAAATTAGACTACTTTAAAATGAACAATTTCTGTTGAGCAATAAAACATACTGAGAGAGAAAAAAATGTGAGCTGCAGAGTGAGAAAAGATAGCTGCAACACTATAAAAGACTCATACCCAGAATATACAAATAATTCTTACAACTCAGCAAGAGAATGTAAGATGATACAATAGAAAATTGGACAAAAGACTTGAAGAGACACTTTACAAAAGAAAGATAATATCAAATATCCAATATAAAAAGAGGTTCATATCATTAGTCACCAGAGAAATTTTCATATTAACCACATGGAAAGCCTGTATACACCCAACCATCAGGGCTAAAAATAGAAAGATGAAAACCAAGCGCTCTGAAGATGTAGAGCAATTGGAACTTTTCTACACGGCGGTGTACGTGGGAACAACCGTTTTGAAAAACTGTTTTGTGGTAGCCACTGAACCTGAATGTGCATGTACCCTACGACACAGCAATTTTACTCCTAGATTTTATGCAACAGGCATATGTCCTCAAATGCATGCATAAGAATTTTCATATTAGTGTTTGAATATCCCCAAAGTAGAAGCAATATGAATTCAGTAGAATGAATGAATTATATTAAATTATGACATAGTCCTACAATGAAATACTACACAGCAATAAAAATGAACAAATTACTGTTATACACAGCAGCAGAGAGAAATCTAAATAAATAATAAATAAAATGAAATGAAGCTACACACACAAAGATAGTATTTACTATATGAATCAATTTATATAAAAACCAAAAATAAATGAACTAATTCATGGTGTTAGAAGCTAGGATGGTGGTTATCTTTAGGGAAAAGGGTTAGTTACCAGAGGAAGCAAAAGAGGGGATTTCTGAGAGGTTAAGTGATGTTTTCTTTACTGTTTTTTTTGGTGGTTATAATATGTTCTATTTGTGAAAATTCATTGAGCTATACACTTATGATTTGTGTATTCCTTTATAAATGTTATTCTTCATTAAAGGAATTTTACCTAAAACTATTAAGGCTATAAAAGTTAACACATAAATATGCTAACTAACAAATTTAACCCCTACCTAGGTCTTAACTTTTGGTTATTCACATCTAAAATGAACTGAATGTGTGTGTGTGTGTGCGTGTGTGTGTGTGTGTTGTTAGAATGTAAGTTTCATGAAGACAGGGATTTTAACTATATAATTTGCTGCTCCTCTCTCTGACCACTTTAAAGTGTCTGATACGTAGTAGACACTCAATAAATATTTGCTGAATGCATGAATGAATAAATATTTTGCATTTGATAAATTAAAGGAAAGTTCATTTAATATTATATTTGTGGGCCAGGAAAATGGAATGAGTTTCTTCCCAGAAGGTATAAATATTATGATGGATCTACTTTTATGTTTCCTCTAGCAAGTTTTTCTCAAACAGTGTTCATAATTGGAGAGAGTGATGTATGAGTACCAGTCAACAGTAGGAACCAGTGTGCAAGTCCATGAAACATAAAGGAAATTAATTTCTGGGCCCACCAAGATGTCTCAGTATCTATCACTTGACAGAGCGCACACACTCCAGTAATGAGAACTCTAAAGTAATTTCTTCGGTAGAAGGAAATGTATTTTCCTATGGGAACTCTCAAAAGAAGTCGAATGACTTCTTCACAGGGAAACCTACTACAATACATGAGAGTTAAAAAAAATATTTCCTTGGGGAACGATACAAAATGATAATCAACTTCATGAATTCTGGACATTAGGGACAGCAGTTCTCCCTTATCCATGGGGATACCCGGTGGCTACCTGAAACCACAGATAGTACTGAACACTCTCATTATGTATATAGGTATATATCTGTGTTTTTCCAAACATACATACCTATGATAAAATTTGATTTATAACTTAGGCACAGTAAGAGATAAACAACAATAATAAAATAGAACGATTATAACAATATACTGTAATAAAAAGTTATGTGAATGGCTTTGAGGCCATTATTAAGTAGCATAAGAGATAACTGAACCCAAGCAGTGCTATGCCATGACAGTTGATCTGATAATCAAGGCAGCTGCTAAGTGACTAACAGGTGAGTAGCATATACAGCCTGGATATGCTGAACAGACGGATGGTTCGTGTCCCAGGTGGGATGGAGCGGGACTGCGTAAGCTTTCATCACACTACTCAGAACGGCACACAATTTAAAACTTATGAATTGTTTATCTCTGGAATTTTCCACTTAATATCTTTAGACCATGGTTGACCATGTGTAACTAAAACTTTGGAAAGTGCAATCTCAGATAAGGAGGGGGCACTGTACCTAAACCAACGAACACATGCCTTCTGGTTGTTGGCATTTCCACCTTATTTATTATGTACTTGCTTAGGTTTCTCCACTTCAGCATTCTGTAGATTCAGTCAGGGAACACATTTCTGCGCAATTCTGGCTCCCCTCCCTTCTCTTGGGTATTTTCTGTATATAATGAACCATGCTTCACCTGTATCAACCATGGTGTCACAGTCCAGCTTACAAAGTCCTTCCAGTTTGAAGTCAAAAAACAAATTTTTACTGTGGTTCATTCAAAATTAGGTAAATCAACCTTAATTTTCTTAATGGATGAACATGTACAATTTGCACACACAGATTTTAAATCAATTAAGTCAGGGTGCCTACGGGAACCACACATGGTCTTAGAATCTTGGAAGAGTAGGTCAGTCGGGCCGGAGTCTGAATCCATGCCTACCACTCTTGCTTGGGGAGTGACCTTGGGTCTCAGTTGTCTCATTTGTAAAACAGGGATTAAAACTCTTTGCTTGGAATTTTAATGAATCAGTGCATGTGCCCCTCAGAGAAGAAATTCAACAGGTAATATCATCATCATCACCAATTACATCCAGACAGCCAGGAAGTGGTTGAGTGCTGGGAGCCTAGTGAATCGGCACTTACTGCTGGTCATTGTCTGGATGGCAGAAAACTTGAATGTAGTTTATTTCCAGCTGGGTTATTTTAGCTGGCTGGCCTGATGCATTAAACCATCGGGAAGACCAGCTATTGTGGCTGCTATTTCTGGCTCCATCACTGAGGAGCAACTTACCACCGTGCTTCAACTTCCCATCTGCAAAATGGGGTTGAACACAGACAGCCACCACACCTGAAATCATTTCATTTCAGCATTGCCTATCTTGGACACTGGCTGTGGAGTAAGCAGAGTTAGCAATGCCTCCGGGAGGTAGGAAGGCCCTTGGTTTGCTGGTTGGAAGTTGAGAGCTGGAAATAATTCTCTCTGATCTATTGCCTGGAGAACACCATGAGCCAGCTGGCCTGAGAAGATAAGAGAATTGTTCTTCTCCAAGCTGGGCGGTACCTCCACCTAACAAAAAGTTGGGCAAGATGCTTAACAAGTAGTGCTTTTATTGTGTGCCAAAGTCTGCCTGCATTTCATCTGGGTTCCAATTTTTACCCTTTGCCACACTTTAAAAATTATTTTAGATTCTCCCTGGAGAAAGTAACCACAATTTCTCCAGCTCTTCTCAGACAATTTGTTCTAAGTATAAAGAATTGCAGGTGAGGGTGGAAACAGACATTTAATTATCCAAATTTAAGAATGGGGAAAACTACTTACATTTTTAAAAATGACATGGAATCACTTTGGAAATAACAGTGCACATGTTACAATGTCCTTCGTCCCCTCCTTCATCTCCTCCTTCATCTTTAGGCTGTAGGCTTGCTCTTGCAGTCATATTCTGCCTTAATAGAAGCAAAGGCTAGAACACTAAGAGGAAGAGGAGAAGCAACTGGTATTTAACCCTGGCAGGAGGGTAGCATAAAAATGGCATTGAGCACTGTGAGGTAATTTTGTATCAACTTGACTAGGCTGTGGTGCTCAGGTGTTTGGTCCAAGACAATCTAGATGTTGCTATGAAAGTGTTTTTCAGATGTGATTAATATTTAAATCAGTAGATGCAACTCTGACACCAATTCTGATGTGTGTGTTTTCCAACACCACTCAGAAATTCTCCAGAACCAGTAGAGTGTGCTTTAATATAGCTCGATTCTGACGCTATCTACCTGGAGCACACCCTGCCTTTCCCCTCCCCCATCCCTACCCCAGCAGGCGTGTCACCTCCTGGGCCCATTTCTACTACCACTCATTTCTACCTCTGTGACTTTCTAACTAAACTTTCTCTTACAGTTTGAGTCTTGCGTCTGAATTCTTTCCTAGCCAGAACTCAAGTACCAAGGTTGCTGAACCCAGGTCCAGTATGACTCCACTTGGTGCCATTCTCATGGCCACCAACATACTCTCTATTCCCCAGTCTACAATAAATATGCAAATTTGTTTTAGAAAGTCACCAAGAGGGACAACAGTGCCCATATAGGGCCATAGAAGTATCCTTACCCACTAGGCCACTAGCTGGACACATTGCTCAGGTTAATTAGCTGGGCCCTGGACCCTGAATAGTAAGGCATGACACTGAATACTGGAAACGCAGTTTTATTTTGATACAAGCCCTGAGGTTCAGGGGCGGATAAGGGAAGTTTAAAGGGATGAAACAGGAGCTGAAAGGGATGCCCAGAAGGGAGGTAAAAAGATACATGGATGGTAATTTATTGTTTAGTAATGTTATGAATAATCAGCATTATAATATTGATAAACCCTAACCTGGCCATCTCGTCAGTAGAAGACAAATCCCAGCTCAAACACCTCACATCCATGGCAGTGGCCATCTGGGCACTCAAATACTGAGGTGGAGTCCCATACGGCCGCTTCCAGCCACTGCCCACTAAGCAAAGAGCCAGGTAACCCCACGCCAACGGCAGCACTCAGGTCCACTGCTTTCTTGAGATGAGAAGAGGCACTTCAGAGTCTTCCAACTCACCCAATTTCTCCTCCCCAAAGTCTCATCCAAGGCAACCTAGAGCCCATACTGTGCTGGGTTCTTTGCTTGGCAATTCAACTTTTTTCCTCGGTACACAGTCTTTGTTTTTTTTTAACATTCTTTTTCTTTAAAAAAATAATTACCTTTGATTTAGTTCCTATTCTTTTATCCTTATTATAGCTCTTTGGGCTAAATGTTGTTCCATTTTGCAAGTGAGTCAACTGAGTCTGAACGAGCTTGCCCAAATGTAAGCAGGCAGGTTGGAGCCCAGCTCCACTGAGGGCTGGTGCTGTGCTGACCCACAAGATGTTCCAGAAATGATAGACTGAGAAATGCTCAAACACATGGACCTAAGAAGGTCTCCACATCCAATGGGGAACAGGAGGAGAAGGGAGTTATTTTAAATGAAAAGCAAGGGCTCTTTAGTCTATGAATTTAAATGCAGACATGACATTAATGGCATGACAACCCAGGAATACTAACTCACTGCTCATAATTAGACCTTACACGTCTTTACTTTTTGACAGATGCAAAGAATTTCAAAATACAATTAAACCTTCCAATACCCTGGTGAGGAGGTGGCGCCATATTCATTTTACAGATGGGTGAACTGAGGCCAACAAAAGGCAAGTCTCTGAATGTTAACTCGTGGATCTGTGAGAAAACATTAAAAACCCTTGTGGTTCTTCATTCCTCTGTGAATCAGCTCCAAACAGCTCAGAGCAGTGGTCTAGAATTTTTAAGGATGGAATCAAGATTGAATGTTGTTTGGAAAACTTCCACCCATATTTATCTATCAAAATATCTAAAACACATTTGTGAGACAATAGAATAAAAGTCAATCATAGATGCTTTAAGCTATTATGTTAGTTGCAGTGGGTTTATCCAGGGTTTCTGCAAACTTTCTTGGCCATAGGATTTGCCAGTGGTATTAGTTAAAGATATACATTTTTTTTTTATCCTTCCCTGGAGATTCCTAGTTGGTAGGTCTGGGATGGATCTTAGGACTCTGTATTTTGACAGGCTATTGGGTAACTTTTTATAACCAGGAAAGTGTGGGAAACACAGTGTTAATCATTCTGTAAGGACCTCTGAATCCTGTTATTTATGTGTCTAGTTCAGTTAGGTTCTGTCAGATATACTCAGAAAACCTCAAAAGTCCCTTTCTCCCACTTACTCAATGTAATGGAAAATACAACAAATGATGATTGCACATCTACTCTACTGAAAGCCTGAGCTTCTGTGCTGGGTGCTACAGCAGTCACAAAGGTGAAGGGGCTCGGAGAACCCTGGCCCGTGTGGCTCAGTTGTGTGAGCATCGGCCCATACACTGAGATGTCACAGGTTCAATTCCCGGTCAGGGTACATGCCCGGGTTGTGGGCTCGATCTCAGTAGGGGACATGCAGGGTTCTCTCTCTTCCTCCCTCTCCCTTCCATTCTCTATAAAAGTCAATAAAAACAGTTTTTAAAAAAAGAAGCTAGGAGAGACAGACAGCTAAACAATATACTGGAATAGCATGAGATGATAATATAATAGAGGTTTGTACAAAGCATTCTGATGAGGGAGATGAGGGAGCAAGTAAATGTGACTAAACCAAAGAGAGGGGAAAACATACAGCAAGGGAAAGACCTATGGTTTTTGAAGGATGAATAGAAGTTTGTCCATTGGGAGCACATTATAGAGGAAAAAGAATAATATGAGCAAAGAATATGCACACACACACACACACACATATATTTCTTTGCACACATATATTTTAACCATGATCCTTTGGAGGAAGGTTCAGTGATATAGCTTGACAGCATGTCTGTAATAAGGCATGGAAGAACTGATGTGCTAGGGGTTTTTAAAAATATCTTTGTATGTCCTGTTCATTCATTCGATGTTCTTTGTATCTGATGGCTGCCAGGCAGTGTTTTAGGTTCTGATGATTTATCAGTTACAAACTAATTTTCAAAATGCCTTTTGTTATGCTTTGACATTCTAGTAGGAAGAGAAAATCAACAGATAAATAAAATATGTGGGATGTCAGATGACAATAAATGCCAAGGAGAAACAGAAGGTATAGGAAAGGAATAGAAAGTGCCAGTGGTGCTCTGGCTGGTTTGGCTCAGTAATTAGAGTGTCGGCCCACAGACCAGAGAGTCCCGAGTTCAGTTCCCGCTAAGGGCATGTACTTTGTTTGTGGTTTGTCCCCGGCCCTGGTTGGGGTCATGTGGGTGGCAACTAATTGATGTGTCTCTCTCAATGTGTCTCTCTTACATCGACGTTTCTCTCTCTCTCTCTCTTCCTCCCTTTCTCCTCCTGTTCTATCTGAGTAAAAATGTTCTCTGGTGGGGATTAAAAAAAAGAAAGAAAGACAGGAGTTGTACCTGCAGGAGGCCTCGCTGAGGAGTGATATTTCATCCTTGTTCTGAAGGAGGTGAGAGAGGAAGTCAAGTTGGGGGAGGGGATTTCAGAGCAAAAAACAAATGGAAAGGCTTTGAGCAAGGAGTTTGCCTTGTGCTTCTGAAATACAGAGAGGAGGTGGTGGGGCTGGAGTGGACAGCAATGGCAATGGGAGAGAAAGATGGGAGACAAGATTAATAAGGTGACAGTGGGCAGAGAGGAGGGGGGCCTGATGGTAAAGGGTTCTCTAGGCCACTTATGGAATTCTGAGTGAGAAGAAACACCACTAGAGGGTTTTAAGAATAAGAGCGACATGATCTGATATTTGGTTAAAGATGTTTCATCGGACTGCTGAGACAAGAACAGCATGTAAAGGTGAAAAGTAGATGACATGAAACTAACATGAAAGTAGAGAGGAGACGACTGCAGTGCTCCAGGTGCAAGACAGTGGTGGCGTGGGTGTAGGTGGAAGCACCTGAGGAGCTACCCATGGTAGAATTCCTTATGTTTTTTGGGATTTGTTAAAAGGGGAGATATGGGACGTAAAATAGAAAACTGAAGATCTTGGGTCTCACTTTAGAAACACTTAAAGTGGCATTTTAAAAAAATCTACAGTTTGTAAAATCATTCTGATTTTCACTTGGAGGGCCTGTGAAAGGCTATTATAACAAGCCAAGCAACAAATAAGGAAGGGTGACCAAGACTGGATCTATGCACTCCAAAGAAAGAATCATGGTGAGAGAGCTTGTGGAGGAACAAGCAACAGCATTTAGAGACCAGTTAAATGTATTTGGTATGATTAGTGCATGATGGACTGAGAGTGGACGTTAGATTCATGGTAGAAGCAAGGATGAATTTGGCCTTGGTTTGTTAATCTTGACTTGTCTGTGATCTTCAGATGAGCAATCATTAAAACACTATGAGCAATTTAGCTCTGCCACTTAGGAAAAGAGGATGTGGCTAGAAAATTGTGAAGACAGCTAGTGATTTTGAATGTTGCACACTGATTTTAAAATGAGACTTCTAGGTCCTGACAAGGATAATTATTTCTGAAATATATATTGCTCATGTGTCTAAATTTAAGCACCAGAGGAGCTTGGGAAATGCATGGAAATTAAATAGTCCAGTAGGAATGAGCATGAAATGCTGGGGATGGGTGGAGGGGAATAGGAATTCCCAAGCCTCTTCGAAATGGCCACACTACAGACTGATTACTTAGAAGTTTTGTCTTTGCATAAGTGCAATGGATACATTCATAAATTGTCTTTGCATTTTTATAGCCTGTCATGTGGATACTCAGAAAAATCCCCAAACAGGCTTTGAAGTCCTGATATGAGCCATATGGCATTATTTTTTTTCCCATTGTGATTACAGGATCAGAAACTATTAATATTATATATGTTTTCCTGATTAAGGCAGGCCAAAAATCAATGTGTCTCTTCTTATAAGATGTCTGTGGGTTTGTACTGGAGGCAATAAATAATATATACAAATACTTTTTATGAAGTTCCTTTGTTTGGGATGTTTGTCTTCTTAATTTGTATACAGAGACTCATTCATTTTCCCCCAAATAAATTAAAAGAAACATCTAATGGAAAATTTCCATGAACCTTATAAAATTAAGCCAGGGGGTAGATTATTAATAGACTTCATGGTGGGCAGCAATTTTGTCCCGGGGAAGACTATTTTAAAAGACCAGGAAGGACATCCCCACAGCCTATGAGAAGAATTCCCCATTGTCATTCACAATGCTGTGATTGTTGGTTGGAGGCAAAATCCCTTTGTGTCCACCCCTTTATTTAGCTGCATCAGCTCTGGAGTTCACATCAGTTCAGAATATCCAAGAATTTTACCTTTGTTAGAGAGCTTAAATCTGTACATTATATTTAAATACTGAAATTTCCACTGTAGTGTACTAAAAAACATCAAAGCCAAAGTAGCCCAGAAAAGGGAGGCACCCTCAATTTGGCCAGCCCTACAATAAGCATCACCACCTTTCGGGGCGCTTTCACATCTATTGACCCATGTGATCGCTCCAATAGCCTCAAGCGGAACACACGGACAGAACTGCAATGTGTTCTGCTGATCTGAGGACTCTGAAGACAAAAATAGAAACCTCGGGTTCAGTCTGGCTTTGTCACTAGTGGCCTCAAGCAAAAGAATGTCCCCGGAGTCTGTAAGCCATAATAAGAGGCACTATCTCACTCACAGGATTGTGGTGAGGGGAGAGTAAGAGAGCAAATATAAGATCACTGAAAAAGAACAAAGTTCTTTGATACTTTCTCAAATGGGAAAAGAAGATTTTTGCTGATAAGATTTGGGAAGTGAGGGAGGGCGGAACCGGCTCAAGGATAGGGGACACTTTGTGCACAGACAGAGGGTGGGCCTGGCTGATTGTGGCAGGCATCCTTCTAGAACGGCTTCCAATGAGTCCTGCCTCCTGGTCTTCATGCCCTGTGTCGTAATCTCCTCCCCTTGAGTGTTGACTGGACAGTGAGTTGCTTCTAATACATAGAACATGGCCAAAGCGATGGGGGTTATTTCTGAGATTAGGTTATAAAAGACCTTGACTTCCATCTTGCCGGCACTTTCTCACCCAACCCGCTACTTCGATGAAACCAGTTGCCATTTTGTGAGCTTCCCTGCAAAGAGGCTCTGATTCTACGAAACCAGGAGAAGCTGAGGGCCCTGGTCCAGAAGCTGTAAGAAACGGAAGCCCACCTAGTACTATTGAGTAGGCTTCGAAGCAGATGGTGCCCAGCTGAGCCCGAAGGGAAGGAACCACCACCGCAGGAAGGCCTGGAGCCAGCTGGGAAGGACAGGCGAGCTGCTTAGCCAAGCCCGGGCCCTGGCCCACAGGCACCGCACGATCGTGAATGGAGGTTGTGTTAAGCTGCTGAGATTTGGGATCATTTCTTACAGTACATAGCTATATACTGCGTAAGCTAGGATAACCTGGGGTGGCTTTGGAGGAAAAGAAATGAAGGGTTTTACATAATAGACACAGAAAAAAGAAAAAAACAACAACCCAAAACAAGTTCCAAGGAGCACCGGGGAGAGAATGGGGAAGAAAGTGTGAAAATAGGTGAAGACTAAACACACAAGAACAGGCAGAGGCCGCTTGATCAGAGCTTGAGGCAGGGACTCAGGCAGGCGGAGCAGAGGGAGAGCTTCATGGTGGGAAGAGGGGAGGCTCCTGGCGCCCTGACTGGAGGCTGTTGGCCTGGGGAAGCCGGGCTGCTAACTAGGAGTGGGGCGCCCCCTGCCATTGGTTAGTGGTACATATTTGCCTTTCTCTGATTGGTCCTAAGTTAGAAGTGAGGTCATAAATTAGGGAAGCGGTCAGTTATTTACCAAGTTCTGGCCATCTGGGCCAGCTGTTGCAGGAGTCCTTGTTTGGCTTCCTGGACTGTTGCTAGAGATAGTGGTGTGACTTGATACAAGTCTGACGCACAGCAAGCTGGCCTCCTGTGCTGCTTCATGTAGATAATAGGGTAGCTTCCTGGGCCGGTTGCTGCAGATCATGGGTCAGAGTTCTCTTTTTATATATGGTCTGGCCCCTGTCCATTTGTATACTTAGTGTCTCAGAAGGAAGAGTAGCTATGAAGAAATGGGGTACCTGAATTGAATCAGGGAGATTTCCACAAATGGACTTAAGACATCCCTAGTCACAGAAGGAGAAAGGATCGGAAGACCCTGCTGCTTTTTCCACAGACTCAACGATAAATCCATGATGCGCACCACAGAGGAAGGTCTGGCCCCACCAGGCTTCAGGAATCTGGATCCATGACCAGTCCCTGATCCAATTCAAACTTCTTGAGGCCATGTTTTAGCCACACCTGTTTTTCCTTTCTTTGCCTGAATCTGAAAGCAGTTTTGCAAAGCCATTCCTACACCGCACCTACAGTCTTTCACACCGTTTGCCTTGCGCCCTGTCACCTTTCTCTCCACAGGGCCATCATTTAAGTGGCCTGTCAGGTTACAGCATTTTTCTCCAGAAACAGTCCTGGGAGAGTCCTTACCTCCACGATCCTGCGTTGCGGTGTAGCTTTCTTTACTGGACCCCTTTTAATAGAGTCTTTTTTCCCAGCCAGACTGTGAAGAGATTTCCCTTTCTTTTCTTTTTTTTTTTTTCCTTTGCCTTTTTAGCTACTGCTTAACTAGAAAATTACCCTCCACACAGGATGGTAAACGCTATCTCCTCTTGTTGCCAGAATAAAATATTATCTTCTAACTTGGCTCTGTCGGGCAAAAATCTACATCAGCCCAACACTCCCTCTTAACCAGCAGTGACTTTCAGAAGGGGCACTGCGACCTGGATAATAAGAGCAGGACTTGTAATCTCCCCCGTGCTAATGAGGGTCACATCCTACCTGACTTGTTGGCCTTCTGCAGAGAGAGTTAAAGCTTCTCCTGCTCTAATTAGCAACGGCTCATGGAGGGAGAAGCCTGCACCTTTAAAGGTATCCATCCTAGCGGTTTGAACAATGCACAGAAAAAATTATTTGCAGGCCCAATGGCAAAGCTGGTTAATTAAAATAGCGATGATGCTGATAAGAGGAATGACAAACGGGGGTCCCTCATTAATGAGAATCATCGCATTTTCTGCTCCCTTCTCCCCTTGCTCATCAGGAAATAGCAGAGTGGAGCCCCCAGGAGACTCCTGCTCAATTAGGCCCCACAGGCAGTGAGAGCTGCTAAAGGCCCTGTGAAGAGAAAATGTAACCACCTAATTTGGGAGGGAAGGAGAGAGGGCAGGGGCTTTAATGGGATATGCCGCGGGCACTTCCCCCTGGTGGCTGATGGGCGCACCACTTGAAACAGTTCTCGAAAAGGCAGGAGTGCAGGGTGAGGAAGAGACACAGGCTTTGAAGGCAGGACGCCGGTGTGGGCACCCTGATTCTGGCAGTGCTACTCCATCACTCAGCCTGTTTTCTCATGGCAAAACACAAAGATGATGACAAGGACCTCCTTGAGTCTGAGTCTGACTCCCTTGAGTCTATATAAGATCACGTGTGTGTGTGTGTGTGTGTGTGTATAGGAAGGGGGGTCGTGCACAGGGTACAAGTGAAAATTGGCACCTTTTCCTTCCTGGCACCTCACGTCCTGATGGACTTCATCC
Organism: Molossus molossus; assembly: GCF_014108415.1. NCBI lineage: Eukaryota > Metazoa > Chordata > Mammalia > Chiroptera > Molossidae > Molossus > Molossus molossus. The sequence goes on along the minus strand of NW_023425403.1, from coordinate 47,467,206 downwards.
CTCTGCCGTCTGTTTTAGAACTTGCCCCTCCTGATTGATAGGCCTGGTTTACAGTGGTCCCCACTTTGCTCCACTCAGTGTTACACTGAAGATGTCCTAAAGACCTTTCTTGGGCATTTTGTGTTATTTCTTCTAGGGGCCAGCCCCCCAAGGACAGGACCCAGACCTTCTCTCTGTCATCTTCTTGTCATCAGTTCTCAGTAGCGGATGTGAGTTATACATCACCCTACCCAAGGCCCCAACAAGGGGGCACCCTGGGAGGGGCTCGGGGATCTCAGGAACCCTAACGCTCACCCTCTGGGCTCAGGGAAACGCTCCTTGGTGCTGACACCTCTCTTTGTAAAGCAGACGCGTCTTGCTATCTCGATTTTCTCTTCCCAGGACGCTGTGAGATGGATAGGTTGGGCAGAGACTCCCAAAGTTTAATGAACTCGGCTTTAAACATCACTTTGAGGAAGAGGCAAAACTAAAATCCAGATATTCCACCAAAAAAAAAAAAAAAAAGCAGAAATCTACTTTCTGTTCTTCTTGAAATAAGTAACGTTGGACTCTGTATCACTCAGGATAGGTTATGAAAATCCCAGTGGCTTAAAGCAACAAAGTTCTATTTTCCCCTCATGCTGTATGTCTATCACAGGCCAGCTGGGCTCTCCTCCCTAAGTCAGCCCTGTAATCATCTGTACCCTGAGACCCAGGCTGACGGAGCAGCTGCTCCTTGGAGCACTGTTGGCTGCCGGGGCGAGGGAAAGTCAAGCATGCTTAAGCATCTGCTTGTTCCTAAAGCATTGGCCTGGCCGTGAAACACTACAGTCCCCTTACGTTTCCTTGACCATACCTGGGTTCAATAGGGCAGTAACACCCACACAGGAGGGGCAAGGACATTACTGAACAGTTGCACAGTCTACCATCAATCCCACCGCTCTTTGTCTGAATCTTTGGTGCTGTAGAAATGAATAGAGTCTGGCAGTGGCCTATCTCTTCACCCCGGATAGCAGTTGTAGGTATAGATGGAGAATCCCTTGCCCTTCGCTGGAAGCAGAGACAAGGAAAATATATCCACAATAGTGCTTGCTTTAGAAGAGACAGCTTAGAGGACAATTTTTGGACTTGGCTATCAATAACATGTTAAATCCTGGACCCAAAGTTAACATATTAGCAACTACAAAAGACGCTATAAGGGCTGGCCTCATACCACAGATGGTGAGCCACTGTTCAGGTACGAGAGTGCTTCAAAGCCACATGTAAAAGCTTTTGCTCTACAGAAAGAAGGCACTAAAAGGCCCCACTTTTTTGGTTGTTTGCTGGAAGAAAAAGAGAGAACTAAATAACTGCTAGTTACTGTACTTGCACATGTGCCCTCTATGAAGAGCAGAAATGGCATTTCTAGGTGTTCGGTATCGACACAACAGTAGATGGCCAGGGGCCTCACCTGGGGAATCCAGTGACTGAGTTCTCCTAGGACTGGAGCCATCCTCGGCCAGGCCAGTGACTTCCCATTTGCATCTGCAGTATGCGTTGCTTCTTCATCCTAAAAGACAGTCTTGTTTACGAAAAACAAAAAATAAGAAACCATAGATTCTCTTTCCAGTCCATGCAGCCTGTTCCATATAGACAAACGTCAGATATATTTACTTACCAACTCCGACTTTATACTTCCTCCACTTTCTGAGGATTTGAAGGAGGGTCTGTTTTCGCCTTAATGTGAAGCAGGACAGTTAGGACTGTGTGTTGGAACACAGAGAGTGGCTGTTTCCACAACCCTGAAAATAGCTAACCAGGTTGAGCTCTGACTTGCCTCCATAGCTTTTGGGAGCTTTGAGGACTGTCTGTCCTCTTTGCTTAGGCTACCTACCTCCATCTGATGGCATAGGAAAGGCTGGTTTATCACTCCTTCCTTCCTGGCTAACTCTTTAAGGGAGAAAATGAGCCTGATTCATCTTGGTGTTCAGATGAGCTGAGAAGACCTGAAGATAGGACACGAGCCAGGGATCTTTGTTCAATTGTATTTATATGACATGTATTTATATACTGGATATGTAGAGTCTGGAAATGAAGAGATGAAGAGTCTGAGCATGAACACTGATGTGCAGAACCACCCTAGACCCAGGTATCCAGGTTCCCTTGCTTTACGGTCCTCCTCCATCAAGCCCCTCTTTATGGGAAAGAATTCTGCAGGGCCAGGAGGAATGTGTCCAGCTGAAGCCTGTGACTCTCCCTCTTCTACAACATATTCCAGACACTCAGCACCCCATGGAACCCACAACAGCATCTGGGGCCTGCACAATTCTCTTCCTGAGATCCAAGCTCTCCTACTAGAAGTTCATCCAAAGGGTGAGTGTTGAGGGCACAGTTGACTACAGCTCAGAGTTTTGGCCTTACTATATCCATAGACTGGAGACCACTCTTGCTCCCCCAACACACACACACTCACACTCACAGTGTGGGATGGAACAAGGTGTGGGAGGTAGAGCGGGATGATCAGCAGGCCTGGGCCTCTAGTAGAATTACTGCCCTGGTCCTGAAAATATGGGGATGGCCTTATAATCTGGGCATTCTGGGAGGTGGGGGTAGAGCTAAGGTTAGAGGTGGGCAGATCCCAAGTTTAGAACAGGTTTCTTTTTGCTAGCAAGGGGTTAATCCACCACTGTACTTATTTCTGATTGTTTACGAGAAGATTTGATCACGAAAGGCCAACGAAAGTGTTCAAGAGTCTGATTTTTCTTGTCGATCTAAATTACCATCTCGAGAGGTAAAGCAAACCAATTTACCTGGAGGCTTTCATCAGAGAAATCCGTAGACAGTCCGGGAACCACATGCTAACAAGATAGTGAGTCCTAAAGTAGGAAAATAAACTAAAAAGCCAAATTCAAACTAAAAGATATTGCTTCATGATAAACACCCACTTATTCAGGCAAGAGAATCCAAGGATAGCAGTATCGTGGGAAATACAAATATTCTGGTTAACTGAATGTTAGGGTTATTTGTCCTTACAGGATTAAATAGGGAAATATTAAAATCATACTAAATGTAATTATATCTTTTTATTTGTCACTGACCTCAATGATTTTAGCAAACTGACTTTATTATTTTTTCAAATTGCCAATATGTACTTAGGTTCTCTCGTCCAACAATTGGCTAAGTAAAAATAGGACAACATGTCCCCAGTGGTCCCCTCTTTATTATGACCAAAGACAGGCACACAAGAACCTTCAGAAAGTCAGAAATTACCCTATAGTCATGGCCTCCTGTATATAACTCATGACTTCATTGTTGTGAGAGTACCCCAATATCAGATTGGACTCTTCTCAACTATTGTCCTTCTAGAGTGAGGAGCTCACCAAAGAATTCTCTTTCACTAGAGAGTTCAGTATCCTCTGCTCTCCTTTCTGTTTGGGGGGCAGAACCATAGTTGCCTACTCAGCCAAAACAATCATCTTTCTATTTGTGGCCCTCCACCTAGAGAATGTCCAGGTCCTTGCTGTCCTATAACTTCCCTTATCTTCCCAATCAACTCCATCCTTACTCACCTGATGATTCACTAAGGTGTTCCCCCCACCCCCAAACCATTTGGGAGAATTCTGCATGAATTCCGTGTGACTAGAAGAGAGGAAAGATTACTATAGAGCAAAATGACATCAGAGAGAGAGAGAGAGAGCGAGAGAGAGCGAGAGAGAGCTCCTAACTGCCATTCTACAGAGTGTTTACTTAATTCAAAAGTCAATGAGTCGCCATTAAAACGGTTGAGCAGAGAAATGATATGACCAGATCCTTCAAAAGGCAGCGTCAGGCCAAGAGGAAATGTTTTGGAAGCTAAGAGAACAATTATTTTATGAACTTGGGCTTTGGATTGAAGCAAAACTGATTCAAATCCTAGTTCCAATATTTATCAACTATGGATCCATTTACTTTTCCTGGTACTCAATTTTCTAATTTTAAAAAACTATAATGGCTCATAGTGTTGCTTTGAAGATTAAAACATACATAAAAAGCTCCTATTGGCAAACAGGATGAGCCAGGAGGAAGTTGTAAACTAGGTAGTGAATGTAGGAATGGAGAGTAGGAGATGGATGTTGGTGACAGCATCCCCAGGATGGGTAAGAGGAATTGAGGGTGATCAGGTGTTTTACTTCGAGTGGCCCAATAAGTCATACAGCTCGTGAATGAATGGAGGTTAAGGTGGCACAGAAAGAAACACAGATTTTTTTCAGATGAAACGGTGCAGATAATATGTTTTATTTGGGATAAGTTGAATTGTGGGAGTGGTGAAAGACATGGGGTGTTCATTAGTTTACAAAAACAGAAGTATTCAGAGAGCATTGTCTATTGGGATTCCTAAGAATATAGGTCATTGTAGACACTGTGGAAATTGCAAGCTTGCCCAAGAGGACAAGTTGGAATCATTCTCTCATTGATTCTTTCACCTACTATTTTCTTCATCCAATATATACTATCTACTATGTGCTAGGCTGAGTGGTATCAAATAATGATGAACAGGGAGAAGTTGTCCCTGACCTTCAAGATCTAATGCCTAAGGTATGGCATCAAAGAGGGCCCTGAAGACCCCTGCCCTTCTATCTTATGTAGTCAGGATCCCAGGCTTGTATGTGGGCTGGATGCCTGGATGCTGATCTGGGCATGGAGTCGGGTAGAGCTGGTCTGTAGTTGTAGGGCATGGCAAAAGGAAGAAGGATGAGTATCCAGGCTGAGAGTTGGAGAAGAGATCATAATGCTGGTCTGGAATATTGTGTACGACAGAATGAGAAAGGTAGAGTTTACAGGTTTAGAGAATTGAGTGCGGAGAGATTCCCTGAAGTATAGCTTGGGGCAAGACTGTAGCCTTTTCTAGGATACCTGTCATTTGGCCTATGGGTACCAAAGAGATTGCTGAAAATATTACAGTGTTCGGGATTAGAAGGGCCTATTCTTCATACTTCAGCATCTAGCATTGTGCTTGGTTCACAGAAAATTCTTTGCGAATGTTTCTTTGTTAAAGGAGTAATAAAAAGAAAGGAAAGGTGCCCTGGCCCTGGCTGGTGTTGCTCAGTGGTTAGAGCATCATCCCATGTATTGAAGGGTTGCAGGTTTGATTCCCAAGCATGCATGAGGCAACTGATTGATATTTTTCACTCACACCTCTCTCTCTCTCCCTCCCTCCCTTTCTCTCTCCTTTTCCCTCTCCTTTCCTCTCTCTCCAGAATCAATAAAGGACATATCTTTGGGTGAGGATTGCCAAAAAAAAAAAAAAAAAGGAAAGGAGACATTAAAAAGAGCTAAATTATCACCATTCTGGTAAAGATTCTGTGGCATCACTCCTGATCCTTTACTGAGTCACAGAAATTATTTGGGGGACAAAAATCTTAGTAATCTGAGTTTTGAGACTTGAAAATTAATGAAAGTGTACTCCAATGATTTTGAGTAAAATTGGCTATTAATAACATTAGGATGTATATCATAGTGTACTACTAAATGCATTGTGCATTTTTTCTACATTTTAGAGTCTTACCCAGGGATGGCTTTCTCTCCTAGAGAACAAACAAATAACAGCATTAAAAGAGGACCGTGGCTCTTCAGAGGTGACTGAGGTAATACATAGTGTTCTGCTTTCACCTTCACATGGAGTATAGAGTGGTGGGTGGGGGTTATTGGCAGTGACTACCACTGCACATATAAATACTAACCATCAGCAGTGGCTTCTTAGAACAGTAAATATATATGTTTCTGCTTAAAACTTACTGGCAGGCTTTCTGGCAAAGCTCCTGGGAGTGATGCCTTGATTTGAAAGGACTTAATGACTTTTTGTTGTCTAACACCTGTAGGCGTAGAGACAAGAGAGGAGGGCATTAGCACCTGGCTATGCCCCAGATAGAGTGAGCACCATGAATGTGTGAAGGCTCTCTCTTTCCACTCCAGAAAAGAAGTCTGTATTTATATATTTTTTAACTGTTATCTTGATATTAAGGTTGTTAGTGTTCTTACTCAGAAATATTTTAAAATTATATTCTTAAATTTTAAAATCCTGCTACCTATACAAAAGACCAGTTCAATCCCCCTCCCCTCATTTGGGTATATTATGAAGGGTTTAGTTAGTCATAAATTAAACTTGAAACAATTGAATTTCTAGAGTCCTAATAAAATTTTCACTCCTTTAATTTTTTTCTCACTAAATAAACATATTATTCACAGGAACTAATGACATCCTGAAAGCTAGGTGTCCCCATGGCTTTCAAACACCAATTTGGGAGGTCTTTAATTTTCTCTTTATCTTATTTTACATGCAAAAATAGTTTGAATAATTTAAATGATCAGATATGCAAGCATCACCTAGAAGTGTGAGGACTTTGACATTAAAAGTAAGTCAGTATTTCCAGATTAGGGTGAGAATAAGTTTGCTTAGTTTTATTCCCCTGGCTTCTTTTGATGTAGTTACAATGCTAACTATAATAACAATAATAGCAATAACAAAATGAACCTAAAGTCTTCCTAATCCAGGAGTGTTACTTCAGGTAATTGAAACAAACAATGGGAAGTAGAATGAGGAAAATATATAAATGCAAATATCTTAATATAACACAAAAGAAAGTCAAACCAATATGCTGCATTCTCAACACTGTTTCCACAGAAATAACAGCATATCAACACAGAAAATATGACAGAGAAGAAGCATAAGTAACAAAAATCAGAAAACAGAAGATAGTAATGTATCAATCATAATGATGCTCAAACTAAATGACAAAGATGACTATATGAAGAAAAATGAAGTTACATGTTACTTGCAAATTACAAATAGTTAATAGTAAGAGCAATCGAAAATAGTGGTAGAGAGAATAAAAGCTACGCAGACTGACTCCCAGGACCAAGCTAGAAATACAACTAAAATAAAGACAGGTCATCTGGAAAAACCAACTGAAGAGCTGCTGGAGAGAACCCTTATAAGCAGGAATATAAAGAAAAACCCCAAATTGAGACTGGTAGGAGCTGCAGAGGCACAAGAGGGCTCTCTGGGTGCCCACAGGAAGCAGCTGAGGACTGTTTTAGCAGTGAGCAGTTCCCTCTAAGAAATTGGGGATTAAAACCCCAAGCTGGCTCCCCAGCACAGAGTGGCAGAACAAGGAAAGTCACCCACATAATATATGGCTGAGGAAATCACCAGAGCAGAGATTCTGTCTGGCAGGGAGAGGCGCAGGGAACACTGGCACTTCCCTAAAGGGCCAGTGCACTAAATTACAGCTACAGCCACTCACCTTGGGCTCCAGCAGAGGTTCCTTATACTGGGGAGAGAGCTGGGTAGGAGGCCATCTAGAGCTCTATGCTGAGGCACTTCCCCATAGGACAGTAGCCATTTTCCTCAAAAAGCTCCTTCCCAGAGCAGCTGTAGCCTGGGGGAGAAGCAACTTCTCCTCCCTCGGGAATTTAACATCACCTAGCCAGAGAAATGTAACATGAGGGTCATTAGCAGCCAGGGATTACCTGCCAGCCGGTAGGCAGAGGGGGTTCTTAAACCTCTTAGATTTGGACCTGGCCCTTAGTGTTGGGGGTCCTGGATCTGGGATCTGAACTGTGAATACCAAGGCCTGAGTTCCTATGCTGAACCACTCCTCCATCCTTCAGTAACCATCTTTGTTAAGTAGCCCCCATCATAGAGGCTTTAACCTGGGGGAGAAGCAACTTACCCTGCCTCGGGAAATTAATATCACTGGCCCAGATAAATGCCCCCTGAGGCTCATTAGCAGCCAAAGACTACCAGCAAGCCCATAGGCAGAGATGAGATTCTGAAGGCTTTGAGCCTTGGGCCTGAACCTCAAGTGTTGGGTGTCCTCACTCTGAGGACTGAGCTGTGCAGGCTGAGGCCTTGATCCCTGCACTAAACCAATACAGACTGCAGTAACCACTTTCTTCTCAACGCAACTTTAACCCAGGGGAAAGAAATTGCCCCATCCACTGGAAATCCTCTTATCCTACCCACCTGAGAGATTTTTTATTTAGCTGAGACTCTTAAGTAACTGACTAATAGTCAGTCTGCAGGCATAAGCTTTGGGAAAATTCAATCTTTGCTTGGCCTGTGACTCTATCCAGGAAAGCAAGACTAGATATTGGTGTTTAATGTGGTCCCTTCCATACCCATCCAAACCCAGCAGAAAGAACTATAATCAGTGGTATACTGACACTCACATGGAAAATGTGGCAGGTGCCAAACCTGCTGAGACAGTCAAAATGGTGAAACAAAGAAAGAAAGTCCAAATGAAAGAATAAGAGAATTCTATAGAAGGAATAAATGAAATGGAATTAAGCAAATTATCAGAGGTAGAATTCAGAGTAATGATTATGAGGAAGCTGAAGAGCATGAGTAAAGATATAGAAACAATAAAATACAACCAATTGGAAATAAAAAACCACCAAGGAGAAATAAAGAATTACATGGCAGAAATACAGAACACTTTGGAAGGAATAACCAGCAGATTAGAGGAAGCTGAGGATTGAATCAGCAAATTAGAAGACAGGGTAGAAAAAATCACCCAATCAGAGAATCAAAAAGAAAAAAACAATTAAAAAACAGGAGGACAGTTTAAGAGAGCTATGGGTCAATATGAAACATAACATCCACATCATAGGAGTTCTAGAAGAAGATGAAAATGAGCAAGGGTTAGAGAATATATTTGAAGAAATAGTTGCAAAAAACTTCCTTAACTTGGTGAAGAAAAAAGTCATACAAGTTCAGGAAGCACAGAAGGCCCAAGTAAGAAGAACCCAAAGGGGCCCACACTGAGACACATCATAATTAAAATGCCAAATATTAAAGACAAAGAGAGAATCTTAAAGGCAGCAAGAGAAAAGCAACACATTAGCTATAAAGGAGGCTCCATAAAGCTATCAACTGATTTCTCAACAGAAATAATATAGGTCAGAAGAGAATGGCATGAAATATTTAAGGTAATGAAAAACAAGGATCTGAATCCAAGATTACTCTATCCAGCAAGGCTATTATTCAATATAGAAGCTGAAATAAAGAGCTTCCCAAGGGGGGGGGGGGGAGGGCTAAGGGAATATATTAGCACCAAACCAGCACTGCAAGAAATGTTGAAAGGACTGCTGTAATAAGCAGAAGAAATAGAGAGAGAAACAGAGCCATAATAAATAAAAATGGCAATAAATAAGTACATATCAATAATAACCTTAAATATAAATGGATTGAGTGTTCCAATAAAAAGACAAAGAGTAGCTGAAGGATAAGAAAGCATGACTTATATATAAATATATGTTGTTTATAAGAGACCCACGTTACTATCACCACACACTGGCCAGAATGGCCACCATCAACAAATCCTCAAACAACAAGTGCTGGCAAGGGTGTGGAGAAAAGAGAACTCTAGTACACTGCTGGTTGGAATTCAGACTGGTGAAGCCACTATGGAAAACAATATGGTGTTTCCTCAAAAAATTAAAAATGGTCATTTGATCCACTGATCTCACTTCTAGGAATATATCCTAAGAAGCCTGAAACACCAATCATTAAAAATATATGTACCCCTTTGTTCATAGCAGCACTATTTACAATTGCTAAGATCTGGAAACAGCTCAAGTGCCCATCAATAGATGACTGGATAAAAAAGCTGTGGTACATACTTACAATGGAATGCTATGCATCTGTAAGTAAGAAAGATGTCTCATCCTTTGAAACGACATGAAGAGATCTAAAGAGTATTATGCTAAGTGAAATAAGCCAGTCAGAGACAGACAAGTATCACATGATCTCACTTATTTGTGAAATATAATGAACAAAATTAGCTGATGAATAAAATAGACCCAGAGACACAGAAGTAGGATTCAGACTGGCAAACCTCAGAGGAGGAGGGCAGGGGGAAGGGAAGAGATAAACCAAAGAACTTATGCATATAAGCATAACCAATGGACACAGACAACAATGCTATGGGTGGGTGGGGGGAAATGGGCAGAGGGTGTCAATGGGGGAAAAAGGAGAAACATTGGTAACAAAAATAAATTAATAATAATAAAAAAAGAGACCTACTTCACAACAAAAGGATCACACAGGTGGAAAGTGAAGGGATGGAAAAAATGTTCCAAGCAAATGGAAAAGAACAAAATGCTGGGATAGCAGTACTCGTATCTGATAAAATAGACTTCAAAAGGAAGGTCATAATAAGAGACAAAGAAGGCCACTACATAATATTGAAAGTATCTATCCAACAGAAGGATATAACCTTGATAAACTCATATGCTCCCACTATAGGAGCACCAAAATACATTAAAAAACTTCTGGAGGACTTTGAAGGAGAAATTGACAGGAATATGATCATAGCAGGGACTTCAACACCCCGCTGACATCACTGGATAGATCTTCTACACAAAAAATTAACAAGGAAACAGAGACTCTAAATGATGCACTAGATCAAATGGATTTAATAGACATTTACAGAGAATTATAACCAAAAACGGCAGACTTCACATTCTCCTCAAGTGCACATGGGACATTTTCAAGATAGACTGCATGTTAGGACACAAAAGCCAGAGCCCGGATGGCTTCACAGGGGAGTTTTACTGAACATTCAAAGAAGAACTAATGTTCATTCTCCTCAAACTATTCCAAAAAAACTCAAGAAGAAGGAAGACTTCTAAACTCTTTTTATGAGGCCAGCATAAGCCTAATTCCAAAACAAGATAAAGACACTACAAAGAAAACTACAGGCCAATATCTCTGATAACCATAGATGCCAAAATTCTTAACAAAAGATTAGCAAATTGGATCCAGCAGACGTTAAAAAAATTATTCACCATGATCAAGTTGGATTCATCCCAGGGATGCAAGGCTGGTACAATATTCACTAATCAATACATTTAATACACCACATAAACAAAATGAAAGATAAAAACCATATGACTATATCAATAGATGCTGAAAAAGAATTTGAGAAAATTCAGCATCCATTTCTGATAAAAACGCTCAGCAAAGTAGAAATAGAGGGATCATGTCTCAACATAATCAAGACTGTATATGACAAACCATACAGCCAACATCATACTCAATGGGCAAAAACTAAAAGCATTTCCCTTAGACTGGCCAGTGTGGCTCACTGGTTGAGCATTGACCCATGCACCAAGAGGTTGCCGGTTCAATTCCTGGTCAGTGCACATGCTCAGGTTGTGTGCCAAATCCCTAGTGGGGGGCATGCATGAGGCAGCCAACTGATGTTCTCTCTCATTGATGTTTCTCTCTCTCCCTCTCCCTTCCTCTCTCTCTAAAGTTAATGAAGAAAAAAAATTAAAAAAAAAAAAAATGAACACACACAAAGCCCTCATAGAACCTAGTTTAGAAAGTAGAAACTGTGCAGGCAGAATTACCTGAGCACAGCATGTTAGTTACAAATAGTAGGAATAAAATAAATTTGTTTCAAAATAAAAATAAGAGACAATTATAACCAACAGTAAGAAACTGAAATAAACTTTGATAGAAAACAGACTATAAAGTAAACTGTCAATAAAAATGATAGGTTAAGCCCTAGCTGGTGTGGCTCAGTCGGCTGGGCACCATCCCATGCGCTAGGAGGTTGCTGGTTGGATTGCCCGGCAAGGGCACAGGCTTGATCCTGGGTAAGGACCATGCAGGACGCAGCTGATGGGTGTTGAGCTCTCACATCAATGTTTCTCTCTCTCTCTCAAAATCAATAAACTATTTTTTTTTAAAGAAATGAAAGCTTAAGCATGAAGAGAGGGAAAATTGGTGAGTTTTAAAATGAAAGATAAAAAAATGGAACCAATGAAATAAGTTTGAAAACAATAAATTAAAAAACAAAGACTAAGAAGAAAAAATCCAAACGTGAGTGTAAGATAAAAACTTGAAAATGAAAATTAAGAAGTGAAAAGGTAAAGTAAAATATTTAAAATAACGTAAGTAGAAAAATAAAAATATTATTAAAGGGCACGAGTACAAAGAGAGGTTTATGACAGAGGCACGTGAACCGAGAGAAAACTCCCCCACGGTAGAAAGGGGGTGCCAGTTAATTGCGGAAATCTGGAGTCTCAAAATAGAAAAAATGTGATAAAGTGCCGAATAATGAAAAAGCAAAGGAAACACAGAATTAAAGGAGTTCTCACAATTTGAGAACAGACTTGTTTCTAGGAACCTGACAGACTGAGCTAACAAGATTCCTCTTTCAGCCATAAACAAGTAGAACTCTTGGACAAAATATGCCAAAATAACTTTTCATAGCAGAGCTCAGAAGGCAAGAAGGGAAATGTGCAGGTGCTACAATGGAGGAGGAACTCAGACGACGGTTGTGCAGGCCAGAACTTGGGCAAGTCTAGCGTAGGTCCCTGCAGGGCAGAGTCTGTGGTGGAGATGGGTGAGGCAAGTTGATTGTGAACAACCTTTTGGGGAGTGAGGACCACAGAACGGGCAGAGGCAGAAAGTGAACTGGGGTGCTTTGCAATGAAGCACTCAGCTGACCCTATGTGGCACTTTGGAGGTGAGATATTGCTGGTCAAAAGACCTGAGCTTTTCCTCCATAGCAGGGGTATTCATGTTGGCTTGGCCCCGAACTGTGGTGTGACCTTGTGGAGAGGGCAAGTCCTTGAGAGAAGCAGCTGAGAGCAGTTAGCCACCGGCCTGTGCTCCCAGCATCTTGGAGGAATGAGACCTTCAGTTCAGGGCCAGAAAGATGGTTCTGGAGAGATACATCCAATTTTCTTTGATTATATAGATCATTTTCATTTCAACTTAAAATATATATATATATTTTACTATTTATTTTGCTGTATCTGTAATTTTAACACTCTGGAATATTTTTTCTTATGAAGTTGTTAGGAAGATACAATCAAGTGGTCCACTGCCCTGTCTCCAACAGGTATGCAAAGACACTTACATAGATGCTACATATGTACAAATATATTCATTTTAGTGATATTTATATTAGTGGAGAAATTGACCAGTATGCCCCCAAATATGAGAATGATAAAATTATATGCAGCTATTAAAATTATGTTTTCAAAAAATGGCATTAAATATTAATATATATATTTACATTGTATAAGTTTATAATTCTAATTGACTAAAACATTGTTATTTAAAAATTTGCTTTTATTGCTATTGCATAAAACTATAAAGGTAAATAGATAAAAATGTCAGGATTTGGCTCTAAAATATACATATTTTTTAGTACTTCTATTTTCCAAATTACCTAAGATTATGCACTACTTTGCAATTATAAATAACAACTGACATTGTTTATAAAATATAAAAATAATTACACTGAATTATACTTAATTAACTTTCAAATTTATATTTGATATGAAAAGATATAGTGATAGTGAAACACTATTATATTGAGAGCAGATTTTTCAATATTTTTGACATTTTTAACACTATTTTCAAGGCAAGTGGAGTGAAAAAATAAACCTTAACTGTTTCTTAGTCCTTCTCTTAACTTATCTGAGGTTTTCTTGGAAGACAAAAGCTCCCAAAGTGTGTGTGTGTGTGTGTGTGCATATATTTGCACACCTGTGTCTTTATTTAACTTCTGTTGTCTTTTGGAGCCTTTCCTGTGCCTACTTCAGTTGTTAGAGTCAAATTTCTGTTGCATATGGTTCCCACTCGTTAGAGGGACCTGGTCAAATGACACTGTTCCCAGGCTCCCGATCTCACTAACCTGTAAGCGAGGGAGGAATCCACAAACCCCACTTCTACAGAATAAAAGAAAATAAAGTACATCGTTCGAGGGATTTTTAAATGAAGAAACTCTTCTGTACCAGACATTTTAGTTTGACAAAGCTGATCCTGTGGACTCGATTTCCATAAATCCCTCAAAGTGTTTAACCAGCTTTTCTCATTTTGCAAAAATCAAATGGGAAAACAATTGTTTGTGACATCACAACAGCTTAATATGTTATCTTGTTTATTAATTTTTGCTTTCTTTGCTTATGTTGTAGGAACTGGTCATATATTTTTTAAAAATCTGACAAACCATATAATGTGAAATTGTGAAAAGACCCATATTAGTTTTTATTATTGTTGTCTTTCTCCTTCTGTTCCCCCCCGCCACCCTTCACCTCTCTCCTTTCCTCTCTCCCCCTTTTCCTTCCTTTTAGACCAAGTTTCAATTCCTTTTCTCCAATTCCTGTTTTTCCCTCCCACCATTCCTTCTCACACCTTGTCCTCCTCCCTCCGTCTCCAGGCTGCTTTTCCACACTTCACAGTGCATTTCCGTGGGCCGCAGTGTGCAATGCATGGGGAGAGTTACTGAGCACCATGATTTTGGAAGCTTATGTGTTTGAGAGCCTGTGAAATCCTCCCTGGCCTCAGAGGTTTTAAATTGTTTCAATCTATATTTTCTTTGACTTTTATACTTTAAAAGTTTCACATCCAATAACCACATTAGTATCCAAAGCATGGATTTTTTGAGTTTGACAAAGCTGATCCTGTGGATTCAGTTTCCATAAATCCCTTAAAGTGTTTAACCAACTTTTCTCATTTTGTAAAAATGTCTAACAAAATCACAGGGGAAACAACTGTTCTTGACATCACAACAGTTTAATATGTTAACTTATTCATTAAATTGTGCTTCACATCAATGGAAATCCTCAGTTCTACAAACTATCATTTTTAAATAGCAATAAAGATTGATAGTGTCACAATACAATCTCCTAGTACCCGAGTTCATACATATTGTTGCACAGAAACAAAAGGAAATATCTCTTAGGAGAAATAATTTACTATCTACTGAATAACTATCTTTATATCTAAAATGGGGCACCAGATATAAGTCCAGATTTTTCTTCCCAACATTTTTCACCTTTGATACATTAAATGAAAAATAATGCAAGCAAAACCCAGAAAGTACTTCTGGGGGGGATAAAAAAAGAAAGAAGAGAAAAGTTGATCACATGATTAAAAAAAAATAATAATGACAAGCTGGTGGACAATGGGGACAATGACTAAATCACACAGACTGTTTCCTCAGAACATGGTTTTTCCTGGCAAGAACTGAGGTTTTTCAGCACTGACATCTGGCCCTTTGATGAGTTACCACAGTGCAGCAGAACATGGAACTCACAGAGATTCCACTTCATGTGTCCAGGGATGATACATTATTTCCATAGACAACTTAGAACACAGGTTCAAGAAACATCTGTGCTTTCGGGTTCTCAGACCGGAGTTCTGTTAAGTTACCCCGAGTCCTTGTCTAGAAGTCCAGGGGTGTTTGTCTTGCAGATGTTGCTGGTGTTTTGAGCGAGGCCAGTCCTCTGGAAATCTCAGCACCTCTGCAAGGTCGATTGGTTCTGTCTGTGTTGTGACGACGGGTCCCTGTGCATTCCATCCATTAGACTACAAAACACGCAGGTTGCAGAACCCACCCACCTGCCCGAAAGGGCTGATTCACAGTTTTAGGGAATCAGTTCAGATGTGTCTGGTGAAAATGGTGAGAGGATAACAGGTGTTTTTGTCCAGTAGAGATGGGGGAAGGGGATAGAAGAAAAGCTGGAAGTGCCTTGGAGAAAGAACCTTGGCATGCTCCCCACAGATGACACAACGAAGTAGAGTCATCAGACTCAGCCAACCCTGATACCCATCCTGCAGGCTTCCCGTCGGAGTTCTGGTGACTGGTGGAGGTACAGTAGCTATGGGAAAGGAGAAACCTTGGAGACACAGCTGTGATCAGGTCAGGGTAGTCTTTGCTTAAGTCTGACCCAGCTTTCTCTTTGAGCCAACTCATCCCACTCATTCACTCTTCATTTCAGTCCCTAAAACTATCCCCATGCTCTTGTCCTGTCTCATGAGCCGCATGCCCTCTTCTGCACTTTTAAATGGCCAAACGAATTACAGTCCCCAGACTGCCCTTGTCCTTGAGGACAGAAGCTGTACATTAGTCATTTTCTATTTTTCAATATTTTCTGGCACATATTTAATTCCTCACCTTTCCACCTTTGCAAGATCTGTTTTCTTTTTAGGAGCTCTACATATATATATATGTATATATATAATTATTCCCACCCTCCCTAACCCCCACCTCCGCATGATCCTATTATATAGGACCTTTTTCTCAGCTAGAGGTCATGGTTGGAAAGGAATCAGATAAACTCTCTGTGCGAAAGTGTTAGCTTATGACAGCTTTAAAGTATTTCCTCTTTCTAGCAAATGTGCAGAGAGAATCACTTAACACCAAAACAAAACAAAACAAAACAAAACAAAAACAACAAAAAGTATTTTAAGAACCAAAGAAATACATTGCTGATGAAATTCTAGGGGCCTGAGAAAGAGGTAGAGAGGAAGGAAAATTTGTAGAGCAGGGGTTCTATGGATCACCCCTTAAGCGTCACTGTTCAGGCCAGTACCGATTCTTAATGTTCTTAACAAGGAGCTTCCCTAAGGAGATATAAGCAGAACCCCCAGCCTTCACCTCAAATCCTTTCAGACTGGATAGGTGGATATCCAGCAAGAAGTGTGTGAGTGTGTCTGTGCTTCTCCATCACCCCTGCGATGCTGCCAATCAGTTGGCCATTTCACTCCTATTAACAGGCTCCCTCATGAGAAGCAGGGACTTATGGGCCAACTCTACCAGGCTCCCTGGCATTAGCAAGGTCACTGCAGTTCCATGAAAAGGTAAGGGAAGATACAAATCAATAAAAATTTAGATCCATGTTTTTCAATTCCCAACCTTGAACTGATGCTGAGTAGCATATAGTAGTAGGAAAGGCTGTGAAGTCCAAAGACTGGAGCTTTGAGCAACTTTGTTTTTAGTAAACTAGAATCTCTGGGAAATCTCCCAACATCTCTGAATTTCCATGTCAAACTATCTAATAGGTAATGAATAGAGGTCCTATTTAACATATAAGAAGGTAATGAAGCCATGGCCGGTGGCTCAGTGGTTAGAGTGCCAGCCTGCACACCAGAGGGTCACAGATTCGATTCCCAGTCAAGGGCATGTACCTGGGTTGCAGGTTTGATCTTCTGCCTTGGGCAGGAGGCATGTGGGAAGCAACCAATTGATGTGTCGCTCTCACATTGATGTTTCTCTCTCTCTGTCTCCTTCCTCCTCCTTCCTTCCACTTTCTAAAAATCAATGAAAAAAATATGTTCAGGTGAGAATTAACAACAAAAACAATGTAGTGAAGACCAACGAGATAATAAATAAAAAAATGTTTTAAAAAGCATTACATACTATGCAAAGCTATGAAATTTAATCGTATCCATTATAAAACAGATGACACAATGACATGGAAAACCACTGATCTATTTTTAATTTCCTTTTGTATAAGAGGCCAATATTTTTATCAGTATTATTTTTTACATTGTTTCCTTAATAATAGGACCTTTATATTTATCAAGGCACATGGCAACCAATAATTAAGATATTTCCTGACTTTCTTTGCCACTAAATGTAGCTAATGGTGAGGTGCTAGCCCACAAGAAGTGACAAAAAGTGACAAGTGCAACTTCCCTTTATGTCCTCCTTGCTGCCTTAAGTGTATATGAGATGGCAGGAGCTGAGAAGTCATCTTGGGCCATGAGGTGAAGCTGCACATTAGGATGAAAGAGAAATGAGAGTGGGCCTGGGCTTCTGTGATGTCACACACCAGAGTTACCCAACCATTTACCTTTCAAGTGAGAGAACACTTCTTCAATCTGTTTGAAGTCACTACCATTTTGAATGTCTTCGTTAAATCGGCCAAAAGGGAATCCTATCCAATAGACATATATTTATTTTTCTATCATCTATGCTCACCTCCTTGCTAGGTCTATCTTGTAGACCTCTCCCATATTCATACTGCCGCTAGACAGACTTTGGAACAAATCCTCATATTTCAAACATTGATCAAACTATTTATGACAGTTACCTCCTTTAGATGATAACACATTTTCATAATTTTTAACAGCACACGTTAATATCCTTAACTGTTGCCTAAAACTAATTGCTAATGTTATTAATTATTAGAAATAGAATACAAATAATCCAAAGGACAGGTTTTCTCCAGCTACCAAGAGGAGGCTGCCAATAGATGAGAAGAAAGCAGAATAGATAGTATGTATCTTAATCCTTAATAATAATAATAATAATAATAATAATAATAATTTAACATCCAGATACACACACACACAGACACCTCATTCCAGTCTTGTTACTAGGACTACCATTGCCAAGAGAAGGACAGAAATGTGTACCTGGAAGTTGCAGGGGTCCATAGGATGTGGAACTCCCTGGGGAATTTTTTTTCTCTCTCTTCTTGGGCTTTTAACACTAATGTATCTGGAATGGATTGGTTTTGGGATCTTAAGGCTGCTGACTGCCCCTGGACCCTCTGGCCCAGATGCCTTCTGTTGGCATCGCTACCCCGAGCTTCACTCAGCAGGTAGGTGTGCAGTCAATTTTCGGAGAACAAACGGCATCCCCACCTCTTCATTTCTATCAACATAGGACGGCAGGGATAGGACAAGTGTGCTGCTTTAGAATGAAATGTTATGAGAAAGCCCGTGTCAGTCTCTTTGATTTGCTCAGCACCGGCCTCGGGCCAACAGGAAGAGATGGTTTCTCCTCTGAACATCCTGATAGCTGGTCTCCAGCGGAGCACCATACATCACGCCTTTAGCAGCAAGGCCACGGAGAGCCTCTGACATAAATCCCGAGGTGCCCAAGGACCCGTGTGGAGTTAGCAGAGGCTGCCTCCAAGTCTCAGCCACACTCAGACTCCCTGCCAAAAAGGGAAAGTGACTTTAAAAGAAACAATCTGAATGCTTTCTAACTTGTTTGGATTTTCCACATGACAAAAGACCGGACCATTGTGTGTGTGTGTGTGTGTGTGTGTGTGTGTGTGTGTGTGTGTGTATCACGACAGAAAGCAGAAGGACAAGTTGCAGTCCTGCCATCCTAGGCAGCACATGAGCTCCTAACATCACAATGTGAAGACACAGAGAGAACGCTTCTCACTAATCCCAGCTGCAACCCTTCTTCCCTCCCTACCTTAGGAACAAATCATCGGAAAAACAAAACAAAAAAACAAACATTAATATTTTGTGAGCCTAATCTCTACCAACTAACAAGCAAGATGCACTTGGCCCCTTTAACTCACCCTCATGTATGGCTCATGAAGTACATACAGTTGCCTAAAGAGTCTTCAGTCTCTTAGCACATTGACGGGTCGGTCGGTGGCACGGAGGCCGCCTGGCTCTGGGTCACTGCCAGCTTGGTGCTGTCACAGTTGTGTCACCCATATGGGATAGAGGCATATATTCTGGGCAATAACAGCTGGATTCTTGCATGATTAGCAGGAAGCTTTTATCCCATATGGAAGAAAACATGATGGAGTTAAAAGAGCTTGCATTTTGCAGTAGCCAGACCTAGCACACGGTTCACGAGAAAGCTACTTATTGTCAGTGAGTTTCATTTTACTCACCTATGAAATTGGGGCTAAGAATATATATGTGGTTGTGAATAGATTTAAAGTATGAAAAGGCCTCCCACAGTTCCTGGCAGAAGGGAGGTCCCTAATAATGCCTTCCCTCACATGACAGATGAAGCCCAGGGCAGAGAGAAGTATCTAAGTGACTTCTCGAGCCCACCCTTTGATGGAGTCACGGGCTCCCCACTTCATGCCGGCAGGCACTCCGTGATGCCTGTGGGTTCGTTGACTCTCAACCTGAGAGAGAGTGTTCTGGGGGCTGAGATGTGGCTTACACAAAGCTGGCTTAAACATCAAACATGTTGGATATCAATGGAATTGGCTTCTCAATCTGATGTAGGAGTTTCACTCATTTTGCCTTCAGCTCCTTGAGGGGATGGATCGGATCAATCTGTAGTGAAACTTTCTGCTCACTCTGATCCTCCTACTCAATGCTAGGCAAGTGCTCTATTTCCTCTCCCATTCTCCTCCCTGTGTTATTCAAAGGCTTTGTGTTGCGTGGTTGTGGCTGGGAAAGGGTGAAAATAAGAAACACTCGGCAATGCAGTGCATTTGGGCGTTCAGTTTCGTACACTTGAGCCAGATTTGCCAGCTGTAGCCACAGTCTAACAACAAGTCAAGACCACATGAGGGTTGAAAGGTTATCAGGCTAGAAATAGTCAAGATTTCGGGGGGTGGAGTCTTTTTAAACTCCGGGGATATTGTCCCATCATGTTTCGTGTCTCCTGGCCTAAATCAAAATTATTATTTATTTATGGACCTCTAATATATTTTGTATGCCTGCTAGCTAAGCTCCTAATCTTCAGGTCAAATTCTTTTTAAATGTCGTTCCCTCTGTAGTAGTAGAATTTCAAACCTGGCAGTACCATATCAAAGAAGGTGACTGCTCCAAAGAGGTAAAACTTTAAAACAAACAAACAATAAAGATCTGTAGCCAGTTTGGAAAGGGTAGACATAGTCATCCTCCTGCTTTATGCCCCTCATCGTTCATTCCTTACATTAAAAATAAAGCTTGGTAAAGTGTGATCTTGGCATTAGTGAATAAGTACATTTTCTCCCAAATGCCCTTACCAACGTTCATGTCTCCAGGGCCATAGGCACCCTGTCCTGAATCCACCTGCAGTTCCCTAAAAAGAGGGGAAGGAAATGTGTCTCAGGGCTGGGACGCAGGGCTTTGTAGGACGTGTCTCTCTAGTGATGGTGAATAGTAGGATAATTTTGTTTTCAAAAATGGCAATAAAACACTTGACTCTTCCTATGATTTAAACCACATTCAAATACAGTTCAAAGATGACAGCAAAGAGAGGGTTGGCCTAAAACTTCATCAAAGCACTGAAAGGGACTTCTTTTTCTCTCTTGTTAAACAAACCAACATTTCCATTACAGAGATAGTATGACACAAACCAGCTTCTGCAGAGCATCCAAGCCATACTTTGGCTTTTCATGTCTGCCTCTCTGGGTTCCGGTCACCCTCACTAGGACCTGTGCTGCTGCGAGGAGATTGCAAGGACTGCTTCCTTTGTGGTGCTTCTCTCCTTGACCTTCTAACGTGGTCTCTACCGGATGCATTCCTACCCTACCTAATATCCCAGATTGGAAAATGTCAGGAAGAAAATAACAAGATGATCATCTCCAGCTGGATACAGATGAAGACAGAGAGGAAGCAGGTATCCAGCTCCAGCCACATACAGCCAGATGTCCTCAGAATGGCCCAACGGTCTCCAAGGCTACACCACAGAAGGTCAATGCGCCTGCTCATCCTCCCCCTCCAGAGGGAGGAAAGGGCAGGGGGTCACCATCTCACCACCTGACTGTTGTAGTCCTCAGTGACTGCCCCTTCTGTGTTCCCATCCTCTTTGGGCCACCGGTGGCCCCTAGACTCCCGCTGCAGCCTCCGTTCCTCCCTCCTCTTTTGCCGGTCCCTCTGGTGCTCTAGCTGCTTGGTGTGGTGGTAGCGCTGTTGGAAGAGATCTTTTGCATACTCATAAAGCTGCATGTCCAGGAAGTTTAGCTCCCCAATGCGCTGGCGAGCACCCTCATTGATCTCCACATTGGAAGCCCGCGTGATGTTGAACTGTGTGAAGGGAGAGATGAACTTGAGGTTGAATGTCCTCTCAAAGAGAAACTGTGTCTTCCTCTGGAATTCTGTGAGCCCAAAGAAGGCCATGTTCTTCAGGTTGTTTTTCGCGCTCTGCAACAGGATGGTGTTCCTTTCACTCTCATTCATGAAAGTCAAGTTGTAGCAGCCCACCAGGCTGAGGTCAGCCAGCATGCGCACCTGGCGGTTGTTAGCCAGGTTGTAGGTGCAGTCCATGAACTCCCGCAAGCTAACCCCAGACCAGTCATCCCCCGGGTAGCAGGTAGGCAGCTCATCGGGGGTGGGGCTTCTCCCATCACACATGTGGAGGGAGGTTTTCCACGTGGCCCCTCTCTGGACATGTTTCCACTCGCTCAGGTAACGGGACACTGGATCACGCAACATTGTGATGTAATAGAAATTCCTGGAAGACATTAAAGGAAGAGTGTCAGTCATGGACAACAATAAGGGGGACTCTGAACCTTTGCAGTCAATGGCTCTTCTGCCAGATGTTCATGTGAGAGTGTTTGCCTGGATTTTCTCTGATCAGGCAAATGTTCCCATATGTCCATATTTCCATAAACATGTGTGAACCAGTTTTCAATATTAAATTTGCTGGGGTTTTTCTCCCTGTGCCAGGGAGGGAGGAGTGGGGACTAGATCATTTATTCATTCAGCAATTATTCACTGATAAATTACTATCAGCAATTACAATACCTTACATTAAGAGAACACATTATGATATTTAAAAGTTATTACCAGTCCAAAATTTATTTGATTCTTACAAAAAACTTTTGTAGTAGACGTGAGACTATGTGATAGGGAATCATGCATGGAGGCAAAGTGATTTGTCCAAGGTTGTGAGAGTAGAAAGGGCAAAGCTGGAAGCCGAGGCTCCTATGCTTTGTTTACACTGCTATTCTGGATTACGAAGGAGGTGGAGTTGGGAAGGATGAGTTGTGGGTGGAGTAATGTTTACTGAGCAACTATTATGTGCTAGAAAAAGTGCTA
The DNA here is from genome assembly GCF_014108415.1 of Molossus molossus. Taxonomy (NCBI): domain Eukaryota; kingdom Metazoa; phylum Chordata; class Mammalia; order Chiroptera; family Molossidae; genus Molossus; species Molossus molossus. The sequence goes on along the minus strand of NW_023425403.1, from coordinate 47,444,714 downwards.
GGTACTTGGAGGATACTGGCACAGATAACCTTCAACACAACTTTGTAAAATGAGATTTATTTATTTATTTTGAAATGATATTGAGAAATCAGAGGCTGAGAAAGGTGAAAAATGCAGCCCATAATCCTAGAGCAAGTTAATACTTGAACTGCAGTAGAATCCAGGCTGCTTTGATTTCAAAGCCTCGGGCTTGCCTGTGTGCCAGATGATATTTTAGAGACAAAAATGTAACAAATATTTAGTAAATGCTATTAACTGTCAGGTGTTGTGGTTACTATAATTACAGGTCTTATCTCATCTAATGACATCTAACGAGATGTGAAAAATAAATAGATTTTGTAAACAATTAGCTCCAGAATGATCAGGTAAAGATCAGAGTACCTCTGGCTAAAAGGGCAAGAGGAGGGTTGGAGAAGTCAACAGATAAAACACAACAGCAGGCACTAAAGGAAAACAAATATGGATTCAAAATGAGGAAAATCCTTCTCATAATTTGAGGAGCTACCAACAGAATGGGCTACCCACCCTACCACTTTGTCTCCAGGAGTAACACTCAGAGCTCTCCTGGGCAGACAATGTGTCCTGAAACATTTTGAAAAGAACGCCAGGCTTCCCTTGGCCAACCTAAACATTTTTTTTTTATGCATACGTAGTAAAAGCAATGACAAAAATAAGGAATTTAAGGGTACATTTTTTTATGCTGTTTTTCAAAAAACAGATGAACTATAATATTTTAAAGTATACACTTACTGTATTGAGTTATTTTGAATGTCTAGCCAAATCATTTTGAAATGTGCTAAAGAAACTTCAAAATCTTAAGTAGCACTCACTTCCTTTTAAATCAAGAGGAAGAATTACTGGGACTGCCCCGGACAGAGCAGCCCGAGCCCTTGCTTCTGTCAGTCACCAATCGTCATTACTCTGTTGTCTTTTCCTGTGACAGAATGACAATTCCATCAGTGGAAGAAAATTTCCCAAAAGGTCAGCAGGGAAAGTGGAAAATGACTGACACAGCTTCTGGGCTCCACAAAGGAAGGTTGATGATAAAGTTTTGCTCAGAGATATTATTATGGTTGAATATTATGACATATCATTATTAATCTTGCTTTGGCCCTGGCCGTTTTGGCTCAGCGGTTGGAGCGTCGGCCTGCGGTCCTGAGAGACCCGGGTTCGGTTCCCGCTAAGGGCACATACCTCGTTTGCAGTTTGTCTCCGGCCCTGGTTGGTCGTGCAGGAGGCAGCCACTCGATGTGTCCCTTCACATCGATGTTTCCCTCTCTCTCTCTCTTCCTCTCTCTCCCTCCCACTCTGTACAAAAAATGGAAAAATGTCCTCGGATGAGGATAAAAAAAAAAAAATCTTGCTTTGGTCTTATGTTGGGACTTGTCCACTTTCTAATGCTATAAGCAGAAACTGACTTTTAACTTATAGGACCATTTCACTGTAACTATAGAAACATAATAGTGATGACGCTGTAACTCAAGTGGGGGTGAAGGATGCCAAACAGAAGAATTGAAATCAGCAAAACTTTTGCATTGGGTCAAATAAGACAACACGTGGAAAATTTATTATTTCCTTGTTAATTGGGCAAAACAGAAAACACAAAAAAGAATTTAAATGCAAAAGATGATGGCAATCAATTGGTATGTCACAACCTCACTGATGCCTCACATTTGAACACAATCCAGATTTTTGAAGTAATCGCATCAGCAGGAGGATTCTAGGGCTGGGGAGGGCAATGGCTTGTGAGATAAAGGTTTGACTGGAACCTGCTTCTAGAAACTTAGAGGCTTTTGTCTCATTTGGGAAAATTGGCCATAGAGGTCCCGATGCCTTCATTTTATCGGAAATCGACATAGCCTCAAAGCTGACCGAAACTGACGTACGCTTGAAATGGTCCTGGTTTCAAATCTAACTTTATTCAGTTTAGCATTGTATTTATAATGACTGACCGGAGAGCAGGCCATGTTTACATGAGTACTGTGAAGTCCCAAATATCTGAAAGTTCTACTAGCCAAACAGGTAAGAGGCCCAATTCTAACTAAAATTAACTCTGGCATCAAGACACAAAAATGTACAAGTGGAACATTTATGTTGATGAAGTACAAAGTTGTCCCATCTCATGGGTCTGGAATAGAGTGGTTAATGGCATTTGTGTTCTGCTTTATCAGACATATTCTCATGTATATTTTCTCATGTATGGTTTTTTGTTTGTTTCGATCCCGCAAAGCAGTCAAAATGGAAAGATAGAACAATAGTCAAAATAGAGTTGAAGGACAATTAACTATTGAAGGAAACTGCCCCTCACAAAATTTGATTAATTAAATCATATTTCTCATTTCTATTTTTTTCTTTCTTTCTTCTTTTAGACAGAAAATTGCAAAAATCACTGATGAAGTCATGTCTACCTCCAGGCCACACACCCAGCCTTTACTGTGTCCGAGCTTTGCTCCAGGGCCACGAACCTCCTCCTGCTCCCAAACAAAGGACACGCCTTTTCTTCTGTTCCCATAACTGCCGCTTCGGTTTTGAAGGAAAACTCTTACAGGGTTCAGGACTGCTGAAACCTGGAACCTTCCTGTTTTGACCTTACTTGTTCAACAGCACAGTGAAGGTAAAACACAGAAAAGGGAGGAAGGGCGACACGCAGTTCCCAAGCGAAGCCCGCTGTGGCCACAGCGCAGAGGCCTCCACGGGCTCCCGCTCTTTTAGCTCAGTCTCCTAAGTCTACACAGAGCATCATCTGTTTACACATTTGTCCTTGCAGTTAACCAAAACTCTCCCCAGGTTTTGAAAACATAAGAAAATAATAAGAATATAATAAGAAAATATAAGAATATAATAAGAAAACTATTATATTGTCCCTTCATCTGTCCATTCATTCATTCGTTAGCTCTCCATACATTCATTGAGCTCTCTCCCCGCTGTATTTGCCAAGCACTGGGGCTAGGCATCGGGAACTCAGAGATGACTAAGGTGTGGTCCTCAAAAAGATCTCAGTCACCTAACGATTTGGGTAAAGTAAAAGGAATTTAACCACCAGTTTAAGGAGATGCTCTGCCAGTCTCCCTGGACCAGAACAATCCCTAAGACAGATAACTTTGTGTCAGTGACAGCATCTGTCAGCAGGCCTCCCCCTTCGTCGAGAGCTTGGGTGAATTTCTGTAAGCATGTCTGAAAAGCAATGGCAGCTCTTTAGCATTGTCATTCCTGTGGCCCCAGGGTAATGATGGCAAATACCCGTGTGCTCAGGAAGAGCGGGACCTTGGTTACTTTAATAATCGTTTTAACTGATAATCATCACAGGAACCATCATGGTTTACTGAAGTCCTAAGACACAGAACACACGCTTTTGCATGACTACTTTAGAATCTCTTTAGCATCTTACCTTGCTGTGAGGTAATCATGTTAATAAAAAACTCTGAATACCGCACAAGCGTGTTACTGCCTCCCTCAGTCTTGGCCTCTCCCTTTGCTTATGTGCATCGCCCTCATCCTTCCTGGCCCAGCTCGAGCCTCTTCTCCTTCTTCCCTGGCTTGTCCAGCCTCGAGGATGTACTGCACCACTTACCACACATTTAAAAAAAATTTTTTTCTTTATTGATCTTTAGAGAGAGGAAGGGAGAGGGAGAGAGAGAGAAACATTGATGAGAGAGAACATCAACTGGTTGCCTCCAGCATGTCCTCCACTGGGGATTTGGCCAATAACCTGGGCATGTGCCTTAACCGGGAATTAAACTGGAGACCTTTTGGTGCATGGGTCGATGCTCAGCCACTGAGCCACACCAGCTGGGCACTTACTGCTCTTCTAACCTGCATGTTAAAGTCTTGGTCGCATCCTCCCTTCAAGTTCCTTTTTGATAACTGGACCTTAGGCCTTGGGTCCCACAGCACCTCACCTCACACAGAGTCCAGCTCACAGCAAATGTTCAATAAATTATGCTACGTAAAAGAAATGATTGTCATATGAGATAAATGTATTTTATTTTGTTAATGACAAAGGTTAATATTGCCTTTGATAAATATGACCATTTCTTTCCTAAACACTGATTTGATATTATTTTTGAATGTCTAAAATGTGTGAAAAGAATAAAAAGATATATACTCTTCTAATATATCCATCATTTGATTGTGATGGTTGGTATGCAGAGAGAGACAGTCAGCATAGACTTTGGGTAGAAAGTTGAATATTTCATACAACAGGTAATTAGTAACAATGAGGTAGCTTTCTTTTTTTTTAATGTTAAATTTACTAGTTTCCTTTCCTACTGCTTCAAGAACCCGTATTTCACTAAATAATTTATCTTATAATTGCTCAGTTCTTTAATTATCACGTCATTTAATTAACACATGTTTACTGAGGGTTTGTTACATGTGAGGACTCACTCTAGGGAATGTGAAGAACAGAAAAAATAAAATAAAATGCCCCAAAGTGCAAGGGTGGTAGATTAGAAAAAGGCATTGATTGGCAAATTACGGAGGTAAAGAGTAAACACAGTATATTTAAGAATGTACAGAGAACAATGTGGTCTAATTAGACCAGGAAGTTCAAGTTGTGCATTTTTCACTAAATGTTTGTTGAATGAATGAATGAATGAATGGAAGGCATAAACTGGAACAGGATGCTGAGGCCAAATTGTCATGGGCTCTGAAAGCAACTGTGAATTGCTAAAAGAGAAAATGTGTTGTTTTAAGAAGATTCATTTAGCAGCAGAGTTTAGGGTGGACGACAGTTGGCCAGGAGCGCACAGCCAGGGGCCAGCAGGGAAGAGCACCAGAAACATGGGTGTGGATAGGACAGACTCACTGACAGATGCAAGGAATATCACACACCATCTGTCGTCATCTCCTCTCCTTCCTCATTGTCAGCTTCCTCTATGCTACCTTTCCCTCCTCCATATTTTCTGCTTCCCTTCTATCCAATCCTTCCCTGTCAATTCTGCAATGGAGAGGAAGCAGAGCCAATGTGCTCATCAAAATGAAATAAGGAGGAGACGTCTCTGGAATTTCTCTTCCTGTGGTATTTAAAAATTCGTTTCTCTTTTTTATTGCTGAATAATATTCCATTATATATGTATATAGCTGTATATATGTGTGTGTGTATGTATGTATGTATGTGTGTGTGTGTATGTATGTATGTGTGTGTGTGTATATATAAAATCTAACATCTTCTTTATTTATTCATCTATTGTGGACACCTAGGTTGCTTCCATATCTTGTCTAATGTAAACAATGCTACAATGAACATCAGGAGGCATATATCTTTTAATATCGATGCTTTTATTTCCTTTAGATAAATACTCGGAAGTAAAATTTCTGACTTATATGGCAGTTCCATTTTTAATTTTTTGAGGAACTTGCATACTGTTTGCTACAGCGGCTGCACCAATTTGCAATCCCACCAACAGAGCATGAATGCCCCTTTTCTCCACATCCTGACCAACACTTGTTATTTGAAATCTTATCATTTGTGACAACATGGACAGACCTAGAGGGTCTTATGAAAGTGAAATAAGTCAGATAGAGAAAGACAAATGCCATGTGATTTTACATATATGTGGGATCTCAAAAATAAAAGAAACAAAACAAAACAAAACAAAAACAGATTAATAGATACAGAGAACAAACTGGTGGTTATCAGAGGGGATTAGAGGTAGGGGATGGGTGATAAAGATGATGGGGAATTAGAAGTACAAACTTCCAGTTGTAGAATAAATAGGTCATGGGGAGGTTATGCACAGCACAGGAAATACAATCAATTATATTGTAATAACTTTGTGCAGTGACAGACGGCTACGAGACTTATCAAGGTGATCACATCCTAAGGTATATAAATTTAGAACTATGTTGTACACCTGAAACTAATATAATATTGTATATCAGCTATACCTTAATAAAAAAAAATTCACTTTTATGAGGCTATGACTCGCCTAGCCAATAAGACCACATCTGAAAGAACCTATAAAATGCTAGATTCACAGTGGAGATTTAATACATATACAGGGGTGGGCAAAAGTAGGTTAATAGTAATAAATGATACAATAATTAATTAATTAATAATAATACAAGAATAAACTCTGCTTTGCACACTCACAACTATAATCCAACTTTAGCCAACCCCTGTATTCCTTCCACTACTAGCTTAACACTCATAAAAATCAAGCAACAAAATATGTCCATACTTCACACTTCTATGCATTCATAACAACCAGCTCAACTAGAAACTCCTCCAGCCAACCTTCCGTGATGCTCTCGGCAGAAGGGATTTCTGGCCCCCTGAAACCTGTGCCTTGCATGCTTTATCTTTTGAAAATTAAATAAAAAAATTTTCAATTACAGCTGCATAAAATATTATATTAGTTTTACATGTACAACATAGTGATTAGATATTTTATATGTTATGATGTGATCGCCACAAGTCTAGCAACCATCTGTCACTATACGTAGTTACTACAATACTGACTATGTTCCCTAAGCTATACTTTACTTCCCCTTGACAGTTTTTATAACTGCCAATTTGTACTTAATACCTCTTCACCCATCCCCCAAACCTGCCTCCCATCTGGCAACCATCAATTTGTTCTCTGTATTTATGAGTTTGTTTCCATTTTGCTTGTTTATTTTGCTTTTTAGATTACACACATAAGTAAAATCATATGGCATTTGTCTTTCTCTGACTTACGTCACTTAGCATAATACCCTCTAGGTCCATCCATGTTATTGCAAATGGTAAGATTTCATTCCATTTTATGGCTGAGTAATGTCCCAGTGTATATATGTACTCTCAGGCTGTATCTGCATTCCAGTGACCAGCGAATGTCTTACCCTTTTAACAGGCTTTATGCCTTACTTATCTTTCATTCTCCAGAGCATATGATAAATGACCTTATTATACACCATGGTGTTCAATGTTTGTGGAATGAGTAAATATAAACATTTTATTAGCCACTGTTTCAGAAATTCTGATGGTGATGTGCCCAGTAAATTAAACTTGTTGGTGACTTAACAAACGGAAGTGGCCCAGACTAAGTGTTTCTCTTAGCTTAGATCTTGTGAAATGTAAGGGAAATAATCCATTTCTCTTCCTACCTCTTTGCCTCCAGACTTTGAAATAAGTTTTCCCTACATAATCAAGTTTTGCCAAACATCAGTGTCTCACAAAGAATGTTGTGAGAGATTGTAAATTGGACTTAGGGGGCATCTAAGGAGATCTTATCCTCACCATGGGGGATGCACAGACAACTGGTAGGTCTTCCACATAGCTGATATGTGCGTTTCCAAAAAGTGAAACTTAGCTCCCCCACACCCTGCTGTACTGCGTGCTCAAGTCATTTTCCAAATGCTCAGAATGAAATTAATTTCTTGACACCCGTTAGAGCCATATGCTCATGATGGGCTGCCCATTCTTCATTATCTTCATAGAGTATTATCTGACTACGCTGTATCTGATAGGGGGGATTGTGGAAGCTAGAGCTTAGCAATCAGACTGCCCTGTGACACGGTGATGAAAGGCCTTTTATTCAAGCCTTGGAAACAAATTAAGGAATTTAAAAATGATGTTCTAAGCAAATGGGAAATTGGGAACTATGATTGTTAAGTATCATAATAAAGAACTCTAGAAGGCTGACAATGGTGTGTGTCGGAGCAACTGGGTCCCAGGATGTCGGGCACTGTGATGAGGAAATGCAGACATGTGCTGGTTGTTATCTTACCACAGAAGCCATGCACCCCCACCAAGCTGCCCTTACTCCTCTCTGACTTACAAAGCAACGGATCCTTTGGGCTAAGGCATTTTTATTTCACTCGGGACCAGAGACCTAGACTCCTTTCCATTGGTAAGAAAGAGAGAGGGGAATGCCCACAGCGCTCCCCTCAGGAGGACAGCGGCTCTGCATCCCTTTTCTTACCTGTGTGCTTGGTAACTTTAAAGGGAGACTACTTTGGTTGTAGCTGGTCTGGCTTTTTAAAAAATCATCAATTCCCCTCCCTTCCCCCAATTAGAAATGCAATATGTTGTCATTATGGGAAATATGAACAACGCAGAACAGAAATAAAAATCACCAATAATCACTTCACTCAGCTATAACCACAGTTAAATATATATATTTCTTAGGAGGCATCTAAGATATATATATTTCTTCTTTTTTTTTCCCTCACCCGAGGACATTCTCCTGTTTTTTGTTCAGATAGAGAGGGAGGGAGGGAGAGGAAGAGACAGAGAGAGAAACATAGAAGTAAAAGGGACACATCGAGTGGCCGCCTTCCACACGACCCAACCAAGGCCAGGGAAAACTGCAACCTAGGTACATGCCCTTAGCGGGAACCGAACCCGGGTCTCTCCGGACCGAAGGCCAAGGCTCCAACTGCTGAGCCAAACCGGCCAGGGCTATATTTCTTCTTTTTTACAGATTTGAGATCATAGTGTACATGATATTTTAACCTATACTTTAAACTAAAAAATACAGGGTGCATATTTTTTCATTTTATTTAATATTCTTCCATATAAGCATAATATTCCAGTCATGGATGTACATACTTTATGTGACCAATCTCCCAGTTTTGGACAAGGAGGCTGATTCTATTTGAAAGGGTATACTACAAACAATAATCTAATGAATATCTTGAGCCAGAAGTATTTGTTTAGAGAATAAATTGCTAGGAATAGAGTTTATGGGTCAAGGGAATTGTCCTCATTTCATTTCCAAAACACCAAAATATAACCGGCCCCAGTCAGCATAGGAGAGGACCGGGCCATTGCGCGGGGCAGAACATCCTCAAGCCCGAGGCGGGCAAGGCCACCTGGGAGCCAGGGGCGGGCTGTGAACCAGGCTCCTGGCTCCGCTCCCTCCGGGAGCAACCAGGCAGGTGCCCCGCACAGACATCAGCCTCTGAGGGACATTCCAGGGCTGCCGCAGCGGGGTCTGTGACATGATGGTGAGGAAACAGTCTTCTCAAAAGATGCGTTCATTTTGTACTTAATGCTCAGCTGGAATATCCAACTAGAGACTAAACCTTTGTGGATTCAAATCCCGCCCGTCAGCTCTGCAGCTGTATGAAAGCCCACATCTGGATCCGAAAGACGCAGGTGCCTAGCCTAGTGTCTGTAGCCCTGGTCCTCGCGGGCGGCAGCTTCTCTGCCACGTCCCGGGGTCCCCTCACTAATTAAGGGCAGTCACCCAGGTTCTAAACCAACCAACCAACCCAAAGCACGAAGGTAGAGGCTTCCGGCGATGCGGGTCATTTCGCAGTGATGGCCAGTCCACCCCCAGCTCCCCAGAGAAAGAGTTCGTATGGATCAATAAGATAAACTTTTAAAACCCTGTCCTGTTGCTGCTCTATATTGATGTGAAACCGGGGAGCCTCAAACTCACTAAAACGCCATGGTTTTCGGGGGCTTGTCATATTTGCTTTCCCTTTCCCCCAAGCGGCTGCTGCAAGAATAAATTTCAGGCCAGGCGTGTTCCGGGGACTGTGTTTGCTATCTTGCTGAGCACAGTTCCTCCCAGTGCGGTTCCCGGTGTGCCAGGGAGGGCCCTTGCATTATTCAGAGACTGCTGGGGTGATTGGGCTCGGAGCGCCCCGCTCGGGCCTCGCTGGGATTTGGGCACCGGGACGCTGCCAGGCGCTCTGCTCTGCAAAGCTGTGGTTTATGCATGTGGGCATCCAGCTGAAGCCTGGAGCCGCCCCGCAGGGAGATAAGGCCCAATTCAGCCTGGCTCGCAGCTCTAATCCCAGCCGGGCAAAGCCGAACACCAGATAGTACACTCAGATTGTGTTATCGGCCCTCCGTGTTCCCTCTCTGTAGCTCATTTCTCAGGCGCTGCTTTTAGGGAATGTGAGAATCAGACAAGGTGGAAGCGACCAGGCGTCTCCATTGCGGTCGTTTTGCACTAGCCAATTCGGAAAGGAAAATAAGTCAATCAGAATATTTAAGAGCAAGGCATGTGTTCCGATATTTAGGTTTATATCTGACAGCTTTGATATGAATTTCCTAAAACATCATAAGAATTGGGGAAAAAAAAAATCTCTGTCCAGATTTTTCCATTTTCTTCCATAAAGGATTACTCTGTGTTAGGATCTGCCAAAGATTCTGAAATCAGGACTGGGCAATCACTTCAGCATATTTAACAAAATACCTAAACGATCTTCACTTGATTCCATTCCGAAAGAGTGCCTTGGAGGTCATCTCTCAAACAATGATTAAGGAACAAGCTAACTTAAACTATGGAAAGTTCCACGTGAAACAAAATTTGATAGCAATAGGAATAATAATAACGGCTAACATTTATTGCCTGCCTACTATGTCCAAGTACAGATCTAAAGTGCTGCATTACATTGACCAATTTAGTCATCAAAACACCCTTTGAGTTACATAGGCTTTTAGATGATGTCTGTAATTTCACAAAGTGATGACAGTTTTGACAGTCTCTTCCATCATCTCGTAAGTGTCAGGCTGCAGAGATGCAATTTGTGACTTAATGTTGCAGTGGTCCAGGCTTTCTTGAACTCAAAACTCCAGAAGCAAAATGAGCATCTCAGGGACAGGGTTTTGTGTCCCCTGGGGGTAGGCAGCAGGAGAAGAGAGTGAGGCAGCATTTTGCAGGGTCAGGGGGACCCAGGGCATCGGTTCCTCTCAACCTCAGGTGTGCATGGATGCAGAGGGTCCCCTAGATATTTACAGGGTAGAAGAAGTCCTAGAAACAATTTTCCTGAGCTCAGCACACCCACAAAACTGCATACCAAACTGACACTTAAGAAAGGGTTATTAGAGGCAAGGGAGAATTATTATTGCAGGTCAATTCTCTTTTCTTTTTTATTGTTGAAAGTATTGCATATGTCTCCCATTTTTCCCCCATTGACCCCCACCACACCACCCCCCCTTGCCCTTCACTTTACTATTGTCTGTGTCCATGGGTTATGCATATATGCATAAAAATTCGTTGGTTGGTCTCTTTTAACACTCCAAAGGAATCCAGAAGCCCAAAGTCGTAGTAATCTCAGGACAACAAAGGGTGGTTAGAAATAGTGATGCAAGAGAATTCAGATAAAGCCAGAGCTCATGCAATGCCAAAATTCTCTTTTTGGCTTTCAAATAGGTCTTTTTTAACACGACACTACAAAGACCCAGAAATGTGTTCAAAGGAGGTTGCTGGATCCTGAGGTCGGCTGTTTCAGAAGAGAAGATTCAAGGAAAATACAAGTCAAACTGGACTCCTTTGTACAGAGCATGAGCACATAATTTCAAACATGTTGGCAACTCCACTTCAAGGTGCAGTGGAAAGAAAAGAGGTTTTGAAGTTAGATGGTCTGGGTTTTGATTTCAGGTCCATCTCACATTTGGTGTCACCTGGTTAGCTTAGATGACCTGTGGGAGCCTTGGTTTCCTCATCTAAATAATGGGGTATACATGCTTACTTCATAGGGTTGTGGCAATTAATGTACAAAATAATGACTATAAAGGGTTCAGCACTAACCGACACACAGCAGATTCTCAATGTAGGTGCACACTCCCCACTTCAACAACTTCTCTTACTCCACGAACCCCAGAGCCTCAGAAACCACCCCAATACAGTGCCATTTTTAATATTAAGAAAAGCTTTGTTAATAATAAAAAACAGCTGATAGTGCTTTTCTATTTGTGTAACATACTTACAGTTTTCACAACACTTTCCTCATCCATTATTTCACTTTATCCTCACTACAAGACTGTATCATAGGCAGGATTTTACAGATGAGAAAATCGGTGCTCAGCTATATAAAAGGATTTCCCCAAGGTCAAACAACTAAAGACTAGCAGAGCTGAAACTTTTCTTTTTCTTCCTCAGCTACTGTACTAGTTTGTTTATTTTAAAATGTCTGTTGATTATGTATTCGATGCCAAATACTGTGATAGATTCTTGGGATATAATGGTATATAAGATACAGCCTGATCTCAAGGAGGTGGCTATGCAGTAATCTTTGAATGACCCTATGCTATCTTATTTTGCTCTAATGTAGTTAAGAGTCAGAAAGAAAACATGACATTAGCACATTATTCTAAGCTTGGAGATTTCACTGATTTGTATATTAGCTCATTTTCTCTTTGAAACCCAACTGTAAAGGGGGACCCTAAAGAAGTAGCCAGAAATCCCAGAATATGGTTACACCTTCAGGCACTATTTAAAGTTGGGGGGCGGGGATCATTCTGAAATAATAAACACTTATTATGAACTTCAATCTGGAGGCACAGAGTGTCCGGTGGTCCTTGTTTTTGTGAATGCCATAGCCACTGATGATCATTCATTAGAGGGTTGCAAGTTGGTGATATTCTAATGCAATCATTTCTTCTTCATTTTACCTGCCATGCTTCTATCAGGAGACACTTTCCCTTATCAACTATTTGACGCTCCAAGGTATAGTTCTACAGGAAAGCTAGGTGAGTGCTTGACTAGTTCTACTCATTTCAAAACAATCGGTTGATTTCCTAGATCCCTCGAAAGGGGCTTTTTGTTGATGCTGTTTGTTTGTTTTTATATCACTATAAACTCATCACTCTAAACATATTTTATAAATATCAATACATTGCAGTCATTATCCTTATTGATCCTCAAATTATCCAATTTGGGGCCAACAGAAGCTTATGCAGGTGGACACTGAATTCTTTTGATACAACCCTTGCAGCCGTTTAAGCATATTCTTAAGGGTCTTGCACGTTGCAAAAATTCTATATTTAAAAAGATCAAGAAAGATGGTGTTAGAACTTGAAATTTTCTACAGTCCCTAAAGAACCAAGTGGTTGCTGCTCAGCATGTGCTCCTGGCCAGCATTAGCTGTGTATCGCAGTCTCCTCTCTCCCTCCCTCCCTCCCAAGCCCTGGAACTGCTGTTTGTGCTAATTACACCTGTGCACTGAAGGGGAAATACACCAGACACCATCTTTCACTTTCATATGTTCTATCTAGGCCTCAACATCAGGGGTTTTCTCTTTCGTTTTTCCTTTCCTTTTTCTTCTTACACACACACACACACACACACACACACACTTTCCTCTGTGCTAGGAACAATAGGAGAGCTAGGGATTCATTTTGTGACTAGATTCCAATGTCATACCACAGACTATTCTAGGAGAATGCAAATTATACTGGAAGTAACACAGAGCCCTAATCAGGTTTTCTCCAAAATCCACTTATTCATGATAATAGCCTGAGTTTTTTCCAGAAGCCCAGCTCGCCACATGGACACTCAGTGGGATCCTCCAGCTGCGGTGGGCTCGGGAGCCCCGCTGTAATTCTGCCTAATTAATAAAGGAATGACAGAAATGTGGAAAAATATATGCACAATCATTTAAATCTCTCTGAAAAAAAAAATCAATTTGTTCTGTCTAAACTTTGCCTTGGGTGCTCCCTTCATCAATTCAAGTGTGGAGCACAGTGACCTTACGCTGCAAATATTTTTCTTCAGGCATGATTGAAGCATCGGAGAGGTAATAACTTTCAATGTTCATTTCTTAGAGATTTAAAAACTCTCAAATGAGGACACTTATTTTCTCACTTTCCTTTGCTATATGTAAATCTGAGAAAATAATCTTTAAGATGTTCAAAATAAATGTAGATTGGGGCTGCTGGAGGTGGCTTTTACCTTTGTGCAATCAATACATAGATTAAAAAGAGAAGGAGGCCTCCCTTAAGAAACAGAATAATGCAACTGTAATTCCCTTGCTTTGTGAACTTCCCTAAATGTGTCCCTTCTTCTTTATTATTTCTCTTGATAAGAATCTGAATTTAATAATCAGGAGAAAACCAAGGAGCCTGTCCTTGTAAAATTGACACTAGCTGCCAGCTCTAAGTCCTCCATCAAAATTATATGAAATATGCTGATGTTAATATAAAATGAAAAACAACTCAAAATCATAAAGCAAGCCAACAAATATAACCAGAGACAGAGAGAGAGGCAGAGAGACACAAACTGTTAAAAGCTTTTCATCCCTTTCAGTTTGGATTTATTATAGCCACAAGGGGGCGCTCAGCTCTTTCCAAACCCTGGGTAAGTGCTGAGAGCTGTTTTCCTAGTAATTAATTTCCACAAATCAATATTACCTATTAATGTACATTACAGAGACAAGCTACAGACTTCTGACACTTTACACTCAAGTGAAAGAGAGAATTTGCTATAAAAATTCTAGGGGCCCGCAGTGATTGTAAGTCAAAACCAAAATGAGTTGCACCTGCGATTTCCTGTGTCTGCTCTAGCATAAAAAATCCCAACACTGCAAATTTCGTCAAAGGTTAAAACTGAATTTGAAGCACTGTGCATATAATGGAATACATTGACCTCGGATGGATTTTAAAGGCTACCCGCCTCCTTCTGCCACATCACGCACCCCAGTGCCGCCGTGGAGGCTGACACACAGAAGGGGGAATGCAGTGACCCTCTCCTGGGCGGTGGGAAGTTGCTAGAGCCATTAGTTCTGGGGGGGTTTCAACTCATGCTGAGAGCTTGATGGTGTTGATGGTGTTTACAGCCGGCACCACAAAAGACACTTGGAAGGAAAGAGAGTATTTTAATTTTCTGCTCAAGGGCCAGAAAGGGGCAGAATCTAGTGCAATTCTTGGGCGAATGGGAGGTTTCAGCAAATAGAAGCTCCTGGAAATGCAGCCTTCTCCGAAGTGTTGACTGCAGAGAGAATACCCTCTGTCACCCCTATCATGGGGAAAATACGGGAACAGAAGTGCTCAAAAAATACTGTCAGATTAGTTAAAACATCGAAATTGCCTTTGCGCACACTCTGAGAGCAGCTCTGAGCTTTGATGTGAATGGCTTTTAGATGGCTACCTTTTCTCTAGTGGAGGGCGTTCCCCAAGAAACGTAAGGATTGGTGAGATCTCTGCCACAGGGTGTGCGTTCGGGGGGCGGGGGGGGGGGGCTGGTCCTTCTCCCTCTGGGCAGCTTGCTGTCTGAGAACCTGGAACCGCGAGGAGTGGGAAGGGAGGGAGGAGATGCCCACTCGCAGCATGGCTGGCCCTCCTAGTCAGTTTCCCCACACCATGTTTCCCTTTCACTCATTTCCTGGAATGAAGAATTACCATAGTCCAGCCGGTGTGGCTCAGTGGCTGAGCATCGACCCAGGCACCAAGAGGTCGCTGGGTTCGCTTCCTGGTCAGGGCACATGCCCAGGTTGTGGGCCTGATCCCTGGTCGGGGGCGTACAAGAAGCAACCAATCGATGTTCTCTCATCGATGTCTCTATCTCTCTCTCCCTCTCACTTCCTCTCTAAAACCAATAAAGGAAAAAATTAAATAAATAAAAGAATGATCAAATCCATGGCTCACAGGAGGCCTCATGTTCTGCTTCTGACTCAGGCACCCAAGAGATGTATTCTGGAAAAACAAAGTTCTCCCTCACAAAATCCTACATTGCTTATTGTATTGCAAATTGAACTGAACCTTGATGAAAACTGTGTAGACTTTTAGCTAACACGGTTACCGGACAACAGGGGTCCTTTTGCCTGCCGGCATCAAAGCCCAGTGAGATGAGAACAGGAGTTTGCAGCAGAGAAAGCGAGGGTTTCTTTTCTGGAAGTGACACAGGTGAGCTCATGCTCAAAGACCTGGCTTCCCATGGCTTCCAGGGGTGGGTCAGATAAGGGGAAACTCATTAATCTTGGTGACTAAGGGAGTTAGGGTCACGGTCAGGGTCGTGGTCGGCCCTAGGGTAGGGGTAGTTGATCAGTGCGTCTGGTCCTTGCGTCAGCTACTGAGTCACTTCTGGTTTCATTGTTTGTCTGGTCCTGGAGCTGAAACACAGCTGAGGCCTAGACATTATATCTAGTTTGACTGAAACTGTCTCTGTCATCAACAGATCTGAGATTTTGCTCCTAAGATTATTTGAGGCTGATCAGAACACCACTGTCCTGAGAGCTCAATGATTAAGGAGTGGACGTGTGAGAGAGAAGGAGGCCGGTGAGTCAGGGTGCTGGATGAGGCCCGTTTGAATCAAAAGGAAAGAAAGGAGAAAAGGTCATATTAAAGAAATAAAGTTTCTACATAGTCCAACACTTTTTAGAGTTAGTGCTTCCCCAGGTTTAATTCCCAATTTAAATAACAGTAGTTCCTCTTAATTTGCCTTATTTCTTTTTAGGATTTCAAAAGGCACCTCCTAGAAGCCTAGGAGGCATCATCCCCCTTCCCCCCTAGTACTAATCCAGATTTCTATTTAAATCTTTCCCATTCATCACTTTACAAGGTATTTTATGGTTTCCCACATCCATCCTAGACTACTTCCATTCATAGGCCCTCCAGATGCTGACCTGCTAGTGGAACCTGACCTGGGACTGAAGGTTAGTCTGGGTTTATGGTCCAGGGAGCGCCTGCAGTTGGGGCTGCCCTAGAGCCCCGCCCCAGAGCCCTGCCCCAGAGCCCCGCCCCAGAGCCCCACCCCAGAGCCCCGCCCCAGAGCCCCGCCCTAGAGCCCTGCCCAGAGCCCCGCCCCAGAGCCCCGCCCCAGAGCCCCACCCCAGAGCCCCGCCCTAGAGCCCTGCCCAGAGCCCCGCCCCAGAGCCCCACCCCAGAGCCCCACCCCAGAGCCCCACCCCAGAGCCCCACCCCAGAGTCCCACCCCAGAGCCCCGCCCCAGAGCGCCGCCCCAGAGCCCTGCCCCAGAGACCTGCCCCAGAGCCCTACCCCAGAGCCCTGCCCAGAGCCCTGCCCCTCCAGAAAGGCAGCTGGGACTGGGTCGGAGCCTGTAAAGCCCCCCACTAAGCAGGTAGAAACATCCAGGTCCTTAATAGAACACAGGGCATTTTGTTTCTGGACAAAGCACACCTAGTCAAGTTTAAGTACATAGTTTTCAAAATACATTTTGATCTGTGTGCTTGCAATAACTCAAGGTGGTAAAGAGAAGGAATTTCTTACCTCTAAGCAGAAAGCAAAGGGTATAGATTGCATGTCCCCCTCCCCAAAATCTTATGTTGAGATCCTAACCCCCAGTAGGATGGTGTGGGAGGTAAGCCCTTTGGGAGGTAATTTGGTTTCGTGGAGGTCATGAGGGTGAAGCCCTCACTGTAGGACTACAGTCATACCTCAGAAGTATTTCCGGTTCAGTTCCAGGACCACCGAAATAAAGTAAGTCACAATCTTTTTGCTGGTGGAAGGTCTGGCCTTCACTAAGTGAAAATGCAACATCTGTGAAGCACGACTGAGTAAAGTGTGATAGAAAGAGGTGTGCCTCGGTGCTCTCCTCAGGAGAGAAAGAAGGCAGATGTCACCCGCTCTGCCCCGTTAGGTGCGCGGAGGCAGCTAGCTGTCTGGCGCAGGAATGAAGAGGCGCTCATAGACACCACACCTGTCGGCACCCTGACCCTGCACTTCCAGCCTCCAGAACTGGGACATACATGTCTGTGGCTCAAGCCACTCAGTCTATGTTATCTCGTTAGAACACCCCAAACTGACTATGACAGCAAAGGTCGGTGTCTTAGAAGAAATAAAGAGACCCTGTCTCCACCATCCTTCCCCTCACGTAGAGCATCTGGTTACAGTGGTGTTTGACCCTGCTAAAACCTGCCCTCTAAATAAATAAATGACAAGCTGACCTGCCCTAAAGGCATGGAATTGAGGGTGAGGCTTTGCAGGATTAGCCTTTCTCAATTTAGAATTCACCAGCCCAATTTCTAGTCTTTATTAATCAATTAAAAACGTATTATTGATCTCCCACTGAGAGGTATTATGGATTGAATTTATGTCCACCCCTAAAAGATGCTGAAGTTCTAATCCCCAGTACCTGCAAATGTAATCTCATTTGGAAATAAGATCTTTGCAGAGAATCCATTTAAATTTAGGTCATTCCCTCATCCACTAGGACTGGTGTCCTTATAGAAAGGACAAACTTGGACAGAGACAGACAATGTGGAAAGGGAAACAATGTAATGACACAGGGAGAGGATGGTCATTTACAAGGCACAGATTCCCCTGAACAACCCTCGGAAGGAACCAACTTTGTGAACACCTTGCTTTGGACTTCAGAACTGTGGGGGAACCAATTACTGATGTTCAAGCCACCCAGTTTGTGGAATTTTGCTGCAGCAGCTCTGGGAAACCAATCATACAAGGAAAATATTTTTGAAGAACCAGGTGAACATAATGGCAGAGAAAACCCACACTAGCTACCAACATTGATAAGCTTAGTTCTTACCTATAAATATGAATGGAACATTAAGGATTACTGCCTGGAAGAAATGGGTAATTTAAGAAACCAAAGAGCTCTTTTAAAATATTATTATGACTATCCTGAGAAGTTATTACATCTATTAAACAAGAACAGAATTGTAGAGAGAGAGAAAAGAAGTTCTTAGAAATTAATTGACACTCGTGTACATGTTGAGCCTGAAAAAAATCAGTAGGACAAATGATAGAACAGGAAAACCTTCCAGATATGATGGGGAAGCAGAAGATGTAAAAAAGAGAGAGAGAGAGAGAGAGAGAGAGAGAAAGAAATTAAATTAGGAGACAAGGAGATGTAGTCTATAGGTCTAATATCCATCTAGGGGAAAAAATCATGATAGAGAGTAAAGAAATACAAGAAATCACCAGAAAATAAATGATAAAAGTAAAAATAGAATATTCTCTAAGGCTGGAAAACATGAATGCTCACATTGAAAAGACCTGTGGGATTCAAGAGCTGTGAATGAAATGTTAGAACCCCAAAGATAAAGAGAAGATCTAAAAAGCTTCTGGAGAGAAAGAACCTAAAAAAAGTTTGGACACATAAAATAAAAGTTAAATTGCCAACTATTTTCTCATCAGAACTCTGAATATTAGAAACATTCCATCAAACTTCAAAATTTTCAAGGGAAAATGATTTTAAACATTGACTTTTCTATCTAGTCAAATTATCAATCAAATGTATGCATGAATTAAAAATATTGATGTGCTCAGGAAATTTACCTGCTCTGTACTCTGTGGAAAAAGAAAACTGTATTTGAGAAAATATCCTAAAATATGTAAAAAGGAATCCACTCTGCAAGGGAGACATGTATAAGGATGAAAACTCAGCTATCTCTAAAAAGAAGACATGGAGAGAAAGTGGTCCACCTTCAACAAATACCAGAATCCATGGAGTGAATGTTTTAGATAATAATGATTTTTTTAAAAAGGCATATAATTATTTTCTTCATAAAAAAAGACAATTAGCAGTTTCAAGAGAAACAAAAAACTGAAAGACAAAGTCACAAACAGGTGTGAAGCCAACTAAAACATGGTAATAATGTATGGACTAATGGGAGGTATAAAAGAAGATTTCATTTAACGTGGGTGGGAGTTGGAAGAACCAGTGTGCATACTCATTATTTTCCATGTCCAACTGCACCATTTGTGCAGTTTTTATTTACCTGGTCACATTTTACATGTTGTTTGGCTTTTTCATTTATAGAATCATCCTGTAGACCACGTTTGGAAGCCTGTATTACATGGAAGGCCAGACAGCAAATGCTCACAAAAACCTTACAGAATGAAGGGAAGGCCCATAGGTATTGGGCGTGGAGTTAATGGAGGGGATACAGAAAGAACTAAATGTGCGTTAATTTCCTCATTGTTCACCGTGGAGAGTCAAGGTATCTCTGGGTGACATGGAAAGAAACAAAGCTGGTATTTGTTAAGTACGCATATTTGTTGAGCCCTATGTAGCAGAGATATGGGTAAAAGCAGCACACCAGTAATGAGGCTGTGGTCCAGGAGTCTTACTCCTTGACAGACAGTATCAGCAGCAGAGCCTGTGGGTGGGGCAGCTCCTACTCAAGGAGACATGCCTGTTGATGCCTTTCCCCATCCTTACAGTCAGTCTAAATTACATTACATGGGACAGAGTCTCCTAAGTTGGATGTAGAGGTCACATCGTACCCTTTTTCTATGCCTTTAACACTCTTTTTCCTGCCCACCCCCCCACCCCCGCCCCCTTATTCCTTATTGTCAGATCCTAGGATAGCTGTAGGGTAGGTTAACCTGCACGGATGCTACTTTCTGGAAGTAGATTACAAGATTTATCTTGATACCCAACTAGCCTCAGAAGCAAGGGCTTAATATATGGTTCTGCCAGGCCAGAAATAAGGTTAGAGGGAAGGCAGCGCTGGTCTCACAGGGACCGTAATCAGAGAAGAAACAGAAGGAAGTAGGCCCCGTAATTGTCCTAAGAAGCTAATGATAGGAAGCTGATAGCCCTATACCAGATTCCTTCAAGTTCAAATCTAAAGGACTCACTGAAACCATGAAACCTGCCAGCAAACCCTAAATCAGGTCTCAAAGATATATGTCACCCTGTCCAAGAGCTCTGCCTAAGAGGTGAGTATGTGAGTGTGTGAGTGTGTGTGTGTGTGCATGTTCACTTTTAAATACAAAGATGATTATTTATATTCAGAAGGAGAAAAGACACCAAGTATGATACTGTTATTCATAAAAATAAATGCACATTTAGTTGTCATCCAGTTTCTGACATAGAGCTCCCAAAACTTTCAGAATTTCCTAAGTGATGAGAGCTTAAAGGTTGTCTTTTCTTATGTTAATAGTGTGAATTTTGGAAAGCCCCCAGGTAATTTAAGGATGGGGGCTGGATGCCAGTAGATCCAATCAGGGATCAGAAGGTTGAAGCTTTTGTCTCTCTGCCCCCATCATCTCATACCTCTGGAGAAGGGAAAGGACCCTGAGGTTGAGCTCAGTTGCCAATAGCCAATGTTTTCATCAGTCATGCCTAAGTAATGAAGTGTCCATAAAAATCCCAAATTATTGAATTTTTGAGAGGACAAGGGCACGAAGCTTCCCTGCTCTCTTCGATTAAGTCCCTCTCTCCGCATCTCCACAAACCCAGAAACTTGGTCCATCTGGCTGTTCCTGAGTTATATCCTTTTACAATAAGCCAGTAATCTAATAAGTAAAATGTTTCTCTGAGATTTGTGAGCCACTCCAGCAGATAAATTGAACCCCAGGAGGGGATGGTGGGAAGCTACCAGTCAGAAGCCCAGGTGACAAGGTGAACTTGCAATTGGCATCTGAAGGGATGTGGGGGAAGCAGTCTTATAGGACTGAGTCCTTAATCTGTAGGACCTCATGCTACCTCCAGGTAGATAGTGGCAGAATTGAGTTGAATTGTAGGACACCCAGCTGGTATCAGAGAATTGCTTGTTGTTGTGGGGAAAACCCCTCACCCACCGTAATTAGAATTAGAATTATACCATGATTGACTGACAACTTTATAATGAGCAGAGTTTCACCTAATAGTTGGAGTAACCAATATCTCAAAGCTTGTAGAATAAAAAGTAATGGTTAGCAAGGCTAACCATGGTTAGCAGACAAATGCCCCTTCTGCGGAGACCCTCACTGTCTTCCTATGCTAGTGAGGAGGACAAACATGTTGAAAGGTATTTTAAAAGCCAACTTGAGAATTCTTCTCAGGAGAACTGGCTTCGCTTAGTGACATATCTACATCCATATGTGTTTTACATGAAAGAAGCTGTATGCTGAGCATGGAGGGGCTGGGACCAGATAAAGCAAGAACTCAGATACTTTCTAGGAGAAGCTCATTTGAATTGGGAGTAAGGGGAAGTAGGGAAGGAAAAGAGGAAGGGAGTGATGAACCAAGCATCATGACGGAGGCCTGAGGGGAAATGTTGGCCAGCAACCAGTTTCTGGTGGCAGAGTGGTTGAAAGGTTTGAAGAACAGAGATGACTAATAATAACCTTTAGATTGTTATCTGTGAGATTCTTTCATGTAAGCCTCTTTGCAACCCCAAACCATCAGGGAAGTGTGCTATACAAACAAGCACCTTGTGTGGGTGGTGGATTGGGACAGTCAAGGAACAGAGGCTGAATCCTTTAGCTGGGCACTGAGAATGGTAACGGCACTGAGTTTAGGCTGTCAGAGCCAAAGGTGACCTTGACAAGATACGAAGTCCTCACAATTCATAGAACATGTGGGGACCATATGTGCTCCTATCCCCCAGGCCCTGATTCCAACTCTATCACCTTAGTTCACTTATTAGATGCCAGCCTCACCACCCAAGGACATGGACTCGGGGGCCAAGACTCTCTCATTACTTAAGTCTGCTCTGAGCGTATTCTTTCTGATCTAATAGAAGCTGAATTTGCTAGTTTGGCTGTGACATGGGCTCGAGACGCAGATATTACTGGTTCTTTCATGCTTCCCTCTTCAATTTCAAGCCTTAATATTCTTCATATTTTAAACAGGGCTTTCTTTTGGTAGCAAAAGACTAAATTAACTGGTAGGTACAAATGGTTATTTATCATATGCGTTCAGCTTTCTAATTTGTTTTTAATGAGGTCTTCTATTCATATGTTTCTTATTCATTAATTCATTCAACACATACTTACATACCTACTATGTTGCAGCCACTGGGTATTCTATTCTGTGAAGTAATTCCATCTTTTTGTACATAGAAATAAATGCATCTGCTTCCCAATATAGAAAAGGTTGAATAATATTAAGCTTCTCTTTGATATTCTTTTCACAAATAACCGTGCTTTTCATATTTACACAGAGCTCAAGACATCTATTGAACATTTTCCAAAGATTCTTTAACACTCCAGCCAAGTGGGTAAAAAAGAATTGCTATTCTGATTCAAAGATGATTTAGGAACTGGGCCCACATCATATGAGATGTAGAAAAACCCTTTAAAAGTAGGACCGCTTCTTCCTGGTCCTCCCTGCTAGGGCAGCACAGGCCAGGTCCTGAAGGCACCTTATCGCTTCCTAGCTAACATGCTGAATGGGTATTTTCTTTGCTGCCCCAAGGTAACTAACAAGAATGGCTTTTCATTTCTGCTGTTGGTTTTATACCCGTAATGATGTTCATTTTACTTCATTAATAAGAAAAAGATCCACACTGTCTAGGGACCCGCTGCTCCTTCACATAGAACATTGTTTTCTTATCACTTGTCCTAAACAGACCCAGTGGAGTTGGGAGGTCTCCAGAGGATTTGTTTCTGGATGGCCCTTATTATTGGTACTTAGTGGATTGCGTGCAGCACAGAGGCCTGTAATTAAGCCACAGAAAAACTTGAACTGCAATTTCTTATTTTTGACTAACACAAGTAATAAAAAAAATTACCTAAGCTCTTCAGCTACAATTTTTGTTGTTGTTGTTTTGTTTTGCGTTTCATGGGCAGGTAAAGGCAAAGCAGATTCCCTCACCCCAAAACATACACCCCAGCTCTAAGTCAGAAGCAAACTCCCCAAAGTCAGGGCAACTCATATTTTCCCTGTTTCAACTTAACAACTAATCCATTTTTAACATTGTCTTAAGATTTGCTCATTAGACAGAATCCAAGCTTTGACACCATTTACTTGAACAAATTATTTAACCTTTCTGAGCTTTCCTTTCCTTGTGTTTAAATGGAGATAAAAATAGTAGCAACCTCAAAGGGTTTCCTTATAAGGATTCAATGAGACACATATGGAAAAATCTTCGCACAGAGCTTACCACATAGAACACATTAAATAAAGGTCAGCTATTCTCATCATTCCCAAAGTTTTATGATGATGATGATGATAAATAACAACCCAAACAAATACCTTTATGGAGAACTTCCAATGGGCCTAGCAGGGGAGGAAATATGTCTGCTTCCTCTTTCTCTCTTCCACCTCTTTGTCTCCCTTCCCTCACTAAAGGAAGGACAAGAGGTTTCTAATAATATTGGTTAGAGCCTGGGACACAATGGAGCCACATTTTCCTAATACAAAGACCTACCAAACCCTGGACTTCCTTCTTTCATGTTGGGAAACCAGGTCGCCTCACCTTGGCCAGGTCTACACCACTTTCTCCAAATCAGCTTTTACCAGCTCCCAGTCTTGCGGGGTATTCAGTGTATTCTCAGTCCTTGATTAAGAGGAACTTTGATTTGTATTTGGCATTTCCTCCTTGGTCAGCAACCCCAGTCATAGCATTCTTGTGTGCTGGCCCTAACACCATCATAATAGTACCAAGATCTCACTCCAAATTCCTGCCCCAGGAACTGTGTCAAGCTCTATGGAAACATAACCTCATGTAAGCTCCATGAACTTTATGGAGGAAGGTGTCATTACCTTCAACTTTCAGAGGACCAAGCTAGGTCTGGAGAGGTTACAGTCCCTGTCTCAAAGCTAATAAATCTTAGAGGCAGAATATAAATCCAGTTCAGTCCAATAGTGTCTATAAGCCTTACCCAGCTCTGCCTCATATGTGCTAGGAATTACAAGTACCAGAGACACTGAAACAATTAAAACACAACCCTGCTTTCACAGATCACGTGGCAAAGTCTGGGATCTCAGAGTCAATACAGTATCCCTCCAAAGTGTGCTCTTCAGATTCTCTTCACACATGACCTGAGCTACTTCTTAATGTGCATGTTTCTAGTTCCCTTACCTTAGTCCATTTGGGCTGCTATAACAAAAATACAATGGACTGGATGGCTTAAACCATAAGAATTTGTTTCTTACACTTCTAGAGGCTGCAAAGTACAAGATCAAGGTGAAGGTAGATTTGGTGTCTGTTGAGGACACCTTCTGGTTCATAGACAACTGTCTCCTGTCTGTGTCCTCACATGGTAGAAGGGGTGAGAGAACTCTCTGGGCTCTTTATAAGGGCACTACTCCCATTCATGAGACCTCCACACTGAAGACTTAGTCACCTCCCAAAGGCCCACATCCTTGTACCATCACAGTGAGGCATACAATTTTAATATATGAATTTGGGGGAGGGATGTAAACATTTAGTTTATTACACCCCCTTACCCCTATACATGCTGAATCACAATCCCTCTGAGACAGACATGAAGATTTTGCATTTTAAAATATGTTGCTAGATGATTCTTAAAGTAATTAAAAGTTGAAAACTACTAATTTTAAATTTAAAAGGCAAGACAATAAGAAATAGCATGTTCTTAAGAAATCTCCCTAAAACATTAATCCATAAGGGCGTTCCTTTCTCCAAACATATTCTTAGCCTGAATATTTTCTGGGGTTGCTTAAATCCACCAAACATAATTCTTAGTTAGAAAGAATCATGTTAGCATTGGATTACAATAAAATTTTTATTACTAGGCTTCACTTTAAAAAAAGGGGACATTATTACAGGACTAACAAGAACCATTACTCAAACATGATGTATGCGGAATGAGGGGTCCAAGTGCTTTTTCCTGGAGTCTGGAATATTAAACCAATAGCTCATATGGTTAGAGGTGAATCTATAAATCCCCTCCAGATTAGCATGTAATTTGTTTGGGGATTTTTGTTGTTCTCGTTGTTCTTTTTTTAAAGGAGAGTAATGCCACCAGTTTTACAAAACTTCTTAATCTTCTCACATCCTGTCTGCATCCTGCCGTAGCCTTACTGGGCTCCCTTCCCTAATTCCCATGGACCACTGCTTTCAGATGAATCTTCAGATTAACTTCTCACATCTAGCCTCTACTCAAAACCAGTGATAGGCTCCTGAAAGAAGTCCCTGCTTCTTCCTCTGATATGCAAAATTCTCTGCAGTCTACGCTTCTTGGTCTTCTTTTTAGAATCAACTTCTCAAAATTAAGTTCATTCAAGGAGTTGACCTACTTCAGAGTCTACATTCCCATAGCAATGTTTCCTCGTTTGCCTTTTCTCCTGTAACTGCTGAATCAGTAAGAATAGGCTGGGTCACCTGCAGTAATAAAACAACCCCCTAACTCTCGGTGGCTTAAAACAACAAAGCTTTGCTTTGGGGCTAGTCACATGTCTACGGTGAGTTAGCACAAGGCTGGCCTCATCTTGCACACAGCAGAGTCCGTGGACGAAGTAGCCATTTTGGACATTGCTGGTTGCCATGGCAGAGGATGGACAGAGCTCGGTGAGACTCAGATTCCCAATTAAATGCTGTGACCTGGACGTGGCACATGTCCTTTTGGCTCCTTCTCATTCATCAGAACTAGTCACATGGTGCCACTCAACCACAATGGAGTCAGGATGTACAATTCCACCGATGACTCAAATGGGAAAAATATGAATAACAATGTCCACAACTAACTAAAGTACTGTTTTCTATCTTATCATGACTAAAGACTGAGCTCAAATAGCTCCTCTGTTGCTTTTCCCACAGAGCGTAGCTTTGATGACAGTGGTGTCTTTTCCCTTCATTCTAAGAACCTTTATCTTTTTGTTCCATTTGTATGGCACTGTTATATCTCAACATAGTTTAAGTTATTATTTTATGTACATATGGCTTATATCCCCTGAGACCAGAAACTGTGTCGTTTGGAAATCATTCACTTGATCTACCACAATTAAGAGCACATAATAGGTGTTTAAGAGCATATCTAAGCATTGATTACCTTTCTAAATTACATTTAAAATATGGCTTCTGTCACACTACACTCTCATTTTGTACCACTGCACAGTACATTAGAGTTTTGAATTCCTTGTTTATCCAGTTTAATTCTTATGAAAACCCTTTAAATACTAGTTTATTTGTCGGTTTTAACCAGCACTTATATTTTATCAAACACTCATTGGATATATTTTTAATGTTTCACATATATACCAAACACATAGGATACTGCCTGGCAAATAGTAAGGACCCAGTACACATCTGTTGAATAATTCATTCTATCTTCAAGATGACCCTGGAAGAAAGTATCTGTATTTTGGAGATGAAGATATTGATGGAAACTTAGGGACAACTGGCAAACAATATTCTTATACAAGATAAAAATTTCTTTTATTTAAACTATTGAAAGGATATTGTTTTGATTTAGAGCAGAATTGATATTTTTAAAACTTTTAAGTTATTCTAGCTGGGTTCTTGATGGCAATCAAGAGAAGCCGACTCCAGCTAACTTAGGCAGAAAAAGAATGTTGCGAAGAAGGAGATAAAGGAAAGTGTGTGAAAATGAGGACCTGGATAAAGAACAGGTTCAGAAAGGAAAAGCAGGATTGAGGGACTACCCTGTAGTCCCAGGGTAGGAAGTCTGTTGTGGAAGCTGCCCCTGGATTCCTCCCCTCTGACCCCTGGCTCCACGGTTGTGGGACGCTACACCTGCTGGAACTCTCCGAGCATCTTCAACTCTTCTTGCAACTCTGAGCCGCTCCCTCAAGGTTTGACAGGCTGGTACCAGCCTGATAGATTCCTCTCACATATCTGTACCATAGGTGCCCAATTGTGCAAGATGAGGTTCTGCCTCTATCCCATTTTGGTAACCCCCAAATAAGAAGAGTAGCAAATGAACCAAATGGCAAATTTCCAATATAGTTACGTGGGACTCATCAGACCCCATGATCTGCATCGGCATTCCTGACCTCAAATTGCAATTCACACTTGTATCAGACATGAGAACGTAGAAAGTACTTTCACAGAAATGATCCCTTAGGGTAGATATAATTGCCATTTTCATTTCATAATGAGAAAACCAATCTTAGGTAGGTTATTGACCAGAACAACAATACAGAGTAAGCTAGTGGAGACAGAGCATAAACTTGTGCTCATTTTATCACATAATACATTTCGATCTACATTGCAATTCAAGGAAGATAAAAATTCATTTATGAAAGATAGAACCATGTTTTCTTTGGTTAGAACACAGCCTCACAACTTCTTTCATCTAAATGCACATGAGAAAAATGATCACTGTGGTAGAGCCTTCTGCAGTGGATGAAGGAGGGTGCTCAGGGGAACCCAACTCCAGTGAAATCCAAACTCTATCAGACTCCGCAGAAAGCTCAGGGCATCAACATTTTACCTCATCCTAGGTGGGAAGCTCTGATAAAAAAACAAAACAAAAAACAAACAAAAAAACCACAAAACAAAAACAACATAGCTACATGGAAACAATTAAAGAAAACATTTTCTAGCCAGGGTATCTGGGAATATACTATCAACTGATATAGCTATGACCAGGGGAAAACTCCCCAACACTTATTGCATGTCTGCTATGGACCAAAGTGAATTTCCAGGACAGAGAGAGACAGGTCCAGACATTTGAAAGGTTCAGATTTTTATAGAAGATATAAAAAAGTGAACAGAAAATTACTGTGCAGTTGATGTGGCCAGGAGTCAAGGAATGCTGGCAGCCACCAGAGCTGGAGGAAGCACAGCCCTGCTGACCCCTTGAGTAAGTCCCAGTGACACTGATCTCAGACATCTGGCCTCCAGATCTGTGAGAGATACATTTCTGTTGTTTTTAAGCTGCCAAGTATGTGGTCATTTATTACAGCTTGAGCTATAGCGTTTTATTGTCATTTTGGGAGTGCTGTTGTTCAAAATCCCTTCCTCTGTACAGCCCCAGGTTGGGATTCCCCAAAACTAAGTTATGTGACATTGGGAGGCAGAAGCCTGGCAGCTTCTGTCACACTGTACAGGTCATCATCTGTTAGAAGCGAAGATACCTCAAGAGGTGTCGGTGGATTCTCCTCTGGGCTCCCTCTTATCCTCTGCACTGATATCTCAGTCCTGACCACTGGCCTTGCTGCCCTACCGTGCCTCCAGGCCCACGCTACATCCTGTGTTGGGAACTCACAGAGCCAGTAAATCACGCGCAGTCAAGAACCTTGCACCGGCGTCTACAACA
This sequence comes from Molossus molossus, assembly GCF_014108415.1. Lineage (NCBI taxonomy): Eukaryota > Metazoa > Chordata > Mammalia > Chiroptera > Molossidae > Molossus > Molossus molossus. Next base: position 47,416,171 of record NW_023425403.1, on the reverse strand, counting down.
ATCACCGCATGGCCCACTGGGTCAGCTGCATGTGTCTACCTTCAAGATCTCCGTGCAAGCTCCAACTCATTCATCCCTACCAGATCTGATTGGTGATTTTTCTGATTATAAAATTCTCCTTTTCAAGTCTTTACTTTGCAAGATCCTCCCATGATTGTAAAAGTTCTTATTCATACAGTACATTTTTCTTTTTTTTTTTTTAATCCTCCCTCGAGGACATTTTTGCATGTATCTTCAGATAGAGCAGGAGGGACAGAGGGAGGAAGAGAGAGAAAGAGAGAGAGAGAGAGAGAGAGAGAGAGAGAGAAACATCGATGTGAGAGATACATATCGAGTGGTTGCCACCCACACAACCCCATCCGGGGCCGAGGACAAACTGCAATTGAGGTACAGGCCCTTAGCGGGAACCGAACCCGGGACTCTTCAGTCCACAGGCCAATGCTCTGACCGCTGAGCCAAACCGGCCACGGCCATACAGTATGTTCTTTCATATGCATAGTGGTTTTGCCTTTCTGGTTGGATCTTAGCTGATCCACATGTACGAGCTGAGCTAGACAGGCCTTAGACAAAGGCACTTGGAAGGAGGAGAAGGCTCTAAGCAAAGGTACGAAACGAGAGTAGGAATGAGAGTGTGGTGACTGCATGTGGCGACCGAGAGAAGAGAGAGGTGGTACAGGTTGACTCCCAGGTTTCTGCCTGAGGGTGGGTGTGGGGGAGAGGTGTGTATTAGTTTCCTGTGGTTGCTATAACAAGGTACCACAGAGAGTCTTAAACAACGGAAATAGATTGTGTCACAATGCTGGAGGTCGGAGTCTGAGATCAAGGTGTCCACAGAGCCCCGTTCCCACTGAAGGTGCTGGGGAATAACCTGTCCCAGGCCTCTCTCCCAGCTTCTGGCCGTTTGCTAGTCATCTTTGGTGTTTCTTGACTTGTAGACACATCATTCCAATCTCTGCCTTCAGTGCACATGGTATGTTCCCATGTGCATGTCTTCGTGTGTTTGTTCTACTAGGCTTCATTTTAACCGCTCACTTAATTATCAATGCCTATCAGTAGGTCATATGCTCAGTGATGAGAGGCTGGCTCACCTTTGTTTCCATTAGGCCTGTAATACCTGGCACATCTCAATCAAATTTGTACAACCACATGCATATATCAGCTCATTGAACTTCGATTATTCCTTATTCTGGGCCTTGGCAACATGTCAGAATTGTCTTACGAGAAATGGGTTGGCGCTGCCCAGGGGACATTCTGTGGAAGAATTCGCAGCGACCTGTCTGCTCATGTGTCCTGATTCGTTTCCACATTTGTAACGTGGAATCAAGCTGGATTTAACGAGTGGTATAGACATTTGCGATTCCAGGAGTTTGTCAGGGAGCTTAAATACTTAACAAAATCTCTGAAATAGAATCTGCGAAACATCGCTCTGAGGCTAAAACTACTCCTACCTCCAGATAGACTCAAATATGTCACTGGGTTAAGCAAGCCAAAGCATGGGAATCCTGCACACCAAGAACAACACTGCTTCCGGTAGAAGGTCTTTCACAACTTCACTTGGACGTAAATAACACTGTAACAACTTCATAGATTTCCTAAGGGCATTTAACTCAACTAGATTCACCATAAGACTATTTTTGAGGCAATGGGTCTCCACATTGCATTGTGACATCTTATTGGTGATCCATGGAGTAATATCAGATTTTATATTCTACTTCTTATGGAAAATGTTTATCATTATGTCAAATCGTGGCTTCCTTACCTGAACAATGAGAACAGTATTTGTGTCTGCATCACAGAGTTTGGGACAAGATAAAAGGGAATGATAGCAACAAAATGCTTACTTGGCACAGTGCTTGGCATATAGTAAGCAATTAATAAGTCCTGACTATTTGTCACGATCATCATCATCATCACCATATTGTATTAGCCCCTTTGCACTTATGATTGGGTTATGCCAAGGTGTGTTCCTGACCTTCTCTGCCAACTAAATTTACTTTATGGACAAAATAACCTTAACTGCATCTTAATTTTTCACGCTCTTTTCCCTTGAACCAATTTTTTCATTTACATATTTCTAAGCACATTTTTGTTTCTACTTTGAGACACTGGCTTACAACCTCTGTGGAACAAAGTGAGTTATTAATACATACACCCATACATACATTAGTTTTCAAAGGGCAAAGATGAATCACAGAGAGGTGAAATGACTTATGCTCGAAGGAGCAAAGCAGGAGAAATCCCTGTGTTCTAAATCTTAGCTCTAGGCCTTTTCCTCTAGAAGGCCAACGAAACTTCTCTTTCTCCAAATTGCTATGCCCTCTGATCAGAGAGTTTGATGTGGTCTTTGCCCCATTCCATGCTACGTACTGTTGAGATGGAAGCTCTTCTCCTTATTGAGCACGACACCTGCATCGAGGGAAGGAAGGACCCTGGGAGAGCAGATCACAATACCTGGAAAGGAGATTCCTGGATGCTGCACACGACCTAGGTGAACCAGGGATTTTAAAATTGTTTTTAAAGAAAGAAAGGGACGATTTCTCTTTATTCCCAAGAGTAGCTGTGATTAACCTGTGGAGTTATGGAGAGGGAGCAGACAGACACAGAGGCCTTGAGAATGCATGTCCTGTATGTGTAATGAATATAAGGTTGTAAATACATTCGTAAGCCCCTTACACACTCAAGACACCTCCCCACCCCCTCTTTATACCACATGGCCTCAGAAGCCACATAAAAGAGGTTTAGGGCTGCCACCTGCCCTACATTTCTCTGCAGAGATTGGCTTCTCTCTGCTCTGACCACTGTAGCTGCATGTCTTTCCACCCTCACCACTACCATCCCCACCTCTGGCTTTACGCTCACAGTTTCTCCATTCGGATTACGTGTGCCCTGGCCCTGGAGAACTGCGAACCCCACTGGAAGGCTCATAAAGCATCTGCTCCACTGCCGAGCCTCCAGCCCCCCAGCCCATATTTTAGGTGCCGCCCCTCGAGCCCTGCCTAGGTTCTGAGGATGTCCCAATGGGGATATCCAGCCTCCTGCTAAGGTCAGAGGCAGAGATGGTTCCCAAATACTTTTCCTTCCAATAAGCTGCTGCCTGCTAAGGAGAGGACCCACTTCAACCCCATGGTCTGTCCGGTTCTGCAGGACAGTAATTGTGTTAGAAATGTCCTTTTATGTGTGTTTGCCCTCACCCAAACACACACATGCACCACCTAGAGGTATGTTCCACGTGACGTAATAAGTATCCACTTCAGCAAACTATAGATAGAAACAGAATCACAATGCTCCTTTCTTGCTGTCAGAGATTCCAGGTGCCAGAACTACCCCAGCTCCAGCACGAAACTTCTTGCCTACCCACACTCGGCATTGGATTTAACAGTATAAACAAATAAACAAATCCTGGCAAGATTTCAAATATGAACACAGGCGGTTTGCCAGGAAATACTGAGTTCCAACTTTGGCTTCACTTCAGGGTCTCTTTTTGGTCTTAAAAGATAAAAAACAAAACACGTTTTCTCATAGACTGTGCAAAGTCATGCTTACCTGTCCCTCTCGGTACAGTGAGGATTGATATCTTCTGCTTCCTACTGAGACCCCGGTCCCTCCCAGGAAGTAAGTTAGGGATACAGGCCCATTAGCTGCAAATGTGGCTCCAGGGGACTTCACAGAGTAATATCCCTCCCAAACCCACTCAATGAGTTAATAGGTTAATTAGTTCATTGTCAACTCTGCAAATATGAGAATTCTTGTTATTTTGCACTTTGTTAAATACTGGAGGATTAACAACTGCAGAGAGTAGATGTGAAGAGGATTTGAAAGAGGTTGGTGACTGTGACATACCATTCTGGCTCTTGCCAACAAATTCTTGTCCGACCTCTGCTGGAGGAGTGGGGTGATGATGCCGTTAATTACATCCCATGGGTACCTCTGGCCACCAGAGTAGTTGCAAAGAGATTGGAACCCATGCCTGTCCTAAGGTAAAATACAGAGGCAGGCTAGCAAGAGAACTGCCAGTTTCCATGCCTTTGAGTGAGAGAGAGATCATTCGTGATGTTCAGTCTGTAGATTAACTGGATGTGCAGAATGGTGAGGTACTTTATAGTGAGTCTTCATAATGCCACTTGCAAATATGGTTTACTTTAGAGCCAAAGAAAAGAGCATGGGGAAAGTATTTGAAAATATGACTATTCTATAAATAAGAATGAGGTGCGACCAGCACAGGGCATCTGAGTCACAGAAACTATTAATAAGGGGGAGTCATTGGAAGATGTTCAAATTGTTAGTCATGATCAGAGATTATACAGCTCAGACAACTTATTTCTAAAGAGATAACTTTAAAATTGCATGAACCTGTGGATGATGTGGGAATGTGTTCAATCCCTTAGCATACCAGTACTTTTTGAAAAATTGGAAATCCTACACAAAACAGTCACAGACCAAATAATAAACATTCCTGGTACCACAGAAAGAATGTTTTATTTAAGATTCTTGCCAACAAAGTATCTAATTAGACTTTTGGAAAAAGGATGTATGAAGAATGGATGAAAAGTTCCTCTCAACAAAGTGAGGTTTTGTTAAAAGGAAAAATGACTTCAATATAGAACATATACAAACACAAATATGCAGTCACAGATAGTGTGCCTAATATACCCCTTGAGAGATAAAGTACACCTTCTTGGTTGTCTATGCAATAGTCATCTTCTTTTAACGATGTCCAAGTCCTCATTTTCTTCTGGTTTCCAATCATCTCTCCTTACCCATGAATCAGGTAGGTAGATCCAAGTAAATCTAAGCCATTAGGAACGGCTCCTTTGCTGCCCAGGTGAGAAGTATACAGCTAAGTAGCCAATTTTGTTCATGAGATGTGAGAGAATGTCTACTGAGGAGTTTTTGAAGGTTTTCCTTCCTGATAAATTTCATAAATCAGAAGAATCTCCTTTAGTAATGCCAAATAGTGATATGTTTTGGTGTGTTTCCATAACTACTTCAGCCATCTTGTAATTATAAGAAGAAAATCTTTAGATAAAGTCAGCCCAGAAGACAACAAAGCAGACAGCTGGAAGGAGCTTCCATTCTTGATGCCTTTCTTGGGCTACTGATCTTACTGTTCATAACTCTTAAGTTCCTCTAATTGAGATGATAAATTCCATTATTTGTTCCAGTTGAATTGCATTCTCTGTTGCTTGCGGCAAAAGGTGCTCTACAAATCCCAACCCCCAAACAGCTGTATCCTGACCCCAAATTCCAGTTTACTCTAGAAATGTTAAATATAACATTGTAAATATTTGAAGTACACCTGCAATAGAGTCAGACATGGGGGTGGGATTCTTACTCTGCCATTAACTGTATGAACTTGGATAAGTTACTGAAACTCTCTAAGCTTCAAGTTCTGTCTATTAAGTGACAATACCACTCACTCACAGGGCACTTATAAGATTATGTAAGAGAATACATGCAAATTGTACTCAATACATAATATCTAAAATAAAAACACACGTACCTTCTAAAAGCAATTCTGACAGATGTTTTCAAATAGGAAACAAACCAAGTGAGAAAATAAACACTATTCAAGCAGCAGAATAAATAAAACTAGAAAGACATATGGTATATTGGACAGCATCTGTGTATGAGACTTAAAGCTTTTATTTTATTTTTTTATGTCTAATCCAGGATTAAGTGCAAAAATATTGGTATATTTCTTGGATCTCTTAGGTACCTAAAATCTAAGGGGAAGTTTCCTTAGAAACCTAGAATCTGATAGGTACTCAATTGTGGGGGCCTTGAGATAGCCAGTCAAGGATCAAACAATGAGACTGAGATGAAGTAGCCAGTGATATCAGTAGGGCAGAAATAAGCTGAATATGCCGAACCAGGAGCCAAGAGATGAAAGTGTTCGTGAAGAATACAGTTAACGATAGTGTTGAGTGCTTCTAAGAAACCAAGCACTATAAGAACAGAGACATGAACATATGGATTTCTGAGGAGGAAGATGATGAAAACATGATCAAAGTGCCTAGGGAAGTCAATGAGGGCTGAGAAATTGGAGACAATGACTGTAATACCTTTTATATTTTACTAGAGCAGGATAAAAGGAAATACAGCAGGAACTAGTGGGTCACCAAAGGTGTTTTTTTTCCTTCTTTTAAGATATGAGATGCTAGAGCACGTCTATATGCTAATGGAGTGGTGCACTAAAGAAGGAGACATTCACGGAGCAGAGAAAAGAGAGAGGATCACAAGAGTACAGTTCTTGAGAAGGAGAGATCGTGAAGAGACATCTGGCCTTAGGGAGGAGCTGGAGAACTTTATTCATTATAGTAAGATAGGGGGTATGGAGATGCAGATACTTTGGTGAATTTGGTGTTGGGAAGATGAGTAGATTTCCATCTGTTGGCTTTTACTTGGACAACAGGCAACATGACATTAAGGTCAAAAGACAAACAGCCTCCCATGCTTTGGGTCAAAATAGTCAGGAATTGAACAGGACAACCAATTCTCTGACCATTGTCAACAACTTGGTGGCAGTACAATGTGGTAGAAAAGAAACAATTTGGGGTCCCGAGAAACGAGGTGCATGTCCAGCTTTAAAACGAACACACACCACACAATATGGGGTCAGTGCTTTACCTTCTCTGCACTTCAGTTTCCCTACCTACATGTAACACTATCATGATCATAATTCGCACCTTACATAGCGGACATGAAAACCAAATTGTATAATAATAATTAATAATAATACCCCTGATAGTAATAAAGGCTATTGTTTATTGGGTGCTTACTATGGGGTAGTAATTCTTTTTTATTCTTGTTAAATTTATTGGGGTGACATTGATTAATAGGATCTTATAGATTTCAAGTGTACATTTCTATGATACAAGATCTGTATATTGCCCTCTGTGCCCACCACCCAAAGTCAAATCATCTTCCATCACCATATACTAGGTCCCTTTGGGGCAGTAGTTCTAAACTCACTATATATACTGTTATGGACTGAATTGTTCCCCTCCCCCCAATTCATAATGCTCATTATCTCAGAATGTGGCTAAAGTTGGGGATAGAGCCTTTATGGAGGTGATTAAGTTAAAATAAGGTCATTAGGGTGGGTCCTTAACCTATATGACTGGTGTCCTTGTAAGAAGAGGAATTGTGGACACATAAAGAGACACAAGGGGTGTTCACACAGTGAAAAGACATATAAAGAGAAGGTGGCAGCAAGCCATGGAGAGAGGCCTCAGAAGAAAATAAACCCACTGACACCTTGACCTTGGAGTTCCAACCTCCAGAAATGTGAGTAATAAAAAAATGTGGTATTTTATTACAGCAGCCCTAGGAAACTAATACATCTACATACATATGTATTATTTTATATATATAATCGCTTGTCTTATACTACAAGGTGTGCATTATTATCCGCATGTCACAGATGAGGACACTGAGACTTAGATTAAGTGACTTCCTCAAGGTCACATATAACAGGTAAATTCTTATAAAATGCATGTTAATGATAGGATCACTTTTAAAGGTAATTGTAAAACACTGAAATCATAGAAACAGAAATTTTAAAAAAACACCTTTGATTTGTCTGTACCCATAATCACACTGTTAGATTCCTAGCTTACATGCTATGATTCCATGGCTTTGTGCTGTTATTATTTCCAGAGTCCCAACATCACTATCTCTTCAAGGTTTATTAGAATTTTTAAAAATCTTTTTTATTGCACCTTTTATTGGTCCCTCTTTGCAATTCCATCATTCAAACTCAATTAACCAGATTGTTTATTCTTTCGGCCTTTGTTCCCTTGTCAGCTGGGATTACTCCGGGGTTGCAGCTTGCCAGTTCTGCAAGGAGGTGCTTAGATCAGAACTCTGAGCAGGACCCTGTTACTGGAAAAGCATTGCAATCAGATGGTTGCCTATATCAGTGCAGCCTGGGAGCTCATGGATTTGCAAACATCTGCGCTCTCTGTTTTCCCCTGCAGCATTTCACTTCCATTAAAAATGGAGCTTCAAATATCCCTTGTGCATCCATGCCTGGGCACTGGGTGACTTCCAGTTGAAGGGTCAATAAATATAATTAAATGGCTCGTCCAACTGGATCTTATTCTGTAAGCATCTTCCCTGGGAGGGCCAACCCTCTCCATCTCATAAATAGATTTTTTAAAACACGAGGGCTTTGGAAGGTTGTGGATGTCTTCAGCCTGTTGATTTGCATAGTTTAATGTCTGGCAAGTTGTGCTCAGACTCATAAGAACACACACTCACAGACAGAAAGTTAACAGGTAATGTTCATTGCATTATTCACATATGCAATTCACTCTTCTGAAGAAATGATTATCCACTCAGTTCTCCTCTTAGGCAGGTAATGCCATGATCCATTGGAAAATAATAGTGAGAGAAAAATAGTGGTAGCTAGTTTCTTTAGCAACTATTATATAACAGGGCATTTCTTTGTACTCTTATATATCTTATGCCCATTTCTTGCAATAACCTAGTAAGTTGCCAATTATCATTATATTTTTAATTTCTTTTAAAAAAATATTTTTATCGAATGTATTAGGGTGACATTGGTTAATAAAATTATATAGGTTTCAGGTGTTCAATTCTACAATACATCATCTGTATATTGTACTGTGTGTTCACAACCCCAAGTCAAGTCTCTTTCCATCACCAGTTACTCCCCCTTTACCCTCTTCTCCCTCCCCACAACCCCTTCTCTCTGGCAATCACCATACTATTGTCTGTGTCCCTGATTCTTTCTTTTTGTTTCTTAATCCCTTTACCCTTTTCACCCAGCCCCAAATCCCCTTCCCTCTGACAGCTGTCAGTATGTTCTTTGTATCCATCAGTCTGTCTCCTCTTTGTTAGGTTATTTTGTTTATTAGATTCCACATATGAGATCATATGGTATATGTCTTTTTCTGACTGGCTTATTTCACTTAGCACAATAACTTTCAGGTCCATCCATGCTGTTGCAAAAGGTAAGGTTTCCTTCTGTTTTATGGATGAGTAGTATTCCATTGTGTAAATGTACCACAGCTTTTTAAAATCCACTCATCATCTACCATACATGGGCACTTGGGCTGCTTCCAAATCTTGGCTTGTAAATAATGCTGTAATGAACATAAGGATGCATATATTCTTTAGAATTAGTGTTTTGGGTTTCTTTGGATATAGTCCCAGAAGTGGGATTACTGGGTCATAAGGCAGTTTCATTTTTAATTTTTCGAGGCAACTTCGTACTGTTTTCCACAGTGGCTGCACCAGTCTGCATTCCCACCAATAGTGCACAAGGGTTCCTTTTTCTCCACATCCTCACCAACACTTGTTGTTTGTTGATTTATTAATGATAGCCATTCTGACAGATGTGAGGTGATATCTCACTGTAGTTTTAATTTGCATTTCTCTGATGATCAGTGATGTTGAGCATCCTTTATATGTCTATTAGCCATCTATATGTCCTCTTTGGAGAAGTGTCTATTCAGGTCCTTTGCTCATTTTTAAATTGGATTGTTTGTTTTTTTGGTGTTGAGTTTTATATGTTTTTTTTTTTTTAATAAATTCTAGATATTAAGCCCTTACCAGATGTATCAGAGAATATGTTCTTCTATTCAGTGTGTTGTGTTTTCATTTGCTGATGGTTTCTGTTGCCGTGCAAAAACTTTTTAGTTTGGTGTAGTCCCATTTGTTTGGTTTTTTCTTTTGTTTCCCTTGCCTGAGGCAATTTTCTCTCATTATTAAGGAAACCAAAGCTTGGTGAATTTAAGTCAAGTATCCAAGATCTCAGATTGTCTCTCCATCTCCAAATCTCATGTCTTCTCACTCTATTAAAAATTCTCTCAGCCTATCATCACTAACATTCCAAAAATACAAATTTTCTATAAAAAGTTACCTTTTGAAACTTCATTAAGTTGAATGGCACTTTCTTATACCAAAAGTCTGAGTTGCCCTCCTGCTTTAGAAGTCTAGATGTTCAGTGATCCTTTGAATTGTTGGTTTATGGCCGTATCATTCAAAAGAAATGACAGTATGGTTCATTTAAAAATTTTCTTTTGCATCTGAGGCTTTGCCAAGATCTGTTTATCATTGTCATGTGGAGAAAGAAAATATGATGAGGCTTAAAATGTTCAAATGTGAAGTTTCCTATTCAAATAAGAGCCAGCCACAAATCAAAAAGGCAAAATTTCATTTTCAGTGATTGACTTAGACAAACTAAAGGCTGAATGAATGCTGGATAAATTAGATGTGGTGACTTATGTTCAAAATATGTGACTCTTAATGTGTCTGAAAGGTAACAGACAGGTTAGGAACAGTTCTTCTGTCGATACTAATGGTAACATCAAAGATGATGATGATGGTTAGCTGGTTGGTGTTGCCTTTTTCCTTCACACCTTCACAAAGCCATCAATAGATGTATCAGGAAACAAAGACTACAGCTGAACATGTACAGCACGTGCCATTGTGCTAGACCACTGTGCCTCTTCTCCACCAAGCAGCAGCCCCTCTAGAAAGTAGCTCCTTGCCTTTAGGTGGGGATTGCAAAGGAGAATTCAGTCAGCTGCTCGTTGCCATGGGGATAAGAGTCAGGAAAAAAGCTGTTCAATAGAAACTGGTCTCCCAACATAAAACCCTTCCCTTTAGATATGATTTTCTTTGGGCTCTCTGGAGGCCAGCCTGAAAATAACTTGCAAAAAATTGGAAACTTAAATGAGGAAATGTGTAACCTTTAAACATTTTTTTATAGTTACATTCCTATTGCAATTTTGTTTGAAAACATAAGGCAGATGTTAATGAATGAGTAACAGAATCATCAAGTTTATAAAATTTTGATAGTTCAGCAGTGAAGGGAATAAGACAGGGATTCAAAGAGTGAGTTTCAAATCCTGCTTCTGCCACATATTAGTTATGTGGCCTTGGAGAAGTTACTGACCTCTTTGTCTTTAGTTTTCTTTACCATATGATGGAAGGAAGTGTTTAATGTATAGAGCTTTGGGAAGAATTAAGAGCCATAAAATAAATAAATAAAATAATCAAGCATTTATCAAGTAGCTGGCACAAGGACATCAAAATTAGTAGATTTTAACATTATAATTGATTATTAATATTATGATATTGTGATGACAAGACTGGGAAATTATGTCATCAGTAAGTTAAAAAGCTAGGTGTGCAATACTATGTACTTCCGAAGACAGCAAATAGGATGAAAAAGAATGAAGGGCTTGGGTGATAATAAAAGGGTTTGTGCTGGAATGACTTTGATATAAATAGATTTTTTTGGAGGGTGGGCTGTTTTAAAAGAAGCTAAGCTGAATATTTTTTTTTTAAATCACACAGTAGGGTATTCAGGTGAAAGTCACCAATGAAAATCAATACCCTTTGCCAAAAATATAAATAAGGAAATTCATCAGCTGGAAGGAGCATTGCTACAGTGTGTGTGTTGCTCCCATCTGGAAGAAAAATGCTAGAAAGGAACTTAATATTCATGACTGACACATTTTCTTTCTACTGTCAGTCAGCTGGAACCAAATACACAGCTGGTTAGAAAGCCTGTCTCTACTTCATGTTTCATCTGATGACATTACACATCAGATCAAGAATCGTGGGCTGAAACAACTCTTCATCCTATTTTATTTTTTTAGAGGATGGTACAGTGACCAAAGTTGGCCACGATGTAGTAGTCTGTTTCCCTCTCTTTACCTTTCAAGTTCTTATCAGAAACCAATACCAGAACTCAAACATATACGTCCTCTTATCAGCCCAAAAATAAGGAAGGAAAAAAAAAAAATACACACTCAGTCAAATATCTTATTTGCAGGCAAAGTAATTTGTCAAATGGAAGATTCATTTTTGTTTTCAGAACATTGAAGTTATGTAGCGGTATCTTAACATATAGCTTTTGCAAACTTGGCTGTAAATATTCAGGAAATATAAATGTTGGAAAGAATCTTTATTATTAAAATACGGCTATTTTTTTTTTTTTTTTATAGGTTGTAAATTTTCGGAGTCAGATCCACTCTGTCCTTATACAATTTCCTGGAATTGTAATCTGCACGAAGGAGTATTTATCACACAGTTGCACACACACAGAGAACTCATTTGCCTAATTGTAAGTTCAGGGCCATACATTTTCACATAGGTGAGTGTCTAAGATTTTACTGTTTAATCTGTCATCAGGGATTGAAATAAAAGAACTGACACATGAAGGATGACACTAAGGTGTCTGGTCTCTTCGGAAAAGGCAGATCAGGGGCCCAGTGCCACCGGTCCGAGAGAGGAAGGTGACGTAAGGCTCAGCCCGTGGACGCGAAGCGGAGTCAGGTAAACCCACGCCTAAGTCTCCCCCAAGGCCTGCGTTCCCTCCCAGTGTGCCGCTGCATTCAATCAGTAAGAAAATATCTGGGCGACGACAAAACTGAAACAGAATGCATTATTATCTCTAAACAATATTTTACCAGGAAGGTAATTCTTAGAACCACCATAATATCCTCATTCCTTCTCGAGGGATTACTTAAAACCAGCATAGAAGTTCCAGAGTATTGTAGTGGAAATAAATCCCTAGCGCTCAGGCCTTCTGAGAGTTGACTGTAGATTTATATATTGCTGCTCGCTACGGCGGAGCAGACGGTCAAGGTCTCCGGGTGATGAAGTGTGGTTGCGATCCTGCCGCGTGAGAGATTTAATTAGACGGCCAATGTGCGGCGCCTCAGGACGCTGGTTTAAATGAAGAAGGCGCCCACGGCAGGTCTCAGGCCCACGCGCTGGAGGGAGGAGGGAGGGAAAAATCCCGTCTGTTCCTTTTTGACATTATGGGATGCAGGGAACGATTGGCAAGCTCACAACTCCTGAACCCCTCTTCCCTGGTGTCTGGGCTGTTTGGTATTTCACAGATGATTGCTGCTTCCTTTCTGTCTTCCAACCACCAGGTCTGTTCGCCATCACATAGATCAATTTAATAACTTGGCTAATTCACCTCCGAATAATGCTTCTGTTTATAGAAGTCTAGCTTCTGTGGCAAGCCACGCACGCCTAGGAGTTTCCAGGAGCCGGTTGCTGGGATGAAGAGGTGAGCCTGTCCAATCAAAAGCAACCCCTGCTCCCAAGCCTGCGCAGTCCAGCGTCCTGGGGAAGTGGAGAAGAGACCCTGCTGTGCGCAGCCGCACTCCCCTTGCACCTGGGGGAGTGGGAGGGTGCGGAGAGGGCACCTCATTGCCAGGACTTGCAGACAGGAGGCAGACAATGATGAGAGATGAATCCTTCCAACCAGTTGGAAGCTACTAGGGAGTGTTGGTGAGACAAACTCACTGGCTTCTCAGAGTGAAGCGATTTGCTTCACTTACCTCCATCTGAAGTGCAAGGCATGGACCACACATGACCCAAGAGAAGCAATCCTTGGTCATCCCAAGGAATTGGTGTGGTGAGGGACGGGAAACTTGCTGATTAGAGGAGGATTGATGACTGCAAATGTTTCCCAGGTATAAACCATCTGGGCAGGTGTCTTTTAACTAAGAGTAATAAACATATGTTACCACAAGTCTCTCATTACAAGAGGCATGATAATGGAAAATCAAAAATTTCAAGTCAAATGGGCCAAGATGCCGCAGAGCAAAATCTCTCCAGGTAAACAGAGCTGTGCCAGCTCCAATAGGAAAAGCTGCCCTTTCTACACCTGAACTATTTTATGCCCAAGGTAAATAGTCCTCTTTCTTTCTGGAAAAATGAACGTGGACCAGAGGTCTCTCTGTCCAGGCCAAAACACAGGTTATAAAATTTCTTCTCAGTTGGCTCATATGAACCAAAGCTCTATCTTGGTCTCTAAATTAATTTCTGAAACCAAGTATTTCAGAGGCTTTCATCAGAAATTGGTAGCCAGGGAAGCAAAATAAGCCAGTCAGAGAAAGACAAATATCACATGATCTCACTTATGTATGCAATCTAATGTACAAAATAAACTGATGAACAAAATAGATCCAAAGAGCCTTGGCCAGTTTGGCTCAGCTGTTAGAGCATCAGCCCATGGACCAGAGAGTCCCGGGTTTGATTCTGGTCAAGGGCACCATACCTTGGTTGTAGTTTGTCCCTGGCCCTGGTTGGGTCGTGCGGGAGGCAACCAATCGATATGTCTCTTTCACGTCAATATTTCTCTCTCTCTCTCTTCCTCCCCCTCTCTCTCCCACTCTATCTGAAGATAAATGGAAAAATATCCTTGGGTGAGGATTAAAAAGAAAGAGTAGATCCAAGGACATGGAAGCAGGGAACTGACTGACAAACCCCAGAAGAAAGGGGGAAGGCAGGAAGAGTTTAACCGAACAATTGATATGCATATGTGCACAACCCACGGACACAGACAGCTGTGCAGGGAAGGCTCAGGGGGAGGCAGGAGCAGGGTAGAGGAAGACAATAAGGGGGGACATTTGTAATACTTTCAACAATAAAGATAATTTAAAAAAAAAAAAAGGAAAGAAATTGGTAGCCAGGAGGCTGGAAGATCAATAGTTTCATAGGACAATCACACAAAAGTTGAAGGCGATGGTGACAATGTAGGAAGTGTGCCATGGCACACCGAGGGTAACACACACAGTCAATTCAACATTTAGTTTCTCCCAGAGTGTAAAACTGGCCCTGAGCTCCCAGGAAACCACCTGAGCCATGGTTTGTGTTTCAAATTCAGAATCAAAGTATATTTCCACTCCACAGCTCATGTGTGTGAATTTATCACTGAGCATTAGTTTAAGTCTTCCTGTGAAACAGTGGGCGAGCTCTTTGCACAAAGACTGCTAAGTGCTTAGAAAATAATGTACCCAGTCTCCTTGTCTAAAAAAGATAATTTTGAATTTTTTCCATTTGCTTGAACTTGTAGTAGAATGACGATTCACTTTTCACTTTAGACAGAGTAAGGTGTATGTGTGTGCATGCACGCACATATCATACACACATGTACATATGTATAATAACATTTATATGCATATATAATGAAATATATGTTAACATACATATGGCATAGTATATATGTGTATATTATTTGTATATATAAAATATATAAAGACACAGGGAAAAATAACCATACTATTTTGCCTCATAAAACCACTATGGTGATGAGTAGACAGGCAAGCCCTTAACTTCCCTTACAGGAAGTCACCATGAAGTTGAAACAGTTATCAGGAGCAGAATGTCAGAGATCTAAAATACATGATGTTACTAGACACTGGCACAAATGGGCAATAAGAGCAGATACAAGAGAAGAACGGAGAAAGGAAGGAGTGGTCAGTATGGTATTGTCAAGGTAAAGACATGCCTGGTCCACCTTGCCATGCACATACAGATTTTTCATGTAAGAAAGAGAATGGGTGTTATTTTCCCTGATGACACATTATTACCTTTTATTGCCTGGCATAATTATAGCAACTGCATTTCACTCCATGTGTCAAATTTGATGGCTTGGTATGATTGCCTGGACCTCTGTGTTAACAAGGATTCTGAAGCTGCATTGAAGAGATCAGGGATAATCAACAAACGTCTGCTATGGCTATAAGACAGGCAGATGGTGATTACACAACGTGTACTCGCTGTGATTCACTTTGTATCTAATAGGTACTTATTAAATATTTATTATGGACAGTAAAGAATAGAATATTAGCATACAAGATGCCAAAAAGATCAAAGGCCAGAACTTATAAGATGGCAAAAATCAGCACAGCAAAGAGAAACTTCCTAATGTCATGATACTATGGATGGGGCCAAGTGGGTTCTTGAGGCAGCCGGGGGACCATTTTGTAAGGTACGTGATCTGCTGGCCACTTTGCTGTACATCTGAAGCTGGTACAGAATAATATTGAATGTAAACTGTGATTGAAAAATTTTAAAAATAAATAAATAGAAACTCAACATGGTTCAAGCTTGAAGAAATTGGCTACTGCATGAGGAAGTCATTCCTCAACCTAAGAGAATCGCAAATCACATCACAAAACTTAAGGACCTGGTACTAGAAATAGCCACTAAGAGCTAAATGTCCGGCCTTCGGGTAGTATAAAGCTTGGGAAATCAATACCAGCTAACATCACAGCCTCACCAAATTGGTGTGACCAAATATAACAGGCTAATTTTTAACTTGATCATTTTGTATGGCCCATGAATGATGTTATAAATACCCAAATGGTCCTTGGCAGAAAAATGTTTCCCCACCCCCAATTCCTCTGCATCTAATATCAGTGGTAGTATCAGGAAGGAGAAGACCAAATATAGTTGTTGTTTTTTAGTAATCCTCACCCAAGGATATCTTTCCATCTATCTTCAGATAGAGTTTGGAGGTGAGGGAGGAAGAGAGAGAAACATCGGTGTGAGAGAGAAACATCGACTGTCTGCCTCCCTCAGGCAGGGTGGGCGACTGAACCGCAATTTAGGTACGTGCCCTTGACCAGAATTGAACCCAAAACTCCTGAGTCCACGGGCTGATGCTCTAACTGCTGAGCCAAACCAGCCAGGGCTCGTGTTTCAGCTTTGTAGCACACTAAGACTTGACAACCACTGATCCGGGTTGTCTCTTGGTCTTCTAGAAATTAGATTATTTTGGAGACTTGTTTTGGTTTTAAATTCTGTAATTCTAATCAAGCCCATGTTTATGAAAGACACACCCTTTCTCACTGGTGTAGGGGAGCATCCATCTCTCGGGAACACTGCCTCCATCACTGCAAATTTCTGGGGGCTATTTCCAGAGTCACAGCACTGATATGCAAAAGAGCGTCTCCAAATACTTCAAGCTATATCAAAAGCATTCAATCCTTGTTATCCTTCTATTAGGCAAATTTTATGGTTTCATTGTATGAAAAACTATTTCTATCACTTCCTTGAGGATGCCCTTGACAGAAGGTACAATGAAATTAGAGAATCAAGGCTAACAAATCCAATCAGTTGATAAAGTTCTAGTTTTCATGTTCAATTCGAGGCACCGAATTTATAGTTCCTTGAGGATAATATATAACATCTATAAAATGCATTTTGAACAATTCTTTTTAGTTTACTAGTTAGTTGTCTGAAATAGAAATCCATTCTCCACTGATTTCTAAGCAAAGCCAATTTGTTTTATCTGCCCACAAGCAAGAATAACATTATCATGCATTAGCTGAACCCGGTCCTACAACACTGTGTTTATATATATAAGACTGTATTTTAGCATGTGCGATGGTATCCAGCTCTGTCCCCCTCCCTTGACAAAAATAAATAGGTTAAACTTTAAATGTGACAAATCTCAAAAGCTCAGTTCCTGACGAGCAGGCTGTCGTTTGCTCCTGTCTTCTTTTCTTTGCTGACTCCATTTCCCGAAGCACCAACTTGCCCCACTCAGGTCAGGGCAGCCGGTCACATTCACTTCAGAAGGGTTTTCATTACCACTATTCATCTTTCCCTAGATCCTCATGAGGGGATAGAGCAGATATTGATACAAATAAACATGCAATTTATTTATTCATATCAAAGCTCCTTTCTTCCCCAGCAGGATGTGGATTTCAGCCTCAGTCTCTAATCTCCCCAAAGTGATGAATCAAACGGCTACAGCTGGAAGATCTACAACATATTAAGATTTAGGGGGCCTCGGGCCCTGGCTGTCCTCAGCTCTTTCTACGGAGTCTTTCTTCAGGGCATTGTCATTAAACTCATTGGTAAGTGCTGGGGTGCGGCATGGAGAAAGTTTCTGAAGATCAATGACACACCAAATATGATGGTTTGAAGGCACCTTCTCCTCGGCCCAATCAATAACAGCTTTAATGTGATCTTGCGATGCAGAATTCTCACACACACCGCTTCCAGGCTCTGTTGAATCAAATCCTGTCTTCCTATTCGAGAGTTCTCTCGGCCTCAAACTGCCCTGCTTGAGCCCCAGCGAAAGGAATTGCTTCATATTGTCTCAGTTCGCCTGACAAAGAGTCATGGGCTCCGACCTGTTCATAAACGAGGGTATCAAAGCCTCAGCCTCTGAAAGACTCTCCTCTTCACAAGAGAGAAGAAATACCTTCATTTTTCTAGTACCCTGTAGTTATTGGTGGGGGTGGGAGGGATCAGTTGTGGAATTCACCATTTCTTAATAGAAAAATATAAACTGTTTTGAATTTCAAACTCAGAGATAGAAATAAAGACAAGGTGGAAGGTGCCAGAGGTTGCGACAGCCTGTATAATACAAAAACACTGGGTGAAAAATTCAGCCAGCCTGCTTGATGGGTTGCTGGTAGGGTGTCAGTGCCCTAATGGCGAGAGGTAAGAAAAGCAGAGTCATAACCCAATGTGGGGACAGATCAGCCCAGCTGAGGAGCCCGAAGGCTACCTGCCACTGTTGGTTCCTAAGAAAGAAATGGTCCCAACACACAGCTTTTGTGCACTGAGAGGAAGGGCTCATGTGGAGCCATACGTTCTGTTTTTATGTTCTGGGCCATGTCCATGTATCCACCTAAGACTATTCGTTCCTGGACTCTTTGTTCCTTCCACAAATGCTGTTCTCTGTTTGGCCCTCATGTGATCACAAGGTTTGAAACAATTTGCTCCATGTACACGTAAATGAGTTGGGGCCTGGTGCCTCTCCCTGTCCTGCAGAAGAGAATGTCCGGCATCTCAGACTTGATCTTTTTCCTGCCACAGAAAGTGTCTGCTTATTTCTTTCTCTCCTCTCACAAAGGGGACCCAGATATTCCAACTTGAGGTATTTGGGAGGCTTCTCCTCTCTACTTAAATGAATGATTTTAAATGAATATCAAACGCGCTTTGGTCAATAAAGGCTCCCAACTTCCACAGCTCCTGTCGCGTGTGTGGTCCCCGCTCAGAGCTGGCTCAGGCCACCGGGCAGCTCACGGCCACACATCCATGTGCAAGAAAAGACAATGAAGCTAAATGGGAACAAAAACATTCGTTTTCTCTGGCCGTGAAGTGTTTATGGCAACCATCTCGGAGAATACGGATACAACTGGCAACCCTTAATTCTAGGATAATGGTACTGCCTTTAGTTTGTATATAATTCAGTGGCTTGCTTTGCTTCAGCATTAAGACGGAACCAGAGGAAACTGGGCGCAGCATCGGGGCTGGGTTGGTAAATTGATTATGTTCTCTGAAGAAAAGTATCAGACTGAAAAAAATAAGGTGTAGCTGAGATTAGTTTGAAAGTTGACAAGCAATATGGATTCTAATATATCACAAAATACGCCGTATCATTTCCACTTATTATCCTAATAGATATTGAAGTTATCTGCAACCATTCCTGTTGCTTATGAGAAGTTTACATTGAGTCTAAGTGGATATTGGATATGAGATAATTATTTGAGAACATGTTTATGAAAATAAGATGACTTATCCAGGGTTTTAGTCCTTGATTTTTCCTTCAAGTTTTGACAAATGACTCATAATAATGCCAATAAACACCAACAATAACATACTTGTCATTCCACTATAATAGGTAAGTGGAAGCAATTTTAGCTACACATGATCATCTCTTGAAAATAAGATTTGGATTTGTGAGAAACGAAAAACAGGTTCACGTTTTCCCTAATAATGGGAAAGAGATTATTTCTGAGGTCCAAAGACAACATAAGTTGTTTTGAATTGGTCTTCATCTCATTATTGATATATTTTCCCTTGTTGAACTGAGACAGAGTTATGATCTGTCCTTGGTTTCCTGTTGAGAGTTTTATCTCTCATTTTCATAGTACATGTTTTTTCAAAAGAGTAAACTTACAGAGCAATTTGCTTAAGAAAATATAGCTACTGAATAACAAGATCAGTGAGAAACTGTGATGAATACACTGGGAACAAAGCTTTGTCCCGGCTCTTCACCTCTGGTAGTACTGGGGGTAATTTGGGTCAAGGCTGTTACGTAGAGGTGGGCAGGTTGTTCATTGCCCAGGGATATCTGGCCAGGGGGAAGGGGGCTGAAATTTGGCCCATGCTTTGCTTGCTCAGCCATGTACCCTGGCATTGGGCTGCATCCTTCTGGAAGGAGTGTCTTTTCCTAATTTTTACAGAGGCATTTATGCACTAGTGGCGGCACTTATTTAACTTGACAGCTAACATTGAATAGGAAAACTCTGAAATGTTAAGATTAATTTTTGCTCTGTAATGGGAAGAAAGACGAGAGGGTTTCTATAAGCAAGACGCAGGAGCTGGAAATATGGAAGGGAAAATTTCTTATTATGAGACAGGCATGACTATCTGCCTGTAGATAAATCAAAATTAACTCCTTCTAGACTCAGTTTCCTTATCAGTAAATTAGGTGGAATAATGTTTATGTAGCAAGATAAAGTGTATCATATAGTAGCTGGTACTTAATAGGCCCACAGTGCTTGGTGGTAGTTGTTATTGTTGCTGCTGCTACTGTTTCACTGTGCTATGATTCATATCTCTTCCTTCACCTTAGTCCCTAGTAAGACTGTCATTCTGCCAGAGTCATCTCATCCATTCATACATGTGCAGTTATTATACTCAAGAGGCAGGGACATGAGCCAGCTCCTCTCCACTCTGTCTTCTGCCTGTTACACATATATAAGAAGGAGGCAGAGCCTTAACCTTTCCCAAGAGAGGCGAGGGTATGCTGCAGAAGAGCTGACTTATTCTCATCCTGGACTAGTGTTCTCAGTCGGAGGGCTGAGACGTCTGTGAACCCCTATAATTATAGAAAACATTTGAGCATTTATGTGCCTCTGAAATTCTCTGATGAGAGAGCTTCTAGCATTCACTCAGTTCTGAAAATGCCTCCCACCCAAAGGTTAAGAACCACAGCTCTGGACTAAGGAAAGAAAGAAGACAAGAACTAAGAATGATTATTTCTCCCTTACTCCGGGAAATGGAGTTCTTATCTGGAATGAATGTGTCAAGAACTGCCTTGTCCAGCTTTTGCCTCCTTTTATCTCTTTCTATAAGACTTGGACTGTCCAATGAACGCTGCTGGTTCTTACTAATGCAGGACAATCACTCCTAACTTGAGCTGAAGCAAATACTTGGCATCATATCAAGAGTATTTACTATTGCTTTCTGTATGTGCTGTCAGTCTCTCTGCATTGATCCTTAATCCCTACTACTTTCCCCTCCCGGAGTCCTAGTCCTTGGTTCTTACTTACTTGGTCCACTTGGTATGTCCATTTCCCCCTTGCTACCACTGTACAGTTCTAGATCTGAGCCCTGCCTTAGGAACTCTATTCCATGTGTGCCCTGCCCACTCTGCTTTCTACCTCCTACTCCTAGTCCTTTGCCTTCATCTCCTGCTCTACTCATACTGATAGGATCAACCACAGATGTTTACAATTAACATGTTATTTAGCAATACATCCCAACAACTGCATTTCCATTCTGGGATTGGACAATAGGTCATTGAGACCTGCAGTTTATGATTTATTGTGGCTTCTTTCCAGTCCTTCAACTTGAATTGCAATCTTGGTGAACTAGACCACAAGGATTCAAATGCCCTTGCAAAATAAACAAGATTAGAGGTTTTAATAAAGCAAATATGCCTGCTTGGTCTTGGGCAAGTCCCAAAGTCAAAGAGCCATGAGATGTCTCTCCTGGGGTCATGGATCTGCCTTCATCTTCACTTCTGCACTGTGTGTGGAGCATTCCAGGTGTCTGTATTTTTATCTTGAATCTCTTTACATACTACATTGTCAACAAGTGGCATATCCGTCCTCTCATGCATGTTCTGCGAGCTCCTCCTATTCAAAATGTCCAAACCCTCAATTTACCGTCTTCCCCCTTAATGACCTCCAAACTTAGATGCATTTCTTGCATTATAGTCCGAGTGATGTTTCCCACATGCAGCTTGGACACAGTTATTGGCTCCCTCCAGAAGTTCTAATAATGTCCCATTCTTGTAGAACACACTCCCGTAGGATGAATTCTATTTTCCACAGAAGGAATTCTCATTGAACAAATTCCAAACTTCTTCCATTCTTATAGAACAAATTCTGAACTTCTCAGGATGGCATTCAAGACCATACTGTACTTGAAGGGGAAGGACTGTACTGTAGCCAACATGACAGTAACTTGAAGAGATGCTCCTTATTGAATGGTCATTACATGCCCATTCATAGACATTGAGGTATCTGTATTACTTGAGTAAATTTCTTAACATCCCTTAGTTATTGGTCATATAATGCTTCTAGGAACATGCCTGGCTCATAGAAGAAGCCTAATAAATATCATTTTATTTTCTCATACCTGTGCCATTAGCATAGTTTTCCAATGTTTAATTCTATCGGGAGAGTCAGCTACTATTGTGAGGCAGCCGGTGTTGCAACAGGCAGCCACTATCTCGAGAGAAAGACACTATCTCGAGAGGCAACTACTATCATGAGAGGAAGACATTATCTTGAGAGGCAGCTACCTGGCCAGGAGCTATTGCAAGAGGCACCAGCAGGGGCCAGATTATGTTGCTACAGGCCTCTATGTGCCCATTTCCATGACAGGTAATAATAAGGGGGAAAACACAATAAGGTCTCGAATGGAAAAAAAAAATTTAATTTCAGCACAAAATCCTTGATTTCTTCCTATTTATATTTATTATAAACATATTTATAGTACGGTACAATATTCTGAGTATTTGATGACCATGGCCCAACAACCACATGGCTTTTTTGTTCCGGGGTCCATTTTTTGCCTCTGTCCTATGTAACATTACTCTCTCTGTTATTCTTTATCTGCGTTTGTTCAGAGTCCAGAACAGCACTGGAATCTACCATCTATGTTTCTGATATACACTGGAATTAGGCATATCACAAATCTTATTAAAATAAAGCAAACTCTTTACCTCTGGAAGGTGAATCTCCAGATTGGGGATGGGCAGGGGCCAGAGGCAGCTAGTCTAATAGCATCAATTCTGATAGCTCTGCCGAATTTCACTGCCTCTTATGTTCCTCTCACCAACTTGGCTGCCAGATGTGTGCTATTGTCCAAATAAAACTCTGCCCTTTGCATGAACCCAAATATTTTCCCTTGCTATTCCTTAGCAAGGCTAAAACAACATGAAGTTAAAAACAAACAAACAAAAAAACACAACTTCTTCAAATACAAAAGAGGAAAAAATGCAACCAAAAAAAGTACAAGGAGCATAAACTCTGCCATGATTATACCTTATAGATTTGTGATGTTTCATAGCTAGTATTTCACAGTCCCTGCTCATTGCTCATCCTGGTAGAACTAGAAGTTAAGGGGATGATGCCTCCTTGCAAAACACTATATTTATACTTCTGGTAGTCTTACTTCTGGTGAATGCCTGGTCTTTGGAGGATATGTTTCAGTCAGGTTGTGGTTATGAGCATCAAAGCAGCCATGTCAGGACCTTCTCTAACTGCCTGGGAAAGAATGAAATGACTGCTGTGTAACAGAACAAAGCTGCCAAAATTGTGGAGGGTTTGGCACATTGATAGAGGAAACAATGAATATTTGTTTATTGCAGCATTCCTAAAACGTTCATCCACTCTCTCAATTTGGGGCTGGAATCAGGAGGTTTCTTTTCCCCTAACCACTCATCCACTTCAGGTCTACTTATTTTATAATTCTATGAATAGTTGAGCAATTACATCATTAGAATGCTTACCTAGGTTTCCCTAATTCTGAAAAAGATGACTCTTGCATTCAATATATCATCAAATTTGGTGATTCAATGAGAGGCAGTGCTACCCTTCTTTCAGAGACAATGACTGATGAACCATGTGTCACCCCATCAATACTATTCTTGATTAGGGTGACCAGAGCATCCACAGAAAAGCCCCCTGAAGGATGACCTCAGATCTTAGGTCCCAACTCAAGCTTGATGTAAGTGAGTACTGTTTCAAACACTTCCATTGACTACTAACTGTTACTATATAATTATTAATCATTCCATAATTCAATACCAATTTATTGAGTGCTCACTGTGCCATAGAATTTACTAGTTTTTTTCTAATATCTCCTATTTTATCCAACCAAGAAAATCACGTGCTCTTTGTTTTTTATTGTAGTTTTCTATATATTGCAGCAAGCACATTTTTGCCTCATAAAACCATTATTCTTCTGAAATAAATGTAATATCCAAATAAGAATCACTTGAAGCTGTAAGGCAGGCATGTAAGTAAAACATGAATGTGTTAGGTCTCACTTATACTTATGTTTCTGATCATTTAAAAAATGAGAACTGTCAACATTAAAATTATACTCAAGAGAAATTGAGAATTACTAAGTGGCATAAAAGCACAATCAGGATCCACTTTTAATGAGCAAGTTCTTCCACTGGAGCTCCAGTCGGGGTTCTGCAAGTAGCTGAACTGCGCTGGGCCGAGAAGCCAGTATGTGGAGCCAGTAGCTGTGTGCACACACAGTTCTGGACAATTTATTATTCTGTACAGTAAGTGGCCGGCCCATAATTCACAAGCGGAGAGTTAATGAGAGTAGCTGTCTCTAATACCCATAAGAAAGATAAGGACTGGTGTAATGTGGTTTATCCCATACTTCTGAGCCTTTCAAGGGCAGGAGTGAAAGCCTCTGACAGCAGAATGCAACAAGAAATACTGCACTGACCTACAGACTTCCTGCTCTCCCATCAAACCAGTCCCCGTGTACCGGCATTAAGGAGCAATTCACTCTGAATAACTGTTCCCAAATAACCAGCTCCTTTTTAATTGCTGGCATAATTAACTTAATGATATAATTGTGCAGCTCCAAATAAGAAAGGGGAAGAGTGGGGGTAGTAATTTATTTCTTCCTCATAACTTGGCCAGCTAAACTGGAATATATATAAAATACTATAGTATATATTATATTCAAAACAATATATAAAATATATATATTATATATATACCATTCTAATATATGTATTCTGTTCAAAACTATGTATGCATATATAAGATGTATACACACATACACACACACACACACACACACACACACACACAGAGCAGGATGATAAAAGTGAGAAGCAAATTAAATAGGAGGAAAGTCCCCCAAATGACTAATTGTTTATCAATTTATCTGCTTTTATTACCAACCTTTAGAAAGTAAATATATGCTGGGGGTTTCATCAGAGCAGTAATAAATATCAATAATTACCAATTGACTAGAGGTTCTAAATGGTCCCTTTAAAACAATGTGTCAGCAGTACCGTGTTCCTAGTAAGCACAGAATGGATGTCTGCATTAACAGCTTCTCCTCTGTTTGGGGTTTTAAAGTCCGGGATGTTCTCAATGGTCTCTCCTAATGGCCCTCTAACTCTCTCTGCTATTTCCTTGAAGGCAGCTGAAATGTCTTGTAAAGAAGATGTGTTACCACTCTGCGCTGAAATGAACCTACCAAATCTCCCGCCTTAAATAAAAGCAGTGTGTGTGTGTGTGTGTGTGTGTGGTTTTCGGGCACCTGGATATGGGGGTTCTGGATGAGGCTTTCGGCCAGGGCAGCGCTCCTGCAGGTGCTTTGGGAACCAGCAGCTTTGGGAACCAAAGCTGGACATCCCCAGGCCCCTCCCACCGCCACACACTGAGCTTCCGGATGGAGCTCAGGAGCCGGTGTTTACAGACTCTTCTTTGTCGCGTTTGCTCACTCAGGTTTCTGAAGTGTCCATCTAGAGTTTTAGGCTTTTTGGTTTATTTTTATTTTTATTTGACTTGGTGTTGTGCTGTGAATAAAGTGAGTATAAGCAAGCAGATGTCAAACCTAAATAATGTGATTGCTGGCATTTTAGATGTTATATAAATGGCTAATAGGATCAATGGCATTGTTGTACACCAACTGAAGAGTCTCGTGTTGCTTTTCATGAAGAGGATGCTATGGGATCCAAAAAAGTAAAGTGTCTTTTTCCCCCCTCCTGCACTGCAGCTTCTGTGTCAGGAAAGAATTCATTTTATTCTAAGTTTAATCATACTTCATAGTACAAGAAATGGTGTTGGAGCATTCATGTTAAAATTCCGTACCTTCAAACAGCTGTGTCTGAGGAGAAATGAGGAAAAAGATAGATAAGAATACAAAAGTGACACAGAGTTTGTAATCATCTGCTCAGAAAGGCTTATGTATGTACTTAAATGCACTGCCTGCAAAATGCGGGCCCCGAATCATGCTTGGCAATTACTTTTCTACACGGTCAACTAGCTAAGGGACTGACAATGCTCCATTTTGCATAGACAGTGTTCATTCCCCTTTCCCTTAATCCCTCGCCTCAAAGGCAGTTAAGAGCCAGGTCTGCCTGCTGAGCAAGGGCAACCACCTTCCAAGCATCAGCCAGGTAAACAAAGAAAGGAGGAAGTTGGAGCTAGTGATTAGAAAAATAATGACAGCATTCTTCTTCTAGGTGTTTGGAGAAGAGGATGAGTCTCTCAGACTCTGCTGTGTCCGCCTGAATAAGGAAAGAGAAACAAAAACAAGCTACTACTGTGAGACCTCAGGGTTGTTCCCTTTTGGGTCTCACCTCATTCTTCTTAGCAGAAATGGGGGAGCAAACATAACTGTGGCTTCCCATGGGGACAGAAGAACAAGGAGTTACCTGATGTCAATATTATCTCATTCCAAGGATGTAACCTCCTAGACAGTATATTTCTTTAATATGACCTTTTCTCTTTTCTTTCCTTTGGATCCAAACTAGCCTTGTTGTAGGATAGGAAGAAGCTAGAAAAAGTCCAGGACAGGCAGAAGAGGGAAATTAAGACAGATAGTTAAACAGCAGTTTGCAGCCACCTAGCAAATCCTGTCTTCCCTAAACCAAGGACACTTAAGAGTGAAAGGTTTGCACTTTTCCCCAACCAGAGGGTAAATAGTTTAAATCACCCCACTCGGAGTCAGACAGCACAAATCCAATTAGGGCCATTTGCCAACCACATCCAAGGACAGACAAATTAAGAGAAGAAATCTCCTTTTGGTACATCAGCATAAAGCTGATGACTATTTTATTGATCCACCTCAAAGACCCCCCCTAAAGGCCCACCCTGTAAAGCCCCAGAAAGCAAAGGTCCCCAGTGTTCTCTCCCTCCAGGGAGCATGCCCTTGCCATTCCCTTCCCTCTGTCCTTGCTCCATAGGCACCTATCTCCTAAACTCCAAGGGACCCCAGGAGACATGCAACCAGGGGAGCGATGGGCAGCAGCAGCTCATCCTAGGCTAACCCCCTGAACCTGTCTCCAAGCGCCCCTTTTCTCTGACTCCCCGGTGAGCTACAGCAGCCCAGCCTAGGCTCCCCTGTTGCGTCTTCTATGCTCTTTCTAGTTTCAGAATCCTAAGTGAATTTTTGCTGTAGTCAATACATCCTTGCTCGCTTTTCTACACTTTATCTCTTGATTGAAATCTTGCCTTCAGACCAGAACCAAGGCCATCTCACAGCCTCATCCAGCACCCTGACTCACCTGCCTCCTTGTCTCTAGTAGGACCACTCCCTTAACTATTAAGCCCTCAGGACAATGGTGTTCTGGTCAGCGTCAGATAATCTTAGGAGCAAAGTCTGGGGTCTGTTGACCATGGAGACAGAGCTTCAGTCAAACTAGAGATAACGTCTAGGCCTCAGTTGTGTTTCAGCTCCAGCCCAGAGAAGTGGCAAAACCAGAAGTGATGCCATGGTTCACAGCAGGACCAGCTGCACTGATCAAACTACCCCCCGCCCAGCACCAACCAAGCAGTGGAGACCGCAACTTTGACCATGACCCTGACTCTCTTAGTCACCATGATTAATGATTTTCCCCTTATATAACCCTTCTCCTGGAAGCCATTAGTTCACCTGTGTCCCTGGGCATGGGCCACTTCTGAAAAATAAACCCTCACTTTCTTTGATGCAAACTCCTGTTTGTATATTACTGGGCTTTGATGCTGGCAGGCAAATGGATCTCTTTCATCCGATAACAAGGACTTAAGGTATTTCTGGTTCTAAACCAGGCCCAGGTGATAGTTATCTATTAGATAAAGTTCTCTAGATGCCTTTCTTTTTTTCCTTTTAGCTCAAGGTACAAAAAATTCTAGTTTCCTGCCTGCTTACTAGTTCATTTCTGGGCAATATAAGAATCTGGCTGGCTTTGTGCTTCAGCTTGCATTCCTCCGTTTCCAGTCTAATTTCTTTATCCTGATCTATTCCACCTGGCTTGAAGCACCGTTTATCACCAGGCACCACCCAGGTTTCCAACAGGCAGAATTTTTGTCAAAATCCTTATTTGCCACGACATACGTGCATGAGTTTTATTTCAGGGTTGCAGTTCAAGAGTTTATCAGGCCAACATGGAAGTAGTATACAAGACAGACAACAGGTTACAAAAGGGAAATATTTTTTATGTTTTTGCAATTCCCACCCCCCAACTCCTCAACAAAGCAACAATTTCATAATTTCTCAATATCAGTTTCCCCACCCAGTGGTAATGAGAACAAGGCAGGCAGAGTTTTTGTCAGATAGAGTGAGACATAGATGATCTTCCTTATCTTAGCTCTAAGGCTGGGGTGTGTGTGTGTGCATGTGCCAAATGCACATATGTGTATGTGTGTGAGTCACAGTGTACTGCATACAGGAGGTATTTGGTACATGTTTGTTGAATGCATAACTGAAAATATCTGTTGAATACATGCTATGTAACTAGTTTCGTCCCATAGTAGATGTGAAATATGAAGACTGAGGGTGGGATTTTGACATAGAGTTAAGGATTACAGACATAATGACGTCTGTAGTCTTATAGTTAATGGTTATTTATTAACTATAATTTAGTAATGAGCTCAATGCCTTTGATGAAGAGATGCCCCCCAAAATAAGGTAATAATTACACTCTGCATCAAAATACACTGATATTGCAAATGCTTCAGGTACTTCATTCATAAATTAGCTCAGTTCAAATGCAAGAGATCTGATGTACAGCACTCTACCTGTAGTTAGCAATATTGTGTTTTACACTTAAAATTTAAGAGGGTAGATCTAATGTTAAGTGTTCTTTTTTCTTTTTAACTCCTCACCCAAGGACATTTTTCCATTTTTCATTCAGGTAGAGTGGGAGGGAGAGAGGAACAGAAAGAGAGAGAAAGAAAAACATCAACGTAAAAGGGACACATTGAGTGGCTGCCACCCGCACGCCCAACCAGGGCCGGAGACAAACTGCAACCAAGGTACACGCCCTTAGCGGGAACCGAACCCGGGTCTCTCTGGACCACAGGCTGATGCTCTAACCGCTGAGCCAATCTGGGCCAACCACTGGGCCAGGGCTCATGTTAAGTGTTCTTATGATAATAAATAAAATTAAATAAATGCACTAAGAAATGTATGCTATAACAGTCTGAGGAATGGGGTAGTCCCAGAGATGTGGAAGTGGGGTACAGACTGACAATCCCCTGAAGAGGGGATGGTGGGGGCGAGATAAACAGAACTTATATGCATGTGTGCATGAACAATGAACATGGACAACAAAGCTGGGGACAGGGAGGGGAGAGGTGGGGAGGGGGGAATCAATGGGGGGGAAAGGAGAAACATCTGTAACAAAATAAATTAATTTTAAAAAAAGAAATGTATGCTGTTTATAATAATAAAAAAGAAAGTTATATCTGAACTGGAGTGAGTTACACCTTTTTGTCTATCTCTGTGTTCAACAGACCCCAGAATTAAGTATATTAATTCTTTTAGATCAGTAGGGTTCTAATGGGACAGAGTTAGTCTATAATTTCTTGCATGCAACCAGAAAAGGTCTCAAATACTCTTGTTGAAGGGCAAAAGCCTAGCTGGGGATGGCCTCGAAGCCATAAATCGTATTTTGGTAACAAAGGAGGGATTATTTTCATCAGAAAATAAACAGATGGAGGCTTGTGGAAGGTTGCCTCAGAAATATTTCTCTGTGACACCCCAAAGGAAGCTTGTCCTTAGAGAAAACGGCAATTCTTTTGATGGATTACAAGGGGAAGGATTCTCCTTAAAGATGTTAGAGACTCTCCAAGTCCCACAAACAATTAGCTGCAATCATGTAATCAGTCATCTCCAAATGTTATCCCACCTAGGCTCATAAAACTTCTACTTAATGATTTTGTCAGAAAATTCTCCTCAAGGGAATTTCTGCCTGAAGGAAGTCGCGGATGGGGGTGGGGGGATAGACCTAGCTAAGAATCTTCCTACTTAGGAGACTGAAATAACAAGCAAAAGACAATTAGCACATATAATCAGCACTTTGAAAATTTGCCATATTGAAGGTTTTGAAATTCCCCTTTTTAAGATTATTAACACGGCACGGTCACATTTACTTTTCAAAGGGATATAAACAGAAAGCTTGCACTATATAATTTTTAAAATCATTTGTTTTAGTTTGTAAACTGAGGTTCATAAATATCTCTCATTGGATAATTAATTGTTCCCCTTTCATGTAAATAGTAGAAAAAGAAAGGGAATATTTAATCTTATGATTTTAACCTCCATTTTTCTAATTCTTTTTTTTTTTTCTTACAACCTCAGGCCTCAAAAAATAAAATAAAATAAAAATGGAGCAGAGACCAACTTGTAGTTCTGATTGATTGACAATAGGTTCTAGTTTATGTTCAGAATGTGTACAAGGATATTTGGAAGACTATGCCCTACACAATCAAATAAAAATAAGCTGCTACCCTGATTTCATTAACTGTAATAGCATTTATTAGTGTCATTTCTACATCTCAGAAGAAAGTTTTATCTCAAAATAGATGTGTCCTCATCTCTTTCTGAGACCTGTTTCATAGTAAAACAGCTGCCAACACTCATAAAAGAAAAAAAAAGCTCGTCGAGCTCTGAGGCTATATTTAGTACACAAAGCTTTTGCTGAATACATTACCATATTCTTTGCTAGCACGTGGTTCCAGCACACAAGGTGAATATAAGGGAGCTACATTGTGTTAGATGGGGACAGAGATGGGGGGTGGGGTGGGGAGAGAGAGCCACTGCTCATATAACCCAGGACAGTCCAGCCAAACTCAGGAAAAGTCCCTGGAAAAATGACAGAATCCAGGGCCAGAAGGATCTGGCGGTCATTCTGCAATCTCGCCTCTCAGAGATGAGCCGGCTGAGGCTGAGCTGAGAGAAATAATGTGTGGCTACTGGGTGCTTCAAATATGGCCAGGGGGTCTGTGAAATTGGATTTAAAATTTGGTCACTTTAAGTCCCAACTTCAATTTCAGTAGGCTCCTGTGGCCAGTGGCTACCCTACTGGACAGCACAGAGGCCCTTCCTACGGCCTTCTCTTCAACTAGCTTTAAAGACATGAACAATGGGTTAAAGCTCCAAAGCATTAAAAAGACAAAAGTCATTTTCAGTGAATGAAATCCGTAAAGCTTCCTGAAACCAACCACAAAACAGCAGACATTCCAGGGGGAAAGTGACCAGCCAGACAAAGACCCATGAAGACCAACAACACTTGTGAGGACTTAAACTCTGCCTCAGGGGCTGAACGGAGGAGGGTAAGGGGAATGGCGCGAGAGAACAGCCAGGGCACAGATGAGTCACTCTGACTTCTCAGCTGGCAAGAACTCTGCCTGAACAGAAAAGGTGTGAAGGAGTCAAGGAAAGCTCATCCAGATGCAGTCAACGGAGCTGCTAAGCAGCTGGTGGGGCTGGAGACACCACGAAGATCATCCTGCCCGTCTCCTTTTCTGGTCATACCTGAAATCGATATGCAAGGATAAGGGGACAGCAGACACTAATCAAGGATATTGGATTTTTATTGCTATGTTAGCAAGTTGGAGTGTGACCTTGGGAAGCACACTGAACCGGGGATCTCACTTACTTCCTCTATTTAAAGAAATGATCATGAGACGTGGTTTCAGGAGCTTTGGAAAAGCCTAAAATGAAAGCGTAAGATGGAATCACTTGTTCCTTTCTGCCTTTTGGCTCAGGCCATACTTCTCCCTCTAGTTAATAAGACCAATCACTTTCAAACCAGAGTCTAGTTTCTTGTTATAGAACTGTTCTTTGAAAACAGTAAGGCTTAACACTTTTTTTTTTAGCTTCTTTGAAAATATAACAATTGGAGCTAAAATTAGTGTTGTTCCTGTAACTCAATGAAAAAGGCTTTGAAATATTTTAAAAAGAAATGTGACTATGAGAGAAAGTCCATAAAATCTAAAGAAGTGAATGCGAATAAACGTTGAATTAAGAATACTATGAACTATTCTTAATTAAAGTACAGATGATTGTGATTCCATAGGGATAACTGCAAGTCACGGTAATCTCTTTTATTTCTACTTTTTTTGCACACCACGTTTTCCTTTGAAAATCCCCTTATCTTCTGTCTTGAAGGTCACCCCATGTGGAAGGAAAGGAGCCATCTGACAAGCTCAGGGAAAGCCTGCACAGGGGCCTTACAACCTTAGAGACCCAGAGTAGCCACACAGGGTGGTCTGAAATGAAGACTCCCTAGCTAATAGCAGTCATGGAGGGCAGCCATGTGCTAGGCCAGTATCTTCCTTGACAAAGGCCAATCTTTACCTTAAATCAGCCCTTCTATTGTCTTTTTGCATCTATGATAACACAGCTTTAGAATGTCAAGATAACTTCCCTTTTCCCACACCCCTCTGGGCACAATCACTGCACCAGAGCACAGACCACAGAACCCCTCATCGCTAATGTGCTAATGGTTGACTGTTAACTATCCTATACTTACCTATGTAAAGTATGTGTATGTCTATCATTTTATTTATTTTTATCCAATCCCAGATGTTTCCCTGCTTTGTTTTCTCCCACTCCTCTTATCTAGCATCAATGGATTTCATGTAACCCACTTCTGCATCCTCTTTTAATTGTAATGTGTAAAATAAGGTACAAAACCACCATTCTCTGGAGCATTTTCTCAGCCCGCTGCGATTTTGATTCCTGGCAATTGTCATCAGTTTGGCTCAAATATATTCATAGAAATTCTATACAGGTTTGAACATTTCTTGAAACCAAGAAAAAAATTATCTTTCTTGTCCAATTTTCCCCATTTATTTATTTATTTTTTATATAGGAAACTATACAGTGCTTGCTATATATCCAACACTATGCTAAGCACCTTACAAATATTAACTCATTTCATCAACAATATTAGGAAGTGAGTGTCATTCCCTCCATTTACAGAGGAGGAATCTGATACAAAAGGATGGTTAGAATATTGTCCAAGCCAGGCAGCTCCTAATGGTAGAGATGGGGTTTGAACCCAGCCAGCCTGGGTCTTTTAACCATTAGGCTGTGCTGCCTCATTTTAGATATATGTCAAATGCAAAAATAATCTGTAAAATGGACTGGCTTGAGAAACTTTTTAGTAGGCCACACTTTTTTCTCAATGTTGCTTCCCCACACCCTCTATTCCCACTCACACTTCATTTCCAAAGAATCTAACTGGACAACATGCTCTCATCTCATATATACAAATCGTTTGTCTTAAAAAGAGCTAAACCTTGCCCTGGCCAGTGTGGCTCAATTGGTTGATCATCGTCCCACGCACCAAAAGGCCACTGCGATTATCGGTCAGGGACATGCCTGAGTTGTGGGCTCGATCCTCAATGGGGAGCACACAGGAGGTAGCTGATCGATGTTTCTCTCTCTCCTTCTCTCTTCCTCTCACTCTAAAATCAATAAAAAACATATATAAACATATTATATATATATATATATATATATATTTTTTATCATCCTCACCCGAGGACCTTTTTCCATTTTTTTTTGTTCAGGTAGAGTGGGAGGGAGAGAGAGGAACAGAGAAAGAGAGAAACATCGATGTGAAAGGGACACATCGAGTGGTCACCACCCACACAACCAACCAGGGCCGGGGACAAACTGCAACCAAGGTACATGCCCCTAGCGGGAACCGAACCCGGGTCTCTCCGGACCGCAGGCCGATGCTCTAACCGCTGAGCCAAACCGGCCAGGGCTATATACATGTATATATATATTTTTAAAGAGAGCTAAACTAGGACTTGAACAATGGCTATAGTTGGAGAGGACCCTGGTTCTGAAATTTAAAGGACAGAAATGGAGGGAGATACACTAAACGAAAAGGAAGGTGTGGAGAGGACACATGGGAGAAGAGAAAACACAAGGAAAGGAATGAAAAAATGTAGGAAAGAAGCAATTCCTATCAGCTTTGCAAAGCCTTTGAAAATGTTCAGTTCCCACAAGATAAATTTAGTAAGTGGTAATTATTGAGAGTCAGTGACTTGAGTGGCTAAAGAACAGTTTGGACTGCAAAGAAATACACCTTATTCTGCCGAAAAGAAGCAGTCTTGAATAAGGCCACTGAGACAATGAATAATCTTTTGTTAATTGTACTCACACGGACAAGGACGACCTGAAGGACAGGGAATAAGGCTCCCACTGGAGTCTGCACAGAAGCAGCGTCCAGCTGGGATCAGCCCAACTGCAAACATAGCTCCCATCCTGAGTAAGTGCGATGTGAAAGGTTTAAGTCGTGTCCAAACAATTCTCAATACTTAAAACATTTTTTAAAAACTCCTCCACTCTGATTTGATGGTATATATCTAAAGTATCTACATATTTTAACTGCAAGCAATATGACGTTAATCTCATTAGTTTACGAAATTTTTGTTTGTTCGTTGGGTTCTTGTTTGTTGGTCCCCTCCCCTTCTTTTCTTAAGATTCAATATAAAAGTGATAGTGAACCCATCATATATATAAAAGATCATATGGCTTGTCAGGGAATTGAAAATTTGTTTATCATTTGCAAATAAACCAATATAATTTACACTACTCATTAAGTAAAGAGAAAAAATTATATAATAATCTCAACAGATAAAGAAAGAAAACTCACAATATTTAATACCATTTATCATTTAAAAAATTCCCAGAATTACAAAGCTGGTTTGACAATAGAAGGCTTTAAATACAATTTACCACATTAGTAGGTAAAAGAAAAAAAAGTCATGTATCCTCTTAATAGATAAAAACAAAATCCATGGTAAAATTGATTTACTAATAACAAACATCATTAGTAAGCTAGAAATAAAAAGGAACTTCCTTAACCCAATAAAGAGTAGTTCCAAAAACCTAGATCAAAAACATTCTTAAGAGTAAAATGTTAGAAGCAATCATTTTAAATCAAGAGCAAGAGAAATATGTCCACTAGCTGCTGCCTTGCAAGCTGTATCCAGTCCTTGCCTGTGTAGTAATACTCAGAATAAAATGATAATAACAAAAAGTATCATTTTTCACAGATGATATAATTAGCTACACAGAAAATCCAAAATAATTTGTAGAGATAGTAAATTACTAAGAGAGTGTAGCAATCTGGCCAGAACTAAGATCAATACACTTAATCTATATACTATCAATAGCAATGAAGAAAATCTAATTTTAAAAAGTAGCATTTAAAATAGCAACATAAATATACAGTATGTAGAAATCTAACAAAAATTGTAGAACATTATGGATACTGTATTATAACTTCATTGAAAGACATTAAAAATTCATAATTAAACTAAGAGATTTAACCATGTTCAATCTTAAAGAGTATAATTCTCCCCAAATTTATCTTAAGATTTAAACCCCATAAGGGTTTTATTAAGGAACCTTGCCTGTGATTCTAAAATGTATATAAAAGCAAAATGGAAGATACACACACACACACACTCACAATATATATCTCTATTCTGTAGGTCAGCTTTTATGCTTTTAATATGTTTTTTATTGATTTTTGAGAGAGAGAGAGGAAAGGAGACAGAGATAGAAACATCAATGTGAGAAACATCAATCGGCCACCTCCTGCACTCCCCCTACTGGAGATTCAGCCAGCAACCCAGGCATGTGCCCTGACCAGGAATCCAACTGGGACCTCTCAGTCCATGGGACGACACTCAATCCATTAAGCCACACCAGCCAGGCAGCTTTTATACTTTTAAAGAATATGCAATGAAATTGTTGTATTAATGATTAGTTATAAGCTTACTTTTTATAACATATTAGAATATCAGGTTCTTCTTAAAAATGTATCCACTTACATCAATTCCCATGTGTATACAGGTGTATTAGTTTCCTAAGGTTGTCATAACAAATTACCACAAATTTGGTGGCTTAAAACAACAGAAATGTATTGTCTGACAGTTCTGGAGGCCAGATGTCTGAAATGAAGGTGTTGATGGGTCTGTGCTCCCTCTAGAGGCTCCAGGGCAGAATCTGTCCCTTTTCTCTTCCAGCTTCTTGTAGCTGTCAGCATTCCTGGGCTTGTGGCCAAATCTCTCCAGTCTCTGCCTCTGTCTCACTCTGCCCTCTTCTCTGGATCTATTTCCCTTTTGACTTTCTTGTATAAAGACAAAATCAGATTTATGAGATACCCAGATAGTTCAGGATAATCTCATCTCAACATTTTTAACTTAATTACATCTGCAAAAACCCTATTCCCAAGTAAATTCATAGTCATAGATTTTAAATGAATGTATATTGGGAAAAGAGACATCATTCAACTCACAACAGTAGGTAATCCACATATATTTTATTTTAAATATAATTTTAAAATCTGAAATAATATTCACAACATATGATGAGGGAAAAAAACAGTTGTGCAATTCACTTAATGCAAATGTAGGTAAAATATACATAGATGTCTGAAAAAGATATGGGCCAGATTATGATTCTCTGAAGGGAAATAAGCTATTTTAATTATATACTTTCTTTATTGATTAACAGTACTTCAATAAACCTACAATTTAAAAAAAATTTTTTTCTTTATTAAGTTTAGAGAGAGAGGAAGAAAGAGGGAGAGAGATAGAAACACTGATGAGAAAGAACATCGATTGGCCACCTCCTGCATGCCCCACAGTGGGGATTTGGCCCACAACCTGGGCATGTGCCCTGACTGGGAATCGAACCGGTGACCTCTTGGTTCATGGGTCGATGTTCAAGCACTGCGCCACATTGTCCGGGCATTGAACCAATTTTGTTTTTATACACAAAAAAATTTAAGCTCTTTTCACTTTGAAACTAAAATGCTATTGACATGTTTCTTCTTTCTATTATAAAATCTTCACCTACATTTCAACTTAGGTAGACAGAATTTTAAAGGAAACTAATGCTATTTCACAGTGTGCCATGTCATGGCTGGTCTCCTGCCTATTGGGCAACATTTCCAGTCTCTCTTCAATGTCTACATGGTTAATCACTTCCTCTCAGCAGAAGGCATAGAAATCAGACTCAGAGCTGAGTCTAACGTCAATAGAGCAATTCTTCTTTTTAAAAAATCCCCCTTTTATATGTTTTTTTGGTCAACAAAAGCATTTTATAAGGATCTGTTCTTTAACAATAACAGTCCTGATTATATATATATATATATATATATATATATATATATATATATATATATAAAATAAAGACTTATTGATAGGAGGTATGTGGCAGGTGCCTTTTTCTTCATTTCACTGTCAAAGACAGACAGGGGTGTTGAAGATGGAATGTGACTTATCATGTCTACACAGTGAGGAAGGGGGGGTCTGGGACTGGATGTAAGGTCATGGTCACCAGTTTTGTTGGAAGCTGAAACAATGGAATATTGCTTTTTTTTTTTTTAAGATTTTTTAATTGATTTTTAGAGAGAGAGGAAAGGAGAGGAAGAGAGAGAAACATCAGTGTGAAAGTAAAACATCGATTGGCTGCCTCTTGCCCACCCCCTAAAGGGGATCCTGTCTGAAACCCAGGCGTGTGCCTGACCA
The DNA here is from genome assembly GCF_014108415.1 of Molossus molossus. NCBI lineage: Eukaryota > Metazoa > Chordata > Mammalia > Chiroptera > Molossidae > Molossus > Molossus molossus. Next base: position 47,378,591 of record NW_023425403.1, on the reverse strand, counting down.
GGAATTGAACCTGCATACTTTCAGTACATGGGACAATGTCCAACCACCTGAACCACACCAGCCAGGGAGCAATATTGCATTTCTGATAATCCCTGTTGGTCCTGGGGGCTTGTGCAGAGCTAGGCAGCATGTACAGAAGCACTTTCCAAAATATGTTAGTTTTATTTAGGTCATGTAACTACCACTTTGTGACTTTTTTACCAACCGCCAGCCTTGCAATGAAAGGTAACTGCTACAGGTTCTGGTCAGTGGTATCAGGGTAATTTAAATATGTAAATGAGGACATTTGGAACTCCTGGTTATTCCAATGGTCTTTCTGTTAAAAGTGATGACATTTACTATGGGCAAAACACTCGTGAGAGATTTCTGTAGTTACCAGAAACTCTTTACACAAAATAACATCTCCTTTGACTTAATTATAGAATAGTATACTGAGATCTAAAAATTTTAACTTCAATATATTCTCCTGCCCATGGATTAGGGTAATTGATAAATCAGTTTACTTTATGATATATAAGGATATTATGAATAAAATAATAAATGTAGCAGAATAAAGCTAAAGAGAGCAGAGAAGTAAAATTACAGCAGATAAAAATAGAAATTAACTAGAAAATTAAAAGACACTATAATGAAGTAAATAAAACTGAAGTATACAAAATGTTGGCCTATCTGATAGAAAGAGGAAAATGCAAATATTAGAAAAGTGGCATTATTACAGATACATAAATAATTTTAAAACTTATAAGAAAATACTATGTACAACCTTATGTAGGTACATTTAAAAATATACATAAGCCTGGCCGGTATGGCTCAGTGGTTGAGTCTCAACCCATGCACCAAGAGGTCGCTGGTTCAATCCCCATCAGGGCATGTGCCCAGGTTGTGAGCCTGATCCCCAGTGGGGGGCATGCAAGAGGTGGCCAATATATGTTCTCTCTCATCAATGTTTCTATCCCTCTTTCTCTAACATCAATAAAAAATTAAATAAATATATACGTAAGACTAAAAATATTTAAGTATACTTCAGTGGACAAATGACCATAAGTGAAATTATAATTTAGCCAAATCTCTATCTTGAATTCAGACCACCAACCCAGATTTTAAAAAGACAATGAAAAATACCTTACTTAAACTATTCCAGAGCTTAGAAAAAGGTGGAAAGTTTCAACTCATTCTATAGTGCTCATATAATATAGACTCCCAAAACCAAACCAGGAGAGCACTCAATGTACACACATACATACAATTCAAAAATTAATCTCATTGATGAATTAAATGCAAGCATCCTACAAAAATTTAACAAAGCAAATCTAGCAGTGTATTGGCAAATTAATAGACATTTTCATTTATATATACATATATGTGTAATTGTATAAGATTATATATATATAACAAGACTTTTAAACTATATATATTGTTCTTTTTCTCATTTAAAATGTGAAAAATGTCTTGACATTCTATCCTCAACAATAGTATTTTATTAGTTTCATAGTACATCATTGAAATCACCATTTTAAGATAAAATAAAGAATTTATTTGTGTTGAACACAGAGCATATTTGCAGTGATATTAAGGGAAACAAACAAACACATGACAAGTATTCACTTTACACTAGTTTTAATAACTTCCCACGTAACTGTGGAATCAACTGTTAATTTTCTATTTTAGTGAGAGACTAACATGGCAGAGAGAGAAGGTGGGCAGTGAGAGGTAATTCTAAAGATAGGGTGAGCGAAAAGTATTTAAATGTCTAGGCTATTTATTTCCAAAACTAAAGGGTAATAGGGGAAGAGAGACCAGGAATTTGAGGGAGGATACCAAATGCCAACTTAAAGGAAGACAATTAAAATGGCAAGAACTTACACTGTTACAGAGCAGCTAGTACCAACCAGACGCTACCCATTGCTCTACAAAAGGAAGAAAAAGCATGATTATTATTATCCACTTCACAGACATTTTGAGGTTCTCCTATAAACCAGGCAGAGCAATAGACATGACACAGTCACTTGGTAAAGCTTGCAAATGTACAGTGTAGTGGGTGAGACCAGGCAAAACCTTTATGTAAAAGAAGACATACAAGGAGAACACATAAGGATTACATTTGAGACATTTGCAAACTTGCTTAGCTCCAGTGGCTAAATATAACTGCATGACTTAGATTAATAGGTCTTGAATAGGAATAGCCATTATTAAAGCATAATTAATTAGCCAGGACCAAAGCCTTTTTCTCCATATTGATTGAGAACTTGTGTTTTTGGTTTTTGGCTTGTGCTCTTTCTCTCCAAATGTATTAGAAGGTTTTGCTCAATTATTCCCCCATCTTCAGAATGTCCCGCAACCCTGGGTCACAAGGGTGCACAGCCCTTAACCAGCCTGGTCAAGCAGCACCGGATCCTCATTTTTCCATTGGTCTAGAAGAGGGTACAAATCCAGGCAGAGCTACAGAGAATCTTGTCCTGGGAGTTGGATATGGCCTTTTTGAGACATAAGTTCTCTTTAAACTTTGTGAAACAGGGACACTGGAAATTTGGGGATGCCCAGGCCCATCTTTCATGGCATATGGGGATATGGAGAGTGCTTGTTTACAGAAGCAGAGGATGAAGGAAACACAGAGTATAAGCAAAAAGAGGGATAGATCAAGAAAAATGCCCTACATCATGTGTGAAGCAGCATTCACCTCCAGCCTTCCCACTTACACGAGCCAACATATTTTTTTCTTAGTTAAAATTTCTGATACTTACAATTAAGTGCTTCCTGAATATATCTTCCTCCTGTCTACTCTGCTCCTGAGAGACTTCCATGTGTGTATAATTCATGCAACACTCAAGCATCACCATTTTTTTAAAATCACACGATTCCCAGTGGCCCTGAATCTCCACCTACTTCAATTGGACTCGTATCATTATTCAGAACTGCCACACCATAAAATATTAGCCTCTAATAATTATAAAGATACACATATTTATTACTAGCTGGATGGTGAGAAATCAACAGTGACAGATTGCATAATATAATTAGGTGATACAAAGTTTTTAAAAGATTCTTATTTGGGGTAGTAACATTGAAAAAAGCTGAAGTATTCTATATAATATATAGCAAAGCATGCAGCACATCAAAGAATAGATCTTATTAATGATTTTCATTGCCATATTTTAAAACACATGATATTCTTATATATTGATCAGTTTTTATCCAAAATAGACAAAAAGGGAAAACCATACCATTCCAATTCTGCCGAAAGCTAAACATAATTGATCTTTTTTCTTCACGTTTATTTTAGCCTTATGCTGCATTTTTAGGAAGCATATAGAATTAATTAAATGCGATGAGCAACTGAAATGTTCTGAGATAGTATTGGGATAATAGAGAGGTAAAGAGCTGGGCCACTGTTAATCATAACAACATCCCACTTAAAAGCTGGAATGCATCAGCAATCTGCTCTTGCCATATTGATTTCACTTAGCCCTTCTGGATGGAATATCAGGGAGATTTTCCAATGTAGAATCAAGACAGATGGTAGGGAGGTTGGGAGAAAAAAATAGTCTCGCAGTGTAATGGAAGTCAAATCAAAGCTTTTTGAAAAATATTATTATAATTCCTTGACAAACAACTGACATCAAACCAAAAACATCTATTAATACCATGGCAAGAAACATGGCATACGAACCTGTTTACTTTTTATTGATGAAGTTATATCTTGCAGGACTATTGATATGATTGCCTTATAGGAGGCTTCCTAAAATCACTTTATAAATCAAATGATATAATACCATCTATTAGATAAGAGTTTCAGGGGAGATCTTGACCTGAAAATGGAATTTTCAAAATAAAATTTGATTACAGAGCAAGTGTTTAAATTATTCTACCCAAAGCATTGGAAGTAACTAGTTTATTTTTAAAATTTTTATTTTTAGAAAAAATCACATATATTTATTTATTTATTTATTTATTTTTGCAAGTTTACCTCTTTTATTTTTATTTTCTTTTTTTATTTCTCTTTTTTTTTATTGTGAAAGTAATACTACAGATGACCTCCTTTTCTTCCCCATTGACCCCTTCCTTCCTACTCTCACCCCTCCTGCTTTTCCCAACCTAATGTGTGTGTTGATTGGTTGTGCATATATGCATGTAAGTTCTTTGATTTATCTCTTCCCACCCCTCCCAGCCCCCAGCCTCTAAGGTTTGTCAGTCTGTCCACTACTTCCACGACTCTGGATCTCTTTTGGTCAACAACTTATTTTGTTCATTATGTTCTAAAAATAAGTGAGATAATGTGGTACTTGTCTTTCTCTGACTGGCTTATTTTGCTTAGCACAATACTCTTCAGGTCCCTCCATGTTGTTCCAAAGGTAAAAGATCTCTCTTTCTTACAGCTGCATAGTATTCCATTGTGTAAATGTACTACAGCTTTTTTATCCACTCATGTACCAATGGACACTTGGTCTGTTTCCAGATATTAGCTATTGTAAATAGCATTACTCTGAACATAAGGGTGCAGATATTCTTCCTGATTGATGTTTCAGGCTTCTTAGGATATATTCCAAGAAGTGGGATCACTGGGTCAGATGTCAGTTCTGTTTCTAATTTTTTGAGGAAACACCATATTTTCCACAGTGGCTGCACCAGTCTGTATTCCCACCAGCAGTGTACTAGAGTCCCCTTTTCTCCACATCCTCACCAGCACGTCTTGTTTGAGGATTTGTGAATGGCTGCCATTCTGGCAGGTATGAAATAATATCTCATAGTCATTTTAATTTGCATCTTTCTGATTATTAGAGATGTTGAGTATTTTTTCATATATGTCCTGTTTGGAGAAGTATCTATTCAGGTACTCTGTCCATTTTTTTAATTGAATTGTTTGTCTTCTTGTTGTTTAGTTGTATGAGTATCTAAATATTTTGGATATTAACCCCATATCAGATGTATCATTGCCAAATATATTCTCCCAGAGAGTGGGTTCCCTTTTCATTTTGTTCAGAGCTTTTTAGTTTGATGCAGTCCCATTTTTTAATTTTTCCTTTGTTTCTCTTGCCCTAGGCCAGTGGTTTTCAACCTGTGGGTTGTGACCCCTTTGAGGGTCGAATGACCCTTTTACAGGGGTTGCCAAAAACCATTGGAAAGCACATATTTTTGAAGGTTTTAGGAACTGAGACACCGCTCCTCTATCTGTCTCCAGGCAAGTCTGCCCACATACAAATACTCCCATGTATGAGTACCTGGCATGATGACATCATCGCGCCAACCCCATCACATACACCCTGTACAAATACAGGTGTATGTGACAGGGTTGGTGCCATAATGTACTTTTGCGGACCTGTCACACATGTGTAGAGAGCAGCTACTGTGTTGAAAACAGCAATTTTGCAGGTAAAATGACACTTCATGAATTATAATTACTGGATAAATGAAAAATCATGTACTGTAAAATCATCAACTACTGCAAAGAAAAATATCTGTACCATGGGAACTTAATCTGGAGGCTGATCAGTCTTTTTATATTCAGCTGTGTTTGATGTGAATACTGCCCCCTTGTGGTAGTAACAAGTATGTAAAAAAACAACACAGAATGGTAAGTCATAGGAAACTGTAATGAACTGTATTGACTAAACTATGCCATGTTTTATCTTTTGTATTATTAAAGGTATTGTTATATATTATTTTCATTAGCAAACAATCCCATGACAATGGATTGTGTAGAGAAGAACATTAAGAACAGCAAATTTAGTGAGAATTTTTTACAGTATGGTTTTACCTCAATAATTACAGCAGAAATTAAGAAACTGCAATGTGTTATTTGTTATGAAGTTCTATCAGCCGAATCTATGAAGCCAAACAAACTAAAACGCCGTTTTGATAGCAAGCATCTGAGCTTCGCCAGCAAGGATACCAACTATTTAAGAAGCAAAGCTGATGGACTCAAGAGAGCCAGACTTGACACTGGTGGCAAGTACCACAAACAAAACGTAGCAGCCATTGAAGCTTCATATTTGGTGGCACTCAGAATCGCCAGAGCTATGAAACCTCCCACTACTGCTGAGGATTTACTGTTGCCAGCAGTCAAAGACATTGTTTGAGTTATGATTGGAGACAAATTTGTTATGAAATTGAGTGCAATTTTCTTATCTAATGACACTGTCCACAGAAGAATAGATGACATGTCTGCTGATATTCTTGATCAGGTAATCCAGGAAATTAAATCTGCTCCACTTCCAATATTTAGCATTCAGCTTAATGAATCTACAGATGTTGCAAACTGTTCACAGTTACTGGTTTACATGAGGTATATTAATGATGGTGACTTTAAAGATGAGTTTCTTTTTTGCAAACCTCTTGAAATGACAACTGCTGCACATGATGTATTTGACACAGTTGGTTCATTTCTGAAAGAGCACAAGATCTCTTGGGAAAAGGTTTGTGGTGTTTGCACAGATGGTGCTCCAGCTATGCTAGGATGTCGATCTGCATTTCAATGTTTGGTACCAAAATTCATTGGAACTCACTACATATAATTCATCAGCAAATATTAGCAATGAAGATGCTGCCACAAGAGTTAAAAGAAGTAATAAAAAGCATCATAAATTCTGTCAATTTTGTAAAGGCGAGCACTTTAAACCGTCGACTGTTTTCACAACTGTGCTATGCGTTGGATGCGCCGAACAATGCTCTGCTATTTCACACTGAAGTGAGATGGTTGTCGACAGGAAAAGTTTTAAAACATGTTTTTGAGCTTTGTGATGAACTCAAAACATTTTTAAATCAGAAAGCAAGGCCGCAGTTTAAAGCACTTTTTAGCGATAAAAGTGAACTGCAGAAAATAGCTTACTTGGTTGACATCTTTGCCATCTTGAATGAGTTAAATTTATCACTGCAGGGATCAAATGCAACACGCCTCAATTTGTCTGAAAAGATTTGACCATTCCAAATGAAACTTTAGCTTTGGAAAAAAAAAAAAAAAATTGGATGAAAATAAAATTTACATGTTGCCTACCTTATCTGCTTTCTTTGAGTAACTTGACATTGAACCAGACAAAAGGATCACGATAATAATTTCTGTGAAAGTACACTTGCACGTGCTTGCAGACAAACTTTCATTGTCTTTCCAAATCTACCTCACACCCTATTTGCACTTGCCAGAAGCCCATTCACAAAGTTGAAGGTGTTCCTGAGACAGAACAAGAGGAGTTCACTGAACTTATTAACAGTCATGCAGCGAGAACTAATTTCTCCACAATGACAGTTACAAAATTCTGGATCAAGTGCTTGCAGTCACATCCTGTTTTGTCTGAGACTGTGTTGTGCCTTCTTATTCCATTTCCAACAACATATCTTTGTGAAACGGGGTTTTCCAGCTTGTTGGTTATCAAGTCTAAATACAGAAGTAGACTTGTTGTGGAAGATGATTTTTGTTGTGCTCGTGCAAAGACTGCCCCGAGAATTTCTGATCTGGTGAGAAAGAAGCAATGTCAACCTTCGCACTGACATTGCTTTTTACGCATACTGTCGCAAAATGTAGCAATGTAATTTATTGTTGTTATATTAAGACTGTTACCCATGCTACACCATGTTTCAAGACAAAATTTCATTTACTTGTAATTATAAATAAATATTTCACAATATATAATTACATATTGTTTTTGTGATTAATCACTATGCTTTAATTCTGTTCAATTTGTAACTATGAAAATACATTCTGCGTATCAGATATTTACATTATGATTCATAACAGTAGCAAAATTACAGTTATGGAGTAGCAATGAAATAATTTTATGATTGGGGGTCACAACATAAGAAACCGTATTAAAAGGTTGCAGCATTAGGAAGGTTGAGAACCACTGACCTAGGCAATGTATCAGTAAAAATTCCACTATATATGATGTCTGAGGTTTTTCTGCCTACATTTTCTTCTAGGATTTTTATGATTTCACAGGTTACATTTAAGTCTTTTATCCATTTTCAGTTTATTCTCGTGTATGGTGTAAGATGATGGTCTACTTTAACTTTCTTTTTCTTTTCTTTTCTTTTTTTTTTTTTTGCATGTGGCTGTCCAATTTTCCCAACACCATTTATTGAAGAGACTGTTTTTTCTCCATTGTAAGCTCTTACCTCCCTTGTCTAATATTAATTGTACATACTGTCTTGGGTTGATATCTGGATTCTCTGTTCTGTTCCATTGATCTATATGCCTGTTCTTGTGCCAGTACCAGGCTGTTTTGATTATGATGGCTTTTATTACGACTTGATATCTGGTATTGTGATACTTCCCACTTTGTTCTTTTTTCAAGATTGCTGTGGCTATTTGGGGTCTTTTATGGTTCCATACAAACTTCTGAAGAATTTGCTCTAGATCCGTGAAATATGCCATTGGTATTTTTAAAAGGATTGCTTTGGGTATTATGGACATTTAAATGATGTTGAGTTTTCCAGTCCATGAACATAGTATATGTTTCCACTTTTAAAAAAAATTCTCACCAGAGGAGATTTTTCCATTTATCTTCAGATAGAGTGAAAGAGAGGGGGGGGGGGGGAGAGAGAGAGAGAGAGAGAGAGAGAGAGAGAGAGAGAGAGAGAGAGAAAGAGAGGTGAGAGACACATTCACTAGTTGCCTCCCAAACGACCCGACCAGGGCCAGGGACTGAACTGCAATTGAGGTATGTGCCCTTGACCAGAATCAAACACATGACTCTTTGATCTGCAGGCTGACACTTTAACCACTGAGCCAAACCAGCCAGGGCTGTTTCTACTTTTTTATATCTTTTTCCTCTATTTCTTTTTTCAATGTCTTATAGTTTTATGAGAACTGGTCTTTTACCTCCTTGGTTAAGTTTATTTCCTAGGCATTTTATTTTATTTTTTATTACAATTGCAAATGAGATTGCTTTTTTGGTTTTCCTTTCTGAATGTTCATTGTTGATGTATAAGAATGCCATCAATTTCTGGATTTAGTTTTGTTCTTGCTACTTTGTCAAGTTCATTTATTAAATCTAGTAGATTTTTGATGGAGTCTTTAGGGTTTTCTATGTACAATATCATGTCATCTGCGAATAATGGCAGTTTCACTACCTCCTTTCTGATTTAGATCCATTTTATTTTTTCTTCTTGTCTAATTGCTGTGGCTAAGACTTCCAGTACTCTGCTAAATAAGAGTGATGAAAGTGGGCATCCCTATCTTGTTCCTGTTCTTAGGGGAAATGTTTTTAGATTTTGCCCATTGAGTATGATACTGGCTTTAAGTTTGTCATATATGTTCTTGAGTATGTTGAGTTATGACCCATCTATTCTCACTTTGCTGAGCATTTTTATCAGAAATGAGTGCTGGATTTTGTCCAGTGATTTTCAGCACCTATTGACATGATCATATGGTTTTTATCTTTCATTTTGTTTATGTGGTGTGTCACATTTATTGATTTGTGAATGTTGTACCAGCCTTGCATCCCTGGGATGAATCCCACTTTGTCATGGTGAATAATTTTTTTAATGTATTGCTGGATTTAATTTGCTAATATCTTGTTAAGGATTTTGGCATCTATGTTCATTAGGGATATTAGCCTGTAGTTTACTTTCTTTGTAGTGTCTTTATCTGGTTTTAGAATTAGGATTATGCTGGCCTCGTAAAAATAGTTTGGAAGTCTTCCTTCTTTTTGAAATTTTTGGAATCGTTTGAGGCAAACATGCTTTGAATGTTTGGTAAAACTCCCCAGTGAAGCCATCCGGGCCCAGGCTTTTGTTTGGTGTGAGTTTATTGATTACATCTTCAATTTCCTTAGTTGTCATTGGTCTGTTAAAGTTTTCTGTCTCTTCCTGGTAAGTTTTGAAGGAATATGCAATTCTAAAAATTTGTGCATTTTGCCTACACTGTCTAATTTGTTGGTGTATAATTGTTCATAGTATTTTTTTTTAACAATCCTTTGTATTTCTGTGGTGTCAGTTGTTACTTCTCCTCTTTCTATTCTTTTTTTTTTTTCCAATCCTCACCCAAAGACATTTTTTAGATATTTTGTGCAGATAGAATGGGAAGGGGAGAGAGAGAGAGAGAAACATTGACATAAAAGGGTCACATCGAGTGGTTACCACCCACACGACCCAACCAGGGCTGGGGACAAACTGCAACTGAGGTACGCACCCTTAGTGGAAACCGAACCCGGGTCTCTCCGTACCACAGGCCAATGCTCTAACCGCTGAGCTAAACTGGCCAGGGCATTACTTTTCCTCTTTTGTTTCTGATTTTGTTTATTTGGGTCCTCTCTCTGTTTCTTGCTGAGTCTGGCTAAAGATTCATCAATCTTGTTTATCTCTTCAAAGAACTAGCTCTTTGTTTCATTAATCTTTAAAAAATTTTTAGTCTCTATGTCATTTATTTCTATGTCATTTATTTCTGCTCTGAATTTTACTATTTCTTTCCTTCTACTTGCTCTGAGTTTTTCTTTTTATTTCCTTTCTAGTTCTTTAAGTTGTAGGGTTAGATAGTTTATTAGAAAATTTTCTTGTTTCTTGAGGCAGGCCTGTAGTGCTATGAACTTCCCTCTTGAGACTGTTTTTGCTGTGTCCCATTGATTCTGTGTTGTTGTGTATTCATTTACATTGATTTACAGAAACTTTTAAATTTCTTCCTTGATCTCATTGGTAACCCATTCATTGTTTAATAACATGCTATTTATCCTCCATGAGTTTGAATGCTTTTATTGTAATTAATTTCTAGTTTCATGCCATTGTAATCTGAGGAGATGCTTGATATGATTTCAATCTTCTTGAACTTGAAGAGACTCAGTTTGTGTCCTAACATGTGGTCTATCTTTGAAAATGTCCCATGTGCACTTGAGAAGAATGTGAATTCTTCAGTTTTGGGGTGTAATTCTCTGTAAATATCTATTAAGTTCATTTGCTCTAGTGTATCACTAAAAGAGTCTGTTTCCTTGTTAATGTTTTGTCTAGAGGATCTATCCAGTGATGTTAGAGGGGTGTTGAAGTCCCCTGCTATGATTGTATTACTGTCGATTTCTCCTTTGAAGTCCTCCAGAAGTGTTTGTTTCATTTTCATTTGTTGACTTTTATTGTTTTTATATCTTTACTCATGTTGTTGAGCTTCCTCATAAACATTATTCTAAACTCTGCCTTTGAGAACTTGCTTAATTCTATTTCATTTATCCTTTTTTCTATAGAATTCTCTTGTTCTTTCATTTGGGATTTATTTCTTTATTTAACCATTTTGGTTCTCTCAGCAGATTTTGGTGCCTGCTTAATTTTCCCCATGCGTGTTGGTGTTCCATTGTGGCTTCCTCTGCTGGGTTTGGATGAGTATGAAAGAAACCACATTAAACACCAATGTCTAGGCTTTCTTTCTTGGGTAGAGTCACAAGCCAAGCAAATATTAAATTTTCGCAGAGCTTTTTCTTGCAGGCTGACTATCAGTCTCAGTTAGTTAATGTTTCTCAGGTTGTAGCCTTCAGGTGGATGAAAATCCCTCTGGTGGGCAGGGTAAGAGGATTTCCAGCAGGTGGGGCAATTGCTTTCCCCTGGGTTAAAGTTCCTTTGAGGAGAATGTGGTTTCTGCAGTGTGGGTCATTGGCTCAGCACAGGGATCCAGGCCTCAGCCTTCACAGCTTAGTCCCCAGAGCCAGGACACCCAACACTGAGGGTCAGGCCCAAGGCTCAAAGCCTTTAGAATCTCCTCTCTGCTACTGGCTTGCTGGTAATCTTTGGCTTTTAATGAGCCTCAGGTTGCACTTCTCTAGGCCAGGTGATGTTAAATCCCCAAGGGAGGTGAAGTTGTTTACCTCCCAGGTTAAAGATGTTCTGATGAGGCTACTTGACAGAGATGGCTACTGAAGGATGGGGAAGTGGCTCAGTATAGGAACTTAGGCCTCAGGCTTCACAGCTCAGTCCCCAGAGTCACAATCCCCACAACTGAGAGCCAGGTCCAAAGCTCAAAGCTTTCAGCGGCTCTTCTCTACATACTGGCTGGAAGGTCGTCTCTGGCTGATAATGAGCCTCAGGTTGCACTTCTCTGGTCAGAGTGACTTTAAATTCCTGAGGGAGAGGCAGTTGCTCCCCCCATCCCCCATGCAGCCACTCTGGGAAGGAGCTCTTTGAGGAAAATGGATACTGTCTTGTTGGGAAATGACTCAGCATAGAGCTCCTGATGGCCTCCTTCCCCGCTCTCTCTCCAGTGTTAAGGACCCCTGACTCTCTGCACACAGTTCCAGTCCAGTCTGCCCTCCCTCTGCTGGAGCTCAAGGTGAGTGGCTATAGCTATAATTATTGTACTGGCCCTTCAGGGAAGGTCAGTGTTCCCTGCACCCCTCCCTCCCAGAGAGAACCTCTGCTCTGGTGATTTTCTCAGCCAGGTGTTATGTGGGTGCCTTTCCCTGTTCTGCCACTCTGTGCTGGAGAGCTGGCTTGGGTTTTAGCTCCTAACTTCTCTCCAGTGGCTCGTCAGTGGGTTTTTCCAGATGACCTGTCTTTATTTTAGTTGTAATTCCAGTTTGGTTCTGGGAGAGAGTCTGTGTAGCTTTCATTCACTCTGCTGCCATTTTGGATCTCCAGAAGTAATTAGTTTACACCAGTTTATTCTAGATAGTTACTATACTCTACCTTCCTTGTGTATAACTTTTTCTCACTATTCCTTTTTTTATCTTTTGATTTTGAGAGGAACTAAGGAACTAAGGTAATTGCTACTCTGTGTAATTTCAAAAAGAGACATAGCCTGATTGGGGAAAAAAAAAAAAAAGATTTTTGAGGCCAAGTATTTTAATCCAGTTCTATCATATATTAAGTCTTTTAACTTAGACAGGTTACTTAACCTTTTTAAGTCTTCAATTCCTCGATGCAAAATTGAAACGATATCAAATAATGTTAAAAATTAGATACATAATTATATAAAAGTACCTGGATTAGTCCTCTTACTTTCCCTTAGTCTTGGAAAGAAGATATACTCTGTAAAATGGAAATGGGGCTGAATAATTTTCTTTCTTTTTTTTTTTTTTTTTATCCTCACCCAAGGACATTTTTTTTCCTGATATTTTGTTCAGATAAACTAGGAGGGAGAGAGAGAGAGAGAAACATCAACGTGAAAAGGACACATCGAGTGGCTGCCACCCGCATGACCCAACCAGGGCCGGGAACAAACTGTAACCGAGGTATGTGCCCTTAGTGGGAACCGAACCCGGGTCTCTCTGGACCGCAGGCCAACATTCTAACCGCCGAGCCAAACCAGCCAGGACATGGGGCTGAATAATTTTCAAGTGGAGTTTTTTGCATCTTATATGAGTCTAATACATTTCTTAGGTCTATACTTGGGGATGAACTGGCCATTTATTCCTGTGAGGAAGGACAATTCAACCAGAAACTGCTGTTTCAACACATTGCTTAGGTTTTGTCTTTCTGGGGCAATAGAAAAACCTGAGGATAAAAGTGAGACAGCAGGAACAAGGCTAAGCAACCAGAGTAAGTTTGCCTCTGTGTTAGGGCCAGCAACCAGATGGCAACAACAGCGATATTGGTGTCAGAGTGGAAAGTTTCAGGGCTGCGTATCAACACCACCTCAAGTGTGGGGCAAGCTGGAGATCTAACTTAATGCATTGAAAGGAGTTCTGAGATACTGGATATACATGAACTGCAATCGGCTCATACTGGAAACCCTTTGCCCTCCACAGAGAAGTCTGTGTTGCAGTCTTGCATCACGCTGAAGCCAGTCACTGTTAAAGATTACTTTCAAGACTTAAGTGAATTTCTAGAATACAAGTGTCTCCAGCTCAGCTCTCACACATAGCTGCCTGAGAGATTTGATTCATCTCTTTTAAATGGGCATGGAGTCATGCATGTCTAGCAAGATGAGAAGTCATAGCTTAAACAACTTTGTTGGACACGGCCTTATATCTTAGAACATTTGGTCACAACTGCTGTTTTGCACTTTGTTCTCTTTTTGCCTTTTGATCTCCTCTTACTTTCTCCTGTAGAGGTCAGTAAGTAGGTTCAGTTCAGTTAATTGAGGTTGTAATGTTTGAGCTGGAAGATGCACAAAAAAAAGTATATTTATTTAAATATCCTCCTTTTTACAAAGGCCAGAAAGCCGGGTATCTTGCAAAGTTCATATGACTAGTGGTAGAGACAGAAGTAGAACTCAGATGTAATGAGTGATTTTTCATACTTACAAAGCAACCTGTCTTCTTAGATAGGAGTCACATAATTTTCTGAGTATTTACTAGGTTTGCAATAATAAATGTTGGCTTAGTATTTGTTCCACAAGTAATTGCCATGTAAGACATTTGGTCAGTAAGAAACTAGATTCTTTTGTGAAGTTGACGTAACATAGAAAACAGTCTGGTTTATATGTCACCATTTTCTCCCTGTTTCTTTAGATCTGAAACACAGCACAAGTGAATGAAAAGAGCGTAAGTGAAATAGGCTGGCAGATACACAGGCAACAGATTTGGTTTTGATGGGGAAATATGGTCACATTTTCTGCTTTCATCCTGGCTACTTTGACACTTCAGAAAGTTCTGCCCTCTGGATTACAGTGCATTTGCTTATGCAAAGTTGGTATTAAAAATCTGGTTCATCAAAAGAAGTCATCTCAGAACTGAAGACAAGCTGCTCCTTTCCAACGGAAAATGTCAAACACTTACTCATACGGTTCTTACCAGACTTGATTTATATGAGCAACTGCCAATCCTTAGCCTCACCCTCATGCAAGTGCAAATGGGAAGCCTGCGTGTGCAGCCATTAATATCAGTTAGTTTTGTTTGATATCCTAAACAGAAAATCATTTCTTCCCTCCATGTGGGAGCTATTGAATTTACTCCATCATTTGCTTTAAAAATCTTCTAGTTTCCAAATATCTATCTCTATTGTATACCTGCAGTGTTTTTAAAAATATGATTATTTTCTTTATGGTTATTTAAAAGTTTGGCTTCAAAAAATTGTTTACAACCTGACTTATCACTTGAATTCATATTTTCAAGGTTCAATGAAAATTACACTTTTTACCAAAAGATTAAAAACTCAAAATAAGATAAAATTTTCTTTGTACTATATTTCCAAGCAATAATGTGGCTTGTATATTAAAATCTATGCATTTTTTAAATAACTCAATTGTTTTAGATAGATAATATATGACTTATACAGAAATATTCTTTATATGAGCATTCCCAGATAATGAGAGAATTAACAGGAAAAATGACAATACAAGGTTGAAACAGATCAAAACAAGGTTTTCAGTGAAAATTAAAAAAAGAAAAAGGAAAAGGAGCAAGCTTGGCCCTACAGAATGAGTCACTTAATTCAGATAGAGAAGAGGGAATCAGAAAGCGTGATTTATTGTGCCATGGTCCAATAAATCATGGCCAGGAAAAGGAGTTGTAAGGTATAAAGCGTTTCCTGTGATATGCCTCTTCAAGCACCAGATTGATAAATCTTCAAAAATTAGTCCCTACCCCCAAATGTATATTGCCGCAGAAAGCTGTCTTACAATCTCCTGAATCACAACACCCTCATTTTCTAACTAACAAAGACGAGGCCACAAGCTGTGCTTGGGTTTCATTTCACACAGCACCAGAGCCAAGCGCTTCAGAAAAACTGTAAAGAAACACGCCCCCATTTTCCCACTTCAGAAAGAGTAGAAAGATCAGTCATTCACTAAGCAGGATTTCCAATGTCATCATGGATTTTACTCACAGTATGCAGCTCTTCTACAAGAGAAGAATAGGGGGCGTTTACTGGCCATGTCTCCAGGGAAGGCTGGGTCATCTCAGAGGTTTTCCCTCCCAATGCAAATGCTGGTCCAAAGAGGCCAGAGTGAGTCGATGTCAGTGACAGTTCAATATCCTTCATATTTTTAAAGAACACATTTTGAACCTCTCAACTTTTTTCCAAACTCGTCTTCTCCACTTTTTAAATTTTTTTTTTGGTGCAATATTTTTTATTTTATTTAATTTTTATAACAAACTGGCAAATTAAGAATTATCTGATGCATTTCTATGGATGAACCAGCCAACGTTCAGAGAAGCCAGGCTGCTTACAGAGTTAATAACTGTCAGAGCCAGGTCCAAATTAGAGTTTTTCAAACTCCAAAATTCTTTTTCCTAATATCTGCAAATAAGTCACTTGACCAATGAATGCCTCATTTTCAAAAGGTATGTGTCTGGGGAGAGAAGGATAGAAATAATAGAAACTATAATTTTGCTGATTATATCTATGTGGACTTATTTTTAAAAATTTGGTTTGGGGCCCTTAAAAAAGAAATTAAATTATCTACAAAAATCACATGGATTCCTTTAACATAATTTAAGCAAAAGTAGTCTTTTTTCACCTTTTCCACTTTTAACGACTTTCTTTAGAGACACTCCCGCTGACTACCGCAGAACAAAAAATGGCTTGAGACAGTATAACTTAACTAGTGGTTTGGCCAAAAAGAAACCTACCACCAACCCAGAATCAATAAATCAGATATGATTGTGCAAGGTTGACAATGAAATGTGGGAAGGATTGGTGGTTTCGTTGGAGATCTTGTTACTGCAGCCCTATGAGGAAATGTATTACTACTTTAAAAAAATCTGCTATAGTTCTCTATAAAGCATGGAGGCTCAGAGAAAAGTTAGGAGTACTGCATACCTCCCGAGAAGATTCTCTCTCCACCCAACCTTGGCAATCTGAACTAGTTTTTATCAAGGAAATTGCCAGTCCTCAGCATTCCCTCAATTAACATTTTATTGAGTTTAAGATTGTGGCTTCCTAACACTCAAGTTCATGAGCGATGGTGAAAACAGGATGCAATTTCCTACTGAAACATGATTCATATGGAATGTGCCTTCATCTATAGCATTTGTATAAGAAAATAAAATTAATATCTCAATCATAGTAATGTAACTCTATTTTATGAAAATTAACTTAGCAATTGGCATTTTCTAGGTAAAAAAATAACTGTAGGGTTTAAAACAAGTTGCATATTTAGCTGAAATGTTGTGGTATTTAATGATGTGTTCCTTTAAAATGTACGGAAGCTGGAAACCTCACAGCTGTGTGTAACAGACTAATGTGGCCGCAGTGGTCTCAAGTGCATGGATGGTTAACATCTTCCTGGTGTATCTTTTATCCCTCCTTTACTTTTCATCTTTCACTGTGTTATTTTATGTGCGTCACTTGTAAACAGAATATGCTGGATTTTGGTTTCCTTTTATTCAAACTCATATCTCTGTATTTTAAACTAGAGAGTTTATTCCTCTTAGACCTCCTGAGGTTACCAATATATCTGGAATTATTTCTGTTCATCTTTTTATTGTTCCTATTTGTTCTGATTTTAGCTGTGTTTATTTTTCTCCTTTTCTGCCATATTTTGGATTCAAATTTTTAGATTCCACTTCCCCACTCCCTACCCCTGGTTAAAACATGACACACCTTATTTCTGTTCTTCAGTAGTCATGTATAGCAACTAGAATTTGTTCAGAGTAAATGAAGCCCTTCACACTTTTTAACATCATTATAACTACAGATGCTCCTCAACTTGTGCTGGGGTTACATCGCAATAAACCCACCATACGTTGAAAATATCATAAATAGAGAATACATTTAATACACTAATTTACTGAACATCAGAGCTCAGCCTAACCTACCATAAATGTGCTCAGAACACTTACATCAGCCTACAGTTGGGCAAAATCATCTCAGCAGCACGAGGGACTGTTGTACTGTATATCGCTAGCCTGGGAAAAGATCAAAATTTGAAGTACACTTTCTACTGAATGAGTTTTGCTTTCCCATCACCATAAAGTTGAAAAACCATAAGTCAAACCGTCATAAGTCAGGTGCCGTCTGTACTGACTTTGTACATCCTCTTTCTATGGGCTGCTGGTATAGCTTCAAAGGTGATAAAACCCAGTCTTGCTTACAGAGACACGGGGTATTTTGTTAATCTTGTGAAACCAAAGAATCACACAGATGGCAGAGCAGTGTAGGAGAGAAGCAGGTACATTCATCATGCTCCCTTACTGTGTCTGTGCTGAATTCAGCCAGCCAGCCAGCCATGTGTTCACCGAGCAGGTCTTTGTTGAGTTCTGCTCATGCGTGGATATATTTCTTTATAATAAAACCAAATTGCTTTATATGCAAGGAATTTGTCTTCACTGACTATATTGTACATTTCAAAGGAACAAAGATGTTTTCTTCTATTTATTTTTCTTCTTCTTTTTTTTTAGTCCTCACCCGATGATATGCTTTTCATCGATTATTTAGAGAGAGAGAGACATTAGAGAGAAACATTGATAGGTGCCTCTTGTGCATGCCCTGACCGGGGAGTGAACCCACAACCTACGTATATGTCCTGACTGGGAATCGAACCCTCATCTTTTGTGGTGTACAGGAAAATTCTCCAACCAACTGAGCCACCGGATGGGGCTCTTCTATTTGTTTTCCATCCTCTTACTCAGTAGTTCTCAAACCTTAGTGAGCATCAGAATCACGGGGTAAGTTTGACAGTCATGGGGTAGGCCTAGGGATTTGCATTTCTAACAAAGATAAAACACAATCACACAGGCATGGTGTGTCCAGTCAATTCTGCACACAGTGATGATACATAAATATTTACCACCATGAGGCAGACAGGTACATAAGAATGGAGGGAGGTAGAAGTCTACATTTCTGTAAACCAATAGTTCAGGTACTAGTTGACAAGACCTTGATAGTGTATTGTGCAAAATAAAAGTTACTCAAAAGTAATAATAACCATGGTTACATTTGATCTTTATATTGGTCTGACCCATCTAATCTTATAAAGTTGTATCGAGAACCTGATTCTTTCAAAATCATCTCTAGCTGAGCTCTCAAAATAGATTAGGCTAGGTAAGACAGCAAGGGAATCTCAGACTGGGAAAACATTGCTCAAAAAAAAAAAAAATACTGCACATGAAGAGAATCTCAGGATTTTAATAATGCTATATAATGTCAAATGGCATCCAATTATACACTTTTCTAAAAGAAGACATGTTTCTGGTGGTAAATTGTTTTCCAGAGAGAAAGTTCCTTTGAAAAATAATGAAGCATAGATTGTTTTCATTTGTGGGTTTATATTTCAGTTGAAGGGGACAATGCTTAATGCTAATAAAACACCTCTGCTTAGCAACATCACAAACGCTAGTTCGAACTTTCCACAATTACGTGCTAGCTGGTATCTGGCACTTATGGGTTGGTCCATTTTGTGAGCAGCTATCCCTCTACTGACCTAAGGCTGGCCTCTGTCTCACCTGCATTAGAGAAGACAAGATTCTGTTGCTGGTGCTCAAAAGCGAATTTGACTTTGATCTCAAAAGCCCTGTCTGTCTGGACATCAATTTCTGCAAATTCCCTTAAAAAGTGGGGCAGTAGAATGAGAAAGGATGAACTGGTGATAGAGAATATCACCAATGTTCCTCCTACTGACATAGTAAATGACCATATGATTAGTGGAGACAAGCCCTAGAGCAAAGTGTGTGGGTGACCTAAAAAGCATATGAGATGTTTCACACTCTTGGTTCAAAGTCTATTACTCCATCTCAATTCAAAATTGAGATGAAAGCCTTTGTCTAATATTTTTAAACTATATGTAAATGATTTAATTAAATTGTTTTAAATACATAACAGCATAAAATTTAAAATTCAAAAATGTATAGATTAAAAAGCAGTTTTCCTTTCTCCATCTGTCCCCCCTAGAAATCCAGTTCGCCTCCACAGAGAAGTCTTTGTAACCATTCTCTTATGTATCTTTCCAGAACTGTGATACCCATATACAAAATTAATAACCTTTTAACAAATATTTATTTAGTACTCAATATATGTCAGGCATTGAATATGGATCTATAAATACATAGATTAGTAAACAAAAATGTTATTGTCCTTGCCTTCACGGAGTCTACATTCTAGTGTGGGGAGAAGAACCATAATAAATAAGATAGATATACTAACTGTACAGTCTATTAGAAGATGATTATTACTATGAAAACAATTCAAACATGGAATGTGGGTAGGGAGTCTTGGGAAGGAAGGTACAGAAATGGTTGACAAAATTTAAGGGTAGTCGGAAAAAGCCTCTTGAACAAAGTAACATTTGCGTAGACTTGAAGGAGGAGAAAGTGAGTTCCGTGTCTATCAGGGCAAAGCATCCAGGAAGAGTAAGTTTGGGAGCAAAGAGTGAAGAATGAAGTTGGGGTCCACAGTGGACCAAATCAGGTTGAGATTTGTCACTATAATAAACTTTGTTTCTATGCTGAGGGACATAGAGAGCCATTGGGTGGTTTTGAGCAAGGAGAGACATGATCTGACATACATTTTATGGGATATCTTGGCTGTTTTCTTGATAATAACCTGAAGAGGAGCAAGAGTTGAGAGAGCAATAAAGAAGTGCATTGCAGTGACAGTCAATAGATGGTAATTGTGGACTTGGACCAGTATGGCAGCCATGGAGGTGGTGAGAAAGGGCCAGATGCTGGGTGTACTTTGCAGATAGGATCAACAACAGCAAGCAAATCTTGTATATAGGCTGCAAGAAAAACTTGGGAATCAAGAGTGACTCTTTAAAATTTTAGCCAGAATAACTGAAAGAATGGAGGTATAACAGGAAGCCTGAAGAATGAATAGGTTTTGGGGGGTAAGATGAGAAGTTCTGTCTTAGATATTTGAGGCTTGAAATGCTTATCAAACATCGTTTGGAGATGTTAAGCAGTCAGCAGGATATACAAGTATGAAATCAGGGAACAGATCTGAACTGAAGACAAGAATTTGAGAGTCAAAGGCAAATAAATAGATGTTATTTGAAGCTGTGAGTTTGGAGGAGCCCACACATAAGTAAATGTAAATAGAGAAGACGAGAACAAGATGGAGCCCTGAGACCCTCCAACAGTTAGTCATGGTCATGAAAGAGTTAAGGGAAAAAAAGCAAGGAGACTGAGAAGGAGCAGCCATGGGGAGGAGGAAAACCAGTGTGAGGTGTCCTGGAAGTTAAGGGAAGAAAACGATTTCAAGAAGGAGGCATGGCAATGGTGTCTAATGCTGCTGAACAATTTATCAAGACCAAGGTCAATGGTAATATTGATGAGAAGGGTATTAGTGGGACAAAAACAAATTAGAATGGATTTAGGAGTAAGAAGCAGAAGAGAAACTGGAGAAAATGAGTATAGATTAAATCTCTTGAAGAGTTTTGCTATAAAAGAGAGCCCAGTAAAGGGGTAATAACTAGAGGGAGAAAATGTGATCAAAAAGAGATTTGTGTTTTTAATGGGAAAAAATAAAAAGCTTATTTAAATGCTGTGGTAATGATCAAATAAATAAGGAAAATGTGTGTGTTCCCACATATTCATTTTGTTGCACAAACAACACATAGTTACACACTAATCTGAACCTTTCCCCTCTTCACAATAGTTTTCCATCAAATTTAAGTTCTCACTGACCAGAAGATACACGAACAGTATTTTACTGCTATAAAAGAAAAAATATTCTGCCATTTAAAGCATGACAGGCCATTATTTGAAAGACATTTTTCTGATTTCAGAGATGTGCAAATGATAAAAAAAAAAGTTCCTCTTATACACAAGGACATATGATCTGCATTTGGAGATATTTTCCATCTCAATACAAAAAAAGTATCTTTCAGGAAAGGCTGCAGGATATTTCATTTTGTCAGTGTACCATAGCCAATTTAACCAGTTCTTTTTTTGAGCATGATTTACTTATTTTAAATTCTTTGATGTTATAAAAATGCTGCGGTGAGTATCCTTGTATATACAATCATCTTTACCCTGTTTAGGTGAATCTGTAGGAGAAATTTCTGGTAGTGCAATTGTAATTCTATAAATAATCCAAATAGCTGTGCAGTAAAGGTTTTGCTAACCTTCAGCCATATCTGAGTGATCCATCGTTATCCAGCATATGGTACTAGGGAATATATTAAACTTTGGATTGTGGTGTGGGAGGCAGAACAGCGGCCTCCCAAAGATGCCCATATCCTAATCCACAAAACCTATGACTATATTGCTTTACATGGCAAAGGGACTTTGTGATTAATTCAAGGATTTTAAAATGAGGCAATTATCCTGGATTATTCAGGTGGTACCCATGTAATCACAGGAGTTCGTACAAGTGAAGGAGGGAGGCAGGAGAGTCAGAGAAGGGGATGTGAGAGAAGTCAGAACAAGAGAGGTCAGAGTGATGAGATTGCTGGCTTTGAAGGTGGAAGGGCTCAGCAGCCAAAACTGAGTTCCTCTGGAAGCTAGAGGGGCAAAGAAACAGATTCTCCTCTACAGATAATAGCTGTATGAAACAACATGCAAACTTTCCTCCATTTTTATATAATCTGAAATAGTTTGCACAGTTATCTATTATTTAACACTTCAGTAGAATTATGCTTTGAAATAATCTCTTATAAGAGTTGATCTGTATAGATTTTTTTTTATATGCTATGATTCCTTACAAATCATCCTCCTTATCCATATTCTTTATTATGTTAGTATAGAGCTGAACAAAGCAGTCTCTTACGATTCTTTTACTTTCTCCTTCACTTGCAGTCATCGCCATTTTGCTTTTGTACTTTGCTTCCTCCTTTTTCTTTGGATAAGTCAGCTAAATTTATATATTTTTTCTGTACCAGCTTTTAGGTTTACTTATTAATTCTACAATTTTTCTATTTCCCTATTCATGAAAATGTTTTTATCCTTTTTAACTGTTCCATTGCTTTTTTTTAGAAGTTGACATTTGTTTTGTATATTAGTGAATTATTTAGTGTATGACTCTGGAGCATGACTTTAGGTATATGCTACTGAGTCTCACATATGCTCTCATCAATCTCTTCTGGATGTATTATATTTTGGGTTCTGATTTTCTGATATTCTTAAGGATTAGTTAAGAGAAAGTGTTGAAATTTCCATATGGCTATGTTTTTGTTGATTCAAATACAGTTATATTTAGAAATTTTTCCTTTTATTGCATTTGATCAAAGAAAGTTTTTGTTCTTATTTTGGGTTGGTGAATTTGCTGAAGTTTTATTTATGACCAATATATTAATTTTTGCATATATATCAATTTTGCAAATATATATGTATATATGTTCTATCTTTTAAATTGTTATTTAGGTATTGTATACCCTTAATTATTTTTGGTCCATTTGGTTTATTGATGACTATAATAAGTAACTTAAAGTCTCTAATTCTGCCATATATTTCCCGTGATTTTTATAATCAATCTTGATGCTCTTCTCTTTAGTGATTGGGTATTCACATTGTTAGTGCTCATTGTGAGCTGTACTATATCCTTATAAAGTGTCCCTCTTTATGTAATTTACTCTGGATTCAAATTCATCCAGTAGCTACATTGTGGGCAATGTTTCATTTTTGTTTGCATCTGCCTGGAATATCTTTGCCTATCCTGTGACCTCCTTCCTTTGTCGGTCAGTTGATTTCAAGAGTCTTCCTTTCATACAGAATGTAGGTAGGCTTTGTGCTGTGTAGCTGAGAGTCATTTGATCAAAGAATGGTTTTGGTCCTATTTCAGTTTTGGTAAATTTGCCGAAGTTTTATTTATGACCAGTAGGTTAATTTTCACAAATATTTCTTGAGTACTTAAGAAAGAGAGGTGTAAATTCCAGGAACGAAGATACTAGCTCTCTATACTGTTTATCCTCAGAACACAGCACACTGTATTCTGACCCAACACGCTCTCTATGTTTTGAAGAAGTTTTCACATTTTGTGTTTAATATCCATCCTCATACATGTTGGTACCTCTTTTATAGTGAGTGCTTATGATGAATAAGAATTATTTAATAGGCAATAGGTATAGTTAACTCCTATGGTGAGAGTTTTCAACATGTTCCTTTCTGATCACTTTCCAATATAATTCTCAGCATTTCGGATGTTGTGTGGTTCCCTTCCCCTGTCCCTGTACCAACCCCAACGCACTGAATACATCAGCTCTTTTCAGATTCTAAAAATAAAACCCATTTGCTTTTAAAAAGTCTCTGTGTTCCTTTGTTTTTTTGCCACAGGGGGTTTTCATCACACATCAACCGAGGCCCTGGAAAAAAATGGGCAGGTAAATAGCACCTTAGAATTGTGTGGCTACCACACCCACCTGAGCAGCCCACTGCTGACTGAAAAACGGAGGACTTTGCTTTCTTTGTCAACTTAATACATTATGTTCCTAATTTGAATGAGTATAAATGTCAAAATCCAGCATCCAAAATAGCCCTGCAGCATCTCGACCTTCAGCTTTTGGGGAGAATGCCACAGTTTATTCTCTAAGATGCTTCTCAACTGCTAATGATTAGCACCTCAAAGCTTAGAGGCACTCAGGACTCGTCATCTGAAAAAACATCCATTAGCAGAAGCTACACTGTGTGTGAAGGAAGGAAAACAAATTTCTCCAGACACCATGTCCTGGCGAGAGAATCAGATGGTGGGTGTGCTGTCACTTGATGATTCCTTGCGTTAATGTGCTTCAGGCATTGCTCATTTTAGTTTTGCATTAGCAAATAATTTTATTAAAGAGATGGCCACGATAATGGTGATTGATGGAAAGAAAGCATGCTTGGTTTAAAATACTCATAATTTGTAATCAACTGTGCTTTAACAATGTAAAAATGTCATTTAAAATGCTGTGTATATTTAATCTATTCTGAGGGAGCAATTACATCTATATGAAATTCTAATGATTTGAATGTAATGTCCATCAAAGGGTTCTTCATTTTAATTTCAGTCTCCTCCTCTTTAACAGATAGTTACTTTAATCTATAGGAACTGCCTTCTTGAGTACTCAACGGTGATTAAATGTCAGCGTCTGGATAATGAAGGTGAGGCCAACGTAGGAGCAGTTATAGTTTTACCATTTCTCACTGCTAGACATCCTTGAGCAATCTACTTTAGGACACCGACCTAGGAAGAGAGTCCGTGGCCAAGCTGGGAGAAAGCAGTCTTTCTGTTTCCCTTGCTGCAATAGCACAGAGTGCAAACACTCCTTCGGCACATATCCATGGGTGCCTACTGTGTGTTAGGCAATGTGTCAGAGACTGCGGGGGGGGGGGGGGGAACTGAGATGACAGATTGGTCTTTGTGTTAGTGGGGCTTGTGGTCTAAGGGAAGCAGCCACATCATAAGTATAAGGGGGTTGGATTTTATTTCAAATCAGTGAGAAGTGCCTGCAAGGTGTAAGCAATCAAGTGGCAGGATGTGATTTGCACTTTGAAAAGGTACAGTCTGGCTGTTCTGTAGGCAGTGAACTGGAGGAAGGCTGAGTTGAAACAGCTCCTCCGGACACAAGTCTGTGCAGTGACTCAGGTGCCAGGCACTGAGGTGGCAGTGGGTGGATCGGAGGTGTTCTTAAAAAAGTGGCAATGGGACTTGCTGCGTATTGTTTGGATGTGGAGGTGAAAGAGGAAACCAACCACAGGTCTCTTCTAAACCTCTGGCTTGAGCAATGAGGTAAAGGAAACCATTTCCTGTGATTAGGGAGAGGGGGCCAAGACTGTGTCCAGAGCCCATCCTATGCCAAGAGTATTCCTAGGGCTTACTTAAATTACCTGTAACATCCACGAAACTTACACAGTAAATAGTATCCCCATAACACTGATGTAAAAAAAACCAAAAAATAACACTGATGCTGAAAGCAATTATATAACTTGCTTGAGGCCATTTATCTAATGAATTCAACCTTATTCTGGCTTCTAAATTCAGACTCTTTTCCCTCTTCTACCATTCTTGATATAGTTTGGGACTTTTAATTTTTTCCTGTTTTTTCTTTGTTAATTATGTTCTCTTATGTCCTATGATAATTGGCATCGGTCTTACTGTAAATATAAATTTATTAAAAGATACTGCAAAACGTATTAGGAATTTAGTAGGTTTATAAGGACATCTACAAAACAAATTAATATTAAAGTTGCTATGGAATATATATGCAGTATTTGGATAACTTTCTTGTTTATTGTCTATATCAGCACCTAGATTAAGATAGTGTTTAACTATCAAAAGAAATGTAGCATCTTTAAGTATTTAAAAGGACTAGAGAAAGTAGCTAAAAGCTGTTTTAATGAGTCTGTTACAAAAAAAAAATTATATTCTTTTCTTGGTAGGTTTGGGGAAAGCCAAACACACTGAAGAAAACACATGGCTGAGTTGGTGACTTAACTTAGTTCTACTAATGTTTATCTAGTGCTTATTATGTATAAGGCAGTCTACTAGATTCTGAAATACTAATCGCAAAGTTAATTCAAAATGACAAGATATGAGCAATATCAGGAGGATTGGAAAATAGCTGGCAAATCCTTAAAAAAGAAAAAGAAAAAACTATGCTAAAGGATAATATGTTGAGCTGCAAGAAGATGACCAGAAGTGAGTAATAGAAATGAATGTCAGGTTCAGTTTGAGCTACAACTTTATTAACAATCTGGAAGAAGATGTACATTAATGAAATTTCTGGATGATACTAAATAGGGAATTGTCAAGCATACCAGTGAAAACAGAGATAATATTATGTGCAAAGGCTAATAATAGCAAGAAATAAAGGTCAGGCATGCAGAAAAGATTTAACTGCATTAAATTCCACATTAAAAACCACCATATTCTACATGAAGAATAAGATTCAAAAAAATAAAATAAAGCTAATGGGATTGAGCATATACCAGAGGTCAGAGAAACCAGTAAAATAATGAAATCCAGAGACCACTGTGTTATATACAGAGAGAAAATGAAGAGGAGGTTGGAAAACCTATTGCTAACCAAATGGATTAAATATTTTGTTATGCTGTGAATCTAAAAAGTATAAACCATTTTTTAAAAGTTTCAGACAGTTAGTAAACCAGAAGTCAAGAATGAAAGAGTTTACTGAGTTAAGAATCTGTGCCACGTAGATTCCGCTCCATCTTTTTGTTTGTAATGGCCCACCCTTCTCTCTCCTCCTTTGAAGGCATCCATGTCAACTGAGATGATGCAAGAACTGCACTACTTTTTAAAGCCAGTAAAGAGTCTGTGCTCATAGCATCTCTGGAAGCTGGGATTCCAGCCCAGAGTGGCATTCTACTTATTATCCTAGAGGAGTGATCCCCCCAACCTCCTACACCCACCCTCCTACCCCACTCCCACCACCACCGTGGGCATTGTCATTAACCACTAAACCTAGAAATCTCTTCTTTTTTTCTTTCTCTCATTCTGTTCTCAGATATACACATTGTATTATTTAAGTTTGTCCTTGCATTGGACAGTGAAAGGAGGCTTCAGACCTCGCTCCTCAAGCACCTTCTGGGCATGCTCACAAGGGATGAGTCACAGTGCTTGGCAGGGTACATATTGCTCACCTAAAGATAAAAACTCACAATTTGATATTAAGCAAATGTTTGGCTCTTTTGCTCTCTCTTTTCCACCTACACCAAATAGAGGAGGTAATTTCTGTTACTACTAACATTCTGTTTTATAGTTTGGTTGTAAACTGAATGGTACAAAGTACTTTTTTTTCTTTAAACAGAACTAGCTTTTACTTGGCAACAACTATAAGACATGACTTTTGCACATATTATCTCTTGTAGCCCACTTAAAAATCCTCTGACATAAAGATCACCAACTCCATTTTTAGAAAGTACTTCTTTTAACAAGATACAGTAGAAAAATTGTAGTTCTTCTTTGAATGTGATTATTATTTTTTTCATATATTGGTACAGAAATGGTCGATTGAAGTCATGATTGTGGGAAGGTGCTATGTTCACTGGATTCTGATAAAGCTTTTCAATATTTGAGCCTATCAAAGTGTGAGAAGGGTGACAAAAAAGAAGGTGAGGTCATGGACCCCATAACACAGAAAAGGGCTCACTATTATATTCATATTTATCATAGTGCTACATCTAGAAAAATACTCAAGCATTCCGGGAAAATACAATGTTAAATATTAGAAAAAAACATTTTCTTTGTAAGTACTTAAGGCATTTCCTGTTTAATCTCAATTCTAGGTTATCTCTCTGTTTTATTTCAGGAACACACAATGAGGCCATGGAAAGTGCCCTAAACTAGAAGACATGAATCTTGAATTGCAGATATGGGTCTGATACAAATTAGGTAAATGAATATGATATTGGGCCTCTGTTCTTTTGTTGTTATTGTTAAGCCTCACCCGAGAATATTTTTTCACTGATTAGTTTTAGATAGAGTAGAAAAGAGGGAAGGAGGGAGGGAAGGAGAGAGAGAGAATGAAACATTGATGTGAGAACGACACATCAATTGGCTGCCTCCTGTGCCACTCTGACTGGGGCTGGGGATTGAACCTGCAACCCATTATGTGCCCTTAACTGGGGATTGAACCTGAGATCCTTTGGTTCATGGGTTGATGCTCTAACTGCTGAGCCAAACCAGCCAGGGCAATATTGGGCTTTTTTAATTTTTTAAATATATTTATTGAAAATAAATTGGAAGTGATCTCTCTTCTAACTTATATAATAATGAAAGTATATCTTGCTTATTTATTTTCTCATTCCTACTTTATTTTACTCATTTATTCAACAAGTGTCTATTGAGTAGGAACATTTTTCTAAGCTGTGTCCTAGCTGGGCACTCTCCTTAACTTTAAAAGGTTTTACTATTAGTGGAGGAGACAGACAAGAAAAGAGACAATTAAAATCAGTGTAACTGGGGTTGTGGAGAGGATAATACCTGTAAGGAAACTATCCAAGACCAAGGAAGGGACCACCCTAAAAGATTAGAGGGAGCATCACTTGGCTTCTCAGTCAGAGCTGGGAATTGTGCCAGTTACCATCAGTTAAACCAGATAATCTCAAAATCAAGACTATTTTCTGGTCCCACTTAAAATTTTTTAGATGCAAGACCTAAAACATTCATTTCCAAGTAATTTAACTATACCCAAGTATAAAGTTTAAGAATATTTATAGAAATACCAAAACATCCAGCACCCAACAAATTAAACATTACAATGCCTGGAAGCCACCCCAAAATTATCAGGCATGCAAAGAAGTGAGAAAATACTACCCATGATGAGGAGAATACCAATAAAAACAGATCCAGTAATGACCAAGGTTATTAGAATTACCAGACAAGGATACTAAACAGTTACTCTAACTGTATTCAAAATGTTTAAAACCTTCAGCTGAGACATTAAAATATATATAAATGACCCAAAATGAACTTTTAGATATGAAAACAACAATTTACTAAGTGGGATTAACCACAGATGAAAAAATATACTGAATGGGATTAACCACAGATTAGAAATTGCAAAAGAAAGAATTAGTAAATTAGAAGATAGAGCAATAGAAATTATATCCAAATTTATTTTATCCAAATAAAATAGAGACGGCCTTTTTTTTTTTTTTTTTTTTTTTTTTTTTACTTTATAATGAAAAGAGCATAGTGAAATATGGAGTAACTTCCAGGGCCTCACATATATGTAATTGTAGTGTCTCAGGGAGAAAGAAAATGGAGAAGGAGAAATAGAAAATACATTTGAAAAAATATTGTCTGAGACTTTAAACACACAGATCCAAGAAGCTTAAGGAATACAAAGCAAAACAAAACAAACCAAAAACAAAAATGAAGAAAACTACACCAAAGCACATTATAATCAAATTGCTCAAAACAAGTGATAAAGAAGAAATCTTAAAAGCAGTCATTAAAAACAAAACAAAAAAACAGGTAAAACATACAGAAGGGACAAAAACAATGACTGCAGATTTCTCTTTGGAAACAATGGGCATGAGCATACAATGGAACAACAACCTTAAAGTACTAAAACAACAACCAAAACAACATTTGGGTACAGTGAAAATATCTTTCAAAAATAAAAATGAAACATTTTTTTCAGTCATACTAAAGGTGAAATAATTATTCACAAACAGACCCTCACCCACCAAAAAATGTTAAAGAAATTCTTCCAGGCATAAGAAAAATAACACTAAAGGGCAACATAAATTGACATACAGGAATTAAGAAGTAAAGTTATCTTTCTTCCTAGATGCCATTATTGTCTATGCAGAAAATCCAATGAATTTCCAATGTGTCCAATGGAATCTACAAGAAAAGTTATAAGAATAATTGCATTTGGCAAGGTTACATGATAAAAGTTAGTATCTAAAAGTTCATTACTATCCACATATTAGCAACAAACACTAATGACTTGAAGTTTGTTTTTGTTTGTTTGTTTTTATCCTCATCCGAGGACATTTTTCCAGTTTTTACTCAGATAGAGTGGGAAGGAGAGAGAGGAAGAGAGAGAAACATCGATGTGAAAGGGACACATCGAGTGGCCGCCACCCATACGACCCAACCAGGGCCGGGGACAAACTGCAGCCAAGGTACGTGCCCTTAGCGGGAACCGAACCCGGGTCTCTGTGGACCGCAGGCCAACGCTCTAACCGCTGAGCCAAACCGGCCAGGGCACAACTTGAAGTTTTAAAACAGTACCATTTACAATAACTTGAAATATTTGGGCATAAATCTGACCAGAGATGTGTAAGACTAGTATACTGAAAATTGCCAAACATATGAGACAAATTAAATGGAGAGTTATACCATGTTCATAGAGAGAATCAATATTGTTAAATTTTTAATTCTTCCCCTACTGATTTACAGTTTTAAAATAATTCCAATAAAATCCCAGCAGGTACCAGGCTCTTGTATAGAAATTTTAAAGCTATTCTAAAATTTACATGGAAATTCAATGGACCTAGAATAGCCAAAACAACTTTGGATTAAAAAAAAAGTTGAGAGACTAACATTACCTGAAGTAAAGACTTACTATAAAGCTGTAATAATTAAGACAGTGAGATACTGGCATAAAGATAGAACAAAAAAAAAGTCCAGAAATCTCTTTATCTCTCTCATTATACACACTCACAGAAAAGCCAGTGGAGAAAGAATTGTCTTATCAACAAATGATGCTAGAATAATTGGATATAATGTCTGCCAAAATAAATAGATACATTTTTATATATTTATTTATTGTAAAAAATTATTTTGAAAGTAATCATAATACTAAATGTAAATCCTTAAACTCAAAAACTAATAGAAAAAAAAACATAAGAAAAAAGTCTTTGTGGCCAGAGGTTAGCAATAATTTTACAAATATGACACAAAAATCACAATGCATAAAAGAAAAAAAATAATAAATTTTACTCAAAATTTTAAAATTATGCTCTTCAAGATACTTCTAAGAGAATTAAAAGACAAGCCCAATACTGGAAGTTTTAACAAATCACATATCTAGCAGAATTTGTATCCAAAATATATAAAGAACTTGTAAAACTCAATAATAAGAAAACAAATAACAGTAAAAAAATAGGCAAAATATTTTAAACAACTCTTTTCTAAGGGAGCTATATGAATAGCAAACAGGCACATGAAAAGATATTCAACATCACTGATCATTAGGGAAATGCAAATTAAGATCACAGATACCGCTATATATCTATTAGCTACTATACATCCCAGTACCAAAAATTGGGATTAGTGTGGATTAAATGAAACTCTCAAACACTACTCATTGGAACATAAAGTTGCTTTGGGAGACAGTCTGGCAGTGTCTGAAAAGTTTAACCTATTCTTATGATATGATCCAGGTATGCCATTCGCAGGTATTTACTCAAGAGAAATGAAAAAAATAAATAAAGTTCAGCCCTGGCTGGGTAGGTAAGTTGGTTCGTGGGTCCTCCCAATATGCCAAGGTTGTGGTGTTGATCCCCAGTCAGGGCACATACAAGAGTCAACCAATGAGTGCATAAATAAGTGAAACAAAAAATCAAAGTTTCTCTCTCTCTCTCTCTCTAAAAAAAAATGTTCTTTCAGGGCTTGCATAAAATGATTCTAGCAGCTTTATTTATAATATCTCTAAACCAAAAACAACCAAACTGTCTACCAATACTGAACAGATAAACAATATGGTTTATCTATACAATGAACTACTACTCAGTGATAGAAATGGATAAACTATCGATGTACACAAAATATGGATGAATCTCAAAATAACAACACACAGCAAAAAAAGGCAGACCCCCCAAAAAAAGAATATCTATATTATAATTTCAATTTTATAACAGTTTTCAAAATGAAAACCATTCTATAGTCACAGAAAGATCAGTGTTTGCTGGAATGAGGGTGGGAGGGGGAACCAATGGAAGGAATTACAAAAGGGCACAATGAGATTATTAGCGGTGGCGCCGGATAATTCATTATCTTGACTGTGGAGATGACTTCCTCGTGCATACATATGTCAAAGTTTATCAAATGATATACTTTAAATATGTATAAGTTATTGTATGTCAGTTATATCTCAATAAAGCTGCTTAAAAAATTATAGACATAACCAAGGACACCTACCTTACCCATTTCCTTAGCTGCTCCCACATACGGAATCACAATTAGAGCTGACATGTGTCTATTCAGTGCCTTAATTGCTATGGACATGTATCTATTTGATGCCTCTTTTCTTACTATTTCTACATTTTTGTGTACTCATACAGTATATACTACTATATTGTGTTTTAAGTGTACATAAATGTTAACATAATGTGTGCATTACTTTTTACAGGCTTTAATCTCTCCAGAGTGCAGTGAAGGATATACGAGCTTCCCTTCAGAAGCGGTACTGCCTTCTGGGAAGACACTGATGCAATTTCAAGAGGAGGATAAAGCAATGAAGAGAAAACTTTTTCTAAAATAGAAAAATAAGACTGGGGAAAAAAAAGAAGAAGAAGAAAGAAAAGATGTGATGATGAAATTGGGAGCAAGGAGGTAAAAAGAAAGCCTAATAAAGCATTTCACAAGGAAACATCAAAAGATTTCTAGAATTATAAAACAGCAATTAAGGGAATTTAAGATGAGACGATTAAAAAGATCTTTAAGAGGCTGAAGGAAATGAAAGCAGAATGAAATCTCGTGGAAAATGACTTACATACAAACTGCTGGGTACACTACAATCACGCCGAAGGGTTGAGGGGAAGAAGGCAGCCCGGCAGGGGCGGGGGATTATCCACAGCCGGGTTGGGGATGCACCATAGGAATCAACCAGATGCCTAAACTGGAAGATTCAGAACTGCAAAGAAAGTTTATAAGTGCCAATAAAAAGTGGATGTAAGGACAGCTCAAGAAAACCAACATTTATTGAAAGCTTTATCAGAAACAAGTTCAGCTATGAGTGTGAGAAAATGCAAAATAACAGTGGCATAAGGGATGGCCTTCGGCTGGTCTCTGGCATGAAGGAAATCCAAGGCCAGCTCCGCAGGGCCGGAGGAAGGTGCCGCCAGCACGTCTGCTTCCCTTCCATTGGCTGCGACTTTGTGTCATGGTCACACCCAGCTTTCAGGAAGGTTAAGAGACATTGCCATTGTGTACAGTGGCCACACACCAGCTAAAAATTAATGTTCTGCCATAAAGCGGAGGGGAGCAGCGATAGTGGGTAAAGAACTAGTCTTTCCCACAAACTCTGTTTGTATAAATATGCTCTCAAATGAACCCTATAAAAATATATTCTTATTTTCACTTTAGAGGTGAATAAAATGAGAGAGTGAAGGCCAAGGAAGGGGTGGGCAGGGATGAGTGAGGGTGGGCAAAGGAAGGAAAATGGGGATCATCAGCAATAGTGTCAACAATAACATTTTAGAAATAAAAATAATTAAAAACTAAAAACAGTGTGCCAAAAAACAAAACAAACAAACAAAAAACAACAAGAGGTATCAAAGTTTCAAGTAAATTACAGAAAGTCACAGTAGGATTAAAGTTTAGATAGAACTGGCTCCAAAGTACGTATTATTTCACCTTAAAAAGGGAAATTTCAGAATTGTGGCTCCAGGGGAACGACTTTGGAGATGAGCATAAATGTGAATGCAAAAAGGAGGCAGGAGAGCCAAGCCGAACGATGAAAACAGTGTGAAAAAGGACAGCGTATTGATAATTTTATTTTTTGTGGGTTTTTTTTGGTATGTGCCCCTAGCGGGAACCGAACCCAGGACTCTATGGTCCGCAGGCTGACGCTCCAACCGCTGAGCCAAACCGCCCAGGGCTGTTTTTTTTTTTTCAATAAGAAATTGATGTGATGTCTATGGAACATTTCTGGCTCTTTTTAGTGAAAACCTGGGTTTGTAACATATATTTTGTATAGATTCATAATCCCTTACGTATATGCCAAATCCCCAATTCTTGAAAACCCGTTTTTCTCCCTAAATCACGTATTGGCAAAATCTAATTTAAACTGATGTGAGATTCCTTATTTTTATTATTTAACTTATTTTGTGTGACTATTCAGAAGTTTCACTGCTGCAATATTAATGAACTTGACTACAGGGATAACTGTACAAACCCTGGATACAATAGAATACATGATATATATACAATACTACCTTTAAAAGTCTGAAACTTTTTTTTAAGAAATAAATCTGGCCTGAAGAGTTCAGATAAGGTAATATAGACTATAAAAAATATCTTTGTACTATTGAAAGTCAAATAAGGTAATATCTGTGAAAGTACATGGGTATGACTTAAAAATTCATAAATGTGTAATATACTATTATTAGTCCATGGCCATATTGGCTCCTTTGCCTTTAGCTCAGTAAATCAATACCCAAGATGTATTTTCTCCCATAAAAAGAATGTGTCTGTAAATTTACCCTGACTATAAATTTCTCAGACATTATTATTAGATGAATATTGTGATTTATGCAATATTCTAATTAGATTGGTTCAATTTGGTTGTAGAAACATCTTCCTCAGAGACAACACTTTCTGTGTGGTTAATCCCCAAAGACACCTGACTGGAACACGAATCACCAGCAGAGGCAAATATGAGGTCATTAAGTAGATAAAGATATAAAAATGCTGTGTCTTGTTCTAAAATAATATGTCTAAGCACCTGGCACTCAGATGATATGCACCATAAAAACACATAAACACCTTGGTCTTCAACAAGAAGAATTATCATTGGCATCAGTCAGCATGGTAGGGTTTTGAAGAATTTAAACTTTGCTGCAGAGTCTGCTTGTTAATTCACAGTTTCTAGGTCTCCACAGTTTCTAGGACTCACCATGTGTCATTTTATAAATTGTATGGTTTATCTTCAGTTCCTGCAGGGGTTATCATTACATAGTCTTTCACTGCGCTCTTATAAAGATATGCAATGAAGAGAGAACATGAAGATGTGCTAATGTGAATTGTTCTTTTAATGACACCCTTAAACATGAGATATGAATGGCACAGCACACTATTTCCTAAGTGAGCAGCAAAGTTCAAAATACTGCAAGGCACATCTATGTCATCATCTTAGAAGCCAGAGGCCTATCCAGATAGGAGGACTATAAACAGAGAAGAACCTGATTTCTGTATTTCTTTCCATCCATAGAAGAAATTTCCTTTCACAGGGCATGTTGCCTCTTTACCACGTCAGGATGAGGATAACATCAGTGGATGGCAACCAAAGAGGGCATCGGTGGCTTCTTCAGGGATAATTACTCTAGCTAACCAGCCATGTTAGCTCACCTGAAAATAAGTCAGAGAGAACACAGAAGACCACTAACATGTCACTGAAAGAGTTCCTCTGAGTTCATTTTTTTTCCTGACCGCCCCCCCAAACTCTGAGAGGCAAAAGAAATCCTGTGCCAAACCTACGGACGGACACGTGCCTCTCCAGACTTGATGTCGCTGGGTGCTCTGAAGGGGCAGCTTCAAACCCAGCAGAAGCATCCTGCAGGGCCAGTCTCTCCTTCCTGTTTCATCACCACCTATCGGTTGCTATGGGTAATACAAAAGGGAGGAAGACGGCTGTGGTCTTGTGGAGCTTATCATCTATTTGTCTGAGATAAAAGTAGAAGAAAACAAATTCCATAGAAGGCAGTACACATGAGTGACCACGGGGTCGTAGCACCGATAGACATTACTCGAGGTGACTTTGGACGCTTCCAGAAGCCCAGTTACTAGTATCACTGTCTCGAGTGTCCAGGTGACTTAAAAGGAAGGCAGGAAGGAGGAGTGGGGAAAAACAGGTGAGTCAGACCGATCCTTTGGCATCTGGGCCCCAAAGACACACACCACCAATTTGTCAGCACTTGTCAGCGCAGCTGAGAGAGCGCTTCTTTGTGTCCAGGGAGACATGTGGCCCTCTGGGAAGAAAGGGTATCAGAGAGACTGGGATCTCAAGGCTTTCAAGAGCGTGTGGGTATTCTCGTTCTGGCCTTAACTCAAAGAATCTCGGACCACTTTATGGAAGGCAGATTCACAGTTATAGGTAAGACCATAGATGCTAAATTATTCAACTACATGTTCTTTAGTCCTGCAAGCAAGAGCACCATAAACCTGTAGAAAGACTGATTCAGGGAAAAAGCCGAGTGCAGAACACATAATGTAAAACAGTAATTATGCTGGCAATTACTCATTTTAAAGTCTGAGCAAGCTGGCTTTAATAAACCACAAACCACATATCACCAATACTCTCCTTTTTATTACAATAAAATAGCACTTTCCAGCTTGTAATTGCTTTATAGACCTAGAAATAGAATGTTGATGAGATTATTTCCACAGGGTTCAAATATTTATGAAAATCCTAATAATGTTAAAAGTCAAAACACAAACATTAAAATACACACCATAAAATGAAACAGTCTCTCTGTTGCTTTTTTCTATTGTCCTTAAACCAAGAATAAACATTGCTCTCACATCTTCTGGTTTCTTCAAATAGGAACTTTATATTCGCCATTTCAAAGAAAAGGTTTTTATAGAGAAATTTGGATGGTACGTGTCTGGGCTATTTCTAAAGGAACAAGTTTCTTGATAAAGGTGTACCTTTGCCAAAGCTTTTTACTAAAAGCTTCATTATTTAAAGAAAGATGTTGTAGCTGGAAGGAAGGAAAGCAAAGCGATAACAATGAAAGGGAAGGGAGGGGCAGAGAGAGGTGCCAAGTAGAGTGGAAGTAGTAGCAGCCACAAGGACTAATGTAGGCATTTTCCGAATGTCTTAGTCCAAATGGACATTTCTGTTCCGAACGGACTAAGACATTTCTGTTCATAAACCACCCAGCCCAAACCACCATAAACTGGGTGGTTTATAAACAGCAGACATTGATTTCTCGCAGATCTGGATGTTGGAAGTTTGAGATCAGAATGCCAACATGGTCAGGTCTTGGGAGCATCTTCTTCTGGGCTGCAAACTGCTGACTTGTCATCGCAAGCTCTCCAGTACGTGTAAGGGCACCAAACCCATTCAGGAGGGCTCTACCCTCACGATCAAACCCTGATTACTTCCTGAAGACCCCACTTCCAAATACCATCACGTTGGGAGTTAGGATTTCAAAATTTAAATTTTGGAGGGGGCACAGTCTATAACACCAAATATAACATTTATTCATTCTCTCATTTAACAGATTTTAATTAGGGCCTCTTCTGTGCCCAGCATTAATTTTTGGAAGTTTTATCAGTACTTATTTCTTTTTCAGATTAAATCTCTTATTACATCTCCCTATGTAAAAAAGATTAAAGATGTGTTTTATGAAGCTAGGTATATGTCATAAATTCAAGCTTACAATCTTTATTTTGTACAGTAAATCACCAAACTGTACAGCTATTTTTGTGAAAATATTCAAAATTTAAAATTGGTAGTTATAGAAGTCAGCATCCAATTTATTTTTTGCTCTTTCCCCTTTTTGTTGTTGTTGGTTACATAACATATTTTTTAAAAATCTTGATTCATGCCAAAGAGACGTCACAGTAGATAAAAGTATGTCTTATAATCTCAGGGTACTCTTCAATTAAATAGAGGCAAAAGAAAAGCTTTGATCTGAGGTCTCCATAAAAATGATGTAACCCAGTATTTATTTATAGATTTAAAGAGTCACAGCCTGAGATATAGTGGTGAGAACTATCTTTGTCACCCTTGTGGAATTTAAATCTGGCAGGGGAGATAGACATTAAGCAAAATTAATCTCACAAATTATTTAATAATTATTATAGTAAGTGCTACAGAGTGCTATGCAAGTGTGTAGCTAGGATGCTGATCAAGACAAGGGATTTAGGAAACCTCAGGATTGGATGACCTGATGGGTGTGGAAGGCTGGGAAGAGGGAGGTACCAAAGACTCAAGTGGATCCTGAGACAGGGAACCCAGGTGGGGTAGGTTTGTTACTATCACTTTATTTTGCAGAGCAGGGAAATCGTATGTTTTGATTTCTAACATGTTAAAATTTGAATATCACATCTCTGAGTGTATTTTATCATATTTTTAATGTACAACTAAATGACGTATTAAACCATGAAATTTGACCCACATATGTGGAATGCCTAAAGCACTTCTCTGGGGTTCTCCTTCTGATACGTTCTCATCAGGGGAGTTCTTGAGCACACACGCCAGGGTTAAGTCCAGCTTTGACACTACAGCTTGATGCCAGCAAGTTCTATCTTATTTGAGTGCTGATTTTCCCTCCTGTGAAATGAAAGCAATATGGGCTACCTCGTGAGGTATTGAGGAATAAACAAAATGAAATGTGAAAGGCACCTTGCTCAATACTTAGTAACTGATAGTCATGGAATATGTTTAAACATGCATTTCCTTCTCTCTCCTTTATGCCTCTGCAAAACAGAAATGAGGATACACACTTTCCAGGGTTGGTGTGAGAATTAAGTGCCATTTTCTATGTGAAACCACGTACAATGTGGTATACCCTCAAAAAATATTAGGAAGAAAAAAAAAACAAATAAAATAAAAATAAAAAGCATGAGAGTAGGACTAGACATTTTATTCTTCACTGTACCTGCTCCTTCTGGGAGCATAATCAATCACTTATAGAAGGGCCAATGCACTCCCCTTTTACTACCTGAACACTAGTCCTTGGTGTGCATTGTTGGACATTTGCTTCATGCAAGGGAACAGCAGAATCATATGATCTGCCACACGGGTGTCGCACTTGCAGGAGATTTGATCCTGTCCAAAATGTCCATAGAGACACTTGGTCCATGACAAAAGATCCTTGGTATTTGGTCCTATCCAAAAACATCCATGCAGACATTTGGTCCATGCCAAAATGTCCTTGATCATGAGCCATTACCCAAAGGCTACCGAGGAAAGAAGAATTATGATTGGCAGTACAGCCACAACACAATTATTGAACCAATAAAACATGCTAGTATTTCTGATGTATTAGTCCTATAAATCAAAAGTATAAATAAACCTTATGGGCTGTTTGAACCCTGGGATGTTTTCTAAGCATGGATATTTTTAACAGAATTGAATGTCAAGAACAATTTGGCGTGGACCAAATGTCTCTGTGGACATTTTGGACAGGACCAAATATCAAGGATCATTTGTCATGGACAAAAGGTCTCTGGATATTTTGGCCAGGACCAAATGTTGCTAACTTAGTATCCCTACTCTGTTAAACAGTACCCTCTCTTTTTTTTTATTACATGTTTGTCAGATTTACGAGTTCAAAAATTGAGTGATGCACACTACTTACACGTTTCTCCTGGATATTTAATGACATCCCAAGCACAAAGAACTAGATATCCTCATGCTGCTCAACTTCTGTGTAATTTCCCACTACAGCACCATACTTTAGACTTTGGATTTGCTGCTGGACCCAAAAGTCAGGCTCAGTGGATGTCACTTCACTATCTTTGTGGCTAACATTTATGCTCTTCTGCTTGGCCCACTTACCCACACTAATGGAGCAGTCAAGAGCACTTGCTATCTTTACCCATATTTTTCTTTGCCTTTTCATTTTATTTTTATTGTATGCTGTTTTTGAAAAGACAGAACCACCCGTGTCCTTTCTGGAACAAGAACAGAACAGAAATAAAATGGCAAAGAGATAGGCATATATTTAGATGGATAGCTAGATAGATGCTAGACAGACAGATGATAGCTAGACTAGGTAGGTAGGTAGGTAGGTAGGTAGGTAGGTAGGTAGGTAGATAAGAAAGAAGGAAGGGAGGGAGGAAAGAGGGAAGGAAGGAAGGAAGGAAGGAAGGAAGGAAGGAAGGAAGGAAGGAAGGAAGGAAGGAAGGAAGGAAGGAAGGAGTGAAAGAAGAAAGGAAGGGAGGGGAGGAGGAAAGGTGGAAGGGAGGAGGGAGGAAGGGAGGAAGATGACAGAGTTGTGGACAAAATTCTAAAGCTGCCCCACCTCCAATATTCTCCTACCCTGGTTATTCAATCAAGCACTAATCTAGGTGCTGCTTTAAAGGATTTTGCAGATGTAATTAAAACCCCAGGTGGGCTTGATCTAATCACTGAAGCTCTTCAAAGCAGAGAACTTTCTTCAGCTGACAGCAGAAAAATCTGAAGTTTGAAGGCTGAAGATGAAGTGGGTCACATGAGCAGAAATACAGGTGGCCACGAGGAGCAGAGAGCAACCCCTAGCTAATAACCTGCATTGGGGCCTCGTACCTAAAATCACTAGAAACAATTCTGTTGATCATCTGAGTAAGCTTGGAAGCAGATTCTTTCTCAGAGCTTCTAGACAACAACCCAGCCTAGTTAACACCTTGATTTTGGTCTTGTGAGAACCCAAATTCAGCCAGACTTCTGGCCTACAGAGCTATGAGCTAAACTTGTGATAATTTGTAGTGTAGTAACATAAAATTAATACACATAGCCAAAAAGATATCACTGGAATCATTTTGGATTAAATATCAGTCAAAATTACACAGTAACACGTTACAAAAAGACTATTTGGTGGTGAGTTCAGATCAATTATATTCTCTTGGTTATTGTTAGAGACAGAATTTATGTTGCACACTTGTTATTTCTTCCAAAAAGAGTTCAACCCCAGTTCAATATAATGTCAAAGATTTAAAAAAAAATCATTTTAACATGTCATTTAATGATGATGGGTTATGCTTTCAAGTAGTTTCTTTCTCCTAGGCTTTCGACTTCTGTGAGGTAATTTAGTTATCTGTCCAGATACATTACTACTTTAAAAATACCTCTCATAATCACATCAGCCCCTCAAATGGAATGCTTAAAATTATGGGACATTTGAACAACTCAAGGAAATAATGGTGGCTAATTCAAGAAATAAAGGCAATTAATATTTCCAGGAAAAGCAAAAAGCAATCTGAGAAAAGAAATAAAAGTATGATTCACTGCTTGGATCTATTTTAAAACCACATTAAATAATCACAATAATATAAACATTTCTTATTGATTTTGATCTTTTAGAATTAGCTCAGAGGACAGAAGATTTAATTATGATTATGGAACAGAATGTAGATGTTATTGATCTGAGTAATGTAAGATTGTGAAAGAAAACATATCCGAAACTGACGGGGAGAAGAGTGGTAAGAGATACCCATCTTAGAAAGAAGAGGAGCAAGAAGCTATCTATAATTGATGGAACAAAAAAAGTAAGACTTAAGTATATACCCAGCCAGTGTGGCTCAGTGGTTGAGCATCAACCCATGCACCAAGAGGTCGCCAGTTTGATTCCTGGTCAGGGCACCTGCTCAGATTGTGAACCCAATCCCAGTGTGGGGCATGCAGGAGGTGGCCAATCAATGTTTTTTCTCATCGATGTTTCTATTTCTCTCTCCTTCTTCCTTCCTCTCTCTCTAAAATTAATAAAGAAAAATGTGTATATATATATATATATATATATATATATATATATATATATCCTCACCCGAGGACATTTCTTGATAGAAAAAATATTTTTTAAAAAGACTTAAGTATAAAATGTTCCTTAAAACTCAAGCAAATAGAGGAATTGAAC
This sequence comes from Molossus molossus, assembly GCF_014108415.1. Classification (NCBI taxonomy): domain Eukaryota; kingdom Metazoa; phylum Chordata; class Mammalia; order Chiroptera; family Molossidae; genus Molossus; species Molossus molossus. The sequence goes on along the minus strand of NW_023425403.1, from coordinate 47,336,913 downwards.
ATCTCGATATAACTATGTTTCAAAATTGTGGAGGAAAAGTTGGAAGTGGTATAAGTGAGTACAATCATTAACTTTCACCATGAGAAATAATGTTTCAATTAGTAGAATTTTTACCTTAACTAGAGACAGAGCATCAACTGCCAGAAGGATAATAATGTTGCCTCTGGGAAGTGACACAAGGGATAGAAAGGAGTTAGGAAGGAAACTATTCTGTGCTTTTTAAAATTTTGAAATAGAAATATTTTAAAAATTCAAAAATAGGTAATAACATGATAAATATCCAAGTATACTCAGCTTTTCAAAACCAATATAATTCCATAGTTGCTCCAGATATTTCCTAAATTAAAAAATGTTGACATTTAAAAAAATTAAAACAAGTGAAATTCAATTGAAGAACCCAGTGTGCCTCTCACGTCCATCATCTACCCTCCTCTACAAATTAAAGACTGGCTTGAAGCTGGGTTCATTCCCTTCAATGCTCGGTTTTCCCCTTCACATGTATAATCCATAGTTATACATGGTAATATTTTGCATGTTTCCAAACTTTAGATGACCAGTTTGCCAATTTTCCCTTCAACATGATTTATTTGATAGACGTAGCTCTACTCCATTTAGGGTGTGTGTTTGTTTTGCTATTTACTATATTTAGCAAAATGGTATTTGCATTTTATGAATATTCTATAATTTATTAATCCTTCCATTAATGGAGAATTACCTGTTTTCAAATCTTCACTATTATAAACAATTATAAATATCCTTATAAATCGACTTGTGTATTAATACACATGTGTAAGCATTGTTCTAGGCACATAGAGAGTAGGGAATACACACCTTCAACATTATTACATCTTGTCAACATATTACATCTAAAGTAGTGATGTCAATTAAAATGACCAGCAACACACGAGCGTTCCTGCTGCTTCACAATCTTTCCAACTGTTGACATTCTCAGATGGACTCATTCTGCACACGTGATGAGGAGAGACGGCAAGGCTCTGCCTCATTCTGCCTCGACCTGGGCATCAGGGAGGGAGAACACCTTTTCACATGTTGGCCAGGCCTTTGGGTTTCCTCCTTGGTGTTATTCTACTTGTATCCTTTACTCACTTTTCAATTCTTTTGGTTTTTTTCTTGGTTATAGGTAGAAATTATTTATATACTCAGGATACTAATCCTTTTTTGTAATACATATTACAAATCTTTTCTAGATCGTCTTTCCACTTGGCTTGTGATATATTTTTATATAGATTTTATACATTTTTAATATAGCCTAATTTGTCTATCTCTGCCTTTAAAGTTGATGTGGTTTTATAGCTTAAAAAAAATCTTTCCCTACCCAGAAGTCATAAAATATTCTCTGATATTTTCTACTAAGATGTTTTTAGGTTTTTCATCTTCACATTTAATTCTTTAATCCGTGTGGAAGCTCTCTGGGCCCAGGCTAAGGGAAGGGTCTAGTGCTGTCCTTGTGGATAGGCAATTGTCCTGGCATCACTCACCGACGAGCCCCGCCTACCGGTCACTAGCTTATACACCACCTAAGGTAAAGAATTTTTTCCTTTTCTTTTTGTTTTAGATGTGCCTCGGTAAAACCAGGGCTGCCTACTTCTGTGAAAGCACCCACTCGAAACAAATTACTCTTACAAAGTCACAAAATTGTTGAATGCACACGCTTTGAAAAATGTTTTATTTAAAATATTGGGTAAGTTACTCAGTAGCCTAATCTCATCCCCTAATATAAAATAAAATTCATAGACGGGAGGTGTTCAAGATCTATTCTGGGAGACGAGTTATAAATGAATTCTCATACATCTTTTGGAGCCATTAAGCTTTGCCGGGTAAATAATGTGTGTTTTAAACATCCTTGAATCTATATTTACAGTCCTATGATAAATGGTAATGGCTCCAGAGAGGAACGTTAACATCTAATGGACATTTAAAACAGCACCTCAATATGTATTTATGCAAGGAATCCAAAGAGACTCAAAAGCGGTTTAGTTCTATTTGATCAATGGCGATCAATGGTTTTGAAAGACGTAGAATATTTAGAGTCTATATTTGAAACTCCTATAACAAGAAGGTCTACAAGCCGATGGTTATAAATGCTTCTTTGTAGCTAGGGACAGCTGTAGAATTGTGAAAATATCCCATTAACATCACATCAAAAACAGTCCAAGAAAATTTAGCACAGAAAAAGACGACACTTCATGACCGTCAAGTTGTGGTACCAAACAAGGAAAGCTGGTGCGTCCTTTTCATATCCTCAAATGGATTTTGAGGAATCGTTTTGAAGACTGTTTTCTTCTGAAAATAATCTTTGAAGTTTTACTCTTTTGAAAAATCTCATTTGATTTAGTCTGGATACGCCTTGGTTTCTATTTCTGTTCTTTTCTCCCCTCAGAAGCACTTACATTTCCATTGTATTGTTTGAATGAAAGAATCCTATCGTACCTGCTGAATTCTTTCAATGCGCTGGGTGTGTGGGGAGGGAAAGAATGTCATAAACCTAGAATTTTCATCAGGTTCTTGGAAAGCCTGTATTGGCTAAAGAGGGTCAGGAAGCTGTGAGGGACATTCAAAAGCTATCTAGCAATTACCTATCAACCTATGAAATAATTACCTTGATTGATTGGGATGGTAAACCAACACTTCTTACACTGGAAATATGACTATTTGACATTCCCACAGTGTTAAGATGTAGTCTTGGTGGCTAGTTCTTTCTCTTACTCTCTGGCCACACAACAAGCCCCTCAATCCTCACCCTGAAACAATAGGGGCTATATGCTTTTGCTGAGGTGAGCCTGGATAACTCATTGAGTTCAACATATTAAATTCCAATCCAACAGGGTCTATCCCCATGAAACTCAAAATTCCTTAACTCCAAATCACCCAGGGCCCAATCCATCTGTTCCCTGCTTTTTTGATGTTCCAAGTGCCCACAAGGTGATCACATCAGGAAGTATCTACAGAGATACTGGTGCCAAGAAAGATGAATCTGTATTTCTTAGTGTTCATTAGTATTCAGTCCCTAAAATTGGGTTTAATTCTCTTTATCATTCACCTCATTTCAAATCAGTTTAATTTAGCAATTTTTCATGAATTTAAGCAGCCCTTACACAATCCCCAATCTACAGGTCACCGAGCGAAGGAAAATAAGGACTGGCTCATTCAATAGAGAAGAAATGAAATCAGACCACTCCTGGTTTATGCATCTCTGGACAAATATGCCATGACTACATCATCTGTTATCCCAGAACACTGGAGTTCTACACACCATATATTTTATATTCTACTGGGACGGAGAATCATAAGAAATCCTAACTTCACACATAGAATACTAAGTGATCTACTCAACCTATTGCAATTATATTCAATGTCATTCTTTATATAGAACATACCAGAATTTATGAAACAAATCAGATTGATTACAATCTGGTTTATAAAATTACAAGTTAGGGATATAAATAAACATGGAGCATAAATAATAACCCACAGAGAAAATGTGACACAATATATATTAGAAAAAACAACAAAAGTCTAGAATGAGGCACTCAATGAAACATAAATAGGAAATTGTGGGAAGACAGCCCCTGCGCAAGTCCTATGGATATGCAGGTGCTTAATTGATGCTCCGCATGGTGGCTTAATAAGGAGACATCTTTAGAAGTTAGGAGATAAATAGATGTAGGCAAAGTAGAAACCAAGAGGTTCATAGAAGGACATGAACTGACAAAAGCCAGAGAGAATAAAGACAGGCAGAGATAAGAACCATATGGTCATAATTTCTTATGTTCTATTTTCATACAGAGACTTAATAAATATATATATTTCCTACATATAAAATAATTCATCTCAATGTTAAAATGTTTCTTTCTTATTATGTCATTACCATATACTACTTTATTAATAAATTATAGATATAGTTAGGAATTTATGCATTATGCATCATCAGAGTGCCTATTTACTTTGTTTCCACTACATAAGTGTCCGACTGGCCAGGCTCTGAGAAGTTGGGAGAGTGGGTCATTCAGGCTCATCTGTTAGAAGATATAATCTGAAGTGTGGTCCACAGGGCCAGGCAGATCAGGCTGAGGTTACTGGTCAGTGTGGGTACAGGTCTTGGAAAGGTCTGAGAAAGAAAGGATGGAGCACAGGCGGCTCCCCTCCCTCTGGACTGGGCAGGTTACACACAAGACAGAGCAGATGTAGGACAGACTTACGACAAAAGGTATAAGTTTGTTGGTGAGACCAGCAAAAGACCAAAGTACGAAATCACTGAGAAGTCTGAGAGAAATGTGTGATTCTGACACCAGTGTGGTTCATCCCAGATCCAACTGGCCAAGTCCACTCCTGTTTCACCTTTGAGAACAGGGGCTGTTTACTTAGGCATGGCTTCTCAGCACAGAGGTAGATGTACTGAGCTTCCATCCAGAATTCTCCAAGAGGCCCTCTCCACCACTAGAAAAACATTTCTCTGCACACAGAGAATTTTCTGTGCCTCATCAGGGGTCTCTCAGCCTGTATTTCTGAGGGGCTGCTGCTTGGGAAGCAGGACCTGCCAGGAGGTGAAGTGTGATCTGGGTCCTACTGCTGGAGGAGGCTGGGGTGGAGACCCTGCCTGGTGCTTAGTAGGTATTTAACATACACTGATTGATTAGCGTATGAAAAAGTGAGCTATCTGCCTAATCTATGTATTTACTGGCAGATAAAATCCCATTGTTATTTGCATTCACCCAAGAAAGGCCAATGCCTAAAATAGCCCAATTTTATCACTTTAGTCTCCTGGACCTGAAGCAGCAGCTTGGGTGGGCTGAGGTCAGGAAGTCTTGCCAGTGAGTGCAGCTTTTAAGGGTGACCCTTCAGACTGAACTCTGCTGACTCAGGTCCCCAAATGAGTGTGATCAGTACAAGCTGGGACCTGCACTATGTTTTAATATCTGCATTTGCTATTAGATAATACTGCTTAATACTTTAGCTGTTCTTTTAGCCATTTTCAAAATCTTGAATTGTACATTTAGTCGGGTAATTTAATATAGTGGGAAAATTAGAACGACAGTCATTACAATAGACATTAATACCACCAAGCGATTATTTACTATGCACTGAAACTGTTTCAGCTACCATACCTACCTTACCTGTCTAAGTGATTGAGAAGCAGTATAAACTTGCAGTTAAGGATAAGGACTGTAGACTCAGATAGAAATACAGCTTTGCCACTTAGAGCCCTTCGGATAATAAATTATTTTCTTTACATTTTTTCCAGTTACAAAATGGTAATCATAATGATACCATTGTAAATAACCTGGTTATTCATTAACAGGAAAGAAACAGAGGGACGGCCAAATTTTATAGGCATGCCATCTGTGCAGCTTTGCCAGAAAGCTGCAATTTAGACACATGCCCAGGAAGGTCTGGGTGACATAGGAAGGTACTTGCCTGTCAGTCACATCTGGGAACAGGTCATTGGCCAGAGTGGCTGTGGCCACTGCAATCTCAGGGAAGAGTTGAGATACTTAATCTCCTAAACAAAGAAGTTCACTCTCTTGCTCTCTTGCCTCTTGTGCTCCTGGCTGCGGGACTCTCACACTCCTGCATTTGCTCACATGGCACACGGCCATGTGGACCCCACACACAATGAACTACAACTATCCTAATGCTGTACTGGACCCAGCTCCATCATGGAACAGAAACTTTGCGTGTTGGCTTTGTTTCTAGCTCTGCTGAATCCCCAGCTGCACCTCTTCCAGGACTGGATTAAGGGAAATGGGGCTTTAGAAAACCAAGGCTGCAATTCCACAAAAATAAAGCTTTCTACCACATCTCATCCTCCCATGGGGGCCTTCAGAAATGCTTATTCCAGTGGAACCCCAAGAACCTCACTCCCATTAGCAACGAAGAAAGGCTACCCATGTATTTCTCCGATAACAATAAGAAAAATGGAGCTTTCTATTTCAGTTTACCACTTCACATAGACATTAAAATTAAAGACTATCTTAAAATGCTTCACCTTCAGCAATCTATTTGCTATTTATTGAATTCATCTCTCTCTTATCTCTTCTTATAAGGGCACTAATCCCATTCATGAGGACTCCATCCTCATGACCTAATTACCTCCCAAAGGCCCTACCTGCTAATATCATCACACTGGAAATTAGGGCTTTGACATATGGATTTGGGGGGAATGTAAACATTTAGTCCATAGCACTTATCATGGGGAGGAATCCAAGAATATAAAGAATAAGAAATATTTCATACAGTGAAGGAAAGCGTAGTTATGTGCAGTGTGTTTGTGTGCATGTGAGTGAGAAAAAGTAAAAGGGAAACAGAGACTGAGAAGGGATTGGGAGAGAGGTTATTTCTTCTATACCATCTTCCATCCTATTAACAGCCAAACGTTATCTACTTTGTAACAGTGGCTTCTAAATGCAATGTTTATTCATTGCCCACCAATATACTGTGAAGTAGCAAACACATAAACAAGAGTTCTGAAATGATTTCTGGCTGCTGTTTTCTTGAACTCATGACACCAGCACTTAGTGTTTTCTGCAGAATGACCGAAAGGTTCACAAATCCAATATCCCTAGGAGTTTCATTAGATTTTCTAATTTTAAAGCCCACATGGAATGCTCTTATTCCTTTGCAATTCTTATTGACTGACACTGATTATGCCATCAGCAAACCTTGCTAATTCCAGCTCCTCATTTAGATCATTAATGGTCAACAGAGGACCTGAGATGGTTCACTATTAACTTCTTTTCATTCAGAGGACTTGCATTGAACACATTTCCTTTGTTTATCACTGCATGCTTAGCTTGGGCCTCTACGGGGAAAAGAAAAAGAGAGTGAAACAAACAAATCCTTGATCCTTCCAACATTCTTCCTACAACTACACGAGCCCTGGGATTGCCAGGAAATGTCTCTATGAACTGAGTGCAGTGCACAGACATAAAAAGCCAGGCGGCATGGCCAACATGAACCATGGCCACAGCCTGAAGGTACTTGGGGCTCAGTTCTCCGGTATCAGTCCTTGGGCTCAGGCCTGGCTGGATGCAGCACAATGTCTTGGGGAGGCTTTAAAACACAGAGCTATGGGCCCCACCTCTAGAGATACTGATAGTGTAGATCTGAAGTTGAGCTCAGGAATTTGTGTTTTTAAGGCTGCTCAGGTGATTCTAATGCAAACCCAAATTTGAAAACTGCTGTTGTGGAGAGCTTTCAACATCTCTCCACTGCTCAAAAGTGGCAAGAGTTGGAATGAGAAGAAAAATTATTTGTTGGTGCAGCCAGAACTACTCAGCCATGTGAGCATTCAGAGCAGGCTGATACTTTGTCATTCCTCTAAACTAGGAGGTTCTCTCAACTAACGGTCATGAAATACTGCTCTGTTAGAAAACACACACACAGAAGGTTAAATGTGGGAGAGGGAGAATGTTACAAAGGCGATGGCAAGAGGTGGGTTATGGGGAAGGTGGTTAGCCTTACAACTTCCTTGTCCTAAGACATTCAGCCCTGGCCCAATCTCGCAGCACTCCCCCTCCAAATCTCCCAGCAAAACAAAGCCCTGCAATTAAATGAGCTCACTTTCCTGAGAAGACATTTACTTGACCATTAGTTATTACTAAGCCTATCTCTTGGGAGCCCACTCACCAACTACACTTAACCAACATAGTACTTTTCCTGGCAAATGTAAGGCTTTTCCTTGCTGTTACATTTCCAGTGATGTTTTAGGTTCCAGGGATTTTTTTTTTTTTTTCTATACCCTTTTGTTTGGAGACCCAGGCAATTAACACCTCTGCTTGCTTTCAGTTCATTTCCAGATGTAACACATGACCCCAAACACAGCTTCCAGGGACTGCCCGCTTGTTCTCTGGGGATATGATCCCAGGCAAAGAGAAGCATGCTCATTTCCTTTCTGCTCCTTGGGGACAAACAGATTTTAAAAAGTGAGTTTCCTTATTTGAAAGAGTGAAAAAGACAACTCAAGATTATATTTTGTGGAAAGTGGTATGAGGAAAGTAACCAGTGGATTATTCCAAAGAAAGATTCCCAGATGAGGCTGGATTTAGCAAACTCTCCTACTAAAGGTAGAGACAGCCAGGTATCTAGGAGGGACAGAGGAAAAGAGAGTGAGGGCCAGTGAGAAGTGTCTGTCACTGTCACCTTCTTTTGGGTGGAATACACAAGCGTTTAATGAGAAAATCTATAGCTGAAGATTTGGTGAGACCACCACCACCTGTCCAGGTGTGCAGAGCACCAGGGCTTATGTGCATTTGCTGGAGCCCAAGGAGACCGCTTCTCTGCCTGCCTGCAACGTCTCCCATGTGCTGCAGCTAAGAGCTTGCTTTGGCGGTGGGTGGGGGTGGGGGTGCACAAAGCAGCTCCCTGAGGATCTAAGTCATAGAAGCTTAAGCTGAAAGCCACCCACTTCCAGTTTCACACGTGGGCTCCAGGGAAGAGCTGTCAGCATCTGGGTGTGAGGGAGAAACATTAAGAGGCTGGGATGGCCCAGTGCATTCCAGTACATTTTTGCAGAATGCTTATGTAACCTCTGATTTAAGACACTCTCAGGAAGAAAACTATGCTAAAATGTACAGTATTCCATAAAAGATATCATGGGTAAGAATCTGAGTAAAAATCACATCGACTGGAGAGTTCATTTGAATCATTGTGTTGACCACAGTACCCTTCTAAAAGTTATTCTTGTTGGTTCATATGCAATTCCCAAGGTCCTAAGGAGTTAGGGGGAAAGGAGGGATGCAGAGGTGAAGAACAGAGGCTTTACAGCGCAGTGAAACATTTCTGTGTGGTAGAATAATGATGGATACATGCCTTTTGTCCAAACTCATGGAACATGCAATGCCAGGAGTGAACCCTGATGTAAGCTCTGGACTTTGGGTGATACTGATGTGTCACTGTGGGTTGACATCAATGGTAATGAATGTACCTCTCTGGTGGGGGATATTGATTGGGGGGAGGCTGTACTTGTGTGGGGGCAGGGGACTCTCTGCACTTTCGGTTCAATTTTGCTATGAACTTAAAACAGCTCTAAAAAAATAAGGTCTATATTTTTAAATGCCCTAATAGAATGTTTTAAACAAAATTATTTGCTTAAACAGTTTCTGAAAAGAGGCCAGATAGCACTTCGTGGAATCCCAGGCAACTCAGACCCTTAACAGCTCCTTTCCCACCCGACAGAGACCTCAGGTTACCTGTTACCTCAGTTGCACATTCAGATAATGAAGAATTTGGGGGAATTTCTTGCTCTTCTAGTTTCCTGACTCATATTTCCCTGTGGACTCGTGCCCAAGTTTTTATCCTGCTTCCTTACACCTGGTTCCCTCTCTGCTAAGCCCCATGAAACTGACTCTTCAGATGACCTGGACCTGCTTGCTTCGCCTGCTTTTCAGCCCAGGTCTCAGAGTACCCAACTCAAGAGCAACATCTTCATTTCAATAGAGAATTTTAGACATATTGCTTCTACGTAGATTCAACCATCTCAATTTCTGGTGTTTGCTCCTGGTCAAATCATAATGTATTAATCTATAATTATCTTGCCACTAGAGGCATCCTCATCAATTTGACTGATCTAACTACTGGCGTTAAGGGCAGACTGGTTTGGGAATGAGTCCTATAAAGTATCCAGATTAGATGCAGAATTTGTATGAAGAATCACAGGACTTTCAGATTGGGATTTATTCTGGAGACTGAGGGCAGACACAGTGGGGATGCAGGAACAGAAGGCCATCTGATCTGTATGAGAGACAGGGCTCACTGGAGCTGATGTTATAAGCCACTGCCCTCTGCTTTGGGGCAGGTTGTAGAGCTGCTTGAGATATTTGGGGCCAGGGACAAGTGCCTACTTAGAACTGCTGTGAGGGCCAAATTCGTTTATAACAGAAGATATATAGCATCCTTTAAGTGCCCCAGTAGCGAAGTAAATAATCCCAACTAATTCAACAAACAGAACACAATAGAACAATTGCCAACGAGTGGTGGTAACATTGATGCCTGTGAATTTGCTGCATTTCTTTGTTATCCCCATTTTAGACATGTGAAAATATTTGCAGCAGTTGTATGCTGAATATAAAGCAAGCGCTCAATCAAGCTAAGTGCCTCTGATGAGAGCATAACATTATTTTCATTCCCCATTTTTAATTAGGATGCACCAGAAAATTACAGGTTGGTTACTCTTCTCACATCCTTAGCAGATGCAGATGAACAGAGCTGTTTGCAGGTTAACACTAAAAGTTCTCAGTGCCATTTGGTAAATACAGTTCTTGAGCAAGCCGAGTAAAAGCATCGATGGTGGGCGATGCCAGTGTCAATAGATTATTTAGAAAAGTTAGTCTTTAGTGGAAACTATCTCAAGATATACATGCTTTGTGATTTGGAAGCAGAAACCCTGCCAACAGCTTATGTGTAGTATTAGAATTTGGTTTTAATGTTAATGTAAGCAAGACAGAGAGCAAGTATTTTAAAACTGGAAGACACTGGCCCTTGAAGATCCTATAGTTGAGTCATTTTATTAAGAAAGAAGTCTTAAACTAGTTGAACAGGCTAGCTCAAAGTCACAGAGCAGAAAATAAGAATAGTACCTTATGCTTTATTAATTTCTATAGTTGAAAAACACTTTCCACTTTCCAGCATATTATTCCTGCTGTGGAAACTGAGGCTCACAGACTTTCATTCATTTACTCCCTTCATTTCTTACTCCCTTTGCTCCATGTCTAGCTAATAGAGCTTGTGAACTTGAATACTCATGGTAGGAGAGATATTTAAAAGCCCCTTTAAGAGATTCAGGTGCAATGATCTTTGTTTTATTTCTCTTGGATACTTTCTGAAATTAAAATATTGAGTCCCTCAAATTTTTTTTTCTGTCTATATAAGCAAGTGATTTGTTTTATAGGTTTACAGGAGAGAAGTGGACAACAGGTTTGATATAACTGTGCTGATGCCCAACCTTGTATCAAGAAGAAAGAGGGCTATCTTTATTATACCCGCGCAGTGTCAATATCATTATTATTATTTTTATCTTTCTTGTTGAAAGTATTACAAATATCCCCACTTTTCCCCCTAGTGACCCCCTCCTTTCCGCTCCCACCGTCCTCCTGCTTTCCCCAAACTATTGCCTGTGTCCATTGGTTATGCACATGTGCATATAAACGCGTTGGTTTATCTCTTCCCAACCCCCTTCCCTCTGTGGTTTGTCAGTCTGTTCCCTACTTCCATGTCTCTGTCAATATTAGAGTTTAAATGTAAGGTAGGTGTATGCCTTATTGGTTAGTATTATTGATGTGGTTCATTTGTGTACTGATTGACAGGGTTTCCTTTCTAAAGTGCCAGCTGAACTACCTGGAAATGTTCCCATTCTGAACATGAAGCCACCAGAATATTTTGTCTGAAAAGCCTCAAAGACTATGAATACGGGCAGGAAAATCCTTGTAAATAAACCAGATTCTTTTGTGCTATCTTGCTGGGATGACTGCAGACAGCTTTTGACATAAAGGGAAAAGGACTACATGTACTTAATGGTCTCTTCTACATTTATGATTCTTCCCTATAACTAAAATAAAACAAACAACCAACATGGCCTCTACTTGACTTCACATAGGCATTGAATTCTATAGATATAACACAGCCATACTTACTGTTCCTCTTCACATCCTCTCTTTGTTCGTCTGCTTGTGAAATCCAGTGGTTACCTTGATCCAGCCTCTACTCTTACATCCATTGCCTATACTATGTATTGTTTTCTTCACCTCCCTTTGCATATAGGTAATTCTTGCATCTTTCATATTTTTCTTATTAAGTTATGCATAATTTAGTCATGGGGACTCCTTTCTATTTCCAAGAGCCCAGTATTCAGTAAAGTGCTCTGAGTATTAAATTTTGATTGACTTTCCTTCCCAGCTCTGTGAGTTCTGTAGTAATAGATTTAATTTTTATGCCCAGAAAAAAAATTAAATCTAAGGCAAGTTAAATATGTGTATTTAATCACTTCTAATAGTTATTTAAAATCTAGCCTCTTCTAACTTTATCCTTAAATACCATAATTAGGATTTGTCTATACATAATGTGGAATCTCAGTGAGCTACCACATTATTCGATTAGTCATTCTCTACAGCTTCAGACCAGTAATTAACATTTCACCTGTCTCAAATTGTGCATAGTGTCTTAGATGAAATGAAAACAAAGTGAAAGGCTGGTTTTAATAATACACCATGCCAGAAGTCATGATAGAAATGTTGTGACTTTGGTAAGTATAGTACTTCTTTTGTTAGATGGTAATTTTGATTGATAGATCCACCCAACTATTTAAAATAGCTGATTATTATCCTACGTGTTTCTTCTCCCAATTTCAGCTAAAATAAAATTGTTCTGCTTATTATGGTGATCACACAACTCTGTAAGTTAACCGTAGTAACACTTAAATTGTGACTATGTCATTCCAGGTGGTCCATTTCCACTGGCTTCATCGTTTCTTCTGGTGAACTAAATAGGGCCCTGATGTTCCAATGCCCTTGTCTTATAGGAGTAAGGTATTTACACTCATTAAGTCATTATCTAGCCTATCGGCTTAAACCCAACAAAATAAGAGTGAATCATTCACTCCAGGGGAAATGTGTCATCTATTTTAGGCCAAAGGAAACAACTTTGCAGATGACCTTTTCCACTGCAACAAGCAGTCCCCATGGAGCCAGAAGGAACGAAGACATCTTCACAGCGGATGATTTTTCTTTCTCTCCTACAAAGACCCAGATATGGTAAGGTGCCAAGCAAAGGATTCAAGTTGTTTCTTTTTGCTTTTAGAACTAACAGATGTATTAGTTTAGGTTTCATATATGAAGATAAAAATCAGCATTTACAAAAATGTCGACAACATATATGATGGGCTGTTCAAATGAAAAGAAATCAAAACGGATAATTTAAAGCTTTGGACATAACTGCAAACAAACAAGAAATAAGTGCTGAGGTCCTGAGCAAAGGAGTTGTTTTAGGGTCATACAAATGAAAAATAGTTGAGAGGCTTAGATTGTCAATAAGTTCAATAGCATTCAACAAAAACTACTTTACCAAAAAGGCTTGTGCAATCTTAGTCCACTGTTAAGTAGAAATAAAGTATTTAAAAGGAGTTATGAAATACACCTGCATGATTCAGCACTGAATAGGCTACATTCAACATTTTGTTTGCTTCTGTGCATCACATTTAAAAAGCATCAAAACATATCACACAGTCTCTAGAAAACATCAGAGTATAACATAGAAACACTCCCAAAATAAATAAACTAACCCATCGTTTCATTGTCCAATGATAACCACTAGCTAGTAGAACTGTGTTATCAAAACCATTTCCCCTCAGTTTTAGTTTAAAGGCATTGTACCATTGTCTTCAAGCATGCATTGTTGCTGATGATACTTCTTTCAGAGAGTAACTGTATTTTGTTTAAATTTTCTCTCTATCTGGAAACTTTTAGGATGTTTTCTTTATTTTGGTGTTCTTAAATTTCACATTGATATATCTAACTGTGGATGTTATTTCACTCAACATTGAGTGGAATTTAACTGGAAAGATCTTACCTTCCTTTGCTCTAAAAATTTTCTTGCATTATTTCTTTTCTAGTTTCTCCTGATATATTTTCTTTTCCCTTTTGGTGGAACTATCAATTGTCATAAATTGATTTTTTTTAATGTATTAAATTTTTGGAGTGATACTGGTTAATAAAACCGTACAGGTTTCAAGTGTACAACTCTATAACACATCACCTGCATACTGCATCATGTATTCACCACCCAAAGTCAAGTCTCTTCCCCCCACCATTTATATCCCCTTTGTCCTCTTCCACCTTTCCCCACTCCCTTTCCCTCTGGCAATCATCATACTGTTGTCTGTATCTGAGCTTTTTTTTTTTTTGGTTAATCCCTTCACCTTTTCACCCAGCTCCCCAACCCCTCCTCTCTGGCAGCTGTCAGTATTTTTCTCTATATATATGAGTCTGTTTCTATTTTGTTTGTTAGTTTATTTTGTTCATTAGATTCCACATATAAGTGAAATCATATGGTATTTGTCTTTCTCTGACTGGTTTATTTCACTTAGCATAATACTCTCCAGGTCCATTCATACTGTTGCAAAAGGTAACATGTCTTTCTTTTATATGGCCAAGTAATAATCCATTGCATAAATGTACCACAGACCACAGCTTTTATATCCTCTTATCTACTGATGGGCACTTGAACTGCTTCCAAATCTTGGCTATTGTAAATAATGCTGGAATGAACATAGGGGTGCATATATTCTTTGGAATAAGAGTCTCTGGTTTCTTTGGATATAGTCCCAGATGTGGAATCACTGGGGCATTAGTGAGTTCCATTTATAATATTTTGAGAAAACTCCATACAGATTGATTTTAATGTCACTAATATTTTTTTCTCATATTTTCTTACTGTTAGACTTTTACTATTTCTATAATCTATTTTCTTCATTTTCACCCTCTACCCCATGCACATAATTTCTCAGGGTACTTTTTTTGGGGGGGAGGGGGTCTCTTTTTTTTATTTATGACATCTTGTTCTTGTTTTATGGATGCATTATCTTTGCAAATCACCCTGAATATAATAATTATAGTTATTATATCATCTGCCTTCTCTGTGCTCACCTCATCAGTATATTGTATATGCTGGGACTTTCTCCTCTCTGGTTTATTCAAATTATTCAATATAATAATTATAGTTATTGTACTGCTGTAGATGAGATTAAAAACCCCAATCCCTAGTTCTCTTCTGTTTTCTTGAATTTTATGGTGCAGTTTTTCCACTGAGTTTTTTCTTTTAAAATAAATGTTTACCCTCAAGTCCTGAAGATTCTGGTTCACCTATAAAAGGATGAGGAAATGGAGGGGCTGCCTGAGCAGTGTGTCTCCGTGTGTGGACTTCACTATGTTTTGGTTTAGTGTGAGCATGTCTTGAGCTCATTGTTAGGGTAGAAGCATCTTCTAGATGCCAAATGAGGCAAGCTATACTTATTCTCCCCAGATGCTAGTTCTGCTTCCTTAGAGGAAAAACTCTCCATCTTTTTTTTGCTCAGGTTTAAAGGTTAGTTGTATGCCATTGTATAAGAGCAGAAGGAAGAAAGAAAGTTGTGAGCAGAGATCAATAGATCTTCAGGAAATATGCACTGTCTGTCTCGCTCCCCAGTCCATCCTTAAAACCACCTGGGGGTTGTGCCAGGCTGACCATCTGCCTCCTCTGCTCTCACCCCATCAGTGTATTGTATATGCTGGGACTTTTTCTTCTCTGGTTTATCAGATTACATTCTTCCATCCATTCTCTGTCTTCCAGCGGATAGTTTTATGTGCCGATTTGGATAGGCCATAGGTTCCAGTTATTCAATCAAGCACTAATCTAGCAGCTGCTGTAGATGACATTAAAAATCCCAATCAGGCCCAGCCAGTGTGGCTCAGTGGTTAAGTGTCGGCTTATGCAACAAGAGGTCGCCAGTTCAATTCTGGGTCAGGGCACATGCCCAGGTTGTGGTCCAAATCCCCAGTGGGGGACATGCAGGAGGCAGCCAATCAATTTATTTCTCTCTCCCTCTCCCTTCCTCTTTCTCTAAAATCAATAAAGAGAAAATAATTTTTCAATCCCCAATCAGTTCACTTAATTAGGGAGATCACCCTAGATAACCTGGGCAGACCTGATTCAATTAGCTGAAAGGCCTTAGGGCAGAATTGAGGCTTTCTTGAGAAAGAAGATACTCTTCCTATTGAGAGCTCTTCAGCCCTTGCCTGAGCTCTAGTCTGCTGCCCTTCCTGACTACTGGCCTGTGGATTTTGACCTTTCCTAAGGACCCACAAGAGTTGTGTAAGTTGATTCCTTGCAATAAATCTCTCAATATATTTATCTCCTACTATGTCTCTAGTTGGACCCTAATACATCTAGAAATTTGTTGAACCCTTTCCTGTACAATTATATTCACTATTATGGATTTATGCTACTATATTTCAATAAATTATAGTGAAGAAATAAGATATGAACATGTGTTCTCAGTCTACCATTTGATGTCAGAGTCCGCTGATTGTTAATTCCCTTATTACTTTTAGATAAATAAGTTTTCCCAATTTTTTATTTAAAAATATTATTATTAATGTTGTGTTGCACATCACTGTGTATGAACCTTGAACATTTCAATATTGCTTTATGCTAAGCTTCTGTAAGTTATGCACATTTTTAAATCTTTTGCTGTGCATTGCCAAATTGTCCTTCAGGAATGCTATGCTTATTTCTCACTCCTGCCTGCAATGTGTAAAGTTACCATTGAACTTTCTGAAGGGCCATTGAACTTGAACCCCTTCAAATGAGACTATCCATCGCAAAGAATAGAATCAGAAGATGTCCTATTTTCAGAAGAACTAGGAATGGTGACCTAGAGAAGATGCAGGTAATACATGGGAACACTCTCAATATTTTGTCTCAATTGCTTAAAGTAGGACCAATAAGCATAATCTAAAAGAAGAGAAAATTTTTTTCCTGGTCAAGATAAAAAAAAAAAAGTTAAATTTAAACAAATTAAAAATAATAATTACAAGATAAAATGTTTAAAAATGACAATAGTGTCCTTAGATAAAATGGGTTTTCTCATCAGTAGACCTGTTTAAGCACATAGCTGGCATGCTATCAAGCATCAAACAGCTGAGATTTTTGAACCAAAAGATTTTAAGGATACTTCTAACCTAGAGCTTCTAGGCATCTGTGTTCCTGGGCAGATGTGTGTGTGTCTCCCTTATTTTGATAGAGTTGCTTTCCCCCCATAAGATTTAAAACTATGGACAGGGAGAGAAGGTATGACTGCCTGCAGACATGAGAAGGATATTACTGCTGAAGCTCAGTTGCTTTTAGAGTTTTAGGTCTGCGGGTTATAAATGGTTGCTGAGGGCAGCAGTGAATGTTTATTAAAGGTCATATCTTGGCCTGTGTAACTTTAATTTAAAGACGAGCCTCTGTGACAGGGCTGGAGCCAATTTCCAAATGAAAGATGTTCGGAGATGGAGAATGTGAATATGAAAGCAGTCAGTTCTGGCTTTCATGTCCGTGAGGTCACACTCGCTCTGTCTAATTTCCCCCAAGTTGTGCTTATAGCCAATCATCATTTTACCTAGAAAACAAATAGCTGGAACAATTTGGATTATGCAGAAACTCCAATGCAACTCTAAAGAATCTAGCTAATTTTTAAAAATTACACTTATTAATTTTTTTGTTACAGATGTCCCTTATTTTTGCCCCTTTGACACCCTCCTTCACCCCCATCCCCCTTCTCTGTATTGTTGTCTGTGGCCATTGGTTATGCATATATGCATATTAGCTCTTTGGTTTATCTCTTCTCGCCATCCACCCCCCTGCCGAGATTTGTCAGCCTGTTTCCTACTTCCATTTCTCTGGATCTACTTTTTATCAGCTTATTTTGTTCATTATATCCACAAACAAGTGAGATCATGTGATATTTGTCTTTCTCTGACTGGCTTATTTCACTTAGCATAATAATCTCCAGGTTCCTCCATGTTGTCTCAAAGGGTAAGAGATCTTTCTTTCTTAAAGCTGCATCGTATTCCATTGTGTATATGTACCACTAGCTAACTTTTTTAATGACACAGCAAAGTCAACTATATCTGACATTAGAGAAGGTTGTTATATATTCAATGATGAGGCTGGGATCTGTTTTCATATTTAAAAAACAGGTGAAACAGAATAATAAGCTTTAAAGCAGTCTTACCTACATCAAAGTGAGGTAAGAGATGAAGGGTGAATTTCATCTTAGAGCATTGAAATGGAATTATGAATTGGGATTATAGATGGACATCAACCCTTAGGAGTCACTGTACCTGAGTATGAATCTTAATTTTTCATTATTTTTTTGTTTTGTTTTTATCCTCACCCGAGGATATTTTTCCATTTTTTGTACAGATAGAGTGGGAGGGAGAGAGAGGAAGGGAGAGAGAGAGAGAAACATCGACGTGAAGGGACACATCGAGTGGCTGCCACCCGCACGACCAACCAGGGCCGGGGACAAACTGCAACCGAAGTACGTGCCCTTAGCGGAAACCGAACCCGGGTCTCTCCGGACCGCAGGCCGACGCTCTAACCGCTGAGCCAAACTGGCCAGGGCTGAATCTTAATTTTTCAAATGAGGATTATCATTTGGCCACAAATGGCCTTTTCAAGCACAATTCCAACATGAGCCTGGTAAATACAGACCAGCCCTCAAATAGCACTTTTGACAAAGCACTTGTCTAACAACAACATCTTTCCTCCTACACAGTAATTTTTGAGAGTAGTAATTATATTTACATAATTTTATAAGGCATCAGATAAAATACAAAAGAATTAACAGGAGACCAAAATTAGTAAATATGTGAATGGAAAAATATACATTTTTGTTTGCTAATCTTACCAATAATAGCTATGCCAGAAAAAGAAATAAATGAAAAATGAACATCTGCTATTCCATGAAACATTATTAATATTCATATAGAAATAGTTGCTGCTGAATCATTCGGTATGGGATCTTAATGCAGTTTAATTGTTTTCATCTTCAGGATTTGCAAAAGCTCTCTGCAAGCAATCTGTGATTCAAGTTCCCAACAGATTTGGGAATCTGTAGCCATCCTAATAGTGGCAAATATCCTTAAATATACTATGAAATTGGCAAGGCCTCCGAGACTATATAATTTTGCAGAAATAAAGAAATTATTTCTTTCCTAGAAATACTTGTTCAAATGAATCTAAAAGTTTCAATCACAGCTGATTACTGGATGAGCGGTGTTTCGCATTCTAAGTATTAGTCCTTCTCTAAGTCACACCAGACACGATTTAGTTCAGTTAGGGCAGCTGGAGGGAAGCACAGTGGCTATTTCTATCACTTGCTCATTGCTTAACCTTGAGTACACATTGATTCACTTCCGCCATCTTTTTTTCCCTCTATAGTCAAAATATTAATACCTACCTAATGGTGATTAATTAGAATAAGATGAACTAGCCCCTTCATTAAGAGTTCATTAAGAGCAGATACCCATGTAAGAGTTAATTTCTTTAGCGTACACGTATCCATGAAATTGGTTATTTTTCTTTAAAATTTCCTCTCTGCTGAGTTTGTATTCAGGTTGTTCCAGTAATATAGGATGAGAAAAGGAAAAGAAAAGAAGAGAAAGGAAAATAAGAATAAAGAGAGAAAAAAGAAAAAGGAGAAGAAAGAAAAGGAAAAGAAAAACTAAACAGAGCTTCCTGAGCTGGCTAATAAACTCAAAATATGCTAGGCCACTCTTGCCATCTTACAAAGTCAAAATCTTAAATTATAATATGTTTATTGCAATTCCAATCAATTATCCCTTCCTTCTGTTCTCCATGTATGCCTACCAGTAGTAAGAAAAGATACCATGTGTTTCCTTCATTGATCAACAATTTGAGAGACGAGAGGAGGGGCATATGGAAGCCTGCTACCAGTCTTACATTGAATGACCCACTTCAAATCCCTTATCTTCAGTAGCCTGTCACTAGAGCAATCATTTACACATGGCCCTCTGACAACTTATCAATCATGAGACAGCTGCAAATTAAATATTTTGGCTGAAAACACTCCCTCCTTATGTCAGAACACATTAATATGAAATAAACATTTTGCTGAGATGTGAAATGAAGCAGATCCATTAAAGGCTACTAATCAAGTGTTTTGATTGATTACTTTCTGATGTAGAATTTGCCGTTGGGCCATCACAGTAATAGTTGACCAAGGTGATGAATTCTCCCCTGGGACAGGAAGAGAACTGAAAATTATTGAAGGCCTGCTATGTGCCAAGGACTGTGCCAAACACTTTACTTTTTATATTTCCCTTTAATAATCGATTAGGTAGGCATTTAGTGCTAATTTAGGAATTGAAAAATGTGAAACCTAGCATAGTGACAATAAGAATAAAAGTCATATTCAGGTTATTTTCTTACATCTCTTGAGGGCATGCGTTTCACAAGGGATAAGACCGTCTCACGTGTTTGGAATAGGTTTTCTTACTTCACTATCTCTGGGTAATTTCCATGCAGAGTAATGATCTCTGCACAGAGGCACTTTGAAAAGTGATCCAAAAATGCATTTCAACAATATCAGAAGTCCTTGACAGTGCTTGAAGGGTAATCTCTGTTCAGGTAAATGGAGGTAAACATCACAAGATGCCAGCGCCAGTATTCCCTCTGGCCTGGGAGATGACTTTCATTTCAGATGATCCATGAAGGTGCTGAGGAGCACACTGGAGATGTGTGTGTTGTATTCACAAGATAGTCCATTATCTGGTTTCAAATACCAAGTGGGAAGGGAGTCATGCAATAGTGTCTTGGAAAGCTTTTGTTATGAAAACTCAAAATACCAATCTATCAAACAAAGATGACTTGATTGCATTTTGAAGAGTAAATCATATACAGCGTACTATGTCTGCATATAAATTACAACCCGGGTAACGAAACCAAGTGCTCTAGCATTCTTGTACTGTTGCCTAATGTTTAGAGTGTATTGGTTCTTTGTTTCCAATGCTTTTTGTTTTTAAGGATACTTTTTTCTTTACAGTTTTATTTTATTTAATTCAAAGATCCATTCATGCTTCTAATCTACTATTGTAAGATGGGATCGTATGAAGCCCTCTAGTAAAAGCTGAGCCGAATATCTCCGATCTCTGACATGGGAATGTTCAGTGCTAAAGAGAGGATTCCTGCCCATAGCATCCATCACAGGTTTTCTTCACTGTAATTCACAACACGATCAACTAAAGGACACCTAGGGCTTTTCTCAAAATGAGGCAATTTTTTCCTATCTGTAACCCCTGTGAATCTTCAACCTAATAGCTGGCTTATAAAATAGCTGAATTATCAACACTGTTAGAAAATCAAATTGGATGTTGCATATTATAATAAAAAGAAGGTGCCTGTGGCCAGCATCATCTGAAGTTAGCATCATATTTCTCAATAAATATCTATTGACAGAAAAACTTCAAGGTGTTGAATAAAGAGAAAATAATCAAGGAAGCAGCATTCCTCTTTCTAGGAGGATGGGCCTAAATTTATACTCTGTTTTTGTCATACTGATAGAGTAGTGGTACTTAATTCCATATGTTAATCAACCACACAAACAATTACCAAAAAGAAAAACCCACAAACACTGATAATCCTGATGAAGAAGCAACCAAGTAACCTATTTTTTGGAGACTCTTTTAAGTATAAGCTAAGAAATTGTGCCTATACTTTTTTTTTTTTTTTGAGGGGGAGGAATTTTTTATTTCTTTTTATTTTTTTATCTTTATTATTGAATGTATTACAGATGTTCCTCATTTTTTCCCCCCATTGACCCCTTCCTTCCCACTCCTGCCCCTCTCCTGCCTTTCCCCACACTGTTGTCTGTGTCCATTGGTTATGCATATATGCATATAAGTTCTTTGGTTTATTTCTTCCCACCCTCCAACCCCCCTTCCCTTTGAGGTTTGTCAGTCTAGCAACCAATTTGTACTTCTTAATCCCTTCATGTTTTTCACCCATTCCTCCATCCTTCCTCCCATCTCACAACCAACAAAATGTTCTCTGTATCTATGAGAATGTTTCTGTTCTGCTTGTTCATTTTGTTTGTAGATTCAGTTATTGATAGCTATGTATTCATTTTCATTTTGTTTGTTCGTATTTTTAATCTTTTTCTTCAAGAAGACCCTTCAACAATTCATATAATAATGGTTTGGTGGTGATGAACTCCTTTAGCTTTTATTTGTCTGGGAAACCCTTTATATGGCCATTGATTCTAAATGACAGCTTTGCAGGATAGAGTAATCTTGGTTAGGTTCATGCTTTTCATCACTCTGAATATTTCTTGCCACTCCCTTCTGGCCTGCAAAGTTTCTTTTGAGAAATCAGCTGACAGTCTAATGGGAACTCCCTTGTAGGTAACTAACTGCTTTTCTCTTGCTGCTCTTAAGATTCTCTCTTTGTCTTGAACCTTTTGTATTTTGATGATGATGTGTCTTGGTGTGGGCCTTTTGGGGTTCATCTTGTTTGGGACTTTCTGTGCTTCCTGGACATGTATATCTGTTTCCTTCACCAAGTTAGGGAAGTTTTCTGCCATTATTGTTTCACATAGGTTTTTGATTTCTTGTTCTCGCTCTTCTCCCTCTGGCACCCCCAAGATGCGAATATTGGCATGCTTGAAGTTGTCCCAGAGGCTCCTTACACTATCCTCATTTTTTGGATTCTTTTTTCTTTTTGCTGTTCTGATTGGGTGTTTTTTGCTTCCTTATATTCCAAATCAATGGTTTGCTTCTTGGCTTTACCTACTCTACTACTGAATTTATGTAAATTATTTTTTATTTCAGTTAGTGCCTCCTTCACTTCTGACTGTGCATCCTTCATTTATGACTGGTCCTTTTTTTATGGTCCTGAGGCCCTCACTACATTCACTGAGGTTCTCACTATGTTCATTGAGCATCCTTATAAGCAGTATTTTAAACTCAGCATCTGTTACGTTGCTTATCTCCATTTCACTTAATTCTTTTCCTGGGGTTTTGTTCTGTTCTTTCATTTGGGACCTGTTTCTTTGTCTCCTCATTTTGGCTGCCTCCCTGTGTTTGTTTCAGTGTATTACTTAACGAGAGGTATGGGGCTAGCTGAGACCAGATGCTACTTGTTTGAAAGAATTTAGAAAAACCTGAAGCAGGATCAAAGACAGGCCAATCCTATGGTAAAGCAACTGGCAACATCTTGTGTGGGCCTGAGAGTTGGGTGGGGCAGGGCCTCAGAGAATCACAAGGGTGGGGCTACCAGTGTGAGCCAGGTTGCTAGAGTCCCAGATATGGTGGCTGTCTGCTGCCCCAGGGAAGGGCTCACCAAAGGAACAAAGGCCTCTGACAGCACGTTTGTCCTGGAGAAAGCCCCCTCTCCAGCCCTCGCTCTAATGCCAAACAGCCCAGTTCTTCCCTGTATGTCTCTGGCGCCCCTCAAGCTGCTTCCCCTCTGAGCTTAGAGGGAGTGAGTCCGATAAGTCCATGCGTGGGCCCTTTAAGAGGAGCTGCCTGGGGCTTCAGCAGCCTCAGCCTCCCTGAGCCTCAGTTCCTGCTGGTTTTACAGCCAGAAGTTATGGGACTTCTCTTCCTGGCACTGGAACCCTGAGCAGGGCACCTGGTGTGGGACGGGGACCCCTCAGTGCTCAGGGAGGACCTTCCCAGCTGAGGTGTCCTCCTGATTTTTATCCGCCACACGTGGGTGTGGGACCAGCCCGACCGCCTCCGCCCCTCCTACCAGTCTCGATGCAGCTGTTTCTTTAATTCCGTAGTTGTAGGACTTCCATTCAGCTTGATTTCAGGCGGTTTTGAATGATGGTTGTTCTGTAGTTTAGTTGTGACTTTGATGTGGTTGTGGGAGGATGCGATATGGCGTTTACCTACGCTGCCATCTTGACCGGAAGTCCCTCAGGAATTCTTTATTGATAAATAGTTTACAGTGAAATAAATAGAGTGATGGTTTATTGGGGAATAAAAACTCCAACAGAATCTCAGTCTCTCTCCGCTCCACCTCTAGTTCTTGGAGTCTGACTTCCTACTGGTCCCTTAGGGTGACGAGGCCATGGTGGGCATGCCCGGCCTTCTTGGGCCCTTGGGGCCCTCTGTCTTCCAGGACAGTGGTACAGGCACTATCTTGGATCCACTTTCCTTAGGAGTAGCAGAAGCCTTGGCTTTCCACCCTCCCCAGGTCCCCTGGGCAGTGGCTTCTTCAGGACCTTGTTCCCAGTCTTCTTTATGGTTGGGGAAGCGGCACCACCCTCGCCCTGGGTTACCATGGTTTTGAACTCTGAGTTCCAGCTTTGGTTTTCCTGTGGGCCTTGGCATCTTCTGGGCTGTTCTTTCTGCCTTTAACCTTCAACTTCCCATGGGGCCCACTGGCACCAGGAGGGGCCTTTGTGGCCTTGTCTGGCTGTCAGAGGCCTTCCTGGCCTTGCCTATTCTTGCCTCTCTATCCTTAGTCTGGCTACCTTTCTTGGGAGCCTCCTTCTTGGCCTCATCAGGTCTCCTGGGGATGGGGAGGGCAACGTGGTGGGCATCTTTCTGGGCTGGATTGTTTTGTGTGCTTGGGAGCTAATTGGGAAGCTACCAGTGCCTGCCTTGGCCTTGGAGTTGGTGGGCCAGACAAGGAGGTATGCCAGTGTCCAGGGCATGCCTCAGCAGGTACTTGAGCCAGATGGTGTCTACTGCAGGAACTTCCCCAGGATATAACCCCGAGGGCCGCCCCAGCGCTGCTCTCCTGCAGGGAGTGTCTCCAGCACCATGTCTGGGCCTGCCTTCCCAGTCCCAGACCACCGGATGTGGAGGGCATGGAGGGTAGGAAGCCAAGGAGGTCAAGGTGTCACTGGAGGTCATCTTCCAGAGCCAATGCATAGGCAGACTCAGACACAGACATGAGGCTGCCTGGCCAGCCTACACATTTTAAATACCGGTGGCCTGGCCCCATGACTCCAATTAGCCCCTGACCGAGCTGGGAGGCTCTAAGCTACTGACGGGGATGGGAGGGCTAGGATGGGAATCTCCACCCCCAAACTAACCTGAGTCCAGCCCCTCTGAGGAGAAAAAGGGTGCATGAACTTCCCTTATTCCACAGTCAACTCCCTGTGGCCCAAGGCCCTCACTCTCTCTGCCTGCAGCCCGCATAGGAGCCATTTTGCATAAAATACAAGTGAAAGATCTGAAGGTCATGCATTCTAGGCTGTTATGTACAGGGGATCAGCGGAGGGAGACTGTGCCCCTGTTTCCCCTCAGCTGCTTCCCATCACCAGAAGGGAGCTGTCAAGGGACAGGGATAGACAGAGGAGCAGGCTTCATTGCACCCCCAAACTGGAAAGGACGAAATGGCTTTATTGGGGAGGAGGTAACCATCCTGCTCCCCCCCATTTCTGCCACCTATATACTGTCCATGTCCTGAGTAGGGTAGTGTGGGTCCCGGGATCTTCTCAGGGGCCCCTCACCTGCTATTAGGACTGTGGAGGGACCAGTGGGTAGAGGGGAAGGACTGGGCAGGCTGTCCCAGCCTGGTTCTGGAGGCGAAGGTGAAACTGGCAGGGCAGCCTGGGCCATGCTGGAACCCAAGCCAGGTGAGATGGGGGCAGGGCACCCAGCAGGGCTGGGAGTAGGAACAGGGGCAGCAGCGGTGCCAGTGGAGGGGTCAGTCCACGGAGGGGGCCCTTGATTCCTGGGGCCTGCTCATGGGAGTGGCTGCCTGCTGGGGCTGGTGGGAGGTCAAAGGTGAAGGGCACCTTGCACTTGGCACTGTTGGAGGCAGTGGGCTCTGAGCTGCAGCTGGAGCATCTCATCCCGCTCTTGGGCAAGGTGGGGCCTCGGAAGGACCCAGGCCAGTGGAGTTCTTCCTTTTCCTGCAGTAGGAGCCCAGGATGGCCCGGGGCCAGGTGGCCGGAGACTGCAGGGTGGGCAAGGGCAACACCTCCTCAGACCGAAACTCAGGCAGCTCAGCAAAGCGTTCTTCAAAGTCTACTTCTGGCAGGACCTTGTACACAGAGTCAAGGTCGTCAGGGGCGAGGGCCGCCACTTCCCCTTCTTGCCGGTACCAGCCGCCTCCTTGCGCTCAGAGGTGTCCCTGGCTGCACCGTCACTGCTGCCCTTGCTGCTACTGCTGCTGCTACCAGGGGCTGAGCTGGGGGGTGGGGGATGGGGAGCTCCCTGTGACTCTCCAGGTCCAGCCCAGGGATGTGCCATCTGAAGATCAGCTGCGGAATTTGCTGGCCCCGGTCTCAGGGCCCTTGGTGCTGGTCCTCAGCAGGCAGGGGTGGTGGGAGCTGCCCCCGCAGTGGGAGTCCAGGTCTCTGGGGGAGTGAGGGGGCACTGTTGTAGGCTGTCCCTGAAGCTCGGACTCGGGCAGCAGGCTCATGAGCTGAACCAGGCTGAGATTTTTATGGATCAGGAGGAAGTGCAGGTCCTGAGAAACCGGTCCCTGAAGAAAGGTTCCCTTGGGCCACACTTTGGGCTCTCTGCTCTTCATATTTCTATTCTGCTCTCTATTGTTCTGCCCTGCGCTTGCCCTAGGCCTAAGCCTGCACAGGTGAGTACTCAGGGTCACTCCTAGGCCTGGACAGAGCTCTCTGGGAGGAATTAGGTAAATGTTCAACATCCCCACATCTGGCCCATCTGGTCTCATCCTTTAGTTACCAGGCCAGTAGCTTTGGGTTATCCCCTCTTGCAGCTCCTGACTCAGTGTTTGGAGCAGCAATATAGGACATTGACAGGAGGCGACACCTCTCTCTCTCTCACAATTTTCCAGCTTATGGGTCTGGCTCCTAGGAGGTCGTTTTCTTAAAAAGCACTGCATCCTGGTTGATCTGCAGTCCCCAGACCTGGAGGGACTACTGTGCCCTCCCTTCTCTCCATTGTGCTCTGGCTGGATTAAAGCAGCAGTAGAAACCATTTGGTCCGTTGGACTCCCAACATGCTGCTGCTGGGTTCCTTCCCCAGATTCACTGCGTCACATTGGCTTCCTATCGGAGGGAGGACAATGTGGCTGAATACGAGGGGGTGGGGTGGGGTGGTGGTGGTGTTGGTGTCCACCTTCTCTCTTCCTTCTCTTAAACCTGAGCACCTCCTGCCAGGCCTCGCTCACACCAGAACGACATCAGCTGTCTCCTCAGAAGTAATCTCAGGTGTGGGGAAGCTTAGGGCTCGGAGGAGATCGGACTCAAACTGGAGAGTGATATGAGGTGAAGGCTCCTGGCCAGTTGCTGAGTTGGGCACCAATTTTATATCGTGCCCCCTTTTTAAGCCAGTGAGCTAGGCTTCAGTTTTTCCCCAGGCCCGGCACACTTTTAACTTATTTGAGAGAAACTCATGAGAGTTTCGCTGCAACATCTTGTATTTTTTATTTGTGATCTAAGAAATGTGAAGAGGAAATACACAGACACGTAATGGCTAACAGTGTTTCTTTCGCTCCTTGTTCTAGAGCTAGCCACTCTCAAGTTGTCTGGCAATGCCACTCAGTGTAATTCACTGTAACATCTTCTTCTAAGTAAATTGACTTATTGATGAAACTAAAAAAGAGAAATATCACCGGCAGAACGGCGACACCGGGTGTTAGTAACAAGTTAGGTCGGATCTCGGTTCAGCAACCTCAGTGCTGGAGTTCTGGCTAAGAAAAAATTCAGAGCCCAGACTCAAGCTATGAGAGAAAGTTTATTTAGAAAGTCACAGAGGCAGACGAAGTGCGCTGTAGAAGAAATAGGTTCAGGAAATGAGTTATAGCCAAAGAGGGGCCCTTGGAGCTTAATAGGGAGGGAGGGAGGGAGGGAGAGATGCCTGGGGTCCCTGTACCAAGAGCTTTTATCTGGGGCCTTAGGGGAGAATGCCAATAGAACATGCATCAACTCTCCAGGTGTGGCCCTCGTGGTTGCCACTGACTTGTTGGAGCCACAGGGGCAGCTGGGCAGCCACGGTGGCATTCCCTGCACCTGACGTGGCTGTTTCTGGGCCTGGAGCTGCAACACAGCTGAGGCCTGGATGTCACCTTCCAGGGGCTAATGCTTAAGGGATATAGTGGATATACACAAACTATGCCAGAATATAGTTTATGAAGTTAAATTTGTTACAGATCAGTGCTTTAAGAATTTAATGAGGAAGAGATATGAGAAATAACCAAGAGCCTGGATTTTTTTTTGCCCAACAAATTGTAATCTAAATGTCAGTTCTTCTGCTTACTAGCTGCCCAAAAGATGAGTGATGCCTACTGCCAGGACTCCTCGAGGACTGGGGGTGGTAATCATCCATGGGGTGCTGGCTATGCATACCGAGCTAACCCTTATAGCTGCCATTTTATTGAACCTTCCCGACAAGCCCGTGAAGGTTGTACCTTGATTATCCCCATTTCACAGAAGACGAAACGAGGACTCAGAGACGGTAAACAACCTGTCCAGGTCGTGCAACCTGTAAGTGGCACAGCACATCCGGACTCTAAAGCATGAATCAACGTCCGCAGCTCTGCACTGTCTCCTCATCAGCTTTCTCCCATGAAACACAAGACCCTCGCACAGGCATGGACGTACTAGGCGCTCTATGAAGGGTGGCTATTTGGATGGGGGTGTTAGGCAAGGCTTCAGGGAGGACAGGATTTCAGCTGGACTTTGAAGCATATGTAGGATTCAAATAAGCAGGCAGCAGTAGGTGCCTACACTGGGGGTCTTGGGCAAAGTATCCTGGTCCTAAGCCGCCCACAGTGGCTAGATGAAGGATATATGCCAGGGACTGGTGGAGCCCTCTGCATGGCCATGGGCAGCTTATTTAGTGCAGATTTTACATCTATTTCATGACATTAGATAGGTTGCCTAAGAGGAGAGTGTTCATACACAGCTGACAGATTTATAATTTCAAGAAAAACTCATTAACCAAAACACACAAATTCAGAGATTGTGGATTTGACAGCTGATAGCGTTAGAGAATAAACCTCTCTATCAAGTGAGCATCTCTTCTCTATTATCCCTTCAGCAGTATCTTTCAAGACCTGCAAAGGTGGGGTCAGCAATTAAAAATAGGAGAAAGTACCTTTGATCTACCATCATGTGGATTTGGACTAAACTCGTCCTTCCTTTGTATGCCACCAGCTGGAGGGAGCCACATAAATCACAAATAGCAAAATCCATTAGGAAATAAAGATGAAAATTTTAACACATAAGAATGCAGCATTCAGCCAAATTCCCACAGCCTAGCTTAGTACCACCAGGCAGAGGTTTGAAAGGGTTTGGTTGTCAGAACTAGAGCCAGAGAGTCAATTCCTTTCATGGGTCGATTAGACAAATAATATGAATGAGGACTAAACCGGGATTTGACTATCTCATTCATTGCTTTAGTCACTTTCTGGTGATAAATTGCACTGTCAGTCACCGTGGCTCACTGGCTTTTGCTTCTTCATTTATTGCCTGTGCCCCTAAAATGCAGAAGGTCTTAATCATTGACATCCCTCCTAACCTTTTACTACTCTAGTTCCAAAGCCACCAACCAGCACGCCTGCCTCAGCCAGGATAATATTCAGATACATCCAGCCCATCGCGTGAAATGCCCCTTGGACTGACAGGCACGCCACCAGATCATCTTACAGAGGGAAAGTGCTTCAGATTTTTCAGAGATTGGCTGATATGTGAGTTGGAAATATATAATGATTTTTTGCCCTTCACTTCCTACAAATCTAAAATACCAAAGTGAGCTCAACTGTGAGCATGTTTAGAGACATTCTGCATATTGTAATCATTCTTCAAATTCGCCCTGTCTGGATGTGTTACAAACATAAGTTGCCCAAATTCAAAGTAATTGACTTCCAGCCAACTGTGACCAAATCATACACACACAAAAGAACACGCCATGTGTTACAACATAAAAAACCCACCCCAAACTCAGAAGTTTCCACTCTGAGGAAACTTTTAATAGCCTGTTTCGAAACTACACACATATTCATTCTACTGTGGCTAAAAATAATATGTTCACTGGAGGTGGAAGGTGTAAATTTGTCTCACTGCACAGATTATTTTTAAACAGAATTACTTTGTTATACTGAAAATACTTACAAAATGAACATTTTGCCATCCTATTTGTAAAAATAAATAAATAAATAAATAACTGTTCCTCTGGCTGCTTCAGAATATGTGTGGTATTTGCTCAATGTTTCTTTAACGAAAAAGAAAAGAAGAGAGCCTGGAGGAGAGGGAGCAGTGAGCATGCATACATTAAATTGCACTTTTATCTCTCGTAAATATTAAATACCCAAATCCACATTTTAGCACAGCTGATTATCACATGCATTGGACTCTGCAGTGGGAAATGGCGTAAAGAGCAACTGTACACAGTGGATGCCAAATACAATGTATCTGTAACATATGGCTGTGAATCCCATTGCTCAACACCAGTATGATACAGAGTTATCTTCTAAGTCTGTTTCCACCATGAAACAAAAAACCACTAAGCTCCAGCCCTATAATTTTACATACGGGCAACGATTAGAGAACTGGAACCGACATATGGCATTTTAACTTTTCTTGACTGTACGCATGCCTGCTTTATCAAGGAGCCTTTTCTATTTTATTATTTAGTTGCACAGATCATGAGCTTCTTGATGGAAGGGGCTGTCTTATGCATTCAGTGTCTTAGGAATGAAAGTTATTAGATGTACTAAATTAAAACAATAACAACAGCAGTAAAAAAATGACTATCAATCCTTCTCAGACATGCCTAGCCAACACAAAATGGAACATTAAACCCGAATAGGTTCAGTTACCTTGCTGTCAGTAGAAAACTACAATAACTCAAGACATTTTTCAGATGGCTTTGGCCTCTACGCAGTATGGACTAAGCACCATTTCAGCACCATTTACACAGGTAATAAGCTGTAATTATTAAAGGGAAATGCATGCATTGCTGTGGGCTAAACCACAATCTGAGAGTCACATCAATACACATATTTTTTCACTTGTGACAGTTATTTTCCTAGTTCAGAAATTCATCAAAGACCTGAATAAACAGGCAAAGAGGAAGTTTTTCAAGCTGCGTTTGTAGAGAAAATGGGGCCCCCAAGTTGGCGGAGATGTTGATGGTAATGAGAAAGTATGATGACGACTTGTGTGTAACTGCAAGCAAATGCCTTCCTCCTGGTATGACAATTTAATGATAGGTTACTTTTCCAATGGGAAAGCAATAATTTAGGTGGGTCAAGTTGTACACCCCCAAAATAAAATTATTTTCTGTTTTGAAATATAACACACCAAGACTACACACCTGCAATTTTGTCTGCCACTGTCATTAACTGAGCACATTGAACAAACAGCTCTGAATTAGTCTCTGGCCCTTGCAATTCGACTGGGAGACACACAACATGACCGGGATGTGGATCACGTTTCTCAGCTCCTTGGCCGTTCTGGGAAATTATTCTGGGTAAATGAGGGGAAACAGGAATAAAGAGCAGTAGTTGTCATCTTTCCCATGGTGGGTCTGAGTTTAAGAAGTGATATTTTAGCCCAACTGGTGTGCCTCAGTGGTAAATCATCAACCCATGCACCAGGAGGTCCCCAGTTCGATTCCTGGTCAGGGCACATGCCCAGGTTGTGGGCTAAATCCCCAGTGGGGGGCTTGCAGGAGGCGGTCAATTGATGTTCTCTCTCATTGATGTTTCTATCTTTCTCTCTCTCTCTCTCAAATCAATAAAGAAAAAATTAAAAAAAAAAAAAGAAATGATATTTTACCTACTTTTTTTCACTTTTGACCCCATCATGGAAGAAGTACACTGTTAGATGGGTGGACACACTTCCCACATGTCGCACTTATACGGAATGGAAGATCCCAACTGCTTGTTACCTCAAATATCATTAATGTTCAGCACACATTAATTAAATTAATGAATTAATATCCTATTTAGTAGCTATGTATTATCTAACACAGATTCTACCTGCTGTGGTATGAAGCTCACTACATAAATGAATGATTAGAAACATAAATTTGTGTTAATGATGTAAACTCAAGTAAAGCCACAAAATGCAATATCGACTTCTCTTTCCACATTCCTATGCCAGACATTTAACACTTCTTGCACATCCACAACCAGTCATCCTATCTCTATCTTCTTTATGACAAAAAGCTAGAATGAGGTAATAAAAGAAATAAACTATCCACATATAAATCCTTTTGTTTTAAATAAAATAATCGATTTCTGGTCTACTTAGTGCCAAAATGATTGGTTTGACCTGCATTATCACTTTTCATGGGCTTGTTTTAGAATCATGGCAGAGAGAATAATAGTTAAATGATACTTATCTATTAAAATAGAAGACTGTCAGATTAAGAGAGCCAGCCCCTGCCAAATAGATCACTTCTGTGGGCTGTGTACTGAATACTCATTTTATGTATTGATCATATTTTTTACCCACATTTTTGCTGCAACATAAAGAAG
The DNA here is from genome assembly GCF_014108415.1 of Molossus molossus. Taxonomy (NCBI): domain Eukaryota; kingdom Metazoa; phylum Chordata; class Mammalia; order Chiroptera; family Molossidae; genus Molossus; species Molossus molossus. The sequence goes on along the minus strand of NW_023425403.1, from coordinate 47,304,933 downwards.
CAAATTAAAAAATGCTGTGCAAATATGTTTATGTTGTGTGTTTACAGAGTGTGTCTGTATTCACTGTACAGGGTGGGAAAAAGTAGGTTTACAGTTGTTTGTGTGGAAAATAATACAATAACTAATAAATAATAATGCAAGAATAAACTCTATGTTTCATGTACTCACAACTATAAACCTACTTCTGCCCCACCCTGTATATTAGACACACACACACACACACAGCATTTTTCTACTGTGACTGTCCTGGCAAGCAGCTCATAAATGCATCTAGTACCTCTTCTTGGATGGTCTTCTGCCAGCACCCAGCTGTCTGTCATATACCACCATGAAGTGCGTCATAATTAGCTGTACATTTTATGTCTTGGAACTGCACTACCAAGGGATAACAGGTTAAGGCTGTCAGTTCAGGTGTCAAGAGTATGAAAGGATATTAAGTGCAGGGATGACAACACATGGGAATACTTCAAATCCAGGAGTCAGTCAAAGTTTCGTCTTCCATCAAGCCACAGGCTACCTTTGCGCGAGAAACTGTTTCTGGTATCAACGGGCGTGAGCCTCACCAACATATGCATACGGAGAACTTGGTTCATAGGCTGGGGTTTTGGAGAAGCCTCTAAAATTAGACTCACAAGTCTCCCAGGCCTGACTCCACTTACATTTCTGACTGCAAGTGAAGACTCCATTTCTAAAGAATTTCATGTATCAAATATTAATGACAGTATTTAATTCAGATACTTAATACAGTTCAAAAATTAGACATCTCCTATGGCCCCTACGCATGGTGTCTCCAGATACACAAAATATAGTTTAAAACATCCCACCTTTTGAAGAATCCATGTAGAAACCAGAGAGAAGGAACATTAGGAAAAAAATCAAAAGACAAAAGATAGCTAAGGAGAAAAGATAACTAGTTTACCCTAATTCCTAGAAATTCTATGTAACAGAAAGTATAGAACTTTTTACTTTAGGCAAAATAGTTTAGTTATTGGGACAACAAATGTATGTGTGAAATTAGCGTTTAACTTGTTCCACCCGAAGCTGCTTTCTCCAAAATTGCGACTGCTTAATTATTTCTAGATTAGTCAATATTAATGTACTTGTAGAAAACGACTAAGCTTTCAGTGTGACCTTTCAGATTTCTCAGAATACAAAGATCATTTCAGTTAGAGAGGTCTGCAGAGGAATGGCACAGGAATACCTACTTCTATTCAAAAGAAACCCTCGCCTTCAAATTTATCCACCCACACTTCAGTTGTTTTCAAGTTCTCTGCGGTTGGTCAGTCTTATACAGCCAAGTGTTTATAAACTGAAGATAATAGTAATGGTGATCTATTATGCTAAATGACTTAGGAATTGTTTAGGTTTTGTTGCTCTTATCATGATGGAGTTTTCCTTTCCTACAAAAAAAAAAAAAAAAAAAAGGTAGATTCTTTTTTATGCCAGTGTTCGTCCAATAAAACCAACAGAAGTTAAACATACGATAAGAGCGTATTTTCCTAGGACTAAAGATTGTTTCACAATACAATGACTGAGCCAAATAAACCAAAATCTATTAGTACAAATGGCTACCAATCTTGTTTCCACAGTGCTTTGGCTAGTACTTGCTTGGAAGAAAATGACATTTAGTGTGTTATGAATGTATTAACCCAATGATGAAATTATACCTGCTAGCACTCACAGTCTTACAATGTCTTAATGAACACGCAATAGAAAAGCAACTGCTTTAGCCCTGGCCACGTACTCAGTTGGTTAAAGCGTCCTCCTGTACAACAAAGGGTTATGAGTTTGACCGCTAGGGGCACGTACCAAAATAAAAGGAACAGTTATATACAGCTAAACTCTAGCTGGATGAACACGTATTTGACAATTAAATATCATAAATGATATGTTATACGCTTCTCTCAGTAATGCATTGTTAATGTTAAAAAGGATATGCAGATACTTTAAAATACAAAGCACAGACAATAGCACAAGTGATACAAATAAACCTTATGATTACTGTTGCATCAAACAAACCTTCATGAAATCACTTCCATTCAATGCATGTAGGGCATTATATAAAAAAGAAAAGCCACACATGGAATCCCAAAAGGTAATTCAACTTGTGTATAAAAAGGAATGGGAGGATATAAAGTTGCTTCTATAAGCTTGTCAAGGATTTAAAGAAAAAAATAACACTCATAAGGTGCTTTTCTGGAATTACTTTCATTTGGTACTAACAAAAGATATGGGGGAAAATCCATTAACTAATGCAAGGTTGCATCATGATCAAGACAAAAGAAATAAACCCATCACTTATTTTAAATATCAATACAAGAGCCTCTTTCATTATTGGTCTTTAATGAGGTTTCCAGCATGAATTCACCTTAAGCACTTCAGCCTAATGAATAAAATTTGCTATTATGAAGTCTCTTTTGTAGATGGTCTAAAATCCAGGTCTTGCAGCTCCAGGATCTATGCACCATCCACAGCATTCAGTTCTCTAAGAGTCATTGGTGGGCTCTGGAGTCAAGTCATTCTCTTCCCTTTGCCCAATTTACAGCTGGAGTTCCTCTGATAATACTGCATGTATCAAAGAATCACTGTGTTCCTAGAAATCTTTAAACATAATTACACAGGAACAAAAGATAGACTAAACAGAGAAGAGGAATAAAACACTCAGCTTCAGGGATCAAAGTTTTACTGAGCATGGTGAATACAAAAAGAAAATAAATGATATGAAGTTGTATGCTTTAAAAAAGTCGTGAGGGTTGCACAAATAGCTAAGCTGATATGAAAAATAAATTAATGATAAAATGGATAGTGTGGTAATTAGTAGATACAGTTAAAAAGGTAAATCAAAATCTGAATTCAAACCACTCTATATTATTGTCAATTTTTCACATAGCTTTTGAGTGGCCAAATCTTGCGTTTATCTGGTTTTAAGTGTTAGCCTGAAAGCTATAATAATGTATTATAAATAGGAGTATTATCAAATATCGTAGTCCAAGTCCTAAAAATATTTCTCTACATTAAAAAATTCAGTATAAAACACTAAATACATGTTTTGATTAAGTATATTCACTTAAATTTGAAATGAGATTTATGAGTCTAATATGACTCAAGTTCTCAAGCAGTGAAAAGAGATGTAATCGAATATTTACAACACAGTGTCACAAGACATATAAGAGAATTGAGTGCAAAGTGATATGGGCACAGAGTTGCTAATAATATCCAGAAAATAAATCTCTTTTAACAAGAAATATAGCACAGAGGATGAAAATGACATGTAACCTTTCTTCATTTTAATTTTTCTTGAACAAAAGAGTGTGACATATATGTGTATATGTGTACACACACACACACACACACCTATACACACACCCCTAAATGAAATTTAAAATGTGGAGAAGCACTGACCATTGTAGAAAGACCAGCCAACCACATTCTTCTTAGTAGGAAGATTTTCATTTCAGCTAAATGCCACATCCACTGGTGAAAAGTGGGGAGACCCAAAGTCAACCAAAATGTAATCAAGTGAGAATTCTGACTCACTAACTTTTCCTTTCAGTAGTATTTGTCTTGCATTTTATTTCATCTTTATTGATAGAGAACATATATCCTATCAATATGCGAATACACCCAAACAACCTGCTTTAATACAGAAAACTGATTCTCAAAAAACAACAACATAAATGTTCTTGTACTTTACCTCCATATAATGTAACCTAAGACCCAACTCATGTGGCAAGCAACTTTTTCTTTTGATCCAAAAATGTCTCACCACCCACAGAGATGACTTCAGAGATCTGCTACACACACCATGATGTAGTATTTGAGAAAGGGCAAACATAAAAACAACTTTTTTCTACTGACTATGACCTTGAACCCCCTCCCCATTTCTAGCTCACTTGGAGAGATTTTTTTTAACTAAGAAAACCTGCTGATTACCACACTCAACTCAAGAAGGGTATGCTGAAAGAACCAAAATAACTTTTCGAGGAACAAATGACAGCCATCTAAATTACTCTTCTGACAGAGTAATGAATCTCACAGATGAAAGGGAGCAGAAGGTGTCATTTATCTTGACTTCACAAGACTTGTCAACGTTTCTTGGTCTTTTCTGAAGAGCACAATCATAAATAATTTAGGATATTATGACTTTGACCTCAAAAAACATTGAGGTAGACAACCTCAACTTGGGGATGGGGACTTTTTAAAAAATAGTTATCTATGTCTCTTGGAGGTAGAATGGGAATCATAAAGCAATTTATCAGAGAAATTGAGCCTTGGGACTATCTATAATTGATATGAAGGATTCACATCCTGAGTAATTTAGCTTCGTAGAATTCAGTAAGTATAAATGTGTTTAATGGAACTGTAATGGAGTTGACTATTGCGCTGGGTGTATCAGTTATGGTGTTTGCACCTTGAGAGTTGATTTCTGGTCAAGGAGTTCTGCCTCCATAGAGCCAGAATTGTGTCTCCTCACTCAAGTTCATAATTTTAATTCCTAACCCCTAGTAGCTTAGACTATGAATGTCTTTAGAGATAGCAACTTTAAAGAGGCAGTTCAGTTAAAATGAGGTGGGCTCTAATCCAATATGACTGGTGTCCTTCTAGGAAATTTGGATCCAGACACACACATAGGGAAGATAATGTGAAGGCGCAGGGAGAAAAATTCTCTTGAGACTCGGAGAGGAGACAAAAGTCAAAGAGACATTACCACGATTTTGGAAAGCAGAGCTGAAATCCCAGTCTGTAGAGTGTGAGAGGGACCAGTGGGATGCGGCTAGGCCCAGAGCAGGTGAGCACCGCTGGACCACAGGAAGGCTCCGAAATTGGAGGTGCCATGTGCTTCCAGCCTCTTCTCATTCTGAGGAAGGAATGTTTCTTCTGCTGACTGGATCAGAGTGTGTGGACTCAGGAACAGCGAGTCCATCTGAGGGCCAGGTAGGAGAAGCCCTAATGGAGGAAATAAGTCTGTTCTTCCTGACTCAGCTCTCACAATGCGAGCAGCCTGGCTTACCCACTGCAGAAGGAAGTTAGAGAGTTTTTCTCTGAGAAAAATAATCGCCTGTGCTAAAAAATACAAACAAACAAACACAAAACAAAGAAATTGACACTTGGAGGTTACCCAGCAAAAAAAATAAAAAGGCTGGCCCAGTAGAGATTCTCTTAAAATCAGATTTGGACAGAGAGGGGTCCCTTTGGCTCATAGTTATAAGCCACTCTCTGCTGGTTCTTTCATGATCCCTAAGTGTTCAGTAAACTCCTCCTAAAGTGCTAGCCTGCCCCTGTTGCACTGGGGCTCTGACCCCAAGTATTCGAAGGCATGGCCATGGATCAGCGGATGGAGCATCAGTGGTGGTCCTCCATGAAAACAGAAAGCACTTATAAAACCTTTGGCTGAACAAACCACAATATCTTTTTATTTCTGTTCTCTGCTCATTATCTATTTAGTACAATGGGCCCCCTCTCCCAAGAACCAGTGGGTTGTTCAAAAGCCTAAGAAAATATTCGATTACCTAAAACAAAATGTGATTCAAATATATAAAGAGAATAGCTCAATATTTTATTTAATGAACCAAATTTCTCAACCTTTTTTATTGGTATCCATCTACCTACCTTCCGTCTAATAACCGTGGGCAAACTCTCCCTGGATGGATTTGGAATCACCACTTCACTTGTGTACTGGATACCATCCCCTCCTTTCTCTCTAGCATCATCATTTCTTTCTTCTACTGAGTATTTCCACTAGTATATATTCTCGCTATAAGATCTCTTACCTCAAAACATTTTACTCTTGATCTTGCATTCCCCTCTGCTATTAGGTGTTCTCTGTTCCTCCTTATATTACAGTCCCTGAAAAAAGTGTCTCTGCTCAATGGCTCTGCTTTTCATCTGACATTGTCTCTTGACTCTACCTAAATAGACCTTGTCCCTATTACACCACCAACAATGACTGCAAAGGGCAATAGGGACCTCCTTTTACTCAACCTCTAAGCAGCATTAAACACAGCTGGCCGCTCCGACCTTCTTATAGCACTTTCTTTATTTGGTTTCCAGGACACTATATTCTCCCAATTTTTCTATTTCATCTCTGGCCTTGCTTCTTTTGAGTTTTCTTTGCTGGTCTTCCTCCTGTTTTTGGATCTCAAAATGCTCAAGTGTCCAAGGCTCATTCTATATTAACTTCACTTTCTACATTTACTCCTTGGGTGATTCTCATGTAATCTCATGGCTTTGAAAATAATCTATAAAGTTGATGGCTCTCAAATGTAAATCGCAAGCCTCCTTTTGTCTCTTCAACTCCACACCAGTGTGTTCTCTGCTGCTTACGCCTCAGTTTCCTGCTCCTTCTCTCCCATCCTCCCCTAAGGAACAGCAGCGCAACTGGCTAAGGAAATCTAACAGCTATGACGCCAACATCCTACTACTTTTACATAAAGTCTTTATTGTGCACCTCTCTTATTAGAGAACATATAATATTTTTAAATAGTATTCCTTTCAGAGCAAACTCCCAAAATAATGACATAAATAGAAAAAAAATTAAGTGCTAAAGAGAAGACAAAAGGTGACCTCTATCCAAGTATAAGAAAGTTAACAAAAATTGTGTACCTTCTCTAGTTACTAACTCATCAGAAAGAGAAGGTACAGGGTCAAACCATTACTGGGGAGACTGACAGAAGCCTGAGGGAGGGCTGCATCCCTGTGAGTCCAGGTAGGTCCTGGCTGGGCATGTGCCACGGAGGAGGGTAGAACTTCATTGCCCCTCCAAGCGTTTACAAGACTTGGGTTGGCAACAATCTGTTCTGGGAGATTCTGAGACCAGCTGTCCTCCGTGGAGGAGCGAGGGAGGTTACAGCAACCTCCTGAGGGCCCGTGCAGCGCTCCGATTACAGTGCACCCTCACATAACCACCACAGCGCAGCACACGGGTGACATTCCCTCAGTCACCATCCGGGGCCTTTCTGGGCTTAGGCAAACTCAGTAGCTGTAGGGGTTTACACCTAAGGAGGTGTTCCCATAGATGTGTGCTTCCAGCAAATTTTATTTTATTTTATTTTAAAACACAGTGCCCTTCAAGTTCCCTTTCAGTCTATCCAAATAACAGGTTTTAGCACATCAGGTGATATTTTGCTTCCTGAAGCATTTAAATTAATTTTCTATTACCAATGCAAATGTGTACTTTCCAATTTACCCACTGCACAATAAAACCTAATTTAAAGCAATTAATGTTCATTAATGGCCCCATCTGCATGTTTATCGCGTTATCCTTAAATACCTGAGACATGGTATCCATATTTTATAGCACACTTCTTATCAGCAAGAATTCTTATCCTCAAGGGTAAATGTAAGACTAACGTGCCAGGATCTCATACCTGTAGAAGAAAACATTACTTTTTGGTTGTTGCAGCAAAATCTAGATGAACAGGGTGGACGTGTCTAATACCAAATGTATCTAATACAAAAGAGAGGGTCTGTGCTGGTGTGTGCAGCTCTGTCTGTTGTCTTCCTTTTCTCCCAAAACAGATGCGGCACAGCGGCGAGTGTACACCCCCAGCCCTGCAGCCCTGCCACAGGTGTTTACCAGGCGTGAGAGGACATGGGACAGAATGCAGCAGCAGCAGCAGCACTGCAAGGTTTTCCTACTGGCCCCCTGAAGTTGGCAACACCGTGCTGGGAACAGGTGGGTGGGTGGCAAGTCACATGTTGTTACAAAGCATTCTAAGCATGTCACTTGTGTGCATTCGTTGTGTGCAATTGAGGATACTGTCTAGCCTTTTTAATCTTTATTTTTCTCATCCTGCCTGATCAAGTTTTTCTTAGGACTGGATAACATAATAGAAGATAAAAGCATATCAAGAATAAGAGGGAAGGTTCCACCCAACCAGACTGCCTAGGTTCGAATCCTGGCTGCACCTCTCATCAGCTATGTGTGAGCGTGTATGAGGCCTCTTTGTGCCATGGTTTTTGCATGTGAAAAATGAGAATCACAACCGTTATCTATCTCAAAGTGTTCAAGTGAAGATTAAAACGAATTAATATGTTAAATAGCTTAAAACAGAGCTTGGCATATCATATGAATTTGGTGAATTAGCAAAAACAAGCCAAAAAAAACAACAACCCAAAAACCCAGTAGGTACTTTGGAAATAGCAGCTATTTATCAAAGACTTTTTCCTTTAGTAAAAGTCACAGTCTGTGATGCTGAAATGTGGCCTCTGGGCTTAGAGACAAGAATCCTGGCACAAGGCACATGCAGGTGGCCAATCTCACTACCCTTCCCCATCCTAGAAAGAGGCACAGATAAGTATCCTTTGTGTGACACTATTATGTCTAAAGCTCTGACAGCCAAATGCATGTATAATGCTTGAGAGAGAGAGGGAGAGAGAGAGAGAGAGAGAGAGAGAGAGAATAAAAAAAGGGAAAATAGTCAATAATATGTTTCCACCATTGAAACAAGAAAAGCAAATAAGTTTGGATGGGATATTTTATAATGCTGCTGATCCAAGATCAACCCATCTGATTTCCCTACTCTTAAAAAAAAAAAAAAAAAGCCATTAAATATTTCCACACATGTGATTTCAATGAAATTTACATTTATGAGTCATTATCATTTTGGTGAAAGGCAAAATGATATTCAGCTCGTCACTGGAGGGGCAGATGGAAATGGAGTTTGGGAAGTCGAAACACTAGCTGACAGAAATGAGTTAAAATTTACGTCCCAACCAACCTAATGGCAAGCAATTATCTCTGAACTAGGATAACAAATGTGCTTTTATCCTCAAAAGATGGCATGTGTTATAGAAGTTTCCAGAAGGCATATTTTCTGTAAAGAAACAACTGCTACTGTATTCAACATTTAGTATAAGAGTTTAATTGGATACTGACCCTTTCAAAAGATTCTGTTACAAGTTAAAGTTAGATAGTAAGAGAACAGAAAAATCTACCTGAAGTTGTCTGCTACTTTTTGTTATCTATTTCTCTGTTTAAATATTGCCTTGCAATGTACTTTTACTTTATATTCAATACCGTTTATATATTTTGGCATTAGCAGAATAGAAATTGCTCTTTGCACAATCTATTCATATTATCTTATAAAAATAATAAATAAAGCAAATAGGTGTGGGAATTTGGTATTTTTCTTGGTTTGAAAGGCTATCTCATCACAAGAAAGACATTTTTTACTTTATGATTAAATGACATCCCCTATGTAACAAAAAATTGGCCAATATACAGGTATAATTCATCATGGATGACATCGCATAATTAAATTTTACTAATATAAACTTTTAAGACAATTTGAATGCCGTATACTGCAAATTTCTAATGTTTGACTCATAAATTTATTCTATATAAAAAGTAACCAAACTAGATGCACTGCCCTAGCTACAAATTACAGATCTTGAAACAATATGAAATATTTATATGAATGGCTTTCATTTATTTATTTTCATGGAAGCATATTTTTAGCCTCAAGACATTTATTTATATACAGGGTTAGGCAAAAGTAGGTTTACAGTCGTGAATATGTGAAACACAGAGATTATTCTTACATTATTATTTATTAATATTGTGTTATTTTCCATACAAACACCTCTAACCTGACTTCTCCACTCTGCATATAATTTCCCTCCGCTGGGGATTCTTCCCCCACTCTCCTACCCTAAGTCTCCAACTCTCTTTTAAAGTCCACTCATCCTTCACATTCATTTTAAATATAACATTTTCTAGTGAACTGTCCCTGGAACATCTAATATATGTTCTCTTAGTACCCTGATATACTTTTTTGTTGTACTTATTAATAATTAAAATTAATCAATATTCCAGTAATTTTTAATGACTGTTTTTCTACTAGAGCGTAGTAAGCTCCAGGAGAACGGGCCATTTCTTTCTTGCTGGCCATCATGTCTCCAATCCCTAGGAAGGTAGCTGGAACGATGGAGGCATTCAGTACAGATTTGTTGGATACATCAATGACTGCATGAATGGATAAAACATAAAGAGGACCTTTGGATTGGCAAATGTTTTTGTTGGTTTTGTTTATTAATGACAAACTGTTGAACATAAGAAAGAAGCACCTGTCATATGAAAAAATCACAGGAATGTTTGGAGAAATTGAAGATACCACAGAGAAATTATGGGAGATGGAGTAGAGTCCCAGAGGATGTCATAAGATTTGATCCAGGCCACAGGAGCAAGAATTGCCCAAGAAAAGGAAGAGGAAAAATTCTGAGACTGTAATAGGAAAGAAGATTGAAAGAAAATTATAGATGCAGAGATATTATCAAAGGAGAACCCTTCACAAACATGATATTCTCTGTAAAGTAGGAGGTGGCATTCACATATAAGAGTGAGTGATAGAAGGGACGTGGGGTTTTGAAGAGCTTAGTGAAAAGAAAGGTAGAATGTACTTGAGCAAGAGACACAGAAATGCCAGGAAGCATCAATCATTCAGCTTGTACATTTTTAATGTTACCAATTTACCCATGTTTGGGTAGTATTTTCTGCAGCACAGTTCAGCAACTAGGGTCTTGAAGACAGATGGTTACATTCAGTTGAAAGATGATAATGATGATGATGATGACTGCTACAAACACTGACTCATTGTTACTCTATCAAGCACTGTGCAAAGCTGTGTCTATGAATTAATCACTTTTTTAATGCATGCACACACAATGTGGTATATATCTATTTTTACAGATGAGAAACAGAGACTTTTTTTTAATACAACTTTCTTAAGGTATCATTTACATACCATAAAAGCTACCCATTGCACATATACAATTAAATGATATTTATAAATTCATAGAGAGGGCAACCATCTCCACAAGTCAGTTTTAGGCCATTCAGTCACTCCAAAAAATTTCCTTGAGCCTGTGTACACTCAATCCTGCTTTAACCCCCAAACCCAGGCAACCACGATCTGCTGTCTCAATGAATTTGCCTTTTCTAGACATCTAGTATAAATGAAATAAAATAATACAGAGATCCGTGTGTGTGTGTGTGTGTGTGTGTGTGTGTGTGTGTGGCTTCTTTCACTTAGGATAATGTTTCTGTGGTTCATGCTGCAGTATGTATCAGTATTTTGTTCCTTCATGATTGCTGAATAGCATTTAATTATATGGCTAGACCACATTTTGAAATTCACAGGCATTTGGATTGTTCCCAGTCTGGGCTATTTTGAATGATGCTGCTGTGAACAGTCCTGTGCCATTCTCTGTGTGCACATATATTTTTACTTCCCTAGTATGAATTCTTAGAAGTAGGATTTGGAGTTACAAGGCTGTGTGGTAAAATTATGTTTAATGTTTAAAAATTGCCAAAATGTTTTCCAAAGTATATGTGCCGTTGTATATCCCCACCAGAAATGTGTGTGTCAGGTATCTTTTCTGTGTCTACTCAGAAAGTCATGTGGTTTCTGTTCTTTATTCTATTGATATGGTTATTTACACTGGTTAATTTTTAGATATAAAACCAACTTTGTATTCCTGAAATAAATTCCACATGCTCATGGCATGTAGTCCTTTTTATATGCTACTGAATTTGTTTTGCTAATATCTTGTTAAAGAGTTTTCTATATCTCTCTTTATGAAGGATATTGATCTATAGTTTTCTTTCCTTGAGAAGTTTTCATTTGTCTTTGGTATCAGGGTAATTCTGGCCTGAAAAAAGTGAGGTGAAGAGTCCTTCTCATTATCTATTTTATGAGTTTGTAAAAATTGGTATTTCTTCTTTAAATATTTGATAGAACACACTAATTAAGACATGGGAGGCTGGGCTTTTGCTGGTGGTAAGATTTGAAATAACTAATTAGGTTTCTTGTTCTGGTCTTTTCTGATTTTCTGTTCCTTCATGAGTGCATTTGGGTAATTTGTAGACATAATTTTCTTCTCTAATCTTTATAATTTCCTTCCTTCTGCTTATGCTAAATTTAGTTTACTTTTCTTCTTTCAGTGGTTTAAGGTGGAAGCTTTGGTTACTGAGATTAGAAACGTTCTCCTTTGGTGTTAGAAGCATTTAGAGTTATAAAGTCCCCTCTAAGCACCACTTTAGTTGCATTCCACAACTTTCATCTGTTTTGTTTGTTTTCATTTAATTCAAAACAATTTTTGATTTCCTTTTTGGCTTCTTACTTGTTTGACCCATAGCTTATTTAGAAGTATTATTACTCAAATATTTGGCACAGATTTCTTCCTGTTGTGGGTCTCTAATTTGGTTGTGGTCAGAAAACATACTTTGCATGATTTCAATTTTTAAAAAAATATATTTTGATAATATACTTTGTCCTGGAGAATATTCTATTCCCAAAGTGTGTATCCTGTAGTCATTGAATGAAAGGTGTTAGGATGTCAGTTAAGTAACATTGGTTGATAATGTTGTCTTTCATTCCCTTGCTGATTTTCTGTTGAATTACCTATTATAGTAATTATTGAAGTATTGAAATCTCCAGCTATTTTTTTTTCTTTATTGATTTTAGAGAGAGAGGAAGGGAGAGGGAGAGAGAGAAAGAAGCATCGATAAGAGAGAACATCGATTGGCTGCCTCGTGCGTGCCCCCACTGGGGATGGGGCCCACAACCTGGGCATGTGCTCTGACCAGGAATCAAACCGGCGACATCTTGGTGCATGGGTCGACCACTGAGTCACACCAGTCGGGCTCCAGCTATTATTTTAATTATCCATTTCTCCTTTCAATTCTGCCTGTTTTTGCTTTAAGTATTTGGGGTCTCTGTTCTTAGGTGCATGTACATTTATAATTGTTATGTCTTTCTAATATTGACCCTTTTTAATTTATGAAATGTCTCTCTTTGTTTCTAATGGTATTTATTATATTAAGTTTTTCTTTGTTTCATATGAGTATAAATGCTCCAGATCCATTATGCTTACTGTTTCATGCTATATCTTTTTCCAATTTTCTACTCTCAAGCTATTTGTGTTTTTGCACCAAAGTTGTGTCTCTTCTAGACAGTAATAGACACATCACAGAACACCAAAAGAAGCTGATTTTTTTCTCTTTAATTAGCACCCTAAAGATTTAAATTACAAAGCTAATGAAGACACCATCTACCCTAACCAAGCAGTTAGAAGACCGGAGGTCTCTTATGAATTAGAGGCTTGTCCCAGATTAGGTCTGTTTGCTAATGAACGGGCTAAAATAATTTTATGATTTTCAAATAAGCTAAAATGATGTTATGCTTGTCAAACTTCTATTATTTATCAATAACAAAAAGTGTTTTCTTTTTTATCAATTTATGACTTTCAAAGCACTCCTTAATATGTTTTATTTTTATTCTATTTCTGGGAGGGAATTAGTATCGTGTTCAAATTATAGCCGAGACCTAGTCTGTACAGTCAATAAGTGGCAGAATCTTGATTGGAATTTAGTTCTTCTGATGCTGTATTAATGCACCTCACATTATATAATAGAGGTTCTCTTTGTTAAAATTTAATTATCTTGCTATTCTTACAGCACTTGTGTGGAAGAAGGGTGCATAATGATTCAGCATATGTAAGAGAGAAAATAAATGTAATAACTGAGTTTGCAAGCCATAAGAGATTAAATACATTTTAGTGCACCTATAAATTAAATTCTGTCTATCCATTAAAAGGAAATTATGTTGCATATTTATTGTCCATAATATACCAAGTGGAAAATAAAATGTGTAGAAAGTATGGACGGTCCAGGAGTGGATGTGCGCATGTACAGCCAATGGAGTTTTCACAAAAATGTCATTAAAATGCAGTAGAAAAAGAACTTATTTTCAATAAATGGTTCTGGAAGAACTAGATATGTATATGAGAAAAAATAAATCTTGTTTCATTATTTCAAACCATATTTTAAAATTAACATGAAATGGCCCATGAACCTAAAAGTTTAAAAAAAATAATCATTAAATTTCTAGAAGAAAACAGAATATTATTCTACTGTAGAGTAGGAAAGGATTTCTTTTATTCTTTTTAATATGTTTTTCTTGACATTTTTAGAGAGAGAGGAAGGGAGAGAAAGAGAGAAACATCGATGTGAGAGAGAAGCATTGATCAGCTGCCTCCTACACAACCCACACTGGGGATCAAAAACTTGAGCATGTGCCCTGACCGGGGATCCAACCCAGACTTCTCAGTCTGTGGGACAATGCTTCATCCACTGAGCCACACTGGCCAGGCCAGAAAATAATTTCTTAATTAGTTCACAAAAGCACTATACATCAAAGAAAACTGATAAATTATAGTTTATTAAATTTAAAAACCAATATATCTAGAGATACCAGGAAGAGAATGAAAAAACAATCTGAGCCTGGCCAGGTTACTCAGTTGGTTGGAGCATCATCCTATACACCAAAACGTTCTGGGTCTGATTCCTAGTCAGGGCACATAACTAGGTTGCCGGTCAGGGCGTGTATGGGAGGCACTGATTGATGTTCTCACGTTGATGTTTCATTCTCTCTCTTTCTCCTTCCCTCTTTCTCCAAAATAAATAAAAATATATCCTTGGGTGAAGATTAAAAAAATCTGAGAAGATATTTAGAATACATATATGCTACAAAAAGCATATATATAGTATACCTCAAAAATTCCTACAAAGTAATAAGGAAAAGTCAAACAAACCTATTTTTTAATCTGACAAAAAATTTAAATAACTATTGTATACAGACAATATTCAAATGAAAAATCAGCAAAAGTCAATATAATTAATCATCAGAAAAATGCAATAAAATAACCATGCAATACAACTACATCCCCCATGGAAGAGCTAAATCCAAAAGACTGATAATACCACTTATTGTCAAGGATGTGGAGTAACTAGAATGTTCATATCTTGCTGGAGAAAGACTAAACTAGCATATCAACTATGGAAAACTGTTTGCCATTACCCACTAAAATGACATGTACGTTAATACTACGATCCAGCTGTCACACTCCTAGATATATACCCAAGAGAAACAAGGGTGTATATCCCTGAAGAAACATATACAAGAATGTTCACAGAAGCCTTATGCATAATAGCCAGAGGCTGAAAAAAAAACCCCAAATATTTATTGATAGAAGAATAATGTATACAGCATTAATATGTAACAAGTTAATGATAGATGAAATAAGGGGAATACATCTCATATACATTATGCGGAGGAGGCAGACACACACACGCAAAATTATGATATGATTCCATCAAGAATATCTAGAATAGACAAACTAATCAATGGTAATAAAGGTATTAAATGATGTTACCTGTAGGGTGAAGGAATACAATGGAATATTTTAGAATGCCAGGAATGTTCGTGATCTTGATGTGGATGACAGTTAAATATAACTTTGAAGAAAGGTGTTGCTTAAGTTTTAATGTGCCTCCTTATGGTCAGTGCCTCTTAATTGTTTTATTAGGTTAAAGTCTGACTTGAGTTACTAGCTATGATGCTGCTTTTTCTTCACAATTTTATGGATAGTACTTTTGAGTACTAAATTTTTACTGATTAAAACGTTTTAGAATAGACACTCTTCCATTCTCCTCCCTTTATGTCTTTTTCTGAAACTTCTACTGTCAGGTAAGATTCTAAAAGACTCCACGGAATAGTTCTGGTGTTGATCATAGCTGGGCAGCTCCTTCACGGAAGCTCTTTTTGCAAAAGTCACCAGATCATCTTTAAACCACCAGGACTCGCAGAAAAGTGCTCTTCAGACTTCTAAAAAATTTCTTTCGAAACAATGACAAGGGGTATATTCTTGGGCATACTTGTTCCAGACTCAGCATCTTAAAAGTGAATGAGTTCTAGAAAATACCTTTTTTCTTTTGTTTTAAAAAATCATTTTTATTACTTTCATAAGTTTGCTTTTCAATAAATAAAAATAAGAAATGAATATGTCTCTTTTTGTTTGTGCTGAATAAATATCAGAGCTGATTGGGGTTGATCTTTCTTCTTTTCTTGCTTTGCCATTTGAGGTATGTCTCAGAAACACACACACACACACACACACACGCATTTTTCTCTCTCTATCACTCTCTCTCACACACACAGAAACTTGTACACACACACACAACACACACACACACACACACACACACAAACTAAAATGAGCCAGAATAATCTCTTTGGCCATGACACATCTAGGTTTTGATATCCTGCATCCAGTGGAGAGGTTATACCAAATATGGCTTTAAAGCAACTGTGAAACTGTTTATGCATGATATACATAAAATAAGTCAGTCTGAAATTTAAGGTTTGGAACCCACCTGGAGTTTGGAGCTTAGGAAAATGAGCCCTAGTTTCTCAAGACAGCCAGTTGTCTCAGAATGTAAGCCGGATCCCTGTGCCATCTTATGGTTCCTCCTCCCCGTCCCCCACCCCATCCCACCACAGAGCGGCTCAGAGCGAAGACTGGCCACAGAGGAAAGCTTGGTTGTAGCACTGTCCTCGAGTGCAAAGACTTGGCCCCAAGCACACCGCTAGCATACAACCATATTCTGGCTTCCCTGCCTCTCTACTTCTCTGGCCTTTATTTCAGTTGTAAAATGAGCGTAAGCTTGAAATATGGTTAGAATTAGTTCCAACAACATATTTCTAGTCTATCTTTTTGAAGATGAGTTCACTATCTAATAACTTCTGGACTTGAACTTTTGAGTTCTGATAAGAATAAAAATGAGGTTTCTCTTAACAAATGAAAGAGTATGTGACATAATTAGGATATTGTAAAACATCCTGAGAAACCACGATGCAAAGCATTATTACAGAATTAATTACTAATTGCATTAGTGGTCTGTTGTGCTCAACTCAGCATATAACTTTAAACTATATCTGGCATCTAGGCCCATTATTGTAATTTATTTTCTTGCATTTGAAAAATATCAAATGAGTTGTTTTTAATAATGCTTTTTTCAAAGGTAGATCAAAGACAATCTTCATAATTCTCTTAGGTTATGAACAAAGACAGAAATATTAGTCTAAATTGGAAGCTCTCGAGGGGATTTTATCTGTTGCTATATTTTATACATTATCTAATTTCCTCTTGGCAACCACAGATTCTGAATTATAATTGTGGTAATCATAATAACAATGAAAATGAGTGACATATTTTACTACTATTAACCACGCTCCGCTCAGTCCTTTGTTCTTGAGACATGGGATGTCTTTGCAGAAGATGTAGAGAGAACGGAGCAGCCCAACAGAAGGCTCACAAGTTAACAAAGGTAGGAGACTCCTCTCTACTCTGTCAGTGTTGTCTCACGCTCTTCCTCTTTCCCAGACATTCCCACACCATTTCCAGAAACAAAGTGCGTATCTGGCCAGCATGGAAGGGACAAGGTCTTTGAGTGTTTGGTAGGGTTTCATTTGACTTTTACCCAGCATGCCTGGTTTTCCTCAGAATTAGCATTAGTGTGATGCACCTCAGCATACAATCAGAATGTTCTTCTTGGGAAAGCTGGTCACAGGTATATCAGAGGGTCTTCAAACAATCATGTAAATGAAAGGAGTTATATGTATGTAACTTGACAGTGGGTGAGTTCATACACATATGAACGAGCTATCTAGCTATTTTGGGACACATACAAATGAAAACAAAACCTAAGCACAAATCAGCAGCCATCCCTTTGACAGCCTATTCACAAGTTTGGAGGAGGCATTTGAGATAATGACGATGTTTTCTTTTGCATTCACCCTCCTGGAGATGAGCAGTCATCCTGCACACTCCAAACGCTTTGCTATTATTCCCCATTACGCTAGACTCCGAAATACACTTTCTGACACATCTAAAATGTCCCCTGATTTTGTCTCCTGCAGGAAAGTCAATGACTCACCCACTGTCAAGGGTTCACAGGTTC
Organism: Molossus molossus; assembly: GCF_014108415.1. Taxonomy (NCBI): domain Eukaryota; kingdom Metazoa; phylum Chordata; class Mammalia; order Chiroptera; family Molossidae; genus Molossus; species Molossus molossus. The sequence continues at coordinate 47,287,130 of NW_023425403.1, read as the reverse complement.
TTCAGTCCTGTCATCATGAGTGTGTTAGATTGAGAAAGTCAGTTGAACTGAAAAGCATAAAGTAAGAAACTAAGATGCTCACTTTGCTCTCCCCTAACAGATATTGGCAGAGAGAAAACATAAACTTAACAATGTCCTAAGGGCTCAGGTGATCTTTTCCCCCCACTTATAAACACGTTACAAATCATGGAAATTGCTGGTGAGCCAGCCAAGACAGCCAAGAAGTTCCTTCTTCAACATTTCTTGAGGGGAAAAATTGGTACTGCCCTTGTCAAATTAAATAATCACTTCAGACATGTTAACTCCAGGCATTTTTCTAATAACGATGGCTTTAGGAACGGGCATATCCAGTATGTGTAAAAAAGATAAAGACAGGAGTTTTGTTCTAACATTGATGATTAAAAATAAGCCATAGAGAGCCTGGTTCTCTCTCTATTTTTTGTTTGTTTGTTTCAATCCGAATATTTGTTTTTGCAAGTGGTGATTTTAAAAACAAAAAAATCGGAACCGAAAAATGGCGGCGGAGTGAACGGAGCTACACAGACCGTCTCCCAGAACCAAACTGGAATTACAACTATAACACAGACAAATCGACGGGAAAAACCAACAGAAAAGAAGCTTGCGAGGACCATACAACGAGGGACACCGACTCCATCCCGGAGAGGGAGCCACAAACAGCAGAACACCAACACCCACAGGGAGAACTTGACAGGCTCCAAAGCCCAGAGTGATAGCTAAAATGGTGAAACACAGAAACAGAAGCCAAATGAAAGAGCAAACCACCTCCACCGAAGATGAGATCAATGTGGAGCAATTAGGCATGTTAACAGAGCTAGAATTCAGAGCCATGATCTTGAGGAAGCTGAACAGCATGAGTAAGGACATAGAGACACTGAAAATAAGCCAAATGGAAATTAAAAACCAACAAGAAGAGATAAAAAATGACATATCCGAAATGAAAAACACATTGGAAGGTTTAAAAAGCAGAGTAGGGGAAGCTGAGGACCGGATCAGTGAATTAGAAGACAGGGTAGAAAAAATCAACCAATCAGAAAAACAAAAGGAAAAAACTATTAAAAAACAGGAAGACAGCTTAAGAGAACTATGGGACAACTGGAAACGTAATAATATTCGCATCATAGGAGTCCCCGAAGAAGAAGAAAAGGAGCAAGGGATAGAGAATATATTCAAAAAAATAGTGAGAGAAAACTTCCCTAATTTGGTGAAGGAAGAAGGCATTCAAGTTCAAGAAGCACAGAGAGTCCCAAGTAAGAAGAACCCAAACAGGCCCACACCAAGACACATAGTAATTAAAATGCCACAAATTAAAGACAAAGAGAGAATCCTAAAAGCAGCAAGAGATAAGCAACAGGTTACCTACAAAGGGAACCCCATAAGGCTCTCAGCTGACTTCTCACAAGAAACACTACAGGCCAGAAGGGAATGGCATGAAGTAATCAAAGTCATGAAAAACAAGAATCTGAATCCAAGACTACTCTACCCAGCAAGGCTATCATTCAAAATAGAAGATCAAATAAAGAGCTTCCCAGACAAAAAAAAGCTAAGGGAATACATTAGCACCAAACCAGCACTGCAAGAAATGTTAAAAGGACTGCTGTAATTAGCAGTAGAAATGGGAACAAAAATAGAACCACACTAAACAAAAATGGCAATAAATAAGTACATATCAATAATCACCTTAAACGTAAATGGATTGAATGCTCCCATAAAGAGACACAGAGTAGCTGATTGGATAAGAAAGCATGACTCATCTATATGTTGTTTACAAGAGACCCATCTTTCAACAAAAGACTCACATAGGTTGAAAGTGAAGGGATGGAAAAAAATTTTCCAAGCAAATGGAAAGCAAAAAAAAGCTGCGGTAGCAATTCTCATATCTGATAAAATAGATTTCAAAATGAAGACCATAACTAGAGACAAAGACGGCCACTACATAATATTGAAAGGATCTATCCAACAGGAAGATATAACCTTGATAAACATATATGCACCCAATATAGGAGCACCAAAATATATTAAAAATCTTCTGGAGGACTTCCAAGGAGAAATCGACAACAATACAATCATAGCTGGGGACTTCAACACCCCGTTGACAGCACTGGATAGATCCTCTAGGCAAAAAATTAGCAAGGAAACAGAGACTCTAAATGAAGCACTAGACCAAATGGATTTAATAGATATCTACAGAGAATTACACCCCAAAACTACAGAATACACATTCTTCTCAAGTGCACATGGGACATTCTCAAAGATAGACCACATGATAGGACACAAACTAAATCTCTACAAGTTCAAGAAGATTGAAATCATATCAAGCATCTTCTCAGATCACAATGGCATGAAACTAGAAATCAATTGCAACAAGAACATGCAAAGACATTTCAACACATGGAGGCTAAATAGCATGTTATTAAACAATGAATGGGTCACCGAGGAGATCAAGGAAGAAATCAAAAACTTCCTGGAAACCAATGAAAATGAACACACAACAACACAAAATCTATGGGATGCAGCGAAAGCAGTTCTGAGAGGGAAGTTCATAGCACTACAGGCCTACCTCAAAAAACAAGAAAAATTTCTAATTGACTGTCTAACCTCACAACTTAAAGAATTAGAAAGCAAACAAAAAGAAAACCCCAGAGCAAGTAGAAGGAAGGAAATAGTAAAGATCAGAGCAGAAATAAATGACATAGAGACCAAAAAAACAATTCAAAGGATCAATGAAACAAAGAGCTGGTTTTTCGAAAAGATAAACAAGATTGATGGACCCTTAGCTAGACTCACCAAGAAACAAAGAGAGAGAACCCAAATACACAAAATCAGAAATGAAAGAGGAGAAGTAACAACCAACACCACGGAAATACAAAAGATCGTTAACAACTACTATGAACAACTATATGGCAACAAATTCGACAATCTCAGCGAAATGGACAAATTTCTAGAAACACACAGTCTCCCAAAACTATTCCCGGAAGAGATAGAAAACTTGAACAGACCAATAACAACTAAGGAAATTGAAGAGGTAATCAAGACTCTCCCAGCAAACAAAAGCCCAGGCCCAGATGGTTTCACGGGGGAGTTTTACCGAACATTCAAAAAAGAACTAATACCCATTCTCCTCAAACTATTTCAAAAAATTCAAGAAGAAGGAAGTCTTCCAAACACGTTCTATGAGGCCAGCATAATTCTAATTCCAAAACCAGAAAAAGACACTACGAAGAAAGAAAACTACAGGCCAATATCCCTGATGAACATAGATGCCAAAATCCTGAACAAAATACTAGCAAATCGGATCCAGAAATACATCAAAAAAATTATTCACCATGACCAAGTGGGATTCATTCCAGGGATGCAAGGCTGGTACAATATTCGCAAATCAATAAACGTGATACACCACATAAACAAAATGAAGAATAAAAACCACATGATCATATCAATAGATGCTGAAAAAGCATTTGACAAAATCCAGCATCCATTTCTGATAAAAACGCTCAGCAATGTAGGAATAGGGGGATCATATCTCGACATAATAAAGGCCATATATGAAAGACCTACAGCCAACATCATACTCAATGGACAGAAACTAAAAACATTTCCATTAAGAACAGGAACAAGACAGGGATGTCCACTTTCGCCACTCTTGTTTAACATTGTACTGGAAGTCTTAGCCACAGCAATCAGACATGAAGAAAAAATAAAAGGGATCCAAATTGGAAAGGAGGAAGTGAAACTGTCATTATTTGCAGATGACATGATATTGTACATAGAAAACCCTAAAGACTCCATCAAAAATCTATTAGACTTAATAAATGAATTTGGCAAAGTAGCAGGATACAAAATTAACGTCAAGAAATCGACGGCATTCTTGTACATCAATGATGAACTCACAGAAAGAGAAACTGAAAAAACAATCCCATTTACCATCGCTCCAAAAAAATTACGATACCTAGGAATAAACTTAACCAAAGAAGTAAAGGACCTATTTGCAGAAAACTACAGGTCATTGAAAAAAGAAATAGAGGAAGATATAAAAAAGTGGAAGAACATACCCTGTTCATGGATTGGAAGAATTAACATAATTAAAATGTCCATACTACCCAAAGCAATCTATAGATTCAATGCAATCCCCATCAAAATACCAACGACATATTTCATAGAACTAGAACAAATACTTCAAAAGTTCATATGGAACCAAAAAAGACCCCGAATAGCCACAGCAATCTTGAAAAAGAAGAACAAAGTTGGAGGGATCACATTACCAGATATCAGGTTATACTACAAAGCGACTGTAACCAAAACAGCCTGGTACTGGCACAAGAACAGGCATATAGACCAGTGGAACAGAACTGAAAACCCAGAAATGGACCCAAGGCAATACGCTCAATTAATATTTGACAAAGGTGGCAAGAGCATACAGTGGAGTAAAGACAGCCTCTTTAATAAATGGTGTTGGGAAAATTGGACAGCTACATGCAAAAAAATGAAACTCGACCATCAACTTACACCATACACAAAAATAAACTCAAAATGGATAAAAGACTTAAATGTGACCCGTGAATCCATAAAAATTCTAGAAGAAAATGTAGGCAACAAAATTTCGGACATCATACGGAGCAGAATTTTCACTGATACATCACCTAAGGCAACAGAAATAAAGGAGAAAATGAAGACATGGGACTACATCAAACTAAAAAGCTTCTGCACAGCAAAAGAAACGATCATCAAAATGGAAAGGCAACCCACTGTATGGGAGAACATCATTGCCAATGATGTATCAGATAAGGGGTTAATTTCCAATATATACAGAGAGCTCATACAACTCCACAAAAGGAAGACAAAGAACCCAATTAAAAAATGGGCAGAGGAGCTGAATAGACACCTCTCCAAACAGGACATACAAATGGCCAAGAGACATATGAAGAAATGCTCAACATCACTAATCATCCGAGAGATGCAAATTAAAACAACAATGAGGTATCACCTCACACCTGTCAGAATGGCCGCCATCAACAAATCATCAAACAACAAGTGTTGGCGAGGGTGTGGAGAAAAGGGGACTCTAATACACTGCTGGTGGGAATGCAGACTGGTGCAGCCGCTATGGAAAACAATATGGTGCTACCTCAAAAAATTAAAAATTGAACTTCCATTTGACCCAGTGATCCCACTGCTGGGAATATACCCTAAGAAGCCTGAAACACCAATCAGGAAGAATATATGTACCCCCATGTTCATAGCAGCACTATTTACAATAGCTAAGATCTGGAAACAGCCCAAGTGTCCACCAGTAGACGAATGGATCAAAAAGCTGTGGTACATATACACAATGGAGTACTATGCAGCGGTAAGAAAGAAAGATCTCTTATCCTTTGAGACGACATGGAGGGACCTGGAAAGTATTATCCTAAGTGAAAGAAGCCAAGCAGAAAAAGACAAATACCACATGATCTCACTTATATACGGAATATAATGAACATAACAGTCTGAGGAATACAGTAGACCGAGACACATGGAAGTAGGGCACAGACTGACATCCCTCAGAAGAGGGGATGGGGGGTGGGGGGGTGGGAAGAGATAAACCACCGAACTTATATGCATGTATGCATGACCAATGGACATGGACAACTAAGCCGGGGACAGGGTGGAGGGGTGGGGGTGGGGGGTGCCAATGGGGTAAAAAGGTAAAATATCTGTAACAAAAAAATAAATAAAAATTCATAAAAAAAATAAAAAAATAAAAATAAAAAAAAAAAAATCTTAAAGCTTTTATGCACTGCCTACTCTTCAGCCTCTATTTCTTTGGGAAGGAGTGGAAGTTAAAGAGTAGACACACACAATGACAGACAGTGGGTTTTCCCAGTACTCGGTTCAAGACCAGGCTGAATAATAAAGTTTCCCTGTCTTTGCTTTTAAGTCAGACAAGATTTTAGCAAACACAAGACCCTGAATAGTATGACATTAATTTTTTCAAAAATGTTTCTATTTTCTTGCAGAGCAAACAGTCAACTAGCAGTTTGGTCATCAATTGATGACTATTATGATGTGATTGGAACTTTGTGATAGCATAAGAAAATCCTCCATGCTACTGCTATAGAGACACTTGGTTTTCTATTGTTGACACTATTACAGATGTCCTCCATTTCCCCTGCCCCTTTGCCCACCTCCACCCCCCACCCCCTGGCCTTCACCACACCATTGTCTGTGTCCATGGGTTATGTATATATGCATATATGTTCTTTAGTTAGTCTTTTCCTGGTGCCCCTCTCCCCCAAGATCTATCAGGCTATTCTAGGCATCCATGCCTCTGGTCTTACTTTGTTTATCAGTTTATTTTGTTCATTAGATTCCACATATAATTGAGATCAAGTGATAATTGTCTTTGATTGACTTATTTTACTTAGCATAATAATTTCCATTTCATTCCTTCTTTTTGCCTTGACGGGTTTGACTCAGTGCTTAGAGTTTAAGCCCTCAGACGGAAGGGTTCAGGTTCAATTCTTGGTTAAGGGCATGTACCTGAATTGCAGGTTTGATCCCTGGGTCTAGTTGAGGTCATGTGGGAGACAACCAATCGACGAGTCTCTCTCACATCAATGTTTCTCTCTCTCTCGATCTCTGTCTCTCCCTCCCTCACTTTTACTCTATCTAAGAATCATTGGAAAAATATCTTTGGATGAGGATTAACCAAATAAAAAAAGAGAGAGTTTCTTCTTTTTTATAGCAACATAGTATTCCCTTGGGTAAATGTGCCACATCTTTTTTATCTACTCATCTACTGATGGGCACTTGGACTGTTTCCAGATCTTGGCTATTATAAATACTGCTGCTATAAACATAGGAGTGTATATTTTCTCTCTGATTGGTGTTTTGAAATTCTTAGGATATATTTTCAGAAGTGGGATCACTGGGTCAAATGGTAGTTCCATTTTAAATTTTTAAAAAAATATTTTTTCTTGCCCTGTCAGTGTGGCTCACTGGTTAAGCATTGACCCATGCACCAAGAGGTTGCCGGTTCTATTCCCAGTCAGGGCACATGCTCAGGTTGTGGGCCAAATCCCCAGCGGGGTCATGTAAGAGGCAGCCAATTGATGTTCTCACTCATCAATGTTTCTATCTCTCTCTCCCTCTCCCTTCCTCTCTCTAAAAAAATCAATAAAGAAAAAATGTTTTTAAATATTTTTTAAATTTTAGAGAGAGAGGAAGGGAGAGTGAGAGAGAAAGAGAAACATCTACGAGAGAGAACAGTGATTGGCTGCCTCCTACACATCCCCTACTGAGGATCAGGCCCACAACCTGGGCATGTGCTCTGACCAGGAATCGAACAGGTGACCTTGGATCATGGGTCGACACTCAACCACTGAGCCACACCGGCTGAGCATTCATTTTTAAATTTTTGAAGAAACTCCATACTGTTTTCCATGGTGGCTGAACCAGGCTGCATTCCCACCAGCAGTGTACTAGGGTTCCCTTTTCTCCACACCCTCACCAGCACTTGTCCTTTGATGATTTGTTGATGGCAGCCATTCTGGCAAGTGTGAGGTGATACCTCATTGTAGTTTTAATTTGAATCCCTCTGAGAGTTAATGATGTTAGAGATGCTTATTTCAATGGAATTTCTAAAGAGCAATGAAATGTGAGGTAGAAGATGGTCCAGAAAGGCCTTTAACAGTATACAATTTTAGAGTAATTATGAATCCTTTTAGTGACTACAGCAATATTTTCAGAACCTATACCCTACAAAGGTCCTCAAAGACTGGAGACACAATTCACAGCACAGAATACCAAGTACCTGTTTGGCTGAATCCCAGTCTTCCTTTCAAAGAAATATGTAACAATTTTGTTCTAATGCACAGTACAAGCAACAACAAATAGGTGAGATGCCTTCAAACCATAAGCCTGTATATCAACACAAGGTAATTATGGTTATTTTAATCATCTGTGCCTCCTATTGTATGTATCAAGTACATGAAAGCAGAGTGAAAATTTAAAAATCCAGAATGAGAAAGCAAGAGATGGGCAGATAGACAAAAGGGAGAAGGAAGAGAGAGAAGAACAGCAGGCAAGAAAAGAGGAGAAAAAAAAGGGAAAGGATAGAAAGAAAGAAAACAAAATGAAAAGTGTGTTGTGCATCTCTTCTTAAACCTTAGACCACAGATGGAGACTTACTGACCCGATGACTGGCCAGGAGTGAATGACCCATATCTGGATGAGGGTCAATACATTTTCATGCAGGGAAACGTATCTGTCACATAGAAGAATCATCTAGCATGTCACAGCATGTCATCTTTTCCAATGTTCCAGAAGGCCTAACCGCTTTCTGGAGAGACAGTTGTTCCTCGAGATGAAGAGAGAGTTGGAAACTAATGAGAGAGTTAGCCTGACAGGCACAATGTCAGAACATCTGTGACAAACGGACCAGGGCAAGAACTGAAAAAGTGCCACAGGCCCCTGTTGGGCGGCCCAGGAAACACTCACAGTTCCCAGCATGTTTCCCATGCCAAGAGGTGCCAAGGGGCCTGTGCCAATAATACCCACGTATAACTGCTCTCACACCCTTGGCCCATGTCCTGCACTTGACAGTCATGACACCATGATGTTTTTGCCTATAGTTCCTGTTGGTTAACTAGAGAGCTTTCTCGATACATTTAGCCCAAGGGAAGGTAATGGGTAATGGTATTAAGCTTCTATTGTGTACTAGGGACTGTATACCAAATTATACACACACACACACACACATATACACACACATATATGTGTGTGTTTGCATATATATATACACACACACGTTATATACACACAGAAATGTTTATACACAGACACTAGATGATTGTATTATATATAATAGTAGAATTTAATACTATATTTAGTAGAATTTAATTTTATACACACACACACTTTAATATCTGATAGCTCAGTTGTGGTTTCTGTCTTTTTCAGATTTAACCCATTGGCATTTATAATTATTCAAAGTGTGTATACATTTCGGGGGACACCCTACTATACATGCCAAGACCAGGTATTAAGTTTCTACATATCTGATGTGTGTCATGACAGTAACATATGGAGCCAAAAATGGATGCACTCATTCATTCCATAAAAATTTACTGAAGACTTGCTGTAAACAACGATTTGGACCACACACTCTGGGGATAGAGAACCAGGAAGAAAACATTTTGTAATCCAAATGAGCTTCAAGCCACATGAGGAAAAAGGCATATAAATAACTCACTGAATTCAAAACAGTTTGAAGCAAATGCCCTGATACAGAAAAAACAAACAAAACAAAACCACCAAACAAACAACAAACAAACAAAAGGATGCTGAGAAGAACTAAGAACTAAAGGAAGAAGGATAATTATGATGTCGGAGGGTGGAAGGGAACAAGGAAATTTTTTGTTGTTGTTACTCCTCACCTGAGGATATTTCTCCACTGATTTTTTTTTAGATAGAGTGGAAGGAAGAAAGGGAGGGAGGAAGAGAGAGAGAGAGAGAGAGAGAGAGAGAGAGAGAGAGAGAAACATTGATGTGAGCACATCTATTGATTTGGTTGCCTCCTGCACAACCCCAGCAGGGCCTGAGATCAAACCTGCAACTCAGGTATGTGCCCTTGATTGGGACTTGCATCCATGACCCTTCCATCTGCAGGCCAGTGCTCTAACTGCAGAGCCAAACTGGCCAGGGCAGAAAATGTGTCTTGAAGGAGGTGTTCTTGAGCTTATTTAATAGCTGAAAGAGGAGCAGGAGTTCTGCAAGCCGACAGGAAAATGTGAGTTTGGGCACGAGCCCTGGAGTGTAAGACGTGCTGAGGACTGGCCTGTGGATTCACTCACCTGGAGGGGCGCGTGCAGTGGGAGCCATGCCCGGGCTAGCAAGAGGGCTAGGGTTGTCTACCGTGTGAATGCCATGCTAAGCCTAGATCAGAAGCTCGTGAACTTACGGATATGGCTGGACTGATCCTGTGGAAGTCAGGGCATTTTAACTAAGTATGAGGGATACGTATGATTTCTATAGTCATCAGTGTGATGAAAAAGAACATTGCAGAAAAAGAGAATGACAGTAAGAACTGAGTCGAGCCTAGCTGGTGTGACTCAGTGGATTGAGTGTCGTCCCATGGACTGAGAGGTCCCCGTTCGATTCCTGGTCAGCGCACATGCTCGGGTTGCGGACTCAATCCCCTATAGGGGGCATGCAGGAGGCAGCCAATCGATATTTCTCTCACATCCGTGTTTCTATCTCTCTCTAAAAAATAAAAACTAAAAAAAAAAGAACAGAGTTGAGATAAGATCACAGAACGTAGCCTTAGGGAATGGTGAATGATATGATTAGGAAAAGAAACATTTGCTCATTCCTGGCATATACTGGAAGCTCAATAAATATTTGCTGAATGAATAAATAAATAATTGACTATATGAAAGTAAGCGAGAAAGTAGTTTCAAAATATGGCTTGGAGTCAAAACCCTGAATTCTGGACTAAAAATCAGGGTTTAGTCAAGTAGCCAATGGGGAGGCACGAAAAGATTTTAAAAGAAAGAAGGGATAAGATCAACAGTGTGATCTGGAAGATGAAGCTGATATTGAGATAAAGGATGAATTAGAGAGGGGTATCAGAAAGAACAGGTTATTCTTATATCACAGACTCAAGTTAACAGGGATTCAGGTAACAGTAGAAATATAATACATATAATGAAGAGAGGAAACAGAAGATAGGCAGAACTATCTACCACTATTGCTTAGCTTTACCAGCTTATCCACCACACATAGCAGGGCTTTACAGGTAGATATAGATATAGATATAGATATAGATATAGATATAGATATAGATATAGATATAGATATAGATATAGATATAGATATAGATATATATAGATATAGATAGATACAGATATGGATATAGATGTAACTACAGATGTAGATATAGATACAGAATTAGGTATAGGTATAGCTACAGATACAGATACAGATACAGATAGATATAGATATGGATACAGATATGGATACGGATATGGATATGGATACAGACATAGGTACACACATGAGACAGACCTCCAGGCTTATTTTGGCTGTTTGGGTCTTCACGCTTTTCTTCTCTTCCTGGACCATCTTATATTTTTCTTTGGATTCTTTAGAGCTATTGGCTGTTTCCAAGCAAGTCTCCACATGCCCCTTGGACTTAAAGTGAGTTCTTCCCTGACAGGATCGTCAGTACTCATTATTGCACTCTTCGTGTATCTGGTTGTTCTAGGTAAACATATGCCTCATCCCAGCCCCAGCCTCGATAGAAAACCCTAAAGGGGAGCCACTGTCTCAGAATGTACCCTATTCCGTGAGCCCCTCTGAGGTAAACCCACCAAGGAAGGACTTAGAAGAAGAAGGACTTCTGTAGAGTTTGGATGTGGGAAGGAAATAAAAGTCAAGAATGAGTGACCTTTTAAGGCAGGTCATTCATTCACAAGAGTTACAGAGTTTCCACTCTGTGTCATAGTCCTTCATGCTTGATATAAATCAGGGAATAAAACAGCCAACATTCCTGCTCTCTGGTAGCTTGATTTCAGGTGGGGGAGACAAACAATAAACAATAGACATGACACATGTACAATGACGTAGCGTGTTTGAAGGCATTAAGTGCTGTGGAAAGAGTTGAGCAGGTTATGGGGGAAGCAGCACAGGGGGAGGAAGTGGGCAGGATGCTGCACTGAATAAGCCGTCAGAGTAGGCCTCATGAGGAGGCGAATATGAGCAAAGACGGAACGAGACAGATACTTAGCCACATGAGTGTCTAGGGGGAGAACGTTTCAGGCGGAAGGAATAACAGGAGCATGTAGTGAGTTCAATGAACAGCAAGGCCAAGAGAGCTACTTCAGAGTAAGCAAGACGGGAATAATAGGAACAGAGATCACAGTAAACCTGGGGCAAATCTCACAGGCTTTTCCAGGCCATAAGGAGAACTGGGGCTCTCTCTCTGAGTGAAACAGGCGCCCCCACAGCATTTGAGTCAAGGACTATGATCTGACTTACATGTTTAGGGGTTACTCGAATTGTGCATTGAGGAGAAGTTATCAAGGAGGAAGGATCGAAACAGGGAGATCCATGAAGAGGCTTCCGTGTGAATCCAAGGGAGCCCTGACAACGGCTACCCCGGGCGACAGCGACAGAGGTGATGGGAAGCGAGCAGGATCAGGATACAGTTTCTTGGTGGAACCAACAGGATTTCCTCCTGACAAACTGGACAGGAAGTATGAAAAAGAAAAGAGTCACAAGGTGTGTTTTTTCCCCCCGAACAACCAGAGAGATAGAATTTTTATAAACTGGGACAGAGAGGCCGGGGGCTGGAGCAGCTCTGTGCGGACGGGTGTGTGCAGATGTCCATTCGACAGCCCAGGGGGCAGTTTGACACGGCCTGCAGGGAGCTCTGCCATAGGAATATCAATTAGGAAGAGCTCAGCATATGAACTGTATGTACAGTCAGGATACAGGATGAGATTATCAAAAGTAAGTATAGAGGTGGTAGAGAAAAAAGAGGACCATGGACTGGGTCCAGAAGCACTCGCCGCTGAGAGATTGAGTGGAATTAGTGATTTATACCTACGGGAAGAAGAGGCAATCTGAGTGCGGTGAGAGACGGTCACCTGGATGAATTCATTCTATTTAGTACATGTTGTGTTTGAGGTGTAAGTATGAAATTCAGGTGACAGCTAAGAGTGTGCTGGTAAATATGTAACAACCCCCTCTAGGGGAGCGGTGTGTAATTTGTAGCATTTAGCAATTGTTCTAGTGTAAATGCTCCCATCATGACCAGTTCTGCGATCAACTTGAAGTCACTGCATTTAGTGGCAGCTAGAAATAAAGGACTAAAGACGCAAACAAAAAATTATTAAATGTATTTTGAGAAATCATCTCTAGAGTGGTGATCATTAAGTCATAGGGAAGGATGAAGTCTTCAGAGGATATGTTGTGATAAACAGAAGAAAACTAACGGTTACACTCAGGTGGGCTCCGATGTCCGAGAAAAGAAAACGAAGATGATGAATTCCAGAATGATTTTCTAAGCTAGGATCATGTTGCTACTGTTGCAAAGTATCTGTTCTTTCCTCCCCACCCCCCTGCTTTTTTCCTCGTAAGTAAAGTAGAACCAATTCATCAGATTGAATTTACCAGATTCAGATAAAAAATTTTTCTTTCAGCCTCCTAGAGAATGCACACAAGTTCTCCACCAGATCTATATAAGGATTTCAGTTTGAACTTGTTCAAGAATAATTTTACCCACTTTCAGCTTTCCTTCAAATAAAATGTCATCAGGATGTCTGCATACTCCAGCATATACACCATTTGGATTTTCCAAATGGTCAATATAGTTCCCTAGACATGCTCCAAAAAATTTTTAGAAGTCAGTTGATATTTTGTGCAAGGCGTGTTACACTGATTAGTATTAAAAAAAGGCCATTAGGAAAAGCCAGTACTAGACAATTTGCTTTTTGGTGTGTGTAAGCTACCTAACTTTACTGATGAAGAATAGAATCCAAAGCATATGGTTAATTCTTAATTCTTAAAATATAAATCATGGTATGAATAACTAGACATATTACTATAACAATCACCCATATGATATAACTTTTTTAAAGTTGTATTTAGCTTTGAGGTACTGTATGTGTGCTAATCACATTTTTAGAATTTTTTTTTTTTTAAATCCCCACTCTAGGATATTTTTTCACTGATTTTCAGATAGAGTGGGAGGGAGGAAGGGAGAGAGAGACACACCTCAGTGTGAGAGCGATGCATCGATTGGTTGTCTCCTGCATGATCCTGACCAGGATCGAACCGCAACCAAGGTACATGCCCTTGACCAGAATCGAACCTTCAACACATGGGCCGACACTCTAACTGCTGAGCCAAACTGGCCAGGGAACATTTCTAGAATTTTTCAGGAGAGTCTCAATATTCTCATAAATGTATCTGTAATTCTCAAACCCTGTATTCTAATTTTTTCTTTGAAAAACATGAACACGGCTAGCAGATTTGCTTTGGGCTGAATCAAATTTAGATTATACCCCTGGTGTCCGCTGGAGGGTGGAGAAGCGTACCTAAATGTAAGAATGGAAAACACAGTAAGAACCTAACCATATGCTCACAGGGTTTGGAGAACTCAACAGTTCCACCTTGCTGTAATACTAAACGTTTTCTCAAATGGCCCTAGTTCTTAGCGCATCTGAATCAAAAGAGCTCTGTGTTCTCAGGACACTGAAATTATGACTTGAAAAGAAAAAAAAAATCCAGCTATTGCATTGTTCCTGCATTGACATTCAAGTTGAAGACAGAGAACCACTTTCAAAAGGCAAAGCCCTGCCTCATGGTTTGGGGTCCTTGTGCAGTCTCCCTCCGGACCCATATGGGAAATGAGGACAATACGGAGACCTGTGTGTTCACATAATTGATCCACTTTCATCCGCATAAAGGGATGAGAAAGTCTCAAATTATTAACAGTTCAGTGCTTTTACAGCTCCCACCGACCACGCACTCATCACTTTCAGATTCTCCTAATTGAATTACTGAGAGCATACCGAATGACCTTAGTTGTCCATGCACTATTTATCACATTTTATTCTAAATGAATTGCATTATTAAATGAAAATATTCTCTTAATCCATTTTCCATCTTATAGCAATTATATCCTAATTTTTCTGTGACTTTTCAAGAAACAACTATTAACTTTCAACATAGTCAGTGACCTTGTTTGGATGACTCTGTCCCCTCAGGTGACCTTGAGGCAAAAATTATAGAAGCATCAATTGGCAAGTTCACCAGCATTCAGCAAAGTATGAAAAGGGTAAGAGCTCTTCATTTCCCAGCACTAGCATTCATCATGGAAAGACCCATAAAAAGAAAGGGCAAATTCCAATGACATGCATCCAATAAATTGGAGACTCTTGTCACAGTAAACGCCAATTCAGCAGTTTATAATCACAATGCATAACATGCTACATTACTTACTTTTTAAACCTCTAAACTAGGGCTTTTATTAGTGGTCCTTTTGTGTCTTCCTTTGTATCACTGAAAATCCTAAATTTTGTAGGAGACCATCTTTCAGAGTCTGTTGAATTTCTTCTTGGCTATTAGTAACAAATCCCTTTTGTAATGGCATCCAATTAGGAATCATAGATTTTGAAGAAATCTAAAAGGTTGCAAGTTGACCATTGTGCATACCGAACGAGAGGTAAACAGAACTACCAGACAGTTTGTAAACTATTTGCAAATACAACAAACCCCGAACTTCTCCTAGTACTTTGCATGGTGTTTCATCCCCTTTAAGCTGGTAAATGGGGTCCAAATTATCTTGCCTGGATTGGAGTTAATGTTTAAACCAACAATCAAGGTAACCTATCATTCCTAAATATATTTGTTTATGAACTAAAAGAATATAGTTCAATACAGATTGTATCAGTGTCAACAGAGTGCCCCCACTAAGTGATGTCTCTGTTAAATGTGCTGGATTTGTTTCAGACAGTGTGCGTCCTAAGTGCATACAATAAAGTCAAACACACTTCTAGAGCTTTCAATGCATGTGCAGGTTCTCCCACCTCAGTATTATATCTCGCCCGGTGGAATACGTGAGGTAGAACAGTAACATGGAACAAAGTCTGGGGGAAAAAACATGGGGTGGGTTCAGCTGCAGCTCTGATTCATGAATGTCGTTAGCTAGTCACTCAGACTCCTTTCATAAAACGATTTCTGAAGTCAGGTAGTCATTTAAGTTACAATGTTAAAAGTAAAACCACTTTAACAATGGGCTTTTGTTCCCTTCTTCTGAAACAAAACCAAAAAGGAAAAAACAAAAGCAAAAGAGGCAGCAAGGACCCAGCTTGCTTTAGAGTGTCCCTGAGATGCTGCCGTGGTCCTCAAGCACTAGGAGAGCATTAACCCGGGGGATCGCTGCAGCTTTAATCCATGCTGAATCCTCAGACAACGCTCTAAACACTGGTAAACAGTACATTGCTTAAAAAAAACACACAAATAAATAAAAGTGTTAGGTTTCTAAATCTCTTCATGGTTTATATCTAGTGACCAACGCACGCATCTTAGAAGTTGAATAGTGAGTGTTCCTGGTGCAGTACTGATCCAGATTATAAGGTAGAATACTTCCTCCAACAAAAACAGAGGTTTCCTTGAGATGATCCTTCAAATAATTGCCTTTTATGGGAGTACATCCTCTCTGCTGGAAAATCCATAGAGGAAACTGTTTCTAGAGACTTCTTTTCTGAAGCAGGGTTGGTCTGTTTGCTACGCCATGAAGCAAACAAAGGGGTTCCAAAGAACATTTTTGTTTTCTTAAGCTGTCCTGATGAATTTTGCATCCAAAGTACACCCTAAGTTTCTGATATTGATTTTCACGTCTAATTTTGAGTTTGCTGGGCACATGTTGGAAGCCAGTCCTCACCACAGCCCACCAAGAAAGTCAATCAATTGCCCCTGGGGGCTTCTGCCCTCCGCACGCCACCCTAATCATGTCACCTGAGCCCTGGCACATCTCCATGCCCCCTGGCAATGGCAGACTCCACACTAGACCCACTAATGAGATGAAGTTCTCCTGCCAATACGATGTTAGAGATCTCGAGGGCTCTCCTGCTTTAAAAACAAAGTTCCACTTTTCTCACGGATGCTTCAAATTTCTTTATGAGAATGAAGATATGTTTTGACTCAATACATATTTTTTCTGTGAGAGGAAACATATGTCCTGGAATCTATATAACTGATTAATATGACATAATTGATTAATATTAAACCTTTCCCTAAGCATGGGCTTTGAGGAGGAGTTTAGTGGCAGATGAAATAGGAAAAATGTAGTAAAAGGAAGTGAAAGACACCAAATATTTAATTTTCTTTTTGCTTCAATATCATCTGTAATATGATAACAATGTTCATCTCATGAGGTTGTTGAGCTGACAAGGATAAACAAACACCATTTATTGAGTTGTTCAACAGTGAGAGGTAGCACCCGTGAAAATGCTGATAAAAACAACCAAAAAGCCTATTCTCTACGAAAACACTCTCAAAAGTGATCAAAATGGACTTTTTTATAACTCTAAATATTAGATATTAGTTAAAGGCTGGCAGCAATCCAGAGACCCCTTTTTAAAAGGATATATCTCATTAAGAAGAGCAAGCTTCAGTGTTTCTACCTGCCCTATTCTCCCCCTCCTGCACCGGCCCCAGATTTGCGGTACTCTTGGAAACCATCAGCCACCGTCGCCTTGAAATCAGCGGTCTGACAGTCACGGGAAGGAGCAGAATGGGGCTGGGGCTTTTCAACTTTCTATTCCTAGAGAATTGGTCATTATTTGACCTGTCTAGTAGTTCCCTGGAAGATCCCATTTGCAAGTCTGTTTTTATATAAAACTTGACTTGAAATTTACCCAATGTGAAAATTCTATTTTTCTCAAGGGTGTTTGCAAAAAAAAAAAAAAATCAGAGGCATTTGTTTAACATGGCAACTACCTGAGGCAGTTGGTAATAGTTGAGAGAACAGGCTAAATGAAAACTTAAAAGGAAAGCATGGGTAATGAGGTGTCCCTGGGAGTCTTTGAAAATCCTCAACATATTCCTGGAAGTCCAGAAGCCCCTGTAAATTTGGAGAGCAGAGCATATGCCGAGGACTATGTGCATACTCCGGAAGGCCAAAAAGTCTAACCTCTTGCTACACTTGAGGTTCTATGCAAGCAGAAAATAAACGCTAATAGAAAGCAGTCTAGCTGGGCTGTTAAGGCTATTGCCTAGTACATACACCGAGCCCCTGGCAAAGACTGAAGAAGTGATTAGTTCCAGGCATTGAAGGAAACCTCTGTCTAATCGTTAGCTGACCATTAAGATAACCGAGCAGAAACTTCAGTGGCTGCATATAAAGAAGACGACAAATTTGTTCAGAAAAGTCACTAAAAACCAAAAAATAAATAAAAAACAGAAACAAACTCTGGTGAGGTTAGAGGATCTGACTTCCAGAGTTGCCACATTATATCAGCTAACATATTCAGTTTTCAATAAAAATAGTAGACACGCAAAGAAACAAGTAGGTATAACCCGAACACACAAAGGGCAGGAAAGGCAATCGGTAGAAACTGTCCCCGAAGAAGGCCAAGTGTTGGGACTTACAACAAAGACTTTAAATTAGTTATTTTAAACATAGTCAAAGAAATAAATAAAACTATGTCTAGAGAACTAAAGAAAAATGTGAGAATGATGTTTTACCAAATAGAGAGTATAAATAAATAGAAATTATAAAAAGGAATAAAAAATTCTGGAGATTAGAAGCACAATAAATGAGAGGAAAATTTCACTACAAGAGCACAGCTGTAGATCTGAACAGTCAGAATTAAAAACTGGTGAGCTTGAAGATAGGTCAATTGAGATTATCTAGCCTGGGGAATAGAAAGAAAAAATAAAGGAAAGTAAACACAGCCTGAGAGTATCAAGCAGACCAACATGTGCATAATGGGAGTCTCAGAAGGAGAGAAGAGAGAGGAAAAGGGGGACAGAAAGAATATTTGAAGAATTAATGGATGAGCCTGCTGGTGTGGCTCAGTGGTTGAGCGTTGACCCATGCACAAAGAGGTCGCCAGTTTGATTCCTGGTCAGGGCACATGCCCAGGTTATGAGCCCAGTTCCCGGTGGGGGGCATGCAGGAGGTGGCCAATCAATATTCTCTCTCATCAATGTTGCTATCTCTCTCTCCCTTCCTCTCTCTCTGAAATCAATAAAGAAAAATAAATTTTTAAGAAGTAATGGATAAAACTTTCCAAATGTAAAGAAGACAGTCAATACACATATCCAATAAGATCAATGAACTTCAAATAAGATAAACTAAAAAAAATCCCACAGTTAAAAGTATCATAATCAAATGATTGAAAGACAACGAGAATTTTGAAAGTATAAAAAGATAAGCCATTTAATATATCCAAACAAGAGCAGAAAAGCAAACAATTCTTCTCAGTTTTGTATCTGTGAATATCTTAATTTCGACTTTTTCTTTGAGGGTCATTTCACTAGAAGTAGAATTCTTGGTTGAAAGTCCTTTTCTTTCAGCACTTTGATTATGTCACCTCACTGCTTTCTTGCCTCCAGAGTTTCTGATGAGAACTCAGACTGAAATAGAAGGATGCTATATGGGAATCTGAAACCACTTAACGACATAAAGAACATTGGTAAAGGTAACTACATGGGTAAATATGAAAGACAGTATAAGTGGTTTATAACCCATTTTTTCCCTATTTGATTTAGAAAACAATTACATAAAATAGTACTCATAAATATGTGTTATTGGGTGCAAAATGGATAAAGATAATTTCTATGATATTAACAGAACAAAGGAGGGGAGGAAATGGAGCTATATAGGAGCAAAATTTTATATATTATTAAAATTATATTGGTATAAATCCAAACTAGACTGTAATAAATTAAGATGTTACTTGTAATCCTCAGGGCTATGACTAAAATAATAATTTAAAAATATATAGTAGAAGAAATAACAAGGGAATTAAAATACTTCACTGGAAAATATCCATGTAGATTAAAAGAAGGCTATAATGAGGAAAACATTAAAGACATAAGACATATAGAAAATAAATAGCAAAATGGTAGATGCAAATCCTACATTATCAGTAATTTCATATACAGTAATATAAATTAATTCAACACTCCAGTTACGAAAAGGAGATTGGCAAAATAGATGAGGGGGGTGGGTGATCCAATTATATGCTGTTTGCAAGAGACACACTTTCAAAGACACAAATAGGTTGGAAGTCAGAAAGATATATCATGCAAACAGTAACAAAATATGAAAATATTTTGTTCACCCCAAATGGCCATTTGTTATTTGGTCCTGTCCAAAATATCCATGTTTAGAAAATGTCTCTGCCCATAACATTTATCTCTGCTTCTGGTTTATAGGATTAATACATAAAAAATACTATCATGGGTTATTGGTCCAATAATTGTGTTGTGCCTGTATTGATATTAATAACCCTTCTTGCCTCAATAGCCTAGCTAGTACTGGCACATGGGATTAGTTAGATGAATCAGGGTTTGAATCTTACAGAGGAGTGGGATTTATATTCACTATGAACCAAATGTTTCCATGAATGTTTTGGACAGAACTGAATTTTGAGAATCTTTTGTTATAAACTAAATATCACCACAGGACATTTTGAATAGGACCAGATGTCCTGTGAAGGGGATTCTTGCCACTCAATTTATACGAGGTCCTTATTATAATTCACTCTTATAGCATCCTGTTCTCTTTCTTCATAGAACTTTTCACAATGTAAAATTATATATTTCTGGGGCTGAAGAAGGACAAGTGGGTAAGATAAGTAGTGTGAACAACTCAACCTGGTTTGCCTGAGACTTTCCCAGGGTTGACATTGACAGTCTCAAGTACTGGGAATCATCTCAATACTGGTAAAACCAGGATGGTTGGCCATACAAAGGAATAAACAAGCTACAAGTGTTTCCTCACTGATGCCACACAATAGGTGTTCCCTCCATAAATCAAATGAGCTTTCACCCAGGAGACAAGAGGGTTTCAGTCAACCCTCTTTCCCTCAGTTACCCCCAATGGCTTCTAAACCACAGGGGGGTATCTGTGTCTATCCACCACAAGGCATCCTTCTCACTCACCATAGAAACACCATGTAGAAACTAAACAAAGAGGGATTTTGTTTTGGGATTTGAACAAAAACAGAGACTCTATGAGAATTCACTACCATTTGGGGAGGAAGGGAGAATGCATTATTTGTTTACTTGTTTATTCTGCTTCTTCCCAGAACCTATTTACCCCATAAGGGCAGGGAGCGCACATTTCTGCATTAGTGTTCACAATTGAATATGCAGCATCTAGCAAATGCCCAATGCCTGGTGAGTGTTCAATAAATATTTAAACCAGTGACCATGCAATTTCTAAGGTCTTGCTCTTAATCACCATCTACTACCTGCCTTGATTTAATACTTTAATTCCCCTGCCTTACTATCAATACAAGCTAAAAGTATAAACTACTCACAATATCCCAGGTAGATTATTGCAGCTAATCAATAGGACAAGTTTTTGAGATAGTTAGTCCCATTACCTAGATGAGGAAACTGAGGAAAGCAGAGATTAAAGAACTCTAAGACCTCAGTTAATCTCTGTGTGTTTCAGAAATATGTGCCGTAATTTCTCAACTCCTTCATCCTTGTGACAAGAAATATTTCTGTATCCACAGTGTAAAGCACAAAATATCGGGTACTTAACAAATGTCCCTCAAGTGCCACCAAAATACTTCATTTTACCAATCTAGTAAACTTAATTTAAAAAAAAAAAACTGTCATAAAGGCAGTCTCAGCTGGGTCCCTCTTTAATTAATAAAATTCAAATTAATACAGAGTTATGTAAAGCTACAGTAGTTATTATAAGCTAGGAATTCATCAAGCACCAGCAAATTTTGAGTCCACAATCATTGTGAACTTGCCAATGTTGTTTTTCTTCTCATTTCTAGGAGGCACCCAAGGAAACCCCTTTAATTCCTTTATTTATCATTTATTGTATCGTCCATTACCAACATGTATCTAAAACCTCTCCCTTCTCTTCCTCCTCCCCTTCCTCCAAGAGGACCCTCAATAGTACGTGCGTATTTAAACTCAACTCCTGAAAGCTGAACACAATTTATCTTCAGTCAAGAAGAGGGAGGAGAGCAGGAATCTTCAAATGTATATAAATTCATAGCCAGCTTCTACTCAGCCCCTGCCCTTGTCAACGCGTTTAGAGCACAATTTTCCCAATGCAGTGCTTTCTGGGCTTCAGGGGAGGGTGAGAGAGTGCTTTCACTTCATTAGATTTGTGTCACTCCATTCTGAGTTTCTAGCAATAGGAACTCTTGGGAAAAAATATGCTGAGCTCTCCTTCAGGGCTGGGCTGCTGCAACTCTGGCATCACAAAGCATCGAAAGTAAATAAAATGGCTCACGTTGTGCCTGAGAGATAGGATGAGAAATCCAGTCGATGTGCCCGGACCCTACCTCCGGTGGCATGCTGCTGTTGCTCAGGAGCCAAAGCTGCAGCCCAAACTGCACACTTGGATCCAAATTCCCCCCTCAGCTCAGGGTAGGCAACTTCATCCAAAGTCAGTAGGTGTGGAGTATTATCTAAAAGTGACATTTGGCAACAGAGCCACTTAGTCCTCTCATTGGCCACATCCTAACTGTGCAGTAAATGCCTTTCGACCATTTCTGCGCAAACGTGAGCCTATTTGCTATTATCAGATGGCAGTGCTCGCTGTACAATTTTCTCACTTTTTAAAGCTTTTTGTGTTTTGCCAGTCAGGAGCACATTTTGCAAGTCCCTGGCACACACAAGTGTACTTTCATCTTGGCTTAAACATTTGCGGAAGCCAGATGAAAGCAACGGCTCCCAGGGAAAGCTTTGGATTTCATCAGCCTGTCGATGAGGCAGTCCTGCGCCTCTCCAGTCGCGTTTTGAAGGCAATTGTGCTTCCTTAATTGAAGAAGTAAAAGTGCAGAAAAGGGTAAGTGAAGAAAAGAGATGAAGGTTCACCTCATTTAAGGAGTATTTTCTGATCCTTCCCTCCCTCAGGCTGTCAGCTATTTTCACATCCAGTGTGTGCCTCGTATCACATCGGGTGGGAGTGGGGTTTACTAGGTACACAGACCTCCCACTGTCCAGCGGGCCCCCTGAAGCAGGTCCCACATAGTGTTTGGATTTCTGGAGTATAGGAAAGGGTTTGGCAATCAGGTCAAGAAACTTTGTTGTCTACCTACTCTGTGCTAGGCACCTCTGCCCCTCCCAGAAACAGGATGGGGTTGCACTGCTCCCCACGAGGAACTCAGAGTCTATGCAGGACATGAATTCATAAGCTTAACATCTAAGCACAATGTGAGTAGAGGTGACAGAGTATGACGAGGATGCTGAAGGGAACACAGCAGCTGAGGGCGTAATCTTGGTGGTATAGGCAAGAAGACCGCTGGGAGCAGCCTGTGCCAGAGCTAGGTCCTGGAAGTAAATAGGAATAAAGCCGTCAAGAATTAGCAAGGAGGGGAGGGGTTCTAGGCTGGGCAGCAGCATGAGCAAGAGGGCATGGAACAGCGTGGATAGGCAGAAACTTACAAGTGGTTTGTCCTGTTCATGCCAGGGCCCAGCTGGGAACAGCAGGCCATTAAGACTGTAGAGGTGGGCACTGCCCAGGTGATGAAGGATTTTTTTTAATGTGATCATTTTGAGAAAGATAGACATTGAAAGATTTCAGTCCTAAGAGAAACAGGCTAATATCCATGTTTTAAACAGTTTAGATTGGGAACTTAATGAAGGGCATAGATTTTATCTGGGCAAGATTGAAAACAGAGAGCCCAACTGGGAAGCGATTTTAATTATTTTGGTGAAACACTACAGGAACAGGTATCAGGGCAGCGTTATTAGCGCTGAGAGTGAAACTGTGCGAGAAACGTTGACACGGCAGAATGGGAAGGGCACCATGCTGGGTCAGAGGCAGGAAGTGAGTAGGTTCAGGTACTCACCGGGCCTTGAAACATATACACATTGAAGTCAGAAATGAAGATTAATTATGTGATTCCTAAATTTATAGGAGTAGACATTATTCTTGAGAGAACATGAGATTTCCCATGAAGAACTCGTCGAGAGAGAAGCAGCTGCTGAGAACTTTGGGAGAAAAGAACCACCATTTAGGGTGTGGACTGAGAGCAGGTACCGAAGGTGTGAAGATATTTTAGAGATCTGCATGTGCTGCGAGACAAAAAGAGTGGGAGTCCTGGAGGCTCAGCAGTGAAGATTTTCATAGAAAAGGTAAAAAAAAAAAAAACGTCAATGCCACACTGTGGTAGAGCTAATATTGAGTAATATCTCATAGCTTTGGCAAAAAGGAAGTCTTTAAAGACCTCTTCTGTTTAATATTGTTTAAGAAATATGTGACCGAATGAATAAGACCACATCTTCAAAGACTCCATTACCTTAGAATGTGAAGAGGAAGTTATCATCTATTGGGTGATGGTTGAATTGCAAAGGAGCCTGAATCTCTAGCCTTATGAGTCCTCACTGAGTGCTGGTGACACAAAACAAGTCATTCTGTCTCCAGCCTTTCCTTATTGACCTTTCTTCTCCACACCGCTGGTCATGCATATCAGCATTGGTAAAAGAGGCACGTGCTAAGGTGGACATGTAGATGCCAGGGACAGGCTCCCTTCATCACTTGTCACAAATAGGACCCACTTTCACATTTACATGAATAATCAGCATCAGAGGTCAGTAGACTCTGTGGAAACACTGAGAACTAGATGCCACGAAGTCAGAATCTGAGTCTACCAACCAGCTCTTTGATTGCCCAGCTCAGTGTCTCAAACTAAGTCCATTAAAATATCCTTAGGCCTCGATTTTCTCATTCTGGAATTGCAGAGATAGGCTACTAAACATCTACCTTTTCTTTAAAAACGTTGAAGTTTTTCTGGAGTCTTTCGTGTCTAATGCCTTTCGAACAAAGTACATTCACTCAGTAAGTGCTCAACAAAGAGTTGAGTCACTAATTCAGCCCTTCGAGACTAAAAGTTTTCTTCTTAAGCAAACAGAAGTGTGTGCTGTTTGTTCCTGAACCAAGCTGAGATTTATTTTGCTTTCCGCAGTTGCTCTTCATTTCTGCTCTCCCTGTTGTGTTTTTACATATGCCTGCACTTTATGTTCCTGCCTTCCTCTCTGGCAGTCTGAGAAATACCGGTGGTCCCTGCCAAGGCGTACACCCATGCTGACTGATCCATGGAATGGTACCTAAATCCGCTCCTCTATATTTTGACTCACGGCAGGGAAGAGGCACACTGCCAAGTTTGCAGCTTCTACTGTTAGAAGAGTGACAGGAAAGCAAGATGAAAGAACCAGAAAAGAATTAGAAGGGGTTCTGATTACAAGTGTGGTTTGCAGCACAGTGAGAGGAGAAGCACAAACAAATGACCTGGCTGATTTTACAGCAAACATGCACATCCCACTCACATATTCCCAAATTTCTACATCTACTAATGTCTTGTCTGATGTATTCAGGCGATGCACCATATGGACAGAAGCAATGTTTTCCTTAATCCTTAGTGTAGTGTACAGCCTGGACTATCAAAGTTCCATCACCAACACTAACAATAAAAAGAAATGGTATTGCCGCTGGAAAACTGATTTGCTTTCAGTATGGAAGCTGCTAAGGGCAGGGATCCTGTTTATGTTATATACTGTTCTCAGGGTTCATCAGGCAGTAACTCAATGGCAAAACCAGAGAGCCCATCTTCCTTCACTGATATCAAACATTTAAGCCTTTAACAGTTGCCTAAATTCCCTGTGTTTCCAAGGGTTGGTGTTTTGGAAAAGCTTTGCAAAGGTATTTTAAAAGATTAAATTGCGGAAAGCAAATGATGTTTCAATGATCAGAAACAAAGTTATTTTAGCTGATATTCTGGGGCTTCAAAAACCAACTGTCCACCAGTTGATATTCTGGACTTGAAAGAATTCTCCATTCTGTCCCATCTATAGAACAGCCCACTCACTCCTATCTCAACAGCCTGAGCTCTAACTTATGTGTATTTCCAGATAATTTCTACTGGGCTTGCTGAATGGCAGGCTTCCCACTCTGCTTTAGCATTCACAGACCCTTGGTTTTATTTCGAGATCTTCGTGAGCCCCATAGCACTGATTCTGAAATCAATCATTGCTGGAAATGTTGAAAAAATATATGATATCTCCATGAAATTGAATTAAAATAGTCTTTTTAAGAAATTTGTAATATTATCTGGAGGTATCTGGAGAAAGACTTGAGTTGGTGTTTAAGAAATACAACATACAACCAAAGTATATTGAAGTTAATTACATTTTAGAAATTTTGCCACATGTTTGGGATCTCAGTGTACAACTGTAAGATGTTACAGACTGGGGCTGAGAACTAGTCCCTAATAGTAATTAACCTTCTCACGGAATGCCTGGTAGTAAGGTCAGTGCAAAGAAAAGGAAAACTGGATTATGTCGCTGTTTTCTTTTCCAAAAAATCACAGTGTTTAGTCTAAAAACTTTTCTGTTTACCTCATTACATTTTAATAAAAACATTTATTTTTGCAATGCTCTTTGTTCTAAACAGAACCATAGGCTGCTAAAACTTCTATTTTAGAAAGAATGAAGAATTGACAGATGATAGCCAGGCACAAAGAAGAAGAAAGATCCTAATCTATTCTGGAATAAAACCATTCTGAAATACTGAGAAATGCTTGGGAAAAGATGAGTTGTTTTGTGTATGCCTGGCCCCTGTACTTAAAATGAAAGGGGCCTGCCTGAAATATTGCCACTACCTCCCCAGGTCATTTGATTTATAAGCCAGTTTGTAAACTCTTATTTCCTCATAGAAAGTTAGCAACAATCTCTGTCTCACATGATTTGAACTCACACTTAGAATGTTTCTGCCTTGATTCTACATTTGACAATACTAAAAACCATTGATTTCTAATTATAATGGTGAGTAGCATTTCTAAAAAAATGTAAAACAATAAAATACATTTCATTCATATCCCTCTTGCAATAGTCTCTCTCTCTCTCTCTCTCTCTCTCTCTCTCTCTCTCTATATATATATATATATATATATATATATATACACATACACATACTACTTAGAAAGGACTTCCCAACTTCCCATTTCTGAAAGTATAGCAGGCCAAAATTTCTGTTTCTCTTTGAAAGCTCTTGAAACCATCAAATAAAGTCATTTTTAAAGCATAGCTTTTATTTATTGATTGACTTTAGAGAGAGAGGAAAGGAGAGGGAGAGAGAGATAGAAACATCAATGAGAGAGAATATTGATTGGTTGTTTCCTGCATGCCCCCCACTGGGGATTTGGCTCACAACCTGGGTATGTGCCCTGACCAGGAATTAAACTGGCAACGTCTTGGTGCATGGGTCAGTGCTCAGCCACTGAGCCACACCAGCTGGGCTTAAATCACAGCTTTTAAAACCATCTCAGAACTCATAAGAAAATAAAAAAAGAAATCTCAGATGAATTGAATTCCCCAAATAAAGAAAAACCAGATCCCAGAGAGACAAGTCAGCATCAAAGCCTCAGCTGTCCTGAAGGTGTTGGCTCAATCTTGTGACCTTGACTCTATTTTGGTTTGTCAGGGCATAAGAGGTAAGAGATAGGAGCCAGGGCTTACTCATAGGGAGGAACTTAATAGGGCTCTATGTAAAGCTGAGATTCCAAAGTGGAAGAGTAAATGGTGAATAATCCTCACCTTCAGGAAAGGAGAGTATGGGAACTTGCTTGTCATAACTTGACACCAGGTATGAGGAAAATTAAATCTCTCTGAGAACTGGTAATTATAAGTCAATCCCTGTAGAGAATGGGATTTGTGACCCACATTTATACTCTCTGTATGTATTGAAAAACTGCAAGCATAAAAATTAATTAAATGCAAACCCAGATTGGTAGTAATCCTGTACATCCTCACTAGAGGAACTCAACATCAAACTGAAGTTCTAATAGTTCTCACAGATAATTATAAGAAAAACAAGGAAATCACAATATAAAAGAACACAACACACATAAGAAACAGCATACTAAAAAAGAGAGATGGCAGACTCAACTATGAAGAGCTCAGATGTTGAATATACAATAATATTCACAATATAAAATAATTATATTGAATATACTCTAAGTAATAAAAGATTTAAAACCATTTAAAAATAAAATTATACTTTAAAAAACAAGTAAAAATTATATTTTAAAAGAATATGTTAGATTCACTAATATTTAAAATAATATTTAAAACTCAGTAGGATAATTTATCAAATTCAACACAGCTAAAGAGAGAATTAATGAACTTGAAGATAAATCTAAAATAATCAACCTAGAGAGATAGTAAAAAAAAAATTTTAAGTTGAAAAGAAATAGAATAGGCTAAGAAATTTGAAATACATCTAAATGGAGTTTCAGAGGGAGCTAATAAATAAAATTGGGAGAAGGAAATATTAGCAAAGAAAAGAACTAATATTTTCAACAATTTTTTTAAAGATGCTAAACTTGTATCCCAGAAGCTGAATAATTTCAAAGCAGAATAAATAAAAATAAACCCACAACTAGACATATTGAAAGTAAAAGTATATATAGTCATGCATCACTTAACCATAGGGATACGTTCTGAGAAATGTGCTGTTACGTGATTTCACTGCTGTGCAAACACTCACTCAAACCTAGATGGTATAGCTACTACACAAATAAGCTATAAGGTTTAGCCTACTGCTTTTAGGCTACAAATCTATATAAGATGTTACTGTACTTAATATAATTATAACATAATGGTACTTATATAGCTAAACACATCTAAACATAGAAAAGGTATAGTAAAATACAGTATAAAAGATAAAAAATAGTACACCTGTATAGGCCACATGCTATGAATAGAGCTTTCAAGACTGGCAGTTGCTCTGGGTGAGTCAGTGAGTGAGTGGTGAGTGAATATAAAGGCCCAGGTCATTAGTGCACAGTACTGTAGACTTTATAAACACTGTCTCACAAGCTCTCCCTTGCTTCTTTTTAGCAGGGTTAGAAATAGAACATTGGCGTTGTCAGTGCTGCTCTATCAACTAGAATGTAGGCTGGATTGATTGGAAACACTGAGGAGAAACTAGTAGGTAAGACATAGATCACCATATCAATAACTGTCAAGAGGGAGTAGAAGGTGGTCTGAGAACCAGTAGAAATAATAAATTAAGATAGAGAAATAAAGAAACATAGGAGATTATCTGGCAATGTGATTTTGGTTTTTGCATGTTTGAGCAGTGGTCATATTAAGGCACTTTGTGTTATCCATACAGAAAGAGGGCTTTTGACATAGAGAAGGTGTAGAACTGGGGACTCAATATTTTTACTTCAAAAATTTGTTTTTGGTCCCATTAACCCAATCTGGCACAAAAAGCTTCCTCTGGCATTGAATTAATGAAAGAAATAAAACTTATTTACACTTTCCATTATTACAACCTGAACATATTCCCAAAGAATAGAAACAGGCTGGCTCCACATCACCACAGAAAGCTCTTACTAGAGCAGGAGTAGCACTTAATACTTGTTAAGGTTGCTCCTGTGGTCCTATGTCTTTACACGGAATCTTAGGTCCTCAGCAAAGAATCAACAGCAATGTACTCTGAAGACCTTCAAGCTCTATCTGGGAGGGTTGTAGCACCCTCTGAATATGTACCACTGGGGAGACAGGCTCCTCTGTCCTGAAACAGGTCAGTGGCTGACTGACTGGGGTGTAATCTGTGCACTCTAAATTGAGATGCTGTGAGTGACAGGGAATCTGCTGCCAAGCCCCATGGATACTGCTCCCATCAAAGAGAGAGAAAAAAAAAATCCCTCCTGAACATCATATCTTTCCAGTTCTTAAGGAAATTCAGCTCCATTATAATCATATGGGACCACTGTCACATATGTATTCTGTCACTGGCTGAAATGTTGTTATGTAGCACATAACTGTAACACTGAAAATAAAGAAGAGATATTTAAAGGAAAAATGGAAAATCATTTACAA
Organism: Molossus molossus; assembly: GCF_014108415.1. NCBI lineage: Eukaryota > Metazoa > Chordata > Mammalia > Chiroptera > Molossidae > Molossus > Molossus molossus. The sequence continues at coordinate 47,257,526 of NW_023425403.1, read as the reverse complement.
AGGAACAATTATACTTATGGCTGACTTCTAAGCAATAAATACCAGAAGACAGAGTATAATACATGGAGATGAAGAAATCACCACCCTTGAATTTCATACCCAATACAACTAACCTTCAAGAACGAGGGCAAAATAAGGACACCTGTGAGTGGTCCTCATATACAGACTATCCTTAACTGGAATTCTAAAGGATATGCTTCAGGAAGAAAGAAAATTAGTACAGATAGAAAGTCTAAAATGTAAGATGGAATTCTGAATAAAGGTATTAGTAAATACATGATATGGAAGAAAAAAAGTAAAAGTTAGTTAGACCAAGAAAGTAAAAAAAGAAAAAGTACTTGGACATTCAACATCTAGAATAATAGACATAGATAAAGCTAGCTGAAAGTTAACAGAAAACTGTATTTCTCCAAAGAATATACTATAGCTACAAAATTTTTAACAACACTTTTCTTGCATGACTACCAATTTTATAATCATTGACATACTTTGTTCTGTAAAATCATTAACTATCATAATCTTTTCTTATTTTTGGAAATCATATCAGAAGAAATAAAACATCCACCCTTGCCTACATGAACTAAGTCTTTGACACAGAAACAGCCTCGATTTCCAATCCAGATACAGAGCTTTAAACATGGGGTCTCTAGACACAATGATCTATATCTAAACTGTAGCTTTCAAAGAAATAGGATCTCAGATTCTTCATGGTCCCAATTTGACGTTAAACACTTTGCACACAGCCCTGCTTTGCTTTGAGCCTATCCAAACACTGCTTTTTAAAAATTTTAACCTAAACTCCATTATCCCTCAAAAGTCTCTGTCATTTAGTTCGTTTGGTGAGATGCCCAACAGTTCTCCTGGTGAGTGGTCTCCCCTGTTGCAATGATGCAATAAACCTAACTTTGATGAATAAAAGCCAGTTAGTTTCTGGTGACCTCAGTCTGATTGGGCTAGGATAGGAGACAAGGTAAATCAAACCAAAATATAGAATTACATTTTTAGCATTTGCATAAAAAGAGTTATGTAGAGAAGACTGAAAAAAAGGTAAATGATACAATAAAACTATTTGTTTTTTATGAAACTAAATAGAGAGGGTTTTCAGAGAGGATAACTTTTTGGAGAAGGCTGGTCTTTGAAGGGAGAGAGGAAGAGGTTCCCTTATGCTCTATTAAGAACATGGAACCAGTGGCAAAGGTGCTTAAAGAAAAAGCCTCCTCATTTCATTTGCAGCTGCACATACATTTCCAGACAAGGACAGTTCTTTGTTCAATGTAGGCAGTCCACAGGGTTCCCAGAAAATTGAATGCAGCCTAAAACAAGTGCCAAAGCATAGTCTGGGATCCAGCTGCGTCCCAGGTCTAGGGCTGAGCTCCTGGGCTATATTTTCAGCAGCAAACTGGCAGTCATAAATGTCAAGCCCTGATCAGCATAATCCTCTTACTTCTTCCAGCTTAGTTCACAGCCAGTAAAGGTGGCATCAAGAAGATTTCCTAGTTTGGAAGAAAAATAATTGCTGAACTTGGATTAGCATAATATTAGCTGTGTTAACGTTCTTTTTGGCTTTTATCTCCACCAGGTTCAAGATTATTTAAGCGTTTGTGGGAATTAGGTTTCTTTGTAATCAAGACAAAACATAACATTTCAGTGCTTAGCTGATTGCTAAATATGGTTATTTTTCAGGTGGGGGAACTAACAAGAGCCTATTTGGTATAATGTCACAGTAAAAATAAATTAAAAAGTGAAGTATAATGAAGATGTAGCTCTCTGATATCCTCAGTTTCAAGAAACCCCCGCGTCCCCTCTTGCCGTATTCAGAGTCTATGCCTTCGACCTCAAACAATGAAAGTAATACCCACGAGGCCTGGGCAGGTTATTTAGAGTGTGTAGTGTAAGTAAACATGGAGGAAAACTATGCATAAACTAAGACAACTCTATTTTTAATAGCTTGAAAATTGTTCTAGTCCTGACTAGTTCACCTTTAGATTACTAAATCTTCCTGGGCTCTACCAGTCCTTGTGTGTGCTTTGCAAGTGTTTTTTAAATGCCAAATACATTGATCTTCTCAACTAAATCATACTGAAAAAAAATATCAAAGTGTGTGTGTGGTGGGAGGGGATTCTAAATCAAACATGGAGAGATTGTTTGAGGACACAACTTTCAACTTTATTTTAGTTGAAACAGTTGGGGTGCTTTAAATAACTCAGATAGGTCATGCAGGGAGACCCCCCCCCACCCCTAAGGATAGGCTCATCACAAAACAGAAGATGCAAAGTGCACCTCACCTGCCAGTCTCTACAGGTGTCAGCCTTGCACGAAGAATATGACAACCAGCGTCTCAGAAAGGGAAGGGATCTGCCAATTCACTAGCGTGTATATTTCCCAGAAAGGAAATTTTGAAAGGTTTCAAGTCCGACAGTTGGGTTGTTTACACTGATCCTGCCACTGATATGTTGCTGGGGCCTGCCACCTGTCAACTTTGTCCAACCCACCCAAAAAGGAAGCTGTAAGGGTACATGTGCCATTACTGTAGAATATGGGATATTAAAATAAAAAATATTCCAGCTCTTTGATTTCCTCTGATTTTGTGGGCAATACAATAACCAGAATGAGATTGCTGAAACCAATAAAATCTGATTTATAGCATTAAAGGCAATCTTTACAGCATTTATGGTACATTACATCTAAAATCCAATTTCACAGGCTGCTGTTTGAAACTTTCTGTTCAATCATAAATACACTACATACACTGTACCTCAGTGCCATGGAGTTAGATTATATAAATATCTGTATCCCAAGAAGGTATTAAAATTTGGTTACTATGGTAGAGAGTGAGCTTGACAGTCATTTTCCTAACCAACTCTTCAACCAAAAAGATCCAGTCACTTGATATACACTGAAAATGCTAGCACTACTATCACTAACCTAAATAAATAAAAATAAATAAATAATTACCACTCTGGTAACTCTTCATTCTGGAATAAAATTAATTGAAAAGAAGTCATAGAGAAAGGGGATACTTGATGGGTGTTGAAGGATACCGGCATTAATGTCGTAGGGTACATTTTCAAGTCAATGAGCAAAAGCACTTCCTTGCACCTTGCATGACACTATTAGTATTAAGAGGAGACACATGGTCAAGTCTATACATGCTACTTTGCAAATATAACCTTAAATGTCTATATGCATATACTTCAGGGGAGAAGACTACATTCTGTTCAATTACTATCATCATTGTCAAAGAGAGGGCAAAGAATACAGTCTGACTTCCAGAGAACTGTCATTTGAATCTTAAGCAACATCACATTGGTTTTAAAAGGTTTTTGTCTTTAAAAAGATTCAGTTCTCCTTACATCTTGCTTGCCGTGTATTAGATAAATGTAAATAAAGAGGTTGGAATCTTTGCCTGACCTGACAAACAAGCACTCTTGCTTTGTGAGAGAATGCACCCCTTGGCACTTAAGTTTTGTTTCCTAAATAAATTCCTTTTCTTCTGAAATGTATCTTTATTGTTGAAAGTATTACAGGTGTTCCCTCTTTTCCCCCCATTGAGCCCCTCCACTCCACTCCTGCCATCCTCCCAGGCCTTCATGGCACTAGTGACATTTCAAACTCACTGTCATCCAGAAATGTGTATCATGCACTCATTATCTAGCTTATGTGCTATCCTGGTAAGTCATTCCAGAGTACAATTCAGGATTCAAATGTAAATGACAAAAAGTAGCAGGACAAGCAAATAGACTACCAACAGAACTAACACTTATTAACCCTCTGGCATGTGCCAAGCATTGTTGTTTCCCAGGAGTGCATAGGGATTTTGTGAGGGCCTGAAGCTAATACAATTTGAGGGTCCTCCTTAAGAAAAAAAAAGTATGAACTTCAAATACAAAATCAGGCTCAAAACAGAATTATATATTTTTTTAACAATTTTTTTTTCTTTATTGATTTTTAGATAGAAAGGGAGAGAAAGAGAGAGATAGAAACACTGATGAGAGAGAACATCAATAGGCTGCATCCTACATGCCCCCACTGGGGATCCCGACCGCAACCTGGGCATGTGTCCTGACTGGGAATCAAACTGGCGACCTCTTGGTGCATGGGTCGATGCTCCACCAGTGAGCCACATTGGCCGGGTTTATTATATATATTTTAAACTTAATATTATTTAGAAGCAACTTGTACAAGCAAAAGCTTGATGCTTATGCCTCGTTAGCAATGTGGGAAAAGCATCTCAGGATCTTGTTTTTCATGTCATTTCTAATCCTCATAACAGTCCAGCAAGGTCAACGTTGTTCTTCAGAGGAGGACCCTGAGACTCAGATGGGTCACCCTACATGGCTGAGTTAGGAATCTGTTCATTAGGATAAGCTCAAATTTGTCTCTATTGAAACCCATGCATACCAATGAGTTTCTGTTTTAATTAATTATGGTTTGGGTTGTATTACCTGGACTTCTGTGAGATAGGATGGTATTTTTAGTTGTTTTAGCTCCAGAGAATTATCCACATGAAGGGAAGATCTAATGTGGTCACACTGAGACTTGAGCATGGATTAGGATCACTTGGAGGGCCCCACAGATTGCTGGGCCCCACCTCCAGCATTTCTCATTCAATAGGTGTGGGTGAAGTCTGAGAATTTCCCAAGTGGTGTGGATACTGCTGGTTTGAGACCATGCCACTAGTTTTGATCTAGAGAAATTGAGTTAATTCTAGCGTTCTGTCCATCCTTTGTCTTCCTCAAGAAAAACCACAATTACTCTAGTTCAGGTTTACTTTTAACAGCTCAGCTAAAATGGAGCTAAACCCTATTCCTTCATGAAAGTCTTGGGTTGGATTAATAGTGACTGGAATAAGGGAAAAACATTTGTGGAGGATTATGTTGGAAGCACAGACTGATCCTTAAAATGCAATTCAAACAAGATAAAGTCAATATATTGAAATTAGCCTCACTATAGCACAATTTAAAATTGTTAAATAACTGTAGTTAATATAAGCTTACATACATTCTCTAATTTTTCTGTAAACTAATGGAAAAAGAGAATCAATGAATGCTATGAGATGCCAAGAAAAGAGAATCACTGAGGGGTGGAGGGTAAACTAAGAGACAAAGGGCATGACATGTCACTTGACATTGAGTTAGTAGGGCTTAATCAAGGTATTTAAATGCATTCTACAACAGAGTACAACTTATATTCTGTATTTAAGTCTGATTCAATATAATAATGATGGACTTTTATTACAGGATAGCTATTTGGTGATGCTTATGAAATGATTGTAGACAAATTATCACTATGACATACTACAAAAGTCATATCCATAAATTAGTTTAAGATGCCAGCACTAAGTACATTAAAGTTCAGAAGATTTCAGTTCACTTTGAACTCTTATGTTTCTTGAACATGTTTACATAAAGAAGAGATGACCTTTTGCCACTAGTATCTCATGAATTATTCTGTAGTAAGCATCCTATGCATTTGTCCTTTGGTTGGAAACCTATGAAGCTCTTTGTTTATTCAACAAAGAATTACTGACACCTACTAGGTGCCAAGGATATACAAATTACCATACTGATATAGCCTTCAAATAAGTAGTCAACTACATTATTCTCTCTGCCTACTTTACTTTAAGAAAGAAAACAGAATTAGTACAACTATCCAGAAATAGAAAAAAAATAATTTGAGCTTTGGGTTCATGGAGATTTTCTGCTGATAGTTCTATGTAATCTATAGAAATGGATGATCAGAGATCCATAGTTTTCTCTTGTAGGGATCTTCTTATTGGAGAACAGACTAATTTTTAAGAAATGTTACAAATATAGGCCTTGTTTAGAATATTTTCTGCTTCCAGGAACAGAGGTTCATAAACATTTGTGTGCACTTGTATTTATACAGATATTGTTTAAAGAGTAGAGATTGGTGGCTGATAACAAGAAGAAATGAAGAGTTTTTCCAAATAGAAACACACATTTTCAGAGAAGAAACCACTGATTTGCTGAGGAACTAGTAATAAAATATAACCTGTGATTTAAAACAAAGTTTTACATTTTTCTAGAAAATGTAACAATAGCGGCAATAAATCTCTGCTTTGAACCTTTAGTCAATTATCTAGTTTATAGATCAGTATGCAAAAAAACTGAATTCCCAACAATTATTATGGGATATAGGTACCTTTACATATAAGAGATTCCATAAAAAAATAACTATATGCTTTGTAATATCAAACTGCAATATCATTCTTTACTTCTAAAGTAACTTCTATACATTTAATTTTTACTACACATTTCACTGGCATTGGTTTAAAAAGATATTGTTTCATTAAAAAAAAAAGAATTCTAGCCAGTATCAAATATTTCTATTAACCCATAATATCTGGAAATAATTATTTTGACCCTCTTTTAAAGTTGTTAGCAGAAAACATTATTTAGTATAATTAAGGAAAATAAAAAATTCCTAATAGAAGCAGATCACTTAAATGATATAAGTGCCTTACCAGAGTAAACCTTAGGTCACACATATAGAAAAGTTCCCATGTTAATCTGAAACTGGCTTTTAGTATATTTCATATGAAGAGATGCTGCCCATTTTCAGAATGCCTCGTATGACATCTCCAAATGCACTTCACAGGCATCAAAAGGTCTTAAAACCTCCATACTTCACTCAAATCTTCTAAGATATTCTTCTAATGGTTATGTTTTTTCTTCTTCATTTACTTTCAAGTTCAAATCAAGCCTCAGAAATTTGAACTAGAAGGGACCTTGGAGATTATTTCATCTCTTCTCTTCCAATTCATTTTCAGATATGATTTATTGAGACCCAGAAAAGTCTGGTGATAGGTCCAGTGTCTCCATCCGGGTGATGAAAGGGCCCAGATTGATGGAAGCCCTGGCTGCATGACTCACTGTCCATCAGTGTTACTTTCACTATGCTACTAGATCAATGACCTTGCATGGGGCCTGACAACATCTTTGGAATTTCATACTCTCAACAGCCATCTGAGGGCATTGTATCTGGACATTTGAAGAGCAAGTAAAAAAAGAAGCAGGAACTCAGAACCAGCTATCTTTTGTCTAAGTCAGAACTATTGTAAGGATCAACTGATATCAAGTAGGTAAACAGTTAAAACAGGAGGTTTCATAAACTCTAATGAATGATACAAATGTAAGAAATTTTCAAGATCATAAAACCTAAGACATCACTATTGGAAAGTTTCTTAAAGAAAAACCTAGATGTCTTGTAAAAAAATGTAGGGTATGCCACATAATATCTATGCCAAATTTTATCCACAAATAAACTGATTGGATATATTTTAAAGATAAATTAAATATATATTGTTAGGAGTAATCTTATTACAAAAATATATCTGAGATGGAAATAAACAAGAAATTTAGCAAAAATTTAACCAGCATTTGTGAAACTTTGGCTGCTTTCTAAACCTGTACCAAAATGTTAATTCTTAGAGGAAAAGTTAAATAAAACCATAATTTCATATTTTCCCTTAATTAAAAAAAAATTAAACCACTCATAAAACAACACATTATTTTATTTGCTGTCAGCAAATTTTATACATATGCAATTCTGAGCCTTCAGTGGTCTTATAGAAATTTATAGAGTTAATAAGAAATTAGATTCTCAAAAATTGATAGTTTTTCCCTGTGAAAGACCAACCTGAACAAAGATTCACAACATGAATCTGTTATTCATTCTTTTTTCTCTGTATGGAAAGGTTTCTACCCACCATCTCCACCACAACCCACAGCCCTAGGTTGTCTCTACCCTGAGTCAGCCTTGCAAATACTCATTAACCTATGAAGACATCTAATATGCTCTCTTCCACCAAACCTTTCTTGCGACTTCTCCCTCTTAACCCAATTCTCCAAACACATGGCTCCATGTTCCTGCTGTACCCTAGTGATAATTTTTGAACTTACGTATTTACTAGTCTATTTCCTGGACTTGAACTCTATAGATATAGGAATACCTTACAGGTCTTTATACTCATAGCACAGTGCTTGGCACTGGCCATGATCCATATAGCTCAGTCTGACAAAGCGAACATTCCTCATCAAATATCTTTTCACTGACTATTCCCCGCAGTGCAATTAAAGAGAGGAAATTTTAGAGACAAGCTTTCTTTTGATTAATTTGCTAAACTCAGCACATGACCATAAAAAAGCAGTCAAGTATTTAATATTTAGTATTTACTGCTGAGTTTATAATAACAGTGTTTTAATAGAAAATGGAATCATGCAGGCCAATAAAAAAATCCAGAGAGCTTAAAAAAAAAAGAAAGAAAAGAAAAGAAACTTAAGTGATAGTCTCAAAAGAAATAATAGATGGTATTTGAACAGAAACAAACTTTCCGACTCATTCTTTCTATACTTCAATTGGTTTCCGAACACAGGAAAGAGATGCTTTACTGCTACCTCAAATTAATATAACCAAAGATTACTTCTTCATCAAATGCTGAGCCAGACCACATCCAAGGTGCCAAGGAAGTAGCATAACAGTGAACAAAACTAAATCTCTGCTTTCGAGACAGAAAACCTTAGTGGTGGCGAAGCGTGCTGCCTGCCTGGGTTCGAGTCGAAGTGCTGAGAGCTTGTGTACTTGACGGAACCTCTCTGCTGCAAGTTCCTAGTCTATAAAATGGGAACAATATTACCCAGGCCATGGGGTTGTTATGAGTTGACATTTGTCAGGTTCTTTAAAGAGTGCCTGACATTTTTGATACAAGTGTTTGCCCAAGTTTCAAGAGGCTGAAATTCTACCAGAGAGACAGACACAGAACAGCTCTATGAAAAGTCCCATGGTGATAACTGCTGCGAAGAAAGGCAGAGGCGCGAAAGGCTCGGGATGGAGGTGGCTGCTATTTTCTACAAAGCAACTCTGATAATGTGACCTTTGAGCAGGAACTAAATGAGAGGAAGGAGCTCTGCATTTTGGGGATGAGCTTTGCAAGATGAGGCACCCACAAGTGAAAGGGCTCTGCAGAGAAAGCTGCTGGGAGCTCGGAAGAACCACAGGAGACTAACCAGAGCCACTGACGCAAGGCTGTGACCAGGTCACAGTGGGACAGAGGGTGTGAGGCCTTGCAGGTCACAGGAAGGACGGGCCTGTTAACCAGCAGGAGATGAGAAGCCACCGAAGCATTTAGAATGAAAGGGCAATGTCACTGGATCAGTGGTGAAAGGCTGTCTGGGGCTGCTACGTAGAGAAGAGACCCTAAGGGAGGGGGCAAGAGTAAAAACAGGAAGCTCAGTGAGGAAACAGCAGTGGAGGTGGAGTGTCTCGGATGAAGATGGTTGCAGAGAACATAAGAAGTGGCCAGGTTCGGGTCACTTTCCAGGTGTCGTATCTCCTGACTGAGGGATGTAAGGTGAGACAGGAGTCCAGGATGATTCCCAGGTTTGGGGTCCAAGCCCCTGCAGTGATGGAGCTTCTGTTAATGGAGATGTGCAAACTCAGAGAAAGTTTATCTGACACAGGTCAGATACTTCCTCCTCAGATGTCCTCGGTGGCCCCCTGCTGACTTTGTCAGGTAAGTCCAGTCCCATGGGCATTCTATTCAAGGTCCAGTCTGTTGACACCACAGTCTTGGCTCCATTCCTTTTGTCCAGGCTCTTTCTGCTCCGGCCAAGCTTGACCCATTGACAGTCCCCAAACCATGACAAGTTGATGACTTTCCCTGACATTCTCTTTCCTAAAAGCATTTCCCCCTCATGTGTGCCTAAGAAACGGTTACATCCTTTAATGACTGACTCGGAATTCCAAGTTACAGTGAAGCCTTCTCTAATATTTCTTGGCCAAAGGCTTTGTTTGGGCTTTGTACTCTTATCACACACTTCACTTTAAATTATTTTACATAGCTCTTTGTTGTCCCGTTTCAACAAATAGACTGAAAGCTCTTTGAAGATAGAGATCACATGCTATTTCTGTTAGTAGGTCCATAGTTTTTTTTTTTTTTTTTTTTAAAGACTGACAATTTTTTAAACTATGTTTTCTTTATTGATTTGAGAGAGACAGGAAAGGAGAAAGAGAGAGATACAGAAACATCGATGAAAGAGAACATCGATTGGAGGCCTTCTGCATGCCCCCCACTGAGGATTGGGCCCACAATCCGGGCATATGCCCTGACCCGGAATTAAACTGGTGACTTCTTGGTGCATGGGTCAATGCTCAACCACTGAGCCACACCAGCCAGGCTAGGTTCATAGTTATTAACACACTGTTTGCATCAACTAAGCATTTGTACTTTTGTTAAAATACAACAAATATTTTTATCTCTTAATGTAACTTTTAATATGAAGACAACAAAGTACTCCTTATAAATTGTGTTACTTTTATAATTTTATTTCATCAAATAAGTGTCTATTTAAAAAAATTTCTTTATTTATAAAATGTTGATAGATAAATTGGAGAAGAAAAAAAAGGAAAGGAATAATGACAGGGAAAATTGATGTGTGTCTGGTTTTTTGCTTTTGTTTTTAAACCTGGTAACATCTCTTTGGCTGATGATGTAGGTAATTCCCATGAGCTTTACATGATAAGGTTAAATTTTTTTATTCTCTGATATCCCAGTATATAGTTCAAGCGATATGTCTTAAGTTTTACTTTTTTCTTTTTTTTTTTTTATTCAGCACAGCTACAAGCTTCTCTGGGGAACCAGCTATAATGCAAAGATTTGGTACTATCTGTCTCTTCCTTTTCGGAAAACTACAAATTATGTGCTTTGAGACACAAGGAAGTGAAACATTGATTGTATAGAACATTTCAGTAGAGTAGAAGATATTCTAATTAACATGATAATCAACAAAAGCCTTTTCATGGGAACAAATTGCATAATTGAACATTCTTTATGGATTTTGTTAAATATACTTTACTCTCTGAGGGATTTCAAGCTTCTAGCATTATTTCTCTTTCCTGAACACCAAGGTACACAATTAAGGCAAAAGAACAAAGGAAGAACCTAACATTAACTTATAAAGTAGCTATCGATTGATTATATAAGAGAAAAACACCGGTCCCTGGCTCTTCTGGGTGCTGCTTAGAATAAATCACATTGGGGACACAGGAAATCAGTAATGGTCTGAGAAATCCTCTAGCATTTTTTATATTCATGCATAAGCTTCACTCTGTATCCCAATTTTTAAATTAAAAATAAATAAATAAATCTATCTGGGCATGAAGACCACCAACTTCTTCATATGAAATAGCCACCATTTACTGAACACTAACTGTACCAGGCATGGAACTGAACAGTTTATATATAAAATCTTAATTTTCACAATAACCCACAGGATAGCTAATTCTTTCCCCAAAAACAAATAAAGTGAAGCTTGAAGAGATTAAGTAATTTCCAGAAGACTTCAGAAGTCATTAACTGTAGGAGCTGGGATTTGAACCCAGGCCATCTGATGCCATAATCCATGCCCATAGTCATTCCTTTATGTTAGTATCTATTTCCTAACACTGCCTATATTTCTATGTGCCCTGCACGTGTTGTTACTAGGGATACATTGGTGAGGATCAGCACAGTCACTGCTCGCACTGAGTTCACCTAATACCTCCATGTGAGAGAAAGGACAATGGCTTCTGTCATGTATGTTTTCTTGAACATTTAAGGGGAAGGCTATATTGCCCTTCCTAAGTCATTTTCAATCTTCACATTTTATTAGAAACATTAAAGTATTGGATATTTCAAATTTAAGTATGTCACCATGGAATTATTTTCATTAAATTCACAGGTAAATTTTTATAAAACACAGTGCTTTATTCCACTGTTATATTCCTGCTTTGTAATTGAAGAAATGTTCCTATGATCTTGAAAAGACATAACTCTGTCTGAGAGGACCTATTGATGGATCTACAGGCACATACTGGGAGGCAGTGTGAGCTGAGTTCTGGTCTTAGCGTGACCATGGTGGACTTGGGTGTGTACTGACAATAATCCATTATAAACTAAGGGCACATATAATGTACATCTTATAGTAGAGAACCAAGTTGATTATCTAGTTCCTATGCTTTGTAGCCCATGGAAGCATTTTGCAGTGTCAGGTCCTCAAAGATGAATGTGGTCTGTTTTGAAACTCAATTATACAAGGATGTAAAAAATAAAAATGCTCCAAGGAATAATCCACACAATAAAAACCTCTCTTTAGAACTGGGTACTATCCAACCAGACATTTTTACATTCATATTCAACCAAACAGAAATCCTTGACTTCTTATGTTGGACCATTTAAAATATTGACTTGTTTCATGTTTTTGAATTTCTTGTTTGCTTGGTCTTTAAATTTTCATGAAAATTTCTCTTGGGAAAAAATTCCTAATATATCATTTAATTCATGCATTGGGATGGACTAGTGCCAATTATACCAGATATTGCAGTTAGTAATATGGGGAAAATTGGGCATGGGAGAGGATATGATCAATATGTAGGGCCCAAGAGCCTTAGGAAGATACAGTATATAACATTTCATAGACAAACTCTAAAAAGTAAATTAAAAGCTACGGCTTTTATTTATCCAGTCCAATAGAAACAAGATACAAGTGAAATCTGATGGGAAATGTGTGTCTCTAAAATGCCGTTTACTTTAGGCATGATGATTAGTGCATCGCCATTATTTTTTCAGGATTTAGTCACTATTTCGAAATAATATGAATGCAGGATAGGCTTCTGTAATCCATAGAAACATTGTTCCTAGTTATTTTCCATTTCCTCAGCACAACATACCCTTTATCTTTAAAGGGAATGATATATCTCTCCTGATAGGTAAGAATACCCTCAGGTTTCAGAACCTATAAGAACTGGAGTGGAGGCTTTTAAAAATCTATTGATAAATTATTTAAAACTGACTGAGCTAGGAAACCACCAGGAGAGAAAATATTTGGTAAATGATGTAGAAATCCTTTCTCAACATCTTAAAAACCATCAATACTGAAATATTTTAAAGCCCCTTCCCTTTTCTTCTCTACCTCTCACCTCATCCATCAATTCTCCAAATGTCAGCTTGAACCCTCTGGCCAAATCCTCTTTCAGGGACTCTACTTGTGGAAGTGGCACAGCAGGCATTAAAGATGCCATTAAACTGGCATCTGCTCCTGGGCACATGAACCTTAAATGGCCCAGCAGCATATAATGTGCCATGCCAACTTAAGAGAAATAAAAAGACCGAAGCAAGAGAACAGAAACAAATTAAAAATATACTTAAATGAAACTTTAATGTAAATGTGTGCACATGCATGCACACACACATTAATATGCTCAACTTGTTTTAGATTCAGAGCACTGAGTACAGAATTGGAATGCCATAAGCTCCATTCTGATAGTGACATATGTTTTGCATTATTTTTAAAGAAGTAATCCTTACACTCAGTTTTTGCCAAAGTATTATAATGTCATTGATGTAATTTGCATCCTGCAATCTTTGGTCATTAGAGAAAGCTTCTTTCTTGTTCTTTTCAAACAAGACCAAACATACCTATCTTATATACACATCACCCAATATGTAGTGTCATCCCAATGAACTGGGATATTCATTTCCGCAGCACCTTGACTTCAGTATCTCCATCTCTAAAATACAGTTGAAATTAATGGAAAGTCGAATTACACCCACTGCCTCTATTTTTAAAAATATTTTTACAAAGTAGCAAATTGTCTCCACTAAGTAAAAATGATGGATTATTGTATAGTGTGAAAAAATTAATGAGCAGATGGAATACCAACCCATTAATCATTAAAATATTGCACTGGGTTAATTCAGCAAATAAAAATGGAGAAGAGAGCAGATGGCCATTTATAGTTCTCTCGATTTCTTAAACTACTTCTTTACAGCCAGAACTGCTTCTATATTTTACTTGAAATGCACAGCTCTTACCATATGCACAGTAAGCAAGCATTCATGTGACCTCATAAACTTTTCATGTAACACAGCAATGATTTTTACGATTTGGTTAAAGCAACACTATATACTCATAGAGTAAGTTATTCCCATATCCTCAATATTCTGGGGATAATTTGAATTTCCTAGACTCAGTAGATCCTTGTCATTATCTAGTTTGAAGTAGGTTCAAGCAGGCACATGGGTAAAATTTCACAAAAGAAAGTGACCAGCTCTGTTATAAATACTGTATGCCAAGCATACATAAAATTATTACAGAGTGGGAAATGTTTATTTTAAGGCAACATTTTTTTTTTTTTATCATATCCTAATTCTATACAGCGCTGCCTCTTTAAAAATTCTATCTTCATGTAGAGCAAAAGGAACTCTCACACAAGTAAACTGAATCAAACACAATGAAAATCTGGCAGCATCTATTACAGCTGAACATATACATATTCTATGGCCCAGCAATTCCACTCCTAGGTATGCACCCAATGGAAATGTGTACACACACCCACAAAAGTCACAGATGTGACTATTCATAGAAGCACTATTTCTAAAAGCTCAAACCAGGAAACAGCTCAGATAGAATCAATAAATAAATTGGGGCATATTTATACAATATATAATAGAGGCAATGAAAATCAATGAACTACTTACTACTACAAAAACAACATGAGTGAATGTCACAAACATAAAGTTGAGCAAAAGAAAGTAAACACAGGAGCGTATATGGTATAATCCATTTACATAAATAGCAAGGTGACAAAATCACTCTGTGATGACAGAACTCAGCATAGTGGCTGCTTTGGAAGAGAAATGGGGACAGTGACTGGACAGAAAGTGGGCTGTTGGGGTGCTGGCCATGCTCTGTTTCCCAATCTGAGTGGTTGTTACATGAGTAGATTCCAATATGCATTGAGTTACACACTTATAACTTGTGAACTTCTTCATAAGTATGATAGACTTTAATGTTTTAAAAAAAGTTTACTTGAAAAGATAAACACTGTGAAAGAGGGAACAGCGCTCTCTGTAAGTGTCAATAATAGTGAAGACATTATGCCATGATTAATAGCAAGAACTATGGACACCACAATAAAATATAACACAACAAATATTATCTAAATATTTTCTAATAAAATTTTCCAACTTTCATATTCAAAGAAAATCTTCAATAACTTCTCAATAATACCTTTGCCCTGTTATAGAAGATGTGTGGTGTTTCATCCAAATATTGGACTTTGCTCCTTCTGCCGAGTAACCTCATTTTTATTTTTTTATTTTTTTATTTTTTTATTTTTTTTGAAATTTTTATTTATTTATTTTTTTGTTACAGATATTTTACCTTTTTACCCCATTGGCACCCCCCACCCCACCCTCCCTCTACCCTGTCCCCGGCTTAGTTGTCCATGTCCATTGGTCATGCATACATGCATATAAGTTCTGTGGTTTATCCCTTCCCACCCCCCCACCCCCCATCCCCTCTTCTGAGGGATGTCAGTCTGTGCCCCACTTCCATGTGTCTGGGTCTACTGTATTCCTCAGACTGTTATGTTCATTATATTCCGTATATAAGTGAGATCATGTGGTATTTGTCCTTCTCTGCTTGGCTTCTTTCACTTAGGATAATACTTTCCAGGTCCCTCCATGTCGTCTCAAAGGATAAGAGATCTTTCTTTCTTACCGCTGCATAGTATTCCATTGTGTATATGTACCACAGCTTTTTGATCCATTCGTCTACTGGTGGACACTTGGGCTGTTTCCAGATCTTAGCTATTGTAAATAGTGCTGCTATGAACATGGGGGTACATATATTCTTCCTGCTTGGTGTTTCAGGCTTCCTAGGGTATATTCCCAGCAGTGGGATCACTGGGTCAAATGGAAGTTCAATATTTAATTTTTTGAGGTAGCACCATATTGTTTTCCATAGCGGCTGCACCAGTCTGCATTCCCACCAGCAGTGTATTAGAGTCCCCTTTTCTCCACACCCTCGCCAACACTTGTTTGATGATTTGTTGATGGCGGCCATTCTGACAGGTGTGAGGTGATACCTCATTGTTGTTTTAATTTGCATCTCTCTGATGATTAGTGATGTTGAGCATTTCTTCATATGTCTCTTGGCCATTTGTATGTCCTGTTTGGAAAGGTGTCTATTCAGCTCCTCTGCCCATTTTTTAATTGGGTTCTTTGTCTTCCTTTTGTGGAGTTGTATGAGCACTCTGTATATATTGGAAATTAACCCCTTATCTGATACATCATTGGCAATGATGTTCTCCCATACAGTGGGTTGCCTTTCCATTTTGATGATTGTTTCTTTTGCTGTGCAGAAGCTTTTTAGTTTGATGTAGTCCCATGTGTTCATTTTCTCCTTTATTTCTGTTGCCTTAGGTGATGTATCAGTGAAAATTCTGCTCCGTATGATGTCCGAAATTTTGTTGCCTACATTTTCTTCTAGAATTTTTATGGATTCACGGGTCACACTTAAGTCTTTTATCCATTTTGAGTTTATTTTTGTGTATGGTGTAAGTTGATGGTCTAGTTTCATTTTTTTGCATGTAGCTGTCCAATTTTCCCAACACCATTTATTAAAGAGGCTGTCTTTACTCCACTGTATGCTCTTGCCACCTTTGTCAAATATTAATTGAGCGTATTGCCTTGGGTCCATTTCTGGGCTTTCAGTTCTGTTCCACTGGTCTATATGCCTGTTCTTGTGCCAGTACCAGGCTGTTTTGGTTACAGTCGCTTTGTAGTATAACCTGATATCTGGTATTGTGATCCCTCCAACTTTGTTCTTCTTTTTCAAGATTGCTGTGGCTATTCGGGGTCTTTTTTGGTTCCATATGAACTTTTGAAGTATTTGTTCTAGTTCTATGAAATATGTCGTTGGTATTTTGATGGGGATTGCATTGAATCTATAGATTGCTTTGGGTAGTATGGACATTTTAATTATGTTAATTCTTCCAATCCATGAACAGGGTATGTGCTTCCACTTTTTTATATCTTCCTCTATTTCTTTTTTCAATGACCTGTAGTTTTCTGCAAATAGGTCCTTTACTTCTTTGGTTAAGTTTATTCCTAGGTATCGTAATTTTTTTGGAGCGATGGTAAATGGGATTGTTTTTTCCGTTTCTCTTTCTGTGAGCTCATCATTGATGTACAAGAATGCCGTCGATTTCTTGACGTTAATTTTGTATCCTGCTACTTTGCCAAATTCATTTATTAAGTCTAATAGATTTTTGATGGATTCTTTAGGGTTTTCTATGTATAATATCATGTCATCTGCAAATAATGACAGTTTCACTTCCTCCTTTCCAATTTGGATCCCTTTTATTTTTTCTTCACGTCTGATTGCTGTGGCTAAGACTTCCAGTACAATGTTAAATAAGAGTGGCGAAAGTGGACATCCCTGTCTTGTTCCTGTTCTTAATGGAAATGTTTTTAGTTTCTGTCCATTGAGTATGATGTTGGCTGTAGGTCTTTCATATATGGCCTTTATTATGTTGAGATATGATCCCTCTATTCCTACATTGCTGAGTGTTTTTATCAGAAATGGATGCTGGATTTTGTCGAATGCTTTTTCAGCATCTATTGATATGATCATGTGGTTTTTATTCTTCATTTTGTTTATGTGGTGTATCACGTTTATTGATTTGCGAATATTGTACCAGCCTTGCATCCCTGGAATGAATCCCACTTGGTCGTGGTGAATAATTTTTTTGATGTATTTCTGGATCCGATTTGCTAGTATTTTGTTCAGGATTTTGGCGTCTATGTTCATCAGGGATATTGGCCTGTAGTTTTCTTTCTTCGTAGTGTCTTTTTCTGGTTTTGGAATTAGAATTATGCTGGCCTCATAGAATGTGGTTGGAAGTCTTCCTTCTTCTTGAATTTTTTGAAATAGTTTGAGGAGAATGGGTGTTAGTTCTTTTTTGAATGTTCGGTAAAACTCCCCTGTGAAACCATCTGGGCCTGGGCTTTTGTTTGCTGGGAGAGTCTTGATTACCTCTTCAATTTCCTTAGTTGTTATTGGTCTGTTCAAGTTTTCTATCTCTTCCGGGAATAGTTTTGGGAGACTGTGTGTTTCTAGAAATTTGTCCATTTCGCTTAGATTGTTGAATTTGTTGCCATATAGTTGTTCATAGTAGTTGTTAACGATCTTTTGTATTTCCGTGGTGTTGGTTGTTACTTCTCCTCTTTCATTTCTGATTTTGTGTATTTGGGTTCTCTCTCTTTGTTTCTTGGTGAGTCTAGCTAAGGGTCCATCTATCTTGTTTATCTTTTCGAAAAACCAGCTCTTTGTTTCATTGATCCTTTGAATTGTTTGTTTGGTCTCTATGTCATTTATTTCTGCTCTGATCTTTACTATTTCCTTCCTTCTACTTGCTCTGGGGTTTTCTTTTTGTTTGCTTTCTAATTCTTTAAGCTGTGAGGTTAGACAGTCAATTAGAAATTTTTCTTGTTTTTTGAGGTAGGCCTGTAGTGCTATGAACTTCCCTCTCAGAACTGCTTTCGCTGCATCCCATAGATTTTGTGTTGTTGTGTGTTCATTTTCATTGGTTTCCAGGAAGTTTTTAATTTCTTCCTTGATCTCCTCGGTGACCCATTCATTGTTTAATAACATGCTATTTAGCCTCCATGTGTTGAAATGTCTTTGCATGTTCTTGTTGCAATTGATTTCTAGTTTCATGCCATTGTGATCTGAGAAGATGCTTGATATGATTTCAATCTTCTTGAACTTGTAGAGATTTAGTTTGTGTCCTATCATGTGGTCTATCTTTGAGAATGTCCCATGTGCACTTGAGAAGAATGTGTATTCTGTAGTTTTGGGGTGTAATTCTCTGTAGATATCTATTAAATCCATTTGGTCTAGTGCTTCATTTAGAGTCTCTGTTTCCTTGCTAATTTTTTGCCTAGAGGATCTATCCAGTGCTGTCAACGGGGTGTTGAAGTCCCCTGCTATGATTGTATTGTTGTCGATTTCTCCTTGGAAGTCCTCCAGAAGATTTTTAATATATTTTGGTGCTCCTATATTGGGTGCATATATGTTTATCAAGGTTATATCTTCCTGTTGGATAGATCCTTTCAATATTATGTAGTGGCCGTCTTTGTCTCTAGTTATGGTCTTCATTTTGAAATTTATTTTATCAGATATGAGAATTGCTACCCCAGCTTTTTTTTGCTTTCCATTTGCTTGGAAAATTTTTTTCCATCCCTTCACTTTCAACCTATGTGAGTCTTTTGTTGAGAGGTGGGTCTCTTGTAAACAACATATAGATGAGTCATGCTTTCTTATCCAATCAGCTACTCTGTGTCTCTTTATGGGAGCATTCAATCCATTTACATTTAAGGTGATTATTGATATGTACTTATTTATTGCCATTTTTGTTTAGTGTGGTTCTATTTTTCTTCCCATTTCTACTGCTAATTACAGAAGTCCTTTTAACATTTCTTGCAGTGCTGGTTTGGTGCTAATGTATTCCCTTAGCTTTTTTTTGTCTGGGAAGCTCTTTATTTGATCTTCTATTTTGAATGATAGCCTTGCTGGGTAGAGTAGTCTTGGATTCAGATTCTTGGTTTTCATGACTTTGATTACTTCATGCCATTCTCTTCTGGCCTGTAGTGTTTCTTGTGAGAAGTCAGCTGAGAGCCTTATGGGGTTCCCTTTGTAGGTAACCTGTTGCTTATCTCTTGCTGCTTTTAGGATTCTCTCTTTGTCTTTAATTTGTGGCATTTTAATTACTATGTGTCTTGGTGTGGGCCTGTTTGGGTTCTTCTTACTTGGGACTCTCTGTGCTTCTTGAACTTGAATGCCTTCTTCCTTCACCAAATTAGGGAAGTTTTCTCTCACTATTTTTTGAATATATTCTCTATCCCTTGCTCCTTTTCTTCTTCTTCGGGGACTCCTATGATGCGAATATTATTACGTTTCCAGGTGTCCCATAGTTCTCTTAAGCTGTCTTCCTGTTTTTTAATAGTTTTTTCCTTTTGTTTTTCTGATTGGTTGATTTTTTCTACCCTGTCTTCTAATTCACTGATCCGGTCCTCAGCTTCCCCTACTCTGCTTTTTAAACCTTCCAATGTGTTTTTCATTTCGGATATGTCATTTTTTATCTCTTCTTGTTGGTTTTTAATTTCCATTTGGCTTATTTTCAGTGTCTCTATGTCCTTACTCATGCTGTTCAGCTTCCTCAAGATCATGGCTCTGAATTCTAGCTCTGTTAACATGCCTAATTGCTCCACATTGATCTCATCATCGGTGGAGGTGTCTTGCTCTTTCATTTGGCTTCTGTTTCTGTGTTTCACCATTTTAGCTATCACTGTGGGCTTTGGAGCCTGTCAAGTTCTCCCTGTGGGTGTTGGTGTTCTGCTGTTTGTGGCTCCCTCTCCTGTGTTTAGATGAGCGAGGGAGGACCCGCGTTGAACACCACTGTCAAGTCTTACTTTCCTGGTTAAAGTTGCCAGCCCAGGAAACGTACTGTTATCCTCTAGCTTTTTGCCTGGAGGCTAGCAGTCTAGGTTAATTGATCAGTTTTGGGTTGTCAGTTGATTGAAAAACTCCCTCTGGTGCTCAGCCAAGGGGCTTTCAGGAGGGTGGGGCAGATGCTGGTTGTTAGTGAGCCTCAATTAGCACTTCAATGTCCCACAGGGTGGGGTTGGATCTCCGAGGGAGGGGCTGCTGCCTCTCCTCAGAGCCCTGGGAAGGAGCAATGTGGAGAGGTCCCGAGTGGCTGCACTCAGCCAAAGCTCCGAGCGCCCTCCAAACCCCGAGTGTCCCGACACAGTTCCAGTCCAGTCCGCCCTCCCTCCGCCGGAGCCCAAGGTGAGTGGCTGTGGCTGTTTCAGCCTCTGTCCCGGCTGCGCTGCGGGGCCGTCTGGGAGTGTAACCTGCGGGCGCCGCTTATAGCTCAGGCCGCTGCCGAGCTGCCGACCGTGCGCTCCCAGCCCCGTCTCGCGCCTTCGCAAGCCTACCGGGATGGAGTCAGTCAGTGTCCCTCGTTGTATGGTCCTCGCAAGCTGCTTTTCTGTTGCTTTTTCCTGTCGATTTGTCTGTGTTATAGTTGTAATTCCAGTTTGGTTCTGGGAGACGGTCTGTGTAGCTCCGTTCACTCCGCCGCCATTTTTCCTCATTTTTATTTTTGAAACTACTTTCTCTAATTTTCCTCCATGTAGTTTGTGCCCATGTAGTTTGATGATCTCCCCAGCTCTGCAGGTGAGTCCTGGATGGCTTGAGCCAGTTTTGTCTGTGGGACAATGTTCTCATTGGGGCAGGACAATTCTTTGTGGTATGGGACTGACCCATGTGCTGTAGAATGGTTAGCTTCCCTGGACCTTATACGAGATGCATGTAGCCTGCAGGCCCTGTAATTCTCATTACATATGGCTGGGAGTTCATGAGTAGGCTTCTTCTATAAGAGATCAGAGACAAGAGACTAGGAATAATGTCTGGTTCATTGTTATTCCACTTAAGCCTACAGTGCCTGGGGAATGTTAGCTTTTCAATAAAGGTCATTTGAATTTATTTGGCATGCATTCAATAAATGATTATTGAGAGCCTTTATGTGCCAGGCATAGTTCTGGACAATAAGGATACAACAGTCAATAAAACAGACCAAATCTTGCACACATTGTTTCTCTTCCAGCAAGGAAAAAGAGATGATAAACAAGAACAAATAAATGCAAACAGAAACACTGCAGAGAGTGGTAAGTGTTATGAAGTTAGGAAAATGGAATAATGTGGCAGAAATAGAGTAGAAAGGGGCTGGTGCTCCAGTGGTTCTCAATCAGGGGTAATGTGCCCCTGGGGATATTTGATGAGACATTTTTGATTGTCACAGCTGAGGGCATCTAGTAGGTAGAGGCCAAGGATGCTGCTAAACGTCTTACAATGCACAGGACAACCCCACAAAGATAGCCAACCCCAAATGTCAATACTGCCAAGTTTGAGAAACTCTACTTTAGATAAAGTGATCCGATGAGGCCCATCTGAGACGATCCCACTGGAGCTAAGAACTGAATGATGATAGAGCCAGCCAGGTGGGCAAAATTTTAGAGAAAGGCATTCTAAGCTAATGGAATAGCAAGTGCAAAAGCCTTAAGCTGAAAGTCAGTTTGGGTGGTTTGAAGAAAAACAAGAAGAGTTAAAGGGGCTGAACTTAGCTGGAAGAACAGTTGTACATTCAAGACAGTTTGGCTGGGTAACAGTACAATCAAGACAGGGTTGGGCAGGATGCATGGATTAGATCACGGAAAGCCTTGCAAGTCATGGTCAGGGGTTTGAATTTTATCTGAAGACCAAGGGAAGCTCCTAAAATTTCTGAAGCAAGGAGATGACATAATCTGATTTTAAGAAATCACCCTGCCTGCTGTGTGGAGAATGGCTTGTAGAAGGGCAAAATTGGAAAGAAGAAGGTGACCAAGAAGACTACAGCAGTGGTCCAAGAGAAATAGCATGATGGCCTGGCTGCTTCTGAGGACATACTTCCAAATAAAATATAGGATGTTAAGCTAAGTTTGGATTTTAGATAAACAATGAATAATTTTTATATAACTATGTCCCATGCAATATTTGAGGTATAATTATACAAAGAATTATTTGTTCTTTATCTGAAATTCAAATTTCACTAGGCAACTTGTATTTTTTCAAAATCTGGCAACCCTATGCATGCATGAATGGATGGATAACTGCATAGGTAAACACAGAATAATATATATTTGGAAAATGAGCCAACCTCATATATTTCTCAAAAATAAAAGGTTCTACATGAATGATTTTTGTATGTGGAAGAGGTATGTGTTCAAGCAGATATTGTTTATCCAGGAGATCAATTAAATACCTAATCAATTTTGACATTTGTACCTCCTGCTCATTAGTTTAAAATCTCCAACTAGCTTCAGGTGATCCCTTTTCAGAATCTCAGTGCAAATGAGAAAATATAAAATAGTTTCTCATTGCCCCCTAAGCTGTTTTCTAACCCATCAACCTGAAACCCCAAGTTCAAAACCTTGGAGTAGGCTTCTTGCATGACTTTTATTTTCATAGGTGAACTAATAAAATTTCCTACTTCTGAAAATCTTTTGCAATTTCTCTTAAATTATACTCCCTTTTCCAGTTTCTGTTTATCCATTTTTGTCTAGATTTGATCCCTGATCATTTCTTGCACGGTTACCAGGACCCTCTAGTCACTATTACTATCATGTCACTCTCAGGTTTAAACCTTCCAAAGCTCCTTATTATTGTAAAGATTGTAAACTGGTCATTCTTAGGTGCTATCATGCCAGCACATATCTTTCATTTGGCTCAGACAATATAGTTTTATTGTGTGTTTGAGTCAAAATTTAAAATTAAAAGCATTTTCTTTAAAATATGTGTGTCTGACTGCATTTGAAAGATCTGAAAATATGGCCGCAGCAGATTTGCAGTTATTTGTGAACATAACAGCTGAAACTCAATAAAAACTTTCCTCTTTAGACAGAACATATAAGTCCTCACCTGTTTACGTGAGTCAGCTGGCATCTGACGTTGTGCCCGGCACTGGGTTACCTCAAACGCCTCTATAGCGAGATTGGCCACCTCTCAAAGCTCTTCCCCTGTTCCCCAGTTCAGTCCCACTCTCAGGCCAGTAGCCCCCACACTCTGCATTTGTCCCCTGCTCCTTCAGCTCCAGAGAGCCTGAATCCACACTTTTCCTCTTATTTTGATTCGCTATTTAAAATGGTGTCTGATCAATCTCAATAGCATTGTTTATTAGTTTGATTTTCTTTCTGAGAGTTAACATGCGTATGTTCTCTAGGTGTTTCTTAGGCAGTTGTCATACTCACTAAGACTACTGTGTCAGCTCCCCGAGGACAAGAGCCTTCCCTGCTACTACTTCTAGCAGTTCTGGGCATCCCACAGGACTTGAAAAATAGTTGTTGCATGAAATGACTATACTGCAATCTAATCAGCATATAAAGAGAAAAGTGGGTCTGAATTTATTCCTTTTATGAATGGTATACAAGTAGGGTTTGAAACTGGTAATTTTTCCTGAAATCAACTATTTTAAAAAATAGAATGTGAGAAATTGAAACTAAGTCTGCTCTTTTAAAATTTCTGTTTAAGGTAATTTAATAAAGTGTCTCTATTAAACTATACTACTTCATTTCATTCCATGGATATGTTTGATTCTGTGACTAATAAAAACAAAAAAATTTCACTCATTTTCCTCTTACTTCTTATAAGATTATTAAAACACAGAGATCCAATTTTCCATCGTTTTAAAAAGGCTGATTATTTAAGTATTAAAGGCTTGAACTGAGAAAATAAAGCATTCTCTGGCTTCGTATGTCTCTATTATAAATATAAGGAAATAAATAAGAAGTCTGAATTCTAAGAAAAAATTTCTTACTATGTGGACAGAAATCAAAATCCATTTAAACTGTTTTGAAACAACAGTGAGTTTTTTATTAAAAAATTATCGATTTTTAGAGAGAGGGAGAGAAAGAAAAATAAGGGGGGGAGGGAGAGATCACTTTGTTGTTCCACGTATGTATGTGTTCATTGACTGTTTTCTGTACGTACCCTGACCAGGGCGCGAACCCACAACCTTGGTATATCAGGATGATGTTCTAACCAACTGAGCTGACCGGCCAGGACTTAAAGAACAGGGAGTTTTAAATGATTTATTTTAGTCATATAACTTAAAAAGAATAATATTTAAAGAGGGAGTTGAAGAAACCAATATTTTCTCAATCCAAAAATTTCTTCCATTCAATAATTTCATAAAGAAATGTTTTAAAACATTCAAAGTCAAAAAATAATTAGTAAGCTATCCCCTCACAGTGGGGATTAGCAAACAATCTGTGTTTTTCTAAATCAGCTTCTCTTGGTGTGTTGTCAGGATCATGAGGCGTGACAACTTTTAAATGGGCTTACTGCCGAGAACTCATTCGTAAGGTAGGGCCATCGTGTGCTCGCTCTCTCTCTCTCTCTCTCTCTCTCTCTCTCTCTCACACACACACACACACACACACTTCAAAGTAGTGAATAAAGCAGCAAACATGGCTTCCATTATAAAGTCAGTTAGTAAAAATGAAAATAATTAACATTATAGATAAATCTTTTAGAAAAGCTCATGTATTAATACACTATGTGAAATACTGGATTGTGTTCTTTACACATAATATGACTTGGAAGATACTTACAATCACATAAGAAAAAATAGTCAAATGAATGTTTGAAGGCAGTATAGAAGAATTTTGGAGAATAATATTTATATAGAGACACTAGTTTATGACACTAGTTTAAATGACATCTTATGATTAGGTTAAATCATAAGATGTCATTTAGTGAATAAAAGTCAAAGAAAATGTGAAAAATCGTTAAACGGAGAAAATGAATGATCAACAAATATATATAGCAGCCCTTATTTATCCAAGAGAGATTATATAGTTCATTACCAAGCACAAGACTTAATTGATACCAGAACATTTGCATAGAATCATATCATATCATATCACATTAGCACTTGAAACAGATTGTAATAAGTGACTGAGACCTGTCATTCTAGAAATATCTCCAGAGAAACCCTGTATAGCAACACGCCCAAGTTCACTCAATTTGTCAATGACAAAGAAAGGGCTAAAATGTAGACTTCCTGGTTTAGAAAAGATACTGCAATTTCTTCAACTAGCTGAGCTAATTATTTGCCCCATTGAAATCTTGTTTGTTGGCTTTTGGGTTTCTTTGTTTAAGTAAAAGGCTAAGCCAAATATTCTCTCTGTTCTAAGAACATGTGAGAGACTTAAAAGACTCTTTGGTCAGAAATATAAAAACACTACTCCATCAAGGGCAGATTAGAAGATATTGAGCAGGGGACAGGATTAAGAAAGTGGTGCTAAGAGATTCTCAGTTTCAACCTTCTCTAAATAGCTACGCCCAAAGCAAGGTCCTAAGAGGTGAGAAATCTTGCTTGAGTTACACGGAGAATTGGTGGCAGAAATGGAACTAGAATCCAGTATACCTACCCACCTAGTCTAGGGTCCTTTCCTCTGCACCTTATCTTTGAGTTGTGACTTCAGAGTGAGGTTTCACTGAAACATTGAAAATAAATTTTTCACTAAATAAGATAATCATAATAAATACAAATGCGAACACCATACTACACAATCTGATATAGGTGATTTTTTTATTATGTGGTGTAGTTGTACAGAGAGTGTATTATTGCTTTTTGCAATATGAATGGATAGACAGCCATTGCCTTAGTGTCTTACTCACCTTGAATGCACTCGTCCATCATGGGCAAACAGGGACCCAGGAAGCACCAACAACTCATAAACTTCAGAATTACAACTTGTGTCAAGTTGCAATCTAATGCGTTGGCTGAACGAATGCATTAACACGTCACTGATTCAACCATTTGGGAGGAATGGGGCATGAGGTGGAAGCAAGTGAGTTGGTAAAAAATAATGTCTGCAATTAAATACTTTGAAAGAAATACAAATCGATTATTTTCAAGTATGTAAAAGTAGCCACTTAAATACTATCAAATATAAGTCCTGCAGGACTTACTTTTTTCTGTAGGGCTTATTTTAATAACTGGATAACTCATCTGTAATTAGGAGACAAATTGTTTATATGTAAATGGCATCAGAAATCATTCAAAATACTTGAGCATATTAAAAATCTGCAGTTGAATCCTAATTATTCCAAATTTCACATGAAAAACTGCAGAGAGTAGAAGGTAAAATTTAGTCTAGTTCTAGTTAAATTATCAAAAATCTCATAGTAATAATGCACTTACTACTGTAAGAAGATAGTAATCATAATTCTTTTCATTTTTGCTCCTCATAGGGAGTCCATACCCATTTTTTGATCAAGAGCTCTGTGCACCGAGGGAATAGAGAGGCGAAGGGACTTCCCCGAGGTCTAGCAGCCCTCAGCTCCACAGCCTGGACTAGAATTCGGCTTCTGTGACCCCTGCTGAGCACCCTATATTCTTTCACATTGCTCCATGCTGGAGCACAGTGCCCTGGGTTAGGCTAGATAAGCATTAATGCCAGTGTTTGCTCCCAGGGGCTGTATTTCTATGGCTTTATGTGTACTATGACCTGCGAGAGAAAGGTCCACATTAGACATCTATGTAACATGTGCGTATAGTCACTGGATTTCAGGGACTCTGGATTTCCCTTCAGTGGGTTGTTTTCAGTGTTTCATGCCTCAGTACCTGTGTTCAATAGGGTAAATCCTTGTTGATATGAGATCCACGTACATATTCAAACTATCTTTGGTTCCTGCTTGCTACAATCCTTTTTCCTAAACACTAGGTTTAATTTATAGTACTTGGTCAAACCATTACTCTGGCACTGACCACAATCTGCAGTAATTTCTTGATTAACTAACTTGTTCTATTAGATTGTACATTCCTCATGGCCAGAGTCATTGTGTTATTCCTTATAATATTTCTGCTATTCTTTGGTCACTTGCCCCTTACACTTTTCTCCTTACTAATATGCTTCCCAGGGTCTTGCACACTGTTGGACATAGTAGGTGTTGTATAAAGGCTTATTGACTGAACCAAAGTGGGAGTAGCTAATAGGTAGTCAGGGCCTAATGGGTAATTAAATTTGTGTGTACTGAAAACTCTCCAAAATATAAAATCTTTACCCACAGTCTCAAGTCCTTGACCTTTCATTTAGGCTGCAAACATGAGTGCATTAATCTTTGTTCATTCTTTTAGTATGCTATATGCTTAGATTTCAGCCTTACATTAATCTGGGATATTAATTCCACCAGCACTTTCGATGGAAGCAATAATTTATATCACTGGAAAACCTTTCTGTGGCTTAATATTCAAAGGTGTAAGAATACAAATGACATTAAACATTAACTAGCAAAGAGATATGAGTAAAGAAATTGTACTGTGTAAAAATTTAGGGTAAAAATTAAGGCCAAAACATTTTATAATTAAAATAGGATGAAACAAACAAATGTCAGAGGTCATGCACTAATCAGAAGAGACATAAACCAAACCAGAGACACATTTATTGCTTAAAAAATATCTTCAGGCCCTGGCTGGGTAGCCCAGTTGGTTAGAGCATTGTCCCAGTATGCCAAGGTTGCAGGTTCAATCCCTAGTCAGGACACATGCAAGTATCAACCAATGAAGACATAAATAAATAGAATAACATTTCTCTCTCATCAAAGAAAAATATCTTCAATTCCCTAAAGCATCTGTAAGTATTAATTATTTATAAAAAGTACTAGAAGTATTGACATTATAAATTTTTATAAAATAAAGCATAAAATAATAGTGCTTGAATCTTTTTTTAATATGTTTTTATTGATTTTTTTTTTTGAGAGAGAGAGAGAGGAAGGAAGGAAGAGATAGAAACATCAATGTGAGGGAGAAACATTGATAGGCTGCCTCCTGCATGACCCTTACTGGGAATCAAGCCGGCAACCCTGGCATGTGCCCTGACTGGGAATCAAACTGGGACCTCTCAGTCCATGGGACAATGCTTAACTATTGAGCCACACCAGCCGAGCTAGTACTTCAATCTTATACAATTCCTTCAAGTTAACGATCTAGTTGAAAGAGGATCCTGTGATGTTTTAGATGGGTAGACCTTAATGACTACCCAGAAATGGTACCATTTGTGTTCATACCTGTCTCCTCTCTTTTTAAACACTCTCTCTTTTTGACACTAACATTTATATAGAGACAGTTTTAAGCAGTCAATCCAGCCCTGAGATCTAATCTTGTCATACCACAAACTTGCTCAGTGATCCTGAATAAGGTTTGTATTTCTCTGAGCCTAAAACTCTCTGTTTAAATAGAAGGGCTAGAATAACTTATCTTTATTTCCTTTTAATATAAATATTCAACCATTTCCATTTCTAGGGTTTATTTAATTTGTTTTCTCTGCTCTTATTCCTCAATCAGAGGAAACTGTTGGTGGTCTGATAAAAAAAACAAAAAACATTTGTGATTTTTAGCATATTTGATTGCTTCAACGTCAGTTTATTTATGAAAAATATCCATTGTGGTGCTTCCATTCTCAAGTGACTTTATACAAAAGTATTTGTCACATAACAGAATATCCAGAGTGCAGATGGGCTCAGGGCTGGGTGAAAGGCGTTATCAAGGATCCAGGTTCTTTCCATCTCTCTGCTCGGCCATCCTGCATGTCAGTCTCCTTTTCTGACTTTGTAGCAATATGGTTGTTCTAGGTCAAGGGTACAATGGAGAATATGAAGGAAGACCAGACTCATAAAATAAATTCTCTGGGGAATATGTCATTCATCTCCTCCAAGCTAACAGCCAATAGCTCAGCAAAGCATCTTCTCCTTTCTGTGATATTATTATATTCATTTGGCAAGTAGCTATTGAAAGCCTGGTAAAAGTCCAAAATGATGCTAGGAACTGCAGGGTCATGACCAATTCAGAAAATTCAGTATATCTGTTTTAGAGTGTGAAGCAGAACAGACATACTCCTTCCATGAGGTTGACTCAGCCCTAATGGAATCTCCAGGTATCATTAGACATTGTTACCTCATTCTTACAGAACAAATTCCATACTTTTAAATGCCATACGTAAGATGATTTTAAAAGTGAATTTGCTGTCAATAGGCTACACTGACTTTGTTCTTGAGGTGAATAAAGCTCAGCAATGCAGGCTGATGCATTTCAAGTGGCATTGGATTGCAACCTATTACTTGAGATACATAGAAAGTTTTCTGCAAGATAAATATATCATAACACCAAAACATAATCATAGCTGCTATGGATTAAAATATATGGCATATGGTATGTATAATCCATTGCCAAACCCACTGTTCTCAGATATGACCTGTTTTTTGGAATGGTAAATGTTATATTATAATCCAAAAATGGAGTATGTGATGAAATAACCATAGTAGCCATGCACTTGAATATAAACATTCACAAAGTCAAATTGTAGTATTTTTTTTTAAAAGACACTGTAGTATGAATACATCACACAACAACAAGGTCTGTGCCTTATATTTCCAGCAATGTTGCAGTAGTGCCTTCTGGAGTGTGTGAGTGAGTTTCTCTGCGCTGGAGACCTGATGAGGAACTCCTCCTGGGTCATAGGGTATGCACATTTTTCATTTTCATAAATGCTGCCAAATTACCTTCCAAAATGGCTGTACTGTATCACACCAGCTGTATATGAGACTGTTTGTTTCACTACATTCTCAAAATACACCACACGATAAGACATGTTCATTTTTACCAATCTGGTGGGCAAGAAATGGCATCTCAGTTTTCTCTCCATTTATACTTTCCAGACTCTCAATGGCATTCAACATAAACATTTTCTTGTATATTCATTAGCCCTGAGAAGGCTTTCTCCTTCTGAAAAATGCCTATTTGTTTCATTTGCTCATTTTTCTATTGGGATATTTTCAGTTTTCTACTGACTTTGTAAGTTTTTCATTATTATGTTGGTTCTTGTTGGTTAAAGCTTCTTTTATTCTTTTTTTTCCCAGTTTTGAGGTATGATTAACAAATAAAATTTGTGTATATATTTAAGCTGTGCAACATGATTTTTAAAGGAGTACAACATGATGATTTAATATACTTATACATTATGAAATGATACAATCAAGTTAATACACATATTCATTGTTTACTTTGCCTCACATAGGAGTGCAGATATATCTTCAAGATACTGATTTCATTTCTTTGTATATATGCCTAGAAGTAGGATTGCTTAATTGTATGGTAGTTTGATTTTTAATATTTTGAGGAACCTTCATACTGTCTTCCATAATGGCTATACTAATTTACATTCCCTCCCACAGTATATAAAGGTTCTTTTCTCTCCCCCGTCACTTGTTATGGCTTGTCTTTTTTGATAATAGCCATAATAGGTATACAGCAATATCTTTTGTGATATTGTGGTTTTGATTTGCATTCCACTGATGACTAGTGATGTTAAGCACCTTTCCATTTACCTGTTGACCATTTGCATGTATTATTTAGGAAAATGCCTGTTCAGGTCCTTTGTCCATTTTTTGGTCAGGCTACTTGTTTTCTGGCTAGTGATTTGTAGAATTTCCTTAGATATTTTGGATATTAACCCCTTATCAGATATATGGTTGGTAAATATTTTCTCTCATTCTGAAGATTTCCCTTTCATTCTGTTGATTGTTTCCTTTGCTGTACAGAAGCCTTTTAGTTTGATGATGTCCCACTTATTTATTTTTGCCTTTGTTACCTATTTTTTTGTTGTTATATCCAAAACAAACAAACAAATATCATTGACAATGCCAAGAAGCTTTCCCCTATTATTTCTCTAAGAGTTTTATAATTTTAGCTCTTAA
Source organism: Molossus molossus (assembly GCF_014108415.1). Taxonomy (NCBI): domain Eukaryota; kingdom Metazoa; phylum Chordata; class Mammalia; order Chiroptera; family Molossidae; genus Molossus; species Molossus molossus. Next base: position 47,226,318 of record NW_023425403.1, on the reverse strand, counting down.
TCTAAATTTTTAATCCATTTTCAGTTCATTTTTGTGTATGGTATAAGATAAGCATCCAATTTCATTCTTTTGCATGTGGCTATCCAGTTTTCCCAACACCATTTTGAAGAGACTCTTCTTTCCCCATTGTATATCTTGGCACCATTAACCAAAACCAGTTGACATATATGTCCGAGTTTATTTCTGCCCCTCTATTTAGTTCCATTGGTCTGTGTATCTGTTTTATATCAGTGCCTTACTGTATTGATTACTATAGTTTTGTAACAAACAAATAAAAGGCACCCAAATCAGAAAGGAAGTAAATTGATGTGATCAGTCTTGCATATAGAAAAACCTAAAGACACCACTAAGAAAAGAAAACAAAACTCTTAGACCTAATAAACAAATTCAGTAAAGTTGCTGGATACAAAGTCAATATGCAAAAATCAATTGTATTTCTATACACTAACAATGAACTACCTGAAAAAGAAATGAAGAAAACAATTTTAATTACAATAGCATCAAAATAATTAAAAATTTAGGAAGAAATTTAACTAGGAAGTGAAAGATCTATACACTGAAAACTATGAGGCATTGATGAAAGAAACCAAAGACAAAATTAGACAAAAAGATAACTCATGATCATGGATTGGATGGCTTAATATTATTAAATTATCCATACTACACAAAGCAATCTACAGATTTAATACAATCTCTTTCAAAATTGCAATAGCATGTTTTCAAAGAAATAGAAAAAGGAAATCCTAAAATTTATATAGAACCTCAAAAGACCCAGAATAAACAAAGCAATCTTGAGAAAGAAGAACAAAGCTGGAGGCATCACACTTCCTGATTCCTTTTGTTCTCATTTTACAAGGGGCTGGAAGGGGAGAGAAGATAAATGCATGTGGCCAGCCCACTATGTCAATTAGAAGTCCTGAGCTCTCCATACTTAAGATCCTCTTCACCCATTACACATGGTGGTTTAGGTACTGTAGATGCAGCTGGAATGTCACCATAGCCTCTGACCCGTCCCTCTAACATATCACCCGCAATAACACTTCTGATTTCTTCTCTCGTCAAAGAGCCAGGTAGAGAGAATGCTTTTATTATGGAAATGAATTTTTTTTCCATGATTTAGTAGGAAATTTAGTTACTATAAATTCTTTAAATTATTTGGGATTTTTGTTTGTTCTCATTTTGATAAGTTTGAGCATTATCCCAGAGGTCAATTGAATACTTATTTAGGTTCATGAGGAATAGCTTGCTTATTTTAAAACCAGAGATGGGGATGAGGGAAGATTCAGTGTAATAAGACAATCTGTCATTTCTGTAAATTTAATCAAGAGCTCTTTATTTTAGATTTGCCCAGATCATTTCATTGAGAAAGCATGCCACATTCATTCTCACGACCTTGTGCTTTTTCTTTTGTTATCATGTGTATGTGTATTGCTATGGTTTCGAAGAGTCACTTCAGGTCAAATAGGGAATTTCTTCTGGTTTTGTGACTAAATGATGCTTAAGCAGTATGCCAATGAGATACTCATTATACAAGGTGCTAAGGCAAAGCACCCAATGAACTGTGAAGGAAATGGAACTTCATCTTTGGTATTTAAAAGTACTTTCCAAGACAGATTATAGCAGTTCACCATGAAGGGAAAAATAGTTTCAAGTAATTTTATAAGACAAAAGAGTAGCAAGCATGTAGCGTCTTCACTTAAAAACACATAAACTGCATGCATTCTGAGTTATTCCCAGAGTCCCTGAATAGGTAGAAGAAAAGTTCTGCAAAATGCATCAGCCAGAAGTACTGTGCTAAATTGCCCAATTATTCATGCTCTATAGAAACTTTCAAAGTATAGTTCACACCACTTGCTGAACTTGTTCATTTTCAATTGCAAGAAACAACAGAGTAGCCTCTTTTTCCTACTTTTGGGCAGTGAAAAGCAAGCAAGTTCATATAAACTAGATATGTATCTTTATCAATTGGCTGAAGAAGCTACAGCCAATTATATTATTTCCTGTGTTATCTGCAGGGCAACAAATAGATGCAAGAGAAAAGTCAAGATGGTGTTTGCACACAAGCTGGTCATATTGATATGGCACTGACCTCAGGTTTGGGGACAAAGTAATGGGCAGGGAGCAGGTGGGGAGGTGCTTCTTGAGGTCAGTTCTCTTCGAAAAGCTCATCAACCCAGGAGGAGGCTGTATTATAAAGGAAGGTGATGAATTTTTGCATCAGGCATGCATCCCCAAATCATGGCCATCAGCAAGGCACTTAATCTTATTTTTAAAAGGGTACAATAATATGTACTCTACAAGGACCCCATGAAGGTTAAGAGATACAATCCTTGAACATGGGTAGCACAATTGTTGCATTTAATAGGTGCACAATTAAGTTCCTTCAAATTCCTCCTTTCATGCCACATAATGGGTCCCAATCAGTTAACTAAGTGCCATTCTCATGCTGTGCTGCTAACCAAAGAGCGGGGCACACTTTCAAAACCTCTGAGCAGCCATAGAGAGTGACAAGACTCTGCAGGACTACCACAGGCCTCTGGTACCTGTGCCCTCACTACAGCTTCTGCTGTAAGGTCTGATGGTGACCAGCCCTCCCTTCCTTCTTATATACTTTAGCTTCTTCTTCAAGAATGTCAATTGAAGTCCCCTCCTTGGCTACATGTGCTCTTCACACATAAAAGCAAATATCTGAAGGTAGAAAAACTTTCTAAAAAAATTTTTTTAAATACTAATGGGTGCTCATTTTAAAAGAGCAGAAATTAAAATAATAACTCTCAAGCAAAACAAATGCTGCTGTTCTGGCATTTGATTTCTTTTTAATGTGTTTTCACTCTTTATAATATATGTAAGTGTGATAACTTTACCATTTCATCAGGAATGGGGTTTGAGACAGTGTGATGGAAAGAAATCCAGCCTTGCCTAAGCCACCACCTTACCTATGTCATGGGATCCTTTTTATTGAAACCTCTATATAAGATGACTGGACGTTGGATGTATTAGTAAAATTAAATCAGGGTCAAGAGAAAATACTTTATTGGCTGAATTGCAAGCTTCCCACGCTGAGGCTTTTTATCCGTTTCTTCTAGTTGGATCCACTGCTCAGTCCAGCCCTATGTCCAGGAGCAGCTCCTGCTTCCTCTTTCTTACCCAAGCCTCAGATCCCTGACCTGAGAGCTTCTGTCTGGATCCCTGATCTTAGCCTTTGCTGCTTTCTCTCTCTGCTTCCCTGCGAACCACGAGTAAGGTGCCTCTTGCAGCTTCCAGGGCTCTAAGACCCCTGAAGCTTTCGGCCCCAGCCACCACCTGCTGCAGGGAGTGCGCCTAGCTCCTTCCTTGTGGGTGCAAGATGCCGGGCCCAGGCACACCATCCTCCTGCCTGCTGCATGGACCTGACGAAACAGCTGAAACTCCACGGCGAGGTAGATTTTTTTTTTTCTGTTATGATCCTAAAAGAGGTTCAACTTCCTTGGTTATTTACTTTTTTTTTTTCTACATTTAAAAAATCTGAGTTGCCAAGAATAAAATGATAAAGACTGTTTAGAAATTGTGTGGGGAATCCAACTAAAATTACTGGTTAAACATTATCTCTGATGTTCAACATCTTATTTTTAAAGAGCTACCATTTACTGAGCTAAGGCTCGGTGCTAAGGGTTAACAATACAAATCATTGCCTTTAATTCTCACAATGTAACAGTATTCTCAGAGGTGATTAAGTAACATGTCCAACGTATGGCCACTAATATGTGCAGTGCATGTCTTTGAACCCAAGCAAGTACACCTGGGAGCCTACACTCAACCCCCCACAGCAACACCTCTATAAGAATAATGTATCTGTCCTTCATTTACTAGGTTAAATAAGCTTCAGGGTTGTTTCTAACTATAAGCCTGTGGAGGGCCTGGGCTGAAACTCTCATAGATCTCCACTCAGCAGTATGCACAAAGGAATCTTGAATACATGCTTTTTAAATGGGATGATAATAATTAAAAATAAAATTGTATGAATGATCCTAGGGAATACTGATTAGACCAATTTAATAAAACCTCCATCACCACTCCACTAAAGATACATTTTAGCATCTTGATGATTTAATAGAAGATTGCTATCTTGCAATTCCCAGATGCAGCAAACCTATTCTCAAGCATGATCATTATAATCTCGTGCTTTATTAAACATCTGAAAGAAATGGCATAATGGTCCTTCAAGGACAGACCCATTAGGAATAAAAGATAGAATAATCTACAGCATAATGTGTTTAAAATGCTTTTTTAAAATAGTGTTGTCATTAAGGTGATCAGCACCTGGGTTATTCTCAGTGAAACAGCCTGAAGTTTGCTGTTTAAAGAAACAGCTACACCCTCTTTTCCTGACCCATTAAATGAATCAAAGATGCAATCTACACGGGTCTTCCTGTGGCCTAGTTTTCATTAGGATGAAAATCTTCAAAAGCCAGTTAGATATCAGTACAATAAATTAGATTGGGAAATAGAGGAATGGAATGATACATAGCTTTATTGACTAATAAAATTTAATTTACTGTATATATTCTCACTTAGAAATTGGTAAAAAAAAAAAAAAAAAAAAAAAAAGGCCCTGTAATTCAGTTCGACACTAATAGAGCTGCCTACTAAAGTTAGAACACAATTTTTAAAAAGCACAAGCCCACCATACTTTGCTTGGCCAAAGTTACATTAGACATTCAGAATGAGTCTTGGCCAGTAGTCAGTTCACATTCCCCAATCCACATTTAAGATTACAGGTGGGACTCTAAAAATCTGAACAATGTCTGAAAAATCTAAATATGAAATATGAATAATAAAATGAAGAAAACTTACATTTCATTTCTCTTGCGACATAAAATGTATAAACAACTTCCATTTCTGTTTCCCTTTTAACATCCTCACATCAATAATATTATGATTCTCATTTTTCAGATGAGGAAAATGAGTATCAGAGAGATTACATGACTTACCTGTGAAGGCATAGAGCCTTGATGGCCGAGAGGGGACCCCCAGCCAGAGCGTCATACTGGCCCTGGGCTTTGTATAGATGTTATCTTTTTTACGTTAAAAGTTTCTCCTTACCTGGCACTGGCCATACTGCCCAAATTCTCCAGAACATTATTGCATGCTTTGTAAATGAATCTGTAAATGGTTCGTGAAAAATGAACCCCTTACACTCAGCAGGCAGCAGGCACTGATAACTGTTATCTACCTGCTGTGAGACTTAAGGCAAGTTAGTAAATCTCTTTGAAACTTAACTTTCTCTTCCTAATATCAAAATAATAACATGCTTGCCTTTGAGAGAAATCAATGAAATCGTATGTAGGAACTCAAGAACTTGGCAAGTGGTGAGTCCTCAAAAATGACCTATTTAATATGCATCTCAGTTTGAGCACTACCAGAACCTACATGATAATTAAAGCTGTGAATGTAGGTGTTTTTTTTTTTTTCCTTTTCAGAGATGGGATTGTTGGAGGTAAAATAAGTGGAGCGTAGACTTGATGGCATGCTCATTATAAAATAAGAAATAAAAGAGCCCTGGTCGGTTTGGCTCAGCGATTAGAGCGTCGGCCTGCGGTTCAGAGAGACCGGGATTCAGTTCCTGCTAACGGCATGTACCTCAGTTGCGGTTTGTCCCCGACCTGACCCTGGTTGGGTCGTGCGGGTGACAGCCACTCGATGTGTCCCTTTCACGTCGATGTTTCTCTCTCTCCCTCCCACTCTATTTGAAGAAAAAATGGGAAAATGTCCTCAGGTGAGGATAAAAAAAAAAAGAAAGAAAGAAAGAAAAGAGCATTGGGAGGAGACTGATAGGTAAAGAGCAAAAAGGTAAAGGCTAAGGGAAATCAAAAAAGAAGAATTTAAAGAAAAATGATATGTACACATATGTGTGTATCAGCCTATGGATGACAACTGAATGGCCCAAAGCAGATAGAGCATTTATACACTTATTAAATCCTGCTGCTAACCCCATGAAATTGTTGTATTGTTATTGTTCCCATTTTACAAAAATTTTGTTCCCTTACAAAATTGAGGGACAGGTGGGTTAAGTATCTTACCCAAGGTCACACAGCCCGTTGGTGAAAGAACTGAGATTCAAACCCTGGTTATCTGACTCCAGAGTCTATGGTCTTATTCCTGTGCTGTTCTGTTCCTGGTCTGAGCTGGGAGTCCAAGGCAGCAGAGAGGTAGAGTGAGAACTGAAATACTCAATTACTCATCTAGGGGATGTTTGTCTTGAAGACAAAAGCCACCTGAGTATCCTGAGTGCAGCAGGTCACTAAGACCTTGGGACTGTGAGACTACAATGTAGACACTGTTCTCCGTGCCCTTGCCGAGGTTGTTGAGGGATCACTTAGGTTGAGAGGTTGTGGCCGAAAGACACTGAATTTTCCCAGAAACCCATTCTAAACACTGGGCGTGTGAGGCCAGTCCTTTCTCTGCAAGCTCAGGGCTTCATTCAGGGTTTTCCTTAGGCTAGGCTGTGCTTACTTACAAGCATGCCGTTTCAGCTCACCCTTCAGGAGCTGCTTAGGTATCTCACTACCTGCCTTTACCACACACACCCAAACAGTGGAGCCCCTCAGTACTGGCTCTGCAGTTGGACCCAGTTCAGACTGGTTGTACCATTGTCAGCTGCATGACCTTTAGCATCCTTGACATTTAATTTCCTTGAGTGCATTTCCATCTATAAACATCAGTATAACGGTACCCACCTCCCAGGGAAGGTACAAGGGCGTGATGAAATTATACCTATGGAAATACCTGGCAGTCTATAAACATTTGTTGAAGCAGGACGTCAGTGGCTAATATTACTTATGAGCAGCTGGACTGACTGTTTCTAGACCTTGCTGCTGGTGAATCCATCTCAGCTTTAAAGATGACCTATAAATCACCTGAATTAAGTAGTTCAAAAAATTGGATGTGACATCAGATATAGGACCATCTCTCCCTAGCATACCCAACAACGGCGCTTGGCTGTGGCCGCTGCTGCCGACAAAAATGAATGCAGCCAAAATATCCAGACCATTATTATATATCATTAATGTCACTTTTAGCATTGGAAAACTGCTTTTCTGTCACTTTTATGACTAATGACTCACCCGAGCCTGTGACACAGTACTGCTGTATGCTTTTCTCATGGAAGTGAATGGTTCGGAATACACAAAAGCACTGGTATCTGACTCAGAATCAAGGCTGCTCTACCTGTACTGCATAGCCCAGCCAAGCCTCGTGAGCCAGGATTAAAATAAGTTTATATTTTCAAAACAAATAATTTTCTCAATTACCCTTAAATGTATACTCAAGTAGAGATTTGTTTTAATGGCCAAGGGTAATTCCAGTTGACAAATTTAGAGATTATGAGTTCTGGACATATCTGAGAGTGATTAGGAAAATTTAGATATCAGTTGATAGGAATGAATACCTAAGAACAGAGGAAAATCTAAATGAAATATTGCTTATGCTGGAAAGGATAAGATCTTTAGTTTAAAGCTAAATAAATAGGGGCCATAACTCAAATGACCTAGTTACACACATAGTACAAAAACTAGCATTAAAACCAAAGTTTCTTTACACTAAGTCCAGTGTTGTTGTTTATAAAGCATTATAAATATAGAGGCATGAAAACCTACGGCATTCTTATTACTTTATGAACAATCAGGTCCCTCCTACCCTAACACCAGGAAAAGCCTAGCTGTGCCCCTCTGTGCATTTACAGATAGTCCAATAAGGGAACTTGTAGTAGTGGGTTTATTAAATATTTGTTGTCATTCTACTAAGAATGGTCTACATTCAAGGGGCTAAAGCATAGAGCTACCTACCTTCAGACCCTTACTAAAATTTCCCCTTGCCCCTTAATTCATATGCACAAGACATCAAGGTACAATGATCTATGGTGCTAACTTAAGGTGGCTAAAATTCTGGGCAAATACATTCTTTGAAGCAATTTTCTTGCTAAAAACATCCAGACTTTTTTGTCTTGGTCTGGCATTTATTGTCACTGACATCTATCTGTGATTTTCAGACAGGAATGTATTGTCTTCCACATCTCACTCCAGTTCACTGTCCTGTATTCCATTTGGGACTTTTTCTTTTTAAGAACCATCTGTTCAAAAGTACTTTATTAATTTCTTTTGGTCTACTTTTGACTTGTCTATAAATTATAGATCATAAATTTTCTAATAACAAATTGTTCATAGAGCTGTGGGCAGAACCGAAGATGGGACTCTTAATATAGAAGTGGTATTTACACAGGTCCCCAAGTAATTCTCACGTCACGAAAGCCAGGTCTGCTAACATGAGAGCGCCGGTAGACAAGCTCTGATAACGCAGAAACAATGCAACTGTCCCGTTTCCTTTAGGTCTAGTGAACTCTGCGGTAAGGTTGCAATTTTACTCTCATTATACATCTCCATCTTATCTCATTGTTTTCTTCTGAAATATCATATTTTATTTGAACCTTAAGGCATATGTTTTCTAAAAAGTTTTCACTCAGCCCATTATTATTCCTTTATCGTAAGCTATTTGACCACTGGCGGTTTCCATGTGTTCGAAAGAACAGAAGGAGAATGAGGTGCGATACTATTTATTTACAAATATCCACACAGCATCTCACTTCATTCTGCAGAATATATCTCACTTTTCAACTGCCACACGCCATGAAATCCCACAGTGCTTTTTCCTAGCTTGTGACAAGAAGTAGCTAAGGGAGTCTGGGACCAGGATTCTGGGCTACATGCTGGGAGGAGGGTAGGGGCAGCTAATGAAACAGAGGCTCCAATGGCTAGAAGCTGATGACTATGGGCTTCGCTGCCATTTTACAGGGTTCCTTCCTTGACCCAAGGCCCCCATATAAGGAGATTGTGCCCAGACTCTTCCCCAGAGAACCCAAATAAAGAGATTTGTGCAATGAACACTGGTTTTGTTACAGCGGGGACAGGGAATTTCTGTCAGCTGCTGGGTTTTTTTTTAGCTATTTAGATTCTGAAAATGAATACTAATGGATGTGTGCACTTGTTTGGCTATTATATTCTTATTCATCTTACTTGTTGACTTTTGTTTTTCTAGCTATATCTCATTGTAGTTAATTTACCCAAATTTATTTTCATATTTGGTTTTTTTGTTTTTGTTTTTTGTTTGTTTTGTTTTTTATGGAGAGCAAGGCATGATACTTTCTTCATGAAACTGATCTCTTGCTTAGTAACACTTACACTTTCCTGGTCTTCATCTATTCTGAATGGTCCTTTCTCTGTTACTTTCTATTGTTCCTCATTTTTCTTTTGTCCCTTAAAAGAGCATGAACTCCAAGGCTTTGACCTCTCTTCTGTCTTGATCCCTAACTTATCCCCTGAGCTGTGGCACCACATTCTAATTACTTGAACCAGTTCACACCTATTTCCAGCTAGCTGCCTACTCAACCTATTTGTATTTCTGTCTTTGGCATTGATTACCTAGCCGGGTCTAGTGCATGCACACATGATACACATATACACTCAGTACTAAATCCTCCTTCTAATTTCCCTAATGCTATTTACTGTACCAATATTCTCTGAGTCAATCAGATTCAAACTTGTAGCCATTTTTTAATTTTACTTTTTCCATCACCAAACTGTTACCATAACAGGCACTTCATGATGGTGTCACAATTGCATATGATTTCTGACATGGCCTTCTTCTGTGAGTCTCCATTTAATTCATTCTGCATAAAACTAAGTGCCTCTTGATTGCAATATTCTTAGGTGTAAAACATCCAATATGACTCTGGAACTACAACACATAGCTTCACTGAAATTTAGTGGGATTCATGTGACCTAAGACTCTAGCAAATGTAGTCATGTCTGTGCGAGGTTACCTTTGTCTGTCTCCTTGTTCTCCTAAACACCAACAAGCCTAGAGAATGCTTTCCTGTCTGTACATCTGCTCTTTCCTCAGCCTTATCCCCTTCATCTATACCTACTGAAATTTTACCCTCCAAGGGATAGCTCAAATAAGATGTCCCACGAGAAGCCTGTGCTTCCTGGGGAACCTGCTGAGGCACCCTAGGCAACTCAGACCTCACCTCTGACACGCAGCCTTGACTTGCCCTCGCTGTACCCTTGTCATGCCTCCCCACCATGTCCACATCTTCAGATGGAGACGGTGCCTTACTGACCATGGTCTCTTGCAGAACATCCAGCACATGGCCTTCTACATAGTAAGTGTTCAGTAAACATATGCTAAATTTTGAACAATAGACATTTGAGTTCCCTGGAAGAGGGAAAAGAGGCTATAAATCAAGGAATAGAGGGATCCCAATGTACAACTGATAGGAGATAAGGAGATAAACTGTGCATGGAAGAGTTACATAAACCCCTTCAAATACATGTTGAATTTAATGAAGTCCAGTATCTTCAGGACCCTAATGTCCACACCCCAGGGAGGACCTGGGGGTCCTCCTTTGCCAGCCTCTATCTTACTCCTGTCTCTATGGTTGGTCAACTCAAACTCCTGTTAACCTCCAAGGGCCTTAGTCACAAGTTCTGTTCTAAAGCTTTATTTCAGCCTTTATAACTGGGCTTATTTCTTCTTCCACCTATTACTCCAGTTTGTAACTGGATTCCTTTGTTTTATGCTATTGCTATGCCTTACTAATCTTCCCTGCCTCCAGTCTCCTGAGTTTTGGACTCCATTTTGTGTTTCTCAATACTGTCTCCTCCAGCATAAACTCCTACACCTGAACCTCAGCCCAGTGCCCGCTACCTGTTGAAGTCTCTCTTGATACCAAGTGCCTGCCTCCTGTAAAGCCACTGTCCAGCTCCAGCCATTTGTCTTGATGCCTGAGTCGTCATCACTGTGAAGTCTGTCTGTGCTGGCTCTAGCTGGCCTGGATATCTGCTTTGGCAGCACCCCTCCAGCCCCCCAAGATTAGCTCCAAAAGCAGGCAGCTGGATGTCATCACAGTGCAAATAGCACCCAGGTGGGAAGGCCTAGACCAGGGCCTTGGACCCCTGCCCTCAGACCCTTCATGCTCTAAGTTGACTTGGATATGACCACAGATGTGACAAGTTGGCAGGAGGACAGCTATAGAGAACCCAGAAGCACACAGCAAAATACCACACCCCTTCAGAGCAGACCTGCCTCCAGCTGGATCTGCCCTCAGGAGACCTTGAGGCTGTGGTCAGAAAAGTGCAAAGGAACATTTGTCAGTAAAGTGAGACATTTTTAAGAGGAAAGATTTTGAAAATATCGCAAGCTGCTCTATTTCTGTAATAGGTGGATAGCATGCATCTAAGCAATAAATACATGCACTTTGAATTGCTCCAAAACCATAGAAATAAACAAAATTTCATTCTTAATGCACACAATAAACTTTTCCCCTAGGCTATCACTTAAGATTGCTCTAACTTAAAAAACAAACAAACAAAAAACAACTGACACCTGACTTGTTCTGTATTCCTATAGCTCAGAAGAAATAGATCAACTAACTTTAAAGTTGGCAGGTTTATAGTTCTCACAGAGAAGAGAAATTAAAGCCAAACTGAAGATAAAATATAAGTACTTTTTATATTTATGAAATCCTAAAATTACAGAGCTGAACATACAAGGTCAATACAGAGCTGGCAGAGAGCTGAACTTAGATGTTTCCGACATTAGTTTTCTTTTCTACAGTGAGAAAGTGTGATTTAGTGGGTGGAGATGTGAGCTGAGCAGCGGGCGCATGATGGGCTGCGGTTCTGGCGCTCTGAGCAAACAGCTCCTTCTGAGTCAACATGTACGGGCCAGTCCTCAACTCAAGGTTCTGATAAATCCCTTCCCAGAGATATATCAAAATATACATTGTGAAATATAATGTTTTCTTAAGCATCTGCAAATCATTGTGTCTTTATTTTGTAATTATCATGCATGTGTTGTCCTGCGCATTTGCATTGCCTGACCCACCAGTGGGGCTGCCCCACGGAACAAGATTTCTGCTGTGTGTGTTTACAGCCATAATCCTGGTGTGGAGAATGACGCACATGGCGATTTTTCAATGAATGAATGAATTCATTTTATTCCTACTCTGACCCCCTCAAGGGAGCTCACCATCCTAGCTCTTCTTCCATATTCAAGAAGTTTTTTTTGCTTGTTCACTAAATATATGAGGGCATCCAGCACTGTAATTTCAGGTGTCACTTTCAAAGGTAACATTTTATTTTATCACATTGAAAGCCTGTTTCTAAAGCATGAGAAAGAGTATTAATCTTCCTTATATTTGTCTCTCTGATCACTAGAAACTTATTAACATTTAATTGTCTTGAATTTGAATTTGGTTTCCAGGAAGCTTCAAAGAATTAGCACACTCTGAATAAATCCTTGTAAGATATTAGTTTTTTATCTCAAAGAATGGTTAATTTAGCTTGTTTACATGACAGATTTGGACAGAGTTAAAGGTTAAACTTCGACTTGAAAGTCTAAATATAAGTGACAGCTGATATTAATAATTTTATAATTACTGAAACTATGATTAGAATTGTCTAAACATCTTGTGCTAGTAAAAAGTGCCATTTGATTCCAACTCATTCTTCTGGGAGATGACCTGACTTTTGAATTTTCATTACCCCTAAAATTATCAGCTTCAAAACAGCACTTATGAAAAGAAATTAGCATAAACCTTCAAATGAGTTTCTTTTTTTTCCCGGAGAAGCTACTTGCTCATATAAAATTCAAAGTCAACAATGAAATTACTTAAATTAATCATTCCTTCATTCACTCAAACACAATTATTGCATGTCTGGTGTGTATTGTTTACTATGCTAAGTTCTAGGGATGCAAAAAAAAAAATTCGATAAGATGCTGTCTATATTCTTGAGCAGTCTTTTAGGGGAGTCAATTTTTCATTTATTGATATAATAAATATTGGTATTTACAAACATGACAAGTTTGGGGTGCACATTAGGCTTGAGAAGCTCCATGAGGGTAGAAGCTAATCTGTGCTGCTCACCGTTGAATCCCTCATGTCATTAAGTAGCACGTATTAATGTGATGTTGGTGCTAGTGATGTAGAAAGATAAACGTGGGAACAGAGGACAACGCACGTTGTGACAAATAAGATAATAAAGAAATGCACACTGTGCTTCACTGCCTAGAAGGGATGTCTAAGTCTTCCTGCAGAAACCAGAGAGGGCTTCTTGGAGTAGACACTGTTGGGCCAGAGCACTGTCATGCCTGGTGCGAGAGGGAATTCCAGGCCGACAGAGTGAAAGTGTGGGAGAACGTGGCATGCTCTGAACCCACAAACGTTTTGGTACAGCTGGTAGAGAAATTTGAAGGGTGCTGTGACATAATCAGCATGTTTTTCAGATTTTTTAGTAACTGTTACCTAGGCATAACCAATGCTTCTGCAAGTAATCTGAGTGAAAAATTATTATTGGGCTAAAATTGATTTTCTATTATTATTTAATCAAAAAATAGAGGACCTTTTACTATATAACTTACGAGGTTGATTTAGGAGTTTTCTTTTCGGATATTAGTATTTTTATTACCAAACAAACACAGTTCAACAATTTCTACATAAGCCTGGAACCAAGCCAGAGCCACAGCTATTCCTTGATGTGATGAGGATTTAATATTCTAATCCTCTATGTTCTAAAAAAGCTAGCATCAAATACTCCAAACCTATGCCACCATTTCCCCCAGCCTGATCGACGATCTCAACTGTGTTCTAAAGAAACACAAATAAATAATATATGCATCCAACCAACTGATAAAACAGTGGTTCTTGGAGGCTCTAGAGGTTTTTTATTTTGGGTGCACATCCAAAAATAATTTCTACTGAGTGCCTCAGGAAAATAAAACCTAACAGACAAGGGAGATCTGATCATCCTTGAGAAATAGAGGAGAGAAAACAGCCCTCCTCTTTTAGGATGAGACGGTAGGGATGACGGATGGTGGAGACAGGACACAGTGCGATTCACAGGAGGGCAGCCAGGGTGCTAGTGCATTTAAAACTCAGTGGTGTAAGGAGAGACTAAAGCTCTGGATGTTCAGATTAAAAAAACTGAACCTAGATAAACAATGATAATGCTCTTCAAATGCTGTAGGATAAGTGGAATGGTTAATTTTATGTGTCAACTTGACTGGGCCATGGGGTGCCCACATATTTGGTCAAACATTATTCTGAGTGTTTCTCTAAGGGTGTTTTGGGATGAGGTTAACATTTAAATCAGTAATCTGAGTAAAGCTCCCTTGGGGCACTTTATCCAATCAGCCGAAGGTCCGAATAGAACAAAAGACGAATTCTCCTGAGTCGGAGGAGTCTTCTGCCTGATGGCCTTCAGACTGAACATCAGCTCTGCCTGGTTCTACAGCAGATTCCAGCCTTCAGACTTGAACTGGGATGTCAGCTCTGCAGATTTTGGACTTATCACACTCCATAATTACGTGAGCCTTTCCTTACAATAAGTCTCTTTAGGCGATTGATAGATAATATATTGGTTCCGGTTCTCTGGAGAACCCTGATTAACAGAGAAAGTAGTAATGAAGGGGGCATACCATAAGAAAATGTGAAAAGCTGAGAAAGTAAAAGACATTTTTGGGGTAACAGTGTCTAGGCCAGTTTACATAAGTAGAGTTCCTATGGGGTATGGTGGAGAAGAAGGTGGAACAGTTGAACTGGGGCCGCGGCACTGAACACGTGGGTGTCCATATCCCTGGAGGTCTTTGAGCGAGATGGGATGTAATTAGCATAATGTCTTAGGAAGATGTGTCTGGGTAACCTCCCGGAGGAGAAAGAGTCTGGAGGCCCCAGATCCAGTCCCACACTGATGCAGTATGAACCCAATTTTGAATCAAAAGCACTAGGAAATATTCTGAGTTAAAATTTAGGTTGGCCAGGGTAGGGAGGGGAAGTCACACTTCAAGGAAAACAAAATTATTGAAGAAAATGTAAGACTGTTCTGCTCTAAACGTTACAATTTTGCAATTTTTACACTTTTCTGCATTTCTCCTAAATAAAGCCCTACAATAGAAGAGAACTGTCAGGACTTCCTTGGGTGCCTCTGTGACAGCTTCATCTCTCTGGCAAATCTCTAGGATTAAAAAAAAAAAAAAAGGATTCTCAGGCCTTCAAACACCCACAGTACTATAAGTCTTTTAAGCCCAAAGCAAACTACAGACCCAGAAGCACTAAGACCTAACACTGGAGCGCCCCCCATGGCAGCGGGTAAACACAGGATTCACAGACAGGCTGGCCAAATCCCAAACTCAGACGACTAATGAAGATGAGGCGAAAACAATCAAGGTGCAGATCAAGCACTGAGACTGCATAAAGGTCAGAATTAATGTAAAAGCCTAAATTGAATTCTCTCCACCTTTGTCTGTTTGTCTGTCTGCCTCTCTCTCTGGACAGTAGGCCTTTCCAACAAGGGAACCACTAAGGTTAATCTTACGGAAAACTATTCTGTCATGTTTAAGTTTCAAAAGCAATACTAAGAGAGTAATAAATACCATAATAGTAAAATATTTCTCATTTGACTCTAATAAAGGTATCAACTGATGGTAAAACTCTGTGTCCAGTGCCTTTTAAGCAGTAAAGACTAGGGGCCGGGTAGACCCCAAAAGGAGAGATGCCAGGTCTGCTGATGGATTTGCTGAGCTGATTTCTGTACCATGTTGACGTCCTGACGTTAACGGCTGCCCGAGCTTACCTGAACCTCCACCCATGCCCTTCACCACCTCGCTGTTCTCTCCGGGGTTCAATATTTACGGTACCTTACTGAGAGGGCCCTCCCCAGTATTTCTCACATCTACTCTGCTTCAGGGCACTTGTTAGTGAAGCCAGCTTTCACCTAATTACTCCTGATTAAAAAAAAGCATAACTGTTGCCAGGGACCATGATACTACAAGCCTTTAAGAAGTAAAACCCAGATAACCACTACACCCTTTCGCTTCTGCAATTTCCTGTTTTCTCTCTGGCATGAGGTGTCGCCTATCTAGGTCATACTCTTCTCCTACTATTATTTGTAGAAAACTACACAGGGGCCCCGGAGCTGAAGCAACTGTGGATGTGACTGGCCCTGCAGAAACTTTCCTTCCATGGTCCCAGGCCGATGCTGACATATGTATTCTAAGGTAAATGCCCATTGTGACTTGGGAGTTTATTTTAAATGGAATCTTTAATATGCAGATGGGACATTCACCTGGGGCATCATAAGAATGAAATCTATCCTCAGTCCTGTCATGTGCTTTTACATTAAAGGGAAGAAGAGTAATTTTTAACACACCCCTGCAATGGTTTATGCAAATTCTTCAAGCTAGGCAAATTATTTTTGTGTTAAAATTTCTCAACCCCATAAAAACAGCAGTGAATTTATGTGGCATTTTAAAATGATGTTAGGCACATTGTAAAGCTATTTCATCTCATTTATAAAGAAGAGTGAACATAAAAACAGGACATGGCATAATTAATGATGAAATAATTTATAGTAATGAATTTCTTTTTCAGAATACTTTTGTATTTTCAATAATCTGGTGCAAGTTCTTCCCCTCCAGATCCCTAATTCCTGCCCTGGCCCCTGGAGAGAAATGGTATCAGGTGAAACTCACAATAGGCAGCTTAAATTCCCTACCACACCTACCACACCCGGTTCTCAAACTGGCTGCACAGGATTTCTGAAGAGGCCTAAAAAATGCTGATATCCAAACTCCTCAGAGGGTCTGCTTTCATTGGTTTTGAGGGGGCATCCTGGAGCATTAAGATTTTTTTGTAAAGATTTCAGATAAGGCTAATGAACAGTCCACATTGAGATCTACTACACTAAAAGTATTTTAAGATTGTTAGGCCAAAATGAAATGTAAATCACCACTGTTTGAGAAATTGATGAGTAAACTCCCAAGGCATGCTGAAAGATTGTTCCATTTCCAATTCACCCCGCAATTTGTGATGTAGAGCAAGCTCAATAAATATTTCTTGAGCACCTACTATGTACCAGGCATTGTATTAAGCCCTGGAGAAATAAGAATAAATAAGACAGACACACCCTGTATTCAGAGGTTAGAGTTCAGCAGATATTTGTACGCAGACTTTACTACTTCCTGTGTTACAATTACTGTTCTATCTATTCTTGACATTTACTGACTGTAGCAGGTGGTTCTTGAAGTAGGTATTGGAATTTTTTTTTTTTATCCTCACCCGAGGACACTTTTGCATTCATCTTCAGATACAGCAAGAGGGAGAGAGGGTGAGGGAGAGAAACATCGATGTGAGAGAGACACATCCACTGGCTGCCACCCACACAACCCAACTGGGGCTGGGGACAACATTTTTCTACCTGGAACTTCTGTTTCTTAATTTCTTCTTCTTTATTGATTTTAGAGAGAGAGGAAGGGAGAGGGAGAGAGATAGAGAAACATCAATGAAAGAGAACATCAATTGGCTGCCTTCTGCATGCCCCCCACTGGGGATCGGGCCCACAACCTGGGCATGTGCCCTGGCCAGGAATCGAACTGGTGACCTCTCGGTGCCTGGGTCGACACTCAACCACTGAGCCATACCAGCCAGGCTTCTGTTTTTAAATTTCTTACAAATACAAATGCAAACCAGAGAATTTATATATCTTTATAATAACAATAAGAACATAGGCAATAAGTTGATTTTTAAATTAATTAGCATTTCAAAGAATCACCTAAAATATACATAGGACACATTATCTGCTTATGAAGATTTGATCCTCGGTTGTAAAGTTTGTGAGAGAAATTAAAGTTCAGCACAAACTATACTGACTGCTCTTAAGATAATAAATGCCTGATCTCCATCAGAAGTGTTGACTTATA
Organism: Molossus molossus; assembly: GCF_014108415.1. NCBI lineage: Eukaryota > Metazoa > Chordata > Mammalia > Chiroptera > Molossidae > Molossus > Molossus molossus. Next base: position 47,208,528 of record NW_023425403.1, on the reverse strand, counting down.
TCATTCTCCTTCCCATGATTATTGATGTGGGTTTGAGTATAATTCGAGATAAACTCTAAAATATTTTCTAAGCTTTTCAAAACAGTAGTTTTATCTGTAAAGGGAGTGCAGAATAGTAAATATGCCAGCATAATTTGTAGGATGTCATTTAATTTCTCTTGACTATGTTCAGCTGAGACGTCTGCTCACAATGGTTTGATGAGGTAAATTGAAATAATTGCTCCATTCTTACTTGGGAGAACATGAGCACAACAAGCAGTGTTATCAAACTCACAATGCAAATAAGTAGCAGAAATCTGAGCAGGAATAGATTCAAAAGAAACACACATGTTAGTCCTGCATGGAGCCCACCACAGCTTTGTCGTGGCTGACACACGCCGCATAAATAATGGCAGCGGGACCTAGTGGTACACAGAGATGTTCTCAAATATTTCTATTATGTATTCACCAGGCAAGGAGTGCACGTTCCATGTTTTAATTAACAAAGATCTGTTTGATTCTCTCTAGAATACCAATTTTGAAAGAAGTTTCTTTATTGTTATAATTTCCAAATATTTCTTCTAGTACAAGCTTCATTTCAAAGCAATACATGTGTGAATTCCTAACAATGTTCATTTTTAAATAGTACAATGAGTCAGATTTTCTGGGTAGATTGCTGAACCTCCCAGGCCAGCAGGGGACCACTTGTCATGTTCCGTCAGACATCCACCCAGGAAGACAGCACTGAGGAATCTGATGCAAACATCATGCATGCACAAGATGTAACTAGATGCAGGACTCAACGCTGGAACGTAGTCATATTTTGGAGTTTTCTATATTGTGTGTCAAGAAGGAAGATTAACAAAAAGTTGTCTTGAAGATCATAATAATAACTAAAATAATATAAGTAATTTACAAGTTTGACAGATCTGTTCAAATCCCTACTCGATCGTTTTCAGTGACAAAGCACTCGCCACTTTATTAGGTAGTTTGTCTCACTGTCAGATGGTTCCAGTAAAGAATTCCTGTCTGTCCACTTTACGTTCTCTTGTACAACACACTTTGCATCTATTCATTCTTCCATATGCTGGTCATGTAAAGGTGCAAAGAAATGTGTCAGATCTGGTATCAGGTCTAGTAAAAGCATTGTCTTTCTGTGTTCAGATCCTCAGTTCCAGAAATAGTTCATTGTATTAATAATTTTCAGATGCCCTTTGATTGACTTCAACCGACTTTGAGTGATCTCAGGTTTGTAATTATCTCTGTTTAGTGAGTTTGTCTCCAAATTAGAAACGATCTTCCAGATTTGAGCTTACCAGTACAGATGTCTGTGGGAATGTATCTTCTCTTGTTCTGAGCACTTGACCTTTTGTTGCCGCCACACTGTTGACACAGGGTAAGGTCACGGGCTACTGAGGCCCTCTGGGACTCTTTTCATATCAACTGTTGTTGAGTCATGGTGAGTCTTTACAGCCCTGAACTAGTGCAAATAAACTTTCATGTTTAGTACTTCATATTTATTCCTGTCATAGTTCATAGCTGTAGTTGAAATACATCATCCCATCCTATTCAGAAAAAATTTTGATTCTTTCATCTATTCTCAGCCTTGCCCTATTCAACATTTTTTAAATAACTCATATGAATACATGTTTTAAAATGCATTTGCCATCCTTCATAGTTTGTGTTTTACACAAAGCTCAGAAGCGTATTTTCACCCACACTTCCTGAAATGTCACTTGGACAGAAGAAAATAGATCCTGAAATTAAGTCCCTTCATACACAGATTATAGGATAGGAAAATGTCCTGTCAAGGACATCACACTTCTCTTCTCCTGCGTGGGTTTTGACCATGCTGTCTCTGAGAGCTGTTCTGAGGGCTGAGTGCCTATTTGGATTCCAAAATTACTCAATATATCATTACCAAGATGAGTAGACCTATTACACCACACACTGGTAAGAAGTCCTGAACCAACCAGATCTGGGAATGTAGGGTGGCTAGAGTCTCCCAGGATATTATTGTAGACTATGTTAATCAGGCATTGAAAAATGCATTGCTGGAGGAGGCAGATTGTCTGAAAAAAGAATGGGAAGAGAAAAAGATTTCCTGTGGATGAGTGGGAGTGGCACTCCCTAAAGGGAGACAGATGATGGATATGTAAAGATATGCACATGTGTGGAATTTAAATACTATAGTGGATTTTTTCACAGCATTGGTTGCTATCTGAAAGCATCTTGTTTATTTGATTTTCTTTCATTGTAATCTCCTACCATCAAAATGCAAATCCCCATTTGAGCAGGGACTGCCATGATATGTTTCTCTCATGTGTCCTAACATCTAGAAGAGTATACAGAAAGGCTCTCAATCACTGTGTGTGGCTATAAGGACATCACAAAAGACAGACTGATACAAGGCAGAACTTTAAAGTGGCAGAGCAAGAACCTAGACTATGCCCCTTTATTAGAAAATATCTATTAAAGATGGAAGCTTATTAGTCTTCTTCCCTTACTGGACACCTGAACAGCCTTGAGTGGTGGTCATGTGAGCAGTGAAGAGACAGAGTGGTAGAGGTGAATGTAGTCACTTACACATTTAGCCTCTGCTGAAGTTCATGGGAAGGAAGATATAGCATATATAGTGTACTCAGGGCAGAAGTTGTCAGAAAAGTGACCAGGAATGAAGGGAATGCCCCTTATTGCATTAGAATATGAAACTAAACTCTACCTTTCCAAATATGCCAGAAAAGTTTGACTCTTAAAGGAGTGGGAGGCTGTTATTTCATTTAATTATATATTTACAAAATCATGAATAAAAATACCGAATGGGACTACAGATACCTCTAAGGTGACATGAATCTAATACTACATTTGGTGTTCAATCAAAGGGGTCCATCTGATTCTATTATCATGCTGCACAATTTCTCCCTGCTCACCTCAAGCATATCCATATTGATAGAAAAGCTGCTGGTTATCTTAATGAAATCAAGATACACTGTGTCTATGGTTCATGGTTTTTCCCTTCATCTGCCAGTCCAATAATCCTATCCACAAATATAAGGGAGTAACTTTGTCCCATATTGTTGTTAATGAACCAGGAACCATCTCTTTCTTGTGTAATTGTTCAAACATAATTTGTTAAGTATTTGTTCCAGAGAATTTTTTGCACCTGGGATCCTTGAATCAAAAAGTTTTCAGATATGCATTTATAATTCATGGGAGTTAAAACATATCTTGATCTAATAGTACTAAGAAAAAAATAAAAACTATCAGGAAATGTACACATCAAACTTGACCTCCACAGTCTTAATTTTCAATTGACCTTCAAAGAGAAATTGGTAAATGGTGAAACTGCCTATAAATGAAATAATACAATAAGTTGTAGTCTTACCTAGAAAATCACTTCATAAATAATTCAGCACTGATGAAGACACCTTCTGTGTTAGGTCCTTGGGTGACTATTTGGGGCATCACAGTTACAAACCATGGCATGATGGACATATATTCCTATGGATTTCATGAGGTCATGTAGTATCAGTCGATTTGAGGAGGCACCTCCCATCTGGCCCTGGGCAGACATTATATAACCACATTTTCATAGGCTTCTCAGTAAAGTTATCATTCTCATTACATTTCGCATTTTTACAGCACCTGTAATCATAGCTCCCAGGCACTATATACATGGCTAATTTATTACAGTCATTTCAATTTCGCTAGTTAACTCTCAGGTCTCCTGATGTGTTAAGCCCTAAAATCAGCAGAAAGAACTAAAACTCTTAAACACTCAAACCAGTGTACATTCTCGGGAGCAAGGAAACCTGGGTTCTCAGACCAATTTTTCCACTAATTGGCTCTTTGACTAGAGGAAATCATTTATTTCTGGTCCTTAGTCTTCTTGTGGATAGAATGTCAGAGTTGGACTAAGTGGTCTCTAATATCCTCTTCAGCCCTAAGATTTTTGGTTTTGTACATCAGAGTTCTCAGGAAGATGTGTCAGACATATAGCTGTGCATAGATATGGATTAATCTGTTCCCGAGGTCACTCTTCCTCCACACTCTTGAAGTGCATCATCCATCCTGGTGCTTGCCAGCTGACAGCTCCCCGTGGAGAACGTGTGTCAAATCTAATTCCATAAGGTCCTCAGAACCAGAAATAAATAGGAATGCCTAGGGCTAATTTAGATGTCCCAAGCTAAGCAAAGAGAGATGATTCCTTCATTAGATTTATTTTAGAACAAAAATGGTTTGCAGAGCGAAGTGAAGGAAATGGCATTAATTTATAAGAGCATGTTAGTTGGCAATTAATGGCATAGCTTAAAATGTCAATTTAAGAGATTATCCTCAGCAAAGAATCCATTAACCAAATTTAAACAATGCTGACAAGGTCCCTGTGGCTGAGGTTGAATTGGAGTTATTGGGTTAGATAGAGGGGCTCAGAAAACACCCCTAAATGTTGCTTGCCCTTCACCTATTTGTGATAGCAGAAGAAATAAATCAAACATTTAAATGAAGGGACAAGTTGAAGAAGAAAATATGTATGAACTGATAGCACATGATAAATATTTAGAACATCTTAAATATGTGTCATACCTGAATGCAGTAAAGACCTTAGAGTAGGCATTTGAGTAAAGGTGGAATTTGTTTTAAAAAGTGGTTTGGGCTGGCCAATGGAGCTCAGTGATTGAGTGTCGACCCATGCACCAGGAGGTCGTGGGTTCGGTTCCCAGTCAGGGCACATGCCCTGGTTGTGGCCCTAATTCCCAGTGGGGGGAATGTGGGAGGTGGCCAACTGATGTTCTCTTTCATCGATGTTTCTATCTCTCTCTCTCATTCTCCCCTCCTCTCTCTTTAAAAATCAATAAAGAAAAAAAATTGTTTATAAAAAGTGATTTGGTTGAAATAAACACAAAACATATCCTGGAAACTATCTGGGAAGAAACGTCCTCAGGTTGAACTTGTCAGAGTCCACTTTGTATTAGGGTTTAGAGCAATGCTCACCACACAGCAATACCAAACCGCTGGAAAACTTCAGAACTCGGCCGGGCCACCTCAAAAGTTTGTTTTCCGTTTTGTTTTGTTTTTTAATTTTTTTTTTTTTAATCCTCACCTGGGAATAATTTTCCATTTACCTCCAGAGAGAGTAGAAGGGAGAGAGGGAAGAAGGGAGAGAGACAAGAAGGGAGAGAGACAGAGAAACGACGATTGTTTGCCTCCCGCATAACCCCAACCAGGGCTGGAATTTTTGGTCCACAGGCTGACGCTGAGCCAAACAGGCCAGGGCTCAAAAGTTAGTTTTCAGTATTATGTCACCATAAAGAAACTCTTCACGGAGTCTGGGTTTTAGCTGGCAGCCACTGCCCACGTGTCGGGCCTGGCACTGAGTTATGCTCCACACTTCATTCTTGTTCCCCATCAGAAAGACATGGAGGCTAAAGGAATAAAAGTAAATTCCCCTCTGAAGAAGGTCCAGGCTGTGGGCTACAGGAAACACCAAGCACATGCATGGGGTAGGCCACAGGGAGAGGGCTTGAGTGAGCAGAGAGCGGGAAAGGCAAAATCAGAGCAGCAGTTACGAACATTATCCAGGGAACCAGGAGAACAAGTGGATGCAAAAGGGAGGCGGAGTGGCTTTCTGAACCTAGGAGGGGCTCCGGAGGGAACGCAGTACTGGTTAGGAATCAGCCAATGACCCTTCAGTTCTAGGAAAACATTACAACGGAAGGAAAACAATGAAGAGCCACTTGAAGATAAAGAGACTTTAAAATGGGCACCCAGCTCTGGCTGGTTTGGCTCAGCGGTTAGAGTTGGCCTGCAGTCCAGAGAGACCCGGGTTCCGTTCCCGCTGAGGGCATGTACCTCGGTTGCAGTTTGTCCCCGGCCCTGGTTGGTCGTGCGGGTGGCAGCCACTCGATGTGTCCCTTTCACGTCTATGTTTCTCTCTCTCTCTCTATCTCTCTCTCTCTCTCCCCATCCCTCCCTCCCACTCTATCTGAACAAAAAATGGGAAAATGTCCTTGGGTGAGGATAAAAAACAATTTTTAAAAAGATAAAAAAAAAAAAAAATGGGCACCCAAACTGAGCTGTGCAAATGTCTTGGTTGAGTTGGATTTTGTAGGCCCAATAGTCATATGATAGATACAAATGTGATCTCAGATTGAAAGTTAGAGAAAACTAGTAAAACAGTTTGTGCTAAGGTACACCTTAAACTGATATAAACTTTTTATTAAGTTAATAATTTTCCTTTTTCCCAAACCAGTCCACTGAAATATAACGCATCACTTTATGCCAAGCACTCTCTTGTTCAGATGGTCTGGCGCCATTCTCTCTTGAAAAACATTCTGCTGAGAAATCTTGGAGGAGTGGGCTTCTTATGCCTGTGATAATATCACAACTCACAGAGCATTGGAACAGGTTAAACTTTGAGGTCATACAAAAAACACAGAAAGAGGGACCTAACCAAGGGGAACTTGGAGACCAGTTGGGGATGCAGGCGCCTCGGACCCAAGTCCTCTGCAACCTACCTCATCAAGAAATAGTGGAACTTGTAAAATCAAATACAATAAAAGAAAACCCAAGAAACAGTAGAAGGTAAAATTTTACTTAATTTAAGTCTTGAATTTTCTACATGCTTTAAATATTACTAAAATCCATTTCCACATTCTCGAATGTTTCACTACAATATCTCACAAGATTTTAAAACAAAAAACTATTTTCTTCTCAAATTGTTAATACATTTATAATGCAAAGGATCTCTATAATTAATACATAAGGCAGGAGAGAGGCATGACCATTGTCTTTTTTTTTTTTTCTCTTCAAAGTGTGATTAGAATTACTTCATAAATTATTCATATGTTCTGCTAGAATAATAAAACAGCATCTCTTTCTCCATAAATCACATTACTTATTTGGAGCGTGTAGTAAAGCTCCTTTAAAATGTTTCGATAACACATAAGACAAGGCACCTCGGGCTATGATCAGCGTTTGGTTCGCCCTATTTTGAAGTGTACAGTGTCATGTGTGCATTAACTTCTGCCCATATTTCATCAGCTTCATCTGCCCGTATTTCAGGTGGAGCATAGCCTTTAAGGTATTGTGAGCTGAAGGACAGAATGTCTTTATCTTGCTGCCCCCACTTTTTCTGGTGCCCCTCGCTCCCCTGTGAAAGCACCAGCACCCACCCACACATTGCACCAGGCTGAACATGTCGCTCACCACAAGCCTTTGTAAACAGAGGCAGGCTCTCTCCCACTCTCATTTATAAAACAAACACCTGACATCCAACCTACTATCAAAAGCTTATCAGTCCCAGCATAGGTTTATTTGTTTGTGTCCCTGCTTTTGGAGACACATGAATAAAATGAACTGATCCAGGCTAAGATGACGTTTTTTCTGTTGCATTATAATTAGCATTTAACCATGTGACTAGCACCCTACTAGTCATTAGATAAGCCAATGATACTGAGTGTATGAAACATGTCCCTTGTCCTGAGAGAAGTTAATGATTGTATGATCTATAGGGAAAGAAATAAATGCATATTCTAGAATGAATGGTTTCAATAAAGGAGCAGCACACAAAAATAAATGCCCAAGATGGGATGAACATGGACGTAGATATAACCGAGAATGGTGACTTCTTTTCGATCGTGGTCCGTGGTAGAAAATCTCCCCACGACTTTGAGGCAGGAGAGCAGCGCTGTAGTGTGACTCTCAGAGTATGTGCCTCCAAAGGCTTCCCACGTTATACACAGAGCCGGGGGCCTGAGACACGTGTACAGAATAATTTTTTTAAATGAGAAGAGACTAAAAAGGAGGAGCACCCGGTACAGGTAAATAGAAGATCCTCTCCCTTAAAAGGTCGGCTATTGGCATCCTTCTGAAACCACACAATTTAGGTAACCGCTAATTGGACAGTGTTTTGTTAGCACAATCATCCGTGGAGAAAGTATTACTCATCACAGACTCTTTGAGATCCCCTAGGACAACATAGTGCCTGGTGGTTTCAGATGATCCTGAAAAGTGCATGACAAGCACCACCCTTTGCCTTGGAGCCAGAGTTTTCCACTTGCTTGGTCAACAGAGGCCAGCATCCCAGGCATCACCTTGCCGCCGCCGCCCCCCCCCCCCCCCGCCCCAAAGCATCAATGGAGAAGAGCTGCAGTCTCCAGCTGTCTCAAAAGAAATGAATGCCTTCAGCTAAGAGTGCCCTTTATATTTCATCTTTCAGGATCTGTACAGAGTTCTTCTCTAAGCATCCCTGTGTGTGTTAGGCATGTGGAGAGACAGCATCTTGTTTTTATGTTGTCTATAATAAATTATAAGTGTAACAGTGGGAGCTTTCTCAATACTATTTGTAAATGCAGCCAGAGGCTATTAAGTGATTGGTGTATCAAATAAATATAATTAGTAAATAGCAAAATAACATGTTTGCAAACTGTTTTTGGAAACATGTGATTAGACCAAAGACAATGATTTCTGCCAACGCTTCTAAGTGTTTTCAAGAGATACCCGGAAAATGCTTCAATGATTTCATAACAACTTTGAAAAATGTCTATGTAAATGTGCTAAGAAAGTAGACAGTATATTTATTTAGTACAAATTCCTTTCGAATGCTTCATGATGAAAATGCAAGTGCAGGGGTATGCTTAAGTTGCATCATAATTTTTTACAGGGGAATTAAAATATGATTTTGATTATTGACTATAAGTTTTTAAATTCGCACTTGATGAGTTTAAGAAGAGTTATAAATATGCCTCCGTGTGCAGAGTGCTCTCAGGCTGTAGACTTATTCTCAATTACTAACACTTAAAATTATTCCAGCAAGTCAATCAGTTTGGAACAAGGTGAACGCATCTTGTCCTTCTCTCTTTTTGGCCTTCTGAAAGGGAGTTTGCTCCTTCCCTGATGTGCTACTCACTTTCCAGCAATAGAAAGAGAAGATTCACCCAAACTCACTGATTCTTCCTCCAAGAGATGCAGAGAGAGGCTCACTTGTCCCTTCCTCATCTTCCCTTATTTCACACCTGATTGCTGCAAAACCCCACTTGGCTCATTTCTCACATCCCAGCCTCTCACACCCAATACACATTAATGACCCAAGAAACTCACTTTTATATGTAACTTCCTGGTAAAGAACCTCAAATGAATCTCTGTGCATACACATCAAGCCACAAGTTTAACCCCTACCTAGTTTTCAAGAATCTACAAAATTTAGCTCCACCCATACCTAGATAACTAAATTTTTTCTAACTCCCCAATCAATCTTTCTACTCAAGTTGGGCTAATTTCCTTAATATACCCACGGGCACACTACCAGGTACACCTCCAGTGCCCATGTCACTCAGAACTCTGCTATCATGGCTTGTCCCCTAAGACCTAGGTAACTTTCCCACAAAGTCAGATTCATATGTACAAATCTAAGTGGGCCTATATTTAAACTTTTATGCATTTATATTCTGTTCTGCATTTCCCTAGTATATTATTCCTATATACGTGTCTTTTTTCTTGTCTTCCAAGGCACTCAGAAATTCCTTCCAGGAAAAGAGCAAATTTTATATCTCTTTTGCTCCCTCTACAATGCCAATACTGGTGCTGAGCAAAAAGCATGTAAATAATGATAACGATGATGATGATGATTATAACTATGCCAGTAACTAATCTACATTGATTCTTTGCTTATGTGGCAAGCTGTGTGCTATCCAATGCTAATAAATTATTGCATGTAAATCTCGTAAAAACCACATGGGATAGCTATGATTCAATATGCTGTATAAAACATGAGGAAATGGAGGCATACAAAGGCCAGTTTGATTAGCTAGTCAGTTAATCAAAATTGAATTTTGAAGAGGTAGGTATACACAATTGCCCTTGAGATATTTAATGATACAGTCAGTGTATACACTTGGATTACATTCAGAAATATATGGATCTTAATCCTATGATCAGAGCATTCAACCGAGTTTCGTGAACATTCATTTACTTATTCATTCAATATGCATTAATCAAGCCGACTCTATGTGCCACATTCTAATTTCTAAGTTCTGGGGACAAAAAAAAAAAAAAATTAATATGGTCCCTGCCCTCAAATAGCTCACAGTCTTAGTATTTCACAAAATTACATCTATAGTCTGATTTCCCTTAAGTTAGAGCCTGGGGGAGAATAGCTAAGATGCCAGAGATGGAACATTTTAAAAGCAATCAGGATCCAACAATAGTCATTTTAGGGCCTGGGTGATCACTGCTGGATAGGGGTAAAGAACAATGAGAAAGGAAAGAAGTATAGAAGGAAAAGATAGATTGGGCAAGCAACTGAGAGAGCTCAAACAGAACCTTCTGGGAAAGCAAAGACCCAGTCAAGATTTCTAGGAAAATAATCTCTAGGTTCCTGGGGCCGTGTGTTAACGCCCACATTGATCTGGCCACAGCAGAGCTGTGAATGTGTGCAAAGACCTCAAGGCCAGATCAAATGAGACGATGCTTTCCAGTTTGGGGGCCTTTGGGGATTGCTTTAATGCTGAGCACTTAGTCATCATGTTTGATGGCTTCGGTGGCCTCATTTATCAAGGACCTATAGTTAAATTTAATTTTCCTGTGAGTGGAGGACAGCCATGGCAGCCGGGCTCCTTGTTGCTGATCTGCCCCCGTTGATGCCTTCTGAAGTGGAAATGATGGATGCCACATGTTCTGGCTGTGATTAAATTTGCTTTGACAAAGCAGCATGGAAATCTGATTTTCTATAGACTTCTGCATTTCACCTAGTGCTGAGTAAACAGATACAGAACATAATGCTTATATGGCTGTCAGGCCAATAGCTAATTCATTGTGCCCATCTAATCAGGCTGTCCATTAAATTATTATTTGTCAATAACATGCAGAATCATTTTTGAAACTCCGAGGAATGGGAGGCTTGTTTTTAAGTAAATAAATGTGGAAGGCTTGACAATGTCCGGGGATTTTCCTGGGATGGTCCAAAGCCTCATCAGTCTCCATGTACCCACTCCCCTAAAGAATCAAAGCGCCATTTAAGAAGATTTTAGTTTCACTTCACTTGGTTCCCATTTCAAATGCAAACAACATCATCCAATTACAACAGAGAATGAAGCTACAAACATTGACACTTTTGCTCCCCAGTTTATCTTTAAAGGAGAATGAAGCAGAAAATCACGTTAAGTATGCATCCTACCTTAGAGCTTTTAACCTCCTGCCTAGAAATGCCATGTGCAGACCACCTCCTAATAACGGCTTCCACTTTGGGGAAACACTGGAGACACCTGTCATGTCTGCAAGCAAGAGTGGCAGAGAGTGTGACTGTTCATGCTTATTCTTTTGTCCCATCAGTGGTGTAAGTATAAAATCTGGGATTCTCTTCCTATTAGGAAAGGTTCTCTTTGTTATTCCAGCATGACAGTTCCCCTCCAGCCCTGCTCACAAACTCAGATGTTCGCACTTCCAGACTTACATCCTGGAGTTCAGGCCAAGGATTTTCCCACCTTTCTGTGAGTCCCTCTTAGAACATCTGGGCTTCTATCAACACTCTTCATTTGAACTGACTCCTGGCCAACTACCCCCATAGTCTTGAGATATGTTTGCTAATGGAACCCACAGACCTTATACCTTTCATTATTACTAAGAAGTTCAGAGTGTGCAACACTTGCATATTCACACTAGCTGAAAGAACTTGAGCACTGTTTATTTAATCCTTACCCAAGGATATGTTTCTTTTTTAATTGATTTTTAGAGAGAGAGGGAGAGAGAGAGAAACATCAATGTGAGAGAGAAATATCAATTGGTTGCCTCCTGTACATGCCCTGACCGGGGATTGAACCCACAACATAGGTTTGTGCCCGCACCGGGAATTGAATCCAAAACCCTTTTTTTGGTGTATAGGACAATGCTCCTTCCAACTGAGCCTCCCAGTTAGGGTGAGCACATTTTTTAAGCTCTTAGTCTAAGTCTATACTTCTCACTGGAAAAATAATATGTACATCAAAGTGCAGCTGTAAGAATTAAGTGGAATAATGGATGTGTAGAAGAAGCCATTTTTTCTCTCATTAGTTATCTCTCGTGACCCAAATAGGAATTCCCGTCTCAGGAGTACTAGAGTACAAGCTATCAGTCTTCTTGTAAGTCATGCTTGCCTTTCCAGAGAAAATGGGTGACTAGAAGGGGTGGTCTGGCTGTTCTTTGGATCCAGCTGGATCCTTCCCATGCTGGGACAGTTGGGGCTGGGCTGTCTGGAATGACCTGTGGTTACTTGTCTGGCTCATCAGCTTTTGGAGGTAGGTATGTTTTATTGAGGAGAGAAGGGATCACATTTGGAAGAATATAGTCGTATTCTTCCACCCAGTTTTACAGGTAATGAAACCGATATCTGACAGTTGTGTTTACTTCTCAAAGGGGAAAGGACTCAGAAGAGAGACAGCACGAATTATTTATAACATACAGTGCCCCAACAATGATGGCTAGTGCATAGCAGCTACTCCATTGTGAATGGAAAAAAGGAGGTTCTGTGGAAAGTAACCTTACAAGGTGATCTGATCACAAATTCCTAACTGGGCAGGTCATTGTGAGTCGTCACATCCCAGGCATCTAAAGTCTTTACTAAAATTCTTGGCTTTGCATTAAGCAAGCCCTGTCCATTGTTTCTCTGCACCTAGGTTAACACACCTTAGAAATGCCCTATTTCAGACCTCTCTTCAAATACCTCATCACCTTTTCAGACTTCTCCTTCTAAAGCATGGACAAGAGTATTCTGTAATCCGATCCCTGACTTGCTTTCTCCCATCTTCATGTCATATTTCTTATGTTCCCTCCTTTACCTCAAATGCATAAAAGAAACTGCAAACTGTTATTCTCTGAGGTATTTATCTGAGTCTGTTGAGATCTTTCTTCCAGGTGTAGCCTCTGTTTGGCTCAAGTAAATTTTTATAAAAATTCTCTCCAGCTTTGAACATTCTTACATCGACACCATTCCTAGTGGCTTTAATAATAAACAAGTAATTTGATGAGATACAGCATGCTGGTGATGTTTCCTATCTCATTTAGCCTTCACAACACCCCAGGTAGTCAGGTAGGGCAAATAAAACCTCCATTTCACACTTGAGAAAACTGAGTTTCATAGGTATTTGGTGATTTGCTCAAGTTCACAAAATGAGTGGGAACCAAGACAAGAACTAGGCCTTGCAAGGCTCCCTCAAGTGCAATTCCCACAAGCACACTGCTTTCTTCCTATGTGCGCCCGAGAGGAGCGGGATTCCTGCGGCAGTCCCCTGGGTTCCGAAAGTCCCTGGGATTTCTCAGTGTAAGTTTTCTTCCCAGCTTTGGGGAGCTCAGGCCACTGTGCTACTTTCCTTACTCAAAAGCATTTTGCTGCCAAGACCCCTGCCCCCTCCAGGAAGGTTACATTTCCATAATGTTTACTGTAAAGATGGTCATGGGCTGTCCAATGGCTCTGTCATAGCCAGAAGGATGGTCCTAGCTGCAATGGCACCACCAACAGATCACAGTCCACCCTCTGCCCTGCTGCCCTACACTGGGAAAAACTAGTTCAGGCCTTTATGTAAATATTGGGAATTGAAATTTATGTAACTGACACCCAGACAACAACACTGAGATGTTCCCAAAACACTGTTCTTCTAAAGTTTGAGCTTGTAATGATATTACAAGCGACTACTTAAATTTTTATTGATTGATTTTGAGAGAGAGAGAGAAACATCGATGTGTTGTTCCACTTGTTTATGCATTCATTGGTTGATTCTTGGATGTGCCCTTCCTGGGGATTGAACCCACAACCTTGGTGTACTAGGACGATGCTCTAACCAAGTGAACTACCCGTCCAGGGCCGAGTGACTACTTGAAAAAGAATCAAATCTCCCATACTATGTCTGGTTTAATCCAAGGGAAATTTCACTTATCCAAATACCAGTTTGCCACCAAACCAGGAGAATTTGACTCTCTCAGAGCCTGGCTGTGTGAACAAGATGAGGGAAAGGGTTTGCAAAATTTTACTTTGTTGCATATAAATTCATTGTTTATTAGAAAAATAACTAGAACAATGATGAGGGCAGAGAGCTATTGCTAGAAACAGATTAGAGATAGTTTCTGATCAACATTGAATGCTGCTCTGAAGATGAGACAGTGATGAGCCATGAGGCGTGGTCAAAACCCCTGCTGCTCAGTGTGGCCAATGAACCAGAAGCATAGGATTCATGGGAAACTTAGAAATGCAGAATCATCAGATCTACTGAATCAGAATCTGCATTTTAATAAGACTCCAGGTAATTCTAATATACACTAAGGATTTGAGAAACCCTGGTTAGTTATGGCTTTAAAAATAGAGATTGGTAGTATCACATCCGTGTTTTAAGCAGGCCTGGTCAGGGTCTGGGGGTGGGGAATCAAGACTGTATGGAGATAAATTATCAATAAGGAAAGACCACAGCCAGAGCAGCCAATTGTGACTCTGTTGTAGGAGTACAGATGATGATAAAGACCAGACTGTTGTCGGAAATAGAATGAAGGCAATAGATTTGAAAGACATCAGAAATAGAAAGAATGGATTTGGAGACTGATTAGATAAAGAACATCTGTGTAAAGAAAGATTTAAGATGAAGTTCTAAGGCTTCCATTTTTGGGTTTTCTGTCACAGAAGGGTTTGTTCACCTTGTATTCACACCTGGCACAGAGAAGGAGGACACTTTATAAGAGTTAAATGACTGCATGCTCCAGCGAGGTCACAGTAAATTTTATATATAAATGAGATCTTGTCATATCTATGTCTAAATTCTACCTACCACATCTCATTATACTTAGAATACAATCCAGATCCCAACTGTGGATCAGCAGTTCTCAAATTGGCCTCAGGAGCTCAAATCTTATCATTAGCAACACATAAATTTCTAAAAATTATTGACGACCACAAAGAGCTTTTGTTTGTGTGGGTTCAATATACTGATACTACTGTAATTTAAATTAACACTGGGAAATATTAAAAATATTAACTTACTAATTTGTTTATAAGTGGCAATAATAAATCTATTGCAAGCTAATCTAAATAACACATTTTTTTAAAAAAATCTATAGTAACTTCCAAAGAAATCATTGAGAAGAATGACATTATGTTTTGCAAATTGTCTTTAATATCTGGCTTAAGAGAAGACAGCTAGATTATTGTATTGTTTCTGCATTTGATCTGTTTTGTTTTTTAATATTTTTAATTAAAAATGTTTTTCAATTACAGTTTATAGACCCATAGATACAGAGAACAGACTGATGATTGCCAGAAGGGAGGGGGCTTAGGGCACTGGTTGAAAAGGTAAAGAAATAGAGAAGTACAGATTGATAGCCTTTGATCTGTTTTGATACGTTATTTTGGGTGACGGATATGAGAATATCTGGCTACCCACAAATATATACTTTGAAAGAGAGAAATATTTTAATATCACTTTCAGATAATTGTGGACATTTTTCTTCGATGTACATGCAAACTTGATGAGTGGTAGTGTCTTCATGGTTAGCTGCAATGTGAAATCTGAAGCTTTATCAGTGAATATTTTGTAAGACACTGTACTACGTAAAATATATTGGTCTGTCCTGTGTTTTGAATGAATCTTCAAATCAGGTATGATGTTTAACATTATGCTTTGCTCCTTGAAAACCATCAATTTATGGAGTTATCTAGAACCTCCAAATGCTGACATATTTTATTACACAATATAAAAAAAAATCACATTTGTTAATATTCCCACCAATCTCATCAGTAAATTCTTTTAAGTATTGGGCACCAGTCATGGAGGCTGATACAGGTTTTCCAAAAATTCTACTTTTCTCTTGAGAGCTCAAATTTTATCATCAGCAACAATAATGTCATTTGTTACCCTTGAAGTGACACCTTCAAAGTGATAGGTTCATTTTTGAGAAAATGTCTGCCAAATACCTAGGTCTGAAGAACCATAATTTGGAAGACATTTCAAGTGAAAAAGAATGTTCCACTAAATCATTGCCAGTTCAGCTCACTATCATGTGTACCAGTGCTTTTCTTTGGGACAACCATCATGTTGGAGACTGCTGCAGAATTACTTAACATAGACAGTACTTCTCATCTCATTACAAAGAATATTAAGACTGTGTGTACTCACAGCTCAAGAATTAATGCTGTTAATAATTACAGTGCTTTAGTGAGACCACTCTTAAATGAACCTGGCATTATGTGTACAGGTCCTGAATGGCAATAAAGAAGACAGTCTAGTGCTCCATCCCTGATAGCACCAGGACTCCATCAGTGCCTTCCCAGTAAGAGAGCAAATATTAACACAGTAAAATAGATTTGACCTTACAGATGCCCCTGAAGTGTCTTGGGACCATCTTGGGTCTGTGAAGCACACTTTGAAAAGAACCCACCTGCTTTTTCAAGGTGTCTCCTGCCACAAAGACTTTCTGGCTACTTCTTGAACGCACTGGGCTTGTTCCGATCTGAGGGCATCCACCTTTGCAGTTTCTCCTGCTGGGAATGCTCTGACCTTCCACGTTTACTCAGTCCAGCTGCTCCTCAACACTTCTAGCTTCTGTCTTAGTGATATTTTCACCAAGAGGCTGTCCTGATCTCCTGGCCACATCACGCTCCACCGTCCCCAGCAGAGCCTCGGGAAATTCTCTACACCATTGGCCTGTTCTCCTTGGTCATCTCACTCATCACTAACCAGAGTTCCACGAGGCGTTCACTTGATTGTTCACTCTCTCCTTCCCTCATGAAAAGATAAATTCCATGAGAGCTAAGACCTTGCTTTATTCACCACTGCAGCTCCAATGCCTAGAAAAGTGTTTGACATGTCGTATGCTCAATAGAAAACGTGCATTATGAATAAATTAATTTACTTTTTAAGTATAATCTCTTACGTGTTATTACTATGTTATTTCCAGTGAATAAGGGAGCATCTTCTGAGTTGGGGTTGTTCAATAAAAATGTAATGTGAGCCACAGATGTGATTTTAGACTTTCAAGCAGCTCTACTAAAAAAGTTAAAAGGAGTAGATAAAGATAATTTAATAATTGATTTTATTTAATCTAATCTATCCAAAATATTATGATTTCAACATGTAATCAATATAAAAATTATTGTTATATTTTGTTACTAAATTTTTGAAATCGGTGTGTATTTTCCATTTACAGAACATTTCTGTTCATATTAGCCATATTTCAAGTGCTCAATAGTCACTTGTGATTAGTGGCCACTGTAATGGAGAGTGCAGTCTAAGGAAAGATGGAGAGAAACTAGATCAAGGCCTTTGCTTTCTTTCAAATCTAATGGAATAAAGAAAAAGTATAAGCAGTAGTAATAAACAACAATAATAATTACCACCTGCTACTAATAAAGGAAAGCTTCAACTTAATACCACGAGTTTTGAAAAACGGTGGACAAGAATGAGACAGAAATTTCGTCTTAGTTCCACACTTCTAACCATCCCCAATGAAACCCCTAGAAATGGTACCAGGGAAAAAGTATAAGTTACCAATTTGCTGACAATTTCCACTAATACCTCCCAATTTGGAGAGGATTAGAAGGAGGAGGTGAGCAGGCAGCCCAGCCCTTAACTATCTCTGCTGGATCTCAGCAGAAGTAAAATAAATCCTCCACAGCACCACACTGATAGGGAATAATTCTAAGTCTCCACACAGCATCCAGGTGACCTTTCTAAAATGCAATTCTGATCATGGCACTCACTGTTTTTAATCCTTCCCTCGTGCACCTCATCCTCAGAAATTCCGAGCTCGTCAGCACGTCACACAGGCTCATTATAGCTGAGCTCCTGTGCCCTGCCTGGTCTTCATCCACCTTCGTCTTCTTCCCCTCCGCACCCCAGATTTCACCACAGTAAACAAGCTGCAATTCTCGGAATTAGCAACCTCTGTACCTTTCGCTGAGCCATTCCCTTTGCCCAGAATATATTCTATTTTCCCATTTCCTGCTAACTCCAAATATCCTCTAAATTCAACTCAGCAACTCACCAAAAACCTTTCCTCTTCCCCCATCTAATAAAGTATCCTTGTGTTTGCAGCATGTCCTGGGAAACCTCTAGCTTAGTGAACACACAGCATGATAATTGTGGCTCTACTTGTAAATCTTGCTGACTGAGGTACAAAACCATTGAGCTCAGGAACAATGTCTTTCACTATTTTGTCACCAGAGCCTAACAAAATGCCTGGTTTATAGTATACACGATGCATAGCTATAGAACAAGTAAATTAATATGTTTAGATTTGTCATTTACTGGTTCCCTTCACACTTATTACTAATAGGTTCATTACAAAATAAAATTGATAATGAGATTAAAAAACGCATTTTAACTGGGCACAATAGCAATTCCAATAGAAATTATTTCAAAGTCACAGATTACATCTAAAATAATTGATAGCAAAACAGATGGTTAAAAGCCCCAAATCGAGTTTGGAGTGGTTGAAGGAGTGTGTAGGACTGTGAGGAATATGTTCAAAGCTTTTGTGTCAATGTATTTTCAGTAGCTGTGTTA
This sequence comes from Molossus molossus, assembly GCF_014108415.1. Classification (NCBI taxonomy): domain Eukaryota; kingdom Metazoa; phylum Chordata; class Mammalia; order Chiroptera; family Molossidae; genus Molossus; species Molossus molossus. The sequence goes on along the minus strand of NW_023425403.1, from coordinate 47,190,034 downwards.
GCTGTAGAGGTAAGAGCCAATTTTCCTGGAGAAGCCCTAGAATAGCCACAAAGTTCAGAGTCAGCTAATAACCAGGAGGAGTGGGGAGTAAAACAGAAATTAAGATGCATGATTTAAAAAAAAATAAAACTGGTCCCTAACCTTCCCTCTCCATCCTAGCAGGGGCCAACAAGCAGCTGGGCTTTCACCTTGAGGCGAGCTAAACTAAGACCTCTTTTTAAAAACAAAACAAAAAAACAAAACAGAAATTAAATAATTTGCCTGTGGAAAATTAATGTGGGTAGAGACAGGGATTGAGGATCAACTATTTCACACCCAAACACTCTCAATTTAATTGGCCAAAAGAAACATAATTCAGGCAACAAAAGACAACTTTCAAAAAAATGAATCATTCTCCTTGTAATATTTAAGAAGATATTGAAGTATAGAATAGAAATAGAGTGTGATGAGAGTCATTTGTAAAAGTAAAAAAATATAATTATTTTTTATAATTATAAGTATGCAATTATCAAGATAAAAATTCAAATAAAGAATTAGAAAATATTTTTAGGAAATTTTCTAGCATGGAGACAGAAAACATGAGATAAAATTTAAGAGAAGAAAATATTCAATCCAGGAAAGTCAACATTGAACCAATAGGAGTTCCAAAAAGAGAACAAACACAACAGAAGAGAGGATATAAATCACATAAATAACAGAAGAAAAATGTTAAGACCAGAATGAAAATAAAAAGATTCTGCACCTTGGCAGCTCCTTGTGAAATTTCAGAATCAAGATTAGCAGAGAATTCTAAGCATGTACAGAGGAAAATAAAACATGAAGATTTTCTGCAAAGTGATGTGCTATACTTGTCACTATCAACACGATGTCTAAAAGGCAATGGAACGGTGCATTCAAAGCACTGATGGGGCATCCTTTACCCCAGAGTGCTGTGCCAACCTAAATCATAGGTTAAGTGTGAGGATAAAATACTAACATGCTCAGGCACTCGAAGACTCAGAAATCTTTCTCCCAGGCACTCTTTTGTAAGAAATTATGAAAATATACGCTCCAACAAAGAGAACTGCTTTGCTCACCTTATTAAAAATTGCAATCCTCAATAAAAAGAAATGAGCTATTAAGCCATGATAACACAAGGAGGAACTTTAAATGCATATCGCTAACTGAAAGAAGCCAGTCCAAAAAAACTACATACTGTATGATACCAACAATATGACATTCTGGATAAGGCAAAACAGCAGAGACAGTGAAAAAGATGAGTAGTCACCAGGGGTTTGGAACAAGGGAGGGAGGGATAAGCAGGTGGAGCACAGGGAGTTTTTGAACAGTGAAACTGTTCAGTGTAATGCTGCAGTGATGGATACAGGACATTACATGTTTATCAAAATCCACAAAATGTTCAACAGGAAGCGGGAACCTTAGCGTGCATAAATATTCATTCACCAGTTGGAACAAATGTGTCACACGAATACAAGATGATAATAATAAGGGGAACTGTTGAGGGGTACATAGGAACTCTGTGTACTTTTTAATAAACCTAATACTGCTCTAATATATAAGGTCTATTAATTAAAAAATAAATTGCAACTGTGCCCCTGACCAGCCCCACGACCATCTCCCCTCCTCTACATTACCTACTTCCCCCCCTATGGCACTCATCACCTTCTAAATTGTTTATATAATTTACTTATTTTTTATTTTCTGTTTTCTTGGCTTCAAGGAAATTTCCACAAAGACAGAGATTTTTGTCTGTTTTATACACAAGTACATCACAAGTACCTGAAACAGTATTTGGCACATAGTAGATGTTCAAAGAGTACTTTTGTTGAATAAAGATAAAAATATGGTAAAACAGTAAAAAAGTAAAAACATGCACATTGGGGCAGCAGGTGGGCAGGCTTTACAATAATGTTTGACCTATAAAGTAAATTCACAAAAATAGATAGATGGATAAATAAACTAGTGGTACTCTTAATGTTAATAATAATTTTTAAAAGTGTACATAAGAAAAAAAGTGGCTTAGTTGTTTGGAGTGTCATCCCATACACCAAAAAGGTTGGGGTCTGATTCCCAGGCAGGGCACATACCTGCATTTTGAGTTCAATCCCTGGTCGGGGCACCTCTGCGAGGCAACTGATCAAAGTCTTTCTCTTTCTCTTTTTCTCTCTCTCCCTTCATCTCTCTAAAATCAATAAAAACATATCCTCGAGTGAGGATATATATATATATATATATATATATATATGTAATTAGATATGTTTTTGAAATAATAAAAAATTTAAAGTTAGTCCAAATGTCATAATAAAATAAAATATAGCATGCTTTTTGAACATTAAATGTTATTTTTAAAACAAAAAATGCATTTGATCTTAAAGCCTAACCTATTTTCTCCTAGATAATATCATACTAGAGAGATCAGCATCCATATTTCTAAGAAGCAATCACTATTCTATTCTTTGAAAAAACACATTTGCATAATCATAACAATATAGATGTTGATAACTTTTTATATTTTTAGAATTAATTTCTAGATAAAACAAAATGTCTAAATTATTATTTCAGAAGAGGGGGTGCATTTTATAGACCTTGATGATATGAAAAGAATGGCAAAGCCAACAGAATTTGGAAAAAGTAGAAGAGGTGAAGAAAAGTCTGAAGATATTATTTCCTTCAGCTTCCATAGTGAGGCATCATGAACTATTGCCTAAAGTTAGTGCAACAAGAAATGGAGTTTCAAATAGATTATTAAAGGTAGCTAATAGAATCATTAAATATAATAATAAAACAATCCATTTAGAGAAGTAGAGACAAGAAAGGCTGGGGAAAATCAAAGAATCCTTCATTTTTATATTGAGAAGTCAAAACATAACATCTAAAATTTCCAAGTCAAGATCTAAGTGTATATATACTTACAATTTAGCATTAAAAAATATAACCTCTAGCAGAATAAGGAACTTCATTTTCAGAACAACTTTATGAAGCAAGTGCTATTATTTTGCCCACTTTATATGTTAGGAAATTGAGGCACAGCAAGGTTAAGTAACTTGCTTAAAGTTTCACAGGTAGTAACTCATATAGGTAGGATATAAACTCATTTAGCCTGACTCTAAAGCATGTGCCTCTGTTCATTATACCATACTGTCTCCTAAGTTGTATATGAACAAATAAATGTCACCCCAAGTAAGTTAAACTTCCTGAGGGCAGAACTATTTGTTATTCATCTTTCTATATCCCTTAGTGGTAGCTCACTACCAATTACATCATCAGAATACAGTGACTGGTTAACCATGCCCAGAAATATTTATTAATTTGCTCCTCTGTTCCCCAGTGGGAGGTCTGCCCAGGTAAGAGTTCAGTTTGGACATTGTCATTCAAAGCGTAGAGACAAGACCTAACTCAAAATAGCCAATTTCTGTCTTATAATTTAGGGACAGTGTTTAGGTCCCTGGGTGAAGCCATAGTCCTTATCTAGCAGACCAACTAGCAAACACTACCAATTTCCTACCAAACAACTAGAAATATGTTGGAATCAACGAGAGTGGAGACCACCAATCAATAACAAAGTGATTCAAATGCAACATTAACCATATTTTAGACCCAGAAGCTTCTCCACGTTTTTCTCTGCCCACTAGGAACACATCTCCCGAAAGTCAGGGAGAATGAACTCCATTACCTTGTGCTAAGTAAATAGCTTTTAAACAAGTTTTTTATCATGTTAGACAAGTTTCCAATAAAAAAATAAAATAAAACAGAATGCACATATTTGGATCATAAACTCTCTATTCTAAAGTCATTTTCAGCCAAAATGTGAAAATAAATGTTTTCTGAAGGCTTGTACATAGAAAGGATAGGGAAAATGTTCCAGAACATAGAAACCTGTCCTTTTTAGAAATAAATGAAATTATGTTAGCATGAATGCTGCTTCATAAAACAACCTGAAAACTATAAGATGACTTTGAATAAAGGATCGGCATCATAAATGTAGCCCAACAGATAAGTTCAAAAACGCTATTGGACATTTCCTTTTCACATGATATTTCTTTTAATAGGAACACAATATGATGAATAATTTAATTATTGCTGCCTTAATCCAGATAGTCTAATTTCTACAACTTAAGTATCAGTACTCATTTGCAATAAATAGCTACTTATACCAAGCAAGTAATACAAAAGAATGTTTGTAGAGTTTATTTTTACCACCTGAGGGGGAGGAAGAATGTGTGGCAGTGATGTACATATGATAATATTCTTTTGTGATATTTTTATAAATAGATTCAAAGTTGCTATATAACATACATAATATACTACATATATTAAGTAAACAGTACTGCTTCTCTTAATATCATGCTCTAAGAAATGAAATTAACTGGGGCTATGCCAACTACTTCACATAAAGAAAAGAATACGAATTAATTTGCAGACATGCCCACTACCCTCATGTAAAACATATTTAATTAACATTTGAATGTTTTTAGTTATTCAGAAAGAAATACAGGTGCAGGGAAAGGCATTCTAACACATGCAAAGATGCAAAACATGAATGTGTCTAGCATATGTAGCATGAAAACACAGAAATGACTCTACTAAATAGTAAGCAAGACCATCCCAGCAGGCCTATCTTTACCAAGGACCTCACAAGCTCAGTGATTCAAATGATGGTCCAATCCCTACAATTTGGACTAAGGGAACCCTCTTAGTAGTCTGCATACGATTCGATAAATATAATTGCTTTCTTCAATTCCTATAAAAGAATTACAAGAAGCTTCACCAATCTTATTTTTATTAGAGCTAACTGCATGTTAGTGATTTATTCAAGTTTACTAATATTTGGTATTCATAAACAAACGTTATATTATCCCTCCAGTTAATGTAAATTCCAGTAAAGGAGTACAGCGAGGAGGAGGCCAGCTGCCACCCCAACTGCACAGCTCTTCCTCCGAGGCAAAGGTGCACATAAAGATAGATTGAATTCATACCAATTTCAGAGAAGATGCTTTGTTTTTAGTACATAATCGGTGTTGCCTTGAGGTAGCTGACTTTAAATTGTTATTCTAGGTTTTTTATTATAAATTACTGTTAGTTTACCTTTGTCATTGTTAGCACATTTTCCCTGAATTGCTTGCTACTAGGCAACGTCACTTGCATGTCCAATAGAATCTCAAATTTAACTTGTCAAAAACCAAACTCTTTGATTAATAATGCTTCCTGAAAATAACTAAGTAAATAAAAAGATACTTCACTCAGAGTTACTGTACTAGTCTGCTTGGGCTGCCATAACAAAATACTATGGATTGAGAGGTTTAAAAAACAGAAATTTACTTCTCATAACTCTGGAGGCTGGAAGTTCAAAATCAAGGTGCCTGCAGGGTTGGTTTCATTTTAAGGCCTCTTCTCTCAGCTTGTCAATGGCCAGTAAGTGTTGTGTGTTCACATGGCTTCTTTATACACATGTGAAAAGGGAATTCTCTCTCTTTTCCTCTTCTTATAAGGCCACAAACCCTATCAGGTTAGGGCCCCACCCTTACAACCTCATTTAATCTTAATTACCTCCTAAAGACCCTCTTCCCAAATATAGTAACATTCACATTGAGGATTAGAGTAGCAACATGTGAGTTGAAGTGAGTGTGGGGACACAATCCAGTCCACAACGGTTACCTATGACAAACTGCATCACCAGTCACTCCAATAACCAGGCCAAGAAAAACTTTGAAATTGAACTGCTGTCAAATTTTTTTATTTCTCACCTTGAATTTATTACCAAATCCTGCTGGCTCTACTTTCAGTATAAAGCCCACATCCAGTCAGTTCTACTCTGACCCACTCCCATAGTTCAGGCAGTGTCATCTAATCTCAAGATGATAGCAGCTGCTTCTATTTGTCCTCCCACAACCCCATTCCAGCCCTGCCCTCCCCAAATCTATTCTCTGCACAGCAGCCAAAGGGATCTTGGCCCAAAACAAATTATATCATATTGTTCCCCTACTCAGATCCTCCACTGTCTTTCCCCCTGAGAATGAAATCCAGACCTTTACCATACCCCACAAGGCTCATGAGCAGACTCCTGACCCCCTCTCCAACTGCACCTCCTCCCATTGTCCCCTCACTTGCCTCGCTCGAACCAGAGTGTACTCCTTCCTCTCCCCCACACGTCAAGAACATTCCTCTCTGGGCCACTGTATTCACTCACCCCTCTGCTTGGGAATCTTTTCTCCAGTCATGTGACTTAGTTTCTCCTTTCGTTTCACTCACCTCAGCTCTCTATTCAAAGATGTCCTCCTACAAAACCACTTCCCTCTTCACCCTATTTAAAATACCTCTTTACTGGAAACAGACTGATAAATTTCAGATGGAATGAGGAGGGGAAGCGGGAAGAGATTAACCAAAGAGTTTTTATGCATATACGCATAACTCATGAACACAGACAATAGTGCAGTGAGGCCTGGGAGGAGGACCGGAGCAGGGTGGAGAGGGTCACTGGGGGGGGGGGGGGAGAATGGGGTTATCTGTAATACTCTCAACAATAAAGATAATTAAAAATAAAATACTTACTTACTCTGGTTTTTTAACACAGCACTTGATATAGTATATGTATGTTTTTACTTGTTTATTATCTATCTACCCCCACTAGAATAAATGTTTTACAAGGCAGAGAGGGTCCCCTCCTCTCTCCCTCCTCCTGTTCTTGTCAAGTTATTTTTTTCACTGCAAAGTAGGACTTGAGAGCATGGACCACAGATAAAATGTTTGAGAAGCATTGTGTTAACTTGTAATGAACAAGCTCTCGACAAAAGTGATAATGAATAATCCTGATAGTTGTGCACAATTATATCCTTATTTGCACAAATGTATTTTGCATGAAGTATAAAATATAGTTATGAACATATCTATGTAATTTGAAGTCATATCAAGATGAAGGACCACCTGAGAACAGATAAAGACCTCTTTAGATCTCAAACAGGACACAGGTGGTCTCCAATGTACATATATAGTCTTCAAAGGGATGTTCACAGATTCTTAGATTGGAGTAATGAGATCTAAAGTCATGACCATACACGTAAAAGTGGGTGATAGTCCTATAAATCACAAACAACTAGTACCATGGCAAGTCATGGAGAGTTTGCTGAAGGAGAACTCATGCCACAAACCTATTTCTATTGTTTATGATCCATCTTTTCTGCAGAGAGACCAGAGCATATAAAGCAAAGGAAATGAAGAGGGTAGACATGCAAGAGCCTTGAAGCAACAGTAAGATATCATGACCAGAAGAGTTTTGCTCTGGGCCATAGCAACCTCTTTCCAACCAGAGGAAATGATCCCTACTGAGATCGAGTGAGCAGAGGCTTCAGACTGCTTCACTTCCAACTAACATCCTGCTTTCATTGTCTGCATGTGCTTTCCTTCGGCAACTAGCTGCGCCCAGTACTACGTGAGTAATCACCTAAAAGGATCCAGTACACAATTATGCATAAAATCTGGGAGAAGAAGGAGTAAAGGAACATAGCAAAGGCACCTGGGGAATACATTACAACAGGCAATATCCAAGGACACAGAGACAAAGTTCCAAGAGTTCTCTGTTGCCTTAAAGATATTATTGACAGCAGGATGGCTCTAAAGAAAAGAGCTCAAGAAAGAGATACATGAGTTCAAAGCTGAGTTAAAGCAACATAAGGAAATCAAAAAAGAAGCTGGCAGAGCTCAGAGAAGAAGTGGAAGGGAAAGAAACATTAAAAGTTACAAACACTGGAATCAATAACATGCATTTTAAAAGAGTCAGAATCATGGTGAAAATCATACAGAACAAAATAGAAATTAACAAAGATATTTCAATGAATATGGCAATGAACATAGACATGAAAACAAAGAAAACTCCAAATGAATATCATTGGTATTCAGAAAGAAGAGAACAGGAGGAAAAATGGGACAAAAAAGTTCAATGACATAATAGAAAAAAATGTTGTTAAATAAAGACTTGAATCTTTAGATCTTGCTCCAGAAAAAAAAAAAAATGCACAGAAAGATCAAGGCCAAAATGTATTACGGGAAGTCACTAAACTTCAAAGAAAAGGGGAGATATTATATAGATATCCAATAAAAAGAGGGAGGGGAAAGAGGCATTTAAAAGAGGAAAGATACAGTTTGATCTCAGATTTATCCAAAGCAATATACACTGCTGTGCAATAGTGCGGTATCCCACAGAATTTCAAAGGAAAGTAAAGGCTTTGCAATAATTTTAGAATCATTCAATGGGAGTAAAAGAAAGATATTCTCAAGCTTATAAGAACAAAAAGAAGACAATTACCATAAAGTTTTCTTAAAATCATTGACCAGTACTATCACTGCCTCTATAGTGAAAGATCTGCCCATACTATAGAAAACAAACAAACAAGAAGAAATGAGAGGCTAAAGATTAGAAAGATGAGAGAAAAAAAAAAAGATTCTTATTATTTATAGATGATGTAATTGCCCACAGAGAATAACCAACAAAATCAACAAACTGCTAGAATTAATAAGAGGTTTTTGTAGTTGATATATACAAGATCAACTCATAAAAAACAGTAGCATATTTTTACAACAACAATAAACTACTAGAAAATATAACTACAAATAAGATACCATCAACAATAACAATAAAATTATAAAGTATCTAGAAATTTTTAAATAATTCATAAATCCCTTAAATATAAAACTTTTAAACCTATTGAAGGACCATAAGACATAACAGATGAACAGTTATATTCTTGGTTGAGGGCAGTTAATATTAAGAGAAAGCCAATCTTCCCCTAAACAAACTAAAATTTAATGCAACTATAAAATCAGAATTCCAGCTGAATTTATGGTGGATTTTGATGAACTCAAATCTAAAACTTATTTTAAAATGTCAATAAAGCTTCAATAATAGCCAGTTCAACACTGCAAAATAAAAGCAAAGACAAGGGATTTACTTGACTAAAAGATATTTTTTTTAAACAGAATCAGTAATAAATACAATATGATACTGGGACAAGAAAAAAAGACTAATAATCACCTATCTTTGTTATAATGATAAAGCTGGTGGCTTAAATCAATTGACAAATATTAGTCTGCATAGTAATATTCAAAAAATTAACTCAGAGTTAAAACAATAAAGTTATTTCACTTAGTATAGTAATCTCTAGGTCCATCTATGCTGTCACAAAAGGTAAGATTTTCTTTTTAAATGGCCTAGTAGCAGTCCATTGTGTAAATGTAACATAACCTTTTTATCTACTCATCTACTGATGGGCTAGAGAGAAGGGGGTTAGGGAGTATGTGGAGGGGGCAAAGGGTAGGGGGATGGGAACAGAAAGAGACTTTGCTTGAGGAGATGGGCATACAATGAAGTGTACAGATGATGCTTTATTGAGTTATATACTTGAAACCTGTATGGTTTTGAGAAGCAGTGTCTCCCCAATACATTCAATTTAAAAATATTAATGAACACTATATAGTTTTAAAGAGTTAAAAAATCCTCTTTGGAAAGTTCAATTAGTAAAGATGAAGAAACTCTAGACATTTTGCTCAGAGCTCATTGCCAATGGGTGGCATCTGGCACTAAAACATTCATTTTTATGGGTCAACTACTTGACTGAATGCTACCCACTTCTTGGCTCTTGAGTCCCTGTGGGTTTCATTTTGTCAACTATTTACTATGAGGTCGCTCCAATTTAGGAAATAAATAATGATATTAATGTAACCTAAAAAAGAAGATAAATAAAACAATAAAGTTAAAGTAAATAATGTAGAAGATTGTCATAACCCAAGAATGCAGAAGGATTTTTTAAACATAGTCCCCAAGCACTGACATAAAGCAACATTGATGGATTTGATTAAATGAAAATAAGAATGTCTGTTTAACCAAGGACATGATGTCTAAAGTTAACAACAACAACAGAAAAGATAGACTGAACGTACTGGCCAGGAAGCTCAGCTGGTTAGAGTGTCATCCTGTACATGAATTGTGGGTTCGATTTCTGGTAAGGACACATACCTAGGGTTTGATTCCTGGTTGGGGCATGTACAGGAGGCAACTGATCAATGTTTTTCTCTCACATCAATATTTCTCTCACTTGCTCTCCCTCTCTCTCTGAAGATTAATAAAAAACATATCCTCAGTGAGGGTTAAATAAAATAAAAAATAAAAAGATAGACTGAGAGATCTCTCAACCTAACAGCAATAAGGAAATTATATCTAGAATTCCCACTAATCAAAACCAAACAAGGAAAGCAACAAATCCATCCATGTGTTGGCAATTCGGTGGAGGAAGAACCTCAAAGGTTAGCAAGTTCAAATTCACTGTTACTTCGAGAAATTCATATTCAAAGAACATTGAGCATTACTTTAAAGCCATCAGACTGATAAAAACTGCAGAGCTGCCTAATGTCAGCTGTTGGAGGGACACGGGAATCTGAGAATCCCCATGCATTACTGATACAGTTTACACAGCTAAAGGCATTCCGCAGCACCAACTAGCTAGTTAGACAAGTTAATCATATGTACATCTCCGACCCAGCAACCCCTAGGTAGAAATCCCTGAGAAATTCCACAAAGCTGCATGAGGGACATATACAAGCATATCCATCTCAGCATGGTTAGCGATGCACAACCTAAATTTCCATGAATACAGCTCTGAAAATATAAAGCGTGGAAAAGGTACAGCAAAGATAAGGCAACCATGGATCTATGTGGTCTGGGTCAGTCTCAATGTATGTTGACTGTCCTGGTAAAATTATTAATAGGACCCTTTTTTAGCCTTAAAAATGTCTCATTTGGGACAATAAATTATATATAATACTATGCAGAGATAAAAGCACCTAACTAGGTTATACAAGCAGAAACATGGCTAAAACCTAAAAATATGATGTTGAGTAAAAAAGCAACAAATTCAGTTAGGTCAGAACAAGGTCACTTATACTATATACAACAGTACTTGTTTTATAAGGAAGCAAACTCATATGCACCGAACACATGGGATATTTATCACATTAGAGTGATTATAAATGGGGTAGTGTGAGTAGAATAAAATTAAGGAATAAAAAATAATACAAAAATAACAATAAAAACAACAACAATAACAATTTTTTAAAAAGAGGGATTGTGTCACATTAACTAAGAAACACACCCGGCCAGTGTGGCTCAGTGGATTAAGTGTTGTCCCATGGACTGAGAGGTTCCAGTTTGATTCCTGGTTAGGGCACATGCCTGGGTTTCTGGCTCAGTCCCCAGTGGGGAGCATGCAGGAGGCAGCCAATTGATGTTTCTATCTCCCTGTCCCTTCCTCTCCCCACTCCCAAAAAATTAATAAAAACGTATTTTAAAAAAGAAACAGAATTAAACCATTAACCCATTCTACAAAACTGAGGCCCAAAAGGACAGAGGTGGGGGTATGGCTCTGGCTTAGTAGATCCAGCCTGTATGGAATGAATCAAAGCAAAAAAACTAAAAATGGAAAACTGGCAATAGAAAGGCTTGAGTTGAGCATTCTATTAATTTAAATACCCATTACAATTATAAAGCATGGGGATTAATATCATCCAGCCAAAGGTAAATGTTATAGACCTTGATAATGTAAAATCTAATCATGAAACCAATAAAAATAGTAGGTGGTAGGGTATAAAAGTGTGAAAGTATGCTAATTTCCTCATCTTTCATAGCAGAAAGTGAATCAAGTCTAAATTTTAAACATGTAGGTATAATAAGCATGGTAATTTCAATTTTAACAAAAATAGATTTTAAAAAATGTCCTTTATTAACTCATATTCTTAACTTTGGGTTCTCCCAGGTTCCAGTATTCCTTGTGAAGGACTTGCCTGAATTTCAATTCCTTTACTTTATTCGGCTTCTTTTAATGTTACATAAAATTCAACTGAATAGTTAATATTAAAATACTATATATGGCATAGCATATTCTAAAGTTATTTTGATTTTATTTTTATTACTATCCCTGCCTATCTGCTTAGGGCGACATCGAAAATAACAGTACTGATTATATCTGAATGTTTTTGTTCATTTTCTTAGTCTTTTTTAATTGTTTAAATTTTTAAGATGCTTGTAGCATTTCACAGAAACAATAATGTTATTACTAATAACATGAGAGAAAAATAGAAAGTGGTAACAATGACAAGTCCCCTTTTAATGTTGTATAGAAACAGAAGTAGAAAGATAGGGCAAGACAATCAAGCTCTCTATGTGAAGATGTCCGAGTACCCTATATTAATTCCAGGAAAGTGAAAGCAAACCTGTTATTCTGAGTGAGATCCTAGTTGTCAAACTCTACGTCCTCCTCCAGATAATCAGATCTATCTTCTTAAATAAGATCTTAGAAGGGCATACATAACCCAGCCAGGGCTACTCCATTGTTCATTACCGGAAAGGCAAAACCACAAGGCCGAGGGAACAGAAACGATGTCAAATTTGTCATCGACAACCAACCACTCTCAATTCTGCTCAGGACACACCTCATTACATTTCACATTAAAAGGTAAGGCTAACCAAAATAGTGCCCATGAGTGATGCACCAAATTTCCACCCAGAATTTCCCAACAGAGGCTGCAGTGTAGCAGTTCTTAATGTCCATAGTTATTTGAGTTAAATGAAGTCTGACACATTCCCACATGGAAATAGTAAGGAGAAACATATTTTTTCAGTCTATTAAATTTAATTCACTGTGTATGTTTTCCTTCCTTATCAGCAGTTTAAATTAATTTTTCTCATTGTCAACAGGCTGACAGTCTCCCACACCTTTAAATCCAAGCACACAGTATTTGCTAGGACTCTCCATTCCTGCAGGTGTGGAAAACAACATGTTCATTCCATTAGGTCTTAGCAAGGCTCTAACAATTATACAAAATAATTTATCCCTCGACGATCAGGTACAGCTGTATCTAACTCCTCCTGTCAATTTCCATTTCAGCAGCAGAAATTGTGATGTTCTCGGGAGAGGAGTGATTGGTTTTCAGTTACACACTGTTACAGCTGGAAGTCATCTGAAAACCATAATGCCAGCATATGGATAACCCGTGTGGCAGCATAATAATATTTGTACGTATCTTACAAGTGCTTACCCAGGACTACGACAATGTAATCAGTTTCACTGGGGACAGAAATAACATGAATCTCTCCATTCACTGATTGCACTGAGCACTGAAATAATGATCACCGTCTAAATGGAAGGGCAACATTCAATAGGAAAATAAGTGATAACTGCAAAGAAAGGTTTCTTATCGTATTTAAGAGATGAATTAATGGCAGACAGCTTTGAGAGGCAGCATTCCCGGGAAGTTTCCCCATTCATATACAACATGCGGTAGAAACACACTTGCCATTTTTAAATCAGGGACAGTTCCTGGAATCAGAAGTACTGTTTTTGAAAATTAATACTCATTCCAACATCTCTCTGCTTCATTTTTTCATCTGCCAAATGAGGAAGCTGATACCCTCTTAAGGGTATTTTGAGGACGAATGAAAGAAAGAATAATGTAAAAGTGCTTAGAGCTTTTGGAAGGAAAGTTCTCTGTTAACCCAAGCTATTACTATTATTATCACTCCCAACTATACAGTGGTTTCAAATCCTAAATCTAAAAGCTTTTTCAGACATCTATTATTAAAATCTTTTTTTTTAATTCTGTACTATTTAACTCCTTATTAGAGGTAGGTAAACTGAGACCTAAAAAGAATAAGAAACCTCCTCAAGGTCACACAATGGCAGAGCAGGTAAAAAGAAATATTGATTCTGTGTGCAACATCCCACAGAAAAAGCAACAAAATGAGACTCAGAACCATTAATATCAGAAAGAGACTGAACCAGCAGCTTTTCAATTTAAGAACTACCCAATTAACAGCACTAATCCCGTAACTATCTTAGAGAAGCACTTTGCAGAAAGAACACGCATCAACCACTTTTTCTGCCATTTCTTTTAGTTATATTTCTTGATGTGACATATGTTGGAGCACAAACAAGAGAGATGGACGTCCACGTATATGTTTTCTCTGTGCTTATGAAAGGATTTTTCAAACGGCCTCTAAAATTTCTTCATTAAATAACTGGAGGTCTAACCATGTGAGGTTGTCTTGATTTGCAATGTAATTTTAGACGAGATGAAGGCAAGTAAATATCTTCCTGAAAACCTTATTTTCCTCAATTCATTTACATCCAAATGTTTTCAGAGTGCTTTGCATACGTCCGTGTTCTCTGGGTGACAGAGAGGACTGTGGGGGATGTGTGGCCAAAAGGCATGTTTAAACTGAGTCCAAGGCAAACTCAACAACACTTCTATCCTGTGGAACATTCCAACTAACAACCTGCTTTAGGCTTTGAGAATTCTTAGAACTATCTTCCAAACACAGAGCTCCTCCTAAAACGACTCATTACCAGGATGAGTGTGGGGCAAGCAGTCCTCCAAAGGGGCTCACTTTCATGACCTACTTGCTGTTCTTATTAGTGCTTTTTCATTTCATGGAAGCCTGCCTCTTCATTCATATTTTCTCACATGTTTTTGATGAATTTAAACTGCAGCCTGCCAGTCTTTGGGGAATTCTCCCATGTGATTACACAGGATGTAAAGAAGCAATTACAAAGGAATAAATTTGTTCCACATTAAAGATATTTTCAGCTGCTCTGGAAGATCATTTAGAAAATTTGGGAATTTTTTCCATCAGGTTGGACGAGCATTATTTACACCCTCAGAGGGAGGATGGCACCAAATTTGAGTACTTGAGCATATAATACAGTATTTGGTCACAGTTGACTCCTTTGGGGCAATATTTTCCAAAAGTGGCAGGTGGCGAAACTGGGCTTTCAGTAATATCTTATCCTGAATTTTATTTTTACATTTCACAGTTCCATTTTGAAATTCTGGTATTATTTTATTATTGTTGCATAAGAATCATACAACAGAATTTTATACATTTCATACAGTTTTGTAAGCTAGTCTATGACTACCGGACTTCTTTGACATGCTCACAAGAAAGACATCAAAAGCAATGGATCTCTATCTCATTTCCTAGGGGGGAAGGTCATCTTTAATTATGTTAGGTACTTGGGGACCAGATTGAAGCAATGGAGAGCTAAGGTGCTCTGAATATAACTGACAGGAGGTGTAAGTCGTCCCATCATTCTGCACCATAACCGTTTTGCCTCCTCATTCTCTCTCTGTTAACATTTTCTTTCTGTGCTTTTTTATTTCTGACTCCGTCTCTGTCACTGGATGTCTCCTTTTCCTGTCTACATCTGAAGACTTGCTGAACTCGCCGGCAACATTCACGGCTAAGCAATTGCTAACACCTGTTCAGAATCTGCTTCAGATATCTGCTGTTTCCAAGACTTTCCACGATATGCCAGCAACCAGTCACCAGCCACCAGACAGGCAAAATACTGCAGTCGTTACAAATGCGAGGGTGGCAGTGTTTAAAGCCATGCTGCCTGGGTTCAAATCCCACTTCTCTCACGTGTCAGCTATGTGACCATGGGGTAAGTTACTTGAGTTTGCCAAGCCTTAGTTCATCTTCTGAAAAATGGGAATAATAGCAGCAACTACTTCATAAGGACTTAGGAATCATTAAATATATTCATAGATATAAAGTATTTAGCACATGGCATGGCACATAATAAGTGCTCAGTAAATGTGAGCTATTATTATTAGTCCAAATACCCTCTGCTCTACTACCCCACTCAAGCTGGTTTCTTGCTCTTCTAGAGCACACCATGCTCGTACATATGCTCTCCCCATGACAATCCCTAGTCTACCGGGCAGGAATGTCTTCCCCAGGCTCCTACAGTTAAAATCCTCCATGTTCCTGGTAGGCTTACCTCCGCCATGAGCTCTGTTGGGGATACGTCAGGTCACAGTGACCCCCTCTACTTCTTCTGTACCATTTACAATCTCATATGCTTTCATTGTTAATTAGAGACTCTAATATGCAATTCTCTAATTGTTTTCCATGTATTTATGTTATCTTCATAGCTAACCACCAGTATGGGCACTGCCCTGATGTAGGTCTCATGGGGCAGGTGCTGACAAATGGGAACTTCCAAACAGATACTGATTCACTCCTTTGTGAACATCCTAAAGGGGGTTGCTGTGCATTTAACAAAATAAAAATGAAGTTTTCCAAATGTTCTCTTTCTTTTCATTTCATTCAGTCTTAGCATTTAGAAAACAAGCTATGCATACAAGGAGGGATTCTAATCATCTTGCAAAATGAAACTCACTAAAAGCCCATTTAAAATAAAAAGCTCTTTTTTGAACAACATAGACAGTAGGTAGATTAGTTATGTGCTTAAATGATTCAGTTAAGTTACACTCCAGTTGGAATCAACTGACCTAATCAGGAATTCCCACTCCAAGGATGGTGGCTTACATTAGTCCAACCACCCTGTGGAGGAGACTCTCATTCCTCAATCAACACCAGAGGCTTTGCTAATTACTGTAATGAATGTCACACATGGACAAGGCAGGATATTCTGGCCCTTTACTAACAGGAAAGCTGTGAAAATAAAATCAATCAATCAACTAATATTTACTGAGTGCCTGTTAGGTACGCAAAACCATGAAACTACATGATACCAGAAATTGGCATTTCAGATATCACCTAAAATAAATCTCCAATCTGGTCAGGAACAGTAAGCTAACTGAATACTGCAGTCTACACAGTGAGGTTAGGGTACCTGAGGGTTGTTAGAACATTGTTATTTATTATTCGAGCTTTTCTTGAAGGTAAAAGTTAGATATCTGTCATACAAAGCCTTAACAAACAGTCATGATTTATGATTCAAATATTTGGTTATAGGTCTAACAAGAGAAGAAAAATGTAGAAGACATTTAAGTAAGAGCATAAGGAGCAACATGACTTACGTCTCATTTTCCTTGAAATTTTGCTTCATCCAACATTACAATTTTACGCTAGATTACAAAAGTTTGTGGTATGTGTCAAAACCTATGTTTTCAAGTCCTAATCAATTAAATAAGTTTGACTGGACTCATTTGATGCTGTATAGAACTTTAGGTTCCTACATTCATCAGGATTTCTTAGCATGTCAGAAGTGCAATAGAAAATTAGAAAAATAACACCCCATGAATACTCTGGTATTCTTATATGTGTTTGGGAAAGGCAGCATGTAAAATGGATAGAAAGAAACCAAGTACTCTGGCAGAACTTAGTTCATATTGGTTCATGGAGCACCTACTACTGGCCAGGCTTTGCTCTAAATGCTTTGAATACATTAATCCTCACAACCTTCCTATATAGTAGGTCATTAGTGTTAGCCCTATTTATAGATAAGGAAAAAAGCACAGCCCAATCACAAAATATGCCCAAGGACAGCAGCTAATAAGTGATTGTACATGGAACTTGAACCCAGAGAGATTATGGCTCCAGAATTCACAGCATCCACTCAGAAGATTTAATGTAGATTAACGTAAAAAGGTATATGCAGTAGTAATCACTCAATACATTTTACTCCACTTTCCCTTATTCAGAAACCAATTTTATGTCCTATGTGTACTCAAAATACAGATACCCTTCTGTTTAGCAAGCAGACCACTAGGTTCTAAACAGCAGCATTGACACAATATACAAACGACCTCATCAACTATGGGGATCAGAACTTGACAGATGAGGTTGTTACATATCTCTCTCTCTCTCTCTCTCCCTTTCTCATTACCCATCCCCCAGAAGACATTTTGTAGTCAGAAGATATATGAGCTCTACTTTTTTCTATCTCTGTCTCCTCCCACAATTCCTTCCACTCAAACTTCCACTCTACCAAAGAAAAATAGAGATCACCTTCACATGTCATGAGTTGTAATGCACTTCACAGCTGGGGAAGCCTACAGTTGATGAAGGCATTTAAATAATATGGCCACACATTTCTTCTTTGCATGTCAACTACAGTTATGTCTTGTGGCTCTAATATTATCGGACTGTTGTATTTTAATAGATTTTATATTGATCTGGTATAATATCATTAGATCTATGAATAGCAGCTCTCTAGAAAACATGCCACTGAGTGCTAATCCATTAAGTATGAGGCATTTCATACCATTTCCAGGATGGCAAACAGACTTGTTGATCAGTTGTGATGGCACTGCTATTGAGCATTGGCTGTCACCAAGGGTCCATACCCTAGAACTTGTGGTTGGTCAAAACAATTTATCCTGCAGTCACCATCCTCTCTCATATGGATTACTGCAATAGCCTCTACCTTTGACCCCTTCAGTCTATTCTCAACACAGTAGACATAATGATACTTTTAAAACAGAAGTCATTCTGCTCACAGTAATATATCCAAGAACACTGAAAACATACATCAGTACAAAAACCTATATATGAATGTTCACAGCAGCAATATTCATAATAGCAAAAGGTGGAAACAATTCAAATGTTCACCTGATAAATGGATAAACTGATAAATGGATAAACAAACTATGGTATCTTTGTACAATGAAATATTATTTGGCAATAAGAAGGAGTAAATAAATGGATAAACAAACTATGGTATCTTTATACAATGAAATTTTACTTGGCAATAAGAAGGAGTGAAATACTGATATATGTTACAACATAGATGAACCTTGAAGACCTACAACATGGAAGCTAAATTAAAGAAGCCAGTAACAAAGGACCACGTGTGGTATGATTCCATTTATATAGAACAGCCAGAACAGGCACATCTATAGAAACATTCAACACCAAAAGACATGACATGGAGCAGAAATGCAAAACCCAGTTGAGCCCAGCCTGGATTTTCATTTTGTCTGGTGTCTCACCTAGGATGGTTAGAAAAATTGGAGAGGGGTGTGGGAGCAGGTATTTCTTTCTGCATTGTCTCTCCATGAGGCTCATTTGTCAGAAGTAGTCTCAAGTAGTCAGATTTCTTACTTGGCAGCTAGCTTATAAGAGGACAGAAGACCCAGAATGTTACATCAGCCACATTTGATTAGTCAAAGTCAGTCAAATGGCCAGCCCATTGAAAGAGAGGAAATATAGACTCCACCTCTTGATGGGTAAAGCATCATGAGCACACAAAGGGGAGGGGGTCGATGGTGACTGTCTTTGGAAACAAGATCCCAGAGCTTTAGAGAGTAATTTCTAGGAATATTAGACTTTCTCTCCCACAGTCTTCACTCCATTTCCAGGAAGAATAAAATCTGTCCAAAGTTGCCCTGGCCAGTTTGGCTCAGCGGTTAGAGCGTCGGCCTGCGGTCCCGAGAGACCCGGGTTCGGTTTCCGCTAAGGGCACTTCGGTTGCAGTTTGTCCCCGGCCCTGGTTGGTCGTGCGGGTGGCAGCCGCTCGATGTGTCCCTTCACGTCGATGTTTCTCTCTCTCTCTCCCTTCCTCTCGCTCCCTCCCATTCTATCTGTACAAAAAAATGAAAAAATATCCTCGGGTGAGGATAAAAAAATAAAAATAAAAATAAATAAAAAAATCTGTCCAAAGTAAAATATAAAATGAATAAATGTGGCCATTGGAATGAAAGATAGTACATTTAGGAATGGGAAAATAGGATCTTAGGTATAAGTGCATTGGGACACAGCCCTGTCCTTAAAACTTTCTTCACTGTGGTAAGTGTTCTTTGGCTCATTGCCCTTTCTTCTCATCCCCTTCTTCTAATGTGGCACAAACAGCCACGCAGTCTTGGGATCACCTCACACTTATGAATCCTTCTGCCTCTGTCCATTGCCCTGGATGGCCCAGTTAACCAAGGATGCTCAACCAAGGACTTCTCAATTTGGAGTAGGGTGCTTACTCCTGCTTTGTGTCCAGGCATCATGCTGAAGGAGTGAGAGAAACCACTGCCCTGTTCCTGAGAGTAGCACATATTTGAGAATAAGTCCAAACCTTAATGAGTTAAAAATAAAACATACACATGCTTTGTTATGTATGTATATTTTCACAAATCTATTAATAGAGGTATGCAAAAGAACATATTCAAGAATACGAAAATTCAGGTCTTGGCCACACATTTATACAACTACCAACTTGTGAACCTATAAAGTCATACAATTACCCTTCCCCTTCTCTGAGCTACAATGATATTAGAGTCTTCATTAAATGACTGTTTAAGTAAAGAGGCAATATGCTCTTTTCATTAAGCTCTTAATAATCTAAGATTGAACAGGACTAAAGAAATCACTAAGAGAAGCCATCATCAACAAAACAAAAATAATCTCTCTACTTATTCTGTGGCTATTTTCCTCCTCAACTCTTTCCACTTAAGATAGAAAACCACAAGCTCTCAGTGTTTAAGGTACTTTAAAATTCTAAGGAGGAAACAGTAAAGGTATTTACTCTTATTGAAATCTGTTATAAAACATTGGCAATAGGGGAACTGCTAACTAACCAAAAATAAATAAAAAATACATACATACATACATAAAAACAAAAGGGAAGAAATATTTCTTACAAGTGACAACAGCTCTCAAAACAAAAATTCTCATGACATAGCATCCTCTATGCCAGCATTGAAAGAGGGGATTTTCTCATTCCATTAACAAAGTCTGCACCAATAAATCCTTGACTATATTTAATAAGAACTGGGTGTTATAAATGAGATGTGAAAAAAACATTAACATCTCCCTTAAAATGATTGTGAAAAAAGACAGTGTAATACTATCAGTCAGGAGGAGTGAGAAAGATGTCAACACAGAATGAGAAGAAAATCAGCAGGGCAGCTAGGGGAGGGGAAGAAGCAGGAGGAAGGACATGAGAAATGGGAAGTTAGAGTACAGGAGCAGACACACCACTGTATGCAGTCAAACTCTATTTGTCGTTCGGGCAAAAAAATCCTAATTATTCTTTATAATGCTATATACCTTAAGCATTTATCAAAGACAGGCTGCAAAGAGAGGTCTTCCAACAATACTAGTTACGCTGAGCATAGACAATGATTGGGACCAGTAGCAATATAGAGGACATCTCATTACCTCTATATTAATAGCACCTACTAATGGATTTCTCTGGTGTATGTGCCAGGGTGTGTGCTCAATAGCATACTGTCTCTTTTTTCTTATCCCTTCCTTTGAATGTGTATATGAGTTTTTGGTGATTCTGAAGCTTGATGTTTCAAAATTTCCAGTGGAGTTTGATAAAAATAAATAAATGCTAATTTCTACACCCTACCTAACTTTAGAGATTGTGATATAGTAACACATAGCAGGTCCAGGCATTTCTCATTGTAATAGGCTCCAGAGGTTATTCTGATACATCACAAATAATGAGTATCACTGACACAGTGGAAAGACTTGAATAGAGATTAAGGACAGTATGTTTGAATCCTGGGTCTGAACTAATGTTTTTTAGGCAATGACTATGAGATCTTGGATAAGTTAAAAAGTTGTTCTAAAAAATTATTAGTACTTACTCCTTATATTTGTTTAAAAATTGTGACATATTGACATTCATACCTTAATAAATCATATTTCTCATAACTTTCTATACTTGCCTCTGTCGTTTAAGCATTCTATTAATCTGATTTCCAGCATGTCATTTGAAGTTAAAAGGCACGCCCAAAATATGCAAAGAACTCATACAACTCAATACCAGAAAGACAAACAGACCGATTAAAAAATGAGCAAAGGACCTGAATAGACACTTCTCCTAAGAGGACATACAGATAGACATAGAGACATATGAAAAAGTGCTCAACATCACTAATCATCAGAGAAATGCAAATTAAAACTTCAATGAGGTATCACCTCACACCTGCTGCCACTTCTGGGAATATATTCTAAGAACCCAAAACACCAACCAGAAAGAATATACGCATTCCTACGTTCAAAACAGCATTATTTACAATAGCTGAGATCTGGAAATAGTCCAAGTGCCCATCAGTAGATGAGTAGATAGAAAATGCTGTGGTACTTTTACACAATGAGATATTATATGGCTATAAAAAAGAAGAAGGTCTTACCCTTTGCGACAGCATGGATGGACCTGGAGATTATTATGCTAAGCTCAATAAGCCAGTTAGAGAAAGACAAGTATCACATGCTCTCACTTATATGTGAAATCTAATGAACAAAATAGGTCCAGAGGCAATGGATGCATGGAACAGACTGACAGATTTCATAGGGGAGCAGGGTGGAGGGGACAGGAAGAGAGTAACCAAAGAACAGATATGCATATGTGTATAACCCGTGGATATAGACAATGGTGTGGGGAAGGCCTAGGGTGGGTGGTTGGGTGGAGGGGGGCAAAGGGAACAAAATGGGGGACATCAGTAATACTGTCAACAAAACCATAGTCATTTTATTTTATTTTATTAACTCTTTATGCTTTTATTTTATTTTATTTTTTCCGACACCATTTGTCCCCTCTATGTCCTCTTCCACCTCTATCCACCACCCCTACCCCCACCACCCCACCATCACCACACTGTAGTCCATGTCCATTTGCTCTCTCTCTTTTTGTTTTTGCTCAGTCCCTCTATCCTTCTCCCAATAATCCCCCTCCCCCTAAGAGCTGTCTGGGCATGGCCATTTTAAAAGAGAGAAAGAGAATTCACCCTTTTTTCAGAGTTTTTGGCAAAGCAAGACCATAATACATTTCATATTTTGGTATTGATGAAACATAATTCAGTTCATAAGTTGGAATATTAACTTTCCACATTATTATAAAGGTCAAGAGGGTGACATTAGCTTACTTAAACTGATGAATGCCAATACCACTCTAAAGAAAAGTCACCCTTCAGTTCCTGCGCCACATACTGTCAGAACGGGAGGTGACAACATCTATCTCGAGAACAGCTGTGAAAAATAAATGCAATAATGAGTAACTTTAAACTCTAGAAAACATTCTGAAACCTCAATGACTATCATTATTAGGTATGGAGGGTGGGGCAAAGTAGGGTTACAGCAGGTCCTATGGAAAATAATAATACAATAACATACATAATAATACAATTGCATACTCACAGCTTTCAACCTACTTTTGCCCCACCTTGCATATGAGGCAAAGGGCTGCATGGAGATTTTTCTTTTATAGAGAGAGAGAGGTGCAAAGAATCACTTTGAAATCCCAGAGGGAAATGTTGAGAACGATGAGTGGAGGGAGACCCAGAGTCAGTGGAGCAATCTCCCTCAGAAGGGTGAACTGTCTGCAAAATGGGTATAATCAGATCTTTTATGTTTTAAGAACAGAAAGAGAAAAGTTGCCCAAACTCTATGTACAGGTCTCCAGGGCATTAAGGAACAGTGGATCTGGGGAAGCCATGACCTTGGAAAGTCAAGCAAAGGGCTTCCTTCTCTGAGCACGGCTCTGAGAAAGTAAAGGTTTCCTCACTTGAAAGTTAACATGGCAGAGTGCCCTTGGCCAGTGTGGAGATATGAATTAGCAGCACCTGTCATAGCAGGGAGCATGATTTTGTCAACAGCCACCCAACTTGGCAGCCACAAGCAATAGCATTAGCAAACTGAAAAGGATTCGGTCTCTCCTTTCTTATAATGGAAATTGAACTGACCTTTCAGCCCCCATTTGGATTGAATAAGCCCTCAGGTTTCATGGAAATTTTAAGAGAGGAACGACCCCCAAAATGAAGCGACTGTATGTCCTTCAATATGTAAGAAGACTCAAATCAGTTTTAATTTGTCCTTTAAAGTCATTGAGGAGTTCGAATTCAATATATACCCACGTATATGTGTTAGGGTCTCACTAAAGGCCATTCTTCAAAAAAAAATAAATAAATAAAAATAAAATGAAATTTCCCTGTTAGAAATGGTGGAGGTACCTTGGGATTGATCATCTATCTATAGACACTAGAACTAAAATTCTTCAAGGAAGAAGAGCAATACAGCTCTTCTCAGTGAGCTGTGAAAGTACTCAGCTCACTGAGGCGTTTGGAGGCTCTGCACCCTCACACAGGACTCGGTCAGCAGCAGGGAGGAAGGTGCGCCTACGACACAGGGCAGCATCACGCAGTAGCCCAAACCTAGCCTCTCAACACCTGTTCCTAATGGTCCAAGTTCTAAAGTAAAATGAGAGGCTAAGCTCTCTCAAATCAGGGAAAGAACTGAGATTCTGTCCAGCTGCTATAGAAAGAGTGTTACCCCCTGGGGAATGGGAAGGTTTAGAAGCAAAAGCAGCCCAAATAAACCAAGTCCCTGGAGAAGGTGGACCAACCAACACAATGGCGGCATCATGAAACAGGAGTCAAGATGTGGCAGCAGTACCCGGCAGAACCACCACAGAAACAAGCTGGCCCATCACAGTCCACTGGCAAGAAAGAAAAGGAGAAACAGGAGTTTCTGTCAAGACTATAAGTGAACCTTTGAGAAGGGTAAATGTAGGGGCTCCCAAGGCCATTAAGGCAATCTCCCTCCTAAAGGCAGCCAGAATTAGAGCCCCAATAATAAAATCTGGGTTGAAACTAGGTCTACCCACCTCATTCTCAAACAAGCTTTTAATTTTTTGTTGTGTGTAGACTTAGAAAAGAAGAATTTAATAATGTCTCCGTCATACCTGGAAGAAAAACAACATTGGTGATGATGATGCCTCCTGAACTTCTGTGAAGAACTTAAATGACACAAAATCCGGTAGGCTTCATTCTTGAAGCCATACCTTCACAATATTAGGTAGTCAGGCAGCTACAGGTAATTACGCCTAATTTACTAACGATCAACTATAAAGCCCCAGTGGATCACAGAAGAGCTGTACGACAATGTCCAGTTGCAGTTATCAGGTGGGGGCAAGATTTTCAGTGCTGGACAAAAACATGCGTAAGAGATTTTCAATTCAGTTCAATGCAATTAATTTTTATGTGCCAGGTACAACTAACTAGGTACAAAGCACTTCCAAACGAAGAAGAAAGACAAGGTGAGAATATAGCTTGGATAAATATTACTTTATCCAATTGGTGGGTAGAAGTTAGAATGAGGGATTGCTCAGAGGAAATATAAGATGCATATTTGTTTATAGAGACTACCTGGGCAAGGAGAATGGTTGAAAAGTACCATGAGAGGATTTATTAATAAAGATGAACTATGATCCATGTTGCACTGTGAATTAATTCTTCTGGGTGGGAGACAATAAGCAAGTGATTAAAAAAAAAAAAAAAAAGTCATCCAGGAGGTCCCTGAGATACACCTGTCAGCAAGAGTGGCTGGACTTGAGAGATCTGGAAATGAGAGCAAAATGAGCAAAGGCATCATGCCCACAATCTCACTGAAGGGTTTATTTAGCAGATGACTGAGTTCAGAAGAGGCCATGTGTATATTGGTTGGCTAGTAGGTAATATTGCTCACAGCTAGGGTATAACTTATCACCAGAACTGCCCCAATGGGGCCCACATGCCTTTAGTGTGCAAGCTAGAAATGTAGGCAGGTGGTGGCAGATAATCCATTAATGAAAAATGTCACATTCAGGAGCAGACAGCTAGGAACCCTCCCTTTCACTTTCATGCTCCTCTCTTGTCTCATAACCATACATCTGGACTGTTTGGGTATTTTATGCACATTAATACTACAATTATAAAGTTACTAATAACCCTGTGATAGGACAATCTCCTTTCTCCCTCTGAAAGTACAGTATCCCTCCACTTTTCCTGCTCTGTTATTAATGGTAGTCCGAAATGTGTCCCTGAGTCCTTCCCACCTGCCACAGAAACATTACCCATGGAAAGAAACACCAGACAGTAGGCATATAGCTTTGGGAACGACTTCTAACAATAGTCACAATTACTTGTAGCTTTTCAAAGTGTGTTTAGTTAGCAAAAAATAACAGACTAATTCCCTCAAATGGAATGCCCATTGAACTTAACTAGCTATCAAGTATAATAGTTGGATTGACGTGGGTCTTCTTCAGAATTGATCCAAGAAGGTAAATTATGTTAAGAACTTATACCATGCAGTCTCCCTATATATATTATTATATCATATCATATCATATCATATCATATCATATCATATATATCATATTAATTTCCCCAGTCTGATGATCAAGAAAATCATACTGGTAGATATTCAGATTGGCTCACAAGCAGTCACAAGCAACACACTCATGCCGTAAATACACAGTAGCAATAAGGGTCCTTGTATGGTCCACCATAGATGGCTCCTCCAGGCCATCCAGATGTCATTAAACATTGATTGTTAGGACAACAAATTGCACAATATGCTCCAAGATTTGAAGCAGCACAACCTGACTATGTTAATACAATAATAGAAACAGAGCATGGGATTATCTACAAGTTTGCCTATAACCCTGCAAATGCCGTGAAAAGATCTATATTTAATGGGCTATCACTCTGTAGATATTCTGGGGAGTTCTATTTATAGACCAGAGGATACAGATAGACCAATAAAATATGTCTCTCAAGTGACATCATAACCATGAAATGCTATTGTTTGGCACTCAGAAAGACAGGAAAGACAAAGTATGTAGCATGTCATCTAAATGTCGTCAGCATTTCCAGCACTATAATACATGTATTAATATTTTAAATGCATTCTTAGTCCAGTCAATGCAAAATAGTTATCTCATAAATCTTTCAGCAGATTTATGTTTAGATTTTAGTCATTTTAATACCTTTAAAATTCTGCCCTGCAGACTTATTTTTATGTATGACCCTTAAAATACACTGAAAATATTTGTTTACGGTGGAACTCCTTGCAATAATTCAGACTTCAGTCCATTCTCTGAGGTTTAGCTCAGTGTGTCCATGTTCTAGTCTTTTCTTTAGGAATCTTCCATGAAAACACATGTCAGATGCCCTTATTCTGTTGTACACCAAGTAATAGTTCTAGAATCAAGATTCTGGGTCCTAACTAATTATGGTTTTCCTATTGAATTAAGCTCAGCTGCTGCTAAATTCAAGTATGTTTTAAAGTATCTAACACCATGAATTGGCATCATTGATTACAATTATTGTCCTAGATAACTGAAACACATAATCTTCAGAGATTTAATACACAGGGGTGGGCAAAACTAGGTTTGCAGTTATAATACAAATAAATCATATAATAATAAATAAGAATAAACTTTTGCACACTCACAACTGTAAATCTAGTTTTGCCTACTTCTTTATTTGTCCCTGTATGAGGCTATTTAATGCATCTCTGGGTATCCTGAATACGCAAAGGAGGGCTCAGAGTTGAGTATGAGTGGAAGGGCTAACTGGCACTGAGTTGCTCTACATAAGAAAACAGTGTGCAATTATTTCTTATACATAAGAAGGGAGAAGCAGAAGTGAGAAGATAGAAAAAAGATTGGTTGAGTTACATGGAGGCAGACATATTAAGAATATTATCATCTGATATGTTATGATGTAAATGTACTCTTCCCCCCCCAAATCAACAAACTTTGCTCCAAACGTAGAGGAAGAATAGGAGTATGTGTGTGATTTAGACAAGTTAACACTGGTGCCTGGCACTTGGAAAACCCTTAAAGAATGTTATCTCTTATTACGGTTCACATCAATATTATTTACCATTTACAATATTGCTTAAAGATAGAGACTCACAATACTAAAATATACAGAAGCAGTGCTGTTAGAATGATGTGTTTCTTTCAGAAAAGATGGGGAAAAAAAATTGGAAACAAATTCACCAGGAACTACGATAAGCTAGTTACTGTATCTAAGAACAAAATGCAGTTCTAAGTCTCATAGTTGGTCATCAAAACTAGAAACACATTGCTTTTGTTTTTATTTTTTATTAATTTGAGAAAAATATGTGTTTGTATACATAGGGAAAAAATTCCTGGTACAAAATCTCATGAATTTATTGTGTATCTTGATGAATTAATATCCACCTAATAACATAAAGAGCTATTTTCTATTGTAGTTTGTTCTGGAAGTAGTCATTTGCTTTAAAAAGCCTGCATAAAATTTGAGATGTAACATTAAATCATAACTTCAAAGGCAGTTCTTTGGGGACAAAAGCTAAATAGAGGCTAGAAACACTATTTCCTCTTCCTTCAATGATATAAAGATACATCTTACAGAACCCAAAGAAATGGTTTGGTTAACATGCCCATTGTTATATGATTTATTATTTTTTATGAACACTTCTGAGTATCACAACTTTGCTAATATGCCTCCTCGGTATATAAGGCACACATACTCCAAAGACCACACATACTGTCTTAGACATAGAGTACCATTGTGCATACAATCTTAAACTATTTTTGTATCTATTTTTCCTATGAAGTAAAAATAAATGCTTTTATAGGATTCCAAAATTTTGTGGTGAAAGATTAAACATAGTCACACATTCTAAAAGTCAGATTGATGCAGAAACTTTCAAAATTACCAATAATATTATTTTAATTATATGTGTGTTCTACTTTCAAAAAGAAAAACTGCCATATTGATTGATGGTAGTGATTATTCACAATATAAAAGATGTTTTGATCAACAGAGCTTTCATGGTCCACATTCTTACTTACCAAGTGTATTTTCCTGATCTTTATAAATAGCAAACTACTTGATGGAGATGAAGCTAGAGAAAAAAACAACCTCAGCTTTGAAAACATTAGGCAGCATTGAATGTCAATGGACATTCAATCAGAAGTTACAACAGAAGTCAATGGGGAATGATGAACCAATTTATAGTCTAATGGTCAAGAACCTATTCCTCTTACTCAAGCATCCTTATGTACTAATACCAACACATGATCTAAATAACAAACATAGTGTATGTCATCAATAATTTAAATATTTCATCTTAGAGGCATCCTAAGAGGCATTTGTTTTCAAGTTCAGGAACATATCTCAGCATATTAAAGTGCAGCTGTGGAATAGATAAATAATGTTTCTCACTAAGTATAACTGAAGCACAGAATATAAGCAGCAACATTGCCCTTTCTTACCTGTACAGGAGAGAAGCCAGGTCCACAGGGTCCATCCACATCCAAAGAGAGGAAGCCGAAGAGGGAGGAAAAAAAGATACAAAGGATCATTTTGGGTAAAACTCAAGTATGGGTGACAATAAAAATGAAACGTTTAACAAAGAAAACCATTCATCTCCTATCTAGAAAGCATCTAATTCTGTGGATTTGTTCAGTTAAATATTTTTTTCCTGCCAACTAAACTTAAGTTAATTTATCTGTAATGTAGTTGATCTCTAATACTAGACACTCTCAGGTGGCACACAGCTATTTCTGTTCACAATGATACACATACAAAACCTGTCTCCCAGTTTGAACATAAGCCAGCAATATAGAAAACCTTAGCAGAAACACTGAACATGCCTTATGATATCAATGAACACACATTCGGCTGCAGAAATTCTGCAGTCATGTTCAAAATCACACTGAAGAGTGATTATAAGACAAATGTAAATAGTCTGGATGTGACTGAGGATCTAAGTATTTGCTCCACTTTTTAAAAATATTGATTTACCTCTAAAATATGCTCAAAACCGATGCCAGGAGACCTGGTGTGTAGACACCAAATATGGTGCTTACTCACTGCCCTTTGACATTTAATATTCTAGAATATGATATTCATATCATATACCTGGGTGGGAATGGAGACCATCCATGAGTTCTAAATTTGAGATCACTGAGTCTCCCTGGACATAGTCCTTATTAAAATTTAATGTTTTTGTTTGTTTGTTTCTTTGTTTACTTTTCACATTTAGAAATAAAATATAAGCACAGAGTATTTTCTAAGAGTATTTAGCAGTCACTGACCAAGCCTCTAAGGCAATGGCTCATAATTGCAAACCAACGTCAACTCAACATGTGCTCTAGGAAACTTCAAATATCACCATGCAATTTTACCTTCCTAAATAACATACCTCTGTTAGAGCCCCCCTCCTTTTTTAACCCATTCTATTTTATTTTGGGGACAAACAAAAAATTCACACAAAAGAAGTCAAAGTTCCACTTAAGGAAAAAACAAATGCAATTCTAATAGGTTTGAGTTACTTTACAACAAACTCACTATAAGTGAAGAGGGTCCCACTTTATCCACCTCATCTTATACGGATCTTTTCCAGATAATGCCTTATTTCTTTCCCAGTTGCCCGGTTCTTTTATCAAACTTTGCCAAATTTTATATTCCCTAATCTGGAAACTCTGCCTATTTTTTAAGTCTGATCTAATTCTTCATATTCTTAATAATTCTTTCATTCATAACTCTCCTTCCATCCATTCAAAAACATTTTTAAAAAATGTTTTCAATTACAGTTGACATTTAATATTATATTAGTTTCGGGTGTACTAATCACCCACTATGTTCCAGGCACTGTGTTAGGCACTAGTGAGTGAAAAGACATAAGAAAAAAAAAATCTTCTCTCAAGGATGTTTATATCTCGAGTGAGACATATTTGTGAGACAATAGCCCACAAAGACACACAGTAATAAAACAAGTGATACAACCGTGAGCCAAAGACCTATATACTTCAAATTTCTCAAACTGAATATATTTCCTAATTCTGAGAGTACACTTTATCCTTCCTTAACTATGAAGTTAAACATTTCTTTTAAAAATAAAAATCGAACCCTGGCCGGTTTTGCTCAGCGGTTGGAGCATTGGCCTGCAGACCAGAGAGACCCGGGTTCGGTTTCCGCTAGGGGCACATACCAAAAAAAATGTTACAAAATAAAACTCGAGTTATGTCACAATCCTTATTGAAAAGGCTTTAGCCATTTCAACATGACCTGGCATGGAAGGCCTTTAGGGACCTCCCTGGGTGTCCTGTTTTATCTGCCTCTCCCTTCTCATCCTAAACCACTGCACCCTTGTTCTCTGAGCTCCAAACACACTGCCCTCCTTTCAGTTTTTCAAAGATGCCAGACACTTTCTACCACTGGGCCTTTGCACCTGCTGTTTACTCTTAGTGGAATACTCTTCTTTAAAGCTCCATCTTTCATCTGGTTAATTCCTACATGTTCTTTAGATTTCTAGGATCACTTCTCTGATGACTATACCTTCAAAATCTGGTCAGTTCTGTGATAAAATGCATTCATAAAACTATATTCCTTTCCTTCATAATTTAGATCTCAGTTTGCTTTTATACTCTCATTAGCATGCTTAGACTCTAAGTTCCATTAAATAGAGACCACATTTGCTTTTGCTTATTAACGTTATCTGGCACACTATAAGTGCTCAATAAACATTATCTTTATCAAATCTATTGATACATTAGAGCCTTTTTTAGTGTATGACATGTTAAAGGTAATACTACAGAAAAATATAAACATTTTGGGAGGACATCAAAGAAGTCAGGAAAAAAGTAATCCATATTTAAGGCATGGGCATAACTTAATTTTTTCTATTCAACAATTTTTCCTGTGGTCTCCTTTTAATATAATTATGCCAACAACCAAAAGGAACATACCTACACAGACTAATGTCTCTGTTAAGCTTTATATTTTTCCCATAGATTTCTATTTTACCTACTTTCTTATATTTAATGATTGATTGGACTTGATGTGAAGAAAGACCTTTGGGATTGAGGGAAAGTCATTCTGAAAGCTGCTCAGGATCTAGACAGATTAAGGTGCCTCAGCCCAGGAAATGACCTTAATCAAGTCATTTGATTGTTATGGGCTTCTAACAGCACTGCTGAGGAGACCAAATAAAAGTCCCCGTAGGACAGACAACGCTTTATTCAAACTGAGCATTATGGAAAATAAAAAAGTAAAAATATGAATCTTAATTTATTGAAAAATACTGTCATATAAGCATAACATACATTCTGTTTGGTTTCAAGGAGCCAGATTTGAAAGCTAATGATCTCAGTATCATATCCAGCTTCTCAATCAATCTCCACTGGGAGGGATAGCAAAGAAAGCAGATTGACAGACCAAAATAATGAGCCTGCATTTGCCCCAGGAGAAAGGACCCTGAAGATCATGTTATAGGTAACTAGTAAATATCATCACTAGTGTAGAAATAGATAACTCTCTGGGTTGTTATTAATAGGAATATTTATAAAGTGTCCACAGTACATGAGAGGCACTGTGAATAATATACTTGAGGACAAGAAGAGAGAAAGAGAAAAGAGCATTTTGCTGAAACTTGCAGCAGTCGTAAGGGATTTCCCCCCATTTGTATTCTTTTGTTTTTGGAGTTGATGAAGCACAGAGGGTGGAGATCCAAGGGCAAGGAAGTAAGCGTATTGTGAGGAGACAGAGGTGAGCAGGACACAGAGAGAACAAAGGAAGGAAGGAAGACGTACAGGTGAGCGAGGTGAGAGCATGAAAATTTTTTAAATAATTAGTTTCCCTTTAGAGCTCATCACAGTGATTTCCAGTTTCCAAAGCACTCCATGCACAATACTTTATCCCACCTCACGTCAAGCCTGTGAAACGCACCAGGCAGAGATCACCACCCTGGTTCTTCTTTTCCACTTGATCACCCGAGGCTCAGAGAGAATGCAAGTTGCCCAAAGTCTCGGAGCCAGAGGAGAAGCAAGACGTACCTGCACATTGTTTCTAACCGCAGAATGCATCTGGGGAGGGCAACAAAGAAATTCCACGTTTTGGGGTTGATAGAGTATGAGCCTGTGTAATGCTGGTACTGTTAACTGCCTGTGGGCTAAGCAGAGTTGCTTCAGGCGAAGAAGAAACCCTTTAAGTCTTGTTTTTCTACTCTTAACTCATGCTCCAAACATTTACTGCAAGCCTACTATGAGCCTACTCTGGAGAAAAGTGGACCCCGAATCCTCTCTATATAAACTTACCACTTTCCCTTTCTGCTTATGCAGAAGGAAAGGCAAGAAGCACAGTTCTTATTGTGATTGTTTTTTGGGATTAGCAAGCACTTTTCCCCCCCCAATTCTCACTTTACATTATAAGCTATTCTCCACAGCCTTGACAAGAATCCTAGACCATACACTCTTAGATTTTGGAAAGTTCATCTGACTTTGACTTGATTGGTGCCTAAAATATAAGATGGAAATGTCCACGATGTATTTGGTGGTTGATTCAGATCGTGAAACTTATTAGGCAGAGGACATAAAGAAATCCTCATCCCTATTAAAGCCCCAAGTCCCATGTTAAAAATAGAAGAGAAGGGTTTTTCTATAGAGAAGGCATTTTTATAATTAATCAATCTTATTTATGGTTTGGAATGAATCTAAAACTAAGTCCAAATCACTTAGTTTCTCTTCAGCACACTGTCATTTTAAGTGCATGTAAACATTTCATAAGCACCTGGGCAGTGTGGGCTCCAGAGTACACTCAGGCCATGCTAAGATGAACCCCAAATCTGCGTCAGTTCACACAAGCATTGAGGATTGCTGGTCAGTTACTTCCCAGTGTTGCACAAAACTTCCCCATAGACCATTTTTATTTTTTCTTTCAATTTTTATTAATTTATTTTTGTTACAGATGTTTCTCCTATTTCCCCCTTGGACACCCTCCTCCCCAGTCTGCCCCCCCCCCCAGCATGGCTGTCTATGTCCATTGGTTATGCATACATGCATACACCCATAAACCATTTTTAAAGGGAGACTTGTGTCATGGTGGCAGAAGGTGGCAGGAGTCAGGGTAGGGAGTGGTGAGGTGAAGAGAGCAAGCTCCAGAAGCCTAAAGGACCCAGTGACCTACAAGGAGACATCTTACTAAACACTGATGTTGTCTTCAGGACAGAGCAGCACAGCCAAATTTGTAAAAGTGCATGACCTGCATGTCCTCACCCATCTCATGAATCAGCCCCAAACTTTAAAAGCGAATCCACTGTCGCCACACTAACTCCCTTCTCTCTACCCACACACATATACATACATTCTTAAAGTGCAGAACTGTCTAATCCTTGGGGTAAACAATGCTGGTACACTCTTGCCCCTGGGTAAGCCCATATGACTAATTCTAGCCGATGAGACAGAAGCCATGAAAAGCTTAAGCATAACTCCCAGTCTTCCCCTCCCTCCATCCTAAAGACTGCAGAGGAGTTTTCATGTGGAGATGGAGCTAACACAAGGTTGGAGCAGCTGGATCACTGAGCACAGTGAACAGCTGTTTGAAAGAGTTGCCTAGACCTACAACGTGCTCTGTGTGAAAGAGAAAGAAGCTTCTGTTGCACTAGGGAGGTTTGGCTGCTGTGTTTTTATAGCCATGCAATTTCATTCAGCCTGACTAATGCGGTCCACTTGTTCATTTTATTAATCACCAAGTTCTTTTCATTCCATCTCATCAATACTTCTCAAATCCATCTAATTCTGACCATTGTCACTGCCTTAACTCAGGTTATCATTCCCTCCTACCTATCAATGAAACATTTCTCTCTGCCTCTTGTCTTGATCCATTCTAATCCAATGCCTGTATAGCCAGAGTCATCATTCTAAAGTGCAATCCGGAGACTTCTGTTCCTTTATCTAAAATCATTCAGTGGTTCAACATTGCTCTGAGGATAAAATTCAACCTCCTTCTCATGACCTTCAAGGTCCTTTATAATTAGACCTCTGTTTTCCTCTCCATTCTCATCTCTCGACAATCGACTGTCTATGCTTCAGTTCTATAGATATATGATCTCTGGGAACTACCAAGGTGTAGACTCACTGTTCCTTCTCCCTAGAATGGTTATCCACCTTTCTCTAAGCTAATTGCCTAGAAACCTGTCCAGGCAACACCTCCTTTCATGACTTTGGAAGGCTGAACTGAGTGTTCCCGAGTCAACCTCTGCTCACTCTGTTAATGGCCACTTCTTCAGGAAGCTTGACAGGCTGTGTCCTTGACACCTCTGCCAGAGTGAGCGCTCCTTGACATGGGGACTGCTCTTGGGTCATCATTCCATTCTCAGGACCTAGCACACAGCAAACTTAGAGCAAATATTTGTCAGATCAAAAGTTGAATGAATGAATAAATGTTTAAATGCAAGACATCTCTCTTCCCCCTTCCCTTCTCAGTTATCTCCGAACAAAAGGAAGGAGAAAAAAACTTAAAGTCTGATCCATCTAGTTTGAAATTCTCCCACTACCACTTGGAAATTGTGTGACCCGGGCAAATAAGCTAATCTTTCTTAGCCCCAAATCTCCATTTGTGAAATGGTAGTAATCACATCTCCATTACGGAGTACTAAAAATTGGAGTTGTGAACATAAAACAGCCACAGAGAGAGAGGCACAAAGCAAATGCTGCATATAAATGGTAGGTATGATATTATTCCTGTTATTATTATTATTGATCATATAAAAACTAGTCTGATGCAGCAATGGAAATGCACTTACTTGGAAGTGAGATCAGCTTTCATTTCAAGCAGGAACAAAGAGTAAACAATTAGACTGGAAATGAGTCTAGAGAACTATACGTGGGATAATGGACTTCTACTTAGCTCCCCTGCCAGCTTCCTCTGGCCTCCTCATCCTTTATATTTTTTTAAATACATTAATTTTTAAGCTACTCCCAACGTTCCTTTTCTTTTTGACTCTTAGAATTCCTGCCCTGACGCCCTGCATTCTCCATGCTCCCTTCTCTTGTCATTGTTAAAAGTCCTCTCTGCACATTTCCCTTTTTATATCCCTGGCCCAGAAGAAGGCTGCTAATGAACACTAGTACGACTGAGCAATCTATCCTATTTAAAATAGTAAGTCTTCCTTCCAGATCTTCAAAAGTCCACATCTGTCATTCATTCAACACACACTGACTGGGTGCCCACTGATCTACGCCTGGGCACTGAACCAGGTGCTATTTTTTTTCTCTAAGCAAACATTAATTAGTTATAAACTACTGCCTATATCTAATTAGAATAAAATTTCTTGGAGAAAAAGCTAGTCCCCTTTCGTACTCAGGCCTTCCTGGTACCAAGGCAGGGGGTTGGGAGGAGGATTATTTTGTTGTTGTTTTTCATAAGTCATAGTAAACTGGTAGCATAGTATTTAATTTACAGCATAAATAAAACTTGAAAATTAGTCATGAAAATTAACCACTCCTTTGAATGAGTCATAATAAGGGCATAGATGTCATTTCTGCTATTCTAACCTGAAATTATCCACATAAGTGCATTTATCTCTTTAACCTAAAAATTTCACAGCATAGAGCATTGTCCCATATTAAAGGACATGGTAATTTCTTAATTTTTTGTTTTGTGTAACTTGAGGTAGTTATTGCTAAAGAGTTCTGATGACCAAAATAAAACTCAGTTTATATCGCTTTCTTATTCCCCTATCCCATCCCCACCCCCACCCCCTAAAACACACACACACACACACACACACACACACACACACACACACACAGCCTTCTGTATAAACTAAATGAGGCAATAGCCTCCTGGAGAGTAGGCTGATCAGGGAGTTCAAAGGCTTACCTTCCAGTAGTGCTCGTTAGAGTGTGACGTGTGGGGGAAATTGGCCTCTGTTACTCTCTGGGTCCTCATAAAGGAAATGGAAAGAAATGCTACATGACCAATATCTTACTAAAAGGAGTTATGTAAAAAAGCGCACACACAGAGAAAGTAGACAAGTTACTAACCTTTCTCAGTAACTGACGTCCAATATTAAACAGCCCTCACTTTCACAAAACTCCTTACAATTTTTTCCAACCCTTAGTACTGTGAAAGGCTCTGCCTTATTCCGAGGAACTGAAGGCCACTATCAACTCAAGGTATTGTCATGGTAAGCACCACTCCACCATCCTTTGATATGAACTCTTCCTCAGAGATCGGTTCTCCATCAGCATAAATATATTTCTCTTTCTATGATCAAGATATTGCACCACAAATAACCCCATTCTAGAGAGCCACAGTTAGCAACATTCACAAGGTCTAATGTCACCACAGGAGATAAGCAGTCTCAAGGAAGGATTCAAGTCTTAGTTCTCTGTCTCCTTGGACAACCCATCCGTCGGATCTGTCTAGGGAATCCTGAGTAGCTGTGGAGGAAAATTAAGTCAATTATCTGTGTTCTTGGAGTGTCAAGGCTCCTGCATAGATGAAGACAGCCTCTTCTTCCATGTCTGTATCTAATATATTCCTTAGATTTAAGCGCTTTCACCAGCTATGAAGAAGCACCATTCATGCCTTTCAATAAAAAGACAGTTACCTCTTACTTTCAGATGGTGGTTGTTTCCTTCAAGTAAAAAATCTACCACCTGCTTAGGTCCCTGGGCATCTCGGCAGGTGAGGTTATGCTCTTCTAAAGCAGTTTGACTGTGAGGGCTGAGAGACCAGAGTAATGTTTGTTTGTTTCATATCATGGTTCTTTCTGCCTTTTCTCCTTTTGGCTTTTCAATAAGGATTTTTGGGTGAGGTTACGTCAATTATTGTAAGTTCCATTTCAACTTCTAAATTCATCATTTTGGAACATAACTGCAGCTGTCTTGGTGCCTTACCAAGTTTACCACGGGGCAGAGTTACTGTGATTTCATCTGATTTTTGTTCCTGTGACTACTATGGGATGAGTCAAGTCCCTAATTAGCTAGCATATACCGCTACCAAAACAAACTCAGACAACGCAGGGGTGTTGTTGTTTTCTTTTTGTCTTTACAATACTGGCTGATGGGCAGCGCTGCTTTACCTGGGGCTCCATTCCAGCCAAGTGGCTTCTGCTGGCCTGTGACTTAACAGACTGCTGATGGTCAAGGAGCAGACGAGGTTCCCAGGGAAACAAAGAAAACTTGTGAAAACTAGCTTGAAGGACACATTACATATTTATTTTCAAGGAACTAAACTATTATGTGTGTATTAGTGTCCAAGGCCTTAAGGAAAATGTGCATTCGTGCAACCTATTTTTTGTTTTTGTTTGCAAATAAGAATTTATTTTATGTAACTTTCTTTTGTAAAAAATTAAAATTACAACTATCATCATATTTTACCCGAGGCAATTTCTTTTTTTACTGTCTTTCAATTTTTATTGTTGACATTATTACAGATGTCCCCAATATCCTCTACCTAGACCATAACTGCTATCAACCTCCCATCATCCCCGTTTCCTGTGCCCAGAACTACGTAAGCCCACACTGGCCTGTTGAAAGGTATTCTTAGACCAGGGAGCAGGCATTTAAGTAATCGCCCACCTTCTTGATCCTAAAGTAAAAAAGTAGAAAACTGAAGAGTAGCAATAACTCAGAGAATTGAACACGTCCTCAGCTCAAGAACTTCCAGGACATTTTGGAATTGAATATTGGAGCAGGAGTTTCCAAATGCAAAATATAAATTAAAAGACCTATTTAGGAACAAAACAATAGTCTCCAAGGTGAAAAGAGAGAGTACATTTTAGCCTGGAACCTTGCCTTTTCTTCTTGGGAAATTCTAACTACCAACTGCATCCCTATAAGGTATTATGTTTCAGTAGCCAATCAATTAACAAAAGTGTTACGGGTTGAGTTCTCATCCAAGAATTGCATTTAGCTTCTATTTGATCTTACACAATTTTTAAAAATATCTTGTACCTTAGTTTCCGATCTAAAATTTAAAATATGAAGAGTAATTCAATGGTTATTTGACAGAAATAACTAAACAAATTGTAGCTTGAGACAATAATTATTGTAGGTTACAAAAATGTTCATTTCATCCCTTTCCCATTAACTTGAACAAGCCTTTCTGGGGCAAAAAGGTCATGATTCTGGGTTCCTGATTTCTCTTCTGGAGAGCCAAATTATTCTTCCACTTAGTGTGGTGACCGAAAACACGCAACGAACTCCAAATAATTAACCTATTACATTAAACTTGTGGAATGGTAGACTGAATGCTGTTTTTTTCTTTGCAGTCTCACAAAAACATTAATGCAGTAGCTTTGCAGTAAGCCAAAGATGCCTCCAAACCCTACCGTGAGGCCCACACAAATTTGTCTCTGCTCTCTTCCCAGGGCCCCACACTGGCTCTTCAGTTATGGGACGTGTCTCCGGTCCTTCTTCCTTCAGACATTCCCTATCACTTGAATACAATCACTCCAGTCTCTAAGCGAATCTATTCCTCCTAGTGCCCCCACCCCCACCCCCACCCATGCTTTGCATCAGACACTGTCTCTGCAGCAGGAGCGAGCATCCTCTTCCCCAAGCTTCAGTTTCCCCTCTGCGCTCTTCTCCAGACCTAACACATTGCCATCACCGACAACCTGTGATCAAAGGAGCTGGCACTCTCAGTCCGGTGCTTGATGCAGAGCAGTAACATTAAGATGTGTCCAACAGAGAAAAAACATTGAAGGAAGGGGGTACATAAAATGAAGAGGATTCACTGACCAGCAAAAATCAATGAAACAAAAATGGACCATTTTCCTCTCATTGATTTTCACTGCTCATTGTATGTTGACAGCCATCTCTGCATCTTTCCGCTCCTTTTGTAGCTCCCAGGGAGGCCCTGTGACAACGTGGGAATGTTCGCAACACCTGGCCAGGCGCTTCCCATTCCACAGGGTTATAACAACATGCTGGAAAGGAATTCACACTGAGGAAACAGCTAGAGTTTCCCACGTTAAGAGTTAAATGCAGCCTACATGTTCTTGAGCAAGGCCGTTCTCACTGGAGTCTGATGTAATCACACCACAGCCCTCACGCAGTGGCCTCCTGACTTTGTCTGGACACAAGTTCTCCGTTATGTGGTCCTGGGGGGATCGAGACCTACCCTCTTCCCGACTCAACCTCTCAGCATTCTAGAGAAATCGCATTTTACAAAAAGTGCCATCCATCATCTGCAAAAGCCAGGAAGTTTAAGTCCCTGCCAAGAGCAGGGGCAGATATTCCGAGTAATTGGATGCTGCCTTTGTAACCTAGCTGCCACCCGAGCAGCTGGAGACAAGGGGTGAGGTGATGAGAAACTTTCCTGGAAGAGGATGCCAGACACTTTGAATTCCATCTCCGAGGAAATCAGGTGTGTGTCAAGCTCCCTACCTATTTTTAAATAGCACATGCACTCTAAAACAAGCCAGCACAGACTTTTTTAAGGCGTTATTTACCAGGATGTGTCATGTCGTCACTGAGGCTCCAGAGAAGCTCAGATAAAGATAAACTCCTATAATAGGAAGGAACTCGGCCCTGGCTACATCCATCACCCTTTGTTTTTCCAATAGGAAAAGGACCTAATAACAACCAAGTCCCAATTTCTTTTTTGTTTGTTTTGTTTTTTTTGTTTTTGGTACGTGCCCCTAGCAAGACTCGAACCTGGGACTCTCTGGTTCATAGGCCAATGCTCCAACCGCTGAGCCAAACCGACCAGAGCCCCATTTCTTTATTAGCATTCTACCAGGGGTACTCAAGGCTGGGCGTTGAACTACATCCGTCAATAATAGAGCAAGAGTGCTCTCGTGTAATTAAACTTGCCATGTTCAGACAGACATCACATAGCAAGGTAGCAGCTACAAAATATTTACAGGGAAGTGCAAATGGCACAAACTTGACTTCGGGGAGGGACTTAGCATTTGCACATGTGCTTACAGTATTAAATATCTAGCTGCTCTCAATGAAAAAATAATGCCTGCAAAATGGAGCTAACAATGATATATTGGTTAAGGTATACCATCTCTTAATTATAACACTAAAATATATCTAACATTGGCTTACTGGATGAACTCAGAGAATGAGCTGTTCCACAAAAACCACCATTTTTCTTTCCTCTTTCTCCCTTCCTTCCTTTCACTTTCTTGATTTTTTTCATTCTTCTTCTTTCCATTCACAAACATTGATTGAATGACTGTAAGTGGCAGGCACATGCTACAAGTTGACTAAGGTGTTACCATAGCTCTTGAGAAACATTCAGTTCTGTCTTGAGGAGCAGATAAATCAATGATACATCAAAGAAGGATAAATATAATGATAGAAAGAAAAAAACGAGCTGCTAAGAAGCACAGAGAAGGGGCATTATAGGATGGAATCATAGGGGGCTTGTAGGAGGAGGCCTTTGCTTGAACTTAGTTTTAAATGTTAAATAGTAGTTACCTAGTTAAAGAAAGCAAGGATCGTCAGAAATAACAGCATGAGAGAAGGTGTGGAATGACATGATACGTTCAACAGTCATTGAATTTGGCTTGAGCCAAACTGTACATCTATGAGGACAAATGAAAGAAACGAAGCTCAAGATATCAGCCAGAGGCAATTACAGACCTAGCAATCTCATATATTGAGCTAAGGAATTTGACCTTTACCTTAAAAATTAAAAATTTATTGAAATTGGCCCTGGCCGGTTTGGCTCAGCGGTTAGAGCGTCGGCCTGCGGTCTGGAGAGACCCGGGTTCGGTTCCCGCTAAGGGCACGTACCTCGGTTGCAGTTTGTCCCCGGCCCTGGTCGGTTGTGTGGGTGGCAGCCACTCGATGTGTCCCTTCACGTCGATGTTTCTCTCTCTCTCTCTCTGTTCCTCTCTCTCCCCCCCACTCTACCTGAACAACAAAATGGAAAAATGTCCTCGGGTGAGGAAAAAAAAAAAAAAAATTATAAAAAAATAAAAATAAATAAAAAAAAAAAAAAAATTATTGAAATTGTTTTAGCAATTTAATACTATGGCAGTTGAACTTGCCCTGTCTCCAGCTTTAAGCAATAGAATAGGACAGTTGCCACATCTGATTCTAGGCCTACAGAAGCAGCCTATATTTCTGCTCAGGTTTCTGCCGAGGAGGAAAAAGTACCAGGTAGCCTCTGTCCCTTCAGCCCAGGCCCTGGAATGAACAGACCCAAACCTAGCTGCACCAAGTCCAGTCAACCTCAGCCAAATTCAGTCTGATCTCAACTCCTCCAGACCCACGAGCAAGAAAAATAATGCATATTGTTGTAAACCCGTGAGGTTTGGTCATTGCTTCTTACAGCAATAACTGACTGATAAAAGCATTGAATCCATTCTTCCCACTTTTCAAATCAAAATAATAAGGTGATGATCAATTAAGACTCTATAAGAATTTATTTCAGACTTAAAAAATGGCTCCTTCAATAAGGCATACCTCAGAGATATTGCACGTTCAGTTCCAGACCACCCAAATAAAGCAAATATCACAATAAAGCAAGTCACATAAATTTCAGGACCTTCCCAGTACATACAAAAGTTATGTTTAGCCTGGCCAGTGTGGCTCAGTGATTGAGCACCAACCCATGCACCAAGAGGTCACCAGTTTGATTCCTGGTCAGGGCACATGCCCAGGTTGTGGGTCCAATCCCCATTGTGGGGCATGCAGGAGGCAGCCAGTCAATACTCTCTCTCAACGATGTTTCTATCTGTCTTTCTCCCTCTCCTTTCTTTTCTCTTTCAAATCAATAAAAATAAAAAAATTTTTTAAATGTTATGCTTAGCCCTGGTCAGTTTGGCTCAGTGGTTAGAGTGTCAGCCTGCGGACTGAAGGGTCATGGGTTCGATTCTGGTCAGGGGCATGTACCTGGGTTGCAGGATCGATCCCACCCCTGGTTGGGGTTATGTGGGAGGCAACCAATTGATGTGTCTCTCACATCGATGTTTCTTTCTCTCCCCTCTCTAAAAATCAATGGAAAAGGATTCTCAGGTGAGGATGAAGAAACACAAAACAAAACAAAAGTTATGTTTACACTATAATGCAGTCTATTAAGTGTGCGATTATAGCATTATGTCTCCAAAACCAATATATATTCCTTAACTTAGAAATATGATATTGCTAAAAATGCGAATCACCATCTGCCTTCAACAAATCATAATCTTTCTGCTGGCGGAGGGTCCTCCTCGATGCTGAGGGCTGCTGACTGAGCAGGCTGGGGCTGCTGAAGGGCAAGGTGGCAGTGGCCGTCTCTCCGAGTAAGACAACAATAAAGTTTGCTGCATCGATTGATTCTCCCTTTCATGAACGATTTCTCTGTAGCTTGTGATGGTGTTTGACAGGATTTTACCCACAGGAGAACTGCCTTCAAAATTGGAGTCAATGCTCTCAAACCCACTGCTCTGTCAACTAAGTCTGCATGGTATTCTAAACCCTTTGTTTTTATTTCAATAATCTTCACAGCATCTTCACCAGGAGTAGATTCCATCTCAAGAAGCCACTTTTTATTTGCTCATCCATAAGAAGCAACTCTTCATTCATTAAAGTTTCACCATGAGATTGCAGCAATTCAGTCCCATCTTCGGGCTTCACTTTCAACTGCAGTTCTCTTATTTCTTTTTTTCCCTCCTTCTGCTTTTAATTTCATTAGTATTTCTTTTATGCTGAATTTACTCCTGGGCCATCCATTTTTGTTTCTGCAGCTCCTTCTGGGATATCTTTTTCTGTGCAACCTCCTCCTCTGCTTTAGGAACAATCTGCTCTTTTTCAGGAAGGATCATCTATCTTAATGTGGCAGGGCGAGCTCACGTATGGGCTGGTTCACATGAGCTCTGTACATGCTGCCTGGCATCTCGGGAGTTTTGTTCACCTGGCTGTGCTCAGTGACTAGAGAACCTACATCTAAACCCTTAAGTTCAGCTTTACTCTCTGCAATTTTTTTTTTTAATTTTTTAAAAATCTTCACCCAAGGACATTTTTCTATTTATCTTCAGATAGAGTGGGAGGGAAGGAGAGAGGGAGAGAAACATTGACTTCAGAGAGACACATCAACTGGTTGCCTCCCGCATGACCCTGACCAGGGCTGGGGACGAACTGTAACCAAGGTACGCGCCCTTGACTGGAATCAAACCCGTGACTCTTTGGTCCACTGGCTGACACTCTACTGCTGAGCCAAACCAGCCAGAGCCTCTCTGCATTTTTAAGTAAGTGCAGCAAAAATTCAGCACTCTTTTTGGTTCACTGACCCTGCATCCAGCCCCAGTATTAGGCCTGGGCACACCTACCAACTCCATTATAGCAATGGAATGTCACACATTGCTTCTGTAAAGTGACATCCTTCAGATATGTCATGGCTTTTCAAATATGCATACCTTTGAAGGCCTGGGCAGTTTCATGAGGGTTCTTAAAGTAAACACAGATATTTGAACCTCTTGG
Source organism: Molossus molossus (assembly GCF_014108415.1). Lineage (NCBI taxonomy): Eukaryota > Metazoa > Chordata > Mammalia > Chiroptera > Molossidae > Molossus > Molossus molossus. The sequence goes on along the minus strand of NW_023425403.1, from coordinate 47,146,274 downwards.
TTTGCATGATTTTCTGGGGTTTTCTGGGTCAAGTGAATAGTAAACCATTTTCAGAAGTCACCTCTGGCCACTTTCAGGAAGAGTAATTCTCTTATTATTTCCACCATAACTATAATTACTTCCCACACTGAACTCTATGTCATCCATAGAGTTGAAATCAACTTCTTCCAAACTCCTGTTACTGTTGATATTTTGACCTCTTCCCATGAATCATGAATGTTCTTAATGCCATCAAGAATGGTAAATCCACCCTGGCCAGTTTGACTCAGCGGTTGGAGCGTTGGCCCATGGACCAGAGAGTCGCAGGTTCAATTTCAATCAAGGGCACATATTTCACTTACGGTTTGGTCCCCAGCTCTAGTTGGAGTTGTGCAGGAGACAGCCAATCGATGTATTTCTATCACATCAATGTCTCTCCCTCTCTCTTTCTCTCTCTCTCTCCCTCTCTCCCTCCCACTCTATCTGAAGATAAATGGAAAAAATATCCTCCAATGAGGATTAAAACAAAAAAAGAACAGTAAATCCTTCCACAAGGTTTCAATTTACATTGCCCAGATCCATCAGAAGAATCAGTATCTATGGCAGCTATAAACTTATAAAATATATATTTTAAGTAATAAAACTTGAAACTTGGTCCATGGGCTACAGAATGGATGCTGTGTTGGCAAGCATGAAAACAACATCAATCTAATTGTACATCTCCATCAGAGCTCTTGGTTGACCAGGTGCATTGCCAATGAGCAATCATATTTTGAAAAGAATCTTTTTCTGAGCAGTAGTTCTCAACAGTGGTCTTAAAATATTCAGTATACCATGTTATAAACAAATGTGCTGTCATCCAGGCTTTGTTGTTCCACTGACAGACGACAAGCAGAGTAGATTTAGCATAATTCTTAAGGGCCTTAGGATTTTCAGAATGTAAATGAGCACTGGCTTCAACTTACAGCCACCAGCTGCCTTAGACCCTAATGAGAGAGTCGGTCCGTCTTTTGAAGCTTTGAAGCCAGGCATTGACTTCTCCTCTCTAGCTATAAAAAAAACCTAGATGGCATCTTTTCCCAATATAAGACTCTTTCATCTACATGAAAACCTGTTGCTTAGTGTAGCCACCTTCATTATTATCTCAGCTAGATCTTCCAGATGACGTGCTTCAGCTTCTTCACCAGCACTTGGTGCTTCACCTTGCACTTTTATGTTATGGAGATGGCTTCTTTCCTTGAACCTCATGAACCAACTTCTGCTAGCTTCAAACTTTCCCTATAAAGCTTCCTCATCTCTCTCAGCCTTCACAAAATTTAAGAGAATTAGGACTTTGATCTGGAAAAGGCTTTGGTTTAAGGGAATGTTTTGGCTGGTTTGATTTTCTATCCAGACTACTACAGTCTTTCTCCTTATTAGCAATAAAGCTGTTTTCTTTCTTATCATTGTGTGAACACTAAAGTAGAATTTTTAATTTCTTTCAATAATTTTTCCTTTGCATTCACAACTTAGCTAACCATTTGGTGCAAGAGGCCAAGCCCTACCTTGGCTTTTGTTATGCCTTTCTTACTAAACTTAATCATTTCCAGATTTTTATTTAAAGAGAGATGTACAACTCTTCCTTTTACTTGAACACTTAGGGGACATTGTAGGGTTATTAACTGGCCTAATTTATATATTTTTGTGTCTCAGGGAATAGGAGAGTCTGATAAGGGAATAGCTAGTTGGTGGAGGAGTCAGAACACAAACAACATTTATTAAATTCTCTTACATGAATGTGGCTCCTGGTAGCTCAAAACAATTACAGTAGTAACATCAAGAAGTTCCAGTCAAGAGGGCAACATTAGTAAATGCAGTACTCAAATCTTCCCACCACCACATCAAAATTCAAAACAACCATCATTCAGAACTTCCTGAAATCTAGCTGAACAGAAGTCCTACAACTAAAGATATAAAGAAGAAACCACATCAAGACTGATAGAAGGGGCAAAGACATGGAACAGGCACCAGGGACACAAGGGCAAAAACTGAATTCTCTGGCATCAAGATGAGGGCTAGAGGGGCAGCTTTCCACCAGACAGAAGTGCTGGCAGAGGCCATTGTTCCTTTTATGAGCCCTCCCCACATAGAACTGGCAAGCAGGTGCCATATCTGAGTCTCCATCAACCTAATACTATTAGCCCCACCCTGTTGATTCCTTGAGACCCCACCCCACCCAACATGCAGGCACACCCAAGCCATTTGTATGGCTTTTCCATACAAACACTGGCCTCTCCTGGCTCATGTTTTAGACTTTACTAAAATCTCTCAAACAAGCAGCATCTGGCCTTGGCATGCCCCATACCTCTAGCTAAGTGGCCCCAGGCCCAGCATTAGTGACAGCTTGCCTTGGTTCACAACTTGGCCTCTCCTGGGCACCTCCAAGCCTAGAACCAGAAGAAGCCATCTGCAGACTGCTTTATGCCCCAGGCAGGGCACAGGTGGCAACTGATCTTGTCCTGCATTTCCAAGGAGAACCTAGAGCCAAAATACCCAGTGGACAGTTTCAGATCATGTCGAAGCACCATCCAACTACCTCCACAAGTGAGATACTCAAGGAATGGACTCAGCAGGCACCAGAGCCCCACTGATGTAAGTCCTACTCCAGAGGGTCAGTCACTTCATAGCTGATCCTCCATGGTGATTACAACCTTTACAACCAGCAAAGTGATAACAGCAATCAAGGCTCAATACAACAGGAGGCTGTACACAGCCTACACTGGGGGGTGCACCTAGAGTGCCCAGCTCAACTGGGAGGCTGTGCCACTGAGCTCTAGAGGACACATACTATGTAAGACCATTCTACCCAGCCCATGAGATGTAGCAGCTCTACTTAATACATAGAAACAAATACAGGGAGACAGCCAAACTAAGGAGACAAAGAAACATGTTCAAAATGAAAGAATAGAACAAAACTCAAGAAATAGAACTAAACAAAATTGAGACAAGAAATCTACCAGATGCAAAGTTTAAAACACTGCTTATAAGGATGCTCAATAAACTTAGGGAAAGAGTAGATAAACTTAGTGAAAATGTCAACAAAGAAATAGGAACTAGAATTCTAAAATGGTGATAGAAAACATAAAAAAAGGACCAGTCAGATAGGAACTAGAATTCTAAAATGGTGATAGAAAACATAAAAAAAGGACCAGTCAGAAATGAAGCATACATTAACTGAAATGAAGAATACATTATAGGGAATCAACAGTAGAGGAGAAGAAGCAGAGGATCAGATAAAAAGGCAGAAAAGTGAAAGAAAAAGAATCCAAAAAACATGAGGATAGTATAAGGAGCCTCTGGGAAAACTTTACGCATACCCCAACATTTGCATAATGGGGGTGCCAGAAGGAGAAGAGAGAGTGTAAAGATTTGAAAACTGATATGAAAAAATAATGATGAAAAACTTCCCAAACCTGATGAAGGAAACAGACATACAAGTCCAGAAAGCACAGAGAGTCCCAAAGAAGATGAACCCAAAGAGGCCCACACCAAGACACATTATAATTAAAATGCCGAAAGTTAAAGACAAAGAGAGAATCTTAAAGGCAGCAAGAGAAAAGCAGTTAGTTATCTATAAGAGAGCTCCCATAAAACTCTCATCTGGCCCTGGCCAGTTTTGCTCAGCAGTTAGAGCATAGGCCTAGTCAAGGGCATGTACCTCGGTTCTGGTTCATCCTTGGCCTTGGTCAGGGTCATGTGGGAGGCAACCAGTCAATGTGTCTCTCTCACATCGATGTTTCTCTCTCTCTCTCCCTCCCTCTCTCACACTCTATCTGAAAATAAATGGGAAAATATCCTGGGGTGAGGATTTAAAAACAAAAAACCGTCATCTGATTTCTCAACAAAAACGTTGCAGGCCAGAAGGGATTGGCAAGAAATATTCAAAATGGTGGAAAGGAAGAAACTACAACCAAGATTACTGTACCCAGAAAAGTTATTATTTAGAACTGAAGGACAGATAAAGAGCTTCACAGACAAAAAAAAAAAAAACTAAAGGAGTTCATCACCACCAAACCCATATTACATAAAATGTTAAAGGGACTTCTTTACAGTGAAGTAGAAAAAAAGATTAAAATACTAATAGTATGGCAATAAATGCATATCTGTTAACAATTATTTTAAGTGCAAGTGGTTTAATAAATGCTCCAATTAAAAGACATATGGTGGCTGAATGGATAACAAAACCAAACCCATACATATGATATCTAAAAGAGAATCACCAGATCAAAGGACACACACAGACTCAAAGTAAAAGAATGGAAAAACATATTTCATGAAAATGGAAACAAACAAACAAAAAGCTGGGGTAGCAATACTAATACCAGACAAGGCAGATTTTAAAACAAAGGCTATATAACAAGAGACAAAGAAGAACTCAGCAATTCCACATCTAAGTATTTATTCAAAGAAACCGAAGTCACTAAATCTAAAAAATAATATATCCACATGTTTATTGCAGTATCATTTACAATAGCGTAGATATATAAAAACAACCTAAGTGTCCATCAATAGTTGAATGGATAAAGAAGAAGTGGTGTATATACACAATGGAATTTGAATCAGCCACAAAAGAATAAACTCTTGCCCTCTGCAACAACATGGATGGACCTAGAGGGTACTGTACTAAGTCAGACAGAGAAAGACAAATGCCATATGATTTCACTTATATGGAATCTAAAAAACAAAATAAGTGAACATACAGAATAGAAACAGACTCATAGATACAGAATATTTTGACAGCTGCCAGACAGGATGGGGGTTGGTAGGATGGATGAAAATGGTAAAGAGATTAAGAAGTACAAATTGTAGTTACAGAATACTCACAGGGATATAAAGTTCAGCATAGGTAATACAGTCTATGATATTGTAATAACTATGTATTGTGTCAAATGGGAACTAGATTTATCAAAGTGATCACTTCCTAAGTTATATAATGTATGACCACTGGGTTGTACACCTGAAACTAATATAATAGTGTATACCAACTATAATTGGAACAGAACAGAGAACCCAGAAATTGACCCAACACATCAGGCTCAATTAATTTGACAAAGGTGGCAAAGAGCATACAATGCAATAAAGACAACCTCTTTAATAAATGGTGTTGGGAAAATCGGACAGTTACATGCAAAAAAATGAAACTGGACCACTAACTCACACCATATATATGAATAAACTCAAAATGGATAAAGACTTAAATGTGACTTGTGAATCCATAAAAATCCTAGAAGAAAAAGTAGGCAACAAAATCTCAGACATCACACACAGCAGAATTTTCACTGATACAACCCCTAAGGCAAGAGAAACAAAGGAAAAAATGAATACATGGGACTACATCAAACCAAAAAGCTTCTGCACAGCAAAAGAAACAACCATCAAAATGGAAAGGGAACCCACTATATAGGAGAGCATAATTGCCAGTGATACATCAGATAAGGGGCTTATTTCCAAAATACATAGAGTACCCATACAATTCAACAAAAGGAAGACAAGGAACCCAATTAAAAAATGGGTAGAGGACCTAAATAGACACCTCTCAAAAGGACATACGAATGGCCAAGAGACATGAAAAAAATGCTTAATGTTACTAATCATCAGAGAGATGCAAATTCAAACAACCATGAGGTATTACTTCATACCTGCCAGAATGGCTGCCATCAACAACTCATCAAACAAGTGCTGACGAGGGTGTGGAGAAAAGGGGACTCTAGTACACTGTTGGTGAGAACACAGACTGGTGCAGCCACCATGGAAAACAATATGGTGTTTCTTCAAAAAATTAAAATTGAACTGCCATTTGACCCAGTGATCTCACTTCTAGGAATATATCCTAAGAAGTCTAAAACACCAATCAGAAAGAATATATGTACCCCCATGTTCATAGCAGCACTATTTACAATTGCTAAGATCTGGGAACAGCCCAAGTGTCCATAAACAGATGAGTGGATAAAAAAGCTGTGGTATAGCCCTGGCTGGTTTGGCTCAGCAGTTTGAGCATTGGCCCACAGACCGGAGAGTCCTGGGTTTGGTTCCCACTAAGGGCATGTACCTCAGTTGCAGTTTGTCCTTGGCTCTGGTTGGGGTCATGTGAGTGGCAACCACTCAATGTGTCACTTTCACATCAATGTTCCTCTCTCTCTCTTCCTTTCTCTCTCCCTCCTGCTCTATCTGAAGATACGTGCAATAATGTCCTTGGGTGGGGATAAAAAAAAAAAAAGCTGTGGTACATATACACAATGGAGTACTATGCATCTGTAGGAAAGAAAGTTCTCTTATCCTTTGAGACTACATGGAGGGATCTAGAAAGTATTATGCTAAGTGAAATAAGACAGTCAGAGAAAGACAAGTATCACATGATCTCACTTATTTGTGGAATATAATGAACAAAATAAGATGAAGAACAAAATAGACCCAGAGACATGGAAGTAAGGTTCAGACTGACAAACTTCAGAGGAAGGGGTTGGGGGAGGGAAGAGATAAACCAAAGAACTTATGCATATAAGCATAAACAATGGACACAGACAAAGATGCTGGGGGTGGGGGCGGTAACAGGAGGAGGGTGTCAATGGGGGAATAAGGAGAAACATCTGTAACAAAAGTAAATTAATTACTTAATTTTTTAAAGAAAGGGGGAAAATAATTATCTTATAAAAAATAGTAACATCAAAAATCATTGCTCACAGATCACCATAACATATATAATGATAATGAAAATGTTTGCAATATTGAGAGAATTGCCAACATGTGACAGAGAGACATGAAATGAGCAACTGCTGTTGGAAAAATTTTGCCAATAGACTTTCTCAAAGCAAGGTTGCCACAAACCTTCCATTTGAAAAGTAAAATGCAGTGTCTACAACAAGCAGCAAAGTAAAGCACATGAAACGCGGTGTGTGTATATACCCCACTGCGGAAACAAGGAAAGTGTAGAGGATGTTGAAGCTATCCTGGGTAAAATCACTTTCTTGTCTGTGAGAAATATTAGTGCTTTGGGGATTTAGATTGCTTAAGAAAGTGAGAAAATACTGGGAGAGAGAGGTTCAATTATTCACCAGACTTTTAAGTGAGCGCTGAAATGAGCATATACTGGAGTGCCAGCCCAGCCCATGATTCCCCTCTTCTGTGAGCAGCCTACAGCACCCCCAGGGTGCATCCCCAAAGCCATGTTTCTGCTACTTGTTCCTGTTCCCCCTGGCATGGAGGACAGGATATGTCAATTCAGAGGAGGGAAAGAAAAGCCAATAATCAGGGGAAGCTGGTCTGTAGATGAGAGGGAAATGGGACCAAAACATAGAAAGAAACAGATGCTAGTAGTTATTTGGTCTTGGAGGGCAAAGTGCATCCAAATTAAATTGTCTTGGTTTCTACAGTTGTCTGTTCCTGTTTAAAGTCCCTACAAGTCCTGGTGACATTTCCTGCTTCCTGACCCAACATGTAATGCTGACTCACAATAATAAATCCTCAAGTTGCTTACGCTCTAGAAGAGAATTGTTACTTGAAACCAAAAGAAACTTGAGAAAAATAGGTATCTATTATGTTCTATTATGTAAATGCAGAGGCAAGGGAGTACTTTCCCAGACTTGGAAGGGTGTATAAAGTCATTTTGAATGAGCTGGTATTTAAGCGGAATATCAGTTGAATAGTTTACCAGAGAGGGTGTCATTAACTAGGTCAAATGCCATCTCAGTGTCCAGTAAGAGTCTAAGAAATGGCCTCTCAGTTGAGCAAAAAAGATCTCTGGCTAATAATGAGAACTGTTTTGAGGAGGGATCAAGACAGAAGCCAAACTGCAGTGAGTAGAACAGAAGAGTGAGAGAGTAGAAAGAAGGGAAGACAACATTTACACCTTGGAGAACAATGACCATGAAAGAGACAGGGCTTTGGGCGGAGGGACAGGAGGAATGGAATGAGAAGTAGTTTGTTGCTGCTGTTGTCTAAGTGGGAAAGGTTTCACCTTCCAGACATGAGGAATGGGTGTCACAGGCTGACCTATTTAAAAGAGGATATCTTTTGTGGGAAGCGGTGAGCAGAAGGAAAAGTACGATGTAATTGGGAAATAATGTGTCAAGAAGATAAAGACAGTGTACTCAGAATGTGCAAGTTTACTCAAACTAACTGTTATTATAAACCAACTGCTTGGATGGACATTATGTTGGGGGAAAATGCATTGCCATCCTCAAATGGAATGCCTGAAAACTAATTACTATTCCTAACTTACTCATCCCCAATGCCTCACCAACATGATCCTTCGGTAATAGATTCATATTTCAAAGTGCAGAATGAAAACAACGTGCCAACTGGCAATGGCACAGAGACAATCCTCTCAGGTATAACAGCAATTGGAAAAATGAATATGGGGAGATTTTTAACACTTCTAAATTTACAGAGTTGCTTTCCTTTTTACAACTCTTGTTTCCCAAGGATACTGAATGCATACCAAATAATTGAACATTTATTTTGTTGACTTTGAAAAATCTTCAATATGTATGTAGCATATTTGATAAAGGGCTTCCCTTATTAAAATTAATTGTGTTTTTAGACACAAGAAAATATTAGCATAGCAAGAGAACTACCTATTGTGAAATGAGTAGAGTATAGGAATAAAAGTGTTCAATCAGCCACATTTCCTAGAATCTTAAATGGCATGCTTTTAAGCCACTACCATGACCCTGCCACCACCATCATCACTACCATCATCATCACTGTCACCATCTCCACCATCACCCCCCAAAATCACCACTGCTATTATTATTTCTATCACCATCACTATTACCACCACCACCACCACCATCTCCACCATCACCACCACCACCACTACCACCACCATCTCCACTATCACCACCACCACCACCATCTCCACTATCACCACCACCACCACCACCACCACCACCACCACCACCTCCACTATCACCACTATCAGCACCACCACCAGCACCACCACCACCACCACCAGCACCACCTTCACCAGCACCATTACCACCACCTCACCAATATCATCACCACCAGCTGGTTTCCTAGCATGATTTTTGAACCATGCGTTGCTTTATAAATCAGTTATTTTAGATATGGCCCATTCAATTGCAGCAAAGTTCTGTGCTACTTTTTCTCCTGAAACTCCTTTCTTTCAGTATCTGTAAAATAAATAAAATAAATACACAAATGTAGGCCAGTGGCAGGGCTAGTAGAAGTGTAGAATTAAAACTCAGGGCAGGGCGAGAGGTGGAGGAGCAGAATACCAAGTAGCCATGCTGTGACAATGACCTGAGTCTCAAAGCACACTGGCCTGCCGCAGGACAGATTTTTTTATAGGAATTTACAAAAATAGCATGTGCAGCCAGGGCTTTATTTTTAATGTCCCAGCATTGATAAAAAAAAAAAAAAAAAGTATATGAGGGGGGGATTCAACTAAGCCAATGATGGAGAAAACTAATTTCATGGTAAAATAATTCTAAAATGTATTTAAGGTGCACGGGCAAGACCATTTTCAAAGAAATCTGCATTACAAAACATGCAAGGGAATTGAAGACTCCATTCAGATAACCTCCAGCTGCTAAAGAAAAACTGTTATTCTTTAGCTCTTTCACACTGTTTCATGTAAACAATTTTATGAGGGAGAAAAAGCTTCCTTGCCACATCTGCCCTTGTCAAAGAGAGGCACAGCATGGTGCAAATATTTTGTTTTGTTTCTTCCATTAGCAAATCTTTCTTTCCTAGTAAAAGACATGAATAAACAAGAAGAAAACAGTGGTGCTGAAATTATTTACTAGCTTCCTTGAAGGAGATCAATATGGAAAAGTAATCAAAAATGGCTGTTTTAGGTCTTGCCAAAGAGGAGCTCAGTGAAGGCTTATCTTCCTGTGAACTGTTGTGTTTTACGTTTAATGCCAAAAGATCCAAGATAAATATTTTACTTCTTAAAAATGTCTAAAGTTCTAAATTATGGCTTCCATAGCCTCTGTAAACAGGGCTCTGTAGTGTGTGCACAGATTTTTCTTGTTGTTTATGATGATAACGTCTACCCTGGCATGTGTGTGTTGGATGGACTTAAACTTGTAATGGGAACTATCATTCAAACTCAGCCTGTTATTTGCATATCTTTTAGGTTCAGTTTCCTCGTTTTCTTTGCAGAAAAAGGTGATTGATCACACCATGATGTGTGTGTGTGTGTGTGTGTGTGTAGCCTGTTAAATTAAATTTAAATGGCCACACAAAATTGTTCAATTAAATGACCACATAACCAAATAAATGTTTCATCACTTCAATTTCTATGTCCTTATTCATACTTACTTCATTTTAAAAACATCCAGTTTCTTAGTTTCCAAGATTTCTCATATTTAAGAGAAAAGGTGTCCATTCAAGATGTCTAGCACATCATGCCATACATCGTGCATTTGTTTCTAAGCCTGATTGGTCATTTTCTTAACCTTAAGGCTAGAGGCTCTCATTTAGGATTGTGTGTAGACATTTAACATGCAAACAGTTGCTGGGAAGTCAATAATAAGCTATGTCTAAAGAAAACAGAAAAATTAATCATTAGGAAGACACAGCCCTTGGATGTCAACATGAAGAAACACAGAACTGAAAAACACTGAATACTGCACCACCCCAGGAATGGGTTTGTAATGAAGTCATTACAAATTCCTTAGTTTCAGCAACCTTGTCCTGTGTTTTGTTTCTTGGTGAACTTGAACTTCATGGTGTAGTGGGTACAAATGGTGGGTTGAGAATTGGGTTACCTGGTATTTAAATTCTAACTATGCTGTTTAGTAGCTGTATGACTTTGGACACGTGATTGCAATTTCCTCATTTGCAAAAAGGTGACAAATAATACCCGTGTGATATAGTTGTTATGTAGACTAGGTGAGTTAATGTATGAAGGCTGCTTATCATCTAAAACATGCTAAATTAATTCTATGGTCATAACTGTCATATATTATCATCATTATTTTAAGTAAATGTATATATTTAAGGTATACAACAAGAATTCTGTGATCGTGCAGTAAGAGAATCTGAAATGTTCTCCCTTAGCTAATTTCCAATACAAAATGTATATTATTAACAATAGTCATCATGCTGTACATTAGGTCTCTAGACTTATTCATCCTGTATAATAGCAACTTTGTACTCTTTGACAAACATCTCCCCATTTCTCACACCTCCCAGTCCCAGTATCTACCGTTGTACTCTCTGCTTCTATGTATTTGACTTTTAGGTTTCACTGATAAGGGAGATCACGTAGTATTTTTCTTTCTGTGTCTGGCTTATTTCACTTAGCATAACGTCCCTCAAATTCATCTATGTTTTTGCAGACATTATTATCTTTTTTAAAGCTAAATAATATTCCACTGTATAAGTATTCCACAGTTTCTTTATCTATTCTTTTGTTGATAAACAGTTTTTTCCATATTATAGGGAATAATGCTGCAATGGCACCAAAATCTCAAGTAAAAATAAACAAACGGGACTACACCAAACTTAAAAGCTTCCACACAGCAAAAGAACCAATCAACAAAATAAAAAGGTAACCTACGAACTGGGATAAAATATTTGCAAACCATATATCCAACAAGGTTAATCCAAAATATATGAAGAACTCCTATAGCTTGACAGCAAAAACAACAACACAATTTAAAAATGGGCAAAGGACTTGAACAGACATTTTTTTCCCAAGAAGACATACAAATGGCCAAAAAATGTGTACATAAAAAAGTGTTCAACATCAGTAATTATCAGGAAAATGCAAGTCAAAACCACGATGATGAGGTATCTATCACACCTAATATTTGTTAGGATGGCTATTATTATTAAAAAGAGAATAGCTAAGTACTGGCTCTGGTGGGGAAATGAAGAAAAGGGAACCCTTGTATACGGTTGGTAGGGATGTCAATTAGTATTGCCGTTATGGAAAACGATATGGATGTTCTTCAAAAAATTAAACATAGAACAACCATATGATCCAGCAACTCCACTCCTGGATGTATACCCAAAGGAAGTGAAATCAGTACCACAAAGAAGTATCTGTGCTCCCGTGTTCATTGCAGCATTATTCACAGTAATAATTATTTTAAATGGCTGTCTGTCCCTTTAGGTCATAGGTTCCTTGAGGGAAAGGAGCAGGCCCTGTGTATTTGTGTACTCTGAACAATACCTTGTACATGGTAGGTACTCAATAAGTTAAATCTGTCTAACTAGGTTTTTATCAGAAATTTGACTGAGGAAAAGATAAAAAATGACCAGAAGCAGGAGCATAATCTTAACAGGATTAAGAGAACTGCCAAAGGATCCCATTTTGCAGCATAATCTTACTTCTCTTTCCCTATGAGATGAATTAAGGAGAAATAAGATTTAGGACAAATTTAAGCAGGAAACAGGGCCAACTGCTAATATGCATTCCTGCAAACTGTCCTGTAGTCTTTTTCCTTCACATTACATCAAACTGCGATGCGTGAGTGATACCTTTCCATTTAAAGGCAAAGAGAACACAGAGAGACTTGGAAATTAGAGTCATATCTTGAAATTTATTAAAAGCAACAAGAATGAGATCTGTGTGGGTGATACAATGAACTCCAGCAAGCAGAATGGATTCAGAAATAAGAGAGGTGATAAATCCAGCCACTAATATGCAAACAAATCCTTAGATAGACAACCTCATGTCTACCCAGACTGTGCCCCTTTCTCTACTTTAAATGAGAAGCATGGTATGCTATCACATTGAGAAAGAAAAAGCGAAAAAGCAAAAACCTGGAAAACTCCAGCCTCACTCTGAGCTCTAACCCTGTCTCCCATTCACTTGCAAATGGGAGTCAGAAAAGAAACAAACTAAAAACAAACATGTACAGGTTAAGTAGCCGAAACAAAGGACACTAGTTTCATGTGACTCCGCATATTTTTTCTAACATGTTTCCTTAAGATGTCTCACTAAGAAGTATAGAAACATCAAGTTGTACACGGGGGTCACCTCCTTTCCCTTCCACAACCACGAAGCTTTCCCAAGTGACACATGCCCCTCCCGTCAAAAAATTTTTCCAATTTAAAAAATGGTTAACAGGATATGTATTATTTCTCTTAGATTATCATTTTCATTTGAGAGACTTGAGAAATTGCAAACATCAAAAAATTTTAAATGATCTGTATGTACTTCTATGGCCCAGAGAGAGCATTGTTAATATTTTGGTTTATTGTTTCATCTTTTTATTTTTACTATTATAGAATTGACTATAGTATAGAGAGAACATATGAAGATTTTGAAGAATTATAACAAAGTAAATATCTATGTAAGCACCACCCACTTTCAAAAGCAGAAAATTGTAGCATAGCTTAGACCCGTCCCTCCACCCTTCCTCATCAAGCCTCTGTCCTCTCTCCGAGCCCAGCACTTGCTCTGGCCTGTGGGTTGCGATCCCTACATAATATATTAAAAGTCTTTTTTAACTTACATCAATGAAATCACGTACTATGTATTATTGAAGGCTTGCTTCTTTCCATTCACCATTATGTCTATTTAAGATTCACCCATGTTTAAGGCAAAATCTACTTCCGTTAATTTCATTGCTGAGTAGATTCCCGTTGAGTAAGCTCCTGTACATTTCTTGATTCTATTGCTGATGGCCATTTGAGTTGTTTCCATATTTTGCTGCTAAGAATATTTTTATGTCTATTTCCTGGTACAAATATGCAAATGTTCTCTAGGGTTTTCATGCCGCAGTGAAGCCACTGGATTCGTAAGTTCTGTGCAGGTTCAAATTTACTAAGGAATTTAAAAGTGTTTTCCAGAGTAGTTATATTAATTTCGACACCCAACAAAGTGGATGATAGTTCCTATCTACAACCTAACACACCCAGTGTTACCCAGCATCTTAACTGTTTCCAATCTGGTGGATGTGCGCAGTTTTAAAACTGATAACTATTGATTTGGAGCATGTTTTCTATCAGCTTTGCCATTGGAGTTGCTCTACCTTTCCAGAAGGTGATCAGATTCTATTCGGACCACTTCTTAACTACATCATTAGGTCTAGAAAACGGGTTTCTTTACTTCCGTTACATAAATTTACAACTACAAATTTATATGTTCTACTCTTGAAAGACATCTAGGCTGTTCCCACTTTTTAGCTTTATCAACTATAATGTTATGAACATTCAGTACAACAGCGCAAAAAGTTTTCTGGGGTGTATATTAAAAACTGGTTTTTAGAATTATGGGAGTGTGTGAGCATTTCAAGTTACTAAGATTCCCAAAGTGAATGAGGATTCTGTGCTGCTTTCACAATACTCAGTAGTTTGGTAGGTTTGGTGGGTAAATAAAGGTTTTTAATTTTTATTTCACAGCCTATCAAATGTTTGTAGGTCTTTTAATTTTTCTCTTCTTTTTTCTGTTAATTGTCTTTTTTTTTCTTACGGAATTTAGGAAGTCTTTTATGTTATCTGGATGCTAATTATTTGCCTGTTGTCTGTGTTGCCAGTTTGTAGCTTGTCTTTTTACCCCGTTTACAGTGTCTTTTGCTAAACACTATCTTAATTTTAATATGGTCAGTTCAAATTCTTACTTAATGGTTTGAATTTTTGTGTCTCGCATTATGTATACCTTAGCCAAAAAAATCTTTTTCTACTTTGTGGTCATAAAAATATAATCCTATATTTTTTTCTATACTTTTCACAGTTTGCTGTTTTACGTCAAAATTTTTGGTCACTTTCAATTATTTTATAGGCACCTAATGTTAATCTTATCATACAATTAATCATTTGCCCTATTATCATTTACATTTACTGCCATTCTATAATGATGTATCCATAAGAAGTTTTCATATAGATCTGAGTCTGTTGGGATGCTCTCATTTTATTTCATGAGTCTACAAAACAACTCTTTGCATTGTCTAAACCAAAATACAAATTTAAATAAGCCTGATTATTTGTAAAAGTTTATATCATCTTATTCTTCTTTATGGGTGTCTTGGGAATTTCTTACACTTTCTTTTTTTCAAATAAATTCTTTAAAAAGCTCACCTAGTTATAGAAACAAACACAAGTCTGTTGGTTTTTCTTTTATTATTAAATTAGCATTAAATCTATAAATAAACAGGGAAAATTATCTTCCTACCGAGGACTATGATCAAGTTCTCCATTCACTTCGATTTTCAGCAACAAAACTTATAATCTTCTATATTTGTTTCCAACTTCTATTTTTCTAACCTCACACATTGTTTAAAAGGGAATATAGATTTACAAAACTTTTGTATATTTATTTCTTATTACTTTATATGGGTTGTTATACTATCTTCTTGCTGTTAGTATGTAGAATTAAAATTAACTTTTATAAAATGAGTTTATATCCAGCAACTTGCTAAACTGTCTTATTCATTCTAGTCATTTTTTATATGTCTTTTTGCAGTTTCTACACAGATAAGCTTTGGACAATGGCAGTTTTGTTTCTTCCTTCCAATTTTTTATTTTTATTTTTTGGTCTTATTACATTGGCTAAAACCTCCAATACAATATTGGAGTAAGAGTGGGCATTCTTACCTTTTCTTGACATTTGACAGAGTGCTTTCGATATTTTACCATTGGAATTTGATATAGTTTTTCTGTTGATTCCTCTTACCAGACTAATAAAGTTTCATTATTCTCCTATTTTGCCAAGAATTATCCTTTTCAAGTCATGAATAGATGCTGAAGTTCATCGAATATTTTACTGAATCTGTTATTTTAAAAATCCTAGAGTTTAAAAAAATTATTTGGTGGGTTTTATGTGATGTATTAATTAATTTGCTAATATTAAATATATTTTTACATTCTTGAGATAACATTATACACTATTTTTTAAAGATGTCTCTACATTACATATGCTTAATCTTTAATTAAATATTTGCATCTTTGCTCATGAGAAGAGTAACCTACAATTTTTCTTTCTCCTAGTGCCCTTGTTTCCTTGCCCAGTTTCTGTATCGAGGTTATCCTTGCTCCATATAAGAAGTCTGAGATTGTTCTCTCTTCTTTCTTCTCAGAAATAGTTTATGTAACATTGGCATTACCTGTTCCCCATCTGTCTGGTAGAGCCACTGAGCCCTGATGTGAAAGTTCAAGGTCACACAGATTTGGCAGAAACTGTAATAGTGAAAGCCAACTTTAGAGCTCATCTACCTTGCAAAATTCAAGCTTTAGCTTTAGTTTTGTCCTCTTTAGGTTTGTCCTTTTGTGTTGGCTCACACTGCATTTTTTTAAAAATTGTTGATAGTGTTACAGATGTCCTCCAATTTTCCCCCACTTTACCACCCTCCTTCCAGCTTCTGCCTACCCTAGACCTTCACCACACTATTTTCTGTGTCCATCGGTTATATAGATATGTATATAAGTTATTTGGTTAATCTCTTCCCACCCCCTCCCCTGTGCCCCCATGAGATATGTCCTTCTGTTCAATGCCTCCATGCCTCTGGTCCTATTTTGTTCATCAGTTTATTATGTTCATTAGATTCCACTTATAAATGAGATATGTGATATTTGTTATTTCCTTCACTGGCTTATTTCACACAGCATGATATTCTCCAGGTCTATCCATGCTGTCACAAAGAGTAAGAAATCCTTCTTTATTATGACTGCATAAGATTCCGTTGTGTAAATATACCACAGACATTTTTTTATCCATTCATCTGATGGGCATGTGGGCTGTTTCTAGATCTTTATCTATTGTAAATAACACTGCAATGAACATAGGGTTGCATATATTCTTTCTGACTGGTGTTTGGGCTTCTTAGGATATACTCCTAGGAGTGGGATTGCTGTGTTGAACAGTAGTTTCGTTTTTAATTTTCTATACTGCTCTCCACAGTGACTACACCAGTCTGCAATCCCACCAGCAGTGTACTAGGGTTCCCCTTTCTCCACATCCTTGCCAGACTTGCTGTTTGTTGATTTATTGATGGTAGCCATTCTTGCAGGTGTGAAGTGATACCTCATTTTGGTTTTAGTTTGCATCTCTCTGATGATTAGTGTCAGTGAGCATATATTCATATGTCTATTAGCCATCTGTATGTCCTCTTTGGAGAAGAGTCTATTCAGATCCTGTGCCCATTTTTAAATTGGGTTGTCTTTCCTTTGTTGAACTGTATGAGTTCTTGATATATTTTGGAAATTAACCCCTTATCAGATGTATCATTGGCAAATATGTTTTCCCATACAGTGGATCCCCTTATCATTTCGATGATGGTTTTTACTATGCAGAAGCTTTTTAGTTTGATGTAGTCCCACTTATTTATTTTTTTCTTTATTTCTCTTGTCCCAGGAAATGTATTGGTGAAAATTCTGCTACGTAAGATGTCTGAGATAATGCTGCCTATGTTTTCTTCTAGAATTTTTATGGTTTTGCAACTTACACTTAAGTCTTTTACCCATTTTTTAGTTTATTCTTGTGTATGGTGTAATTTGATGATCTAGTTTCATTTTTTGCATGTACCTGTCCAATTTTTCCAACATCATTTATTGAAGAAATTGTCTTTACTCCATTATACATTCTTGCTTCCTTTGTCAAATATTAATTGACCATAATAATGTGTGTCAATTTCTGCAGTTTCTGTTATGTTCCATTGATCTATATGCCTGTTCTTGTGCCAATACCAAGCTGTTTTAATTACAATGGCTTTGTAGTATAATTTGATATCTGGTATTGTTTCCCTCCAACTTTGTTCTTCTTTCTCAAGATTGCTGCAGCTATTTGGGGTTTTGGTTTTTTTGTTTGTTTGTTTGTTTATTTTTTTTGGAATATTTGTTCTGGAATTGTGAAATATGCTGTTGGTATTTTGATAAGAAGTGCGTTGAATCTATAGATTGCTTTGGGTAGTATAGATATTTTAATGATGTTAATTCTTCCAATTCATGAACACAGTATATGCTTCCATTTGTTTGTATCTTCCTCTATTTCTTTTTTCAACATCCTGTACTTTTCTGAGTATAGGTCTTTTACCTCCTTTGAAGTTTATTACAAGGTATCTTATTTTTGTTGTTGTTGCAATGGTAAACAGGATTGTTATTTTAATTTCTCTTTTTGAGAATTCATTACTGGTTTATAAAAATGCCATTGATATCTGAATGTTCATTTTGTATCCTACTACTTTGCTGAATTAATTTATTAATCCTAGTAATTTTTTGGTAGAGTCCTTAGGTTTTTCTATGTACAATATCATGTCATCTGTGAAATGACAATTTTACTTCTTCCTTTCTGATTTGGATGCCTTTAATTTTTTTTTTCTTGTCCGATCACTGTGGCTAAGACTTCCAGTACTATGTTGCATAAGAGTGGTAAAAGCAGACATCCCTGTCTTGCTCCTGTTCTTAAGGGGAATGCTTTTAGTTTTTGCCCATTAAGTATGATGTTGGCTATAGGTTCGTCATATATGGCCTCTATTATTTTGAGTTACGGTCCCTCTATTCCCACTTTGTTGAGATTTTTAATAAAATATGGGTGCTGGATTTTGTTGAATTCTTTTTCTGTGTACATTGATATGATTGTGTGATTTTTATTTTTATTTTTTTGTTAATCCTCACCTGAAGATATTCTTCCACTGATTTTTTTAGATAGAGTGGAAGGGCAGGAGAGAGAGAGAGAGAAACATCAATGTGAGAGACACATTGATTGGTTGCCTCCCACAAAACCCCGACCAAGGCTGGGGATTGAACCTGCAATCCAGGTGCGTGCCCTTGACCAGAAATCAAACCCACAGTCCATCAGTTCATGGGCCATCACACTAAGCACTGAACCAAATCAGCTAAGAATGATCATGTGATTTTTATTCTTCATTTTGTTTATGTGATGTATAAAATTTATTGATTTGCAAATATTGTACAAGCCTTGCATCCCCAGAATAAATCCCACTTGGTCATGGTATATGATCTTTTTAATGTACTGCTGGATCTTATTTGCTAATATTTTATTGAGAATGTTATCATCTATGTTCATCAGGAATATTGGCCTATAATTTTCTTTCTTTGTACTGTCTCTTTGGTTTTGGAATTAGCATAATGCTGGCCTCAAATAAAGAACTTGGAAGTCTTCTTTCCTCTCGGATTTTTTGAATACTTTGAGAAGGATAGGTGTTAGTTCTTCTTTGAATGTCTGGTAAAACTTGCCTGTGAAGCCATTTGGTCCAGGACTTTTGTTTGCTGGGAGTTTTATTTATTTATTTTTTATTACTGCTTCAATTTCATCAGTTGTCATCAGCCTATTCAGATTTTCTGATTCTTCCTGATTGAATATGGAAGATTGTATTTTTCTAGGAATTTGTTCATTTTGTCCAGGTTGTCCAATTTGCTGGCATATAGTTGTTTTCACCAGCCTGTGGTTATTTTAATCAGGTGGTCTTTCATACTGTCAGAAATAATGTGGCAGTTACTATGTTCTTCTAACATTTGTTTTACCTTTGCTTCTAAGACCATGTCTACTCAAGCTTTCTTATTACATGCATGTCTACTCTGGCATATAGTAGAAGCTCAGGTAGTATTTATTAAATGAACAAATGAATACTACAACTGTGTCCAACATATTTTGCTGTTGTCCTTATGACAATGTTATAATTTTCACTTACATGTTTGTCAGTGCTGCTGAACTGTCAGCTTTTGAAGAATATGAAGCTGTTTGTATCTGTCTTTATGTCTTCTTATCTCCAATGTCTAGCACATAAATATACTAAATAAATATACAGATAAATCAATCACTGTAGTTAATTTTAATATATGTAGGTTAAATTTTACCCAGATGTTTTTTAATCTGTTACCAAATAGGTAATTAATGCAATGCAAGGAAACTAAGTTGTAAATTATTGAATTCTTCTGCAAAGTAAATTTACTGTCATTTAATTGGGTGCATCTCCCATTTTGTAGAGTTGCTTATGTAAATCTCAGATAATTAAAAGCCTACAGTGAGTTGTTCAATAGTACTTACGATGCGTTTTTCGTATCTGCCCCAGGCAGCTGGTTTTTGGCAGTAGACATTTAGCTCACATGCATTATTTGAACATAAGTTATACTTCTTGACAAGATGCTCTGAACCTCACCACTGAAAGAGGGATTTCAGTAGGCCTGGACTGAGCAGGCACCCTGCCAGACCCTATTTCCTTAACTGAAAACTACCTGCAAATAGAGTTTAGAGTCATATGAGCTGTTTTAATTCCTAAAGCCACTGTTACATAAAGTAATAGCCTTCCATAGTTTACTACAAAGTATAAAGACATATAAAATCAATATCCATGAACGTGTATTTCTCTGAAGAAAAATAAATGCACCTGCAATAACTGACAGCATCTAGTCTTAGAGTGTGTATGGAGAGACCGGGCCAATGGCTGGGTGACCTGCTGTCTTCAAAGTCTGAAAACAGCAAGACATTTTCTAAACCTGAGAACTCATAGAAGATAAGCCAAGAAAATATATATTTACATGGAATCTTACCGAAAACATAGGAGCCCTGAAAATAAAAGTGTACCAAAATAAAGCTTAATTACCAAATTAAAATAATATTTTTCTATATATAAAACCATCAACAATGTAAATAACAAGTGGGAGAATTCCAAACAGATTAATTACTTTTACAGTTAAACTCCTTTAATTTGTTCAAATTCAGGTAAATGTCTGAGAGTCTGAAGCCAGACTTCTCTGTCCATTGTTGGGTTTGCTTTCTGCTCCCACAGACTAATAATGTCACAGTGTCTGGGTTAAAACCACAGAAGAATGGTTCAATCCTAGAGAAAACAATACCCTTTCACAGAAATTACTTTTGGGTATTGTGTTATGTATAGTATCTTGGCTCTATCTTGAGCTCCAAGTAAAATAATCTAATAAAAAATTTTGTCTTTATTAATTGTAATATAGTATGTATTTAGCTAGTCAAAAGTGTTTAAAGTCAACCAATTTGCTCATTAATCATCACTACAGTTACAAAGAGAATCAAGCAAATAACCTTTCAGAATGATTCTCAGGTCAAAGTTTAAATCACTCGTACAACTTTCAAACACTGAATTTTAAAGGGTGGTTTACAAATATATGCACATGCTGTAACCAGTTAATTAAAACAGATCTTATCACACCATTATTCAATTTATCATTTTTTAAGTTAGGAAAGCAAATGTGAACAGTGATCAATCTCTACAGCAGAGAGCATGTTCTCACGAAGGCGGGAGTTACAGCCATTTTTGTTCTTATAGCTAGGAAAGGAACATACCAGGCAATCTTACTAAGAATTGTTGAAAGCAAGTGGAAAATTAAAATCACCCTTTTACCCTGAAGCATATGTAGGAATGAACGTATTGCAACACAGCAACAGCAGAAATCTGAGAGCCCACCTTTATCCTAAAACTGCATGTCTGGTCCTGATTTCAGGGATATAAACTGACCTACTTAGAATTGTACCTATACTTTCAGGTATACTAAACATTTTTCCTATTGCTTTATATTCTACCTTGAAATCAGTATGCCTTTCACAGTTTGTTGGACTTTTCCAAGGCAATGACCAAGATGATCTTCATTATTAACAACCCAGTGATGATCTTAACATCCCTTTTTCAAGGTCATTCAAGTCTTTTGAGTTCTGAACAAGGTAAAATGAAATATTTTTCTTTCTTTGCCTGATGACTCCCACATAAATTTGTTTTTTTATTTCTTATTTATGATAAAATTAATAAAAAATCAAATGAATATGAACTATAATCTCAGAAGAACATCTATTACCATGTTCCAGTCTCTCCTGTCAAGTCCAATTACAAACTGTGAATGCTTTCCCCTTCTCACATCCGTTCTTTCTCACAATCCCCTTCATTTTCATCAGTGTCTACTGCAGTCTCCACTTCCCTGATGGTTTTCATAATGTCCCAGCTCCCTCAGAATATGTATAGTAGGAAATGGAAATATGATCTGGGAATTTCAAATCTCAAACTGCAATTCAAAAGACCATATTTTTTTCTGTTTTTTTCTTTTTCTTTTTGTCTTGAGAACCTGACAAATGTAACAGATTGAGCAGGACAGTCTGTTAGAACCTATTCCAAATGTTAAAAATGAAATTCAGATCAGAGCCTCAGCACCTTGAGTCTGAAATGCAGCTGCTTGCCAAGGCTTGGTCCCTTCTCCATTCCTCCCTACTCCTTGGAGGGAGTCTAAATTTTGTCTTAGCACTCAGAGAACTGGCTCTATTAATAAAAGAAAACTGAGCAGAAAACATCTTTAAAACCCTTTTTGGGGGTATTTTGCTACAAAATGGAAGCATCATAAATCAGATGTCACACAGCCAATCTATACCCCTTATATAATTTATTACTACAAGTATGATTATATGAATAAATGCATAAAATAAAAATATATCATTTTGCATTCTTAATATGTAGTGTATTCTTAATTCCAAGTTATCTTGATTCTAAGCCAGTTACCCTTGAGTCTCAGTAAATGTTTCTGAATGAATAAACACAAGAACATAGAATGAAAATACATAATTCGAAACAGAATTTATGTTAACCTGGATAATGATAAAAAAAATATTATGGTGCTGTTAACCAAAATGATTCTCTTTTTATCATTCTATTTCCTCAGTTCCTAAAACCATATACAATATTGCAGAGGAGAAAGTTACCCATCAGAATACAGAATAGCATGGAATAGGAGTGTTATTCACTAGCTAAGGCCCTCTTGGCAGTCTTATTGAGGAAAAAATTAAGAATATTTAAAAAAAACACATTTGACATGTTAAAAAAAGAATGTAAACATTGTAATGTGAAAAATGCATACATGCAATTTATATCATAACTAAAATACTTTAAATCTTCTTACTGAAGAGTATCTAATGATGAGATTTCCAGACCTAAATTAACAGAGCCTCTTCTCCTTGATACAGAAATAGGTTCCTATTGATCAAATTCAGCAGAGGACAGACTAAGCAGTCTTGTCTGCCCATCTGTATGTGTTTTGCCAGCTCAGAATATCCCTAAAGAGGAACAGAAGTGCTTAGAATCAATACTGTCCAATCCAATTTTTTTTCATGGTTATCAAAGAGAGTTCGGTAATTAAGAAGCAATTCCATTAAAATGTCTAGCACCTATACTATAATCAACAGGGACCCGATGATTCTCTGTTTATGAAATACTGTTTGTGAGTTTACTTTGTACATCACATTTACGTGACTGCCACATTGTCACCAAGTAAATAACTGTTTTCTCTACTACCTGAGCTGCCAGGCTTGCAAGTTAAGGTAAAATCACTTTATATTGTGTGAGGTTTGAGATTCTTTTAAAGAGGCCCATCCTGGCATTATGAAACTTGTGATGTTAAGCATTTTTGCAATTTAAGCTAAGTGTTTCCCCTAAGTGTTCTAAGGATAAATGTCAATCTGGCCATATTCAAATGACAGAAATTTTCCATTAAAAGGATAAATAAGTGTTTGACCTTTGAAATATACTTTAGAGCAAGGGTAAAATAAGAGAAGGGATTCTGACCAAGGTGATTAAGCTAATTGTAATCAATCTCCATGTAACAAATGGAATTTAAAGTTATACATATCAGCATATTTGCCTATTATTTTTCTATTTTATTAAAATATTGCAAATACAAGTTCTGGAGATTAAAATTATTTGCATATACTAAGGATTATTATGGTAAAAATTAGTAAAGATTCACTCATTTCATACATATGTGATCATCATAAATATGAAATTTTCCAAAAAAAAAAAAAAAAAATTCTAGACAAAAACCAAGTTCTTAATGTGAAATTGAAAAAAATATTAAAATCAGGACTGTGCATAATATACATGACTTATGCCAAAAATTAGATGTAAATGTAAGTAAAGTTTTATAATTTATATAATTGAAGTTATAGGGAAAAACAGATTAAATCAAGAAAAACTCAGTTTAAATACCATCATCCCTGGGGTGGGTGGGTAGAGAAATAGCTTTTGGAAAGTTCTTAATTATAAAAGTCACTTTCTCAGATGACTTTAAAATATATTAAACAGAAGTGAAACAGTCCTCTAGGAACTTACAATTTAAGACTATTAGAACTGACAAAGGCCTATAATAAATAAGATTAAATACTGTATAACATCACTAAAAAATACACTCTCTTTCCACTTAGAAAGATGCATTTATACATCAGTAATGTATGTAATTGGGGGATAGGGCTGCTGGACATTCAAATCTGGACATAGTGGGTGACTGTCTCATCTGAAAACTGATTCCAAATAGATCATGCATATTCTGATTAATCTACTCTTCCTCATTTTTACACAGCAGCAATGATTCATTGAAAAGGGTCAAAATGCTGATTATACAACTAGATCAATCTAGTCTTCTCCAGTTTTATACAACAGTAATTATAACAAAAGGATTAAGATACTGATTATACAGTTGCTTTCTACATGGTATACCTACTGCATTCATTTCACCACACCCAGATAATAAGACAGGACACAAATTTTGTTCTTTCCAAAAATTTTCCTAGGAGAGTTGAGATTTTATAATTCCACTGGAGTGTCAAAGTCCAACTAAACATACACATAACAAAACAGCATTCAGAGAAGTTGACTCCTCCAAAGAAAATAACACAGTTTCATTACTCTGCCAGGAACCACTCAGAGACTCCATTTAACTCAAGACGTCCAGGTTTAGCCATCAGCTTTTAAAAGATATTCTTCTACAGTAATTCCATTGGCCTGATTCTTCTGTTACACAGAATGCAGGCTGTCTGTTTCCACTATAAAATCCAGCATTCAAGAGCTTTAAACTAACATAAAATCCAGGAGACAGCTGGACCATGGATAAAGGTTCATGACAGTTTATAATAAAGACAAGGTTGTAAATGATCTAACCACTAAAATTTTATTTCAAAACTACACTGGAAGTACTAAAAATAGTCAGCTATTCACATTCAAGACCTAAGTACCTAATTTATTTTAAACTTGTTTCATCTATGATGTGCTGGGGAAACTAATGTGTTGCCTATATAGTAGATACTAAATAAATGTTTGAGATTCTGAGTGAGGTTCAATCATTTCCTTGCGGGCTGAGAACATGATTTTATGAAGCTAATACTTGTTGGAGATACTCTTACCCCAGTAAGATGCCTTTCTTAGCTTTACTTCATTCTAACGTCATGCCAAATAAATAAATTTTAAAGCAAAGTGGTCTTGGTAAAATCAATGGTCAAACAGATGGACAAAATTGAATTCTGTGTTCTGACTCAAAATTCAGAAAAAGGAAAAGATTACATCATGCCTCTTCCCACACACAGTTAATTCCTTAAACTTCAATTTATTTCAACATATCAAAGACAGTATACTCTTCTGCTTGGCTGGCATGAAGGCAGACATCTATTTTTTAGGGTTCAATAATATCATTCCTCAGTAATAAGAGAGGTGGCAGAAATAAAACAAATTAGGAGCAAACTAGATAATTAACTAATAGATAGATGCAAAGTCTTAAATGCCAGCACTCCTGCTATTACTAACCATTGTACTTAAGATATGAAGATTCTACTGTTCACAGTGACCCACAGTCAAACTGGCTGCAGTTATCTTTTCTAATGCAAATGAGTCTCTCTGTCTATTAAAAAAAAAAAAATTAAATGTTTTAGGTTGTAGTCAGAAAGCCCTGCTGCTTTAGTAGATACCCATCCAAATGAAGAGGAAGCATCACACATAAGCAGATTGTAGTGTTATAATCAATGCAACTTAAAAACATTGATCTGACACTTATTAGTATTATGAATAATCATTGTGCTACATGGTAATTAGGGATAAATGCTAAGCCGTTCACATAAATGACTAAAATTAATGTTAGGCTTACACAGAAAAATCAAATTTTCATAGTACTACACTTTTCATTAAATTATCTCAGAAATCAATGTCTGCTATCATATATAGTAGCTCTTCTACCCACATTGAAAAGGCAAAGGTCTCAAATCCTACCTCCTCATGGAAGGTAGACACTTCTGCTCTGCATCACCAGAGACCCCACTATGATTTCCTTAATGGCTCAGAGCTGTGGCACACTCAGTCTCTAACATATGCCCTAATCTCCAGACTCTTGATCTATAGGCCCCATGAAAGCTCCTAGAGCATATTCAACTCTTGACAGCATCTGCTGGCCGAAGAACCAACATTACTGAGGTTGTGGAGACCTTACATTCAGAAAGCCAAGGGTGAGCTAGCTGGGGGGGCAGGGAGAGGGGAAGAGTAGGGGAAGAGTAAAGGAGAGAAAGTCTTCCCCTTTTCTATCACCTTCTCTAAAAGAACGTATTCAATTTCTTCCAATAATGCCCAGGGAAAGATATGGAGAATAAAACTAAGGAGAGGAAACCCCAAAAGAAAGCATAGTTACCCTTACGGCACTCTTTTCCATATCAATGTTTTGATCAAGACTGACTCAATAGCTAGTACAAGTTGTCCAAGAAATATTTAAATTTTTCAGACTACTCAGAAGTGGGGGGAAGCAGATGTTTTGTTTGCTGGTGGTATTTTGATGCAATCTTAGTTTCCTGTCATTGATTTCCAGGTGTGCAATGATGTCTGAGGTCTTTCAAAGGAGCAAAGTAACCAGTAGTTAATGAGATGACTTGTAGTTGCACTAAAAGTATTTTACAAGAACCACCTTTCTTCTACCTCCACATGCTACTAAAAGAATACCACAGTAACACTGTTTGTGGAGGAGTGGATTGAGGCAGGCCTGTTTTCACTTGGTAGTGTTGAGAGACAATTCTCTAAGGTGCTTCTACACATCTTGTATCAGCTTTGGTTCCAGCCTAACTTTTCCAGGGTGTTTGTATAACAAACAGCCACAGAAGATAAAGATGGTGCTTCCCTCTAGAGCAAAGGTGGTCAGGTTTACACTCAGTCCATTAAATAATATTGGGTTTTGTATACTCAGTGGTCTTCAGCTGTGCTACAAATTCACTGTGTACTCATCACCTACCTGGGCCATGCCTAATCAACCCCATGGAACTTGGGGCAGGGAAGGTGGATACTGAACAGGAGTGAGGGGAGAGAAGGGAAGGAGAACCAAAGAGACTATAAAGTCCATGCTATTTGTTGTGCAATGAGTAATAAAGTCCTTTGTCTCTGACCCAAGGGCCTCATATCTTTTGCCAGCATCCATGAAACTGCGGCTAACTTGTTAGCTTGTAAGTAGAGAAAATCTCATTCCTATAAGAATAAAGTCTTATTCCTGGATGATAAGACTATCCTCCTAAATAGCAGGGTAGGAAATTGTTAAGAATTCTCCAAATGCTCTGGGGCAAAAAATAGAAATATAGTGGAACCTTGGTTCTCAAACTTAATTTGTTAAGAAATGCTGTTCGAGATGTGATTTGTTTGAAAACCGAATCATTTTTTTCCCATTAGAAACAACATAAATTGAATTAATTCATTCCAGACCCATAAATGTTTCCTTGTTTTAACCTTTCTTATATACAGTAGATGTCTAACGTACTGTTTAATCTATAAATCAACACTTCTTTTCTTAATTTATCCAACCACCCCCTACTAGCCTTAAACAAATCACTTCCAGCACTTGTTCCAAGATGACTTTCAGGAGGTCAGTATGTGGCATCTTTGCTTTTTCACATATCACCGCCTCCAAAATGCTATCACAGGCTGCTTTTCATCTATCCAAATCAACAACAATTTGTCTGCCTCTTCAATTGGCTGTGATCGTTCTAACACTAGGGTATTTCTTTCACACCCTTAGTAACGTTAACACTCTTGATGGCCTATTTATGTTTTAAAATTGTGCTAATCGTCCATTTTACCAGCAACAAAAGCAAAACAAACAAAAACAAGAAACCCAAAAATATTCACAGCACAATTTTCTGAGATGTTAACAAGGCAAGGTGTAGCTGTAAACTGGCTCCTAGCTTGTGCATTCTCTCCTTTGTGGCCTGAGAGACGCTTTTTGTCATGCTGATGTAGCAACATGAAAGGGTTGTCAGGTGGAACCAAAGTTAAGACTTCTTATGTGAACAACTTGGTGGAGAACTGAATTGTTCCAGATGAGAGACATGATAACTGAGGTTTGGCTGCATATTTTATCCCACTGTAGGTAGGTCTGATGCTAAAGGGAGAATAAATAGCCAGGTTAAAAGGAATTTCTCCAAGATCTTGGGAGCATTTATATTGCTCCACATAATTTGATAATTCCCTTTATTATGCATTACAAAAATATATAGTATTTTAATTTTTTTTTTTAATCCTCACCCAAGGATATTTTTCCATTTATCTTCAGATAGAGTGGGGGAAGGAGGGAAGAGAGAGAGAGGAAGTGAGAGAAACACTGATGTGAGAGAGACACATTGACTGGTTGCCTCCCACATGACCCCAACCAGGGCCAGGGATGAAC
This sequence comes from Molossus molossus, assembly GCF_014108415.1. Classification (NCBI taxonomy): domain Eukaryota; kingdom Metazoa; phylum Chordata; class Mammalia; order Chiroptera; family Molossidae; genus Molossus; species Molossus molossus. The sequence goes on along the minus strand of NW_023425403.1, from coordinate 47,117,912 downwards.
CACAACTAAGGCATGTGCCCTTGAACGAAATCAAACCTGTGACTCTTTCATCTGCAAGCTGAACTTCTAACCACTGAGCTAAACTGGCCAGGGCATAAAAATATATAGTATTTTAAAACACAAGACTTTTTATTGTTCCTGATAGAATGAGAATAGTTGGTAACTCAAATAAAATTAAGACATTTAGAAAACAAAGATAATCTTCTTTAAAATCATGTTAAAAAAGAAAACTCTACCCTGGCCAGTTTGGCTCAGCGGTTAGAACGTCAGCCTGCGGTCTGAAGACCAGGGTTTGGTTCCCGCTAAGGGCATGTACCTTGGTTGCAGTTTGTCCCCAGCCCTGGTTGGTCGTGCAGGTGGCAACCACTCTAAGTGTCCCTTTCACGTTGATGTTTCTCTCTCTCTCTCCCTCCCACTCTATCTGAACAAAAAATGGAAAAATGTCCTCGGGTGAGGATAAAAAAATAAAAGAAAACTCTAATGACATTAAAAGTCAGATTTGTTATTATCCCATATTAATTTCTAGTCTGCCCACAAAATATTAACATTAAGCTCAATCATTTCCCTGACCTTTTTTTTTTTCTTTTTTTGCAATCTTTTGGAGTAAGAAAGGGGAACCTTTATAGTCCTCTGTTGTGTGGAAAAATAATTCCTTCAACACTTGGATTTCTACTGCTTAGCTGTGTCATTTGGCTGGAGCATACACTCAATTGACATTGTTCCAAAAGGTAGCTATTTGCCTTCAAGTTCTGAGCCGGTCTGAATTTCATAGGTTTACTATAGAGATTCTGCTGATGATTATGGTTCTCCTTGGTTAATTAACACTCCGCAACATTTAATTTTGCATTACATAAATACCAGTACAGAGTGAAAAATAAAACTAGATGCAAATTTTATGCTCATTGCAATGCACAAATTAGGCTATAGAAAAATCCCTGGCTGGATTTAGAGGGTTCTTGTGCCAGCTAGAGTCTTGAAAAAAAAATGTTAAATTATTTTTCACCAATTCAACAGAGGTAAAAATTATCACATAAAAACCAGACTAAACAAAAACAAGTCAATGAGGCTGCTACACATAAAGCTTTATACAAATGAAGGGCTGTCAAAACATTTCAAAATGTCAGAAATTCATTTAAAAATTTACAGTATCTTTATTTTTTAAAAAGCCATTTTGGTAGAAATTTGCTTTTCTGTAAATTTAGTGTCAACCTCATTATCACAAAATTTTCAGTCTTCTCAATTCCTAGAACTGTATCTATAATGTTAATTTGCAGAGTACAAGCAGTCTGCCAGTCTCATGTCCCAGAGGTGGCCTACTTGATCAGTGTATTTGAGAAGATGTCCTAGAAGGACAAAACTGTGCAAAACAGTCAACCCTGCACAAAACAGTTTCTCAGAATCATTTTTAGACATGCATAAATCATAGATGCATTTGTGTTAGCTAATCACCACTAATAAAGCTGAGCAAAAAATTCAAACTTCAATATTTAGCATTGAATTTATAGTGCAGCATCTGAATTAAATTAATACCATTGCTTGGAAAGCAAAGATAAGGCATTTTTACATTTTCGAGATCTGATGCAAACAGTCAGGGCTGGATAACATGACTGAGTTGCCCTTTGGACTAGAGCAAAACTAAAACACAAAGAGATACACAGCCATCCTTGCTTAGATGGGAAATTCAAAATAAAAGCATATTTTGGCTTTTTTAAAAAAGGACAAATTATGTTACCTATGTCAACATCATCAGATTTTTTTCTTTAAGTTGTAGGAAAAAATGGGTAATGTGACCCCCATATCTATCCCTTCTCTTTTCCCTTTTAACATCAGGTGGTTTTTAATGTTAGAGGTAATCATGTTCTAGGAAACTAAAACAAAACAAAACAAAAACAGCCAGAAATAAGCTAACATAGGGATAGCTGCAGTCATAAGAGATGAAATCTGCTTCCATAATATTGGTTGTCTTTGACATGGCAAAAAGTGGCTATTGGTTCCGGCTGGGGCCTTCACATGGGGGTTTGAAGGCACCCTTATTATGACCTCACAAGTTTCAGCTGAGTGCTTGTCTAGTACCCACATACTTGATACCCTCCCAGACTCTTTTGCCAATAACATAATTTCACCTCTTTAGCAGAAATGCCAACTGCTCTGTGACAGGCTACAACTTTCCTTTCGGCCACAGTCATTTCATAATGAGCAAGGACAGTCACTCCTTTCCCTCAACAGAGAAAATATTGCTACAGCATAATTTCTTATTAATCATAGGCACAGTTTCTAAGGACAAGTTAGCCAGAAACCTCTTGGGCAATTTGTATGCTCAACACAATCGTCTCAACTTCTTATGGGACTGGTAAATATTTATACTGAAGAATGAAAGAGCGATGGCCAGTCTCCAGGGTATGGAAAAAATACTCAATAGCATTCTAATCCAGCCAAATATAAAAAAGCATAGAGGTGGGCAAGCAGCGGTCTTTATTCAACACAAAATGTTTAAAGACATCTTTATCTAACAATAAGCAGATGTTATAATAATTCTATAAAAAGTCACTTTTTGGTGAGATATTTCACAATCATCAGTGTTCTGTTGAGATGAATAGACGAGTTTTTAAATAAATCTCAAAACAAATCATAAAAGTTCCTATGGCAAATACCAGGGGGAAAACAGGAAAGTAACAATCCATCAAAAGGCTCATAAAACTGATAAAAAGCCAATCGGACATCCCCCAATAATGATTTTGTTTAAGCCAACTCAAATTTATTAGAACTACCTCTCAGGGAGCGGGTTTCCAGATTCATTGAACTACCACTGAGCAAAACATTTGTTTGAGGTCAGAGCAAGGCAGGCACCACATAAAAAACTGGAAGGGTCTTTGGGAGTAGAAAGCACAAACCCGGGGAAAGGACAGGAATAAAAATTACTTGCTCACCTAGGGCTGCTCTGTGATGTGTTTTTTAAAATCCAGATGTGTACTTGATCTATAGTTTTCATAAGTCCAGTTAGAGTTTTAACAAGCAACATAATGTAATGTGTAACACCTTTTATATGTATAGAAATTCTAACTTTCAAATTCTGTGACCTCTTTTTATCTAAGAGAAGCACAACCGAAGCACCCAGTGTTGTTCAATGTCTTTGAAAATGTTCCTCAGAGGTAAGTCTATTGTGATAAACAGTTCCATAGCCTACGACATGCATTCGCTCTAAAATATAATGAACATAACAGTCTGAGGAATACGGTAGACCCAGAAACATGGAAGTAGGGTTCAGACTGACAACCCTCAGAAGAGGGGGTGGTGAGGGTGGGAAGAGATAAACCACAGAACTTATATGCATGCATGCATAGCCAATGGACATGGACAACAAAGCCGGGGACGGGGCAGGGGGGATGGGTGGGGGGGGTGCCAATGGGGTAAAGAAGGAGAAACATCTGTAACAAAAAAATAAATAAAAACTTTTTTTAAAAAAAAGAAGGTCTAGATTGGTATAGTCTTCTGAAGATTTAAAGGTTGGTAGGTAGGTAGGTAGATAGATAGATAGATAGATAGATAGATAGATAGATAGATAGATAGAGAGATAGACACACATATATACCTATACACATACGGGAATATGGTCTTCTGGAGATTTCGTTATTTAGTTTCTGATTTAACATGGGCCCATCATATAAGGAGGTCTGTTTAACAGTATTATTCGGTAACAGTAAAGCCATTGCCCTCAAGGTGGCGTTCAGTAAGGGAGATGAAAGACTGAGTCACAAGAACCATTCTTTCTTATAGGAATGCTGAAAGAATTAGAATTATATAAACTGGTAGCAGAAATATTTTTTTCTTTTCTCCGAGCCTGGCATGATAGATGTTATAAAGAGCATTAGCGGTGTTTTCCTGGGGTGAAAAGGGAGAGAGGATCTTTCACCAACAATAGTTCATCACAGTATGACCATTCTAAAGGCTTCCAGACTATACCTACTCATCCCAAAGACATAACATTATTTATGTCCAACAATTATGCCTATTCCATGTCTGCTAAAGTGGGTAGTATGACATATAAAGATGAACAAAACTAATATTCTCATAGTCTAATGGAGCCAGGCAATTAAACTTGATTGCAATACAACCTAAGTGCTACAGTAGAGCTAGGGAAATAAAGAGAAAGGGCACTCTGTTGGGGAAAGCTTGGGGGTTGGGTTGAAAGACTCCTCCAGGAAAGTCCTCTAAAGTTGAGTCTAGAAAGTCAAGTGGGTGAGGAGGACATGAAACTGTAGGAGTACTAGAGAGAGGAAGAAGACCCAGGGGCAGGGAAAGATGGAGGGAACAGCTACAGGAGCATGATACGTTAGAAGCACCAGTGGTTTAGGGTGAATAAGAATTCCTTTTAGTATTTCTTAGGTACTATGCATTGCAGTAGACATTGGAAATATCCAGAAGAAAGCTGTGCTGAAGAACATGGTGATAAGTGAGGACTGAAAGTTAAGGCAGAAGCAAACTGAGACAAGCATTGAGTGTCATTCTAGGTATTTTGGTCTTTAGTGTAGGTGATTGAAAAAACATTAAAGAATTTCAAGCAAGAAGAAAATACAATTGTATTTGCATTAAAAAGAGACATTTTGGTGGCATATATAGGGATAGTGACAATGACTGGCTATTGAAAGAATAGTTACAATTAAGTAGGTCTACATAAAAAGCATAGAATTTGAGACTGTAGAATGTATGTTTAATAGGCTGGTTTTTAAAGGTAATCCAGAAGCACCATGTCCAGAGAGAAAATAAGTTAATAATCCTCAAGACTTTAGGCCAGAACTTAGATAAAAGGATGTGGGAAGAGTAATAGCTCTTGCTTCTACCAGCGGCATTTACCGTACCACGGACAACTAGGCAAAGAGTCTCCACAGTGGCAAACCTCAGTTGCGTCTTCGGGAAGAAGAGCGCCAAATCCTCAGGCTGTAATAAGACAGAAATGAAGAAAACAGTGTGGAGACAGGCGTACACAAGATTAGGCCTTCTGGTGGCTGGGAATCAAGACATAAAAGGGAAGAATTGGGGAGAAAGATGGGGTGGAGGAAGAGACTGGCTTTGCACAGTTACAAATAAGAGGAAGGCAGAGAAGCTGATGATCCTGTCATGTTAGTGAGCTTTGCCTCCAGAAGTCCTTCGGCTGGAAAATTTGTTGAACAGGACTAAAGGAGAAGTTAATGCTTTCCCCGGGGTTCTGATCTGGGAACCTGGGGAGGCCCAGAAAATAGAGTGTGGACTACGAAGAACGGAATGTAAGATGATCAGATTATTGCAAGGAGACCTGGCAAGGGTCCACTTGAGGGCTACATTTATGAGATGGAGAAGCTGGAGATGAAGAGGTAGAGGAAGAGAGAACTTGGGGAACACCTAGAAAATGAGGTGTGAAAACTGAGAGGACTTCCAGGTTTCTGGCTGAATAATATCAAAGCTGGTCTCATGAACTGAACTAAGAAATACAGGAGAAGGACCACATTTAGAAGGCAAACTGCGTGTCTTTCTGGACCTCAGCTTCCTTCCCACATCTATAGTGTGTCCTGTGGCCGGCCCCTAGCATCCATGCCAGCATTGGCTGTCTCTGCAAATGAGAATTCATCAAGAACAATCCACTTTCAAGTAATGAATTTTACCCACACAGCTCTCCTGGACCTATGAAAATGTTTACAGTTTTTCACTACCAGACCTGTGTATGAATGTAGGAAAAGAGACTCCCCTGGAGTAAGAATGATGAAGCCTAGATCAAGGGTGTTAGGAGTACCAAATACTGCTTTTTAAGATGGAAGTCACAGCACAGATCTTATTCATCATGTTTCCTTATCATTATGAGAGGAGAAAAATACCCCCACTTGCAACCCTGCATCACAGTTCTTACACATAGAGAATTCTTTCATTATTAAATAGCAGAAATCATAGAAAAGCATATATATTTAAAGGTGTTACTTTTGGGTAAGTCAGTATGCATAGTAAGATGCTACTGATTAAATTTAACCCCCACCCCCTGGTCTAAAAAGAAATCCTAAACATAAAAAAATAATTAGCTGACTTTGGAACTTATTATTTTAATAGAAAGTATAGATGTTATGATTGATAGCTGACTTGCATGAATAAAATACTTTTTATTTAAAAAGTTAATGTTACAATTTTTAAAATTATTACTTTTACTAAAATGATATGAAGGAAAACATATAATGCAGTATACTCTCACAGGGCTCCTACTAAGTAAAATTTTGATAATAATAAATTTAGTTGCTCTATATAGAAGACATTTTAGGTTTAACAAAAGCAAAATATAATCTATAAGATTTCAAACTTTTTAAAAAACGTAAGTATTAAATACAAATGAGCAAAACTGTTTTGCTATTATAGATACTGGTTACCAACAGTGATGGTAAGCATCCCTCTGACACACTTTATGCCCAATTGATTGTTTTATTTCATAAAAACATAATAGCTTCAGTGTTTTCTTCTTCAGTAAACACTGGGTGATATTTGGTTCAATGGTTTACAGCATAAAATTGTGCCAAAGGAAAGCTAATGTAATAGGTTTGACCTATTATTTTTACCTATCTCTTTCCAATTTCCACAATTATTGCGGCACCAAGCATCTCTAATACAGAATAATTCATTTCTGACTCTACAAGTGACCCCTAACTATGCAGAGGTCAAGCACTAGATTTGATGTCCCACCCTCCTTTTTTTTTAACAACTTCTCCTGACATTTAGATTGCTTTTATTTAGACAAAGTATAGTATGCTTTAAATCTTCTGATCTTGAAAGAATATGTTGACGAGATTCAAGTGTAGTTTAAAACTGAGAAAAAAAATCTTTAAAAATGCTGTTTCAGCAAATGCTATCCATTCAGCCTGTTTATAAGAAACTATCAGATGAAACCTTTGGTCTCACATCACTATCCCAAGAGATGGCACAAGTATAAATAGCACAGTAACAATATGTTTTATATACCATGTAATTACACACTTCATCATGTTCAAGTCCTTTTATTGCCCATAAAATGGTGAACTCTAATATATATATATATATATATATATATATATATATATATATATATATATTCCTACATAAGAAACACTGTCGTTTAGGTATCGCAGTGAACCCAGAAAGCATGGTATAAAATGTACTATGTACAAACCCATTTATGTTCTATACATAAAAATTAAAATGTCATGATTTTAGCCCAGCCAGTGTGGCCAGTGGTTGAGCATCAACCCATGCATCAAGAGGTCACCAGTTCAATTCCCAGTCAGGACACATGCCCAGGTTGTGGTTTCAATCCCCAGTGGGGGGCATGTAGGAGGTGGCCAATCGATGTTCTCTTTCATGGATGTTTCTATCTCTCTCTCCCTCTCCCGTCCTCTATCTCTAAAAATCAATAAAGAAAAATAAAATAAAATGTTATGATTTTAACTTAAGAAATTAAGATTAATTAATTAATAACTAGGTTTTTCTTGACACTCAAATTTTTTTCAGTTCGCAGAAACAAGAGTGAGGTTTCACTGTTCAAGTCCATTTTAATTAAGCATGTAATGTTTATTAGTGGGAAATCTTCACTATAATAAAACTTCCTCTTTGGCTTGTTCCCACATCAGGGCCCATTCCAGAATAACTGGTTAGCGTTTTGAAGTTTCCACTCCATGTGATATAGGTTATTGCTCTGTTCATGCCCAAGAAGCCATAAGGTCTAACAGTGTTAAATTATACAGCACTTCTCTTTATACACTTCACCCCAGGTGCCCACTGTATTAGCTAATTTATTTTTAAAGTTTGACCTAAGTACACATGCCCATGATTTAAAAAGCAAGTGGCCCAGAGATTCTGTAATAAAAAGAAGAGGCCCTGGTCCTACATGCTATACTTTCTATACCTCTCCTCATCAGCTTCTCCCAGCTGTTAACAGAAGGAATCTGTAATATGGGAATAATGTTAGTGCAGGTAGCTCATAGTGAGAGGTACACACACACACACACACATATATATATATATATATGAACACTTAGAGCAGTGTCAGGATCACAGTACACACTATGTAAGTGCAGGCAGTGATGATGATTGCTTTTACAGTATCAGGATCATCAACATCAGGATCTACAACAGTTCTATTCTGACCTATAACTAGAATTAAGTCTTTGCCTACAGGTCGACTCCCGAAGTTGAACACCAGTAAAGAGCTCTTTATGATAACTGTAGGAAACTGTTTACTTCTCCATTCAAGCAGCATATATTTACTGAGTATCTACAATAGGCCAGATACCCTTCTGCATGCTGGGAACAGAGTGATGAACTAGACCAACATACAGCTTCCATTCTGGTCAGGAAGAACAGTAAACAAGCAAATAAATAACACAGTTCTAAATAGAAATTGGTAGTATGGTTCTGTTATGCCATAAGTCTTTTGAAGGCAAATATTCAAAGAATTACTCCCTTTTTTTTTCTTTTACAGCCCATGACTGCTCAAAATTCGCTGGCATTTTAGTTTACTCCATGTTTATATGATGTTTCCTTACACATTTTTTCTTACTTTGTTCTTGTTGGAAATACGCTTTTCTCACCTTGACCCTTAATACCATTCAATTTATTTATTCTTTCTATTGATTAAAACTTTTCCATTTTTCTTGAAGCCCAATAACATCCTAATCTAATGTGGGTTAGTTATTTCATATTTAAACCTTGACTTCTTATAAAGCTTTCTTTATTTTGAGAATTTCTAATTTAATTTTTATGCTCTATTTTTATCATATTCTCATATATTTTTCTTTCTGTTATTTGTACTTTTTATTATAATGAATCCATCATTTTCCCAGAATCCTCCCCCCCTCAGCCTCTTTTCTCTTCTCCCATCTGGGATCCTTGAATAATGCTACAGAAACGTCATCTGGCAATTTTCCTTTACTGTTCCTTGGATGCATTCTTTTTCTTGAAATCCATAACTTTTTTTAAGTCTCGCCCTCTTCTTGCTGCAATACATTGTCAAGGAACTTCCTAAGAGTGCATGTCTGAAAATGACTTTATCCCAGCCACCTGATTGATAATTTATCAGGATATAGAATTCTTGGCTGAACATCTTTTATTTCAGATTTGAAAGTAATGTTCCACTGACTTCTCGAATTCGGTGTGCTGATGAACAGTGGAGAAAATTTGATTTTTTTTAGGTCTCAGTTTAATTCTCTTTATTATCCTTGATACCGTAAAAATTTTAAATGACATTTTCACTCTGCTCAGCCCTCTTTCCAATGTGACAATTTGTGACATTTTTAACTCTTAAAAATTTTCTTATATTATATGAGAATATTTCACTCATTAATTCCTGGAATTCCTATTAGTTGAACCCTGGAGAGATCTTTTGGGTTGACTTCTATGTCTTTTTATCTCATGTTCTGCATTCTTTCAGATTTCCTTAAAATATAATTTTCAAATCCTTTATTGTATTTTGTATATCAATTACATATATATAATTTTATTTTAAGGGGCTCTTTCTTATTCTATGATTATTCACTTTTTATAGCATTTTGTTCCTATTTTATAGATGTAATATCTCAAATCTCTCTGAGGATACCAATTATAACTTTTTATTTTCCATGTGTTCTGAACTCTGAATCACCTGCTTCCTTTAGGGTCAGGTTTCCCATATTTTTATAGGTCTTTCTCTAATTTTGAAGACTTTCCTTAGCTATCTTGTACTTCTTTGAGGTTCATTCATAATAATAATGGGGCCTCTGTGTTCATCGGTGAGCCTGGAAAATTCCACTTCTGAATGAGCAAGTGAGAAGCAGCCATTGTGTGAATGGCTCCCCAAGTACCACCATGTGCAAAGTTTTAGTTTGTGGCACAACTGCTGCATTAGTTTTCTTGTTTCTCCCTACTACTCCCCCAAGAAAAGGTGTTCAATTCTATTTTTAATCCACCGAGGAATAAAGGTGGTGTATGTATGTGTGAAGGGATTAATTAATCTACTTAATGGTTCCTATTTTGGGTTGCATTTCTCAAGTCCAACCTCTTCTTCCTATAATTTCAGAGGCTACAGCCCTGCTGGGGTTCCTTAGGTCAAGCCTCTGCAACCTCCACTGCTCTGATGAGCTAACCTCTTGCACTTTTTATCATCTAGAACCCTGTGGAGCTCCATGTCCACCAGAGCCTCCCAGGCCTCTTCTTCACCTGTACGTGACAATGCCATTCTTACTCCTTCAGTGTTATATTAATAAGCCCTCAAAAATAAGAGAAGATAAAAGCATGTGCTTGGCCTACCATCATAAATTAAGAGCCCTCTTTGTTTCCACATAGGGGAAATTAACTTCACAGTTAGCCTCAAAGACACAAAGAAGACACAGACAGGCAACATCAGCCTGAAGAACGCATACAGGTATTCAGTGGTTCATATCAATACATCATCAGCAAATCAGCCCCAGGCCTTTTTTAATTTGTCCCAGATCACCATATCCAGAAGAGAGTTCTGCCTATTCCATTCTGTCTACCCATCTAAAAAACAAAAGATGAAATTAACCATTGATTACCAAAAATGACCCAGACTGTCTGACATGAATTTAACATATAACTAGAATCCTCTTACTTGCAGAATCATCTAATTAGATTGTTATAATAGCAGATCTAAATCTGGATAACTACATAACTCTGTACCCTTCACCCATGTATCTGATTTAGAGCTAACAGTTACATAGCATCTATTCTGAGCCAGACAGCATTCCAAGCATTTAACATCTTAAATCAAATTACTATACAATGAATAGAGTGTATTAAGATACAAGAAACAGCTTGAACTGAAAATAGACATCAGTCCCTGGAAACAGTAGAGTATATATTGAATGAATGAACAAGTGGCAAGAAATATAGGTTTATAGCAGGGGAACTGTTAAAAGATGAATGTTGCTGACATTTGTAAAGAGTAAAAAGTCATGACATCATAACAGAGCGTCCCCCAGTGAGTTCACTGTTAAAAGTGTTACTCCTCCCTAAGACAGGTCAGAGATTTCCAACAACATTTGTCTGTGCCTCTGACTGTCAAAGGAATTTATTGTGCATTTACACAAGCAAGAAAGAAAAATTAGAAAAGAGACCAACCCTCATACTTTTTAACATGAGGCATAGCCCCAGTAGAGTAACAGGGGAAACAAAAATTCTCCTTAAACAATTTAAGCGCCTTTTCATTAGATGTATTAAACCATCAATATCAGTTTTCTTTTCCCTAACACCTCATGAACGAACTACAGCAAGAAAGATACTGAGCAAGAAAATGCAAAGGCTTAATCTACCTTAATAAATCTATCTTTGCATTAAAACATTTCCTTCATTTCTGAAAACAGATGTTGGTAGTTCCTATCAGCCCTGTTTCCGATTACTTGTTTCCACCCCACACAGTCATGAGGAATCGGAGTCCTCTGAATTGATTTCAGTCCCTGTGTGTTCAGTGGTACCCTATCCCCCCTGGGATGAGGTCATAGCAGAGATGATGGGAGGAGTGGAAATGAGAAAGGAGTGATAGCACTCCCCTGGCTTCCAGAAAACATAAAATCTTCAAGCCAAAGGGGACATAACATTGAAGGGGTTAAATAATGCCTTGGAATTGATGACCTTCAGCAACTAGTAAGCAATTTTGGTGAATAACATGAACAATACCCTTATTGTTCTGAGGGTGGAGGGTGGAGAAGAAGAGGCCAATGTAGCCTGGGGAATCAGGGCAATCTCCAGGAAGGAGGGAAAATTAATGTCATGCAGGAGAACGGGCCTGGTTTGGATGCGTGTGAAGACGCGAGGAGGCATCTTGACTTGGTAAACTCAGCACTCAAGGAGCAGGACTAAGAATAGGTAACTGTAGAGACAAAAAAGGAACAAACCACAGGATGGCTTAAGTGTTTGAGGAATACTCATTACATGATCACTGCCCTGACGTCTGTTCCCACAGTGAATTAGTGAGGACAACAAGAAGAGTTAAAAGAGAAAAACAGATGTTGGTAGTTCCTACCAGCCCCTCCCCTTTAATCTTCCACTTGCAAATTTATCAGTAAATATATTTCAGTGTTTACTTTTGCTACTGAGTGGTATAAGTTTGTTCAGATTGTATGACAAAATGCCATAGACTAAGTGGCTTAAACAACAGAAATTTATTTTCTCTCAGTTTTGGAGGCTGGAAGTCCAAGATCAAGGTGTTAGTTAGCAGGTTGGTTTCTCCTGAGGCTTCTCTCTGGGCTTGAAGATGGACACCTTCTTGATGTGTCCTCACATGGTCTGTCCTCTGTGCACACACAACCCCGGTATCTCTTTGCGTGTCCAAAGTTTCTCTTCTTATAAGGACACCAGTCAGATTGAATTATAGGATTCCTGTAAAAATGCACCAGGTAATCAATCTCTTAGTCAAAATTTAATAATAGGTATACTTGTCTAGCTTTGGAAAATACAACAATATTAGTATGATATCATACACTTTATAAAGATGCCACCCTTGCTCAGTCAAGGAACTAGAACACTATGTACAACCCTATTATAGACCCTTTTTAAAAAAATCAGAACTGACAATTGTATTGTCATCCAATTATTTTACCTGAAATAAAAACATAGTGCACAGAATCCATGAAAATTGCTTATTTGGTGTGTGGTGGGTTTTTTAAAGAACATACTTAAAGAGTCTGTGGCTTTGCCTAGTTTCCAGCTTAATTTTTCTTGCTATTTATTAACCACATAGGCCTATTTAGGACTTAAAGTCAAACAAGGGAGGAAAAATTGCCATGCACTCTTCATTTACGATTTTCAGTATTTTAAAAAGAACTTAAAGACCTTTTATTTTATACAATTGCCAGTAATTGTCTTCATAGTTTTATTGGTATTAATTTCATCCAGCTCATTTAGAATGTCAAGCTACATATGCAACATAGTAATAAAGTTATTATTACTGCATAGAGATATAATTATAAGTAATTTTGATTCTCTCATTTTCGTTCTCTCATTTTCTTCTTGTTTCTGCCCATTCTTGCTTTATAAGAATCAAGATGAGTGTGCTGACCTTTTGCTAAAGAACATTTAGTATGAAGAAACTGATGAATTCCTCCTGATTGAGCTCTGTGAAACTTTTATTTTCTAGCTCCATTAGCTTTTTCAGAGCAAGCCTGATTCTAATATTACTGCATTACAGATAAACGTCTCAGTTTAGAGGAGAATGCAAATGCTATACAACAGTAAATAATTCAAATAATATGGAGCCCCTTTTAGCCAATGAACCATAATTCAATACTATGGGTATTTTTCCCTTTATTAACAATATGCTAAAGAAGATATTTAAATGAAAAGAACAAAGGGATTAGGAAAAATAAAATTTCTCATTATTTGTTAAAGATGTTATGACATACATCATTAAATATACCACAAATTTTCCCAGTATTAGGTCAGCAATTTAAAATATGTAGTAAATGTACTCTATGCCCACTAAAGCAATTTGCATATTCCTATAGGCCTCATTAGCCATAATTTTGAAGGATTTTGTGAGCCTATTAATTCTTACATAAGAGTATACTAGCTGGGCCAAGGTGGAGATAAGGGATCATTTTGGGCAAATATTTAAATTCCAAATATGAAGGAGAAATGAGAAAAATAAATGGAAGATCCTATATCCAGGACATGTCCAGGAAATAGGACCTTCTATTTCGTTTTCTATGGTCCTTTCTTCCACAAAGAGGGATTAAAACCTGGAATCTTCAGAGGGGATAACACAACACTGATTTCACGGCCAGTACACTGGAGGAACAGAATGGTTAGTGCTGACCATGCTTTTGTTCTGGGAAAGTTACAGGTGTAGACCACTGAGTTATGCAAATGAAAAACAAAGAACATATTGCACAGTGGAAAATTTGAGAAATTGGGGCTTTGAGGAATTAAGTTGGTCTGAAAGAGATGATTAAGTAACAGGCAAGAGTTGCTCTTCTGAACATGGTCTTCTAACTGGCGACAGAGTGCTTGCCAAACACTCTTTGTTCTGGTGTATGTGTATTCATGCTGTTTGATCACAGGCAAGCAGAGCCTGAGAACATTCAGATGGTCGAAGATCTTTGAATAGAAACTCTACTGGTCTTGACAAAGCTCAACCTAGAAGTCTAACACACGGCATTATGTAAAAATGAAATTCAAAGATGCTGAGAAAAGAAAAATTTATATTAAAGAAAAAAACTGTCCTTCGTTTTTGTAATTTGGAGAGAGAAGATGTAAGGAGGAGGTTTAGTAATATAGGACTACAGCTTTCTGGAATGTGACTATCTTTTAGGAGGAAAAGGTTCAAATCACACCTGTGTGAGTGGAGGGTAGAATTTGAAGGGACTAGGCATTCCCGCTGTCAATCACCTAGATTTGGGGAGTGGAACTAAAGTGAGAAGAGGGGAACTGTATTCTCTCTCTTGGTGCTGTGTTCTTGGACCTGGACCTCAAGGAATCTACCTGAAGGGCATCTCTGAACAGTAGAAGACATATGCCTCTGCAACACGGGGACAGGCAGGGGGCTGGCAAAAGAGCACCCTGTGACCAAGCGAGGCAGCACGAGGTAGCTGAGCAGGCCAGCAGCTTCGGATGGCTGAATGGGCCTGTAACCTTTGAGAGGAACCCTAGCTAGTGGCCAATGAGAAGCCGGTCTGGATGGTGCACTTCTCCTGGTCTGTCACTGAGCTTGAGCTACAGGGAATGAGTAGAATTTCAAGGTGGTAAAGAGAAGAGTAGGGCCTTCTGAGACTAGCATGGAGGGCATTGGGACAGCAGTAGAAGTCCAAGTGCAGATAACTTGGGATGGAAACTCTATCATGGCAAGAGTGAGAACTGTAGCCCCCAGAGAGCTGAGTGAGGTCAGCTCTCTGCAGTGAGCAGTGGGCCAGACAATGCCAAGTATGGCAATAGAGGCTCCTGGAATCACCACCCTGGATAAATATTAGGGAATCCTGAAGAATCCAGAAGAGAGAGAGTTTACCTACTACAGCTTTCCAGGCAAAGGCAGCAGTCTGACTGTAAATGTGACATGATTGTATTCCCCATGCTGGTGAGAACTGGGAGACATCTACATTACATTTAAAATAACTAACTCCTATGAAGCCAGAAATTAGGGTGATTCTAATTTCATAGACAGAAAATTTAAAGACTGTGTGATTTCCTCCAACCAAAAGGGTAATACCCAAAATGAGAACCCAAGTTTGCTAACACTCACAGCTATGCTAAGGCACGACCTGCTATGCTGTTAGAGAGGGAATACACAGTAGGCACACTTCATCATGGTTGTGAAAGTATAGTGATCAACGTCAATTTGGATTCTATGAATGAGCCCCTAGATTTGCCATGCCTTTCTGTGAGGGTTTATTATCTGTTAAGAGGTCTAAATCCACAATAGAAAAATATTTCTGTGAAATCCAGTAACACACAGTAGTTAACTATAGCTGAATTTTATAAACTATGATTTGTCAAATAATTCATGTTTTTCCCCAAACACAAGCCCCTGCATTAGTCTGACAGCATAAAAAGTCTAGCTCGCCCCTGTAATTTTCCATTGGATCTACAGCCTATTTGCTTTACTTGGATTCTTAAAGGGTTAGGAATTTAAGCCCCAAAACCACTTTGTGATAAAAAATGTAAAGTCTTAGAGCTAAAAGGACTGATAATATCATTTCCCTGGACTTCAAATAATACCTCACATGTACCAGTTCAGATTTAGCAAAGAACATTGACTATACTCTTTAGGCATCACTAAGAAATAAAATTACACTGGTAAGAAAGTAACAAACTGTCTGGCCAGTGTGGCTCAGTGGTTGAGCGTCGACCTATGTACCAAGAGATTGCTGGTTTGATTCCCGGTCAGGACACATGCCCAGGTTGTGGGCCCAATCCCCAGTGGGTGGCATGCAGGAGGTGGCCAGTCAATGTTCTCTCTCATCAATGTTTCTATCTCTCTCCCCCTCTCATTTCTTCTCTCTCTAAAAATCAATAAAGGAAAGAAAAAAAGAGAAAGTAACTAACAATTATTGAGAGACAAGCTCTCTTCTCAATCTGCTAAATTTACATGAGTAAATCAGTTAAAATTACAGGAGCTCATTTAGTCAGGGGTTAAGTTCTTTGTCCAAGGTCATCCAGCTGAATGGTAGAGGCAGTATTTAAAACAGATGCATCCATAACTCCAAGACCAATGTTCTTTTTATAATTATCATGCTTCTTCCATCTGTAACCTTTCTCGTATTTAAACATTGTTTATGTCAAAACATTTTTATTCTATTCTACTCTAAATATTTTTCAGTGCCATTTAAGCATATTTACTTGAAATCTGTTTGTGTAAAGTTTTGAAACAGCTGGTCAGTGTCCTTGGTTTTCGAACTCCCTCATATGTAGTACTGAAGACAACTAAATCCCCCATGAGCAATTTCTTCTTGTGGTTGAGTAAGCCTTCCCAATGATTCCTTAAAAAAATTTCCGTACCTTTAAATATCTTGCAATTTTCCCATACCATGTTGACTTTTACAGCTGGAATACTGGCACATACTTTTTTTAGAGTTATTTATAACTCCAAGGACCAATCCCTCCCCCTTCTGCGTCATGTTCTTTAATCAACTGTCTTCTACTTAATGCTTAAGCAGCTTGGTTCTCCCATTGAGCATGTTTATCTCCTTGAGTTTCATTATGCTTGTTGTGACTGTTTTCTCCAATTTGCCGAGAAGCTGCTTCTATTTCTAAGGAATACTGCAGATCATTTGCCATCCTGGTAATCCTTTGCCTCGTCTATTTCAGTGTATGCCCCTACTTGAGAGACATTTGTTATGGGCTACACTCTGTGTCCCCCATGCTCCCCAGATTTGTATATTAAAGTCCTACCCACACCCAGTTCCTCAAAACGTGACTACAGTTGAAATTAGTGTTTAAAGGTAAGTTAAGTTAAATAAGGTCTTTTGGGGAGGCTCTAATCCAACAACCGTGTCCTTATAAAATGAGATTAGGTCACGGACACATACACAGAGTTAAGACCATGTGAAGACACAAGGAGTAGATTGTCATCTATAAATCAAGGAAAGAGACCTCAAAGGACACCAACCCTGCCAACATCTTGATCTCAGACTTTTAGCCACCAGAACTATGAGAAAATAAATCTCTGTTATTTAAGCCACCCAGTCTGTGGTACTTATAATGGCAGCTCTAGGAAACTAATACAGCTCCCTAAAATATGTCTCATTTCACTAACTATATTATTAATTATGTGAAGAAACACACACACGCACACACATCAATCAGTATCATGCACACTTAATAATGAAAAGGACACGTTGTTCTAAAATTGCATGTTCTCTATCCATAAGCAGGCAGAAGACAATCTTTCATTGTGAAGCAGTCTACAAGATAACTAACCCGTAAACTTCAAAGTGTCAAAATCGCGAAGAGAAGAAAAGACTGACAACTGCCACAGAATGTAGGACACTAAGGAAACATAACAACTAAGTTCAATGTGGGATTCTGGATTGGACCCTGGATAGAGAAAGGATGTTACTGCAAAACTGTTTAAATCACAGAAAGTCTGTTTTTTAGTTAATAGCATGGGATCGATAGCACCGCACTTGATAAAGGTATTATTGTTATGCAAGACGTTAGCACTACAGGAATCTGGGCAAGGGGTACATGAAAATTCTCAGTTCTATCTTTCCAACATTCTTGCAATCCTGAAATTGTTTCAAAATAAAAAGCAAAATGATAAATACATAATAATATATCACAATATAAACATATTTTAAATTATATATTATAAATACATATGATAAAATGATGCATGATATAAACAGAAGAAATGAACCAAGAAATAACCACTAGGAAAATAAACCTACATATTTAATCCCTGAACTATCCTTTGAAATAAACTATATTAAAGAAAGAAGGAGAGAAAGAAGTATTTAATATTCATGGAGCTCTACTAGATGATTGTCTCATGCACTTAATCCTCACACAATGCTGTCATCTGTAAAATGTTACAACTACGGAAACAGAAGCTCAAAAATATGTAAGTAACTAATCCAGGTCACACAACAAGTGAGAGATGTGAATTTCAGACCCAAGTCCATTTAAATTCAATAAAACATGCTTTTTCTACTGATTAATAATGTATATGTCCCCACCACCTGAACATCAGCTAGTTCTATATGTTCTAATTCCATGGCTCCCATTCTTGATTGCACAACTGGAATTACCTGAGGAGTTTTAAAAAGTCCCGAGGCTAGGATCCTATCCCAGCAAATTCTGATGCAATTATTTTTTTGGGTTCAACCTCAGGATTTAAAAAATATCCCCAGATGATTCAACATGTGGAGAAACAACAACTCTATTAGTCTTTCAATATTAAGTTCATACAGATCAGAACTAAAACCTCCCAAAGACAGGGCCATTGTGTCTCTCATTTGTCCAGGAGTAAGCACACAGGATCAAAATCAACTAAATTCGATTTGTGCAACATATTTTTTTTTTTTTTGTGGGAACAACAAAAGAAGAATAAATTCTTTAAAAGACACATGGAGAACAGGGACCATCTCTAGGAGGGCTATCATGGGGTAATTGCATACAGTGCCAAGAATTCAGAGGTAGTTGACTTGGGAAATAAACCTCAAAACTTTCCCAGTACAGAAAAGAAAGTAGCAATCTTTTGACTACCAGAAGTCAAATGACTTACTGTCTTTGATTTTAATTTCCTCTGGTCTCTTTGAAATGGCAAAGGGAAACTATTAAGCTTTCTAAGACTCTAATTGAAAATAAACATTTTCCTACTTTTGAGTGGAATTAAAGCTGGAAAAAACTGAATAGCTTCAAGGTGAGGAACGAAACAGAAAGCACCATCAAGAAGGCTGCAATGAGGGTATTTGAAAACCATTCTGTTTGCTGAATTGTCAGCCATGCAAGCACTTAGCAGCAATTACTACCCTAGAAAACAAATAAAAAGTGTGTAAGTAGGCACTTTGATACTTCTTCCTAATTATAGGGTTTACAGCTGGATTCTAAAAACACAAATAGAGGCAATGCGAACAATAGTAACCCTGAAACGAGGTTATGAAGCTGATTTGCTTTACATAATTACACAGCTGTGACAGGTTGAAGAGACCCCTGCGTGAAGCGCGGTCCCTCTCCTTTGCACTGGTAGGGGTTAGAGCAAGTGGGCCACCTTTTTATGTTAGCTTTAAACAAAAAAAAAAAAACACAGTTTAGGTCAAATCATATGGAATTGCCAATATTTGACCTACAAAAATGCCGATTGCGTATTTTGAGTTACAATATGAAGATCTCCTTTGTCTCCCTTGGGTTTCTCAATGGCACAGACTCATTTCGTAGAGTCCTTCAAACATCTGTGGCACGTGCCATAGAGCTGTGAGTGACAGAGGGTGCTTAGTAACGGCCTGGGCAATAAATGAAACTCGCCTACCTAAACAGAAATGCTACATTTTCTAATATCTAACTGAATGAAAAGCCTTGGAAACCACCATTTGTGATATATACATTCCAAATAAAATTTCATTCTGGTTATTGGCCCAGATACTAAGTTGTGCCTGCAAATCGGGTGACTGTCTGCAGTAGATAAAGAACGATTATTTACTCCCCCTCCTGATTTGTTCATATAGAGCTTTGGAAAGCCACGGGGGTTAGAGACCTCTGACTGTTTTTGCACAAGAAGGAAGGAAGGAAGGAAGGAAGGAAGGAAGGAAGGAAGGAAGGAAGGAAGGAAGGAAGGAAGGAAGGAAGGAAGGAAGGAAGGAAGGAAGGAAGGAAGGAAGGGCTTGTAACTACTATTTTACATACCCATGACTTACAAATGTGAATAATTGATTTTTCAGTTTTTTATATATAAGAAATAAACTCTAGGAAAACAAGAGCAACCCACAAGAAAGGCATGCATTAATTCTTAGTTGTCTTTTATTTTATTAATAATGAAAACCTGTGTATGAACTCCTATGTCAGGCAAACAGTTTATCTTTGAAAAGTCAAATATGTACTTGGCAGATTTTTCTCATAAATGCCAAAGAGAGGTTTCTCTAGGAAGTCGCATTCAAAAGAACTCCAAAGTTCTTCAAGGCTTCAGGCAGCAAACCACAGGACATAATAAATGCTCACATTTATTTAGTGCTTGCCATGTTTGCTGTTCTAGCGCTTTAAAATTATTAGCTATTTAATCCTCACAATGATCTTAAGAGGTTGGTACAGTGTTTATTCCATTTAGCAGATAAGTGAGATGTGTCAATAGGTTATTTGCCCAAAGTTACACACTTTGTAAAAGGCAGAGCCTGGGTTCTGTCCCAGATGGTCTCTCCCCAGAGCAGGTGCTCAGGCTCACAACTCTCCTCCTCACATGGTAGCTCATGCCAGTCAACCTGCTCTAATGCATTCACAATTACACTCTAGAAGTACATAACCCAAATGTGCATTATTTTGATATGGATAGTAGGTTAGTAGAACCTATCTTAAGCGTTGTTTGATTTAAAAAATTAAGAGGCATCAATCTTCCATACAGGCATACCTTATAAGTTTCTTTTATTAAGTTTATCACTTCAGGGTTTATTACAAATTCATTTTATAAAAAATGCTTATCAAAAAACCCCACAAGAATGTGCTCATTAAATGTGTACTGTATTTCTAAATGAAATAACTAGCAAATGACAGAGTTTATAATTCTTTTAATTTTTATGATTAGGTTTTGTTTGGAAACTAATTAGCTGAAATCATTCATAGGTATAACCATTAAACAAGAATTGGTTGAACCCAAGTTTTATCAAAATAAGAGTGGATTTGAATTGAGATGTCATTTTAATTGGAACTATTCCATTGTTCTGAAATTCATTTGTTGGGTAATGTCATCAGGAAAAAAACCTATCTCTAATAAGTGTGGTCACTGTAATTAGATTTCCTAATACATACTAGTTGGAGAATAATGATGCTTTATAGAAAACATACACTAGTAATATGAATAGGAATCGTCCCTGCGGTAGTTTTGAATCCAGTCTTGATGAAGTGTAAAATTGGGATAACAGATTTAGCATATTTAATGCACATGAATAATTGGGATTATTGCAGCCAAGACACAATTGCATGTTTGGGGAAGGAAGTTCAGAACCCCACAGATTGTGCTGCTATGCAGTCACCTGGAATGCTGCTGTAGCCTCATGATTGGTTTCCCCAATTCCATGTTATTCCCACCTGTGGTCTATTCTGAACACAGCAGCCAGTGAAGCATAAGTTAGATTAGTTACTCTCCTGAAGCGTACCATCACAGGAAGAATGAAATATAAAATCCTTACCAGTGCCAACAAGGTCTAGACTCCTTTCTGCTCTAGCCATACTGGTCTTATTGTCAGTCCTCACACTTGCCACGTGGACTCCCATCACAGAGCCTTTGCACCTGCTGTTACTTCTGCTTGAAATGTTCTTCCCAAAGAATTTCAAATGGCTGGTACTCTCACTTCATCCGGGTGCTCAAATGTGACGTTCTCAGAGACCTTGCCGGTCCACCCCATCGCAGTCACCTTCGTCCCACCCAGCATACTCTCTGGGCAATTGACCCATTTTATTTCTCACTTGCTTTTCACTGCCTGAGAGCATATACCATTTGTATGTTTCCCAATAGAAAATAAATTCACTGAAAGGTAGGGACATTTTGAGGGGGGGGCAGGGGCACCCAGGACAGCGCTATGTATATAATAGGCATTCTCTAGAAATACTTGGGATAAATGAATGAATCTGAAAAACCGAGTGAAAGTTTATGGATGAATAGCCCATTTTGGCTTACTGTGAAACACCAGAATAAAGAAGGGACCCTCGGCCTTAAAGAAAGAAGTTTGCAGATTCATAGGTTCTATCTGAATAACCACTTCCCAAAAACCCATAAACCTTGGGGAAAATATATGGGTTCCTGAAAAATAATAAAGGAAGAATTTTTGTATTTTTTCTATTACCCATGGAGAATTTTTGTTTCAATTCCATATTTATTTCATTTTACTGTTAAATATGCAATGTCCACATTAGAAGTATATTACTTACAATGTTATAATAGTATTACATAAGCTAGGTTGTAGGGCTAGATGCCTAAGAAAGCAAGTAAAAAGGAGAAAACTTGCATTAAAAGTAAAACATAAATGGGAATATTTATTCTTTATTATTACTTCTTGCTAGTTTGTTTTGAGTCTCTTTTATCATATGCTTCACTAGCTTGCATTTAGAGAATAGGAATAGGAGATGGTGTGCACATGTTTAGATAGAAGCTCTAAGAGAATTAGTGCTAATGCAAGTTACATGATATGAAGTCCCCAAGGAGGTGCATCACACAGTGGCACTTACTCCTTCACCCTCCTCAAAATCTCCCGGAATCACGTTCCTCCATGGCTTTTTCCAGGCACCACTCTGAACTGTTAAACATCCTGCCCATTCTGCAATAATATGCGTGTGCCCTTCAAAATGCAAGAGACTTACACCAGTCCCTAATTTCCTGATAAATACGATCTTCTATTTTCAAGAACATAACCCAGAGGACTCTTAGGTCACTATAAAACCTACATTTCAACATCTAAAAGGATACTCAAAGAGAAAGAACACTGAAGACCAAACTACGTGCCACAAAACCCACTTAGCGCAGAATAACGCAGTGGGCTCACTGGCTGAGAGAGTTTGCAGTATGATGTGCTAAGGCTGTCTGGCCAGGAGTGTGTGGTAGCCTGCCATAGCTCTCCCTGGCTAAAGTGCATGGAAAGAGCATATATTAACAGTGTGCTATAATTTTGTTTTAATTATAAAAATACTTCAAAGATAAATAGCGCTAAAATGAATCAGTGTTATGCAGGGAAGCATGAAACGTGCAATATATTCAGAAGGAGGTGATAATTATTTCACAAATGAGGAAACAAATTATGTAAAGTTATGAAAAACTGAGTTGTGGAGAAAATGAGCTAAGGCACAAAAACATACATCCATTAATAAACATTTACTTATGTATGTGCAAGAGGGGGGCACTTAACCAATACCTGAATTTATAAACTAAACATATAAAGATGAGAAGACATTGTTTTTTACCTTAAAGAGCTTGCAATCTAGCATGCAAAGCAGATATGCAAAAAAACAAACAATATGTTGGCTATTTTACCAGAGCTGTTTGTAAAATACTATGGGAATATGGAGGTAGAAGACATCAAACTCTCCTTGGTGAGTCAGGAACACCTTTACTAAAGATTACCAAGATAGAACCTAAGAAGATAAGTGTAGGTGATTGGGTAAATCAGGCACAAGGGGCTTTCCAGGCTGAAGAAACAGCATGTGCCAAGCTAAGAAGCAAAATGGTACATTCAGGTGACTGCATGTCACTGAGTATAGCAAAAGTCAGATTATAAAAGGCTTTATATACCATGCTAAGTAGGAGTTTGATTTTAATCTTAAGTAAAATGGAAAGTTATTGAAATATTTTAAATAAAAGAATGCTATGATCATATTTTTAATCCAACTATAGCAGAATATAAAGCAGTGCTGCCCTTGTCCCTTCCCTGGGAACCTGGGACAAACAATACCTTGAAGTTTCTCTACAGGAGAGAGGAAATCATGACTGAATGAATAACTG
Organism: Molossus molossus; assembly: GCF_014108415.1. NCBI lineage: Eukaryota > Metazoa > Chordata > Mammalia > Chiroptera > Molossidae > Molossus > Molossus molossus. The sequence continues at coordinate 47,094,307 of NW_023425403.1, read as the reverse complement.
AATATTTCACAAATTTCTCTTCTCTTTTATCTGGGGTAATAAAGCAATCCCAATTTTATAGATAACCTACGCAAAGAGTCTTTTTGTGCAATAATACAAAAAAAAAACAAAAACAAAAAAAACCCAGGATTTTAATAATTCAATGGTAATTAATATTAACATTTGTTATTAGCTTTCTTATACAACTCTGATTTCCACCCATAAATAACTTGCAGCAGAGTCTAGTATTGGTCAGGAACTCTCAATAAAACATCACAAAGAATAAATTACATGTGAGTACACTCTCTTAATGTGGGAGAAAAACAAAGGTTCAATGTCATGAAAGGTGGTGAAAACCAAAGTTCAGAACACATTCTCATTCACTAACTGTGTAAATCTCAGCAAGTGGTTCACACTCTCAATTTCATTCCATTGAGCAAAGTTGGAATAACTACACTACTCTCTCACGATGCAGAACTGTTTCCCAAACCAAATAAAAATCATGCTTATAAGTAAAAAGCAGAAAATATCTATTAATATGGCATTCCTAGGAATGCCATCTAGGTTATGAAGACCTGCTCAACATAACAGTGCACATATACAAGGAGAAGTACAAGGTGCAAACTTAGCAGTATTGTCATGAGACAGTCATAAATCCAATACCAGTACACATTTGATCATCAGTTATAAGCTATTTTTAAATATTTTAAATGTGTATTTGTTGATTTAATGAAGGTCTTCCCCAAATAGTCACTCACTGGAAAAATAAATAAAAAATTTAAATACAACTCCTTGTCCACTAGAATCCAAAACTAAGTGTAATATTACAGTCATAAATCTGATAAAAGAGAAGAAAAGAAAACAGAATGACATAAGGGATGGGGAGTAAGGAAGAGAAGAATGGACAGAGATCTCTAGGAAAATAAACACAACATGGGGACCCTTCCAAACACAAAAATTTGACCTTTTTATCCGTTAAAGATGTATCATAAATCCAGGTACTCGTCAGGTAATTCCCTGGACTCTTCCCATTGCTCAGCCAGAATGAATTTGGTGATTTCAGCTGTGTGTTGTTTGCTGCTATTGGCTGGAAAGCTTGAGGAAAACCCCCAGTAGAAGGGGGATGGAGCAGTAATCTGCAGACAACTTGTGACTGGAAGGTTGTGCCTCAAAGTGAAATATAAGATTTTCATGAATGATGTAGTAACCACTCTGTTATGGGGTTATATCATGTCCTCCAAAAGATATGTTTGAGTCCTAATCCCTGGTACGTACAAATGTGAGTTTATTGAAGAGAGGGTCTTTACAGGTGTAGTAAAGGTAAGATAAGACCATTTGAGTAGGCCCTAATTCAACATGACTAGTGTCATAAGAAGAGGTAAATGCCACATGGACACAGAGACACATGAGGCAAAGACAAAGGAAGGCCAAGGATTATTGGCAAACACCAGAAGCTAACAGAGGCCAGGAAAAATTCTTCCCTAAGGGTTCAGAGGAAACATGGTCCTGCTGATACCTCAGCTTTGGAGTTCCAGACTCCAGACCTGTGAGACAAGAAACTTCTGTTGTTTTAAGCCACCTAATTTGTGGTACATTATTAAGGCAGCCCTAAAAAACTAAAACACTTTCTTATGCAAATCCATCTATCTACCTATTTCTCTTTATCTATATATTATCATCAAAATATCATACCAATCACAGCCGGTGCTTTTGTAAGCACTATACAGCAGAACCCAACTATTCTCTGTCTAGGCCCAATCAAATGCAAACTGGTCAAATTTGCTCTTATTTTTCAAACTGGCTGTTCCATTTTCTTCCTATGCATTTCTTTCTTCCGTATTGTTCCCTCTTACTACAGACATTTGAAGGATGGTTTCACATCAAAATAAAAAAGGAACTCATAATTAGTAATTTACATTTGTTGACTAATTACATTTTAACTAAAAAGCATTCACACTAAATTGTTACAACTGAGTATTTTTATGATCTTTTTCTTGCCTCTATAATTACAGAATGAAAAGCTCTTCTCCTCAATAAAGGAATTACAGGCATCTGCCTATTCAATTGACACTTGAAGAAGTCTGACTTAAAATCTGTAAAACGCCTCAAGACAGTTAATCAATCAAGAAGACATTTATGGGGGTCCTCCATGCTCTAGTGCTGAGCTGTAGGCTTCCAAAGATGCAGATATGGGTCAGGTCCCCTCTGCCTTGAAAGGACTGCCAATCATCTGCGAGAGGCTTGGTCTCCAGGAGGCTGGGGCCAGCAGGTTTCTGAAGTATGCGGTGACTCAGTGATGCCTGGAGTCACAGCAGAAAAACAGGAACTGGACTCAAAAGCAGAGAGAGGCCCTGCTGCTGCCTGGTAGAGTTCAGACAGCTGTGTTCTCGTGTTTACACACACTGCTGCTGCTTGCGTCTCTCTTCCAGCTATTTCTTCTCCAGCTCATTATTCAGAACCCGTGGGACACGGTCAGGACATGCAGGTGGGCTGATGGAAGCATTGAACCCTTTGCATCTCTTACGGTGTTTACTGGTATGAAGGCAGAGAGAGCAGGTCTAGATTGCTGAGCCCAGCACTGGGGAAAGAGGGTTTATCTTTCCTCCCTCCTCTAAACCCGAAACTGCATTCCCCGTTTGGGATTACAACTCATCCAGAGCTAATTCCACAGCACAGAACTCACTGAGAAAAACAGAAGATACAATTTAACATACATCTATCTATATAGACAATTCTCATGGTTTGTAGATTCCATATGCGCAAAATCAACCAGTCCCTAAAATGTATTTGTAATGCCAAAACTGATACGATGCTTTTGTGATCATCCACATCACAAGCTCAGAGTGGCAAAAATTTTGAGTCACCCAATGGGCTTGTCCCCAGCTGAAAATGAGCAAAGCAAGACTGCTTTCTTCTTTCAATTCTCATACTGCAAACAAGTGTCTTTGCAGTGCTCTATTTACTGCCATGTGTTTTTTTGTTTTTTACATTTTTGTGCTGTATTTTGGTAATTTTGCTGCTGAAAATGACCCCCAAGTGTAGAACTGAAATGCTGTCTGGTGCCCCAAGCACAAGATGGCTGAGATATGCCTTGCAGAGAAAATATGTGTCAGATAAACTTCCTTTCAAGCATGAATTATAGTGTTTTGTGTGAGGTCAGTGTCAATGAATCAACAATAGATATTAAATATGGTGTCTTTAAACCAAAACAAACATAAAACCAGGTTGTGCATTGATCAATTGATGAAAACGCTGAGACCAGAAGCTTGTAGGAATCTAAACCTGCATTTCCCCTAAGAGCAATTAATGCTCATTAATTCAGCAACTTTATAGACCACAACTACCACAAATAACAAGAATAGATTCTCTTTTGCTCTCTCTACATACACCTGTGGGTGTAGATATAGAATATATATACACATATATATACAAATGTGAATATATGTGAAAATATATACATATATAAATATATATGTGCATATATTTATATTGTGATACATATGTTATGCTACATGATGTTATATTGTTTCCACTGTGCTGGGCCCTGAATAGAAGGTGGTCAACAAAACAAATATGACTCGACTCTACCTTTTGTGGACCTTACAGTCTAGTAAAGGAGTAAAATATTCATTAGTAAGCCCCCTTGGGCTGCTAAATTGAAAGCCACAGTCTCTAATCAGCTTCATCAGTAGTAAAACTTAATGTATTTATCTTCCCTGTTTGAGCCCTCTCCCTCTCTCAACTGGCTATGAAATAGGGCCAGGAAGAAAAGTACTGCGGTGGAAGGTAACTCCACAGCGCAGAGATCTTGGCTGATTTTACTCTGAACCCCCCGCTCCTAACACATGTACCTTGTACATAGTGAACACTCAATAAATGAATAGATTTCTTAGGCCACTAAACACCAGCACTCAGTACCTTTAAGAAAAGGGAGCAGAAGCAAAGTGCAAAATAAAACTACAAAACAGAGACACTTATCTGGTTGTAATTCTGCTAATCCCTGCCCCCTTGCTATGAATTTCGGAATGTGTGCTGGCAGCAGAAAAGTTACCCCATGCCTCTGATGATACCCAGGCAGACAGGCCCTCTACGAGTGGAAATTAGTAAATGAGATAACCCCAAAAACAACTTGACTGGTTTACTTTTCTTTGTGTCTACCTAATACCTTTATCTTCTCCAATCAATCTACTGAGTTTAGTGACTCAATCAATTTGGCCTGTAAAACCAGCAATAAAAATACTTTGAACACGTCATTTGAAATAATTAATATCATGAATGGAAAAAAGCATACATAAGATAATTTTGTTTTTGTTTTTTTAATTCATAACCCTATGCTTATCAAGTGTAAAATTTATATCATGCCAGCTATTAATCTTAATATCAGGCTAAATTGAGTATTCCCCAAGCCAACTAGTAAATGGTTAAAAATTTAAACAGAAAAATATTTTTTTCAATTGACTGAAAATATATTTTAATGCACGCATCCCAAGGTATTGGCAACGCCAACTGGATGAGAAGAGGCAATTTGGCCAGCTGCCATTTTGCCACTAACTAAAAAAGCTAAGGACTGCTCTGCAAATCTCCTAAATAAAAAAGCAATCTAGTTTCTGGCAAGGAGATCAGCAATGGCCATTTCATATAAATGAATCTGTCATGATTTCATTTGCGCACTAGCTCGATCATCCAAAATAGCAGAAACAGCAGGCTGTGGTGTGGCTTTTCTTTATCTGTTTTTGATAGACTGCTTCTCTCTTTCCTGCCCCAAATGATGACTGCCATTGATGAAAAACTGGACTGTGAAATTGCAAGAAAATTATTCTCAATTTTAATAGTCAACTAACTTACCGGAGAGAAATTGTACCTTTTATTTTGTTAGTACTTTACAGATTCCTAACACAAGATCTTCCCTTTATATATCTTCATCAAAATAAGATAAGTGGAGTATGACAGGCTATAAAGCACACTCTTTGCTTATTGGTATGCCCACCTGTTCCGGATCATTTGCAGGGCTGCCAGTAACAGAAGGAAGTGCCATAAATGAAACGTCTTTTTTTCAGTAAGATTCTCTTGCAAGATCCACAGAGAACATCAACCATTATTTTCTAAAGCCAATCAAAGGTCTTCGGTGCCAATATGCACATCTCGACAGCTATGCAAGCTGGTCTTATTTCCCCCCACTCCAGCTATCCCAGTCACGTGTGCCTAAGCTGCTTCATTAGGCAGAATCAGCAAAGACAGGGTTCGCAAATGGTGTGCCCTTCATTCCAGATACAAGCAGAGCACTCTATTTTCCCTTTCCTTTAAAAGGCAATGGAAATCGTTGCGCTTAGCAATAGGTTAGTGGACGTGCACCACAGGGCTAGGAGAGGCTTAAGAGTTGTATTTTACTGTGCCATTTTCATCAGCGCGACTTGGGTCCTCATCATGGATTCCTGAGATTTCCCAGGAAAGGAGTAAGATGACTCCACCCTTCCCCCTCCTCATCTGCTCCCACCCCATCTGTACTGAATTTCATGTTCCCAGACAACTTCCCTCAGGAACTGTAATATTCTGATTAATGATACACTGTGAGAAGATTCAAAATGGTTGAGCAGGTCATCTCATTCCCTAAAGAACCATAATTGTAAGGCAGCAAAACCCTAGCTGGAATTTTTTCAGTTATGTGTGAAATACTGTTTTTAAATCTGCTTTTTTTTAGTAGTTAATTATTATAACTATGGAGGCTAGGTTAAAAAAATAATAAAATATGTTGACTCAAAAAATGTTTCTGTTTTTATTTTGCTTTTATAGGGACAAAGAGTTTAATGCCTCTCTCAAATAGCACAGCATTCTGAGAAAAGCTCCATCACTTCTTGTAGATTACACCATTTTTTTTACATCTCAGAGTCACTTTTGTGTAAAATGAAAACTGGCCCATATTTATTCAGCAAGAAGTAGCACTATGTTGAGAAAGAGCATTAGAACATGCATCAAGGAATTTGAGTTGAAGTTGAAATCATGAAACCAGATAAAATTTGGGTTTGAGTAAACATACCTCTTTGAGCCCCTTATTTTACATACACAAAACAAAAGGTCAGATTAAATGATGTTATGTTCTCTTCAAAGTCTAAAATTCCTTTATTCTAATCATCTAAGGATAAATATGAATAAAAATAATTTAATTGTTTTAAATTAACACTTAGTAAACCACAATGAAATACATTTTCTCTCTGCGTGATTGATCTATATAAAAATTTTATTTTTCTTAAAGTCCAGTTGACATACAATATTATGTAAGTTTCATGTGTACAGTATTTATATATCTTACAAAATGATCACCATGATAAGTCTAGTACCCATCTCTCACCATACACAGTTAGGATATTATTGACTATCTTCCTATGCTGTGCTTTCCATCCCTGTGACTTATTATTTTTTATAACTGGAAGTTTAAACCTCTTGATCCCCTTCACCCCTTTCACCCTTCCACTCTGGGCACATAAGTTTGTTCTCTGTATCTATGAGTCTGTTTATGTTTTGCATTGCTTGTTCGCATTTATGCTTCTACAATTCCACATATATGTGAAATCGTAGGATATTTATCTTTCTCTGGATGACTATTTCATTTAGCATAATACCTTCATGTCACAAATGGCAAGATTTTAGTTTTTATGACTGAGTAATATTCTATGAAATATGTATATGGTATATCACATCTTCTTTATCCATTCATCTATCAATGGACACCTGAATTGCTTCCATATCTTGGCTACAGTAAATAATACTGCAATGAGCATAGGGGTGCATATATCTTTTTGAATTACTGTTTTCATTTTCTTAAGATAAATACCCAAAGAGGAACTGCTGAATCAGATAGTAGTTCTAGTTTTAACTTTTTGAGGAAATTTCATATTATTTTCCATAGTGGCTTCACCAAGTTACACGCCACCAAGAGTACACAAAGGTTCTCTTTTCTTTACATTCTCGCCAACACTTATTCTTTGTTTTGTTTTGTTTTATAATAGACATTCTGACCAGTGTATGGTGATATCTCATTGTGGTGTTGATTTGCACTTCCCTGATGATTAGTGATATTGATATCACATTATCATCTTTTCACGTATCTGCTTGCTCTCTGTATGTCTTTTTTTTTTTTTTTGGTATGTGTTCCTAGTAGGAACTGAACCCAGGATTCTCTGGTTCACAGGTTGACGCTCCAACCACTGAGGCAAACTGGTATGTCTTCTTTGAAGAAATGTCTATTCGGGTCCTTTGCACATTTTTAAATCTGATTTATTTTATGTTCAGCTGTATGAGTTTATTATATATTTTAGATATTAATGACATTGAATATATTATTTGCAAATATTTTCTCCCATTCAGTAGGTTGCCTTTTTGTTTTGTTGATGGTTTCCTTCCCTGTGCAAAAATTTTGAGTTTGATTTGCCCCATTTGTTTATTTTTTCTTTTGTTGCCCTTGCCTGCAGAGATATATCCAAAAAGACATTGCTAAGGCCAGTACCAAAGAGTTTACAGCCTATGTTTTCTTCTAGGAGTTTTATGGTTTCAGATATTATATATAAGTCTTTAATCAATTTTGAATTTATTTTTGTATAACATGTAAGAAAGTGGTTCTGTTTCCTTTTTTTTTTTTTTTTTTTTTTTGCATATGTCAGTCCAGTTTTCCTAGCACCACTTATTAAAGAGACTGTCTTTTATTCATTGTATATTCTTGCTTCCTTTGTGGTAGATTAATTGACCATATAAGCATGCAGTTCTTTATGGATTCTCTATTCTGTTTCATTGATCTGTGTGACTATTTTTGTACCAGCAGCATACTGTTTTGGTTAGTATAGCTTTATAGTATAGTTTAAAATCATAAAACATAATACCTCCAACTTTGTTTTTCTTTCTCAAGATTGCTTTGGCTATTCAGGGTCTTTTGTGGTTCCATATAAATTTTAGGATTACTGGTTCTAGTTCTGTGAAAAATATATTTGGAATTTTAACTGAGATTGCACTGAATTTGTACATTGCTTTGAGTAGTATAGACATCTTAACAATATTAATTCCTAGCCTTCCATTTATTTGTGTCTGCTTCAATTTCCTTCTTCAATGTCTTACATTTTCTGACTACTGCTCTTCTTTTTAATTTTTTTTTCTTTATTGATTTTACAGAGAGAGAAAGGGACAGAGAGAGAGAGCAAGAAACATTGATGAGGAGGAACATTGATCGGCCACCTTCTGCATGCCCCTCACTGGGGATTTGGCTCACAACCTGGGCTTGTGCCCTGATCGGGAATCAAACTGGTGACCTCTTGGTGCATGGGTCAATGCTCAACCACTGAGTCACACTGGCTGGGCTTGAGTACAGCTCTTTTACCTCCTTGGTTAAATTTATGTTTCGTTATTTTATCCTTTTTGATGCAATGATAAATGGAGAGTTTTCTTAATTTCTTCTAATAATAATTATTAGAGTACAAAAACACAACAGATTTCTATATATTAATTTTGTATCCTGCAACTTTACTGAATTCATTTATTAGTTCTAGTAGTTTATTTGGTGGAATCATTAGGGATATATATAATTATGTCACCTACAAATAGAGACAGTTTTACTTTACTTCTTCCTTTCCAATTGGGGTATCTTTTATTCCTTTTTCTGGTCTGAATGTTATGGCTAGGACTTTCAATACTATATAAAATAAAAGTGGTGAGACTGGGCATCCTTTCTTGTTTCTGATCTTAGAGAAAAAACTTTCAACTTTCAACCATTGAATATGATGACATCTTTTAACCACTGAGTATGCTGTTTATCATATATGGCCTTTATTATATTGAGGCATGTTCCCTCTATATGCACTTTGTTGAGAGTTTTTATCATAAATGGATGCTGAATTTTGTCAAATTCTTTTTCTGTATATATTGAGATGACCTTATGATTTTTACTCTTTGTTTGATTAATGTGGTGTATCACACTGATTGATTTGCTAATAATGAACTATCCTTGCATCCCTGGAATAAATCTCACCTGTTATTTCTTTAATTTATCTCCTAAAATGCATTATTAAAATATCTTGTTTCTTAAAAGTATGATTAACCAAAGCCTATAGTCAAGAATTTAAAAACCGTAACAACATCAGTAAAACTCACCATATAGGTTTAAAGAGACATTGAAAGTCTCTTTTTCTCTTTTTTGTTTTTTCTTTAATCCTCACCCAAGAATATTTTTCCTTTGATTTTTTAGATAGAGTGAAAGGGGGAGAGAGAGAGAAACATTGATGAGAGAGACAAAGCAACTTGTTGCCTCTCGCCATGACCCTGACCAGGGCTAGGATTAAACCTGCAACCTAGGTACATGCCCTTGACCAGGAATCGAACCCAAGACCCTTCAGTCCCTGTTGGTTCATAGGCCAATGCTCTAATCATTGAGCCAAATTGGCCAGGGTGAAAATTCCTTTCTTAGTTTTGACTTTGACATCCTTTGAAAGAAATTTGGCTATAGCCCAGTTTAATTTATATAACACCTTGTTGCTTATGTTTAACATAACTGCAAACTTGATATGCATTCATAATTGAAACTTAAGCTCTAATAGTCTATTTTTCATTTCCTCAAAAACTAGCTATGGGAAGAAAGAAATTCTATTAGGGATTTTGGTAGGTAAAATGGTAGACAACAGCAATAATCAAAATCATTCACAGGACAACTATATGCAGCATCATTAGCTGGTAAGGTTCTAGACTGATGATGTTTGAAAACCTTAGGAGCTTGTTTTAAACCCCAAACAAAGTCATAACAATTATCACATAATATATATTCGAGCCTCCCATATCCTCCAAATATTATGTTATTTGCACAACTGTAACCTTTATAAGCAAATTCAAGAAGGACTTGAGAAGTAAAACAAAACCAAACATGTAGCAAATACCTGGATGCTGTTTAAATTATAAATTTTAGTAAAGATTTCTTCTGAAAATAATTTTGCTATAATATCCTCTATAAATTCTCAAACTTAATATTCTTCAAGACTTAATAAATAGCTTGAAAATTCTTAAGTGAAATTGCATAAAAGAATACATTGGTTTTCTCTCTTTCACTCCCAATTTCTTCTCTGACCACATTTACTAAGTCTAACCTTCATGCCACAATGGTACTAGTTTATTTTCTGCTCATTCTAAAAATAAAATCAGAAGCTTTTTTTTTTTTCCCTCACCTGAGGACATTTTTCCATTTTTTGTTCAGGTAGAGTGGGAGGGAGAGAGAGGAACAGAGAGAGAGAGAGAAACATCGATGTGAAAGGGACACATCGAGTGGCTGCCACCCGCACAACCGACCAGGGCCGGGGACAAACTGCTACCGAGGTATGCGCCCTTAGCTGGAACCGAACCCGGGTCTCTCAGGACCGCAGGCCGACGCTCTAACCGCTGAGCCAAACCGGCCAGGGCAAAAATCAGAAGCTTTAACCAATTAAATTTTACACTGCGTATACCCTTTCACTTTATTTCCAGATTACTTTATTTTCAGAAGTGTTTGAGTTACTGTGATTCATAAATTTAAGAAACTTTGACTAATCTACAAATAATATTCATAAAGAGATGAAATAATATTGAGTCTAAGGCTGGAATCTCATTTTTCAATTAAAAACAATGTCAGCTGATAACGAGAGTAAAGCACAGAAAGCATCACTTCACAAAAGCCCTTCAAGTAAGAGAAGACATATAATATGCTCATGTGCTCATGTGTCTACAGCACATTGATGGACATGTTCTCTGGGCCTAAAAGGCAGTCAGTACATTATCGCTCTCAGAAGATGAAAAGTAACAGAGGTAGAGAGTGATTTGGGAAAATGTGGGTAAGAGAAGACCGCATGAGAGTTCTCTGTATTTCATTCTACTTTCTTTATTCAATTGTTCATTTAATAATTCTTGATTAAATAATATGTCTAAGGCTTATGTTTAGTTTATATGTACATATATATTTCATATACAAAGACATATTCCAAAGTTGACATTTTTAGGTTTTAATGGAATTTATTTCCTGTAAAAACTATCCATTTCAAACTGAGCTGGGGATGTTTTATTGAATACCTATAAATTACTGAATGAAAGAGATCCAGTTGAAACCATCCAATACTTTTCTCACTCATTTTCTCTGTGGCTTTGACACTCTTACTGTGGAAATTCCCTTATTTATGACTTTTATAATAGATTCTCTTGACTCTCCTCTTAACTCTCTGGATATCGCACCTGACCATTTCTTTCTATTCAAGAATCTTCTTAATCCATATTATTCTCTAAATGTCCATTTCTTTCACAGTTACATCAGCCACTCTCCTTTCTTTACAAAAACTGTCCCTAGGGTATACTCTCATTTGCACCCTTGAATTGGAATTTTTATCTCCAATCTAGATCATCTTCCTGAGCCCCAAAGACAGTTCAGTCCACTGCTGAACCTCTCTTCTTAGAAATACCTCACACCTGCACCACATGCGCCACCTCTCCGTTTCCTAATCTGTTTCTCCTACGCACCACCCATCCCCTGAGACCTAACCTTGAAACTTCAGGCCATCTTAATCTTTCCTATCAATCACCACTCCTTCATTCATTTTTCATCTAGTCTTATTGTTCCTAGCTCTTTTTACATTTCAAATTCATCTTCTGTCCCTCCTATTGCCACTTTCTTTGTTCCCATCTTTATTTCTCACTTGAATTTCTGCAATATCTAACTGTCCTCTCTCTAATCAGATTTCCCACCAATTCATCTTCCAGGTTGGTATTGGAGCGGCTTTTCCACAACATAAATCTTAGTGTGTCACTCTGTTCTATACAACCTTAATTGGTTCTCATATCTTGCAAGATGAAATCTCAGTTCAATACACGAATTGGACCTTGTTTACTTAGTTTGCTCATCTCTCACTATTCCCTCACAATTTCTTTTGGCTCCAACCCCACCAAAATTCTTAGAGAACTTGCTCTATTAGCTCTCCATCTGAGCATTTGCAAATATCTTTCCTCTGCTTGGGCTGTTCTTCTCCCCGTTTCAGCCTGTTTGAGTCCTAATATATTTTCCATGAAACTCTTCGACTCCTGTGTCTGACTTAGAAGCGTCCTTCTCCCCAAGCACCTGCTCTCTTGCAGGCAGTGGGGTACTGGAGCGCCAGCCGCCTCACTGCTGTGGATTGTGCTCAACAATCTTCATAGAATGTTAGGGGGATTTGTATTCTAATAAAAGAAATATTTTGCCTTTTACTCATTCAATTTTGAAACTGGTTAATATCTTCAACATTTAGATCTTTCTAAAACATAATTTTTTCTGCTTGTTCTAGACTTACTATACATCTCTATTTTACCCTTGAACTCTAGTTGTCCTTTACTTGGTTGCTGTTTATGTATTTATATATTTATTTGCCTAAATCCCACCAATGATGGTTTGTGTATTCTCTGAGATTGAAGAACTTTAATCTGGAAATTCAATATCCTTATGCCTAGCTATGAGCGCCAAGGTTCACTTAAAATTTTAAATTGTGTGGCAAAGCATACTCTCATTATTTTTTAGAGCAAATTATTGTTTTAGTCTCCTAACATTTCTTAATTATAGGAAATTGGGGAATATGACTTTCATAATATAACTAAACTCTGACCACAATGATTAGCATTTAAATGTATTTGTACCTAGACTTTCCATTTATATTTATTTCTATTTTAACAAGGTGATATTCTCTATATATGTGTTATTCATTGAACAGAATATCAGGAGATACTTCTTATAGCATTAAATATTATATATAAATGTAGCTAATTAATATTCCATTGGATAAAATTGGAATAATCTGGCTAACAATAATTATAGTTAACAAACTATAATTTAACAAAATTGGAGCTAATACTGCAACAAATATCCCAGTAATATACTAGAGTGTTTTTCCATAATTCCTCTCGAGGACAAATGTTGTTTTTAAATCAGTATCAATATGATAAATAATATGTAATATGAGGTATCTCATTATGGCTTTAATTATTTTTTATTTATTTAATTTTAGATTTTATTTTATTGAATATCAGTAAGGTTGTACATGTTTTTACATACTGATTAGCTTGCAATTTTTGGAAAATTACTTGTTAATTTCTTCTTCCCATTTTCAATTGGGAAATTTGGATTTTCCGTATTATATCATATATTATAATATTACAGACTTTAACCTACTGATAGCTATTTTGCAAAGTATTTTTCACAATTTGCCATATGCTTTACAACTCTGTGCTTGGTATCTTTTGATTATTTTTGACCTGTAGAAGCTAAAATATTTATGTCGAGAAATCATCACTATTTTCATTGTCCCTCTCACTGCTTTTTCACACAGAATGCCTTTGCCTCCTACATGAAGAAAAGATTAGCCTTATGGTGCTTTTATAAATTTTTTTTTTCATTTTTCTCTTTTTCTTACATTTAACTCTGTCATTTATATGGTATTTACATTGAAATATTATTTGATGTAGAAATTGAACTTATTCACCACTAAATTAACCTCATTCTTATTAATTAAACTTTTATTTCTGCACTTGTTTGTAAGACCATATTATCATCGACTATTTTATTTTGTGTAATAGAGCCTTTAGGAGTTTTTTGTTTCTGAACTTATTTTCAGGTCTGACTGTTTTTTTGTCCTTGAACAAGTCAGTTCACTTCTTGATGTCAAACTCTATTGTCTGCAAACAGAGCGAGATCTACTTGCAGATCATTTTAAAGATTGGAGAGGATTCATATGAAATTCTTATCACAGCACATGGGAAATGAGAAGCACTCAATAAATAGAAGTTCCTGTTTATTTGTTTATTTTTTATTGATCTATATTTCATCTCATGCTAGTACCACAAGAACAAACACATTCTTAAATTTACCATATTCTCTGACACATGAGCTATGGGAAATCTCTGAAATATTTACTTACTACAAAGCCTAATTATCAACAATCTCCACCTAAAAGTCATAAATTTAACAAATAATGGAGCACCTACAATGTGCAAAACACTGAATTGGCACTATCGGGAATACAAAGATAAATGAGAAATAAGAATACTACTCAGCATTTTCCTAACCCCATCTTGCTTCTGTTATGCACAATGTAAATTTACCAAATATTTAATAACACCTATTATGATCAGACACAGTGCTAGGGGATGAATGTAAGCATGGAGTATTCTATCCCGGAATCCCCAGACAAACTTTAGTCTGCGTATGTCAGATATGAACAAATATATCCCATTTGGGGTACTCATTGAGATAACCTTCTTTCAATATTCAACTCAGATACCTTCTCCTTCATGAAGTCTTCCATGATCTCCCCATTAGATGTCATTATTGTTTACTCAGACTCCTCTTTTGTTCCTCTTTCTTTCTCTTTTATAGCAGCTCAAGTGGCATATTCCTCTGGCTTTCCAGAACATTTGCAAAAATTCTATTAGAGCATTTTTGTCTTGATACTGTGTTTATTTATATGACTGTCTGTCACTCACTCCCCCCACCACTCTCTCCTGAAGGTCAGAGCTGTAACTTTTTCACCTTTGTATCCCTAGCAAACCACTACCTATTTAATAAGGAGTAATATACAAATGATGCTGTTTCTTTCTTTTTCTAGAGTATGATAGTTGAATAAACTTAGCATACTGCATATCATATTTTAGCTATGTATGTATTTGTGCAATGTGCTCCTGGTTGGAAAATATTTTTCATTCATTTTTATGTATCCAACTAGACCACATTGGGCCTCATGTAGAGAAGCATAAATATTGTATTTTATTCACACACCATGAACTTTGAAACATGAATAATTGGGCGGGATAGAATATATTTGCCATCATCAGTATTGAAAACAATTCTAAAAATCCCAAATATTATCAATATTGAAGTTTTGAGTTGTTACTAAATCTTCCCTGAATCCTGAGGCTTGAAGTTTTATTTAATGCCTATATTACTTACTAGAATTTCTGTCATTTTATTTTATCATTTCACATGTTACTTAAATTTAATATTGCTGTTGACTTTTCAAATGCTCAGATCTCCAAATGTCCATCAGTAGATGAATGGATAAAAAAAGAAGCTGTGGTACATATACACAATGGAGTACTATGCAGCTGTAAGAAAGAAAGATCTCTTATCCTTTGAGATGACATGGAGGGACCTGGAAAGTGTCATCCTAAGCAAAACAAGCCAAACAGAGAAAGACAAGTATCATATGATCTCACTTATTTGTGGAATATAATGAACATAATAGTCTGAGGAATTGGGTAGCCCCAGAGATGTGGAAGTGGGGTACAGACTGACTATCCCCAGAAGAGGGGGGGGGATAAACCACAGAACCTATATGCATGTATGCATGAACAATGGACATGGACAACAAAGCTGGGGAGAGGGCGCGGAGGGAGAGGGAGGGGGGAATCAGTGGGGGGGGGAAGGAGAAACATCTGTAACAAAAATAAATTAATTTAAATTTTAAAAAATGTTCAGATCTTATTCCCCCATCTATAACTGTAATGTAACTTCCTTACGGACAAGGGTATTGTCTTATCCTGCTTTACACATCCCACAGCAACTAGCACGAGTCTTGATCTCACTGGGTCATCAAAAATCTTATTTATTGATTTAATTAATTCATATTTTACTCAGGAATATGTTTAGTAAATTACCAAAGTGAATACAAACTATCCAGCCAGGTGTTTCAGAATCAGTTTTGTTTTCAGAACCTCCAAGCAATGACGTATTCATTCAATAAGTAATTTTGAGCATGTGCAAGATACTGGCCAGATAAGGGAGGTGAAAGATGAACATTTATTGAGTTCTTAATATGTGCTCAATATTGGGCTCTTTATGTGTTCTTGCTCATGTAATCATTACAACTCTATGAGATAAATATTATTATAATTCCCATTTCATCAGCTAAAACCCCAGAGCAATAACAAAGTTTAAGAAATCTGCCTAAATGTAAAAAGGTAGTGAATATCGGAGCAAAGATATAATCCCGTCTATCCAAGGCCAATTATGCTCCACTCCCTATAAACAAATGTAAGGATTTATCACTGAAGAGATAAATTATGGTTTATCTTTCATTAGATAAAATTAATAGAAACTTTATAAGTAACTCTCTTTTTAAGCTTAAAATTTCACAAAGACTATCTTAAGTTTCAATATTAGCAAATATATCCATTTCAATATTCCCTTGATTTAATGTCAAATACTATGACTAATGTACCTTTTCATAACTCACTACACTGCAGACTGTTAATACAAATATCTAGATGCTGAAATGGAAATTCTTAGGATATAGCTTCTATTAAATACAAGAAAACTGTATTTCAAATGCACAGTTATATACGTATCTAGTGTACAGAAAATGTTTAATAAATGCTGACCTAATGAGTCAACATGAAAAGAGAACACAGGAGATTTCCTCCACAACATCCCCAGATGAGGAGCATGGACTATGTAGACCACATCAAAGGTCAATTTAAGGGTAAGTTCTGACAACTGAAGATTCTAAATACCTGATATGGACCTTTATCTAACTCAAAGATCTGCATTCTGCCCACCCCGAGGGCGTAAAGACATGCTGTGCTTAAATAAAGTGTCAGTGTTGCTCTTTTGTATTTTATAATCTTTGACCTGAAAAGAACACATGCATTTCTAAAAATCAAGCCATTCTGAAGAAAACTGAGAATAAATATAGATCCAGTTCCTATCTTACTGTTAGATTTGTCTGCATTGAACAGTTCCCTGGTTGTGAAATGCAAATGAGAGCTAAAACATTCTGTTAATTTCAAAGTTCCAATACAAAATGGATTCACACAGCACTTTAGTGTTCTGGTTTACAGCTAATGGATGGCACTGATATTTTCACAGACATGAAACAAAACTATTATAATTTCATGAAGCTCAGTGAAACTTATAGGAATAGGTAATGGCTGTATTTACTAGCATTTGAGAAGAAAGAAATCAGAATTATGGTACAAGATTTTATATTCTTTCAAGTACCAGTTGAATGTTTTCTTTTTTGTATTTCATATTAAAGATGTCATAATTATCTATATGTAATAACAGATTGTCTGAAGAAAAATATAAAACTAGTTAGAAAAAGCTGAAATTGTAATGAAACTGAACTATTAAAAAAAAAACAAAAAAAACCCGACACACACAATAGTTTAATGCTGTTAGTATTTCAACTCCTTAAACAGTTGTTGAACCTAGCATAAAAGGATTACAGATTTCAAGGAAACTAAAGCTAAAAAGTGAACTGGAAAAAAAAAAAAAATGTCCCCAGTCTTATTGAGCAAACTTGAACATTGTCATTTCCTATTGTTCTAAGTTTCCAATGTTCAAAGATTCCCTTGCTTGCTGGGAAAAAAAATTGGTTCAAAACTTATCCCTGAGAGCTTATGAATCTGAATCCCTTTACAAAGTAACTAAAGGCCACTGTGAAGGCTCTTGGGAGAAAATGTGAACGATCCTCTGAAGTCTTACTGTTCTTCCAAAACTTGTCCCTCTCTGTACTGTCAGACCATTTAACAACAGTGGGAACAGTCATTCCAAAGAATATTATAGGCAATCTTTTTGCATAAGAAAGGTAATTTACACCCTCAAAGGAGGTAGAAAATGTGGCACCCCTGTGGATGTACTTACTATTATAGAAAAGGGGCTGAAGCATTCTGTCACAAAACATCATTATTAAGAAGTACTCAAGCCTGGTAGCAAGCTCCTGAGTCTGACTTTATCCCATCAGCTGATGTTCCTTGTGTGTCTAGATGCGAGACATTGTGTCAGATCCAGAAGGCACAAAAATGAAGAGGGATGGATTCTTCCCTCTAGGAGTTCCCATCAACTAAGATCAAACATGGTGACAACATATTGCCCCCAAATAAAACATCTGTTAATATTACAAGTGCTAATCAATTAAAAATTTATAGAGCTGTCCGTATGAACAACTATCTGTTTGCACAAATGATGGTGTAGATGGAAGTAAAATGTAGAAAGAGCCCTAAATTTGGGGGAAAAAAATGCATAAACAAAATTTGGCTACTGAGATATTTTCTTCCCTTGACTCTCTCTGAATTAGTACCACATTTTATTACCCATCCTTCATTCTTGCCGCACTCCATCCTCCTCAAATTCACTAGGGCCCTGGTGCAAGGTGTTGGCTGCCTAGTTGCTATTTTTTAAGTTGCTGACCTCTCATGAGCTTCTCACCTTCTTGGCCCGATTTGGCATGAATAACTCCCAAACTTTTCTTCCTATATTGCTCTATAAAATGTCTTTCATTCCTCTCATGCCACAATTCTTACTTATTCCAAATTTTTTTCCCCAATCCTTCATCACACTGACAGACGAGAGTCTGAAACAAAAGGTTCAGAAATAAATCAGCCCACTCTTTAAAATGTTAACTAATTTCTCTCACTGTCAAGTAAAAAGGAATATGGAACCGGGTCTTTCCAAGGCAGGTGCTGCCTCCTGAGAACACATTAAGGCTCTTTTGGGAACTACCTTAAAATTTTTTAGGTCACACAGTATAACACTAAATTGTATCCTGGGGGCATATATAAGTCACCAAGCAGCTTCCAAAAGACTCCATCTTATCCCTAGAGGATAGTTTTTCCCCCCCAAAAAAGTAATGTTACTTAAAATGAAATAATTGGAAGATGACTTCACCAGTCCTTTATATGGAATTTGGAAAGAAAATTTAGTGTTAAAAGGTTAGAAATGTTATCATGCCAACCCTCTCATATGAACAACAGATGCTGAAAACAATCACTATTCTACAGAAACAGTTCATTTTAAAATAAATCAATTAGAAGACATTACTGAAGACAAATAAAAACATCGAGATATTTCTCATTTATATTCAAAGCTAAGGATTAGGAGAACAACCCAATTACTCATCCAATCTGCCCAGTTAAGCACCTGTCAACTAAAGGGATTAATATGCCTTATGTTTATGGAATTAGGGGCAGCTCTGTCACAGTCTTTGCCTGAGAGCCATTAACAAACACATTTTCTAAGTATGTATTAACATTTCTTAGCTGTCACTACTGTAATGACCCTGATATAAGCTAATGAAAGCATTCCAATTTCACAGCTACGGTATTGTACTTAGAAGGTAATGCCCCCCAAAAAAGAGAATTGCTCCCCCACCTTTAAAAAACAACAGTTGTAAATATCCAATTCATAGAAACTAATTATTCTTATATTCTCACAGGGATTTTTTTTCTCCTTGAAGAGACACATGAAAACAAGTGTAGGAAGGAAATGATTAAGTCACAAAAGTGTAAAAATGTAGAGAGCTACATAACGTGGAGTCTGAGTTACTAGAGATACCATATGTAGCATCTGCAAATGATTATCACTCGCAGATGATAGCAACACCTGCCTTGGCTCTGGTTTTGGTGTGAAACTGAAACAACAGTACTGATACTTTACTGAGTCTGTTTGAGGATAAGTAAACCACTTTGGCAGTGATTTCCTACCTTTGACAAATGGAATAAATACATAATAAGAGTGTTGTAGGTATACAAATAATTTAATTTGAATCACATAAGGATAATCAATAATAAAAACAAATGAATTGAAAATTGGCAAAATGCTTGAATCAACACTTCACAAAGGAAGATGTATGAATGGCCAATAAGTACAAGAAAAGAAGCTCCTCACCATTAGTCAACAGGCAAATGAAACTGAAAACTATAATGAGATCCTCTTCACACCCACTAGCATGGTTGAAACGGCAGATGGAGTTCAGTGAGGACTTGGAGCAACTGAAAATCTCATACATTGATGGTGAGATATAAAAATGGTAAAACCATCTTGGAAACTTACTTTCTTTAAAAACTAACATGTACCTAACCTGTATTTGATGATTCCACAACTAAGCATTACCAAAAAGAAAGGAAATATGTAACAACAACAAGATCTGTATAAAAATATGCATTGCAATTTCATTCATAGAAGCTCCCAAACTAGAAACAACGCAAATTGTCATCAATGGAAGAATGGATGAACAGGCTGCATATAGATGCTAAAATATCCCTCTGCAATGAAAAGGATTGAACTGCTGACACACGCAGCAACATGAGTGAATGTCAAAAATATGATGCAGAAGAAAAGATGCAAGACACAAAATAATACGTATTCTATGATTCCATTTATCTGGAGTTCTATAGCAGGCAAAACTAATCTTTGGTGATAGAAATAAGAATGTTTTTTCCTCTGGGAGACAGGAGACTGGCTGCAAAGGAACATAAGGAATTTGTTGAGGTGATATCAATGTGCTATATCTTAATTGGAGTGTAAATAACATGAGTGTATACAATTGTCAAAGGCATCCAACAGCACACTTAACATTGTGTTTTAATGTATGTAAATCATGCCTCAATAGATAAATGCAGACCTAAGAATGACAAAGCACATTAACACTGACCACTTCAAATCACTAAATGATAACTAAAACTTATACAGTATGCATATATGCCACTCTTGTAAGCAGTTTACATATATTATCTCACTTAATCCACCTAAAATCTTAATGGGGTAAATGCTATCATCCCCATTACATAGAATCTGAGAGGCTAAATAATTGATCCAAGGTCTTATAGCTTGTATACCCATCGTATCTTATAGAGATAGTTATTAACTGTGTGTGTGTGTGTGTGTGTGTGTGTGTGTGTGTATATATATATATATATATATATATATATCATGTGGAAAGAGTCCTAAGGAGTTCAAAGAGTTTGGGTTGATGAGCTCTTTAATACACATATTGCACAAGGTTACACAGTAAGTAAAAAAGTTATTAAAGAATATCTTCAATTCATAAATGTATGATTGTGATCATTGTAACACTCAATAGAAAAAGCTACATGAAACTGAGAAAAGATGGTTTTCACCAAGATTCATTGAGTATATTCAGGTACTTTCAGTCTATAAGGCAGGACAGATGTGTGTAGCTCTGGCAGAGTTATCAATTTACTAAGGACATCTAGCCAGGGAAACTGGGGCACACAGCTGGCATTTTAATGGTGACTTGGGTGATGAGAAAACAAAGAATGTTTATTGAGTCTGCATTGACATCTACCTTGGAGAGCTTAGAGGGTCGAACCCAGTTTCAAATGACCCCTAGAAGTTGGAATTAAACATAGAATGATGTCTAATAGTAATAGAGATAGGTCTTTTCAATTAGGGAAAGAAAAAAACAAAACAAAACAAAACATGAGGTACAAAAGAAAAGTCTTTTGTTGAAAGATTGCTGGTAAAAGAAGGGGGTGCAGCCTCTTGTCTACTCTCCCAGTTTTCCAGACCATTGTAATTATTTTTGTCTTCCCTATACTTGCTTAAAAATAATTAAACATTTAACAATCAACATATTTTTAATTAGAGACATTCAGTTTCATATTCAAAGAAGTTCATTCCAAATAGGTGTACTTAAAAAAAATTTTTTTTAGTGTTTAACTCTTTACACTGTTTTTACATTATCTTCATTATCTTGCAAATTACCACTCTGGGTCTGAAAACCAAGGGGTGGATTACTCAGGAGGAGGAAAAGAAAATAATCCTGAAATCTCAATGGAGAATTTTACACACACACACACAAGCACACACACACACATGTGTGAGGAGAAGAACAAATTGTACAAACCACAACATATCTTCCTGCTCTCAAGTTTGTCAGAGAATTACGCTATTCTTCCTATTCCAAAACCACAAAGCCCGGCACCATTGGGGAGATCTCCTTCAGCCTTCAGTCTCTAGGCCTCTTTTCTTGTCACTTATTCCCTGTGGCCTTGTCTTCCCATCAGTATCTCCTTCCCGATATGCTTCTGTTATTAGGTCTCTAATTACGACCATTACCAACTCCCCAGTTCCCAGCAACTGTAATAAGTTCCTGTTATCACCCCTCTAATTATATCCATTACCTACTTCCTTATCCACACTAACCAATTAATTAATCAGTTAACAAACATCAAATTAATACCTATCAAGGTACATCACTAGATATGGGGAGGGGGGGAATTGGTATATGACACTCTTCTCTAAACTTCAGAAATGTACAGTCTATTTGAGAAATCAAGAGTATGAGTGTGTATGTTAAAGTTTGTGTATGTGTGTATCTGAGATTTCAGCACTAACAAATCAAAGGAAGCATTTCCAATGTATTTAGATGCGCGTAAGTGCTCCCCATTGCAGAGATGGAGGACTTGAGTTTCCCTGTCTGAGGGAAGAGCAGAGTTCAGGCTTGTAGTGAAGTCTGTGAACGAAGCCCAGAGGTGGCCTGATAAGGCCAGTTGCCCTCGAGAAGAAAGTTTGAGTCTGGAGTGGAGGCTCACAGGGCTGAGGCAGTAAATTAGGCCAGATCACTGAGGAAAGACCTGAAATAGCAAGGTTTAGAGTTTTTATTTATGCTATAGGCATAATGAGCCAATGACCTGACTAAATCTTACATCTGTTACTGTATATACACAGCGAACTCATTAAATTTGGGTCTCCCAATGCTAAGTCAAAAGCCAATCAATTGATAGCCCTCGAGAACAGGAATGGCAATACTGATAACACCAGCCAGTGGACACAGGTAACTCTTGGCTACCTCCAGGCCTACCTCCATTCTGACAACTAGTGATCTTCTATAACGGCTATGGGTCTGATTCAGGCCAAACAGAAAAGTATTTTCTTTGTATTGGTACAACGCCACTTTGAGCACTTCTACAAATAAACAATTTAAAAAATATCTACATAAATCCAAGATCTCTTTCAGTGCAATCTTATAAAAATATCAATGAAAAGTTCATAATATACAGAGGCAAAAGAATGTAGCATAAATGTGACTTAATTTTTTTATCTATAAAATAAAAAGGTTAGATTAACTCTAACATTTCTTTGAGTTTAAAAATGTCTGTTTCATCTCTGTAATCACAGTCATATTTTGAATTTTTTAATAATTAAAAATTAATAGTCTTTTAAAAACTTAGAAAACTAGCTTTTATTTGGTTCCAATTACAAATTGTATTTAAGATATATTTTTATATCTAATACTAATGTGGTAAAAATGGGTCAAAGTCAGATATTCAGAAATTTGAAAAAAATGTGTGTATTGGTTATCTACTGCTATGTAACAAATTACCACAAATGTGGTAATAAATGTGGCTTAAAACAACACATGTATTATCTGTCCGTTTCTGGAGGGTCAGGAGACTGGGCACAGCATACGGGGTCCTCTGCTCAGGGTCTCAGAAGGCTGGAATTATGGTATCAGTCAGGCTGCATTAATTTCTGGAGCTTGGAGTCCTCTTCCAAACTCATGTGGTATCTACCAATATTCAGTTCCTAAGGTCCTATCTACTTGCTGGATCTGAGGGCCACTCTCAGCTCCCAGAGGACATTAGCACTTCCAGACCACATGGCTGTCTCCATTGGCCTCTCACAACATATCAGCTCACTTCTTCAGGGCCAGCAAGAGACTCTGGCACTCCCATCCCTGAAAGCAAAGCCCACAGGAGAAATATCTTATCACCTTTGCCAAATCTTATTTGCTGGAAGCAAGTCACAACTTCCACCCACTGCTCCAGGGTGGTAGATTACATACGGACAGGACTCACTGCGGGCTCACCTTAGGGTATGTTTCCAAAATGTGAAATGCAAAACAACTGTGTTACTACACCAACTTAACTTCCTTCAGTCAATTTTTAAAATGTTAAATGGATAGTTAAGAACTAAAGTGAGAATGGAAGGATGCTATTGAGAAACTTTCTTTTTTTTTTTTTTCTTTTTTGGTGGTACGTGCCCCTAGCGGGAACCGAACCCGGGACTCTCTGGTCCTCAGGCTGATGCTCAATCGCTGAGCCAAACTGGCCAGAGCAAAAACTTTCTTATCATAGTAGCTATGACAAGAACAAGAGTAGAAAGCACAAGTTCAGCACTCCTACTTAGTGAGTATTGTACACAAGTTATTACACTTAATGGCCACAATAGCTCTATGGGGTTGGATTATTATCCTCATCTTACAGTAAGAAAAGTGAGGCAAAGTAAGGACACATAACTAGAAAGTAGTAGACCCTGCTTAAAACACATGGCTCATGAATTCTGTTTCCTATGTCTAGGAAATGTCCAGTAGTTTGGTAAATCTAGTAACTAAATTACATAAAAAATCATAATAGGCTCAAGCATCAGTTTTCTCATCTATAAAATAGGAAAAATAATTATACCTAGTCTAGAAATCTCCTAAGGTTGTTGTAAAGATAAAATGGTAATAAAATACATAAAGCATTTACCCCCAAACTCACACCTGGTAAATGCTTAAAAAGTAGTATCACTGCTGTTCTGTTTAAGCTATCTGTAAACTAAAGTATTATACATATGAAAGTACAGACAAGGATGCTGAGTTAAATCATTTTTTATGTTTTATTTGTTTGTTTTTATTAGCAGGAAATTTTCAGGATTCTTTAGTAATCAGCTCACTACTTCTCTATGATTAAAAGGCCCTCGAGGAATAAAAAGGAATAAATACTCCATCTATCTTTCTGTAAGAGAAGCAATAAAACTCTCTTCTCCACAAATAACTTGAAATGTAAAATACATTTTTTAACAATTCATATTGGTGGGTCAAAGAAGTGGGCTGCTTGTGTGCTTGATAAGAATGTTTGATGTAGCCTTCATTAAAATGTAAAGTATTAAGGTATACAAAAATGGAATAGTCAAAAGAATGAGTGGATCAAAGGAAAAAGACAAGATTTGCAGAAACACTTAATAATATGGTAATTACATTGCAGAACATTATAAAAGGTAAGTCATCCTTAATAAGTCTATAGTGTGCTTAAGAATTAGATAACAATATTATAAATCTGCTAGTCTAAAAGACAGATATTTCTGAGACCAGCGAGGACTGTATATTTCTTCTTTAATTCCTTGGCTTTACCTTTCCCATAAATTTTTCATTTTTAATTGTTCCTAGTCCCATCAATGTTGTTACCACTTATAAATGTTGACCCACCCTAGGGATATTCACAAATAGGACACCCACTGCCCTCGCCCAAGGGCTACCTATGGGACAGAGGCAGGGAGGACAGAGGCAGTGCTGTGCTGGTAAATGTTTAACAGTCAATCTCTGGGGGTGGGGGAGGCAGACATCAATTTCCATGGCCAATTTCAAGGTATTATCAGAGAATTTCACTGGTAGAATTTCTCTGTCACTAGCGGAAGTGGGGTTCTGGGGGCACCACTGGAATATGCGTTTCTAGAGGCCACCATGGGAGGATGAGATGTGGTAACAGGCTTTATCTTTGTGGAGTTTGGATTTCCAAAAATCTCATTTCTCTTAAGCCAGTCCTGGAAAAGGTGTCCAGTTTCCGTGCTATGGTGGAGTTGAGTCTGGTGTAGTATCAGGCATCAGGCTAGTCACAGTCCGTTAGTCCACTGTGTGGAGTTCTCATGGCTCCGTGGGTAAATGCAGAGGAATGCTCCCCCAGCAACAAGAGAGCCAGGAAAGCAGGCATGCAAGAGAGAGAGCCAAGAGGCCAAGAGAGAAAATTCCCCATTTTAGGAATTATCTCAGATTTTATGCCCTTGCGGTATTCACACATATTCTGGCCAATGCCCTGTGCCCAGGTGTAACTGACAGGTTAGCATTTTCCCATGTCACCCAGACATTACTGGGCAGGCGTCTATTGTCCAGTCCCTTCCCCCATCAACCTGCAGGGAACAGACTTGGAGAACATTAAACTATAGCTTTCTGACAAAGCTGTATAAATGGCATGCCTATATTATCTAGTCTTCCTTTGCTTCTTTCCCATCCATTAATAACCAGGTTATTACAGTAGTATCAATGCTACCAATAGGATGTCACTGATCAAGAGATGGGAAAAGGTGACTCTGGCACACCACATGGCCCTAGTGGAAAGATCAAAAGGAAGCCATCAAGAAAACATTAAAATTCAGTTTGGTGGAGTATACCTTGTATACCTATATGTGGAGGCCTTGGAATTTCCAAATGGGTTGGGCAGAATTAATTTGGGAAGACTTTAAGAGGAAGTATAGAATTTTTTCTAAAGGAAGGATTGGAAAGACTATACTATAATTAACCACACAACATATATTCTAGAAATGTTCTCTCAGGTAATCCCTGATTAACCACAGAAGTAGGTATCGTTCCCCCCATTTTACCAATGAGAAAACAGAGGTTCATGCAAACATCCTTACAGCTACCAGGTGGCAAATCCTTCCATCCTTTCATTCTTTCCATATCTCTTCCCTACTTTTCTCCCTTTCTTCTCCTCCCTTCCCTCCCTCCCTCCCTCCCTCCCTCCCTCCCTCCCTCCCTCCCTCCCTCTTTCCCTCCTATCACTATGGCCCTCTTTTACTAAATATTTGTCTAACGTTTACTATGCCCAAGGCAGTATGCCTAGGACCAATTATATAAAGTACATAAGTAAATATTTTTTAAATTTTGCCTTCAAGTAGTCAACACTACTGAGTGGGAGAGGACAGGTGTCAAGACAAACAAAAAATATAGTTTTAATGAGATAAGTGTCCGATAGCCTGGGAACTGGCGCCAGGCAAGCTGTTCAGCCGTTACCTCGCTTACCCAACCTAGACTCCCACCCTGTTTCAGGAACTGTTTGCCCTGAACTCATAGATCAACTCCTGTCCCATTCTCCTGTCCTAGTCCAGGAACTGTTTGCTCCGGGACAATAGACTCACATTCCAGGGGCCCCCATGCGTAGCCCCTCAGGACCTAACCCTAACAACAAATTCCCGCTGCCATAGGCGCAGATATAAAAATCACAAACCCCAGCATCGGGCGCGGCTTCTCGGACTCGACCCCCGGAGTCTGTGAACCCGCCCGGAGTGTACCCAATAAAGACTGATTTCTGCTTATTCGGCTGTTTGGCTCTTCGGTTTCTTCCCACCTCCCACCGCGGCGCCTGGCTACCTTACAATAAGGACAATGATAGCAATGTGAACAGGAACACTGGGGTAGATAGAACACATGAGGTGGGGGTTGCTCCCCAAGTCAGTATTCAAAGTCTGGTCTCTGGGTGTTTTCTGTTAACGTATTGCTAATGGTAGTTTGACATGTTGGGGGGATAAAAACCACATGGCCCCCAAAAGAGAGAGCAAAAACATACTAATATTATAATAGCAGACTTAGCAGTAGACTGCCTACTTAAGATTGAGAGCAGAGTTTATTCGGTCTGCTATTAAAGATACATTTGACTTAACTAGTTTGTTTTTTTATAAAAAATAGTTTGCTAGACTTCACAGGGATTCTGTAACACTAATAAACACCCTCTTTCTTGTTCTCTAGAAATATGTACCATACAAATTTTTACACGAATATTAATACAGAAACATAATTTACGTTTTAATTCAGATGCTAAAAAAGGGGAATAGACTCTTCAACATCCTCTGGAGCAAACAAAAATCTTCCAAATAATATCAGTGCATTAGCCAAAAGCTTTCCTTTTGAGAAGACGACAAAGCAATAAATGAGTACATGAAGACAATAGAAAGATCCTGGTGTAAATAGGAAAAGGCAGTGTTATTTGAGTGTTTTAGCCACTTTCACCACTCAGTTTTTCCTACAGTTAAAAAAAAAAAAAATACATCCATTAGTTTTCACACCATATATAAAACTGAATGCATTTTATATTTGATATTATAATTCTCTCACCTTTGTGTATATTTTTTCTTTAAAATATCTAAGCCTCACTTTGCACAAAATGAGTTTGAACTGGCAGTATTCTAATACTATTCTGTATCATGGTACTAGAAAATGTACCATAAGGTAGGAAAATTTGAAATAATAGAATCATACTTTATGCCCTTTATTACAAAGATTATTGGCAAAAAGCTATATTCATGCCTTTCTTCATGTTCTTCACAATGAGAACTACACAATCTTACACAAACCATTTTTCTACCAGACATGCAACATCACCTCTAAAGTTAATTTATCAAACTTCAGGTATGGCTTTACAAAAATGACACTACACTGGTTTAAAATTGAGACTACAAAAGATTCAAGAGCCAAAATGAGAGCGGGACAAGAGTTAAGATAGGAAGAGAGGCATAATCCCTTGCTGGAGACTGAAAGAGTGTCCCTATTCCCTTATCCCAAGATGCAGTAGAGCCCTAAATACTACAGAACTCCTGATTATCAGTTGTGGTCATTCCTTCTGAACAAAGCAGAAAAACTGATGAGTCTCTCTCTAATTCCAGCACTTCGCTCAGCAGGCATTAGGACCACAGGAAGAACCACACGGAAATTTGAGCAGTAAAGGAGCCTCAGTTGCAACCAGACATCTGGTGTACCCTGCTTCTGCAGTGCACAGAGAGCACAGATTACAATCTGCAAAGAGAGGCTGAGAATATTGGGGGTGGGAGGAGCATATTTCAGTTTCTCTCTATTTGCCTAATCATTAAAATTGATACCTTATAAAAAAATTCATGGGATATATGACTAAATCTATTCCTTCCCCAAAATTACATTCATTATTGAACAATTTTCTTGTATCACAAGCTACACATGGTTACCAGCATCTGAGATGTCAACCTACTCACCTCATCCACTAAGAGGAAATCTTGGTCTGTTTAAGCTCTGACTGTATGTTTTCTTCACCCCACCCTTAAAATTGTATCTTTAACTTGGAAGTTCACAACTAATATTTTATAAGGGATAAGAGAAGACTTTATTCTTAACTGTCTCTGTACAAGCCCATCTTTCTTCCTTGACATGTGTTCCTCAGGCTGAATTATTTTTCTGAAAGAGTAACTCTGCATATTCACTACTAAAAGTAGCCACACATTTTGAGTGTTTAGCCTTTCCTTCTTCTAAAAATGGGGCTATTAAGTATTTTACTGGCAAGCAATCAACCTTTCATACCTCAAAATATATACTTGTCTATGAGCATTATTTCAAAATTTATAGCATCAGTATGAAGGTAATAATTATTAAGAAAAAACTCAGCCCTTAAAATTAAAGGGAAGAAATTTAACTGTACTTAAACTATTCACTTTTTATATGTTTATAAATTTTAAAGAGACTCTTCACACACTTAGTAGTTTCTTGGATGATTACAATAGCCTCCTATCTGGGATCTCCCCAGGTCACCCCCTTGGCTACTCCCACCCCTTTACAATCCATTATCCATACTGAAAGCTGAGTAACCCTTTCATAACCCAAGTATGCTTATGTGACTTCCATGTTTAGAACCCCTGAATGAGTTCTTCATATATTTTGGATACTGGCCCTTAATTGGAAGTACCATTAGCATATATCTTCTTCCATTCAGGTTGGTGGAGGGTAATGTGGAAAAAGGTTCAAATATATGGTAACAGAAGGAAATTAGTTTTCAAGTAGTGAGCACACAATACAGTACACAGTTATCAAATTATAATCTTATATACTTAAAACTTATATAATGTTAATAACCAATGTTATCCAAATACATTTAAGTAAAAAACAAAAACAAAAACCATAAAACCCCTGAATGGCCTTCTACTGCTTGTAGGGTAATGACCAAAACCATCAACATTGTCTCTGAGTCCTTCAGGGTTGCTCCCTCCTATATCTCCAGCCTCTTTCCCTATCAATCTCCCCTACTTATTGCTCTTTGGCCATAGTAGTTAATTTAAATTCCTTAAATGCACCATGTTCCATTCTGCCACAGGACATTTGTGCGGGCTTCACATTCATCTGGTACAATCCAAATTACCTCCTACCCTCATTCCAAATTCATGCACTCACTGAGCTTCCTCTCTCAGAACATGTGTCACCTCTTCAGCGTGCCATCACTTCCTTCAAACCCACACTCTGCGTAAGGGGGTCTTTGTTACAGGCTTTAACAGTATTGTTAAAGGTTCTTCTCCTTCATGTCCTATTTGTTTCATTATCATGGCTAATTATTAAGAGTCTATCCCTGTTATGGATTAGGGACAGGAGCTTGATCCTCTCCCTGCTTATTAATGCCTCTCCATCATTGACCATTATGCCTGGCACAGAGGAAATGTTCAATAATTATTTGCTGAATGGATTAATCTATAGGTCTTTTCTTGTGTGGTTGTACCTAGGTCAAAGGATAAAATAATAGTAGAGCCATCGTGGAAATTTGTAAGAAGTCAGCCTATAAGTATGGATTGAAGTAAATTGTTTATACCACATACAAAATGCTTAAGGAAGTATTGTTTCTGTATGGGTAGTATTTCTTGTTAAGTACAGAGTAAGAATAAAATGTCAGGAAGAGAATGATGAAGAGAGAGAAATAGACAACGTTGGAAAGGCAGTAGGTCTAATCAAGTCAAGCTGTATATATATTGTAATTGTATCTTCACATTTGGGCAACATAGTTCAAATTATAGAACCTTTCACAACGGTAATTTCACTCATTCTTCACTCTTTTCTCTCAACAATCAGATGAGGTAGGCAGGGTAGGTATTAGTAACATGTATTTCATGAATGATTAAATGATCTCAAGAAATGGCATCCCCAAGAGAGAAAAAAAACAGAACTTTAATCATCTTCAATTCCCAATTCCCTTCTCTTTCCATACACCACGCTAACTCCCAAGTGTGCCTCATTACTTAATCTGAGAAAAGATAAAACTCTTATTTTCCATGAGAAGTTTCACTGTGTTTCCTCACTGAGGTTGTGGGGATAAAAATCTGTCCCCTCATGAACCACTAAATTGGAGGGGGGAAGGATAGCTATAATGCAAATAATTAATTAATTTAGCCTTCTGCTTAATTCTCATTATTCACAGTAGTTATGTTCTGCAAAGTCACTACAAACACTGAAATGGCAAATATTGAGTCACTGCTCCTAGGAGAAATACAGGGTGAAGTTCCCGTGAGCCTCTGGACACATTGTCATCGACTAATCAATATATAACTTTGTTTTATGTGTGTTTATGTTTAAAGAACATTGATTTAGCCTTGCTGGTGTAGCTCAGTGGACTGAGTATTGTCCCATGGACTGAGAGCCCAGTTCAATTTTTGGTCAGAGCACATGCCTGGCTTTTGGGCTCACTTCCCAGCAGGGGACGTGGAGGAGGCAGCCGATCAATGTCTCTCTCTCATATCATGTTTTTATTTCTCTCTCCCTTCCTCTCTAAATCAGTGGTTCTCAACCTTCCTAATGCCACAACCCTTTAATACAGTTCCTCAAGTTGTGGCGACCCCCAACTTAACATTGAATTCACAGCCAATAGCACTATAACTCATACCTGAACAAAGCTTATTTAACACATGTATTTTCTCCTGCATTTAGAGACAGTAGACAGCCATTTAGCATGAGGTTTGGGGGCCATTTTTTAATTTTTCAATTATAGTTGACATTCAATTTTATTTTATGTTTCAGGTATACGACATAATGGTTAGAAAATCATATACTTTACAAAGTGTTCCCCAGATAAATCTAGTACTCACCTGATACCATACATAGTTATTTCAGTACTATTGGCTATATTCCTTATGCTGTACTTTTACATCCCCTGGACTATTTTGTAACTACCAATTTGTATTTCGTAATCCTCTCACTTTGCACCAGCCCCTCAACCCCCTCTCATCTAGCAGCCCTCAGATTCTTCTCTGTATCTTTGAGTCTGTTTCTGTTTGTTTGTTCATTTATTTTGTTCTTTAGATTCTATATATAAGTGAAATAACACAGTATTTTTCTTTCTCTGATTGACATATTTCACTTAGCATAATACCCTCTAGGTCCATCCACTTTATCATCACAAATGATAAGATTATTTTTTATGACTAAGTAGTATTCCACTGTACATATGCACTACATCTTCTTTATCCATTCATTTATTGAGGGCACTTGGTTTGCTTCCATATCTTGGCTGTTGTAAATAACACTGCAATGGACATATATCATTTGAATTAGTGTTTTGGATTTCTTCAGATATATACCAGGGGTGAAATTGCTGGGTCATAAGGTAGGTCTATTTTTAGTTGTTTTTGTTTTTGTTTTTGTTTTTTGAGGAACCCCTATACTGTTTACCACAGTGGCTGCATCATTTTGCAATAGAGAGCCATTTTAAACAAGAAACCACTAACAAAATGCACAAAAATGTAAAAACGTGACACAAAATAGACTCCTCAGAGGACATTTCTTTTACAGTTTGAGAGGTGAAACAAGAAGGCAGTGTCACCTTATTTAACAGGAAGAAAATGTGCACTATAGATGACTCACATTTTTTGCTGCTCTGTGCATATCTTTGAATAGTCACGAAGCACCACAAGTATTCATTTGGAGGTTTCAAATAAATTCCAGCAAGTAGGAGAATTCTCAAATACCAGATCCACAAAGAGTGAAGATCAAAAGCATTTGAGCTCCTCAAAGTGCAAGATGATGGGGATATGTAGTCAAAAAAAGGGGGGTCTCTAAACTTATACATACTGAGAGTAAAAGGTAATAAATAAGAATGCAATCTTCAAGTCAGCATAGAGGGAGAAGTGTGTCTTGAAGATGAAAGTGTGGCTGGACTCCTTGGTGGGAGTGAGGAGGAGGGGGAATTGGGGAGGAAATCAAAAAGATCCTACGAACAGAGCTCTGGTGTGGCTCAGGTATTAGGTATGGGGATCGGGTTAGGGAAAAAGGTAGAATGTAGGGTTAAAGAAGCAAAGAATGTTGTGAGTGGGTGCAATGGAGCTAGAACTGTACCTTCATAGTGATGGGGAGCAGATAGGTTTTAAGTCATGCAGTAATTGGAAACTTAGAAAAATATCTTGGTGACATTAAGAAAATGAAGCAGCATGGGATTAAAAGAGGAGGGCAGAGACTGGTGGCCAGTTAAGAGGCTGTTGGAAAAGTCAGCCTAGACGTGATAGACCCTGAATAAGAGCAGCTGTCGGGAAATGGTGAAGAGGGGCACATGCTGGCACATACTTAAGGGGTGAAAACTAACAAGGTTCGGTGACAGATCGAGTGTGGTAGATGACAGAAAGGCAAGAGTCTATTGAGGCCCTGGCCGGTTTGGCTCAGCGGTTAGAGCGTCGGCCTGTGGTCTGGAGAGACCTGGGTTCGGTTCCCGCTAAGGGCACGTACCTCCGTTGCAGTTTGTCCCCGGCCCTGGTCGGTTGTGCGGGTGGCAGCCACTCGATGTGTTCCTTTCACATCGATGTTTCTCTCTCTCTCTCTGTTCCTCTCTCTCCCTCCCACTCTACCTGAACAAAAAATGGAAAAATGTCCTCAGGTGAGGATAAAAAAAAAAAGTCTATTGAGGACTGAAAAAATGATCTAAGCATGTTAAATGGTACCTTTAATGATCTAAAAATATTTTTAATATCTGTGTGCCCTAATATGCAGATTGTGAGCTCATGGAAGATCATTCAATTCCTGCTTATTGGACTGACTTAATTATCCTATGCAATATTTCAAGTTATACCAAAATGACAGATGATATAAATAAAAATCTTTATTTTGTGTCAATACTACAGACATTTTCAAATTTCACTGAAATTAAAGTGGCAAACAAAAAAATAAATGGTTTCAGCCCTAAAGAGATTCTGTCATCAACACTACACAAAAAGTAGAAAGCAAGAAATTTCAAGCCACGTTCAAAAGTGACAGTTTGGTTTGGGTGACCTCTTATTTGCCTCCTTGCTGAGTTTGTCCTCAGTAAGCATAAAATGTTTTTAAAATGTCCTATTTTCTCCTGCTACATGGAAAAAGCAATGGCTTACAAGATAGAAAACCAGAGTTCAAAGCTTAATTCTGTCGACGTTACAATCTCAGTCAAGTTCTTTCAGTTATCCAGTCCTGAGTTTCCTCATCTATGAAATAAAGGGTTTCGGCTCCATTGTTTTTAAGATCCCTTCCATTTTTAATAGTTTTCATCCATTGTGTTAATTAAAAGCTTAAATATTATATACTCATATTATCATATATAGTGTTTTTTGTAGAGGAATGGTGAGTTTAAGGGATGTGAATTCACTAATTACCTCAGTAGGTAAATGACTAATTTGTTTTTAAATGCTAAGCTTCCATATCAGTGTGTTCCATACAGAGGAAGAAAAAAATCTTTTATATATCCACTGGGGAAGATTTGAAAAATAATTAACAATTATTTATATCAATTTGGTATACATGTTTATGTCTAACCTATAACTTTATTAAATATTTAACACATCCATAAGATTTCCACAAACTTTCCCAGCCATGTCAGGCTGAAGGTGTAGCCACTGAGGAAAGGTTCAGAACTTTTCAAAAAGTATGGGATGCATGACATGTGCTCCTGCGCTATTGTCAGAAAGTTCAGCTATGATCGCATATTTCACCAGCTCTCGGCCTACGGGTCCATTCTAATTTGAAGGTTTGTTTAGACAACCTGCTTTGTTAGCAGAGGCTTTTGAAATCATTTTAGTTCATTATTCCTCATAATCACCATCTTGTTTAGTAAATTAATGTTGCCTTATCATATGCATAAAGAATATATTTATCAGGCATAAATGTGATGGCAATCCTTCAGAAACTACACAGCATCCTCATGAATATTAAACTCTTCTTATTACAATCCATGGATTCACCACTCCTAGAACCATGTCCTTATTACTCAACTAACTCAACATGGCTATTTTGATTCATTTTGGATATCCATATAGAATTATTTCACACTTTCTCTGTGATTAAGCTCTACAAATGCAAATGTAACACACACTAATTTGGATGTCACCAAAAGTATATGATTAAATACCCTGAGGTTTATTTTCCAGCAAACAAATCACAGATGAAACTATGGCAGTCAAGACAGACCAGAGGGTAGTTGACAGTTTAAAGACCATCAAAGTTGGCCAAATGGTTATTTTATAACAGAAATGTTGGTAAATCCACGGCTGGGGGCTCTACAGCTCTAAAACTCAGAGGCCAAGGCTACACCAGATGGCCAGCAATCAACAGACCTGGCACAATCACCTGCAAATGGCCCCTACTGTATAAAGTTAGAGAAAAGACAGGTTTTATGGAACTCCCTGTTCAGAGCATCAGGTAAAGCTTCTGTGCATTCGTAGATGCAAAATAAATAAATAAACAAACAAACAAACACAGTGATGCATGAAAGCTTTACTTTTAGTAATTGATTGATTCTGCATGGGGAAAATAATATTTGGGGTCTTGGGGTAACTGGAGTGATCCAGCTGGTCCATGACTATAAACATGCTTTTCCCCCAATATAGAATAATAAAGTACAATGCAAAATTTAAGAAACCTTTATAAAACATCAGCCTCCACACTGGATTCTGTTCTACATGAATTTTGGCTATATTGTAATTATCTGCCTTCCAAATCATCTTTGTGATTTCCAAGAGAAAATGTTTTAACCAACATGCACAGACAGATGATAAATAACTCCATGAGATGAATGATTCTTACACAGATAAGCATGATGGTTCCACCATCTAATCTTATATGTAGAAAAAGGGTTTAGATGATTAATTTTGGAAATGTTGATTATTTGTTTTGAAGATCATCCATGGCATTACCTGGCATAGTGTAGGGGTCACATAACACTGTTCTGAATTTAACTGGATGGAGTATAAGGTTTGCAATAATGAAATAGAACTCTTGTTGCAGGGGGTGTGCTCTCTTGACTCCCAGCCATGTGGACCCCACACAACTTTACTTAGAAATCTGAACCACAATACACTCCTGATTATCTACACACAGTGTTCAAGTTTATACTCAGGAAACACAAACTGATCATGAACTTAGACAAACATAATACATATGATATAAAAGGACAATTTTTCAAAAGTCATGTAATTCATTTCAAAGCTATACATTAATGTATTATCTATGTCACAGCTTTTTTAATGCAGAAGATTGCCAAGAATTATCTTTATTTGTGAAAAGAGTCAAAAGGCTTTAAAATAAAGAAGGTATTACAAAAACAGATTCAACTACTAACTTTCTTGAGCACTTGCCTTTGGTCTACCACAATGCCTAGTGCTTTAACAGACAAGAAAAAGTGGTGAACAACATATATATATCTGTCTTAAGGGAACTTAGAGTCTTATTGGACAAGAAGCCTCACATATGTTAAAAAAATATATAGCAAGACTATATTACAAGGCTGAACATTAGTAATCAAAACTGGCTTACAGTTTATCGACTATAGTGCTACAGAAATCCAGGAAAGACAGATTCCCCATAAGCAGAATTAATCAGGGAAGATTTCTTGGGGGTGTGGCTCATGGGGCTGCCCTGGAAGAAGAATCTTCTACTTTCTTCATGCACCCAGATTACCTGGCATAGTGCAGGGGTCACATAACACTGCTCTGAATTTAACTGGATGGAGTATAAGGTTTGCAATAATGAAACAGAACTCTTATTGCAGGGGGTGTGCTCTCTTGACTCCCAGCCATGTGGACCCCACACAATGGATTGATGGACTGCAATTAGCCTGATGCTGAACTGGACCCAATTCAAACAAGGAACAGAAACTCTGGACACTGGCTTTGCTTTTAGCTCTACTGTATCCTCAGATGTACTTTTTCCAGGACTGCATTAAGGGAAACAGGACTTTGGAATCACAGAGATATAATTTCACACAACTAAAAATCACTCATCCTTCCATGCAGGTCTCAGAAAATTATTTTTCTTGAGATATCACAAGGACCCCAGCCCCAGCATCCAATGGGGAAGGAGACACCCTATTTCCATCAATAACAAGAGAACATTGAAGCCAAGAGAGCAACTTGAAGAAGAAAGTAATATATCAATATCATCTATATAGTAATTTTGCTAAAATTTTTAACCAGAACATAATTGTGAGGAAACCATCAGACAAATCCAAATAGAGAAGCATTCTACATAATGCTTGATGTGAACTTTTAAAAAATATCATTGTCCAAACTCTTCAAAAATAGTGTAATGAAAGACAAAACATTATGCAGGAATATTCTAGATTAAGGATACTAAAGAGATATAACAACTAATGCAATGCAATTTTTCGATTAGATCCTAAAGAGGAGAACAGCTGTAGAGGACCCCCCCCCCAAAAAAATTAAAGAAATATGAATACAGACTGAATTTTGTATTTTGTATTTTGAAAAATGTCCTTATTTTTAAGGGACACAGCTGAAGTATTTAGGGGTGATGCATTATGTCTACAACTTAGTCTCAAATGGTTCCGGGGGAAAATAAATCTATAAATAAACATGTACCCATGAAGGTCTAGAGATAAAGCAAATGTGGCTTCAGTGAATCTCAATGAAATAAATAGTTGTGGGGAGTAAAATAATGAGTCAGATGGGACTAGATTAAGTGGATGGATGACACTGAGAGCTGATAAGACTGGACTAAGATCTGTGAATAGAGAAAGAGTGAACAGCTTATGGTGATATTTGAATTACAAAATGAGGAAGTTGGCCTTGACTTGAAAAAATGATAGGGACACAGAATACACAATACTCCTTGGCTTAAAAGTAAAACAATGACTTTACATGTTAGGCAAATAAATATGACAGCATTCAACAGAAAGCACTAGCAAAGGGAATGATTTGAAGGCTAATTAGAAGAGTCTCGCCCTGGCCGGTTTGGCTCAGCGGCTGGAGCATCGGCCTGCGGTCTGAAGAGACCCGGGTTCGGTTCCCGCTAAGGGCATGTACCTCGGTTGCAGTTTGTCCCCAGCCCTGGTTGGTCGTGCGGGTGGCAGCCACTCGATGTGTCCCTTTCACATCGATGTTTCTCTCTCTCTCTCTCTCTCTTCCTCTCTCTCCCTCCCACTCTATCTGTGCAAAAAATGGAGAAAAAATAAATGTCCTCGGGTGAGGATAAAAAAAAAAAAAGAGTCTCTCCTAATTATCAGAGGGACAAATGAAAACTTGGGCTCCATAGAAGCAGAGAAATGAAAACGCAAGTATAGATCCAAGAATCATAGGTGTGGATGGATTGCTTACAGGGATGATGAATTCATCCAAGACTGTTTGCCTGCCCCAAATCTAAGGCAAACCTCATTGTCACTCCTCATGACACTAGAATTTGCCCACAGCACGACCCTACTCTGTCTGGGATTTCTCTCACGGGAACCAAAGCCTCAGCCACAAGTTACTTCCAATGAACAAATTTCGGGACAACAAGGACTGTGTCTATCTGGTTCAACATCAGTGCTCAGCATCCACACGAGAAGCAAAAGTAAAGTAACAAACAGGAGTCAAGGGAGAGAAGGAGGTAAAAAATGCTTGTGAGATTGTCAACCTGGAGATTCAGAGAAATGGATTCCTCTGGAAGGAGAGCTCACTTGTGGTGAAGACATCCTTCTGCGAGTCATTTCAAGGGTGAGAGTATGTCAGTGGAGTGGAGAAGTCTCAAGTTACATCAGCAACTGTCTGAAACAAAAGTTTTCTTCCCAGACTGTTTTGGCGTGGCTTTGTTTAAAATACAGTAGCTATACTTACTCACATAATTAGTTTGTCCCATTTCCTGTCAAATCAATATTCATTCATACAAATCAATCTTGTTGCTTTGTCCCTGAAGGCAGTTGTTCAATTTGTGTCACTATAAAGCAACTTTCCAGGGTTTTTCCCTCCTGTGGATCTTTTTGTACTACATAATGTATTCCTGGTCTTTTCTTATTGCCTAATTCATTTTTGTTTAGATTTCAATTTCTTCACAGCCAAGTCATGTTAGAACTTTGGTGTGTGTATTTTTCTGCATGAACTATATGTACATGATTAGAGCCCAGATGGACTTGAGTTTGAATCCCAGATCTGCTACCTACTAGATAAATGACTTGGACAAGTTATTTCACTTGTATAAAATGGATATACTGATACATACTTCAGATACACCTTAATTAAATAAGACAATTCATGCAAATTATAGTACCTGAAAGATAGTAAGCATTAAAAAATAATTTTATTACTATCATTGTTATTAATATTAATTATACTTCATTATATAAAATAATAATTCTGTGACCAATGATAGTAAACTTTGAGGACATTGTTCAAAGCCCCTAAATCAATAAATGTCCACAGAGATTGAGTGTAGTCACACAACTTACAAGTGGTAAAGAACCAGTCCATTCAGGGTCTTCTGTCTTTTAAGCCAGAGAGTGCTTTCTCCCTCTCTCACGGTGCTATCTGGCTGAAGGAGAGCTGGAATTACTACCAGTATGGCTTTAACTCATTCCTACAACCAATGCTACACTGAAGTGTGAAGAAGTTAGCAAAGAGGCGTGTTAATTGAGATCTTATGACATGAAATAGTTGCTGGAGCAGGGGAGGACTTTATTTTTGTAAGGGTAGTGAAACATCTTATGACAAATATTGACGCATATTCTTTCTTGGAGCTAAAACTTCTCCTTAGTGAAAACTTCTTTTAACATAGAAAGAACCACCTTAAAAGTCATTTTTAATTAAATGGGTTATACAATGGGACTTCAACCTAACTAGAATCTGAGCTTGACAGTAAGTGGATGGAATCACTTTGTCTCTCCCCCACAGTCATTGGTTTATAAAGGTTAGAGGTTGTTGGAAGAGGGTTGTACACATTTGTATCTTAAGGCTGTCTTCTGGGATGCAAAGTATTGAGAATTCAAAGCCTTCTCTCTGATGTTCAATGTTACCAAACCTTGACAAGTTAGCCCTGACTAAGGCCAAGTTGGAGAAGCCCCTGAGATCAAACTCACCATGAGAAAGAAGAACACCTCTGGCTAGGCTTAACACCAGGTTAGGAAAGGAACATCCTCGCCAAAGGCCACAGCCACAGCAGAAGACAGGACTACTTAGCAAAAACAAAGACTCTCACTGGCAAAGGAAGCAATACTCCCAACAGCCTGGACTTAGAAGAGAAGACAAAGTCTCCTTTGGTTTTCAGTAACCACCCCTGACAGTCTTGAATATAACATAGGAAGTGTTCCCGAGAAGGAACAAAATTAAACTTACTGCTCATAAAGTGGGAGCTCAGAGTTATTATCATTTAGATATTGGAATAGATATAACATCATTTGTAGTCACGAGCTGAAAGACTAAGGACACCTCGTTGTAATACCAAATAATGTTATATTAATAGATCCAACTATAGCTCAGTCAGAGGCCCCTTTTGAAAATATAACTTTAGGTCTCAAATAGCCTCCACCTTTCACGGTTCACTTCTCCCTCTAGTATCTCAAGGAGTTCTTGGGAATTGTCTCCCGTGTGCTCTGAGCTCCCCCGGGAGCTGTCTCAGTGCTACCTCTGCACTGGAACGAGTTACCATCTGCCCTAAACTGCCTTCCTTCCTTAGATGTTTCTTCTCAGGGTGCTCTGGGGCTGCATTGTACATTATGAGGCTTGAGGCTCCACCAGGCTCGGGTCTTATCCTCTGATCTCCCTTAGACACCACATTCACCCCAAGGTCAACTCACTGTTCCCAACCACTTTGTGTTCACCACTCTTGGCCATTTGGGAACTGCTCCTCTTCCTCCATGTTCTCTCAGAGGTCACACCACAGGGCTGTTTGGCCCCCATAATCTCGCCCTTTTAGGTTTTACACCAATATGTGTTTACCCTTTAGGAACAAACTATCAAGGGTCTG
Source organism: Molossus molossus (assembly GCF_014108415.1). Classification (NCBI taxonomy): domain Eukaryota; kingdom Metazoa; phylum Chordata; class Mammalia; order Chiroptera; family Molossidae; genus Molossus; species Molossus molossus. Next base: position 47,053,799 of record NW_023425403.1, on the reverse strand, counting down.
GCAAAGAGCAGGGTCAATCAGTAACCACACACCTGACCCAGACATGGCTCCTCTCTGAGCTTCAGCCTCCGTTGACCAGTGTGGCTCAGTGTTCCAGAAATTTATTCTCTCAGGATGGATTTTTATAATCTCCTTTCAGTTGGGTTCTCTTGAATCTCAGTCATTGACATTAAGTATTTTTTTTCTCTAGATTAGGCCCCTGAGCCCCATTTAAATCAGTTGGTACAAATATATACCACTCTATGGAGTGGATTATTGATTTCTCACACTGTAGATTCTGCAAGAATATGCTATTATATGCACAGTCATGCACACAAATACATACAGCAAAAATTATTAAATATATAAATGTATTTTTACACTTTGATCTGCCTATTTATTCCCACTAATAGAATGTACCAAAAAGAAAAAACCTAAATTAATCCTTGATTAAGGGAAGTGGATAAGTAGAGAAAAGAAATGTCCTTAATTATATAGTTCTTCAAAACTTTGACCTTATTTGTCAGATGCAAATATTGATCTGAGAAGTAAACCAACATGATCAGTCAGAAACACTAACTGATGTCTGCAATTTATAAGGTAAATTTGATTATATTCACCCTTTACCAGAAGTGTATAGCCCATGGGCTTTAATTACTAAATTGATATGACTGAGTTTGACAGTTATGTTGGTTATATTATCACAAATCTAACTAAAACTCATTAATTTTCCATATTAACACATAGTCCTTGACTTTAAAAGAAAGAAAATAAATTTCCATAAGAATTTAAGAGAGAGCTTGACTTATGCAATGGAGTTTACCACGATATTTTCTTTTTCAAAACATTATAGTCAGAATACAGGCAATATTTCCTAAATCATATTCAGTAATAGTTTATTTAATAACACTGCATATTTGTGGAATTAATAAGACACATTCATTTAAAGTCATTCCTCTTTTACAGTGAAGAAACAAGGTTGCAATGAGATGAAAGTGAATTTCCCAGTCATAGTATGGTGTAAGACCTAATATCAAGATTCAATATTATGTGCTGCATTGGTCAAATCAGGATGGTCTTGAATGGCCTCACTGAAGGTTCCCCTCTTCACTCTGCATCTGCAGAAAAGGTATTCTAACCAAACAACACTGCTACCAAGGAAACCAACCCCAGTTCTTGCTTCTTCTGAGCAGCAAGTTTCAGTTTCCTGCCAGCCCTCAAAATGATTCAAACAAGCCAATCACATCCTTCCACAGAGTCAGGAGATAGCCCAACCCTCTTGACACTACAAAGCCTGCCTCCCACAGCCCCTGGTTGTTCATTCTGTTCATGAGTACGAGCCCTGTGTGATCCTGAATGGAGCGCTGTCCTTCTCCTTGGGTTGTGAGTATATGTAACTAAGAAATTACTCCCAATTTCATCTTTCCAGTGTCAGGTGTCCTGTGTTCAATCATCCACATAACCTTAGGGCCAGGGTTCCCTCAACTCACCAACAGGGTGAACAGGAGGTGATGAAAGCAGAGCAAGCCATGGCAGAGAGGGCACTCCAAGCCAAGCTTTCTGACTCCACAGCCATTGCTATTCCTCTCCCCTAGAGCTAGCCACACCACTTGAGGACAGCACTTAAGGAGACATTTCTATGGGCCACACTCTATATGAGCTCCTTACATGGGTTTTCTCATTTAAGCTTCACAAGCTATCCTGCGAGGTAGCTACTATTATTTTTCCCTTGTTATAGATGATGAGATTGAAGCACAAAGAAGTTGATTAGCCAGCTAGTGAATGATGGAACTGGGATCCCACAGTCTGCACCTTTTACTCCACTGCCAAAGGAACTCCCAACCTCGGAATGAATGAATCCTCTGGTAAATGGATTTTACGTAAACAATATCACCAAATGAAAAGACTCGAAAAAGATAGGTGTATGAATACAAAGTTGGGTTTTCAAAGGTTACTCTGATTTTAGTTCTGCCAACCACCACTAAGTAAATAGTGGTGTCAACTGAGTGTACAAAGTGAGGGATAGGCTTACCTTGAGCATGGCTTTGAAGGAGTAGAACACAATCCAGATATTATCTTCCACAGTCATAGTTTTTCTTAAATTTTTAAAAATAGCTTAGTATATTTCAGGTCCTCTTTTTCTAAACTATACTCATTTTCAAACAGATATAATTATACACTATATGTCTAGCTCAAGTTACCTGTGCTCAGATTATTGAATTTAGCATCTATGCTTCCACCTACCAGCTGAAATCCCAGATTTAAACTTAGCACACCTGATATACCCATTTCTTTCTCCTCAAGCTAGACAATGATCTGCTTGTGAGTAGTGACCAAGTCTTAACTTATTTCTATACCACCAAACTCTAGCTTAGTCTGTCAATGGTTTTTGAAAGTAAACAAATAAAGAAATACAAAAGTAAATACAGTCAAGCAAAAAAACATTTCTATTTAGAAAATGTCAAGGTGTTAGCAGCTACTTTATTTTGTCTAAATTAGTTCTTTGATTAGAGGCTAGATTTTTTTCTTGGACATTTTGACAACTGTTTTAAACAGAATTTACAGATTTCATACAAAGTTATAAAGTAGTTCCCTAAAAATAATTTTTTTAAAACTTGTCATCTTGCAAAAGTGTGATAATTTGGAAATAATATCTGTTATACAATTCATAGGTTGTTAATGAATGCAAATATACATACACCTGCACCTGCAAGTTCAACCAACTGAAATTGTTCATGACCAACACTAAAACAGAATTTTCTATGAAGCAACAAGCTCCTCTCTGAAAATAGAGTGCATGAGGACCACTCATTGAAGGATGTGAAAAAGAAAATTTCTGCCTAAGTAAACGTTAAACCCAATCTCTCTCAAAGAAGTGTTAATTATAAGGCTATGGTTTTACAGAAACCACAAACATCTTATTCTTACAAAAACTTGTTTTAGAATATTTTCCTTCTTTGCCCTTGATTCTCTTCTCCAAATAAACAAAACCTATTTTTATATGTACTAGGCTGTGTGCAAACTTCTAGAAATTTTTCTTGCAAGAAAATTTTCAATAAATCACATATTCATTCTAGGCAATATTTAACCCAGTTCTCAAACTTCCAGTTTGTAAGACTCACCTAAGGAAGTTATTAAAGTGTAGATCCTACATTGCACACCAGAGATTGTAATTCAGTAAATCTGGTATGTGGCTAAGAAATCTGTATTTTCATCAGGTGCTGCCTGATTTAGAGGATATATCAACTACACTTGAGAAAAATATTGCTTCAGAAAATGTGAAGTCAGTTTAAACATCAAACTTAAAAATAAAAATTTTGCAAGGCCATTTGTGGCCATGTGGAGAATGATGTCAGAAGACAGTGGCTGAAGTCAAGAAAGCCTGTTACAATAATTCAGATGGAGTGTATGCAGAGTCGAGGAAGAGCACAGGATGGAAAGATGATAGTAAGTGAAATATTTAAGAGGTTCAATAATCTCAAACTAAATCAACAGGACTTGGAGATTCAATCGTTAAGCAAATCGGGGTGAAGAGAATGGAAGTGAGAGACCAGGAATAGTAAAACACAACTTACCTTCGAGAATTCAAGCTTTGAAGATGAACTAGCTCAATGTCATTAAATGAGACTGTTTTTGATTATCAGTCAAGTTTGGGACCTGTGTAAGCCAGCAGCAGTACTGCTGATTTATGCAGCATTGCTGCAAAAATTAGAAAACGGTCACCACCTTTTAAGTAGATGTACAACTCTGAGCACAGATTGGTAAGTAAAACGCTTTGTTAGGCAAATTAGAAGATGTTCTTGTCTGTAAGCATACATAGCCCTGTGCCAGGGCCCACAGCTGGGGAACCATACATACAAAAGCTGGATTTAACCTCCCACCCACTCCACAACTTAAGGGCCCTCATGCAAAACATAATGTGCAGATGGTCCAGAAAGACACCACCAAGATGTAGGATGTGGCCTTGGAAGTGATTAGCTGAAGCAGAAGGAAAGTAAAGACACAGAATAGAACAATTTCCAGGAATCATGAGGTAAATTGTTAGATGGTTTGCCTACCACATTCATGATGAATTCGTCTAGGATTGTTTCCCTAAAACCTTATGGAAGCCCTCACCATCTTTCCTGTTACAAGGTCAGATATCACTGAAATGGGGATCCATTTTGTGGGGATGTTTGCTCGGGGACTTATAGTAGCAGTCGCAGGTAACTTAGACTGCAAGATGGAAGAGAACAGGAATGATATCTCCTTTATTGCTGCTTGTCCAGCACCTTGGACAGCACCTAGTACATTGTTACTATGGTGCCTGAAGTCCATTCATCAAGAACAGACTGACAGCTGTCAGAGGGGAGAAGAGTGGGGGGAACTGGATGAAAGAAAGTGAAGAGATTAGCTGAAGAACATATATGCATAACCCATAGACACAGACAACAATGAGGTGACGGCCAGAGGGAAAGGGGGGTGGGGGCTTGATGGAGGTGGGCAAAGGGGGAAAAATGAGACATCTGTAATAGTGTCAACAATAAAAATAAAGTTAAAAATAATACTTGAAACTAACATCATTTATTGAAGAGACTGCCTTTAGTCCACTGTGTGTTCTTGCCTCTTTTGTTAAATATTAATTGACCATATAGGTGTGAGTTAATTTCTGTTCCATTGATCTATATGCCTATTCTTATGCCATTTCCAGGCTGTTTTGATTACAATGGCCTGTAGCATAGTTTGATATCAGATATTGTGATACCTCCAATTTTGTTCTTTCTCAAAATTGCTGAGGTTATTCGGGATCTTTTTTGGAATATTTGTTCTAGTTCTGTGAAATATGCTGTTGGAATTTTAATAGGAATTGTGTTGAATCTATAGATTGCTTTGGGTAGTATCAATGTTTTAATTATGTTAATTCTGCCAATATATCCTAAGAATCCTGAAACACCAATCAGAAATAATATATGCACCCTATGTTCACAATGTCAACAATAAATATAATGTTAAAATTTTTAAATAACAGAAAAAAAGAATACTCAAAACTACAAAACAAGAATCATTTAACAAAAAACCATCTGCAATTGAGCTAAATGGAAATCCTACAACTAGGGAATTAAAGAAGCTATATTAAGATTGCATCAAGCCCCATCTCTCTTGCTAAGTGGCCCCAGGCCCAGCACTAGCAGCAGCCTGCCTTGGTTCACAGCTTAGCTTAACCAGGGCACCTCCAAGCCCAACACAAATAGCCGCCATCTGCAGATTGGTTTGTAGCTCAGGCTGAGTGGCCCCAGGCAAAACACAGGCAGTTGCTGACCTTGAGGCCCCAGAGCCAGTGCACCCAGTGGACAGCTTCAGACCACATTGAAACGTCACTACCCAACCACCACCACCAGTGACAAACTCAAAGATTAGACCTAGAAGACACCAGGACCCTGCTGAAGTAAGTCCTGCTTTGTGGGGTAGGCCCTTGCACAGCTGATTCCCCACTGTGGTCAGAAGTAGGTGGTCAGTGGTCACAGCCAGTCCTTGCAACTGATCAGCCTGGAGGTAAATCTCTCCCATTAACATCCCAACAGCAATCAAGACTCAACTATAAGAGGAGGGTGTACACAGCCCACATGGGGTGTACACCTCAAGTGCCCAGTTTGGATGATGGGGGAGGCTGTGCCATTGGACCCTACTGGACACCTACTACATTAGACCACTCTACCAAGCCTGGAAGACATAGCAGCTCTACCTAATACATAGAAACAAACACAGGGAGGCTGCCAAAATAAGGAGATAAACATGTCTCAAACTCCTGAAAAAGAACTAAACAAAATAGAGACAAGCAATCTACTAGATGCAGAGTTCAAAACACTGGTTATAATGATACTTAATGAATTTAGTGAGAACCTTAACCACGTGAAAAAAGACCAGTCAGAAATGAAGGATACACTAACTGAGATGAAGAATAATTTACAGGTAATTAGCAGTAATGTAGATAAAACTGAAAATCAAATAAATGATTGGGAATATAAGAAAGCAAAAAAACACCCAATCAGAACAGCAAAAAGAAAAAAAAAATGAGGATAGTGGAAGGAGCCTCTGGGACAACTTCCAGTGTACCAACATTTACATCATGGGATTGCCTGAAGAAGAAAGAGAGCAAGCATTTGAAGACCTATTTGAAAAAATAATGACAGAAAACTTCCCTACCTTGGAGAAGGAAATAGACATACAAGTTCAGGAAATGCACAGAGTCCCCAACAAGATGAACACAAAGAGGCCGACACCAAGACACACCATAATTAAAATACAAAAGGTTAAAGACAAAGAGAGAATCTTTTTTATTTTATTTTTTTGAGAGAAAGGAAGAGAGAGGGAGAGAGAGATAGAAACATCAATGACAGAGAACATTGATTGGCTGCTTCCTGCATGCCCCCCACTGGGGATTTGGCCCACAACCTGGGCATGAGTCTTGACCAGGAATCGAACTGGCAATCTCATGGTGCATGGGTTGATGCTCAACTACTGAAATACACTTACCAGGCCAAAAAGAGAATCTTAAAAGCAGCCAGAGAAAATCAGTTACCTACAAGGGAGCTCCCAGAAGACTGTCTGTTGATTTCTCAACAGAAACTTGGCAGCCCAGAAGGGACTGGCAAGAAATATTCAAAGTGATGAAAAGCAAGGACCTACAGCAAAGATTACTCTACTCAGCAAAGCTACCATTTAGAATCAAAGGACAGATAAAGAGCTTCCCAGACAAGAAAAAGCTAAAGGAATTCATCACCACTAAACCAGTATATGAAATGTTAAAGGGTCTTCTTTTTTTTTTTTTTTTTTTTTTTTTATCCTCACCCGAGGACATTTTTCCATTTTTTGCACAGATAGAGTGGGAGGGAGAGAGCGGAAGAGAGAGAGAGAGGGAAACATCGATGTGAAAGGGACACATCGAGTGGCTGCCACCCGTACGACCAACCAGGGCCGGGGACAAACCGCAACCGAGGCACCTGCCCTTAGCGGGAACCGAACCCGGGTCTCTCCGGACCGCAGGCGGATGCTCTAACCGCTGAGCCAAACCAGCCAGGGCATAAAGGGTCTTCTTTAAGAATTAAAAAATCAAAAATATGAACAATAAAATGGCAATAAATATATATTTATCAACAATTGAATCTAAAAAAAATAAACAAGCACAACGGAAACAGATTCATAGATACAGAAAACATTTTGATGGTTGCCAGATGGGAGGGGTTGGAGGATGGATGGAAAAGGTGAAGGGATTAAGAAGTACAAATTGATTGTTACAGAATAGTCATGGGGATATAAAATACAGCATAGAGAATATAGTCAATAATATTCTAATAACTATGTATGCTGTTAGATGGGTGTAATATTTATTGGGATGACTACCTAGTAAGTTATGTAATGTAATTATAATATAAAATAAATACTGTTCACATTATTTGTATAAACACAATTTAGGGTTCTCTACTTTTGTTCCAACATTTTCCAATACTGTAAAATGACACAGACAACTTTTTAAGTGATGAGTCAGTCTATTGGTCCCATAAAACTCAGCAAATAAAGTAAAATAGACTTCCTTTGAAGATTTTCCAATTGTAACGGAAGGAAAATTCTACCAGACATTTTATTTTATCTCTTTTTCTGTTACCCAAAGTTGCATGTTATTCTATAATAAAATGTTTATCTGATTTTGACTACTTCTGGCCTTGTAACATGCTGCTTTGTATACCTGTTCTAAATTTTCTCTTCCTCTTCAATGATATCATTTTTTTTTTTTGTCACAGTCACTTAATTTCCTTGTTCTTTTTATAACAATGCTTAAATTGTTTTGACTGAAGATGTGCACCAGATGGAAATTACACAGATGTCAGCACCTGTATGCTAAGTCTGTGCACTCATGTATCATTTGGCTTATTATTTTACAGGTTTTACATCCATAGCAGGAATTGTTGCACCTTTATTTAAAGAAAATACCACAAGAACTTTTCTTTCTTTCTTTCTTTCTTTCTTTCTTTCTTTCTTTCTTTCTTTCTTTCTTTCTTCATCCCTCCCTTATTTCCTTCTTTTCTTTCCTTATCTATATAAGAACTCTTACTATTTGTTATTGCTCCTAACTCTGTGCCTAGGAAATCTCATTAAATGCAGCCAAAACACTTGAGAACTACCACCAATAATTACATGTGTGTATAGTTTTTTTAATTGTAAAGTTAAGCTACCTTTTCTTTAATTGAAAAACCCTTTAACTTTCAAAAGTCAAAGTTTCTAGGGACAAAGATAACAGAATAGAGGAAGTTAACAGGCATTTATTGAGTACAAACTACTTTTAAGACTTTTACAATGTTTCTCATGACATCCTCACAATAATTCTGTGACAATGTTATTATTCTCCCCCATTTTATAGATGAGGAGCTTCATAAAATTTAAAGAACTTGCTTAAGATCACAAATAATTGCATACTCAGTAAATGTCATAGATGTTGGTAAAAGGCAGATCAAGGATTCAATGTCTGGTATGTCAGGCTCTTACCATTTTTGAAGAAATGCAATTTTTTTCTAACAAAACATTAGTCTATTCTGAAAACATAATATACTTGTGTTATGTGAATAAATGTAGCTCTAGAATAAATCACTTTTCAATCTGAATGTTTAACATGAAGGCCAACACAGTGGCTCCCAAGCATATGTCTATTTACCAAGAGCCTCTTAGAGGAGCTTACAGTAACAAATTAGCATCTGTCATTAATTGTCTAAAAGCAATATTAGATATCAATCCACAAAAAGTACAAATGGTACCTGTAGTTATTTGTACATATATTCTATAAAAGATAAAATACACATGTATCTTAGTTAGGTCATGGAGGCTAGTTCATTTTTTTCTAGCTTAGTACCTTGAATATTGTTATCTATCCTTTTAAACTCCATATGCTCTTATGACTCAATTCATACCACCTACTTGGTATAACCTCAATGATATTAATCATTCAGGGTTCCATATGTTTCTGGGGGCATGGTTACCATGTTGCCTGGTTGCAAAGCTCAGAACACACATTTTAAGGAAATAAAATGGCAGGGACTCAAAATATTGCAAACAAAAGTATGTAAATAAATCAAGAGGAAATGTTGGCTGAAATTATCATTGAAATATAGTCTTAAAAACATACAAACAGAGAATCTTTTATCTTCCCAGAGCCTCCACATCACTAATTGGATGCCAGTGTCACAAATAGTAATATCCATAAAGAAAATCTTCACCAGTAACATCTACATTAACTCCATAAAATATATTTTCACATCAAGTAAATACCAGCATTCAACTTTCATTCAAGGTCAAGTGCAGTTAGTATGTTACAATTTTCTAGAGTTTAAGTGGCAAATGTTAATTGGCTTTTATCTTATGTTGAGAGATATTAATAAGCAATAAAGGCAAATAATTGACAACCAAAATAAGCACCCTGCTATACCAACTGACTCAGGTCACAAGCTTGAAGACAGAGATACTTAGAGAGCTCATAATAATTTATTAAATGTGCTTTATTAAAGAACAATTTGATCTACTAAGAAAGATTAATTCAATTTTTAGACATCTATCTATATACTCTTCTAAACACCAGGAGACAGCAGGAATAACCCAGAGAAGACTCCTACTCTCAATGTACTTATATGCTAGGATGCAGACAATGGAAAAGAAAGGAAGAGCAATATCATTACTAGGAAGCAAGATGGTTGCACATCATGATAAAGGCTACAAAGAAAATGAACAAAGTGATGAGAAGCAACGAGGAGTCAAAAGCAAATGGATGTAGGGACAGGTCTTTACAGTGTCCTCAGGTAATGTCGACTGAGTAGGTGGCATTTTTGCTAAATCTTAAAGAATGAGAACAAAAAAAGGCAAGGTAAGAGTAAGAGGAACAGTGTGGCATGCAGAGGAAAGAGCAAATGCAAAGACCCTGAAGCAAGAAAGAACTTTCTATGTTAAAGGAAAGGAAAAGGTGCCCATGTGGCTAGATGTGGTAAGCAAGGAGGAGGTTGGCTTGTGACGAAGTTAAAGAAGTGGCCAGGGCAGCTCTGCCTTGTGTGACATGAAACACTAAGAAATGGTAACGATAGGTAAAAGCTCCTTGTAACTTGGTTGGCATATAAAATTAATGCAGTCTATCTGGGCTAGCAAGTGAGTAGAAGAAAAATAATAATAAAATTTTAGAATTGAAAAGAAATGTATGGATAATCTATTCTACCCCTTGTTTCATTGACCATGAGGCAGTGGTGAAGGGACAGTGGTGTCAGTGAGGACAGTCAGAACTCCAGGTTCTCTGACATCTAGTGACCATTTCATGAGACCAGTAGGCTTATGATTTTTATCACTGGAGACTCTAATGGCTTTATCCTTGTCTTTGTTCAACAGTAGACATCCAGTGGCCGAGGAAAGCTACCCATGCTCTTCTCAGAATATTCAATTTTAAAAAACAAGAGAGTGTAGCACTGTATGCTTGTAGGAGGAATGTCTTGAAGGCCTTCACAATTCGCTCTTTCTTAGAAAAACTACAGCTTTGAATAGGGTCTGTAGAAAGAGAGAAGAACAAATGATTCAGCGAGTGCCTCATGGAAGAAATATTTGATGAAATCAGAAAGAATGGGAAATCCCACCAAGTGAAATAACATTAAGTAGCAGATACCAATAGCTAAGGTTGGCAAAGACATGGAGTTTGCCAGAGATATAAAATAAACATATAAAAATCACATTAAAAATAACTGTGGAGGGGAGCAAAAGGAGCAGAGAAATGGAGGACATCTGTAATAATGTCAACAATAAAAATAATAATAAAGCTTGAAATGTCAATATTAAAAAATCAATTAGATCAGAGTTTCATTTTTTGTTGTTGTTAATCCTCAAAGATATTTTTTTCATAGATTTTTAGACAGAGGGCTGGAGGGAGGGAGAGAGAGAAACATTGATGTGTTAGATGTGCTGTGAAAGAGACACATCACTTGATTGCCTCCCGCCCACACCCCGATCAGGCTGGTGATTGAACCAGCAACCCAGGTACATGTCCTTAACCAGAAATTGAACCTGTAACCCTTCAGTGCATTGGTGACGCTCTAACCCTTGATCCACACTGGCCAGGGCCAGAGTGTCTTCCTAATATATTTTAAAACCCTTTTCAGTTTTTTAAAAATATTTTTTATTGATTTTTTTAGAAAGAGAGGAAGGAAGGGGGAGAGAGAGAAACATCCATAAAAGAGAAACATCGATTGGCTGCCTCCTGCATGCCTTCTACTGGGGATCAAGCCTGCAACCCCTGCATGTGCCCTGAATTGAACCGGTGACTTCTTGGTGCATGGGACAACGCCCAACCAGCTGAGTCACACTAGCTAGGCCCTTTTCAGTTTTTTTTTTACTTACCTATATAAACAAACAAAAATACTATAGAGAGAAAAACAATAATGTCACAATATGAGGACACGTAATAGGACTAATAAGGGTTAAGATAGGACCTCTCCTTCTGGAGAGAAAGAACTGAGACTGGTCTGATCAAGATGTTTACCTGCTGGGCTAGAAGCTGGACCAAATAATTTTGCAATAATGCTCCTTCTAACAAAACTAGTTTGGTTTGTTCTCCTGAATGCAGAGCATGATTAACAGGGTCAAAATTTTGTAAGAGAGAAGAAAAGCAGATTTAAACTAACATCATGACAAAATAAAATAACTGCAACTTAGTAGTTGTGATAGACACAGCCGTGTTTTTCACGTCAATAGCAGTGTGCCAGGCAGTCCATGATTTGTATACCCCAGGGATAACACTGGGAAAAACCCAGCCACTTACTCAATCAAACTGATGAGAACAGACATGATTGAAATAAGCAGAGAATGCTTAAGGAAGATTTTACTCAACACTTACAGCTTTACATAAAAGAGTCCTCTTGCATTTGCTTAAATTACATATTTGTTAACAACGTGAACAAAAATCCAAGTGGCATTGTTTTCAAATTAGTGAAGACTGCACCATAATGAAACAGAATATAGGAGGTTTGCCTGGCTGGTGTGGCTCAGATGGTTGGAGTGTCGTCCTGTATACCTAAAGGTTCAGGTTCAATTCCCAGTCAAGGTACATAGCTAGGTTGTGGGTTCGGTCCCCATTTGGGCTCATATGAGAGGCAACTGATCGCTGTTTCTCTCTCACAATGATATTTCTCACTCTCTCTCTCTCTAAAACAAACAAATAAAATCAATAAACATATCCTTGAGCGAGGATTACATGAAAAAAATAATTAAAAAGAAAATAGGAGGCTTACCTTTCATAAAGCCTCAGCGTAATGTTAGATTTCTATATTATATAAACAATTATTTAAAATTATTATTTATACTCATTGTTTTAATAAAAATAATACAGAGCCAAAATTCTTTTTAAAAAAGTTTTTTAAATGTACATATTGTGCTATTCAATTTATGTGTACACTCTGCATAGTCTCCAAATAATGGAATATTTGAAGCTCATATACTTTAGTTTCAAAAAGGTAGGTGTCTTAGCAGGGTTTAAGGGTTGTCCTCAAAAGGATATGTCCCCATCTTAAACTTCAGGCAACTGTGAATGTGATTCTGTCAGAAAAAAAAGTCTCTGCAAATAGTATAATTAAGGATCTGGAGACCAGGTCATCTTGGATTATCTAAGTGGGCCCCAAATCCAATTTCAAGCGTCCTTAAAAGAGACAGAGTCCTGGCCGGTGTGGTCCAGTTGGTTGGGCATTGTCCAAAAAGTTGTTAGTTCTATTCCCAATCAGGGCACATGCCCAGGTTGCGGGTTCAATCCCCATTAGGGGACTTGCAGAAGGCAGCCCATTGACACTATGGCTCTCACACTGATGTTTCTCTCTCTACATATATATATATATCCCTTCTGTCTCTAAAAATCAGTTAAAATAGTTCTTTTTAAAGAGACACACAGAGAATAAATACGTGGAGAAGAGAAGGCCATACTAATACTGGAGTCAGAGACTGAAGTGATGCAGTCAAAAGCCAAAGAACACCTGGAAGTACCAGACCCAGGAGAGGGAGGAACAGGTTCCCCTAGAGCCTTCCGAGGGAGCACAGCTCAGCCAACACATTGATTTTGGACATCTCACTTCCAAAACTGTGAGAGAATAAATTTGCTTGTTATAAGCCACCAAGTTTGTGGTCATTGATACAGTAGCCATATTAAAGTAGCCCTGGTAGCTTCTTTCTGCTCTTTCTCTTAATGACTATAAAAGCACTTTGGAAACACCAAAGAAAGGGTTGACCTGAAGACCAAGACAAACGATCTACATGCTCAATAATCTAATATAAATGTATGTTCCTTTTAGCATAGTCCTGTTGACTCCTTATCTATATAATTACGTTATTGTCCCCAAACTGTTCACATGATGTTTTATTGTCCTTTTCTCACCAGACTTTACATCATAAGCATTTCCATTGTGTCTATATGGCTTTCAAATATATGCAAACTTCTGCCTAAATTCCACTGAATTTATATGCCATATATTACTTAAATATTTTGCAAGTTATATAGATCCAGACTGATTCTTATATTATATTATTAATAAATGACTTTCAACTATGGTCAAGCACAAGTCCTAGATATTTTTGATGCCACAAATATATAATCATGCAGAGACGTCCATCAGTCAATCGTCAAACAAGCATTTCTTCAGCTACTACTAAGTATGACATGTTCCAGGTCTTAGGAATGCTTCAGTAAAATAAAAAAGGATATGGGCTTTTGGTTTATATAACAGCCAAAAGGTAAACTGATAAAATGTTTTATAAACATGATAAAACTGATAATCAAAGAAGAAAGAGAACTCTTAGCAAACTAGAAATGAAAATGGACTTCCTTAATTTACTAGAAGGCATATCTCAGAACCCTACAGCAAACATCATGCTTTAGTGTTGAATTTTTATTTAAGCAACAAGCATTTTGTTTAAAACCAGCAATAAAAAAATGATGACAATGTCACTACTTCTGCTTAACATTATGCCAGAAGTACTAAAAGACAAGGATAAGAAAATACAGCATTAAAAAGAAAGCAATAAAACTAGAATAAACTGCAAAAAAAATATGACTATCTTTACAGAATACCCCTCCTAAATATCTACAAACTGTTAGAATTAATGAATTTGGTAAGACAGCTAGATATAGGATATTGAGGGACCAAACAATTTATAAAGAAGGTACAGATAGCATAGTTATAAAAGAGAAGACTGATGATTTTTACCGTGTTGAGCTCAATCATTTCTCATCAAGACACCATAGAATGATATTTGCAACATATACAGTTGATATTTCCACACTTAAGTCTAGATAGGAATTAATATTAGAAATGTATGAAGTGAAGATGGTGGTGGGCAGGACTGGAGGGAGAGTGAGTGTGTGAGAGAGTGAGCAAGTGTGTAAGAAAGTGTGAGTGGACTTGAAGGTGGACGACCAAACTTGTGCAGTGCAGAGACATGGAGCAGAAGGTTCCTGTGCTGTGGATGGGAGCAGCCGGCTAGCAGTAAGCGGCTCTTCAGGGCTCTTCTCCCTGTGCCACGAGGAGGTCCCACCATTTTGGAATATCCCGGGTCTCCCCTGGGAGGAGGCAGTGGGAGCAGCTAGGGCCCAGCAACCTGAGCCCACCAGTGCACCTGGCACCATCAGACCAGTGGACACTCTGTGTCAACACAGACCAGTGCACCGTAGTGGAGCTCCCAAAGTGCTGGTCGTGGAAGCCAGAAACAGCCAGGAGCCCAGCACCATCCCCTATAGTAGTAGCCCGATCAGAGTCAAGATATACCCCCAGCAACAGAGGCTGGAGAACAGACATCCATCCCCAGGCAACAGAAGCACAGACCAGTAGCTGAGACTCATCCCCAAAAACTACAGCAAAAGCTGAGCAGAAGTTGCGCCCCACGGGGCAGCAGCACTCCCCAGCCACCAGCTGTGAGACCTAGGGCTCCTCAGAGGCCTGTGCAACCCAGCAGCCCAAAAGAGCAGTGGGAAGCCCGAGCCCCAGAGGGACTAGTGTGATCCAGCTGCCCGCCGGTGGGATCTGCAGGGGGTGGGGGCACCAGAGAGGCCTCTGTGACTCAGTAGCCCACAAGAGTGGTGGAAAGCTGGAGCACGAGAGTGACTGGTGCAATCCAGTGCCCTGCCCACGGGACCTGCAGGGTGTGGGGGCACCAGAGAGGCCTGTGCGACCCAGCAGGGACTGTGCGATCTAGTTACCTGCGGGACCTGTGGGGTGCTGAAGCACCAGAGAGGCTTGTGCAACCCAGCAGCCCATAACATAGGCATAGAGCCCTGTCAACAAAGGGACTGTTCAATCCAGTTACCCACAGGAACTGAAGGGTGCGTGGGCACCAGAAACGCCTGTGTTACCCAGGTGCACACAACATAGGCTTAGAGGTTGTTAAAAAGAAGGCAGAGTGAATAGAAGCCACGCAGACAATCTCCCAGGCCCAAATGAGAATTACAACTAAAATAAAGACAAATCCTCAGAAAAGAGCAACAGAAAAGCAGCAGGACAGGACTACATAACCAAGGACACTGGTAGGATCTACTGAGGCATGAGAGGGTGGCAGGCTGGGAGCCCACGGACAGCAACAGTCTTAGCTGTGAACAGCGCTCTTGGGGAATAGACTAAGCCTGATCCACAGCTCAGACAGCCAGGACAGAGCACTAAAATAGCCACAGCCACTCACCTGGGGCTACAGCAGAGGGAGGGCAGACTGGGCTGGAACTCTGTGGGCACACCTGGGATTTAGAGGGCACTCAAAGTTTCTGCTGAGTTGTGGCCACAAAGGACGATGGCCAGTGTTCTCCTTCCCCGAGCTGTGAGGAAAAGCAGCAGCCCCAACCCCACCCCCTTGGAGATTCAGCCTTTTCCAGGTGAGGCAAAGAAATAAAAATTGAGGCTCGTTAACAACCAGCATCTATCCCACCCTCTGGAAATCCTCTTAGGCAGAATACCAGGGCTACATTCCAGGCACTGAGTAACTGAGACTACTAGACACCAGGAAAAGGCTAGAGGATAACTGAACCATTCCTGGGTTTGCACATCTACCCAGGAAGGTGACAGTGGTGTCTAATGTAGGCCCACTCAGGTTCATCCGAAACCAGTAGAGGGAGCCACAACAGCAGGACACCAACACCCAAAGGTAAAATTTGGCAGGTTCCAAAACTCACTGAGATAGCCAAAATGATGAAACAAAGAAATAAATCCCAAATGAAAGAACAACAAAACTCTATGGAAGATGAGATCAATGAAATGCAGCTAAGCAAATATTCAGGGGTAGAGTTCAGAGCCATGATCTTGAGGAAGCTCAACAGCATGAGTAAGGACATCAGCACCATGAGTAAAGATATAGAAACACTGAAAACCAACCAAGTGGAAATGAAGAATGACATAGCAGAAATTAAGAACACATTGGAAGGACTAAACAGCAGAGTAGAGGAAGCTGAGGACCAGATCAGTGAATTAGAAGACAGGGTAGAAAAAATCAACCAATCAGAAAACCAAAAGGAAAAAACAAAAAACAGGAAGACAGCTTAAGAAAACGGTGGGAAAACTGGAAACATAATAATATTCGCAACTGTGAGACAACTGGAAATGTAATAATATTCACATCATAGGAGTCCCTGAAGAAGAAGAAAATGAGCAAGGGTTAGAGAATATATTTGAAGAAATAGTGACAGAAAACTTCCCTAATTTGGTGAAGGAAGAAGGCATTCAAGTTCAAGAAGCACAGAGAGCCCCAAGTAAGAAGAACCCAAACAGGCCCATACCAAGACACATACTAATTAAAATCCAAAAATTAAAGACAAGGAGAGAATCATCAAGGCAGCAAGAGATAAGCAACAGGTCACCTACAAAGGAAACCCCATAAGGCTCTCAGCTGACTTTTCAACAGAAACACTATAGGCCAGAAGGGAGTGGCATGAAGTAATCAAGGTCATGGAAAACAAGGATCTGAATCCAAGACTACTCTATTCAGCAAGGCTATCATTCAAAATAGGTCAAATAAAGAGCTTCACAGACAAAAAAAAGGCTAAGGGAATATATTAACACCAAACTAGCACTGAAAGATATGCTAAAAGGACTGCTGTAATTAGTAGAAGAAATAGGAAGAAAAATAGAACCACACTAAACAAAAATGGCAATAAATAAGTACATATCAAGTATCACCTTAAATGTGAATGGTTTGAATGCTCTGATAAAAAGACACAGAGTAGCTGACTGAATAAGAAAGCATGACTCACATATATGTTGTTTACAAGAGACCCATCTCACAAAAAAAGACTCACATAGTTTAAAAGTGAAGGGATGGAAAAAAATATTTCAAGTAAATGAAAAGCAAAAAAAAAAAAAGCTGGGGTAGCAACACTCATATCTGATAAAGTAGATTTCAAAATGAAGACCATAACTAGAGACAAAGAAGGCCACTACATAATATACATAATATTTAAAGGATCTATCCGAAAGGGAGATATAACCTTGGTAAACATATATGCACCCAATATAGGAGCACCGACACATATTAAAAATCTTCTGGAGGACTTCAAAGGAGAAATCAATAGCAATACAATCATAGCAGGGGACTTCAATACCCCGTTGCCATCACTGGATAGATCTTCTAGACAAAAAATTAACAAGAAAACACAGATGCTAGATGAAGCACTAGATCAAACGGATTTAAAAAATATCTACAGAAAATTACACCCCAAAACTGAAGAATTCACATTCTTCTCAGGTGCACATGGGACATTCTCAAAGATAGACCACATGTTAGGACACAAACTAAGTCTCTACAGGTTCGAGAAGATTGAAATCATATCAAGCATCTTCTGAGATCACAATGGTATGAAACTAGAAATCAACTGCAATAAGAACATGCAAAGACATTTGAAAACACAAAGGCTAAATAGGATGCTATTGAATAATGAATGGGTTACCATGGAGATCAAGAAAGAAATTAAAAACTTCCTGAAAACCAATGAAAATGAACACACAACAACACAAAATCTATGGGATATAGTGAAAGCAGTTCTGAGAGGGAAATTCATTGCACTCCAGGCCTACCTCAAGAAACAAGAAAAATTTCTAATAGACTATCTAACCTCACAATTTAAAGAAATCGAAAGCAAACAAAAAGAAAACCCCAGAGCAAGTAAAAGGAAGGAAATAGTAAAGATCAGAGCAGAAATAAATGA
This sequence comes from Molossus molossus, assembly GCF_014108415.1. Taxonomy (NCBI): domain Eukaryota; kingdom Metazoa; phylum Chordata; class Mammalia; order Chiroptera; family Molossidae; genus Molossus; species Molossus molossus. The sequence goes on along the minus strand of NW_023425403.1, from coordinate 47,035,603 downwards.
CAGGGAGACCAAAAAAACAATTCAAAGGATCAATGAAATGAAGAGCTAGTGCTTTGAAAAGATAAATGAGATTGATGGACCCTTAGCTGGACTCGCCAAGAAACAAAGAGAGAGAACCCAAATACACAAAATCAGAAATGAAAGAAGGGAAATAATAACTGACACCACAGAAATACAAACGATTATTAACAAATATCATGAACTATTATACGGCAATAAATTCAACAATCTAAGCAAAATGGACAAGTATCTAGAAACACATAGTCTCCCAAAACTGAACCAGGAAGAGATAGAAAACTTGAACAGACCAATAACAACAAAAGAAATTGAAGATGTAATCAAGACTCTCCCAGCAAACAAAACCCCAGGCCCGGAGGACTTCACGGGGGAATTTTACCAAAAATTGAAAAAGAACTAATACCCATTCTCCTCAAACTATTTCTTATTTTTTTTTTTTTTTTTTTAACCTCACCCGAGGACATTTCCCCATTTTTTTGTTTAGGTAGAGTGGGAGGGAGAGAGAGGAACAGAGAGAGAGAGAGAAACATCGATGTGAAGGGACACATCGAGTGGCTGCCTCCCGCACGACCGACCAGGGCCGGGGACAAACTGCAACGGAGGTACGCGCCCTTAGCGGGAACCGAACCCAGGTCTCTCAGGACCGCAGGTCGACACTCTAACCACTGAGCCAAACCGGCCAGAGCTCCTCAAACTATTTCAAAAAATTCAAGAAGAAGGAAGACTTCCAAACTCGTTTTATGAGGCCAGCATAATTCTAATTCCAAAACCAGAAAAAGACACTACAAAGAAAGAAAACTACAGGCCAATATCCCTGATGAACATAGATGCCAAAATCCTGAACAAAATACTAGCTAATCGAATCCAGCAATACATCAAAAAAATTATTCACCATGACCAAGTGGGATTCATTCCAGGGATGCAAGGCTGGTACAATATTCACAAATCAATAAGTGTGATAAACCATATAAACAAAATGAAAGATAAAAGTCATATGATCATATCAATAGATGCTGGAAAAGCATTCGACAAAATCCAGCACCCATTTCTGATAAAAAACGCTCCGCAATGTGGGAATAGAGGGATAATATCTCGACATAATAAAGGCCATATATAAAAGACCTACAGCCAACATCATACTCAATGGGCAAAAACGAAAAGCATTTCCCTTAAGAACAGGAACAAGACAAGTATACCCACTTACGCCACTCTTATTTAACATAGTACTAGAAGTCTTAGCCACAGCAATCGAACAGGAAGAAAAAGTAAAAGGGATCCAAATAGGAAATGAAGAAGTGAAATTGTCATTATTCTCAGATGACATGATACTATATGTAGAAGAACCCTAAAAATCTACTCGACTTAATAAATGGATTTGGCAAAGTAGTAGGATACAAAATTAACGTCAAGAAATCGATGGCATTCTTATACACCAATGATGAACTCTCAGAAAGAGAAACTATAAAAACAATCCCATTTACCACCTTGGCCAAAAAAATTAAGATACCTAGGAATAAACTTAACCAAAAAAATAAAGGACCTATTCACAGAAAACTACAGGTCATTTAAAAAAGAAATAGAGGAAGATATAAAAGAGTGGAAGTACATACCCTGTTCATGGATTGGAAGAATTAACATCATCAAAATGTCCATACTACCCAAAGCAATCTATAGATTCAATGCAATCCCCATCAAAATACCAATGACATATTTCACAGAACTAGAACAAATACTTCAAAAGTTCATATGGAACCAAAAAAGTCCCCGAATAGCCACAGCAATTTTGAAAAAGAAGGACAAAGTAGGTGGGATCACAATACAGGATATCAGGTTATACTACAAAGTGACTGTAATCAAAACAGCCTGGTACTGGCACAAGAACAGGCATATAGACCAGTGAAACAGAACTGAAAACCCAGAAATGGACCCAAGGCAATATGCTCAATTAATATTTGACAAAGGCGTCAAGAGCATACAGTGGAGTAAAGACAGCCTCTTTAAAATGGTGTTGGAAAAATTGGACAGCTACATGCAAAAAAAAAAAATGAAACTAGACCATCAACTTACGTCATACACAAGAACAAACTCAAAATAGATAAAAGACTGAAATGTGACTCATGAATCCCTAAAAATCCTAGAAGAAAATGTAGGCAACAAAATTTCAGACATCATACACAGCAGAATTTTCACTGATACATCACCTAAGGCAACAGAAACAAAGGAGAAAATGAACACATGGGACTACATCAAACTTAAAAGCTTCTGCAAAGCAAAAGACACAATCTTCAAAATGGAAAGGCAATCCACTGTATGGGAGAGCATAATTGTCAATGATACATCAGATAAGGGGTTAATTTCCAATACATATAGAGTGCTCATACAGCTCAACAAAAGGAAGACAACAAACCCAATTAAAAAATGGGCAGAGGAACTAAATAGACACCTCTCGAAACAGGACATACAAATGGCCAAGAGACATATGAAGAAATGCTCAACATCACTAATCATCAGAGAGATGCAAATTAAAACAACAATGAGTTATCACCTCACACCTGTCAGAATGGCCACCATTAACAAATCATCAAACAACAAGTGTTGGCGAGGGTGTGGAGAAAAGGGGACTCTAGTACACTGCTGGTGGGAATGCAGACTGGTGCAGACACTATGGAAAACAATATGGTGTTACGTCAAAAAATTAAAATTGAACTTCCATTTGACCCAGTGATCTCATTTCTAGGAATATACCCTAAGAAGCCTGAAACACCAATCAGAAAGAATGTATGTACCCCCATGTTCATAGCAGCACTATTTACAATAGCTAAGATCTGGAAACAGCCCAAGTATCCATCAGTAGACGAATGGATAAAAAAGCAGTGGTACATATACACAATGGAGTATTATGCAACTGTAAGAAAGATCTCTTATCCTTTGAGACGTCATGGAGGGATCTGGAGAGTATTATCCTAAGCGAAACAAGCCAGCAGAGAAAGACAAATATCACATGATCTCACTTATTTGTGGAATATAATGAACATAACAGTCTGAGGAACAGGTTAGTCCCAGATACTTGGAAGTAGGGTACAGACTGACAATCCTCAGAAGAGGGGGTGGGGGAGAGATAAACCACAGAACTTATATGCATGTATGCATGAACAATGGACATGGACAACAAAGCTGGGGACAGGGCGGGGAGGGAGGAGGAGGAAGGTATCAGTGGAAGGAAAAGGAGATTAATCTGTAACAAAAAGTGATTAATTAATTAATTAATCAATTAAAATAAATAAATAAAAAGCCCCTAAAAATGTATGAATTACTACATGCTGCTAAGGAAATTTAAAAAGAATTATTAGAAAAACAAGTAGAAACCTTGAGCTGGCCTTTAATGCAAATAAAAATTCAAATAGCGCCCTGGCCTGTTTGGCTCAGCAGTTGGAGCATCGGCCTGCGGTCCAGAGAGACCCGGGTTCGGTTCCCACTAAGGGCACGTACCTCGGTTGCAGTTTGTCCCTGGACCTGGTTGGTCGTGCGGGTGGCAGCCACTCGATGTGTCCCTTCACATCGATGTTTCTCTCTCTCTTCCTCTCTCTCCCTCTTGCTCTATCTGATCAAAAAATGGAAAAATGTCCTCGTCTCTCTCTCTTCCTCTCTCTCCCTCTTGCTCTATCTGATCAAAAAATGGAAAAATGTCCTCGGGTGAGGATAAAAAAAAAAAATTCAAATAGCAAATCAGCACATTAAAAGATATTTAGTAGTTGGGGAAATGACAATTAAAACCACCATGAAATGCCGATTTAAACATATTAGATTGGCAAGAATTCTAATGGCTTACAATAGTATGTGTTCATGACATGGAGTTGAGTAGAGTAACATGTAACCCAATGTCCATTGCCAAGAGGATGGCAAAATCAAATTGTGCTATGGTCACACAAATGGAATACTACACAACAGTGAAAATGAATGAAATCCAGCTAGGCACAGCAGGAATGACTCAGAAACAACTTCAAGTGAAAAAAAGTAAATTGCATAAGATAGCATAGAGTATATAATAGTGTTCTTTATAATGCCACAAATGCAGCAAAAGTAAGCAATACATTGTTTAGTAATATTCAGGGGTGGGCAAAATAGTCATGGTAATACTCTAGCTCTTAAGTTGAAAAATTTGTTCATGGTTTTTCATTACTTAAATAGATGCTGTATAAATTTTTCATGTATTGCAAATATTACATAGAAACCTTTTAAAAGAAAAAGTAATAGTAAACAAAAGAACTGAAAATGTAATTGTTCTAAGGGGAGGGGAAAAAAGCTGCAAATAAACAATTACAAAATATTGCTGCTGAAAATTAGCTGTAAGAACTGTGGCTTTCAACCCTAGCTGTACATTAGAATCACTTGGGATGGTGGAGATTTCTTAAAAGAGCAATGCCTAGTCCCCACCTGAGACCAAATAAATCAAAATTTATGGGACAAAATTTATGAAAAGCAGTCAACTCATTTGTTTTTCTCTCAGGCTTGCTTTTACCATTTGCCAGATGATTCTAATGCACAGCCAGGGTGACAAATCACTGGTCTAGACCAATCCTACTTTCTGTAGATAGAGGAAGGCCAAAGAGAAATGCTGCTGTATTAGTGGAAACCCAGGCTTCAAACCATCCGCTAACTCCTCAATATCATTATACTGCCATAAAATTTCACCAAACTTCTACTAAAAAAATAAAATAAAATAAATTAAGAGCTAGAAAAAGTACAACATTTTTTAAAAGATCTCATTCTGAAAATAGTCTCCAGTGCTCTGACATTCTCGCTTTCCCCACACATTTTCTCTACGCAAAGTTTATATAAAGCTTCATCTTTTTTTCCTGCCTTTCTTGGGTGGAGGGACTCACCCTGCTTTCTATCCTTTGCTCCGATTTGAACTAAAGCGCAGCAAAGCCCCAGAAATCACCCTGACGAGATGTCTAACAGCCTCGGTCCTGCGCTCATCAGTCTCTCGGAGAGACTGCTGCCCAGATGACAGGGCCAAGTGAGGTGCTGATAAATGTGCCTGGCGGGCTAGAAGGAGCACCGATAAAAATATAACTCGCAGCATCTTCTTTCTCTAGGCTTTGTCAGAAAGGCTTCGCCCAGAAAGGCTTGAGCCGTGGCTCAAACGTGGGATCCCAGATTACACTCACACGGTACCATCAGACAGCTGCCAACAATACCTAGGGCAACTGGCCATGTTAAGTAAGGCGTCTGCTTTCTGCTTTCTGCTTCACTGTGCAGAAAACTGCGGAAGGAGAGGGTGATTTTTTGATTCAATAACCAAATACCCTTCCACCCACTCAGTCGGTCCTGACAGGGAAGCAACCAGTCGCTGCTGGATGATTTTGCTTGAAGTACGTTTGGTCCCTCTCTCTTACATGCTGCAAGAGGGTTAGACCCCACTAAGGCAGGATTTGGTTTTTGCTCTAAGGAAACGGATAACCTGCTGAATGTGCTGGGTCCACACCATCTTCCACGCCTTCGACTGCACACCCTACACCCACACCCCCTGCCCCAGGCGCAACCTCCAGGGGGAGCCTTTTTCTCTCTGATTGAACCATTCTTTGCACAACCCCTCCAATATCACAGCTAACTTACTCGAATTTAGTCTCCTTTCCTTTCCCTTGTGAATCCAGGATGTTGTGTTTAAATTCAAAAATGAAAGAGAAAGAGGAAAGTGAATGGACAAATCCCCAACACCAATTCTAAATAATTGATAGTTGACTAAGAAGAGAAAATACAGAAATAGGACTGACAAAAATCAGATTTTTACTCAGTTTTATTATGTTTCTGTTAAAATTAAAAAAATTATACTGTAGATCCTGAACTATACTGTGTAGTTTAAAATGAAGGAGAAAATTGTGTTTGTTTGTTTGTTTGTTTGTTTGTTTGTTATAAAGTTCTGAACATCAGGCTTGCTGACTCTAGTCTGAATTAATACTTATATGAGAAGTTCTTTTTTCCATGAACACATCTACCAGCTGGATTGGAAACATTTCTTCAAATATAGTAAAGCCTAATATAATAGGCATTTATAGACAATATTCTTTTATACAAGGAGGCTTTCCTTTTATTACTGAGTTCTAAAAATAGTTATTGATAAGCACCCATCTTCAATCCAGACAGGGTGGCCCTATGTCTGCAGAGCCCTTTATTTTGAAGTGGGGAATAGGTTTCAGCCTCCAAGTGTAGAAGGTGAACTTCACACAATAAAGGAGAGAGAAATTAAGTGTCTGAGGAAAGCAAAAAGAACTTACTGGCAGTTCTAGGCTCTGTGAGATGGGTTGGGGTGGGGTGAAGTGGGGTGGGGGTGAGGGAAGCATAGGGAATGCTGAGTAAAAACCTGTGGAAAATTTGGGAAGTTTTTGAAGTGAAATACTCTCTTTGACCTCACACATTTGGGGGGGGGGGGGCACTAAAAATCATGAAATGAGTTTTTATTGAATTAGCAATAAAAACCTAAAAAACGAAGTGCTGCTCAGTGTAGATATAGTCAGAACAAAAGTGGGGGGGGGGGACAGCTGATACAGGGATTAGGTTACAAAACACTGGATCTCCAAGACAAGCCCAGCCAATTAAGTTGGATATCACCAGCTACCACTCCTCTGTAACTTCAGTGTTACCGAGATCTAGAACATTCTGAGTTGTTTGCATCAACAATAATAATGGGTAACATGGTTTTGTTCTTAGATTTTGCAAAGAGCTTTAATGTATCTCATTTGCATCCCTTTCATTTTCATCATTGTTAAGGGCTAAGAATCCCACCAGTATTAAAGAACAGGAAAAAGCCAGTAAGAACTGAGAAGCAGGCAATTAGGAGTTTATCTCAGAAAATAAGCATGATAAGATTGTACCAGCCTCACATTCAACAGCTATGATTTGAGTAAAGCGTGGATCAGTATTTAATTAAACGCATTAAGGACAGGGAACAAAACATGCAGACACCATATTTACAAAAATAAAGTTAAATCTTATCATCCTGTAATCAAACAATGTAAAAAGCAAATCCTTTTATCACTCATTTTTCAATATTGTTTTTGTAATATCACTGTTGTCTAAGAATATAATCTTACAGTTATATCAAGTTTTACTGTACAGAAGCAATACATTTGTTTTGCTTCAGCTTTTCTTTTACAAAAATATTTTAAAATATTGTTCTTAATCTATGCTGTAACAAGTCCTGTCTTCCTTTATACATCAGGAAAATGCAAATTGTAATTATTCACAGTGTAGCAACTTACTCTTTAAAGCCATGGGGGTTTTTTATTTGTTTGTTTTTTAAAAAAAAAAAAAATTTTTAATCCTCACCTAAGGAAACTTTTCCATTGATTTTCAGATAGAGTGGGAGGGAGGGAGGGAGAGAGAGAGAAAAACAGTAATGTGTCATTTTGTTGCCCCCCGCCCCATAACGCCAAGAACCACAACCAAGGTACATGCTCTTGACCAGAATGGAACCTCCGACTCTTTGGTCTACGGGCCGACACTCTAACTGCTGAGCCAAACCTGCTAGGCCTAAGGCCATGTTTTTCAGGTGATGGTTCTTGTACAAGAATCTTTGGGGTACTGATGCCTGGGCTTCAGCCACAGAATTCTGATACAGTGGCTCTGGGGTACATCCTGGGCATGGGGAATTTTTTAAACTCCCTAGGTGACTTTGACATGCACTCAAGATTCAGAGCTACTACTTTTAACTCATTAAAGAAGAATTTCTGGGTATGGGCCCTAGATTCCGCAGTCTTACAAGGCCCCCAGGTGATTCTTTAAAACAATAAATTATAAGAATATTAAAAAAAATTTTTTTGATTGACATATACCTGAAAAAGATTCAAAGATATTCAAGTGCATTTACAAAATTCAGTATCCCCATTCCTTTAATTCCCTCCCTAGAGAAGGAACACAACCAATTCAGTAGTAGATATGATTATTTTAAATAGCTCTTTCAAGGGGCTTAGTGTTTCCCAAGGATTTTTTTGTAATTTACTTTTTTCAGTATGATAACTTTGTGAAGTAGTCTTACTATGATCATCATTTTTAAGTATTAGCAAATTTAGGTTCAGGGCTTTGACTCACCCAGAGTGAATTAGCTAGTAAATTGTAAAATTAGAACACAAAAATCCCATTTTCTTCCTGAAATATCTGCTCTTCCCTCTATATGCACAATGACCATATTTTAAATAAGAAAATCAAAATTCCTGGCCTAATAAAAGTTCTAAACTTAAAAATATACTTCATATTCATGATCTCTCCTTTATCTTCCTATTTTAGACAGTTACAAACCATAGTTTTGAAAACAATAACATTTACATGCTGCATGCTACATGTCACAATTGGCGAAGTGTTTCTACAAGTAAGAGTCATACAATATAAATAGAACAATATAACAAGTATGATTCTGAACTCCTTATTTATGGAACTTTTGTTTATACTCATACTCTCAACTACCCAGCACGGAGCAGAAAAAAAGATAATGCTATGCTTCTTCAATGAGTTGGGCCTAATATCGATGTCCTAATTAATACCCGTCCAGTGCCCATGTTCCAGGCTGGCATAGGATATTCTGAAAAGAACACTATAAAAACACACATGACCACAAAACACATCCTTTCAGACTAAACCACCCAGAATCTCCATGTTCAATTTCTCACTCAGCACAGGGGTGGTATATTCTGAAAATGAGTGTGTTAAAATGAAATATCTGAGGGTTGAGAAAGGAGGCATCCACCTCCTAGTTGCAGCAGACTTCATCTAAAATATCTCTGCCCTGATTACTGTCATCTGACACATAGACACACTGACCCAAAACATGGCCTAAACTTCACCTAGCAAATGAGAATGCCCAGTCCATCCTGCCTTGGAGGGAAAGGAAGAATGTTTCAAAGAATCTGTAGCATGTCCCTTTACATAAATACTTATACAATCCAAAGTTTACCAGTTCTTAGAAATTCTGTATTATACAGTTTGCTAACTAGAAGGGAAATTCTGAGTGAATTTTAAAATAAACTGAGATAATCTATTCCTTCTTTTTTCTTTTTTTGGTTAATCCTCACCCCAGAATATTTTTCCATTGATTTTTTCAAATAGAGTGGAAGGGAGGGAGGGAGGGAGAGAGAGAAAGAAAGAGAAACATTAATGTGAGAGAGACACAATGATTGGTTGCCTCATACATGATGCCAACCTGGGCCAAGGATCAAGCCTGCAACCCAGTTACGTGTCCTTGACCGGGAATTGAACCCGCAAGCCTTCGGTCCACGGGCCTGACATTGTAACTGCTGAGCAAATTGGCCAGGGTCTATTCTTTCCTCTTGATTTGACATAATCCTGTGTTATGTCTATGATGAGCTTAGCCATTGACTTAAAGGCTTAAAAGATTTTTCTTATAGTAATTTTTTTCTCCTACTTTTTCTTATTGTGATAAAATATACATAACATAAAATCTATCATTTTAATCATTTTTAAAATCTGTGGCATTAAGTATGTTTACAATGTTGTGTGACCAACACTCTATCCATTTCCAGAACTCATTCATCATCTCCAATAGAAACTCTGCAGCCATTAAGCAATGACTCCCAGTATTTTTGTTGTGGCAGAGAAGGCTCTCTATCTACCAAAATCTTTTCTTCCCTCCCACAGTTCCCAGCCCTCTTGCAGCTACATGTGACCATGCAATCAGTCCTTGTCAACTAAGTCTAAGGGAATGATGTACACCACATCTAGGTCAAGTTTTTCTTCTTTAAACTTTTCATTTTGAAATAACTATAGATTTACAGAAAGTTTCAAAAATTATACAGATTCCATGCCTCTCACCCAGCTTTTCTCACTAAACTCTGATGTAATAGTAAAACCTAGACATTTGTACAATCCATAGAATGTATTCATATTGACAAGCTCTCGTGTGTGTGTGTGTGCGTGTGTGTGTGTGTGTGTAGTTCTGTGCAATTTTATTGCATGTATAGCTTCATTTAATAGTAGTGGCACCATCCCAATCAAGTCACAGAAATGTCCTGTCACCCATGCTACACCTTTATAGTCACACCCTCCCTCTCTCATCCCCAGCCCCTGCCAACCACCAATCTGTTTCCACATCCACAATTTTGCTCTTTCAAGAATGTCTTATAAATAGAATCATACAGTATGTAATCTTTTAGAACCTGCTTTTTCACTCAGCATAATGCCTTTGAAGTTTATCAAAGCTGTTCCACATAGCAATAGTTTATTGCTTTTTATCGCTGAGGAGTTTCCCATGGTATGAATACGCCACAGTTTGTTTAACTGTTGACCCACTGAAGGACATGAGGGTTGTTTCTAAGTTTGGGCTACTATAAATAATAACGCTGCTATGAGCAGTCATGTGCAAGTTTTTTTTTGTTGTTTTCTTTTTTCCCTTGCTTCCAGCTCTTCATGAAATCTTGGCAGTCAGACCTTAAAGGTTATCAATTTAGACTCTTCCCAAAGCAAGAAACTCCTCTACATTCCAAACAAGCCAGCAGCCCACACTCTATTTCTAGTACTTCTAGGGCTGGAGAACTCACCCTTGTGTTTTCAAATAGTTGTGACTGTTAGATGGGAAAAGGCTAGTTAGCTGTTACTTTAAAATGATGTGAATTAGGATCCAAACTCGGACGTGGGAGGATGAAACCATCTTAGCTTCCCCTAACAGCTTTTTAAAAGGAATCCTTAAAAACTTCTTACAGTTTTTATTGCACATTATTCAGAATAAGAGGAAGTTTTAAAACGTCTTTTAAAATAAGACAAAAACATTTTTATGGTAGGATCAGCATAGCCTTGTGATAAAGTAAGCCTTGAGGAGGCTGGGCTGGAATCAGTCTTCGACTGATAATTCATGTCATTTAATTACTTTTAGCTGGGACTTCTTCATTTGCAATAGGAGGATAAAAGTGTGCTTCTCACTACTCACAGGTGCTCCACATCAAATAATTATATCAAAGCACTCTCTAAACTGGGATAATCAACTTGTTAGCTATTAATAGCCTCATTATTCATAGTATCACTATTATTTAACTAACATAGCATTCTTACCTAGAGTTTCCAATAATAGTTTAGTTTCCTGGTGAAGCACTCATAAATACCTGGAATATAAATGCCCTTTTTGCCTCCTCTGGCATTTCCTTAAATTATACAAAAACATCATTAATCAGGCATGTCTGAATACTGACAATTTCAACCTAACCATGATGTTCCCTACCTTGCTGAATCTCTCTAATGAAGGCTTCCCCAAACTTCAGCCTACCTTGGTTTCAACAGAAACCTGGCCTGAAAGGCTATTAGCTGCTCTCGTTCTGATAGTGACTGAAATTGTCCAGTGTGGTCCCTAGTTCCTCCTGCCTGTATGACTACCAGACGTGGGCCTTGCTTCTCCGCACCTTTCCCACAGCCTGCTTGAAGGTCTAATCTTTCCCAAAGCCCTAGAGGGAGTCGACATTATTCCCATTTTTCGCACCCCAACAAAGGTGACTGAGTAAGACATTTCCCCCTCCCCCTTATTTTTGTCAGTGGGTCTACAAAGTACCCAAAGCGCGCCCACCGTTTTGGCCCAGGCACTATGGGTATCCAGGGTCCTTTGGTCCTCTCCCTCCAAAGTGGAGACTCTTTTCATTTGAAACATCAAACCTCTTTTAATCTCAAAACGGAGTCTCCTTTAACCTCCCCAGAAAGGTCCCTAACTGCTTCTCTTCTTGGATTGTGCTAACACCCAATCCTTCAACAATGGCTCTAGCTCTTACTCTCCCAGAATCTGCTTAGGAGCAACTCTGAGCTGCCAGGCACACTGTTGATTTCATCTCTAGCCCATTTGGTGAAGTGCGTCCTCACCTTCTATCTGGATTACCTGGACTAAGTCACTGTCCAGACTTCCCCTTGGACTTGAAGTCCTGTCCCAACATGTGGTGGGAGGGGGTGCTATAGTGTGTCTCTGTTCCTGCAGCTCAGCCCACTCCTACTTTGTGGCTAACTTCTCTTCTGCCAAGTCTTCCCTTGGCCCAAGTCGGAAGAGCTTTACCAACCCCTGCTGAGGACTAATAATGGATACAGTTGTTTTGCAACTTGTTATGTTTGGAGGTATTAATCCACTTTCTGATACTCTACCTTATTAGGCCAAATCTCCCGGAATTTTTCAGCGCTTTCAGCATGTTCAGACCAATGGCATGAAGAATTCCAGAATCTGCTCTGGCTGGTTTGGCTCAGCGGTTAGATCGCCAGCCTGCGGTCCAGAGAGATCTGGGTTCGGTTCCCGCTAAGGGCACATACCTCGGTTGCAGTTTGTCCCCGGCCCTGGTTGGGTCGTACAGGTGGCAGCCACTTGACGTGTCCCTTTCACGTCGATGTTTCTCTCTCTCCCTCCCACTCTATCTGAACAAAATATGAAAAAATGTCCTTGGGTGAGGATAAAAAAAGAAGAAAAAAAAAAGAAAAGCCAGAATCTGTGTGGCAATGGGACCTGTCAATTTCAGTTATTGGAGGCTTGTTAAAGACAGGGTGCAGGGCCCAATCCCAGAGTGTCTGATTCACTTTCTAACATGTTTCCCAGGTGATACTGAAGCTGCTGGCCTAAGAACTACATTTTGAGAACCAGTTAATGGTTAAAAGAAAAGCTTTAATGAGGAACCAAGGTTTTCTAAAAAGTTATCGATTGATTAACTTGCATATATAGATAAATAGTTTTCCACATTCTTATACAATAATCAATCCAAAAATTTTGAAAGCAAATGTATTTATGGTAAGCTGTCCGACACTCTAACAGTTAATTCTAGAGCACAAATAATAACATCAAATGTACAAGCAGTTTTAGGAAGGAAAAAAAAATGACCATATGTAAAGCTGCCTCAATAGTACAGTCATTCACATTAGTAAAAATAAGAGTTCTATTCATCTTGCTTAGTTAAGATATTCCCAAACACCCTCTTCCAAACATTATAATTATGCCCTGAAGGCAAACAAGAAGTCATCACCAAGGACCCATTAAAGTATGTGTCAGAAATAGTGCAAGCCACTAATCCATACTTAATATTTTTCTTTTCATTTTTCAAAATTTCAACCTGTGTATCCTTTCCTTATATTCATCAATTATTTTGCCACATTTAATTTCTCTATTTTTACATTTTTCCTTCTGATTGCGTCTTCTAAGAAAACATTTTCTTAGAAGGTGTGCAGGAGGCAGCCGATTGATGTATCTCTCTCACATCGTTATTTCTGTCTCTATTTTCCTTCCTCTCTCTCTAAAAAATCAATAAAAACATATTTAGAAAAAAAATATTGTTTTTAAGGTGGGGGGGGAATCTCTCTACATATACATATATGTATATCCATAGATATCACCATAGACTCATGCTTTTACTTTTATTTAATGTGCTATAATCCATTATTATAATTATTCTTTTTTTGATGTTCAAATTGTCCAATTTTGGCCAGTTATATCTACTTCATGTCAATTCCTAGAGGTGGACACTTTCTCACTGTGGTTAGATTTTTTTGTTGAGTTGTTTAAATTTTTCAGTGGACTTTCATTTTAAATGGATTTTGATATTTTCTATGAGAAAGTAGGTAGGTGTGTAAATTATTGATCATCTGAAGGTAGCTTGAATCAGGACAGTCTGGTAGTACATTAAAAATATTGACTTACAATATGGCTGTATATCTGATAGAAAATAGTTCTTTAATTCCATTTTAATAGGGTTTATTTTTATTTAAATAAGTACAAGATGAAATATAATAAAATTACATTTTTTTTCTACTCAAGACCCTGTCTCTCCTCTTCAAAATCATCTACTTTTCACAGATTCTTGAGAAATAAATTCCAGAAAATTCAAATTCATAAAAATATATATACAGGTGAATCCTTTGTTGGTGATGGTGGTACACAAATGAGAATTTACAAGAACCAGTGCTCAGCACTTGACTGGTTCCCCCAAATTGAACTTGAGAAACTTTTCACATCAGTACCCCCATCACCTAACTTTAATGGATATATACCTGGTTTTTCATTCTGTAGTTCCTTATTGGTCAACAGTTTTCATTTCCTTATTTGCTTTTATTTTACTGTGTCAAGCAATGGTGCAGCAAACTTAACTGTGCACATATCTTTGGGCACATATGAGAGTACGTATTTAGACTAAGTATCTAGTACTGAAATTACTAGTCAAAAGGTCAGGATATATTTTATTGTGAGAGATACTATCAGTAGTGCATAAGAATTACCTCTTTTCCCTATATTCTTAGTAATACTATAAAGTAGTAAAAATTTAATCTCTGCCATATGCCAATGTGATAGGTGAAAATTAAGTTTACTTTCTTCAATTTGAGATTGAACACTTCTTATGTTTTTATGTTCTCTATATCTTTTGTCAATCACCATTTCTGTGATTTTTCATTGAATTATACATCTTTCCTTTATGGTTTTGTAAGAATTCTTTATAAATGAGAAAATTAGAGCTTTGTTAGTTGCATCGGTGAAGATATATCACTTTCCTTAGTTTGTTGTTTATCTTTTGATTGCTTATGGTATATTTTCCATATGTAGTCAGATTGATCACTATCATACTATATGACTATTAGTACTATATATACTATTAGTTTTGCCATTTTTCTAGTATATAGACAACAGATTGTTCTAGATTTTTCAGGAGTGAAATCATATCATCTGCAAATAATAATAATTTTGTCTCATACTTTCCTTTTTCTGGCTATTATTTATTTATAGTTATTATTTTATAATTGCACTGGCTGAAGTAATAAGTATTGGCTTTAAAAATATTTTATGGCAGAAGATATAATAAACAATTAGTATTTGTTTGCTTTCTTCCATTATTCTGAATATTCTTGTTAAAGACTGCTAGCTTAACCAATGTGGTTAAAATGGTTAACATTTTTATAATACATAATTTTAGTAGAAACATTTGAAATTAACTTTTTTAATTATACCAAACCAAACATTGCTTTCAATTTCTTACTAATATGAATAAAAATTGTGAGATGACAATCATTGTCACAGTTCACTATCTTTCATTTACTATCCTTAACCTACTTGACCTTTAACCAAAAAACCGAATTATCCTTCTAATCCAAGAAAAGTAGAAATCAGAACTACAGAAATAAATAAAAATGTGCTTCTAAATGAAAAAAGTTAAAATGGAAAGGAAGCAACATCTTGACATTTCTTAGGAAAATAAAATCTTCCCAAATAAATTTTTCTTTTAATAAATTTCAAAAGTAATGCAACTTCAGAAGTATTTAAGTTGAAAAACAATTTCTAGATAACAGGATAAGGGGAAAGCAATAGGGAATATTTTTGAGACCCAGGAAAATGAGAACGCTACAGGGGAACTGATAAATTGATTTTTTATTATGTTAGAAGCTTGTAAACCCTCTCTCTTCACTGTATTGCACTAAGAGAATACACTAGCAGGTGTTAAACATCCTCCAAAGATTTTCAATTTCATTATTATATCTATGTGAATGAAAAGAAAGCAAAAATCACATCTAAGTAAATGATTCAACCTAGAGTTGAAGTGTCAATTTTTTCCTTATCTACGTCTAACAAAAGAACATCCAGTGTGTTATATAGAAGGCAAAATGAACATATAAACTTAGAGTTGGAGAACCCACATTTTACAGATTCTATTCTAAAAATATTATCTTGCACACAAGTGATAATTCTGCCTGAGAAGACCCTCTTCTGTGCTTTACAGACAAATGTTATGCCAAGACTTTCCAAAGTGACTTATCACAATGCCAGATTTATAAGCAGGTTTAATCAACACTAGCAGAATCGTCTCATACCAAACACTGCAGGATTTACAAGCGTATAGACCGTGACGGCAACATGTAAGCTGGCTTTTTCTGTTCTCAACTTGGAACCACAGACGTGATCAGCTTATACCTTTTCAAGACTTAACATCTGTTGTGAGCATGATGAAAACAATTGGCTTGGGATATTGGATTTGTTTCAATACTAATTTCAGTGGCCTGACTCAATGTAGCTACGGGATTGATAGGAATAATGGGCAAAAACAAGAAAGACTATTTAATCCAGGTAAGGAAATTTTGACTGTTAGGACTCTGCCGATTTGAAGTCTACATTTAAGACACAGCAGAATATTCTTTTCTAGGGAATACTCAAGTATTCCCTTCAGGAGCAGTGTAAGATTTATTGCAGCACCCTAGTCAACAACTTTCATTTTTGTTTACTATACCTTCTGAACTGGGGTTATATTGATAGGGGAAAGGGCATGTAATAAGAATAGGACCACAACTGTTTAATGATTATTCACTTTACTAGCTATAGATAAGGGGTTTTCTTACAGCCCCTGGGAAACTGGAGGATGTGCTGCAAGAAGGGAAACAGGGCTGTAAACACATAAGATGCCTCGGAGCCTGGGTGGGTCCAGTACTCAGGGGGAAAAAATACATTTTGAGAATAAACAAAGGACAGGACACATTTTGATTTGATTACTGTGCCTGGACCCTGACCCATCCAGGAGTTTGACTCAGGAATGCTGAGCATTCTCCAGTCCTAGGAACAGGTGGCGCTGTTTCTAATTGTAAAGCCAGCGAGCTCCGGGGACTCACATGACCCGGAAGTCGAATGACCCGGAAACGGATGGCCAGAGGAGAAATCGAAACCTAACTCAGGAGGCTCCGCCGTACCCGGATGTGGCTCAGGCGACACTCCTGGTCACGTCCCACCACCCTTCCCAACCAATCAACATATGCCATGTTTGAATCTCCCCAGCAGCTAGCCAATCCCCTGACGCCACACCTAATCACCCCACCCAGGTCCCTAACGTCCCTATAAATCTACCCCAGGCGATAGTAGCAGCACGACTTCCCTGGCCCCTGCCAGGTGGACCCGTGAACCTCGTCCAGGAACCCTTCAATAAAATTTTTGCCCACTTTTGCGGCTCCGTTTCTCTTTCTTCCTCAGTGAGATACCTTGCACTAACATCATAGAAAATTAACTACCTTGTTGTTGGACTTCAAGTACCTAGAAGACGACACACGAACCATGGACCTTGCAGCCCTTGCCCTGCCCTCCTTCCCTCCTTGCACGCAGCCCCTTTCTTACTTATTCCATATTAATCAGCTGACTAATAGGAGAGGTTAGAGCAGAATTTACAGGATGACCTGCTGTTCTCTCCATGCTGCTGGCATTACTGGAATCAACGCTTATATATGAGATTCAATCCTGTCTCTGCTGAATTTGGCTCAAGTAGTGACAGGTGGCCTCATCCCTGTTTTGTGTCCAGTTTCAATATTATTTCCATTAAAATAACTACTTTGTTAATTTTCTGTACACCCTATCATAACTCCAGCCAACATTTACACCAACAACATTATTTAGTTTCCATATGAATAGATTCTCCTTAATCTTTGCTTAACAAACATATCAAGGTCTTGGCATTAACAATTCAACTGTACTTTCTTTGTAAAATTTTCTCTTCCTCCTTTACTTCTGCTGAACTGAAATGAACAAGGTGATTTAATGTTTTGCCATCTTTTGCAATAAAGTCCAACAACACATATTTGAAAAATAAACTTGCTTTAAAGAAAGATGACAGGCAAGCTAAAACTTGCACTAAGCTACACCAGCAGTATACTTTCAGAAGTGGAGTGAATCTCAATCATCATGGGGTTGAAATCTAATAGCCCTGTTTATTTCCCTTTTCAGGAAATGTTGTGGCATTCTATTTACATTTTTTAAAACATTATGCAGCAGTTTTGGAGAGAGTGGTTTGGAAAGGGAGAGACGTAAACTTAAGCAAAGAACAGTATGATTCCAAAACAAACAAAGATAAAAACACCACAGTAACTTTCTTAAAAGTATAATATAGAACACTTGACTCTTAACTAGCTTATTACAAATTATAGAAAAAGCTAAAAACCTGAAAACAGTTTGTCTTACTTTTAACTTAGCAAACCAATCCCCATTAAAAACTCAGTATGTTAACTGAAAATTGGACTAATACTTTAAAATTATTGCAAATTTACAGCTGCATAGTACTCCATTGTGTATACATACCACAGCTTTTTTATCCATTCATCTACTGATGGACATTTGGGTTGTTTCCAGATTTTAGCTAATGTAAGTAGTGCTGCTATGAACATGGGGGTACATATATTCTTTCTGATTGGTGTTTCAGGCTTCTTAGGGTATATTCCTAGAAGTGGGATCAGTGGGTCAAATGGAAGTTCAATTTTTAATTTTTTGAGGTAACACCATATTGTTTTCCATAGATCTCTTATTCTTTGAGACGACATGAAGGGACCTGGAAAGTATTATTCTAAGCAAAACAAGCCAAGCAGAGAAAGACAAATATCACATGATCTCACTTATTTGTGGAATATAATGAACATAACAGTTTGAGGAACGGGGTAGTCCCAGAGACATGGAAGTAGGATACAGACTGACAATCCCCTGAAGTGGGGGTGGAGGTGGGGGAGAGATAAACCACAGAACTCATATGCATATATGTATGAACAATGGACATGGACAACAAAGGTGGGGACAGGGTGGGGAGGGTGGAGGGGTGAATCAGTGAGTGAAAAAGGGAAAACATATGTAACAAAAATAAATTAATTAATTAAAAAAATAAATAATTTCAAGGACTAAAAAAAATTATTGCAAATTTAGAAGAAAATTAAATTCAAACATTGAACATAAAATCAAAGTTTTCATTAAAGTTTACAAATTTCTGTTAATGGGAAGTATAACATTTAGGGTAGTCAGTCAAGGACAAACAGTTCCAGGACATAAATTATCATAAAATTTTAATTTTGTAAACAAGTCTGTTTTGCCAGACCTGTTGAATTTCTTTGCCTGTCAGTGGTCTGTGTTCAAATATCTCTGACTTTTTGTCATGACATAATCACTAAAACTCTAACTGCCACATGTGATTAAAGACACTTTCATTAGTCATCAGGTTTTTCTTCACTTTTATTCCTCTTTGAGCAAAATGTCCAATCTTTAAGAACATGTGTAACCTGAAAAGATCTAGACAAAGAGATTGGCTGTCCCCATAAGTGTCCACCACTCTGAAGAGTGCCTTGGGAAATCGGTGGACATCCTTCTAAAGCTGGGCTGCTCCAGCTGTTCTGGGTGCCGGTTCTCTGAGTGGCAAAATATATGCCTAGAGTCGTTGTGAAGATACATTAAAGGACCTCTGTGAGATATCCTTTTACAACACAACATTCAGAGATTTTTTTCATTGAATCCATAAGTACACAGGTTGGTTTCAGTAACCTTGACAAATGGTTCTTTGGGGGGAAATGCAATGGAAGACATATTTGCCAATTATGTCCCAGAGTTAAGTTTCATCTTGCATGGTTAGCCATTGATTAGTACTATTTCAAATGCTGAAGTACTTTGAGGAACATTCCCTCAGACCTCTAAATATGACAGCCCATGGCTTTCAGAATTATGTGAATAGCCAGCATGTCCCACTGCTGATTAACTGGAACTTCAATAATAGGTCTTCAACCTAATTCTAATTGATTTTGAATGTTACACCTCCCTAGATGGCTTTCTCTTTTGCAGAACTGATATCCAAAATTCTTGAATTTTCCAGTACAGTGCTCTTGTAATACTGTAGAAAAGCAAGTGTTAGTGGTTTTCCATGGGCTGTAGATTTTGTGGGACAAGCATCTCTTCCTACATTTTTGCTGACTTCATTGGTAAAAATTCTCTGATTGCATATTATTGACATTTAAATTTATTTATTTCTTCAGCAAATACTTAGTGAGTGCTTACTCTAGACCAAAGAATGGTCTAGATGCTAAAGATACAGAATGAATAAGAGATTTATGCTCCTTGTCTTAATTGTCATAAAGCCTATTGGAATACCAATAGTTACACTAGCTCTTCAGTACAAGAATTCTGGCATGGAAAACACATAGTAGGGGTACCCAGCCTCCTCGTGTTGGAAGGAAAAAGGTGAAGAAGGGAGTCAGGTAAAGTATCTGGAGAGAATGTCATTTAATTGGAATCTAAAAGGCAATTGGAGAACAAAAGATTATATAGCAAAAGGAGGCAAAGCCTAGGAGTAGAACTTTTCCTAATCACAGAACACATATAATATGTTCTGTTCCTCTGAATTCTAAGGTCAAAAACAATGTGGTACCATAGCCCAGCATCTTTTCTATTAATGTTAACCGTGGTAAGGAAGGAATTTACTATAGATTCCAAATATTAGGCAGTATAAAATTCTGAAATTTCCCCAAATTGCAAAGTTGGAATATGTACACAGGAATGCTTTTCATCAGGCTACTGGTTTCACTTATGAAATTCAATTTTATGAACAATGACTAATGAACAATGATAATTTCATCAGACCTGGGTATTAGGTGGAAAAGAGGCAGCAAAAAACATAATGAGGCATGACTATGGTTGGGATGAATGGTCAACCGTTTACATGCTTTTGTTTGCAATGGCATCTTATGTTTCATGACAGAATGGAAGCTTGGGCACATAATCCATGGAAGTAGTTGTAAATCCAGGCTACAGCAGTTATCTATTACTGTATAACAAATTATCACAAAACTTAGCAGTTTAAATCAATGCATACTTATTATCTCATAGCCTCTGTGGCTCAGGACTCCAGGCACAACTTGTATGGGTCCTCTGCTTCCAGGTTTCTCATGGGCTATAACAAAAGTATCTAAGTTGGGGTCTCAATTGTTGGCTTGACTGAAGAAGGAGTCACTTCAAGCTTATGTAGTTGTTTGCAGGATTATGTTCCTTGCTGGATGTTGGCTGAAAGCCACCCTTAGTTTCTTGACGTGATAAACTCTCCAGCATGACAGCTTGCTTTATCAAAGCAGAGAAGCAGAGAAGCCAATAGAGTCCACTATCAAAATAAAAGTCACAATCTCTTATAACCTAATCATGGAAAGAACATTCCTTCAATGGTACAATATTCTGTGTTAGAAGAAAGTTATCCAAAAGGAGGGGTTTAGACAAGCATTAATGCCAAATTGAAGGGGACTGTCTAAGAGGCTGTGTGCCATAAAGGCTGATTGATGGTTCACTCTTAGTGTGTCTTGGGTCAATGTAAAACATGCTCAAGTTTCAGCACATTTTCAATCTTCTAGTAAGACTCTAGAAACATGGAATTACAGTAACTCTTTTTCTTGGCTTTATGCATTTTTTAAAATAATATTTAGTATGGTCACAAGCACAACTGGATGCAACAGAAGATTTTATCACAGACAAGAAATCAAATATACTATAACCTCTCCAAATAGGATACAAATGAACAATACAATATGCTAAACAATGTCCTGTAGTGCACACAAAAGAAACAGAAGGAAATGTAAATGGTAAATACGGGCATGGCAGAAATGGTTTCTATTGGCCAAATAGAAGTCGCGCACACCTAGTGGCTTTTTAAAATAAATTAGCAACATAACATCCTCATACTATTCCAATAAATAATACTGGGCATTAAACACACACACACACACACACACCTGAAAATTACTCAAGTCACTAAGATAAAAGTGCTTTACAAAAAAAAACCTGTCTAGCCTGGTAACAACAAAGCTCCAAAAAAAACAATATAAATAGGAATGTTTCAGGTAAATTGCTAGAGGGTATATTTTGTTTTCTAAGTAATTGCATTTGTCAAGGATTGATGATAGTCTTATGAAAAACAAAGCGCTATGAGCTCACTTTAAGGAAGATTTCTCTGAAGTCTGCCTAATTCAATACGAATATATCTCTAAAACAAAACAAACAGCAAAATATCTCTTAGCACCCCTTATTCCAGTGTGTTTTTCAAATGCTGCTTTAATCTTTACTGTGTGGTGAGATTACTAACCCGAATGTTTCTTCAACATGAAATCGGAAGATAATTTTACCAGAAAATGTGCCCATGTTCTATTACTTTTGCTCAAATCTGATCCTGACACAATTGAAAATGAATTTCCTGTTGTGTCTTTATTATTTACATGTGGACAAGCAAATAATAAAAGGAGAAAGCTGAAATATCATGTTATCAGGATCCTCATCTATCTATGGGCAAAAAAACAAACAAACAAACAAACCTGGCATTCGTATACTAATACCTCAATCAGCAGGCTCATCACACTGATACTTAGGATGGTGTTCCAGATTGTTCGCAAGCAATGACCTTCATTAAACAGAAACATCAAATGTGAAAGTAACATCAAAAGGGGGAACTGAAATACAAACCCAATAGTTCTTTGTAATAGAGGACAGGTCAGGGTCAGATGTGCTACTAATGACTGCAGGAGAGAATACAAATTTGATAAACATGTAGCAGAATGCAATATACTCACTCACTCACTATGTTTAAAAAGTAGCAAATCAATAATAACAAAGAGAAAGGGCAGTGGCAATGCATACCCAAATCTATACATATTCATCAGGCAGGATAATGCCCTATGATACCAACATCATAAGCTTTGACATCCCAACTATTTATCAACTGCCAACTGTCTGACCTCGGTCAAGTCTTCTAAATTTTAAGACTCAGCCTAGGAAATAATGACAGTTACACCTATCTCAAAGAAGATATTTAAATAAGCATCCCTCTCCTTCTCATTATTTCTATAGTTTTTTTTTTTTTTCAGTTTCTTTTACTCATAAGTTATATAAATAAGATTATTTTGATTGTTGAAGAATTAGACAATTTTTTTTTTCTCTGAGACACAACTTCCTCATCTGTACAATTAAGATAAAAATGGTGCATATCTTAGGACAACAATATAGAGTTCTTATAAAGATTAAAGTTTTAATGTTTTTTAAGCTTCGTTTGGCATCTACACACACACCTGTATAACATATACTGTATAGACATATGTTAAATAAAGTAAAAACAAGTAACACAAAATAAATGAATGAATAAGAAATACAGTTAATACAAAGTAACCGGGAGAAAATAAGAAAAGTGGAAAGATAATTAAAAGTTTAAGAGTTAGGAAAAAATATATAATGGGAGGTATAGTCATAAGAATAATCACTTTGCCCCACCTCCAGAAACTATGAATATGCTACTTGATATGGCAAAGAAGAATTATGGTCGCTAAATAACTTAACTTAAAACAGATTATTCCTGGATTATCCAGATGGGCTCTATGTAATCACAAGGGTCCTTCAGCATGGCAGAGAGAGGCGACGAGGAGCTCCAGAGAGGACAACTGACCCTCATACTGCTGGCTTTAAAGATGGAAAAGGGGCCAATAAGCCAAGAAATGAGAGCAATTTCTAGAAGCTGGGAAAAGCAAGAAAATGGATTCTCCCCTTGACCTTCAAGGAAAAAAAAAATGCAGCCTTGCCAACTACTTGATTTTAGTCCGGTGAGACAAGTGTTGGACTTCTGACCTGTATTACTTCTGTAATAATTTGTTACAGCAGCAATAGGAAACTAATACAAGAAGGGTGAGGAGCAGCAAGACAGCACATCTCTCAGGCAGAAAAGGAACAGACTAAAGAGTCTGGTTGTAAAGAGGAAGAGTGAGAAACCCCTTCTGTTATTATACAATTCCCTTCGGATAGAAGTAAAGTTTCCATGACCCTTTGGCTCATTTGGCAGTTATGACAAGTCCCCTCTAAGAGAAGAAAAAAGTAGTACAATATTGAGTATACTGAATACAGATGTGGAGTCTAAAGACATGACATTTAACCCTGAATTACTTAGAAATCCTTTCTGAAATATATAAGGTTATTTCTAAATTAGATGGAAACATTTCTTCTTGAATTACATGAAGCCCCACAACAGTGAGAAGAACAGAAATGTGCCCAGATAAATGATCTGCACTTGACACAGCATGGCTTTTCTCTAGATAGGGTGAAATTTTTAGCTGATAATTAAGTGCTAAATGAACCATTTGAAAATTTCAGTGCCATGAGCAGAAGAAAATTAAATTAAATCAGAATTAACATATTAGGTCTGGGTTGAGTAAAGACAGATTATTGCTTTGTCTGGATTCTGTCTCGTTAAGAAAAAGCTATTCTTCAAGACATCCAACTCTAAAACACAATTCATAGGATGACATTAGCAAGTAAACATGATCATTGAATCATTTAAGTTCAAACTAATGTGCAGCAGAGTGTTCTATTGGTTACAAGGGCAATGCTTCAGGGGAACTATGTGAATGTTGTTACTCAGTTCCATTCAACACCTATTGTTGAGCCAGGCTTAGTATTAGATGCTCAGACTTTAAAGGTAATAAGACACAGTCCTTACCCTTCATGGAATTTGTAGTCTAGAGGAAGAAGATAAGGGTGGTAAACAAATAACTAAAATAAGACAAATAATATGGAAAGAAATACAAACTGTCTTTGAGTCTCAATGAGTCCAAATATGTAAAGTTATCATTTGTCTATAGAGGACCCAATTTGTGAATCACAAAGTCTGTTTTTGTTTTCTTTAAAGGGGGGAAATATAGTCAATAATATTGTGATAAGTTGATGGTGACAGATGATTACTAGACTTATGGTGATCACATTGTAAGGTATATAAATGTCAAATCATTATATTGTACACCTGAAACTACTATAATATTGTATACCAACTATCCTTAAATTTAAACTTTAAATCAATTAAGTTCTTTATATTATTTTCTCCATTAAAATTAACACCATTATTAGATATCTAATGAAAATCATGAACCTTTTTTTGGTGAAAGACTAATGAGTCTGGTTTTCATTGATGCTGAAGAGTAAAAAAAAAAAAAAAAACCCTTCTATTAGTATGTAATTCCCTTTGGATAAAAGGAAAGTTCAATGCGGAGAGAGGGTAATAAATACAAACATACACACGGATGCATTCAATTTCAGAATGCTTGTCTGAATTCCTTATTTAAAGTAACCACTATCAACTAAAATAGGTAAAGTATCAGTTACTTCTATGTATGGTAATTAAATTAGATATACTAAATATTTTAACCAAGTTGATATAAAAGTTTTACACTAACAGTAAAAGAGAATAAAAATGCATCCCATAAAGTATGAAATTCTACTCTTAGCAAGCAAGACATATTCTCAAAGCTCTAATTTTCAGTTTTCAAAATTCCAGGACAATTTTTATCTAATTTCATAATATATCTACTTTTTTATTCTAAAAAGTTTGAATACTTATCATTTGAGGAGTACTTAGCATAGCTCCTCAAATTAAAAAGAAAATATTCCAGGAAAAGTTGACACCCTGGTTATATATGCCAAGTGTCACAGTCACTCCAGGGCTTCAGGTGTCCCTGCACATTACCATAGCGCTCCAGGGTAAGAACATCTCCATTTGAAAAGCATCACAAAGAATTTTCAGAGTGGCCTCTTGTAAGGAATTTATACATAATGGAATTTTCAAAATACAATAAATGTCTATAAGGACTGCATCAGATATATTGAAAACTAAACACATATATGAATGCACATATAGTTACGAAATGCTTCATTTTAAGATTCACATGGTGCAGAGGTACACACCGAAGAAACACCAGTCTTACAAAAGGAAATAAGAGCCCTTCTCAATAGCAGACAAAAGAATGCCTCAACTTTAAAATAAAGTAATTTCAATGAAATTAAAATTTTAAATTTATTTTTAATTTTAAATCTATGCATTGAAAATGTAGTCATTTTTAAATTAACACCATTAATACTTTAAAGCACTTTTTAAACACAGTAAATTTTTTTTATAGCAATGCATCCAATTTTCTCTTCTCCATTTGAAAACTGGCCACTTTCTGCACACAGATCTAACTGGGAAGAACATTTATAGATTATTTTTATTACATGGAAAATGGATGCCATTTTCCCCCAATACTACAGAAGCTTACTTGGGAATAAATGGCTGATTTTTCCACATATAACCAGAGAAAACTGAATTTCAAACACCTTATTTATTTGCTAATTTAGTCACTCTGTCTGAGAATAAAACATCCAACATATCTCGAAAAAATAACCTAGAAGCTTAGAAAAGCTTAAAAATGAAAAGTGATAAATATAAGGGTGGGCTAAAGTCGGTTTATAGTTGTTTGTATGGAAAAAGACGTGCAGGTTATAATAGTACAGAAATAAGCTCTGTGTTTCCCGTATTCACAACTGTAAACCTACTTTGCCCACCCCTGAATATATTCATTTAAAAATATTTACTGAACATCTTTTATAACAGCACTGTGTTAGGCCATGGAACTAGCTATAAAGTGCATTGTGATGTGCAGGCAGAGTACAGGGTTTAATATGAGAAACAGATACAGAAAGGAAACAATACAGTGGAGAAGGGCTGGCGTGCTCAGGAAACCTCAGGACCCCAAGTGTACCCACCTAATTCAGCACATTTCAGTACGTAACACAGCAATATGTCTCTCTGCAGGGTAACTGTCACCGTCTAGACGGACATAGTTAACCCTGCGTGTTCCCTGTAGGCGAGGCTCTCTGCCACATGCTACACATGCCCTACCTCATGTAATCTTCACATCAACGTTGTATGGTAGAATTAATATCATCCCCACTTTATATTTGAAAAAAGGAAAGTTTAGAGAGTTTAGCTTGCCCAAGGGTATGCAATGTAAACGACAGAGCTCACATTTGTACCCAAGTCCGTCTATCTCCAAATCCTCCGCCTGAATCAACCACCAAGTGCCCCTAACAAGTATCTTTTGGATGAGGTTGTTTTTCTTTGCACACATTAAATTAGTTTCTGCAACCAGCTCCAAGTCTAGACCTCTGTGTGACAGGCTGGCCGCTTAGATGCGGGTAAGAATTCTCCATGATTCAGCAACATGTAGCTGAAAGATAAATGATCAATTTTCAACATACCTAATATACAGTAGTCAACAAGAACTCAAAACAGCAATTTTTACAATGAGGAAAAAAAATCAGAAAAGGAAAGCCTGAAAAACACTGCCCAGGATAAACCAAGTTCCAAATCAGACTGCTGGACCGAGAGAGCCAGGACTCCTGTCCTGGATATGAGTTCCGAATCAGCACACCTGCCAACCCCACTTCTGCTCTCTGGAAGGACCTTCCTGATCCTCAGTTTTCCAGAGTCTGTGCTTATATCCACAAGGACCATCATCTTTTTCTACTGTTCTTCAAATCCACACTCTGAGATGATGATCAAGAAACCCCCAAGATCTGAATAACAATAGAACCCATTGTTCAAACTGAGGAGTGGCCAGGGTGGGACTGAGGACTGCTTTAGATGAACAGTCATAGGCTACAGTCTACTTCTTTAATAACTTAAAAAACTCCTGGTCTGTTTCATTCTAGATAGTCTTTGCTCCTGGGGACTACCATCACCCTGCCACAGGTTATCCGTTTAAAGGCCTCTGCTTTGAGGCCCTTAGGAACTGTATCTCTGGGCAAGGACGCACCACCCATATGCATTATTTCCCCTCAGGCCTCATCACCTCGCAGGTACGAATGGTTAAGGAGAGGAATTCTGAGATCCTGAAAGCTTGGGCTTGCTTATTTATTTGTTTGTTTGTTTGTTTCCCCATTTCAACTCCTGCTAAACATCCACTCTTGCTTGCTTGAGAAAAAGGATTTTATTTTTTAATCAACTGGCACAGATTTCAGGCCATAGACAAAGATGATATCTTTTTAAAAAACTAATTATTCTTGCCTTGGCCGGTTTGGCTCAGCAGTTGGAGCGTCGGCCTGCGGTACAGAGAGACCCGGGTTCGGTTCCCGCTAAGGGCACGTACCTCGGTTGCAGTTTGTCCCCAGCCCTGGTTGGTCGTGAGGGTGGCAGCCACTCGATGTGTCCCTTCACGTCGATGTTTCTCTCTCTCTCTCTCTCTTCCTCTCTCTCCCTCCTGCTCTATCTGAACAAAAAATGGAAAAATGTCCTTGGGCGAGGATAAAAAAGATAAATAAATAAAAAACTAATTATTCTTGTGCATCATTTTTTTTTTTTATTTTTTTTTTATTTTTTTTTTATTTTTTATTTTTATTTTTTATTTTTTATTTTATTTTTTTTAATTTTATTTATTTATTTATTTATTTTTTTGTTACAGATATTTTACCTTTTTACCCCATTGGCATCCCCCACCCCACCCCCCCTCCACCCTGTCCCCGGTTTAGTTGTCCATGTCCATTGGTCATGCATACATGCATATAAGTTCTGTGGTTTATCTCTTCCCACACACCCCCACCCCCCATCCCCTGTTCTGAGGGATATCAGTCTGTGCCCTACTTCCATGTGTCTGGGTCTACTGTATTCCTCAGACTGTTATGTTCATTATATTCCGTATATAAGTGAGATCATGTGGTATTTGTCTTTTTCTGCTTGGCTTCTTTCACTTAGGATAATACTTTCCAGGTCCTTCCATGTCGTCTCAAAGGATAAGAGATCTTTCTTTCTTACCGCTGCATAGTATTCCATTGTGTATATGTACCACAGCTTTTTGATCCATTCGTCTACTGGTGGACACTTGGGCTGTTTCCAGATCTTAGCTATTGTAAATAGTGCTGCTATGAACATGGGGGTACATATATTCTTCCTGATTGGTGTTTCAGGCTTCTTAGGGTATATTCCCAGCAGTGGGATCACTGGGTCAAATGGAAGGTCAATTTTTAATTTTTTGAGGTAGCACCATATTGTTTTCCATAGCGGCTGCACCAGTCTGCATTCCCACCAGCAGTGTACTAGAGTCCCCTTTTCTCCACACCCTCCCCAACACTTGTTGTTTGATGATTTGTTGATGGCGGCCATTCTGACAGGTGTGAGGTGATACCTCATAGTTGTTTTAATTTGCATCTCTCTGATGATTAGTGATGTTGAGCATTTCTTCATATGTCTCTTGGCCATTTGTATGTCCTTTTTGGAGAGGTGTCTATTCAGCTCCTCTGCCAATTTTTTAATTGGGTTCTTTGTCTTCCTTTTGTGGAGTTGTATGAGCACTCTGTATATATTGGAAATTAACCCCTTATCTGATACATCATTGGCAATGATGTTCTCCCATACAGTGGGTTGCCTTTCCATTTTGATGATCGTTTCTTTTGCTGTGCAGAAGCTTTTGAGTTTGATGTAGTCCCATGTGTTCATTTTCTCCTTTATTTCTGTTGCCTTAGGTGATGTATCAGTGAAAATTCTGCTCCGTATGATGTCCGAAATTTTGTTGCCTACATTTTCTTCTAGAATTTTTATGGATTCACGGGTCACATTTAAGTCTTTTATCCATTTTGAGTTTATTTTTGTGTATGGTGTAAGTTGATGGTCTAGTTTCATTTTTTTGCATGTAGCTGTCCAATTTTCCCAACACCATTTATTAAAGAGGCTGTCTTTACTCCACTGTATGCTCTTGCCACCTTTGTCAAATATTAATTGAGCGTATTGCCTTGGGTCCATTTGTGGGTTTTCAGTTCTGTTCCACTGGTCTATATGCCTGTTCTTGTGCCAGTACCAGGCTGTTTTGGTTACAGTCGCTTTGTAGTATAACCTGATATCTGGTATTGTGATCCCTCCAACTTTGTTCTTCTTTTTCAAGATTGCTGTGGCTATTCGGGGTCTTTTTTGGTTCCATATGAACTTTTGAAGTATTTGTTCTAGTTCTATGAAATATGTCATTAGTATTTTGATGGGGATTGCATTGAATCTATAGATTGCTTTGGGTAGTATGGACATTTTAATTATGTTAATTCTTCCAATCCATGAACAGGGTATGTGCTTCCACTTTTTTATATCTTCCTCTATTTCTTTTTTCAATGATCTGTAGTTTTCTGCAAATAGGTCTTTTACTTCTTTGGTTAAGTTTATTCCGAGGTATCGTAATTTTTTTGGAGCGATGGTAAATGGGATTGTTTTTTCAGTTTCTCTTTCTGTGAGTTCATCATTGATGTACAAGAATGCCGTCGATTTCTTGACGTTAATTTTGTATCCTGCTACTTTGCCAAATTCATTTATTAAGTCTAATAGATTTTTGATGGAGTCTTTAGGGTTTTCTATGTACAATATCATGTCATCTTCAAATAATGACAGTTTCACTTCCTCCTTTCCAATTTGGATCCCTTTTATTTTTTCTTCATGTCTGATTGCTGTGGCTAAGACTTCCAGTACAATGTTAAATAAGAGTGGCGAAAGTGGACATCCCTGTCTTGTTCCTGTTCTTAATGGAAATGTTTTTAGTTTCTGTCCATTGAGTATGATGTTGGCTGTAGGTCTTTCATATATGGCCTTTATTATGTTGAGATATGATCCCTCTATTCCTACATTGCTGAGCGTTTTTATCAGAAATGGATGCTGGATTTTGTCGAATGCTTTTTCAGCATCTATTGATATGATCATGTGGTTTTTATTCTTCATTTTGTTTATGTGGTGTATCACGTTTATTGATTTGCGAATATTGTACCAGCCTTGCATCCCTGGAATGAATCCCACTTGGTCATGGTGAATAATTTTTTTGATGTATTTCTGGATCCGATTTGCTAGTATTTTGTTCAGGATTTTGGCGTCTATGTTCATCAGGGATATTGGCCTGTAGTTTTCTTTCTTCGTAGTGTCTTTTTCTGGTTTTGGAATTAGAATTATGCTGGCCTCATAGAACGTGTTTGGAAGTCTTCCTTCTTCTTGAATTTTTTGAAATAGTTTGAGGAGAATGGGTGTTAGTTCTTTTTTGAATGTTCGGTAAAACTCCCCCGTGAAACCATCTGGGCCTGGGCTTTTGTTTGCTGGGAGAGTCTTGATTACCTCTTCAATTTCCTTAGTTGTTATTGGTCTGTTCAAGTTTTCTATCTCTTCCGGGAATAGTTTTGGGAGACTGTGTGTTTCTAGAAATTTGTCCATTTCGCTGAGATTGTCGAATTTGTTGCCATATAGTTGTTCATAGTAGTTGTTAACGATCTTTTGTATTTCCGTGGTGTTGGTTGTTACTTCTCCTCTTTCATTTCTGATTTTGTGTATTTGGGTTCTCTCTCTTTGTTTCTTGGTGAGTCTAGCTAAGGGTCCATCAATCTTGTTTATCTTTTCGAAAAACCAGCTCTTTGTTTCATTGATCCTTTGAATTGTTTTTTTGGTCTCTATGTCATTTATTTCTGCTCTGATCTTTACTATTTCCTTCCTTCTACTTGCTCTGGGGTTTTCTTTTTGTTTGCTTTCTAATTCTTTAAGTTGTGAGGTTAGACAGTCAATTAGAAATTTTTCTTGTTTTTTTGAGGTAGGCCTGTAGTGCTATGAACTTCCCTCTCAGAACTGCTTTCGCTGCATCCCATAGATTTTGTGTTGTTGTGTGTTCATTTTTATTGGTTTCCAGGAAGTTTTTAATTTCTTCCTTGATCTCCTCGGTGACCCATTCATTGTTTAATAACATGCTATTTAGCCTCCATGTGTTCAAATGTCTTTGCATGTTCTTTGTGCAATTGATTTCTAGTTTCATGCCATTGTGATCTGAGAAGATGCTTGATATGATTTCAATCTTCTTGAACTTGTAGAGATTTAGTTTGTGTCCTATCATGTGGTCTATCTTTGAGAATGTCCCATGTGCACTTGAGAAGAATGTGTATTCTGTAGTTTTGGGGTGTAATTCTCTGTAGATATCTATTAAATCCATTTGGTCTAGTGCTTCATTTAGAGTCTCTGTTTCCTTGCTAATTTTTTGCCTAGAGGATCTATCCAGTGCTGTCAACGGGGTGTTGAAGTCCCCTGCTATGATTGTATTGTTGTCGATTTCTCCTTGGAAGTCCTCCAGAAGATTTTTAATATATTTTGGTGCTCCTATATTGGGTGCATATATGTTTATCAAGGTTATATCTTCCTGTTGGATAGATCCTTTCAATATTATGTAGTGGCCGTCTTTGTCTCTAGTTATGGTCTTCATTTTGAAATCTATTTTATCAGATATGAGAATTGCTACCCCAGCTTTTTTTTGCTTTCCATTTGCTTGGAAAATTTTTTTCCATCCCTTCACTTTCAACCTATGTGAGTCTTTTGTTGAGAGGTGGGTCTCTTGTAAACAACATATAGATGAGTCATGCTTTCTTATCCAATCAGCTACTCTGTGTCTCTTTATGGGAGCATTCAATCCATTTACGTTTAAGGTGATTATTGATATGTACTTATTTATTGCCATTTTTGTTTAGTGTGGTTCTATTTTTCTTCCCATTTCTACTGCTAATTAAAGCAGTCCTTTTAACATTTCTTGCAGTGGTGGTTTGGTGCTAATGTATTCCCTTAGCCTTTTTTTGTCTGGGAAGCTCTTTATTTGATCTTCTATTTTGAATGATAGCCTTGCTGGGTAGAGTAGTCTTGGATTCAGATTCTTGTTTTTCATGACTTTGATTACTTCATGCCATTCTCTTCTCGCCTGTAGTGTTTCTTGGGAGAAGTCAGCTGAGAGCCTTATGGGGTTCCCTTTGTAGGTGACCTGTTGCTTATCTCTTGCTGCTTTTAGGATTCTCTCTTTGTCTTTAATTTGTGGCATTTTAATTACTATGTGTGTTGGTGTGGGCCTGTTTGGGTTCTTCTTACTTGGGACTCTCTGTGCTTCTTGAACTTGAATGCCTTCTTCCTTCTCCAAATTAGGAAAGTTTTCTCTCACTATTTTTTTGAATATATTCTCTATCCCTTGCTCCTTTTCTTCTTCTTCGGGGACTCCTATGATGCGAATATTATTACGTTTCCAGTTGTCCCATAGTTCTCATAAGCTGTCTTCCTGTTTTTTAATAGTTTTTTTCCTTTTGTTTTTCTGGTTGGTTGATTTTTTCTACCCTGTCTTCTAATTCACTGATCCGGTCCTCAGCTTCCCCTACTCTGCTTTTTAAACCTTCCAATGTGTTTTTCATTTCAGATATGTCATTTTTTATCTCTTCTTGTTGGTTTTTAATTTCCATTTGGCTTATTTTCAGTGTCTCTATGTCCTTACTCATGCTGTTCAGCTTCCTCAAGATCATGGCTCTGAATTCTAGCTCTGTTAACATGCCTAATTGCTCCACATTGATCTCATCTTCGGTGGAGTTGTTTTGCTCTTTCATTTGGCTTCTGTTTCTGTGTTTCACCATTTTAGCTATCACTGTGGGCTTTGGAGCCTGTCAAGTTCTCCCTGTGGGTGTTGGTGTTCTACTGTTTGTGGCTCCCTCTCCTGTGTTTAGATGAGCGAGGGAGGACCCACGTTGAACACCACTGTCAAGTCTTACTTTCCTGGTTAAAGTTGCCAGCCCAGGAAACGTACTGTTATCCTCTAGCTTTTTGCCTGGAGGCTAGCAGTCTAGGTTACTTGATGAGTTTTGGGTTGTCAGTTGATTGAAAAACTCCCTCTGGTGCTCAGCCAAGGGGCTTTCACGAGGGTGGGGCAGATGCTGGTTGTTTGTGAGCCTCAATTAGCACTTCAATGGCCCACAGGGTGGGGTTGGATCTCCGAGGGAGGGGCTGCTGCCTCTCCTCAGAGCTCTGGGAAGGAGCAATGTGGCCACCGTCCTGCGTGGCTGCACTCAGCCAAAGCTCTGAGCGCCCTCCAAACCCCGAGTGTCCCGACACAGTTCCAGTCCAGTCTGCCCTCCCTCCGCCGGAGCCCAAGGTGAGTGGCTGTGGCTGTTTCAGCCTCTGTCCCGGCTGCGCTGTGGGGCCGCCTGGGAGTGTGACCTGCGGGCGCCGCTTACAGCTGAGGCTGCTGCCGAGCTGCCGACCGTGCGCTCCCAGCCCCGTCTCGCGCCTTCGCAAGCCTACCGGGATCGAGTCGGTGTCCCTCGTTGTATGGTCCTCGCAAGCTGCTTTTCTGTTGGTTTTTCCCGTCGATTTGTCTGTGTTATAGTTGTAATTCCAGTTTGGTTCTGGGAGACGGTCTGTGTAGCTCCGTTCACTCCGCCGCCATTTTTCGGTTTTCCATTTTTTTTTTTTTTTTTTTTAATAGATCACCTTCAGCTCAATCTTTTCTCTTTCTTATAGGATTATCGCCAAATGCTTCACAGGAGAGGCAGATACTCCACATCTTGAACTTTCCTACTATTTTTCTAATACTCTACCTTTGGTAGGCACAACATCAATAATCCAAGGTAGAACATGCAGAAGTTCAACTGCTTTGCAAACACATAACCAAAATCACCAATTTTTCAACCCAGAAACAGAGCGTCACTCACCACCCTTGACTGCCTAAGACCCCAAAAGCAAGGAGCCTTGTTTTGAAAGAGACTTTCAACGTAGTAAGGAGGTCCCTTTGGAGATGTGATAGATGGAAGCCATGTGGGCACCGCCTTTCCCTCCTGAATCCCACTAAATAACAAGGGGTACAGATGTTGTAGCCCTACAACTAAAAAAGGGTTGAAGAGAATAGTACTGATGTAAGTAATACCTGAGGAAGTTGGCAAGAGGCAGCCACAAAGATTTTGTACCCCCAAATTTTATAGCCCCAAGCCCCAGGAATTATAGGCACCAGGAATCTCTGAAAGTAGGAAACCACATGGAGAGCGGACAGATATCGGTAATATCGGCTGGAGGTCTTCAGATCATCTCTCCAGCTCTGGCAGGCGAGGGGACTGCCCCTCTCTTTCCTCAGCAGAAAACTGGAAAATTACACTGGAGGCAGTGAAAGAGAAGGATTCTGAGCTCAGGGAAGTCCTGTACCCTGACAACCAGGGATATAAAATCTCTACAGAGAACTCTGAGCTGCCCCACAGTCCTCTTTCCTTATGAGCTCCCAAAACACTGTAGCTAGTACACCTACCCTGTGAAATGACGACTCAGGAGAAAAAGACCTACACACACTGAAAGTTGGAGGTCCCCCAACAACATGGTTTATCAGTCATTTTAAAAGTTCCAGTTAGGCCTGGCTTGTGTGGCTCACTGGTTGAGTGTCGACCCATGCACCAAGAGGTCTCCTGTTCGATTCCTGGTCAGGGTACATGCCCTGGTTGTGGGCCCAATCCCCAGTAGGGGGCATGCAGGAGGTGGCCAAATGGTGTTCTCTCTCATGGATGTTTCTATCTCTCTCTCTATAATTGGTAGAAAAAAAACAAACATTTTTTTTTAAAGTTTCCAATTAGCCTTTTCAGGTCTCACCCTTAGCAATTCCAGCCAAAGACCTCCAAATAGCTGAGAAATGCCTCTAGAAAAATTGAGGCCCAAAGTAATCAAAATAAAACAGGAATCTACGGGTAGCAAAGACCATGGAAAATAAATCTTTAAAATTCTGTATAAATGTCCCTAGAGAGACTGAAAAAGGTATCACATCTTTAAAATAGAAAAAAGTTTATAAAAATATCTGGGAAATAAGTGTTCCAGTGGTGTGATGTCCATGACAAAAAGAAATTCTTAAAAATTAAAATCTGACAGCACAAATGAAAAAAATTACTTGAAAAGTTAGAAGATAAAGTTGAGGAAATCTTCCAGAAAATAAGTCTAAAGGTTGGAAAATAGGGGAGAAATTATAAAGAAATTAGGTAATCTATCTAGGAGTTCCTACTTCCAAAAACAATTGCTTCAGGAAAAAAAGAAAGGAAGGAAGGAAGGAAGGAAGGAAGGAAGGAAGGAAGGAAGGAAGGAAGGAAGGAAGGAAGGAAGGAAGGAAATTGAAAAGATACAATTAACAACAAAGAAGGGGTTTGTTTTTTTTTTAATTGTTTCAGATTCTAGAAGATGAATTTCCAAAATAAGAGAACTCACAAGTGCCCAGCTAAAAGGATGAAAAAATACCTTCCCCAATGTATTTCATGTATTATACATCATCTAATGCATGTCATCATAAAATATCAGATCACTGGGAACTGTAATGCTCCCAGTAAGAAGATACAGGTGAGGTGACAACAGAGAATCAGAAATAAGAATATTCTCAGATATCTCAATATCAACATTGGAAACTAGAAATAATAAAGACATGTTTTTAAGTCATAATCAATTGTGAGAGTAGGAGAACACTTTATATCCCATGAACTCTTTCTTGGGGTGATATTAGAGGATGTAGTCTAACAAAATAAAAAAGTAACCTAGAAAAATCTAGGAAATAGAGGATTCAGTACGAGCAATAGGTCATGTGGCTTGGTGGCCTAATGGACAACAGACACTCTGCAATCAAGCTGAAAGCAAAATTCAGAGAAATTCTTTCCGAAGAAAAGCAAAACTGATCGATTATTTCATGTGTTTGTATATACTGAGAAGAGATTCATACTTCTGTTAGAATTGAGAAAAAAAGTAGTGAGTGGTCAAAGCAAACTGATTAAAATGAGTTTCAGGAAGAATAAAAGGTTATGTAATTATACCATGTTTCTATACTCCTTGGTTGACTTGTAATAATTTTTATAATATTACAATCCCAAAGATTGACTTCATAACATTATAATATAAAATAACTTCATGATATATATAAATTCAGGATGGAGATATGGGGCTACACTATTTGTTTTTTCCTATGCCAGTATATATAGTCTTTGCCCTTGGTTCCCAGAAGAGCTTCTAAAACCCTTGTAATTTCCTAAGTGATAAGAACACTAGGAGGGTCTTTGTTCTAAGATTTGATCTTTGACTTCAATTCCTGACACAGGGCTCCTAAATCCCTTGGAATTTTCTGGGTTATAGGACCATCTTGTTCTAATGATCTTTAGGATGGGGAATGGTCACCAAAAAGACCAAGCCATGGTTAGAAGCTTGGAATTTTCTATTCCACCCCTCATGTTCCATCAGGAAGAGAGGGACTGGAGATTCATTTAGGAATGGACCGTGCTTACAGATGATCCTGCTCCAGGAGCCCTGCCAACTTCTGTCCCCATGGAGCTGGGGTATTTCCTCACCCTTGAAGTACATGGACGTGTTCACCAACTCAGAAGCTCTCTAAACGGTGTACTTTTGTGATTTTTGATGGAGACTTCGAGACTCCTACCCTGGATTTAACTATTAAGGATATAAGAAAGAACACAGATGAATAGCCCGATGAAGAGGTACAGAGTGGCACAGAGAATTGCTTGGTGTGGAGGGAAAAGACATGCCTGTGGTGTCCAAAGTATGGTGATATGGTAGCCATAACAAATACCACAGACTGGGGGCCTTAAACCATAGAAATTTATTTCCTCACAGGTTCTGGGGGCTAGAAATCTAAGTTCAAGGGGTCAGCAGGATTGGTTTCATTCTAAGGCCTCTTTCCTTAGCTTTTAAATGGCCTCCTTCTTCGGGCATCTTCACATGATCTTCCTCTGTGTGTATTCATGTCCTAATCTCTTCTTATACAGGAGATTCAATTAGGGCCCACCCTCATGGCTTCATTTCAACTTAGTTACCTCTTTAAGAGCCCTGTCTCTTAATAGTCACATTCTGAGGGACAGGCGTTAGGGCTTCAATATATGAATTTTGGGAGAACACAATTCAGTCCATAACAACCAGTAGGTCAGTAGATGATAATGTAAAACTGAAAAATCATATGGTAGAAGGCAAATAGTAGAAGAAGCTCAAAGAATTTAAAGTAATTGTCTCTGCAGAGTGGGAATCAAGTGAACAAAGGATGGAGGGAAATACTTTTCTGCTATGTCTTATAGAACTAGTTGTCTTTTTTAAAAGCACATATTTAAATACAGTAAGAATAAACAAATTGAAGTATTTAAATATAAAAATAATTATGAAAACATGAATAATAACCAAAAATATACCATTACCAATTAGTCAAAACTTTCAGATTATTACCAGATGCTTGGGGACACAATAATTTATGACATAAATAAGAAAATGGTGATAAACTAACCAGAACTCACAGTGCTTTCAAGTGTTGAACACTTTGGTTTACTTCTGAGGCACCAATAATCTAAAGAAAGGCCAAGTCTATAAAATACCATGAGCCTGAGGAGAAGAGATTATTCTACCACACACACACACACACACACACACACAGTATTTTTCTTTGTTTTCTGTTCTTTCGAAAACAAAAAAGAGAGAATTATGCAAACCATAAACATCCTATCAAAGAGGACCCTATCAAAGAGGCTGGGGAAAATAAATCTGGAGAGGAACGTTACACAAATCCCCATTTGACTTATAAAAGTATGCTCGATAGGCAACAATTTAGTCAACTGGGGCCATGTGTACCAGCCCAAACTCCCCCTTCATAGATGCCTTATTCCAGAAGTTAGAATCACCATGGAAACCTTCACCAGCTATAGCTAAAAGAGAGTTGGTGTAGGCAGTAAGTCAAGTCCTATTTACAGTGGTACCAGAGAACCAAAGACAGAAGGGATGAAAAGGGAAGCCAGTGCTATTAGGACAAGTTCGTGTGCTGCTCAGTTGGCAAAGCCAGCAGTCAAACGTGTCGTTGGGGCCAAATACCACCCAGGATGATAACTGACATCTGTGCCAACACTGAATGACTGGCATGGCATTTCTGGTAAATACACTGCCACTTGGGACATCTCGTTGTTCAACAGACCTGGGTGACTTTAGAAACTTTTCAACCCTTTTCAACCTGCAAGTGTTCCTGCATTACCTAACTCTGAATATATTTCTACCTTATCTATTGGTTTGGTCCCAAGATTCTCATACTTGTAGGGATAACCCTCAATAAGCCCATGATTGCTCCTGCACAAGCCAACCCCTAATAGCAACAACCAACATCCTCCCATGTCAACAAGACCCTCTGCTTCCATGGGACAAAAAGATGCCCAACAGCCATACACTGACCAATTTACACAGGAGTTTTGGGTGATGTTGGGTGGTGCTTTCTAAGGTCTTTGAGTTCCTTGAATATGTGGCCTCCCCTGCCACTCATCAATAGAACTGGGAAGTATCAGTTAGATATCTGAGCAACTATAAAGTACATATACTTACTGTAATACAGTCTCTTTTTATTTTTAAATGCTGTCTTGATCCAGTTTTGAGGCCCTGGTTATAGGTCAGTCAGCTTTCCTACTTGTCCAGTGAAGTAGATCCACACCTCAACCATTGCCCTTATCAAGCTCTCATACCCTGGACTATAGTACACCTGCCCTAATCGCCCCAGGGCCAGGTACCAGACAACTAGTAACCAACCCAATACCTAGAGCCTGTAGAATTATTCAAATTATCAAATCCATAGAGAACCCATGAAACTTAGGTAACACCACCCCATTTATCATACATAAGCTGCCCCCTGCAGCTCCAGCTTGCTGTTACCCTGTCCCCGGGAACAACACCCTGTGTAACCCTGTCAGGAAGGCTGCTCTTGTTGGGAGCTGTAAGCAACAGAGTTCTGCCTTCATCTAGCTGAATGTCAATGGGCTGAAACCCACCCTTAAAAGAACATGTATCAAGATTGCTGTGGCTATTCGGGGTCTGTTTTAGTTCCACATAAACTTTTGAATTATTTGTTCTAGTTCTGTGAAATATGTTGTTGGTATTTTAATGGGGATTGTATTGAACCTATAGATTACTTTGGGTAGTATGGGCATTTTGATGATGTTAATTCTTCCAATCCATGAACAAGGTATGTGCTTCTACTTTTTTATATCTTCCTCTATTTCTTTTTTCAATGTCCTGTAGTTTTCTGTGAAGAGGTCCTTTACTTCTTTGCTTAAGTTTATTCCTAGATATCTTAGGGTTTGTGGTTTTTTTTTGCCACAATGATAAATGGGATTGTTTTTATAGTTTCTCTTTCTGTGAGTTCATTATTTGTGTATAAGAATGCTATCAATTTCTTGATCTGAAAAAGAAGGACAAAGTAGGAAAGATCACAATACTGGATGCCAGGTTATACTACAAAGCCACTGTAATCAAAACAGCCTTGTACTAGCACAAGAACAGGCATATAGATCAGTGAAACAGAACAGAGAACCCAGAAACTGACCCAAGATATTATGCTTGATTAATATTTGACAAAAGTGGCAAGAGCATACACTGGAGTAAAGACAGCCTCTTTAATAAATGGTGTTGGGAAAATTGGACAGCTACATGCAAAAAAATATGAAACTAGACCACCAGTTTACACCATACACAAGAATAAGTTCAAAATAGATAAAAGACTTAAATGTGACCCATGAATCTATAAAAACCCTAGTAGAAAATGTAGGCAACAAAATTTTGGACATCATACACAGCAGAATTTTCACTGATACAATGCCCAAGGCAAGAGAAACAAAGGAAAAAATGAATACATGGGACTACATCAAACTCAAAAGCTCTGCACAGCAAAAGATATAATCATCAAAATGGAAAGAGAATCCACGATTGGGGAGAGCATAATCGCCAATGATACATCAGATAAGGGGTTAATTTCCAAAATATATACAGTGCTTCATACAACTCAACAAAAGGAAGACAAATAGCCCAATTAAAAAATGGGCAGAGAACCTAAAGAGACACCTCCCCAAAAAGGACATACAAATGGCTAAGAGACATATGAAAAACTGCTCAATGTCACTAATCATCAAAGAGATGCAATTTAAAACAACAATGAGGTATCACCTCACACCTACCAGAATGGCTACCATCAACAAATCATCGAACAACAAGTGCTGGCGAAGGTGTGGAGAAAAGGGGACTCTAGTACACTGCTGCTGAGAATGCAGACTGGTACAGCCACTATGGAAAACAATATGGTGTTTCCTCAAAAAATTAAAAATTGATCTGCCATTTGACCCAGTGATCCCACATCTAGGAATATATCCTAAGAAGCCTGAAATATCAATCAGAAAGAATATATGCACCCCTGTGTTCATAGCAGCACTATTTACAGTTGCTAAGATCTGGAAACAACCTAAGTGTCCATCAATAGATGAGTGGATAAAAAAAGTTGTGGTACTTATATACAATGGAACACTATGCAGCTGTAAGAAAGAGAGATTTCTTAACCTTTGGGACGACATAGAGGGACCTGGAGAACATTATGCTAAGTGAAATAATTCAATCAGAGAAAGACAAATACTACATGATCTCACTTATTTCTGGAACATAATGAACAAAATAAGCTGATGAACAAAATAGACCCAGAAACATAGAAAGGAGTACAGTTCAGACTGACAAACCTCAGAGGAGGGGGGGCGGGGGAAATGGATGAGATAAACCACAGAACTTATATGCATGTATGCATATAACCAATGGACATAGACAACAATGCTAGGGGTGGTGGGGAGCAGGAGGGGGAGGAGGGTGTCTAGGGGGAAAAAGGAGAAACCTCTGTATCAAAAATAAATTAATAAAAATTGAGAGAGAGAAAAAAAAGAAGAATATTTAAACTTTATAAAACATCTACCCCAAAACCCTTACTTCTTACAGAATTTGCTTATGATATTGCACTGCATCCTTCCGCCCCTGCCAATTTCTCCTGCAAATCCCAGAACTACTGCTACTCCAAAAGCTTGTCAGCAGCTGGGGGAAGCTAAGGGCTTCTCCAAAGCTCTCAGTACTATCCAGCACTGCAGATCTTCAAAATCAGAGGAGAGACGTCGTACCCAGACTGTCCCTTTCCCCTGGTCACCTTTCCTTTGCGTGTACCTGACCTTTCCCACAAGTCCTTACACAGTAGACAACTTTATAGAGTTATCACTTTAGGTTAATGACCTGCCAGGAAAGGACACACGCACTCTGTGAAAGCCACCCTGTATTCTCTACCCTGAATTATAAACACGGAATCTTAGCGGGGAGCCTCCTCTGCTCTGAATCTGGGCTTGGCCATCATAGGTGCAGTTGTGGTCCTAAATATTAGCCTATGACCCAAAATAAGTACCAGCAATGTGCCTACATTTCTATTTCCTTCCCCCAGGTAGATGCTCTTGAACAAATGTTTACTTGTGTGTTCCTGACAGAACAGATAAATAGGCACCATGAAAGTCAATGCATATTTTAAATATAAAGCAATCCCCTGTACGAAATGTGAAGTGCTTTCAATTCTGTTTCATAGCCATCCCTTAAGTCATTGTGGCATTCTCCAAATTCTCACAAATCAAACAGTACTCAAATGAGATGTCCAAAGAGGTCCTCTCACGATTAAGAGAAACTGAAGCCGGTAGAAAGCAAGACAGAGCACTCACAGAAACTCACAGCATCATGCAAATGCCAAATTCTCAGGAGAAAGAAGCACATATCTAAACTTTGTCAGGCTCCACAAAGACTTTCAAGAGGCAAATTAAACAGATTGTTGGAGTGCATAGATGATGAAAAGAAATAAAAAAGGTGAAGAGACTTTCTCAAGGTCACCAGTTAGTTGGCAGTAAAACTAGAGCTAGAACGAAGGCCCGAAATTTACAAGGCCGACAAGAGCCATCTATACTCAGACCTTCGGTATCTTTATGTATTGTACAAAACTGTCATGTATCTTTAAGTGTAACAGAATTTAAAACTATGGTATAAAATTTGGGGGAAAGGAACCTGAAACATGAAAGAAGTAGCCAAATATGTCAGATATGTTTAAAATTATGGATCTTCATAAACAGAGTAAATTGGATGATATTAAATATTATTGCTTGAGTATAGTTTTCCCACTGTCATGTCTATAATTCACTTAGTATCCAAGGTTCCCTCCAAGTTCATTATCATTATGGAATTTTAAGCCACT
Source organism: Molossus molossus (assembly GCF_014108415.1). Lineage (NCBI taxonomy): Eukaryota > Metazoa > Chordata > Mammalia > Chiroptera > Molossidae > Molossus > Molossus molossus. Next base: position 46,993,162 of record NW_023425403.1, on the reverse strand, counting down.
GATCTCTTCTTAGATCTTTTCTTTCTTATAATAACTTCAAACTAAGTTGGGTACTTTAAAAATACAGCTTTGTGCCCATATTACCATATCTTTAAGATGTGTAATGAGTACAGGAAAGGAATGATTTTAACATACAAACCCACTTCTTATTGACATTACAGTGTGTCAATTTAAGTGAATTTCACAATGTCTTTAGAACTGACTCAACCAATTTAAATGATCAAATTTAGCCCCTCAAAAAATAACCCTTACTTCCAGACTCTATTCATAGTCCCAATGGTTAATGTTCAATGTTTAAGATTATGTAAAAATATTTCCTTACTTCAGAAAAACTTAATATGGCATGAAAGACTATTCTTATATCAAATAAGAATTTTTCTACATATGAATATTTTCACTAGGAAACAACATGAAAAAATGCTTTGATTAGATGTGTGTTTGGTCTTATTGGAGCTTCTCTGTGACTGTTTCTGTGTGAATGTGTTTTGAATATATTGTTTAATCTAAGTATCTCCTTATTTCTTTCAAGCTCAAGATCAAAGCCTATAGCATTTAATAAACTTCTTTAATTCAAAAGAGGTGGGAGGATTCTAGACTATCATTTATATAAATTGCATTTATAAAGTAGTATTTATGAAAAATACTTTTTATTTTTTTGGTATGTGCCCCTAGTGGGAACCGAACCCGGGACTCTCTGGTCTGCAGGTCAACGCTCCAACTGCTGAGCCAAACCAGCCAGGGTTTAAAAATACTTCTTAAAGTCTAGCTAAACATAACCTGTTCTTTTATTTGTCAAGTCAGCTTTCTAAATGATATATATATTATAAAGCACTAAAAGTATAGTTATTTTTATTAAATGTCTGAGAATGTTACATACACACCATAATTTTACCAGTGAATAAGTGGTAGATAAAAATTTTCTCTAGGTAATTAAAATCTAAAGCTCTGGGATTTAAATACATCATCAGCCCCACAATAATATGCCCAAGCGCTACATGGTAATAAAAAATTTTAAATGTATTACTTTCCTAGGGCTATCGTAACAAAGCACCACAAACGAGGTGGCCTCACAACAGAAATGTATTGTCGCACGGTTCGAGAGTCTAAAAGAGGAATGCGAATGGCCTTCGCCGTTCCTTGGCTTAGAGGTGTTATTCTTCCTGTGTCTTCACGACGCCTTCCCTCTACATGTCTCTGTGTCCAAATTTCCCCTTTCTGTAAGCACAGAGTCCCTACTAGATTAGGGTCCACCTTAACGACCTCATCTTGACCTGATTGTTTCCAAATAAGGTACATTTACAGGGACTGTAAAAGTACCTTATTTGGGGTGGGCAACATTTCAACCCATAACAGGTGTTAACTGCGCATCATGAAATCCCTCAGCATTGGCAATGACTTCCCTCAGAATTCTTTAATTGAAGAAAATTTAGGAAAAGGGTACTTTATGCTCCTATCTTAAAGATATTTATGAGGTCTTCAATCCTATTAATGAAGCTGTTAGCCCCACATGAAAGCTTTTGAGGATGTCCAGAGATGGAGTTTCTGCAACTTCTATAAGCCTATTCGAGCTAACCAGCTGTCTTTCTTGGTTTTCTCTTGGAGTCTAGCTTTTCTGCTCTCTGCACTGCAAACCTTCATGGCTGGCACAGAGGCACAGAAGACTGATAAAGTATCCCTCAGTCTCTCAATGTGGTTCACTTAAAGGAGTCTTGTCACCTCGTATCATTGGTGGAAAGAGGTAAGGTTTTTTTTTTTTTAAAAAAAGGCCCAATTTAAATCCACCTGGTATTCATATGGCAAATATTTACTGAGTTCTTTTTACACCAGGCATTGCTCTTGGCTGTGAATAAAATGGACCAAAATCCCTGTTCTTATGAAGCTTATATTCTACTGGGGGGGGGGGAGATAAAAAAAAAATGAACAAAATGAGATGTAAAATATATAGCATGTTAGATGGTTATAAATAAAGAAGAAAAATAGAAAGTACCAGAAGGCAGCAGATTGCAACTTTAACTAAGTTCTTCAGAGAAGACGATGATGAGTAAAGACGGGAAAAAGGTATTGCAGCAAAGACTCCTGGCAGAAGGAATATGAAGAGCAAAAGCCCTAAGGAGGGTTTGTGTTCCAGAAACAGCCAGGAGGCCAGTGTGGCTGAAACAGTGAACAGGCCACTAGAAGATTCAAAGTAAGCATTAAAAAACATTTTTCTTAATATTGTATTGCATCAAATAAGGAAACCAAAAGAAGACAACCTTATATTTCTGTTTTTAAAGTTGAATTTGCTATACAGAGTCAAAACAAAAGTCTGCTGATTATTCATCATAACCAGGAAGGGATGAAAAGAGTAACCATGGAGAGAATAAGGCCTGGGCCAAGGAAATCATTCTTGCTGCACTCCTCGGCCCTCAGAAAGCGTCAGAAGTCCACATTACACTATCTGAAGGCAGGAGGCAAATGCTGGTCTGATCTGGAGCAGCATCAACAGCCAGCTGACCTGCCATGATGAGCCTGGGAGAGAGCAAGCAGTCCCTGCACGGAAACAGGCCCACCAAGGCACCGACAGCTTTAGACCACACACTGACCCAACATTCTGCTCACTACAGGAAATTGGGGTCTCAGCATCATTAGCTTTCCCAGACTCTTGGAAGCTTCCCTGAAACCCTCCAACTAGCTGATAAGGCTGTGCTGGCGAGTACTGACAGTGTTAAATCAGCTCAAATGCCATCCTGCAAAAATAAAGAAGATATTCTAATGTCAGTGAAAAATTAAAGTGGGAATCCACATGGTGGTGAATTCCAACCTGATCTCAAAGACAACGAGGCCCATTGTCAAACCTGCTGTATTTCTTTGTCAGCTTGCTGTATACGTTTTTGCCTCAGTGCAGTCTGTTTCTGTAACAACACTGCTAGGCACCATCGTGAAGAGTGAAACTTTTCAGAACCGAATGTCCTCACATCTGAATGAAAAGTTCGGGGTAGGAGACAATATGACACAAGGCACTGTGAAAGTCTGGATGCTCTTCCTCCAAGAGTTCAATTTTGGGTCAAGAAACACATTCAAATATACTTGGAGCTGTGAATGAGAAGTAAACAATTTCAGAATCCAAAGGGAGAAAAATGTTAGACAAGCATCTTGCTAAGAAAACAAGTGAGTAAAAGATCAAAGTGTTCACTTAGGCATGAGAATGACATTTAAGGACAAAAGCAGAATTCCACATGAAGCTGCATATTAATTCCACAATACGCAATACCACAACACTAGGTGAGAGAGTTCTCTGATAGTTTTTTTTTTTTTTTTTCTTTATTGATTTTAGAAAGAAAGGAAGGGAGAGGGAGAGAGAGAACATCAATTAGCTGCCTCCTGCATGCACTCCACTGGGGATCGGGCCCAGAACCTGGGCATGTGCCCTGACCGGGAATCAAACCAGTGACCTCTTGGTGCATAGGTCGATGCTCAACCACTGAGCCACACCAGCCAGGCTGATAGATTGTTTTTTTTTAAGGAGTCATTTGAGGAGTAACCTAAAATGCCACTGTCATTGAAGCATTCAGAGCAAATAATGAGCCAGGAATCTGATGTTCTGGAAGAACAAAGAAAAACAATCTCTGGGGCAGCAATCTTGTTTTTCCAGTGTTCAGAGTTTTTCTGTTGGCAAATTTTCTGACTCCTCTCTAAGAGCTGTAGAGAGACTGTTCTCAAGTGTTATACAACCAAATCTTAAAATGCACCTGCAAATGGCATAACAAGTTTACAATTATTGGTTCTGGTGTTGACATTGCAATGTTGGGCCTAAGTATAGATTTTGATTCTAGTGTGACTCAACAACAAAATCGAATTAAAAGCCAAGGACAAGGAGCAACTGGAACCCTCCTCAGACACAGCTGCTGGGAACGGAAAACGGTGCAAAAGCTTTGGAACAATCTGGCTGTTTCTCAAAAGGTTAAACATAAAGTTGCCATGTGACTCAGCAATTCCATTCCAGTGTGTACACCCACGAGTAATAAAACATACACCCATGCAAAAACTTGTACATAAAGGTACATAGCAACATTATTCATGATATGCAAAACATGGAAACAACACAAATGTCCATCAACTGATAAATGGATAAATAAACTGTGGTATATCCATGCAGAGGAATATTATTTGATATTAAAATGAAGTATCAATATATGCCACAACATGGATGAACCTTGAAAACATTGATAAATTTAAAAGCCAGTTATAAAAGATTACATATTTTTTTTTATTTCATTTATATGAAATGCCAAGAATTGGCAAATCCATAGACACAAAGTAGATTGGTGGTTGCCTGGTGCTGGGGGAGTTAGAGGGAAATGCGTAGTGACAACTAATGGGCACAGGATTCCTTTTTGGACTGGTAAAAATGTTCTAAGGTTAATTGTGGTGATGGTTGTACAACTCTGTGAATAGACTAAAAACCATGGAGTTTTACACTCTAAATGGATTAAAAGGATGGTATCTGAATTCTTTCTCAGTTAAGCTATTATTTTCCAAAGTTAAAGACAGATATTAAGCCCTAATTAACATTTTTCTTTATAAATATCTATATTCCAAAAGTTGTTTTCTTCTTTGAATGTCATCATTAGAATTTGCACTTCACAGGTAACCAACATCTAAAGAGTGATTTCTTTGTGACTTGAGAATGCCTGTCCATTTTTTTTTTTTTCATCTTGCTTTATATATAATATAGATAGTTGGGGAGAAGAGAAGGGTGGTAGGCGTGTTTGTTCTTATGAGGAAAAGAAATGTCCAGAAGCTAGAAAAGTAGCATCTGCTCCTGTTGGCTATGACTGAAATGAATCTCAAATTTAGCTTTCAGCTAAAAATATCATAATTGAAATAAAAGTAACAAACTGGATGTGACTTGCAATTTTCTTATCATTTAAGAAAGAAGAGGACAGTGGTAATTTCATAATAGTGGGCTTCTTCCCTGAAGGTGAATAGTTTTGGATGGACAAAGACCAACTCTACTGATAGAACTATACCTCTTCCCAGATCCTTTAAATCCATGATAAATAAGTCGTATTTGGAGAAAATCCAAGGAGGCAATGGATGAATACCTGGGGATAGCTTAGGACTTAGGGGACATTTTTTTCTTTATTTGACTATGCTTTTTCTATTGTTCCTTAAAGAGAGACTGTCACATGCTATCAATCATATTCACAAACCTACATATACCCACATGGATGTATGTTGTATGTGGTGTGTATATGTACGTATATATGTGTATATAATCTTATATTTATAGTGGTCCACAAGTACTGATTTAAGAAAACAAAATAACACTTATCACAAATAAGAGTTCCAAATATGTATTCAATACAAACTGTAAATATTAACACAATAGTGATAATTTTTAAAAATACAACCAGAAGTGAGCACTCCAGGGTTCTGGAAAAAAGCCAAGTGCTGAAGTATATTTGGCTTGCTCCACAATAGTGTCAACTCTTATTTTTCTTACAAAAGGAAAAAGGGGAACATGGTCTTGTTATAAAGAAAACCCAGTGACTTCATACACGACTTGGAAAAAGTCACATCTCTCCTATGTATTCTACCTACGCAAAGGACTAGCAAGCTTGCCATTGAAAATGCAGAGCAGTACAAATAACCTCAGCTGAAATGTACTAAGTCTGTGAAAATACATATAATTCCATGATTACCGCAAACAGTCCTTTATTAAAAAATGGCATTTTCATTTATTATATTGGGTGACAGGAGAATCAAATAAAAAGAAATGGATGCATAAAATAGGAAAATTACACTCCATAGCACATAAAGCTTTAATTTCACCACGTGCCTTGACATGTTCTGTATAGAAATATTGGCTGGATTTTTTTTTTTTTTCATTTGTAATCTCTGAAAGAGGAGCCTATCTAAAAACCTAAATGTAAACGGTGGCAGTTATTATACTGAATGTAAATAAAGTGTTCAAAAATATATTCTGCCTGGCCGGGTGGCTCAGTGGTGGAGCATCGACCCATGCAGCAAGGGGTCGCTGCTTCAATTCTTGGCCAGGGCACATGCCCAGATTTCAGGCTCAGTACCTGGTGGGGGGTGCACAGGAGGCAGCCAATCAATGTTCTCTCTCATCGATATTTATCTCTCTCTAAAATCAATAAAGAACTGTTTTTTTTTAAAAAAACAAAACAAAAAAAAACATTCTTGTACTGAAGCTACAAGCATATTCTTGTAACTTAAGCTATCAGCTTAAGCTATTGTTGTGTTTATTTTTATTTATTATGCAACTATTAATAACAATGGACTATATTTATACTTTTCTATTCCCACAGAAATGATGATGGTCTTTTTCTTTCTGTTTCTTTGAAATGGCTTGGGTCATAACCAACACAAATCAGTTACCAAGATCTTAAAGGAATATGCCTGAACCTCCCAAGAATAATTAATCTAAATTCTTTGTGCAGACACTGGGTGTAGCACGATATGAGTCACTGAGTTTCTCCTCTACAGTTGATATATTCAGCAAGAAGAAAGACTTTTTGTTTAGTAGCAATTGTACTTTATTTTTTCCCCAAGGTCAAATACATTTAGATAAGATTTGTTCATCCAAAAACAAATCTAATGCCAGACTTTGGAAATTTAAGAGTTTCTGGTACATTCTTCTTTGTTCATATTTGTGTATTAGTGGTGTTTTTTTTGTTGTTGTTGTTTTTGTTTTTGCTTTGTTGTATAATTTATATATGTATTACACTTTGCAATAAAGCATACACATAAAGAATATATTAAAAATGTAAGACTGTAATTGTATAGTTTAAGGAAAAGTAATAAAATACTTACACTAACTCTCAGACCAATAAGTAGAACATTCCCATATATCCCAAAATGATTTTTCCTACCTTCACATGTAACTACACAGTTAGTAGTTTGGGTTTGTCTGTTTTTATACTGTACTTAAATGGAATAATACCTAGTTATATTGTGTTCTGAAAGTTATTTCTTTCACTCCACAATCTGTTTTTGAAATTCATCCAAATTGATAAGTGTAGCTCTCGTTCATGATGTTGGTTTATTTTTTATACAAAATACCACTTCCAAAGACAAAATACTGATTTGCCTCACACGAAATGTACAGTTCTCTATTTCTCTTTCTTTCTTTTTCTCTACACCCAAGCTTCATATACCTTCCTCAAAAGAAAAGAAAAAGCCACTCCTTAGAGATCTCTTCTAGTTTTCCTCATCTTGGAATGCTGCCAACTGAGAAAATGCTAAAAATTTTTGCTATCTAGGTCTTTCTCCTTCTCAATCGTGCTGCCAGGAATAGCTGCAGCTGCATCTTGCCACCTGGATCTCCCCTCCTGGTGACCGCGGTGCTATCGGAAGGCCTGGAAGAGCAGCAAGCGGCATGAAGAAGGCACGTGTGGGTTAGTGCAGAGTGAATGGAAACACTGTCCCCTTGAGAGCTGCCCCAGAGATTTGGGTTTAGGAAAATCCCTGGAAGTGTGGATCTGCATAAATATATGGGGAAATTTTTCTAATAGTTAACATTAGAAATCATCAAAATTTGGGAATATTGGGAGAAAAGATGGGGAAAAGAGAGAAGAAGCCAGTGTGCTGACACGTTCATAACCCCATAATTGGTGTTTGGGAAATGATTGTTTACCAATGACTTGTTTATACCTCCATAACTGATGATTGAGAAAGTCACTGTGTGCTCTCTATCTGAACCTCTTTTGTAAAGAAGAAATTACTGGGAAACGGCTATGTGTCTGACAGAGTCCATGGAGCCTGGAGGTCTTGATTCAGAGACGACTTCCCCCCACAATCTCAAGAAATTAGGCTTGCATTGCGTTTGTGCAGCTTGGGGCTAAGTGTAACCCAATGTACCTTGATATGCCTCGCTGTTCCTGGGTAGGCCTGGGTGTTCCTGGGTGTACCTGGGTGTTCCTGTTATCCACAAGGCAAACTAATTCTATACAGCATTGTTGTAGGCCTGGGCATTATATCAAGAAGATCCTATCTTCTTATATCATTAAACTTTTGCTGTAAGGTATAAAAGGCATGTAATAAAGCATATAGGGATTGATCTCCAAGAACTCGTGATCAGTTGCCGGCCGGCTTTGCTCTGTATTTGGCTTTAATTTGGCACTGGTGGTCTCTTGGTTCTCACATGCTACAATATTTAAAGGTCCCAGCGAGATTCTTCCCTTACAGGGAAGCCTCGGACCAAACCACTAGACCCGCTATTGAAACTGCAAGGGGCGGGGGGGCTGAGCCTGCCCTCCCAGTTTTCCTAGCCCGGTCTCAAATCCTACTTTAAATTGAATTTTGAGAGAGCATCTGGACTCATCTTGAGTCATCTGGAAGCTCACTGGTGAGTACTGTTTTCTGTTCAGTCTGATAGGTACCTTTCAGTGGCAAGGGAGAAGGCTGGACGCAGCATTACTTCTCCAGCCTGGTCCTAGGACAAGACATCGCCCTAGACCTCAGTTTGAATCAGTCTGTACTGAATCTCACCAGTGAGGGCAAACTTTCTGTTTGTTCTGTTTGGCACCATTTGGTGGCTAGAGGAAGGCTGAATGCAGCATTACTTCTTCCCCAGCCGGGTTTCCTGGCGAAATGTCACAGGGAACTTCAGTCAGGTCCCCTAGTGAAACATCACAGGGAACTTCAGTTTCAGTCAGTTGTCAGTTTTGTGTTCTTTTGGTGTTTGGTTTCAGTAACTTCAGTTTGAGCCCCGTCTATATTATTGTTCTGTTTGTTTATTGGCCCACCTGATTGTCTGTTGTTGTCTGGTTGCACTTCCCTTTGTTGTCATGGGCCAAAGTCAGTCTGGTACAAAAACTCCATTGCAATGCCTACTGGATAATTTTAAAGATTTCAAAGTTCGGGCAAAAAAGCTACAATGTCCCAGTAAGCTCTGGGACCTTACTGACCCTATGTGAACTTGAATGGCCTACCTATTGGGTTAATTGGCCACCCGAAGGTAGTTTCAATTTACAATTGGCTGTTATGGTTCATCAGAAAATATACAGAAGCCTGGACACCCAGATCAAATGATATTAAGAAATGTCAGTGTCCAGAGATTCAAAGAAAGGAAAAACAGTTTTGTTAACAATGCCTCAGTCTGCCCTGAAGGATGGTAACTCCCATATCCCATCCTTTAGGATCCCCCTGAGGATATACTATAGTATAGCTAACCAGTTCTGCTACCCCAGTGGGAATTCACCAGTACTCGATTAATCTGAAGGCTCAAAATGGGATTTCAAAGCACATCAGGCATCTTCATGAATCAGAAATCCTTGTCCCTTGCCACTCTGTTTGGAACACTCCTCTACTGCCGGTACAAAAGCCAGGGACAGATGACTTCTGACCAGTCCAGGATCTCCAGGAGGTAAATAAGCGAGTTGAAACCATATACCCAACTGTACCAAAACCCTATACCATCCTCAGCCTTCTGCCACTGAGCTGCACAGTCTACACTGTCCTTGACCTGAAGGATGCCTTCTTCTCCTTACCTCTAGCCAAGGTAAGCCAACTTATTTTTGCTTTTGAATGAACAGACCCCAAAGAAGGATTCTCAGGGCAATTGACTTGGATCCGGCTTCCCTGGGGGTTTATTGAACTAAGAGGGGGGAAACGACCCCTCTCTATAAGCTGGATAGAAGCTACTTTAAAGATTCCCCAGCCCCAGAGCAAAAAGTAGGTCCACGAATTTCTTGGGGCCATCAAGTATTGCCAACTTTGGATTCCTAAGTTTGCTGATATTGCTAAGCCCCTCTATACCAGCACAGGGGAAAGGAAGATGGTCTAAATTGAACCGAAATAGAGGAGAGGGCCTTTAAAAACCTGAAGAAAGCCCTCACCAGTGCACCCGCGCTCGCTCTGCCTGATGTCACCAAGCCATTCTAACTATATGTCTCTGAGGGCCAAGGTATTGCCAAGGGAGTTCTCGCCCAGGCCTTGGGACCTTGGAAACACCCTGTTGCCTACCTCTCTAAATGACTAGACCCCATGGCAGCAGGATGGCCAAATTGCTTGAGGGTGGCGGCGGCTATGGTTATCCTAACTAAAGAAGTATCAAAGCTAACCTTGGGGCAGGACTTGCAAATTGTACCCCTCGTGCAGTAGAGGCTCTCCTTCGGAGCCCACCAGAGCATTGGCTGTCCCATTCCAGGATTGTCCAATACCAGGTACTGCTCTTGGACCCTCTGAGGATTCGGTTCCTGAAAACTACAGCCTTAAATCTTGCCATGCTACTCCCTGACAATGACCCAGAGGAACCCATCCATGACTGCCTGGAGGACCTCAGCTCTTTGACCAATCTCAGAGCTGACCTAAGGGACACACCATGGCCTGATCCAGATGCTGAACGATACACTGATGGGAGTAGCTTCATGGCAGATGGAACACGGTATGCCAGAGCTTCAGTAGTCACCCATGATAAGGTACTTTGGGCCCAAGCCTTAGGCCATGGCACCTCTGCCCAGAGGGCTGAACTAATAGCCCTCACCCAAGCTTTATGGTGGGGGAAGAACAAAGCTGTCAATATCTACACCGTTAGCAGGTATGCCTTTGCCACTGCCCATGTCCACGGGGCACTATACCAGGAGAGGGGCCTTTTGACATCAAGGTGAAAGAACATTAAAAACAAACCTGAGATCTTAGCCCTATTAGAGGTTATCTGGCTACCCCAGAGAGTAGCCATTATACATTATAAGGGGCATCAGACTACGGATGATCATGTAGCCTGGGGTAATGTATTTGCAGACCAGACTGCCAGAGAAGTGACCCTAAAACCAGTGGGGCCTCTTCACATTTTACCTCTATTACCCCCAAGGTGTCTCCCAAATGCCCTTAACTACTCTGAAGGTGAAATAAAATTAAATAATGTTTTAGGCAGGACACTGGACACCACAGGGTGGTATATATTCCCCGACCACAGCATATTGCCGCAGGAGGCTCTGGGATGGGACCTCATACACAAGACACATCTGAGTACCCACCCACCTAGGGGGAACTACTGTTTTTTGGACCTTGCATAATAAATTGCTCCACTGCATGTTAGAAAAAGAATCCAGGCTGTGAAACTTATGGTCTTACGAACCCATTATCAGCATATCTGTACTGGAAATGACAAGATTTGATTCAACCTAAAAACCAGTGGGGAATGTGCTGCCATGTTCATAACCCCAAAATTGATGATTGGTACAGTGATACCTCGGTTCTCGAACGCCTCGAATTTCGACCAAATCGGTATTCGACCAGGAGATTCGAGAAACTTTTGTCTTGGAATCCGAACAAATATTTGGAACTCGAACTTCCGAGATGAGCCGAGTTGAGCCGAATGGCGTTCATTCGGCCCAGCGCGCCTTGCTTGCGTCATCAGTGTGAGTGCAGAGAGAGAGCCACGCTTTGTGGAGAGAGTCACGCTTTACACTGAATTTAACCCTTAGACATACTGTACACTTTTATTTCTTGTTGAGACTTATGTTTTTCTACATATTATATACAAATTAGGCCAGTAAATAGGCATTTTCTGGGGCTTGGAACGAATTAATCCAGTTTCCATTATTTCCTATTGGGTTTCATTGCTTCGGTTCTCGAACAATTTGGTTCTCGACCGTCCTCTTGGAACGAATTATGTTCGAGAACCGAGGTATCACTGTAAATGATTGTTTACCAATGACTTGTTTATAGCTCCATAATTGATAATTGGGAAAGTCACTGTGTGCTCTCTAGCTGAACCTGTTTTGTAAAGAAGAAATTGTTGGGAGCCGGTTATATGTCTGACAGAGTCCATGGAGCCTGGAGGTCATGAGTCAGAGATTCAACCTCCCCCCACAATCTCAAGAAATTAGACTTGCATTGTGTTTGTGCAGTTCGGGGCTAAGTGTGACCCAATGTACCCCGAAATGCCTAGGTGTTCCTGGGTGTGCCTGGGTGTTCCTGTTATCCACAAGGCAAACTAATTCTATACAGCATTGTTGTAGGCCTGGGCATTATATCAAGAAGATCCTATTTTCTTATATCATTAAACTTTTGCTGTAAGGTATAAAAGGCATGTAATAAAGCATATAGGGGCTGATCTCCAAGAACTCGTGATCAGTTGCCGGCCGGCTTTGCTCTGTATTTGGCTTTAATTTGGCTCTGGTGGTCTCTTGGTTCTCACACACCACACCACCAGGAAGTTGATATAAGGCTGGAGCAACATTTGGGGTAAAGGAATTCAGGTAAGTTATTCCTGACAATGGAAGACATGAGTGATTTTTAGAAAAACAACGTTATATTTTCTTGCATTCCTGGATATAGATCTCTCTAATATCTTAGTAAAGTGTATTACAGATCAAAGGGTTTCCTTGTGGAAGTTAAGAGAATGAGTTTCAGATATGGGTTAATGTGGAGGGCACAAACCAGCAAGCATGGCATATAAATATGACCCATCAACAGCCAAACCTGTGAAAACAGGAGACTAGAGAAAAAGCTGAACTTGAAAATCACATCTCTGTCCAGCCTTGAAAAGGGCAAAACGATTGGGGAGAGTGTGGACATATGCTCAGTGTGCAATGGTGGTTCAAGTCAATCTTATCTACCATTTAAGAGGCAAGGAGACTGCAATTGACATCTGGGTGGGGAAGCACAACAATATATTAACCTCTTGCTTGTTTCTATCTGAGAACATAAAATTTGAGAACAAGGCAAGATTAAGAACCAGAAAGTACTAGTTCTGTGATTAAATGTAAGAAAGCAATAGAAGTTCAGACATCAGTGAGGAGGAGAATATTTGAAACCATCATGTAAAATTTTTACCCTACTTAGGAAGAATCTATGGCATTTAGGGAGATAGGAGAAAAAAGGTAAGATATTACTGGGGGAAAGTGGATAAGAATTACATGAGATAAGATATATAAATGAGAACTGATTAGGACTGAATGAAATCGGTGCTCAGTGGAGGAAAAGTAACATGGAAATCCAGAGGAAGGGATGATTAATTTTGTCTGACAGAAGAGTTCTCTAAAGAGGTAGCTTTAGAGCTTTTGAGAATGATAAGGATTTAAATGGGCAGACAATAGAGAAGAATTTCTGTTTCTCACAAGATAGCAGATAAAATAAACTTCCTAATGTTGGATAAAAATTCTTTTTTAAAAAGAAAACCATTCTAGTGCATGGCTGAGCTTGCAAGGCAATTAGAAAGTAAACGAAACCCTAAGAAGATAAAAGAAAGCAAGAACAAGAATCCAAGGTGTTAAGTAGGTTCTCAATCTAGCCATGACCATACCCTACACCTTAATTTCATAATGAACCATAATGGAAATTTGAAAATATTACATACCAAAACCTGAGAAATCCAACTAAATCATTACTTAGTAAAAAATTTATAACCTGAAATGTTCGTATTAGGAAAAAAATGGTTGAATAATATTGGGCTAAGGATCCAATTTAAGAAGTTAGAAGCTTAACAGAAAAAAATCCAAAGAAGCTGAAAAGAAATGCTGGGTCAGACTTTGCAGCACTGTCATGGAGCACGAAGGAGCCCTATTTTATTCTCCATCAAAGACAGAGTCTATGTGCTTTTCAGGAGGGCACAGATGTTATATCAGTTAGGAATCTTTGTAGATGACAAAAGAAAAAACACTCAAAGTAGATTAAACAACAACAACAAAAGGAACCTACGGGCTGATGAAAATGAAAAAGCTAAGAGAGATTTATTTAGGGGCTCAAACAATGTCCCCAGAATCCACTCTCTCTCCATCTTGAAGTCCACCCCCCTCCCCCCCGCCCCACATTGGCTTTATTCTCAAGTTCTTCTTTGCAGCTAGATGGTTGCCAGGGGCTACAGACCCATATCTTCCCTGGATTTACCCAGCCCAAGAAAAACCTCATTGTATCTCATGTGTCATCTCAGAATCAATTACTCTGGACAGGACATTGCACAATGTCCTAATGGGCAGACCTGTACCATGCCCACCTCAAATACGTGGACCTCTAGTGCAGAAGAGAGAGTGTGGCTTCTCAAAAGAGAGCTAGTTTACTTTTAACAAAATGGGGGATGGATAACTTTTAGCCAAAAAAATGAACAACCATTCCAGCCGGCTTTAAATGCTTGTTCCCTGTGAGAATTCGAGTGGCATATTAAAGAATGGGTGAAGTGGTGGCTAGCTTCATCTCCTATCTTCCTTTCTTAAGACTCCTGGAAAGTGTTCTCCCAAATGCCAAAGTGTAAATTTCATGTGTTTTGATGACTTGAGAGATATGTGTATGTTGCCATTCCACAGTAACAGAACCCATGGCAAGTGAAACGAGGCCAGAAATTAAACAGGCCGGGTATCAACATTACCAAGGCTCTGTAGTAAGTCTCACAAACTTGCCGTCCCTGGCAATTTCCTAACAATGAGTTGGAGTTAAATACTTGGATTCCTTTCATAAATATGGTACATAATTTGACTTAATGTCAAATATGAAAACTAGCCATCAAATTCACTGACTGGGATATCTTTAGTGTATTCATCCTCTCAGTTTCATTAGGGTTATCTGGACCTGAGGTAAAAATATTTCTGAATTGCCACTTATAAATCTGGTTATATGATTTAGAGAACTTTTTTTTTGTTTTTTTTTTGGTGGCGGGTGGTTATAGGGATCCACTCAGTTCATACTGGGACGATGAGGTATTGCACAAAGATCATAGTAATTGTGGATTCTAAAGTGGCAGTGGAGTGAATGGAAGCTACACAGACCGTCTCTCAGGACCAAACTGGAATTACAACCAAAATAAAGACAAATTGTTGGGAAAAAGCAAAAGAAAAGCAGCTTGCAAGGAACATATAACCAGGGGCACTGACTCCATCCTGCTAGGATTGTAGAGGCACAAGAGCGGGGCTGGGAGCCCACGGACAGCAGTGGTCTTAGCTGGGAGCAGCACCCTTGGGGTTACACTCCCAGATGGCTCCACAGCACAGAGTGGGACAGACGCTAAAATACCCACAGGCACTCACCTTGAGCTCCGGCAGAGGAAGGGTGGACTGGACTAAAACTGTGTAGGAACACTCGGGATTTGGAGGGCGCTCAGAGTTTTTGCTGAGTTGCAGCCACACAGGACTGTGGTCATCTTACTCCTTCCCAGGGCTCTGGGGAGAGGCAGTAGCCCCTCCCTTGGAGATTCAACCTACCTGGTGGGCCATTGAAATGCAAGTTGAGGCTCATTAACAACCAGCATCTGCTCCACCCTCAGGAAACCCCCTTACACTGAGCACCTGAGGGAGATTTTCATTCAACTGAGAACCCAAGACTCTTCAAGTAACCTTCAAGTGACTAATAGTCCCCAGGCAAAAAGCTAGAGGATAACTGAACCATTCCTGGGCTTGCAACTCTGCCCATGAAAGTAAGACTTGAGAGTGGTATTTAACGTGAGTCTTCCCACGCTCATCCAAACCCAGAAGAGGGAGCCACAAATAGAATTCCAACACCCACAGGGATAATTTGGCAGGCTCCAAAGCCCACTATGATAGCCAAAATGGTGAAACAAAGAAATAAATGCCAGATGAAACAACAAGATACCGCTACCAAAGATGAGATAAACGAGGAGCAGTTAAGCAAGTTAACAGAGCTAGAATTCAGAGTCATGATCTTGAGGAAGCTCAACAGCATGAGTAAGGATATCAACACCATTAGTAGACATAGAAATATTGAAAATCAACCAACTGGAAATTAAAAACCACCAAGAAGAAATGAAGAATGACATATCAGAAATAAAGAACACATTGGAAAGTCTAAACAGCACAGTAGAGGAAGCTGAGGAACGGATTAGTGAATTAGAAGACTAGGTAGAAAAAAATCAACCAATCAGAAAACCAAAAGGAAAAAACAATTTAAAAACAGGAAGACAGCTTAAGACAACTGTGGGACAACTGGAAACGTAATAATATTCTCGGCTCTGAGACAACTGGAAATGTAATAATATTCGCATCATAGGAGTTCCCGAAGAAGAAGAAAACGAGCAAGGGTTAGAGAATATATGTGAAGAAATAGTGACAGAAAACTTCCTTAATTTGGAGAAGGAAGAAGGCACTCAAGTTCAAGAAGCACAGAGAGCCCCAAGTAAGAAGAACCCAAACAGGCCTGCACCAAGACACATAGTAATTAAAATGCCAAAAATTAAAGACAAAAAGAGAATCCTAAAAGCAGCAAGAGATAAGCAACAGGTTACCTAAAAAGGAACTCCCATAAGGCTCTCAACTGACTTCTCAACAGAAACTACAGACCAGAAGGAAATGGCATGAGGTAATCAAGGTCATAAAAAACAAGGGTCTGAATCAAAGACTACTCTACCCAGCAAGGCTATCATTTAAATTAGAAGATCAAATAAAGAGCTTCCCAGACAAAAAAAGGCTAAGGGAATACATTAGCACCAAACCAGCACTGCAATAAATGTTAAAAGGACTGCTGTAATTAGTAAAAGAAATAGGAAGAAAAATATAACCGCACTAAAAAAAAAAATGGCAATAAATAAATACATATCAATAATTACCTTAAATGTAAATAAATTGAATGCTCTATTAAAATGACACAAAGTAGCTGATTGGATAAGAAAACATGACTCATCTATATGTTGTTTACAAGAGACCCACCTCACAAAAACTCACATAGGTTGAAAGTAAAGGGATGGAAAAAACCTTCCAAGCAAACGGAAAGCAAAAAAAAGCTGGGGTAGCAATACTCATATCTGATTAAGTAGATTTCAAAATGAAGGCCATAATTAGAGACAAAAAAGGCCATGACATAATATTGAAAGGATCTATCCAACAGAAAAATATAATCTTGATAAACATATATGCACTGTATATAGGAGCACCAAAATATATTAAAGATCTTCTGGAGGACTTCAAAGGAGAAATCAACAGCAATACAATCATAGCAGGGGACTTCAACACCCCGCTGACATCACTAAATAGATGGAACACAAGGAAACACAGACTTTAAATGAAGCACTAGATCAAATGGATTTAATAGACATCTACAGGGAATTACACCCCAAAACTGCAGAATTCACATTTTTCTCAAGTGCACATGGAACATTCTCAAAGATAGACCACATGTTAGGACACAGACTGAGTCTCTACAAGTTCAAAAAGATTGAAATCATATCAAGCATCTTCTCAGATCACAATGCCATGAAACTAGAAATCAATTGCAACAAGAACATGCAAAGACATTTGAACACATGGAGGCTAAATAGCATGTTATTAAACAATGAATGGGTTACCGAGGAGATTAAGGAAGAAATTAAAAACTTTCCGAAAACTAATGAAAATGAACACACAACAATACAAAATCTATGGGATGCAGCGAAAGCAGTTCTGAGAGGGAAGTTCATAGCACTACAGGCCTACCTCAAGAAACAAGAAAAATTTCTAATAGACTATCTAACCTCACAACTTAAAGAACTAGAAAGCAAACAAAAAGAAAACCCCAGAGCAAGTAGAAGGAAGGAAATAGTAAAGATTAGAGCAGAAATAAATGACATGGAGACTAAAAAAACAATTCAAAGGATCAATGAAACAAAGAGCTGGTTTTTCAAAAAGATAAACAAGATTGATGAACCCTTAGCTAGACTCACCAAGAAACAAAGAGAGAGAACCCAAATACACAAAATCAGAAATGAAAGAGAAGTAACAACTGACACCACAGAAATATAGAAGATCGTTAACAACTATTATGAACAATTATATGGCAACAAATTCGACAATCTAAGAGAAATGGACAAATTTCTAGAAACACATAGTCTCCCAAAACTGGACCAGGAAGACATACAAAACTTGAACGGACCAATAAAAACAGAAGAAATTGAACATGTAATCAAGACTCTCCCAGCAAACAAAAGCCCAGGCCCAGATGGCTTCACGTGAGAGTTTTACCAAACATTCAAAGAAGAACTAACACCCATTCTCCTCAAACTATTTCAAAAAATTCAAGAAGAAGGAAGACCTCCAAACTTGTTTTATGAAGCCAGCATAATTCTAATTCCAAAACCAGAAAAAGACACTACAAAGAAAGAAAACTACAGGCCAATATCCCTGATGAACATAGATGCCAAAATCCTAAACAAAATATCAGCAAATCGAATCCAGCAATTCATCAAAAAAATTATTCACCATGACCAAGTGGGATTCATCTCAGGGATGCAAGGGTAATACAATATTCGCAAGTCAATAAATGTGATACACCACATAAACAAAATGAAGAATAAAAACCACATGATCATATCAATAGATGCTGAAAAAGCATTCGACAAAATCCAGCATCCATTTCCGATAAAAATGCTCAGCAATGTGGGAATAGAGGGATCATATCTTGACATAATAAAGGCCATATAGGAAAGACCTACAGCCAACATCATACTCAATGGGCAGGAACTAAAAGCATTTCCCTTAAGAACAGGAACAAGACAGGGATGCCCACTTTTGCCACTCTTATTTAACATAGTACTGAAAGTCTTGGCCACAGCAATCAGACTGGAAGAAAAAATATAAGGGATCTAAGTTGTAAAGGAGGAAGTGAAACTGTCATTATTTGCAGATGATATGATATTATACATAGAAAACCCTAAAGACGCCATTAAAAATCTACTCTACTTAATAAATGAATTTGGTAAAGTAGTAGGATACAAAATTAACGTCAAGAAATTGACGGCATTCTTATACACCAATGATGAACTCACAGAAAGAGAAACTAAAAAAATAATCCCAGATACCTAGGAATAAACTTAACCAAAGAAGTAAAGGACCTATTTGCAGAAAACTACAGGACATTGAAAAAAGAAATAGAGGAAGATATAAAAAAGTGGAGGCACATACCACATGATCTCACTTATTTGTGGAATATAATAAACATAACAGTCTGAGGTACAGGGTAGACCAAGAGATGTGGAAGTAGGGTACAGACTGACAACCCTCAGAAGAGGGGATGGTTGGGGGAGGGAAGAGATGAACCACAGAACTTATATGCATGTCTGCATAACCAATGTACATGGACCACAAAGCCGTGGTTGGGGGTGGCGGATGGGGAGGTGGGTGTCAATGGGGTAAAAAGGAGAAACATCTGTAACAACAATAACAAAAAGATCATAGTAATTGCTGGGAATCCTCTAGTCCAATAAAGCAAAACCATTTTTATAAGTGAACTATAGCTAAATAATATCCAAGGTAAGCCTCTAAGAGAAAAAAACAGGAAGAACTTAAAAAGTGTCCTGTGCAATGTTGAAGGATGCAGAGTATGTGGAATATGCACACGTGGGTGTTTTTTGTGCGCACGCATGCATATGTGTGTGGGGGGGGGGGGAGGCAGCCGCAGGTCTCCTTTCATATACTGCATAGATGATATGGGCACATGCCACTTCTTTCATCACTGGTTGGTGAGTGAACTTGTTTTCTCCTGCTCATTGATATTCTGAGTCCTTCCAAACTCCTACGTGTACTCACAGCATTAAAATGTCACTTCAGCCTGCTGAAACCTAGGGCTGTTGAGCAAAGGACAAATTCATTGACAATACAAGAAGCATAAGGTCCTCACAACGCAAGTGATAAACAAAATTTTGTTTTGATGATGTTTCAGTTATTCCAGTGTCTTTGAAGAAGATTGCTCTCTCTGTTGGATACATGTATATTTATGTGTAGGTGTGTATGTTTGTGTTTATATTTAAATGTTTGAAGAAAGATAATCAGCCTAATAAAATGCAAAGAACTTGAAAGAGAAAGACCTTCTGAGTACTAGTCACTGTGTGTGTGTGTGTGTGTGTGTGTGTGTGTGTGTATGTGTACTATATACAGGGTGGGGCAAAAGTAGGTTTACAGTTGTGAGTACAGGAAACACAATTTATAACCATTTATTAATTATTGCATTATTTTCTTTATGAACAAAGTGTAAATCTACCTTTGCCTCACCCTGTGTGTATATAAGAAGGAGCTTACAAACAACAGAAATTTATTTCTCATAATTCTGGAGGTTAGAAGTCCAGGATCCAAGGACCAGCCTGCTCAGGTTCTGATAAAGATCCCTTTCAGGTTGCAGATCGCTTATTCTCTCTGTCCTTGCGTGGTAGAAGGGGTATATTTCTAAATACAAATTTGTAGAGCAGACTTTAAAATACAGATTTTAATAGCCGAAAGAAAATTTTATACTATCCACCACCCAGGAATAATCACTACAGATAACTCGAGAATATCTTTCCTGTCTTTATACATTTAGAAACACATTTTACTTATGTGAAGTTATTTAATTAAATACAATATACCTATTACACATTAAGTTTTGTAACTTACTTCTTCACTTAATATTTTTAGCTATTGATTTTCTCTAATAACATTTCTCTGGTGTGAAGTCTCTTATTATAGTTTAATAAGGACATTAATGTGTTTTTAAAACAGTGAAGGCAGTGTTGAATAGGAACATATGTTCTTATTTCATTTTTTATCAAAGTTTAATTCAAATGATAAATCACAGAGAGAACATGAGATAACTGACAAAATCTGGACTTTGCACCAAAACAATTACTCTTTAATTCAGTTCTTAATCTTGTTTAAGTCACAGATCTTTTTGAGAATCAAATAAAAGCTTTGATCCTTTCTCCAGAAAAATGCACATGCATGCCACATTTTGAAAACTATTTCAAAGAGTCTGTGTTTGTATTAAACTCATCTCTGGAGCCCCAACAGACTACAGAACTTGATTTAAGTACCCCAATATATGTAAACATTTTGCTGATAAATAGACTAATCTCACTCAGAACAGGAATTCAATGAAATACTAATAAACAAGTTAGTACCGACCTTTAAAATGTTACATTTACATTTTTATCACAGTTAAAAATGAAGCCTCCAGTCATTTTGATCATCATTGATGTTGACTATCATCTCTTAATTAGGAAGCATTTGCTGAGTATCATCTATGTGCCATGCTCAGCATGGAACCAAGCAGATGCTAAAATAAATGTCTCCTCCCTCCAAAATGTATGACTAAGTGAGAAAAACAAAACATAAAAACTAGAATGTGATAAATGCTAAGTTAAAAGTATACCAAGTCCTATGGCATCCCAGTGTGTAACCTAGAACAATATTAGAATACAATTTGAGGAAAATAAATATTTGCAAACTGTGTCAAGTGTACATTTGAGCAGAGAATTCACTTAGAAAATATTTTAAATTAGTTTTTCCACAGTTTGAAGACTGTGTAAATATTTTGTACAAATATAGGAGAAACATGCCAAATATAATTTATCTTTCTTCCCCTCTAGACAAAGGTTAATTTTCCTAATCTTCCCAGGAAATTCCTTGATTTCCTACCAGTATAACTCTCTTCAGTCAACACGTGGATGCAATTTCTCTATTGTAACAGACTATGTCATGCAAGCTGCAAGACAGCAAATTGTTATGGACAGAATCTTCGCTTCCCAGAATAGCATGCATATTTATGAAGCTGTGAACTTGAAAAGAACAAGCTCATCTAAACCATACATGGCTGCTGAGAGGGGTTCTTGCTGGGTCCCAGACCCAAGAGTTTACAGAAAGAAAGGAATAAGATTGGAATGGAAAGGGAAACAAAAATGAAAATGGCACTTCAGAAATTACCTTCCAGAGTTAGTATGTCTTGCGCTGTCTTTTATATGAGCCTGACACCTGATGCAACACCTACTAATTCATTGCTGACAGAGAAGAGGGAACAGTGTTAGTTATTTTAATGAGTGTTAGAGTAATTTTTAAGCTGTCCATAACTCAGGTACCTTATTTTAGATATTGGGTTGCCTGTATTTTCTGTTTTCCTAATGACTAATATCTATAGCTTTATCTTGGTAACAGCAATAAATATTTTGTCTAATTATAATTATTTGACTAAGAAACACTGAAATGAATCTCAATTACTCTTCTAGTAGGATAGAGAATAGCAAATTCAAAGATCATCACAAGCGCTTTCAACAAAGCAGTATATAAAGAATCGATTGTGTCCCTTTTAATGTATCATCTAATGTTGTCAGTCAAGTAAAATGAAAATTATCTAAGGAATCAGTCCTCTAAATGTAAGGATAACTATTTTCTTAGAGATTGTAAAGTATAAAGTATGAGACTAACATTTTAATAAATGCTTTCTCTCATCTTACTTATCACCATATTAAAGTAGTAGTTCAATGTCATTACTTCTTAGCATTAATACCCTCAATTCTTCATCTTATCTCTTTAAAATAAATTAGTTCTTAATTTCCCAACAACTGATGGAAGTGATGTAAATTCAAAAAGCAGCAATTATGCAAAAACTAAAGTCAAAATTGTTCCCCCATAACAGCTTGTAAGCATAATTAATCAAATCAAGCTTCCCTCTCATCCTGAAGAGCTATAATTTCAAACAGAAAATTACAGCATTCTTGCCATAGCACACATAAAGTAAATTAAGAAAATATGTATGTAAAGTAGAAGTTTGTTCTGGGTGACAAATTTTATTTTATCAAATCCCACTCGACATCATAAATTATTATTCATTTTATATATATTGCCCATTGAAGGAGCTATCTTATTAGCAATTCTGAATAATTCAAAATACAATAAATTAAAATATTTTGATGTCACTATAAATCAATTAAAAGAACAAAATTAATGGACTCCTCATCCTTGGGAATAATTTCAAACATATCTAAAGTATTATATTAATAGTATACCTTGGCAGTCTTTTTTTGTTTGTTTTTGTTTTTTGTTTGTTTTTGTTTGTTTGTTGGTTGGTACGTGCCCCTAACGGGAACTGAACCCGGGAATCTCTGGTCCACAGGCCAACGCTCAACCGCTGAGCCAAACTGGCCAGGGCAGCAGTCTTTTTTTAACAGACTCATAACACATGTAAAAACAAAAATAGCGTTAAAAAAAATAACCATCCCTAGTGCATTGTTGGTGGGAATGCAGACTGGGGCAGCCACCGTGGATAACAGTATGGAATTTCCTCAAAAAATTAAAAATGAAACTACCTTTTGACCCAGCGATCCCACTTCTAGGAATATATCCTAAGAATCCAGAAACACCAATTCAAAAGAATATACGTACCCCTACATTCACAGCAGCGCTCTTTACAATAGTTAAGATCTGGAAACAGCCCAAGTGCCCACCAGTAGATGAGCGGATAAGAAAGCTGAGATAGCCCTGGCCAGTTTGGCTCAGCGGTTAGAGTGTTGGCCTGCGGTCCAGAGGGACCCGGGTTCGGTTCCCGCTAAGGGCATGTACCTCGGTTGCAGTTTGTCCCCGGCCCTGGTTGGTCGTGTGGGTGGCAGCCACTTGATGTGTCCCTTTCACGTCGATGTTTCTCTCTCTCTCTCTGTTCCTCTCTCTCCCTCCCGCTCTACCTGAACAAAAAAATGTCCTCGGGTGAGAATAAAAAAAAAGAAAAAAAGCTGTGATACATATACACAAGGCAATATTATGTCGCTGTAAAAAAGAAGGAAATCTTACCTTTTGTGACAGCATGAATGGACCTGGAGATCATTATGCTAAGTGAAATAAGCCAGTCAGAGAAAGACAAATATCATATGAGCTCATTTATATGTGGAATAATGAACAAAAATAAACTGATAAGTAAAACAGAAACAAAGGTATGGATACATGGAACAGACTGAGAGCTGTCGGAGCAGAGGGGCGTGGGGAGGTGACTGGATGAAAGAAAGTGAAGGGATTAGCCAAAGAACATATATGCATAACCCATGGACACAGACAACAGTGATGTGATGGCCAGACATCAGGGCTGGGTGGAGGTGGGCAAAGGGGGAAAATGGGGACATCTATAATAATATCAACAATAAAAATAGCTAGAATAATATCAACAATAAAAATAAAGTTAAAAAAAATAACTGTCCATAGTGTTCCCAAATGTCCACAATTACAATATTATCAACTTCTAGTGAGATCTGTTTTTTTTCAAATTTTCCAAGAAACAAGATTTAATCATTATTCTCATTGTTTATAGAAATATGTGGTTATTGTTCTGGAGATATATGTTTTGAAGATTCACTATGTCTATGTATCTAAATAATTGCCCAAGATTATTATTATTTTTTTTTTATCCTCACCCGAGGATATTTTTCCTTTTTTTTTTTTGTACAGATAGAGTGGGAGGGAGAGAGGAAGGGAGAGAGAGAGAGAAACATCGACGTGAAGGGACACATCGAGTGCTGCCACCCGCACAAACAACCAGGGCCGGGGACAAACTACAACCGAAGTACGTGCCCTAGCGGGAACCGAACCCGGGTCTCTCCGGACCGCAGGCCGACGCTCTAACCACTGAGCCAAACTGGCCAGGGCAATTGCCCAAGATTATTAATGCAGGCAAAACATTGAAATAGTCATTTGCTACCAAACAGGATATTAGAGAGAGCAGTTTCTTTCATTGAAGCATATCTTAAACTCCCTCTTCTTTTTTAAAGCCTCTCTAGACTAATTGAATGAAGAAGCCTAACAAATTTCATGGCTTACTACCACCCTTTCCTACATAATTATTCCCCTGGGGGTTAAAATGCTATTAAATCATCTATCTGATGTATGCACTTTTTATGTTAGCATTGATAGAACTGTCTGCATCTTCCTTGTATTTATTTGAATCAATGTTTCCTGTCTACTTTGCACCCACTCCAGGACCAGCTCAAGATAAGGCACTTTCAGAAGATGCTTGATATAAATGATGATGATGAAAATAATTTGTTAAAGTCAAGATTTCTTGTCAACTAGAATCCAGTTTTATAGGGAGGTAAATATATTTTCTCTTAAATGTGAAGAGCTTATTTATTTGGTTAAACACTCCTAAGAGAAATCCTGGAACACACACAACAAGCTATCAACTTGCACACTGAAGCAAGAAGGGCATATGTGCAGAGCAAGCACACGGGCTTTCTGAGCAGAGAAACGGATTCAAAGAGAGAAGTCCCTCACCAGCAGTCAGGGGGACTCTTGTGGTGCTCTGCAAGGGATAAACTGCTAGCTGGCGTTTTTGCTCTAAAAGGGACAGTATTTAACTCACTTTCACGCAGATCATTGGAAGCAAAAGTAATTCGGACTCATTTTCACTAAGAGGCAATAGTAAACCATGAACTACGTAATAATTCATAGCAAAGCCAGTAACAAACCAATCTTGAATCAATTAGGTATGTCCAAGGCATATAATGTATATTCTTGTGGGAGGCATGTAGATTACAGTACAAATCCCTAAAAACAATGTTTATGTATAACAATTGCTAAGGATATTAAACTACTATATTAATGATTCACATGGCATTTGGCATTAGATTCTAAAATTATTTATATATTATGTAAATATAATAATGTAAAGAAAATTACCTTATTTTCTTTTTTTAAAAAAATTTTTTCTTTATTGATTTTTTTTTTTTTAAGAGAGAGAGGAAGAAAAAGAGAGAGAAACATCAATGAGAGAGAACATCGATTGGCTACCTCCTGCATGCACCCACTGAAAATTTTGCCCACAACCTGGGCATGTGTCCTAACCGGGAATGGAACTGGTGACCTCTTGGTGCATGGGTCGGTGCTCAACCACTGAGCCACACTGGCAAGGCATTATTTTCATTTTTATATGTATTAGAAATTCCATGAGCACTATGTATATTTACATGGTAAAATATGTATTGATCCTAAAGCATAAATTGTATAATTTCTGGAAATATAGAGTCGTCTAAAATTTGACAAGAATAATGCAAGTTGGAAAACTCTATAAATGATGTATTTTATATGTTATTTGTATTTCAACAAAAATTTTCTATCCATGTATAGTATCTATAAAATATAAAAATTAAAACCTTCATGAAGTGCCTCAAAATGAGATGTTTTCTAAGGAGATAAATATGGATTTTCAGATATATTTCTAAAAATATCTGGCAAATATAAATGATAATATTTAACCACTAAGTTTATCATTGTCAATGCTGTTCCCGTAATTTTTTTTTCCAGATAAAAAGCCATTAGGTTTTCCAGCCATAATAAGATCCAGGCTCATGATCTGCAGATGGGAATTAATTCCAGAGGAATTATTAGATACATCTAATCTCTTGGTAAATCAATAAATGTGAAAGATAGGAAATATGGAAAACACTGAGAAGAAAAATCATTAAAAAAGCGTCCAGTACTGACACTCAGGTGGTCGAGCGCTGAAGCCTTCCAACCTGTCCATTCTCTGCGCCGCCCTCTTCCCCAGACAATCAGTGAATTCACAGTACCTTCCAAAGACATCCCCAGCTCCAAAATGATCAACCTTGCATGCTCCCACCATCATCATCCCTATTAACTAAGGCAGATCTCCATTAGAAGGTCATTTGATTAGACCTTGGCACTAATGTATAACAATTAAATGCTCGTTAGGTCTCATCGTGTCTCTGGTGCAAAAAAAAAGTCATTTTAAGTCAAATAAATGTCTAAGTGGAGAATTAGAAGAAAATATCTAGAAGCAAGGGAAACTCGAGAGCCCTTTTCCTTTTTATTCTGGATGAGAAGCAACTCCACCCTCAAAATAATCCACCAAGAAATGTAATTCCTCAACAACTAAATAGTAATATGAGCATCAATCAAAATGAAATCTGCATTAGGTTGAAAGCATGGACCCAAGTTGAATATATTTTAAAGCTGCAAATTAAATTTTTAACGAAAGTCTTCCTAGTCTTATTCATTAAAATCACAGATGAATCTGATAAAATCTTACAAAACAAAGAGAAAAAATCATGACCAAAATCCATGCAAAACCCTAACTCAGTTCTTTCGCAGATTTATTACACACTTCACTTTCATTTTTTTCAAATTTCTATAGGCCCATCATATTTCCTCAGTTTTCAAATATCTTTCCAGTGCCATATATGGGCTTTGAATCTCCCCTTTCCAGAATACATTCCTCTCTCCATTTTGTTTCTTCCTGTTCCCAAAGTTGAGGGACTCCTCGCTCATCCTCCACAAGGGCCACAGAATGCCTTGTGCAATAGATATTGGTTATTGAAATGAATAAAGCATTTCACATTCAGCTAGAACATGTTCTAATCATTTTGCAAAAAAAAAAAGCAGCAAAACCCCTTTTTCTTCCCATAAAACTGAATTGGAAATAACAGTCAGGTCAGGACACAGGAGATGAGAGCAGGCCTAGACCTCTTAACCTAAACATCTATACACCTCTGATTCTTCAATAAAAGTGTCAAGTTGGACCTTGCTCTTTCCGGGGCCTGTGAATCTAATATTCATAAATTATTAAAATAAAGTATAGACCTTTATAGAATTTTAGACATCAAAATAAATTGATCTGAAATAATACTAAGCTATATTTTAACAGAATTCATGTATTTTGTAAATAGTAGAAATTTTCAATTCGACATTCTAGAATAAAGGTCAGAAAAAAATTTAATTGTATTTGACATACAATATTATATTCATTTAAGGTGTACAACATAGTGATTTGACATTCATATACAAGTAATCACCACAATAAGTCTAGTAACCATCTGCTACCTTAAAAAGTCATTAGGATATTATTGACTATATTCTATATGATATAGATTACATCCTTGTGATTTATAACTAAAAGTGTGTGCCTCTTAATTCCCTTCATCTTTTTTGCACATCTTTCTAACTCCCTTTTCTCTGGCAACCATCAGTTTGTTCTCTGTATCTATGAGTCTATTTTCTGTTTTGTTTCTGTAAAGGGCCAGATAATAAATATTTTAGACTTTGTGGGTCATGTAGTCTCTATCACAACTACTCAACTCTCCCATTGCAGCACAAAATTAGCCATAACTAATATGTAAATAAATGGGCATGGATGTATTCCAAAAAAACTTTATTTGCAAAATTGTGTAGTAGGCCAGATTAGGTCTGAGGGCCACAGTGTGAAAACCACTGTTTTAAAACAAAATAATAGGATTTTAGAACCTTAGCACAAAAGCTAGCACTATACATTATCTAGTTTAGCAACTTTTTTTTATAATCAAAATTGTTCTATAGCAAAATTGTCCTTTGTAAAATATACAAACAACATTTCATTGAAGAAACTTTCTAAATAAACAAAATAAAGAACAAAGCAAAAGTCAACTCTAATCTTATGATACTAAGATAGCTACTGTTAGCATTTTGGTGTTTGTCTTTCTAGTCATTACGTATAAATCTCATATGTATAAATTTCTTTCTTTTTTCATGTTATATATGTACTCTCTTGCAAAGTAATTATCACACTGCATATGTAATTTTGTGAACCACTTATCTATTTAGCAACTTTTTATAAGCATTTGCTCACGTCCTTAAATATCTTCAAGAGTATAATTTTAAAAGGCTACATCATTTTATCAGCAGCTGCATATGTCATAAGTTGTTTAATCAGTCCCTTAATATTAGGCATTTCTTTCCTGCCGCTGTGCTATTAAAAATAACTAGACAATGGAATCTCTTTGTGCTTAAATCTCTGTATGACAATGTGATTACTTTCCCGTGGTAAATTCCTAGAAAGTGAATGTGAAGTCAAAAAGTATGACAAACTTTTTTTTTAACTTTATGGCATTGGATACATAGTGCCAGACTGCCCTCCTGAGCAGATTGATCAAATTATGCCTCCATCATCAGTAAACTGCAATAACCATTGCCACACAATCTTATGATGGTTTTTCTTTTTCTTATACTGGCTAATTTGATTACCTTAAAATGCTATCATATTATAATTTAACACGTATTTCTTCCATTAATGAAAAGACAGTATTTTTCCTCATTTTGGAAGATCATTTCTTATTTTGTGAATTTCAGCTCTCACTTGAAAGACAAGGTGGATACTGAGCTTCAGAGAGGTGAAGTATTATCTCATGGTCACAAAGTTAGAGAGAGACACAACTCAGGTAAAGCTCTTGCCATTGTACAGTGCTAGCTCCACTTTACCGATCTATACCCTATACATTTGGATCAGTCTGAAAAGGCTCTGAATTTGTTTCTAGTTCATCTTAACATTTAGGGTTTAAGTGCAAGATAACCACAAACTTGGCTTTCCCTTTGTTCTTTTCTCTAGCCTGTTTCAGACCAAGATCTAGTGGGAAGGTAATTTTATAGTGAGTTGTTTAATGTTTTATTTTGTTTATTTTGTTGTGTATAGGGGAAGAATTAAAAGCTAACATTGTGAATAAAAAGTATATGAAATAAAACCCATATTTCCAGTGCTGTATAGATTATTCTTATAGATGACCATCCATCTTGGCTTGGCCACAGACTACCTAAGTTAACTACCTCTCATCCAGCGTGATAATGAACAGCATTCTGTTTCACTCTCAACAATGGTCCCGTGCATCACAGGTATGCTTGAGAACCGCTGCACAGGACAGGCAAGTGTCACTTTCTTCTAGAGCACAAGACTTCAATGACTTCTTCCTGATGGTGCTTCTGGTATTTTTCAATATCTCTGCAAAGTGTGGTCTTAGCAACATTCTAAAAAAAAATTCTCATGAAGTCATTATAGTTTTACTACTAATAAAAATATTTCCAATGTAATTTAAATGATTAATTTTATCATTGGTTAATTTTGAGTTTAATAAAGAGAACATGATTATTTTGTGACCATAGTGAAGTATATATGTATTTTTATATACAACTATAAAGTGACTTAATAAAAAGATGAGATAGTCAATATATATTTTTCTCTAAACATTTTTTTTATTATTTTAATATGTTTCTCATTATTGATGTTAGAGAGAGAGGAAAGGGGGAAGAGAGAGAGAGAGAGAGAAAGAGAAATATCAATGAGAGGAACATTGATTGGCCACCTCCTGCACGCCCCCCACTGGGGACTGGGCCCACAACCTGGGCATATGCCTGACTGGGAATGGAACTTGTGACTTCTTGGTGCATGGGTCAATGCTCAACTAGTGAGCTACACTAGCCAAACTAAACATTTTTCTTTCATAAAAGAAAGACTAATCTCTTCCACTGATTTAAAAGTTCTAGACATTTTATCTCTGTAGGTGAGACTTCATATCACAATTTGGAATATTTATTTGTCTAGTCTGGGTTATGCCATTAGTAGCTTCCTTCAACATATCAATGTCACAGTAGTTTTTTCTTCAATGCAAGCCTGAGTACAACACTCTGCTAAATGCTTCATGGACTCCTGGTAGCCTATACTAAAGTGCAATTTCTAGCTTATCCCCCAAGTCCTTTCATAACACCAACTTGCTGCCTCTACAGCCTAACCCTTTGACATTCCATGTAACACAACTATTGTATACTTTTTTTTATGCTACTGTGCCTTTCTGTCTCTGTTCTATCATCCAGGAATGCCCTTCCCAATCAGTCCCATCTGGTGGCCACTCTCTAAGCATGGTGACCCTTACATTTCTTCTAGACTTGGCTCAGGTGGCACCATCTGTGGGAAGCCCTCTATGAACTGGATCAGGTATCACGCCTTCAAGTTCCTTCTCTACAGAATCCTGAATAACATCTAACACATTTATTCAGCTTCTGCCATGTACAAAGCATTATGCTGATGCCAAGGAATGCAGCGGTGAATGAGACAGACACCATCCTGTCTACCTGAAGTTTCATATTCCAACTTTACATTATGTCAGCATATTTTCATTGTTGTTGTACTTGGTTCCCATAGCCGATATTGCAAATCCCATGCAAACAAAGACAGTTTCATTTGTCTTTGTATTTCCCCGGGCTGGATTAAGGCTTGGAATTTAGTAGGAGTTTAACCTACCATGAGAAACAGCCCAAAGAAACATGACATCTGAACTTCTAGTTTCCCCAGGGTAAAAGAATCAGAAACCATTTCTCCAATAGGAGAGTTGGATGAATTAAGTATGTTTAAACCTCTAGCTTACCTTAAAAAAATTAAATATTTCAAAATATTGTTTTCTTTACCATTATTGAATTGACAGTTTGAAAATGTATATTGATTTTCCCCAACTCCAATAGGTATTACTAATCTTCTACTTTTCCCCCCTGCAATATGAAATTTCTTCCACTTAATTCCACGTGTTTGGTAGAAGTGGAAGCCGCCACCACAAAAAAAAAAAAAGGTACTCAGCTTCATTTCTGCTGAGCTGTTAGTTCCTGCCCTAAAATAGGCAGAGGACACAAAGGTCAGCAAGGATAACCTCATTCCTTGTGACAGGTCAACTAATATCTATGAAGTTGGAATGGAGCTCAGGAATAAAAAAAAATTTGCAATTGCTGTAGAACAATTTGGGTGCTGCTTTATCTTGATTTAGGTAACAGACTATTAGAGATGTCTCTAGATTCACAGAACGTGCACAAGAAGAGGGCAAAGCACTCAGCCTTAAAGGACCCTCTGTGAAATGAACAAATACAAACCCATGTGTTTGATCTCGGAGCTACTGCTCTTTGTTAATGAGCCTAAGGAGAAAACGTGCTTCATAACACTTGTCTGAGCAGCAGCCTTCTAATAACCTATAACTGTAGGGCTTTTTTGTCTTCCCTATTTTTCATTTCTCCATTTCTTTTCCTGCACCATATACGATGTGTTTTATATGCGGACATACAAAACCAAAGGCACAAGAGCGCAAACACACTTCTGCTTACCTCACCTGAAACTTTCTACTTCTTCTCTACTGAAAATCCTGACAATTTAACATTTCAGTACACCAAAGAGGAATCCATAATATCATCATTATTTTAAAAGGTGTCTCTATGTTTAAATCTGACAAACTTGAGCATTTCAGTAATTGTCTAAATACATCATATCTAACCAGCTAAAATTAAGAAAGTAATCACTGCCCCATCATAATCCAGAGCCCACCCATGGAACAGCAAAATTAGCAAGTATGTTTAAGAGGTTTTCATTTAAAATGGGTGTAGTTCTGTAAATACTGCTCAATGATATGTTTTAAGCTTGAAAATAAGTGATTCCATTCATTTATTCATTGAAAATACATTATTTTGAGCATGGGATGAATACAAGATGATGTGGTAGGCATTGTGGGAAATACAGACCGCTGGATACGCAGTGTATTGTTACCAAGGAGCTCCTCCTCAGCAGAGGGATTATCAGGGCCTGTGGAAATGAGGGTAAAGTGTTCCAGGAGTGCAGATGAGGCGTGAACACTGCATGCTGGGGCAATCAGAAATGCCTTCATCTGGGACACAGCCTTTGTGTGGATGCTCAAAAATCGCACCAGATGAGAAAAAGAAACATAGCATTTAAAAGGGTTTTGTTTTGTTTTGTTTTGCTTTGGTTTGTTTTGCCCTGACCAGTGTGGCTCAGTTGGTTGAGCGTCGTCCCACACACCAAGAGTTCACAGGTTCAATTCCAGGTAAGGACACATGCCCAGGTTGCAGACTGGATCCCCAGTTAGGGGACGTGAAGGAGGCAGCGGATCAATCGATGTTTCTTTCTCACTCTCCCTCTCCCTCTAAAATAAAATTAAAAAAAAAAAAAAAACATGTTTAAAAAATAATAAATAAATATATAAAAGGTGTGTGGGTTTTTTTTAATTGATTTTGAGAGAGAGTGAGAGAAACGTTGGTTTGTTGTTTCACTCATTGATGCATTCATTGGTTGATCCTTGTATGTGCCCTGGGGAGGATCAAACCCACAACCTTGGTGTATTGGGAGGACGCTTTAACCAACTGAGCTACTTGGCCAGAGCAAGGAACAGGACATTTAGAAGAAAGAGCATCAGGTAAGGCAGGGAGTAAACAAAACAAGACTTAGAGAATTAATTTCGTTTGCAAAGGCCACTGCAGGAACAAACACTGTGAAGACTAAGACTAGCAAAGAAGGTTTGAGCCAAATCCTGGTGCACTAGGAACACCCAGCAGAGCACTTCATGTACATTAACCCACACTTTATGGGGAAACCATGGACGTTTTCTGAGCAAGGATTCATTGTTCGGCTTTAGGGCAGTTAATCTGACAGAAGAAGAGATATTGCCTCCTCTGAGATGAGTGGAAGAAAAGGAGAATACATGAAATATGGAGACATTTAGAGGTAAAAAAGAGGGAAGTCTGAAAACAATCTCATTGTTTACAGTAAAATAACATGGTCATTGTAGAGAGCAAGTAGATGCGGATGAGGTTAGGAACTCATGCAGAAAGGGCCATGTTGGTTATAAAAGCTCGTGGATTTGTTGGGAATATATTAGAGTGAGAAGAAAGGTTTAAAGAGATTCTTGGAGAAGGGACAGGAGACAGTTTATGATCAGCCACTGAACAAAATGCTAAGGTCTCTGACTTGAATACAGCAAACCATGAGAATATAACAGAATATGATTAAATGCACATTTTAGGAAGATAATCCTAGCAGCAGCATTGAGGATAGACAGAAGCTGGGATAAACTGGGGACAGCAAAATCAGTATGTACGCTAATGCACAAACCAGGTGAGAGATGAGCACATTCAATAATTGTTAATAAACCAAAGCATAATCAGTTTAGAATATGGCGAAGGGCAGATCCAGCAGAATTAGTTGAAGTGTTTTTTGTAACACATTTGAAACTATATAACCTGAAAAGATATTTCATATATAAAAAAGATGCAAGGTGGAAAATTGGTAAATACTTCAACCCATTCACTCAAAGTAGGCAAAAATAATAAATTTCAGGGTAAAGTAATCATGAGCTTATCCATTTAAAATCATTTTAACAGCTATATAAAGAGTAAATTATTTTATTAATTATATAGCCTGGAAAATGTTGGTATTTTCTCAACACTAGGAATTTTATACCAGCTTTTCTCTCCACTGTTCTGCAGTTTACAAAGATATAAAGACTGCCATCAACTTCTCAGGAGTCTCTTCTTAAGGCTTATCCAGCTACCTAAAAAAATTTAGCTATTTCAAGAACACATTCTTAAGTCTCTAAGTCTAAACTCTCACTCAAGGATTCAAACGTTAACCTAGAAGAAACAATCATTTTACCAAAAAATAGGTTGGTCATTCCTCAGGAAAAATTTGATACTTACAATTTTAATACTATAAATTTTAAGGAGTCACAAGCCCATTGAAGAAATCCTTTTAAGAATGTAGTGTATAAGTAGAGACTCTGTAGCAAATGGGTCAGTCAGGTATTTAAAGTTCAGAGCAATTTCATCCAATAGGATTTTCTACATGATGAAAATGAGTGTTCTATGTTTGCATTATTCAACACAGTAGCCACTAACCACCATTAGCTGCTGCGCACTTGAAATGTGGCTAATGTGACAAAGAAACCGAATTTTGAATTTTATTTAGTTTTTATTTAAATTTAAATAACTACATTTGACTGGTGGTTCCTGTTTCGAGGGCTCAGGTCTAGACTAGAGTAAGGGCATAACCTTGAAAACCCAATTCCAAGGATCTGATAACAGCAGAAAATTCTATCAACATGTTTCCAAAGAAAGCAAAGTAGGGGCTCCATTAGCAATGTGTTTATGGAAAATCAGAACCCCCACCCACACCCCGCCCCATTTGTGTAGCTACAGTAATTCTTTAATGACAATCAGCTAATCAAACCATGATGGTTCCCGTTGCAAACTCAAGTCAGCAGCTAACATCAGACACTCTTGTTAGTGTATGCTAATGCTTCCATTTTATACTTACTAGACACCAAAGCTGTCCATAGAACAAAAAGTATAAACACAATGTTCAATAAAGCTTGGCAGGCTTTTAATAAGACACATGGGAAAATACTAATCCAGATTTCTGTAGGCAGATACTTCATAAAAGGTTAATCAAAGTGCCGGGCAATGTGGGAACATCTGTATCAGGCTCAGCATTATTTTTTAAAAGAGAGCTCAACATCTGCACGTAGGCTGGGATTGTTCCTTTGGGACAACCCTGAGCCTTAAAACGGAAAGATTTGCAACTGTATCAACTGTTGTTATGTTAACACGGCTTCTCTTCAGCAACCACTTCTAAATCACACTGACACTTGGGGTGGGGGGAAGAAAACACTTCTATGTTCTGATATTGAACATTTTTCTTTGTAAAGAAAAAAAAAAAAACAGATAGAAAGAAAGAAACTTAGGTGAGCATTAACTATTAAATATTAGAAATATATAAAGGCATATCTGTTTAAAAACTAAAAAATATATTTGCTATATCATCAAATTAATAAGGTTGAAATGTAAGTATTTTCCTTCTATTTATTATATGTAGCCAGTTTAAAAGGTGCAAAACACTGGGCTATGGCCATCTGGTGAAACAGCTGGAGAGTAAAGCCTGGCCACTGATCACCCTCTGTGATCGCTACCGACCCTGGTTTTAAGCACATACTATTTATTTACAAAACAACTGACTATAAAAATCCAACTGTTTTTTTTTTCATGGGGTGACACTGATAAATAAAATTATATAGGTTTCAAGTGTACAATTCTATAATAACATCATCTGCCGGAATAGACACATCTCCAAAGAGGACATGCAGATGGCCAATAGACATATGAAAAGATGCTCAACATCACTGATCATCAGAAAAATGCAAATTAAAACCACAAGAAGATATCACCTCACACCTATCAGAACGGCTATCATCAATAAATCAGCAAACGATAAGTGTTGGCGAGGATGTGGAGAAAAGGGAACCCTTGTGCACTGTTGGTGGGAATGCAGACTGGTACAGCCACTGTAGAAAGCAGTATGGAGTTACCTCAAAAAATTAAAAATGGAACTGCCTTATGACCCAACAATCCCACTTCAAATTATCCGAAGAAACCCAAAACAATAATTTGAAAGAATATACCCACCCTTGTGTTCATTGCAATAGAAAAGATTTGGAAGCAGCCCAAGTGTCCATCACTAGATAAGTGGATAAAAAAGCTGTGGTACATTTACACAATGGAATATTACTTGGCCGTATAAAAGAAGGAAATCTGGCCCTGGCCGGTTTGTTTCAGCGGTTAGAGCATCGGCCTGCGGTCCTGAGAGACCCGGGTTCGGTTCCAGCTAAGGGCGCGTACCTCGGTTGCAGTTTGTCCCCAGCCCTGGTCGGTTGTGCGGGTGGCAGCCACTCGATGTGTTCCTTTCACCTCGATGTTTCTCTCTCTCTCTCTCTGTTCCTCTCTCTCCCTCCCACTCTACCTGAACAAAAAATGGAAAAATATCCTCGGGTGAGGATAAAAAAAAAAAGAAGGAAATACGATCCTTTGTGACAGCCTGGATGAACCTGGAAAGCATTATGCTAAGTGAAGTAAGCCAGTCAGAGAAAGACAAGTACCATATTATTTCACTTATATGTGGAATCTAATGATCAAAATAAACTAACAACAAAAATAGTAACAGACTCATAGAGACCGAGAACAGACTGACAACTGTCAGAAGGGAGAGGGTTAGGGGGCTGGGTGAAAGGGTGAATGGATTAAGCTAAAAAAAAAAAAAAACCCTCATAGAAACAAACACTATGGTGATTACCAGAGGGAAAGGGGGGTAAGAGGAGGTAGAAGAGGGTAAAGGGGAGATAAACGGTGATGGAAGGAAACTTGACTTAGGGTGGGGACACACAAAATTCAAATTGTTTGATTTCTTCTTATGACTCCTTTAAAATAACTCTCATTCTATTCATGTAACTAACAAAGAAAAAAATAAATTATATAGAGATTGCAGCAATCCTAGTAAGGATCAGGCAGGGTTTCTATCATATGTCTTTATTCTATATGATAGTTATATAAACACACATTTCTCATTCACAAAGAAAAGACCCATTTTCATTACCAACATCTACATTTTTATTACCCAAAACAGACAGTCCATAACATCAGACTATTTTTAAAGAATCTGAAAAGTAAAGTTACCCTACAAATGGGCATGGACTAAAGTAACCTCCATTAGAATAGTTTATATAAGAATATAAGCTTGTTAATACAGTCTTTTTTTTTTTTTCAAAAATTATCTTCTGAATACTATATCCACCAATTCTGTCACCTGTCTTTATTGTTCTATTCAGGTTAACTCCCCCGGGACAAAAAAAATGCCAGTTTTTGTTTTTTGTCTTTTAGCTTAAGATATTGCTTGCGAACCAAGAAATAATACTGTAGTAACTGCAGTCACATTGAATTAGTACCTTATACCACAAATTAGGAATATGATTAGGACATATTGCCTGAAACATCAACAGAAGGGGTTCAAGATACCTGAATAGAAACTATTCTTAAAAACTAACCTAAATATTGTATTAGTACCAAATAATAATAATAACATCAGTTCCCTAAATAGTCATTCACATTAAAAGATTGTATATAAGTAATTTTCCATGAAGAATTTTCACTGTATAGACTCTTGCCTACAGACAAGGAGGAATAAATGACAAAACAGCATTAACAGTCAATATAAGCTTGAAAACCCAAGAAAGGTAATGTCATTTCTATAAACATTAATAGCCTTATTATTGGCTCCCCAAACCACAATAGATCTTATATCTTGAACTATAATTTAAAGATAGTTAAGATGGTTCCACTGTCATGCAACCTCAAAACTCCTAAAAATGCCAAGTTAAGAAAAGTGCATGGACAACTAATATCCTCTATTGCCCCTTTTTCTTAACCTAGGGGCGTTCTAATGGAGATGATGCGGCATCAATTTTTTGTGAAGATCTTACAGCTCCCCTTCCCCCATTCTGCATCATGGAGACAGTGATTTATGAATAAGTTCCAGTCTATTTTCACCAATATTCTCCAAAGGCAATACTAAAATTAACTTTTAATTGCTTAAGGTTATGACATGAATATCTGAGGATCATGTTTCCATAATATTGTTAAGAGAAAAACATTTAATATTTATTAAATATTGCATTGATGACAACATAATGCATTCTGAATAAATACCCTATATAGGCCGGCATATGAGAGGTGTATTATGTATATGTGAATGTATGCATTTTATTTGGAGTGAGCTTACGTACTTATGTGTACATGTATGTGTACACACCCATAGAGATTTCTATGAGAGTCACCTGGAGATCCGTTTCACCTAAGATCTCACTATATGTAAATATGGTGTTCCCCTTCTCTGGCTACTTGCAGAAGTCTCTGCAAAGTTAAGTTTGCTATACCCAACTCTTCTTTTTTTAATTTTATTTTCATTACAGATGTTTTTCCTTTTTTACCCCATTGACACCCTCCTCCCCATCCTCCCCCCTTCCCCGTCCCGGCTTTGTTGTCCATGTCCATTGGTTATGCATACATGCATATAAGTTCTGTGGTTTATCTCTTCCCACTCCCCACCACCCCCTCTTCTGAGGGTTGTCAGTCTGTACCCTACTTCCATGTTTCTGGGTCTACCCTATTCCTCAGACTGTTATATTCATTATATTCCATATATAAGTGAGATCATGTGGTATTTGTCTTTTTCTGCTTGGCCTGTTTCACTTAGGATAATACTTTCCAGGTCCCTCCATGTCATCTCAAAGGATAAGAAATATTTCTTTCTTACAGCTGAATAGTACTCCATTGTGTATATGTACCACTGCTTTTTTATCCATTCGTCTACTGATGGACACTTGGATTGTTTCCAGATCTTAGCTATTGTAAATAGTGCTGCTATGAACATGGGGGTACATATATTCTTTCTGATTGGTGTTTCAGGCTTCTTGGGGTATATTCCTAGAAGTGGGATCACTGGGTCAAATGGAAGTTCAATTTTTAATTTTTTGAGGTAGCACCATATTGTTTCCACAGCGGCTGCACCAGTCTGCATTCCCACCAGCAGTGTACTAGAGTCCCCTTTTCTCCACACCCTCGCCAACACTTGTTGTTTGATGATTTGTTGATGGCAGCCATTCTGACAGGTGTGAGGTGATACCTCATTGTTGTTTTAATTTGCATCTCTCTGATGATTAGTGATGTTGAGCATTTCTTCATATGTCTCTTGGCCATTTGTATGCTCCTCTGCCCATTTTTTAATTGGGTTCTTTGTCTTCCTTTTGTTGAGTTGTATGAGCACTCTATATATTTTGGAAATTAACCCCTTATCTGATGTATCATTGGCAATAATGTTCTCCCATACAGTGGGTTGCATTTCCATTTTGATGATTGTTTCTTTTGCTGTGCAGAAGCTTTTTAGTTTGATGTAGTCCCACGTGTTCATTTTTTCCTTTGTTTCTCTTGCCTTAGGTGATGTATCAGTGAAAATTCTGCTGCGTATGATGTCCGTAATTTTGTTGCCTACATTTTCTTCTAGAATTTTTATGGATTAACGGGTCACATTTAAGTCTTTTATCCATTTTGAGTTTATTTTTGTGTATGGTGTAAGTTGATGGTCCAGTTTCATTTTTTTGCATGTAGCTGTCCAATTTTCCCAACACCATTTATTAAAGAGGCTGTCTTTACTCCACTGTATGCTCTTGCCACCTTTGTCAAATATTAATTGAGCATATTGCTTTGGGTCCATTTCTGGGTTCTCAGTTCTGTTCCACTGGTCTATATGCCTGTTCTTGTGCCAGTACCAAGCTGTTTTGCTTACAGTACCTTTGTAATATAACCTGATATCTGGTATTGTGATCCCACCTTCTTTGTCCTTCTTTTTCAAGATTGCTGTGGCTATTCGGGGTCCTTTTTTGTTCCATAGGAACTTTTGAAGTATTTGTTCTAGTTCTGTGAAATATGTCGTAGGTATTTTGATGGGGATTGCATTGAATCTGTAGATTACTTTGGGTAATATGAACATTTTAATGATGTTAATTCTTCCAATCCATGAGAAAGGTATGTGCTTCCACTTTTTTATATCTTCCTTTATTTCTTTCTTCAATGTCCTGTAGTTTTCTGGAAATAGGTCCTTTACTTCTTTGGTTAAGTTTATTCCTAGGTATCTTAATTTTTTTGCCACAATGGTAAATGGGATTGTTTTTTCAGTTTCTCTTTCTGTGAGTTCATCATTGATGTATAAGAATGCCGTCGATTTCTTGACGTTAATTTTGTATCCTGCTACATTGCCAAATTCATTTATTAAGTCTAGTAGATTTTTGATAGAGTCTTTAGGGTTTTCTATTATACCCAACTCTTATGTGTGGAAATCCACCAACACTCTTGCTTGACCTTGTTATTTGCTTTGAGCTTTAAAAAAAAAAGGCATAAACAAACAAACAAGAAAATCTCTCTGTGTTGCTCAATGGTTAGAGCATTGGCCTGCGTACCAAAGGGTCTCAGGTTCAATTCCTGGTCAAGAGCACACACCTGGGTTGCAGGTTCAATCCTGAGTTGGGG
Organism: Molossus molossus; assembly: GCF_014108415.1. Taxonomy (NCBI): domain Eukaryota; kingdom Metazoa; phylum Chordata; class Mammalia; order Chiroptera; family Molossidae; genus Molossus; species Molossus molossus. Next base: position 46,953,017 of record NW_023425403.1, on the reverse strand, counting down.
CACATGTGGGAGACAATCAATCAATGTGTGACACATTAATGTTTTTCTCTCTCTCCCTCCCCCGCCCTCCCTCCCTTCCACTCGCTAAAATTTAATGAAAAAAATATCTTCAGGTGACGATTAACAAAAAATAAATAAATAAAAATAAGGCATAAAATCATAGAAAAAAATCTAAAAGCACCAATATAGAAGCAGAATACCATCAGTAGCCTTGACCTTCAGAAACTGTTATTAGAGCTGCTATTTTTTCTGAAGAAATATCAAATAATTTTTAGATACAATCTTCAAATTATGTTCAATAGTTAAGCTCCTAATTGAACCTAATTGTTAACAATTTTACAAGTTGTTCTTGTTTTATTTCAAGGAATTGCTTAATAAATATATATTTTACTTTTTATTAATAATATAAATCTTGATTGAGGGGCAGGGGGTCAGAACTCAACATCTCTATATTATGTCTTTTTAAAAGAGAAACAGCCTGGCCCATGTAGCTCAGTGGTTGAGCATCAACCCTGCACCAAGAAGTTGCCGGTTCGATTTCCAGTCAGGGCACATGCCCAGGTTGTGGGCCTTATCCCCACTGGGGGGCATGCAGGAGGCGGCCACTTGATGTTCTCTCATTGATGTTTCTATCTCTCTCTGCCTCTCCATTCCCCTCTCTCCAAAATCAGTAAAGAAAAAAAAAATTTTTTTAATAAAAGAGAAATAATGGAATTCAATACATTAGTCATAGAATAAATCTGTGGCTTAAAAATTAGGACACAATAATATCGAATATAGAAGCAACAATTTGTGGTTAGCATAATTTATTTTATCTAAGAAACATTTTAAGTTATTTAGAATTTTCATTCTAAATTTTGAAATCATTTGAAATGAAACCAAACAAAAAAATCTTTTCTTCTATAGTTAATAATTATGAAGAAGATTACAGTTATTCTAATGATCTTGCTTTTATTCACCAAGTTGTGTTCTATAACAGAATGGGTTTGCCTTGGGGACACAGATTTTATCTCTGGGTTCCAGTCCTGTATTGTGCAAGCACATTGGCAAATTCAATAAATATGTGTTAATCTACTGACTAGCTGAAGTTCTGCGCATATAGTTTTGCACTTTTAGCAGAAATGTAGGTAAAATAAGATTTTTAAATACATTCATTTATGTCTATAGATTTTAAGGTGTCCTGAATAATCCAAAATGGCTTGACTTTAATGAAACACTTCTAATATAAATGGCTATTTTTAATAACAAACATTTGAGGAGACATAGCCCCCAAATCCATAATCAATCATTCAATTGCTTGGAGAGGATTAAAAATTCTAAATTATTTTACCAAAACTTGCCTTGTTAAAATAAAATAACCAACCCTGGCCAGTTTGGCTCTGCAGTTAGAGCGTCAGCCTGTGGACCAGAGAGTCCCGGGTTCGTTTCCCGCTAAAGGCATGCACCTCGGTTGCAGTTTATCCCTGGCCCAATTTGGGGTCATGTGGGTGGCAGCCACCCGATGTGTCTCTCTCACATCGATGTTTCTCTCTCTCCTTTCCTCACTGGCTCCCTCCTGCTCCATCCTGCTCCATCTAAAGATAAATGCAAAAAAAAAAAAAAAAAACAAGTCCTCGGGTGAGGATAACAAATAAATAAATAAATAAATAATCAGACTATCTCTTTGGGCAGAAATGCTACATGAATATAAAAAAATTCAAAATTAACTGTCACTTTTTAAAGTAATGTAAACCTCTTAAAATTATAAATATGTACTTCTCTGAATTTTATTTTTTGTTTATTGAGATTTTGGCATTTCAAGCGAGAATCTCTTCGTGATTTTTTTTTTTAATTGTTACCCGAGGACAATTTTTCATATTTTGTTCAGAGAGAGTAGGAAGGAGTGAGAGAGAGAGAAACATCGACCTGAAAGGGACACATCTGGTGGTTGCCACCCACACAACCCAAGAAGGGCCGGGGACAAATTGCAACGAAGATATGTGCCCTTAGCAGGAACCGAACCCGGGTCTCTCTGGACCGCAGGCTGATGCTCTAACCGCTGAGCCAAACCAGCCAGGGCTCTGAATTTTAAATATTTCATATTAGCAGTATATGATATTGGTCCTTAATTGGCTTGCATTGAATCCCATACTCAAATAAATGAACAAATGTTCTATAATAAAAGTTTCCCATAATATGGGAGTTATAAGATATTTCAAAACCCCACTTAGGTATTTACAATCACAGAAGTCAAGGTTTTCTAAACATATTTAAGCAAAGAAAAAAAATTTTGCGGCACAGCTCTCAGCATCTTGCAATATAGCTTTCCAATGAACACCACTTTGACAAATGAGACAAACAGTAGTACTCAATGAAAACTTGATGGTATGAACAAAAATGTGCTTTTTGCAAAAAGAAACACAAAACGAAAATAATCATTAGCATCTTCCTGTGTGGTGAATCAGATCACTATTTTATATCCATTTCATTTGAATGGAATCCATGAGCTTTAGAAAAATCAGTCATGTTTTTGTTTGATTGTTTTTAGCAGCACTTCTTTTTCCAGTTTTAAGTCCTTACAGAAAGTTCTGTCATAGCACCTAACAATATTTCAATAATTCTTCATATCATTAGATCAAGAAAAATTTTTATCTTCGGAGAATATCACTTTTTAACAAATTCACTTATCGTACTCACTTGTCAGGACCATCATGTTTTTATTAAAAACAAAAATTTATTTTCAAACTAAACCCCAATCAGACACTGCATTTTTCCAATAAGATTTCTCTACCTTCCCCCAACACAGATTTCCCTTATTTCTTGTCCATGCTCAAAAAAATAACATTTCCTATCATATCTCATACATGGGCCACACTAGGGATGCTAGAAGTCAGATGTGTCTCTTTTGAGCTCTTCATACAACCACCATCCCTCGTCACCAACATTAAATAAGAATAAAGTCTGGAAGCATCTACACCTTATTCTTGTTTCGTGACCATTTATTCATTTAACAGATATTTATTGGGCATCTACTATATGCCAGACTGTTCTAAATCCTGGGGATATAGTAGTGAATAAAACACATAGGGACCTCATAGGGCCCACATATAATAATAGATAAAATAAATAAGGAAAATGCACAGTATATTAGTCAATGCTAAAAAAAATTAAAGAAAAATTGGCATGGGAGAAGAATAGAAAATGTCAGGGTAGGAGTTTGAAAAAATTTTAAAAGTAGTCAGGAAAGGCCTCAACTGAAAAGGCAACTTTTGAGTAACTGATGAGAAAGAAAGAAAACAAGCCAAGCAGATAGCCAGGGAAAGGGTATCATCATTCAGCAAGTGCAAAGGCCCTGAGGTAGAGTGTGGTTGGCCTGGGAGAGAAATAGTGAAGAGGTCAGTGTGTCTGGCACTAAAAGGACAAAGGGAAAGTGGTAGAAGATGAGATCAGAGAAGTAACAAACCACACTAAGTGGGACTTTATAGGTTACTGTAAAGATTTTAGCTTACTCTCTAAGGAAGATGAGAAGCCATAAGTGAGTTTTGAGCAGAGAAAGGAAGTGCTCTCACTTGCATTGTAATAGGATGACTCTGGCTACTTTCAAAGTGGAAGGACAGAAAAGCAGGAAGGCCAGTTGAAGGGCTACTTTGTCCTAATGCCAGCATTGGAGAGATGAGGGTAGCTTTACCAGTGCAGTGGCAGTAGGATAAATGTAAGAAATAGATAACACCAAGGTTTGGGTGAGTCTTGAAAATACACTCTTCCTGTGGCAGAAGCATTATAAAAAAAAAAAAAGAAAAGAAAAGAAAAAATCTACTGAGGAGGTCAATCACCTTGTCATATTGCTCATTTGGATTTGAACTTCTTTAAAATGCCTTTTTATATCCTTCTGCTATTGTACTGGATACTGCTGAGAAAATTTCCCTGCGGGCGAGAGACTGAAGAAGGAGATTGACAACTCTGGAATTACATCAAGGATTTGTTAAGGGAACGTAGGAACAGAAGAAGCATCTTGAGCAGCAACAAGATGTCTGCACCCAAGAGGGGCTGGGGCTTGCTATATATAGCCAAGTGGCACATGCTAACACAGATGGTTTATAACCAGGTGGCATGTATTTTTTTTAAGAGCTGTATAAGCTAAAATAGTAAACAACTTAATGAGCCCATTTATCTATGCAAGAATATTTCTTTCAGGTGATATGGGCCCACCCCTCCTGGGGTGAACAGAAACTGGTCACATTAAGTACTGGGAATAACTTCACCTAACAGATACAAATCTTCTCCTCCTCCTCAAGTCCCCTTGGTCACGTTGTCTGTCTCTTAGACCCCACTAACACCATTGGGGTCTAGCTAGTCACCAGCCTTGCATGTTGCCAGGTCATCCCCAATGGTCATTATGGTGCTGGCTTGACTAGTTGTTTTTGGACCCCTAGAGTTTTTGGACCTTTTGTCACCTTCAGTGAGAAAAAGCATATGTAGTGGAGCCATTCACGTGGTCTAATGACACACTTGGAAGGCTAACTGCTCTTTGGACAAGCACTGACCAATAGGAAACAAGACATAGATGGAAACGCTGAAGATCATTTCCCTTCCTGTCTCCCTCCATGAACTTTTCCAAAGCTTAGTGTTCCTTGCAACTCCTCTGTGAAGTCCCTGAGCAAATACACCTGCCAAGGAACTTGCTGTGTCTTATTGTGTCTTGTGAAGCAGTAACACATCACTTCAGATGGCATCCTATCCTCCCTTGCTTCTCTTCCTTAATCCTCACCCTTGCTAACCCGGGTTTGCATCTCACAAATAAAGCATTAGCACTTTAGTTCTGCCTCAGACTCTACCTTCTTGGGAAACTGGGCTAAAAGGTCCATCAATTTGTCAGACTTCTTTGATTATTATTATTGTTATGTTTACATGCCATACACATTAAAAATAAATTCTCTATTGTCTTTGAGTAGTCTTTGCCATACTCAAATTTTTCATTTTTTTGTAGCCAAAAGTTATTTAGTAGTTTCTTGATTTCTTGCCTTGGCTAGAAAGGTCTCTACAATCTGTATGTTACCACATAAATTATTGGTTTTCTTCTAGAATTTTATTTTGTTAACTTAAATCTTTTTCTCAATTGAAATTAATTTTATATATGTATGAAGCAGTAGTATCATTTATTGTGATTTCCAGTTTTGTGAGCACAATTTATTAAACAAATAGTCCTTTTCATAGTAAAATAAAATGTCAGCTTCATCATATATTAAGTTTCCATATATACTGAAATCTATGTCAGGGTAATTATTCTGGCCAACCTATTTATTACCACACCATATTGGTTATTGCAGCATATTTTGGTATCTGGTAAAAAAAAAATGGTTCTTTATTATTTTTCTTCTTCATATTTTAATTTTTCTCAGATATTCATTTTTCCTAACCTTGAATATTTTTATTAAATTCCAAAAATCACTTGAGATTTTAAGTAAAATTGCATTGGGTTTATATATTATGAAAAGGATATTAGTCTTCTTTGTTTATGTCTTCTTTTACATCCTTCAATACTACTTTGTAATTTTTTTATATGGATTTTGTGATTTTCTTGTTTAAAATAATACTAAGTATTTTACAATTTTTTGTCATTCCTGTGACTGACATCGTTTTACTACTTCCATTTTTAAGTGGCTATTAGTATAAATTTTTTAGAAAATATTTTTCTTATAATCAGGCTCTTTATAAAGTTTCTTAATCAATTTTAGTCATTTTTACTAACATAATTGGGCTTCTAGTTATAGAAGAAATATCTTCAGGAAAAAAACAAAAGATCTTACATTTTAAAAAATATTTATTATTTTATTTTCCTTTATAAATTTACTTCAACTTATAAAACAATGTTAAAAATAACAGTAACACAAGGCAATCTTTTCTTTATCCTGATTTCAGTGGATATGGATTTAGTGTTTTACTATCAGGATGATGTTTGCTATTGGTCTTAGTAACTAGTCTTCATCATACTGTAGTATTTTCCTTTTATTCCCATTTTGCTTAAATTTTTTTTAATCCTCATCCAAGGACATTCCTGCATTCATCCTCAGATAAAGCGGAAGGGAGAGAAGGAAGAAGAGAGAGAGAGAAACATCAATGCGAGAGAGACACATCGAGTGGTTGCCACCCACATGACCCCAACTGGGGCCAGGGACAAACTGCAACGGAGGTACGTGCCTTAGTGGGAACTGAACCCAGGACTCTCTCGTCCACGGGCTGATGCTCTAACCACTGAGCAAAACTGGCCAGGGCTTGCTTCATTTTTTTTTTTATCCTCACCCGAGGACATCTTTGCACTTTATCTTGAGCTATAGAGTGGGAGGGAGAGAAGGAGGAAGAGAGAGAGAGAAACATCAACATGAGAGAGGCACATTGAGTGGTCACCACCCACATGACCTCAACCAGGGCCAGGGACAAACTGCAATGGAGGTACGTTGCAGGAACCAAACCCGGGTCTCTCTGATCTGCGGGCCAATGCTCCAAACGCTGAGCCAAACCGGCCAGGGCTTGCTTAATTTTTTTATTAGAGATGGCTGCTAAGTTTGTAAAAAACTTTTTCAATAATTAATGAATTTTTCTCAGTTAGTTTGTTGATGAAGTAAATACATTAATAGTTTTCTAGATGCATGATCATCCTTATATTACTGCATTGCTGGATTCTAGCTGATAAAATTTTGAGTGATTTAGTTCAAAGCACAAATTTAAAAAATTTTTTTTCTTTATTGATTTTAGAGAGAGAGGAAGGGAGAAGAAAAGAGAAATAGAAAAATCGATGAGAGAGAATATGGATTGGCTGCCTCCTGCATGTCCCTCACTGGGGATTAGGCCTACAACCTGGGCATGTGTCCTGACCGGGAATCAAACCAGTGACCTCTTGGTGTATGGGTTGATGCTCAACCACTGAGCCACACCAGCCGGACCCAAAGCACAAATTTTTTTAAAAATAATCACCAGAATAAATGGTAATACACCTATTTAAACTGAAGAATTTTCAGTAATTTATTAAGAGGCTAAATAAAAAAGAAAACAACCTGTAAGAACAAATTCATATGTATATATTTATAACAAAGGGAAAGTCAGCAATAGAGAATATAATTTTCAGATCAAGTTCAGAGAAGAGTATAATCAATAATTCTCAAACTTAAGCATGGATCAAAATCACTTGAAAAATTTGTTAAAACAGATTGGCCATCCCATCTCACCAAAGTTTCTCGTTTTGTAAAATCTGGGGCGAGGCCTATCAATTTGCATTTTAACAACTTCCCAAAGGGTGCTCCCACTGCTGGTCCAGGGACAGCATTTTGAGGACCTCTGCAGGACAGCACGGAAAGACTTCAACTTTCTGATTCATGAAACTTTGAAGGTTCAACCTCAACGTCTGAGAAACGAAGATAATCATCATCCCTCATATGCATATTGTGGGAATAAAATAATATAGTGTACGCAAAGAATTTAAACTGAGCTTCGGAAACATTAAATAAATGTTAGCTATTTTCACTAAGAAAGTAAAGAATTAAAGAAGAAAGAAGAGAGGGGGGGAGAAATAAGAGCTAAGAAAAAGAAATGCCATTTTACGTTGTCAATATCTAACAGGAAATTACTGGCAAAAGAATTAAATTATGAAAAAAGGTAGCACCCTGGCTGGTTTGGCTCAGCGGTTAGAGCATCAGCCTGCAGACCAAAGAGTTGCAGGTTTGATTCCGGTCAAGGACACATACCTGGGTTGTTGTTCCTCTCTAGCCCTGGTCAGTGTTGTGCAGGAGGCAACCCATCGATATGTCCCTCTCACGTTGATATTTCTCTCTCTCTCTCTCACTTCCTCCCACTGTATCTGAAGATAAATAAAAAAATATCCTTGGGTGAGGATCAAAAAAAAAAAGGTAAGAATACTCATGCCTGTATGAAGCAAGGGTAAAAAATATTATGAATCTCAACTCTGAGTCTTAAATTCTTGAAAAAATAAAATAAAATAGATCCCCAATGTTACTTTAAATTTCATGCTAGGCATTATTCCATTTTGAAATTTGTGCTAAATTACTTTCTGTAGCAGTATAGTTCAATATTAAATAATGACATCTTCAGCCATATGTGGGAAATGCTCTTTAAAGATCTTAAAATATCTCTAAAGAGATCACAATCCTTAAGGATCTTAAAATAGCTAAATATTAAAATATTTCAAGGTCTTATATAAGATTTTTCTGTATTCTTTTATGGTTGAGACTACTTGAAATGAGGTAACTCAGAATTATTTCATAGATATTAAACATTGGGAACTACACCTTAATAAAAAAAGATTCATTTAGATTTTTAATTAGGAATTAGACAGGGACTTGTAGGGTGTTATACAGAAGCTCATCTGATTTATTTTTATGAGAAAATGTTGGGGATTAGGAAATATGACTGTTGGAGGTGATCTCTCCTATGTTGTGCCTTTGCAACAAGATCTTTGTGTTTCGAAGTCCTCCAGAGAGAGGCTCAGCCCTGCCGGGTGATGCCCTGGGAGCTGGGGATTCAATTTCCCTCCCAGGTCAGCTCTTCCCCTGCTTAACACAGATCAGCTTGGCGACTTCTCCCCACCACACACACACACACACACACACACACACACACACCATATCTCCTCCGGCATAGTTAAGGGCAGGTGTTTGTATCATCCTGAAATCAAGAGTATTAAGCTAAAGCTGATATATCCGGTGTCAAAACTCCCCATCTTCCTTTCCACACAGCTCCCAGGGTAACGCAGCTGAGCACGTACAAGCATACAAGCAAATCTCCCATCAGGAGAGTGAGGGGTCTTTACTGGGGAGTATAAACTGCCCAATAGAAAACAGTTAAAAATACTAAATTAAAGTTTTGGAATTAACATTTACTTAGCTATAATCAATGTTAACTCTTTTGGAGTATATCCTACTGGATATCTTTGCTATTATCAATTTATCATCATACCCATCTATCTGTATATTCCAAATATTCTACTCTATTCATAAATGACAGCAATTTAAGTGTTAAAGGATTAAGAGTTAAGTAGTTAAAGAAGAGAAAGGTGTTAAAATATAGGATAGATAAGGAGAGAACCAACTGGTTAAGCTACCCAGAAGGCAGCTCACTCTGCTCTCTTGGATTGCCACTTATCAGATAATGTCAGCCTCGAGCTGTAGGTGGCCAACTTGGCCACTCCCTGGGAAAAATGAAGCCAACTCCAAGAAAAACAGAACTGAGCTGCATAGAGAGAGAAAGTTGATAACTTGATTAAACCCTAGATCTATCCATGCCTGAAGCTAGAGAACCATAAGAATTTGCTAGTCACAGGAGCACAGAAATTCCCCTTCTGGCTTGAATTGATTTGAGGTGAGTTTCTGTCACTTGCAATGAAAAGACACCTTGTCCTTTAATTAAACTTCAATTCTTCTATCTCCAAACAAGCTAAAAAGACTCTCAAATCCACAACACACCTACCATTATTTAGAGTAATGGTAAATATTGTGTTAAGTAATTCATGGCATTTCTCAGAACACTAATTTCTCTCACTGAGACAGGCAACTATTAGAACGGAAGAGCCCAATTCCCTATTCTCCAACACTTTATTAAAGAACATGTAATATGTGCCATCATTTCCATTTTCTCAAAGACTAAATAGCTCTCCTTAAAGTGGAAGCTGATTGTAGTTTCAAAGTTGAACACTGTGAATTCAGAAGTAGGGAAAATAGTATCAAGTACCTATTATTCTCTCTGAAAGTAAAATTATTGCTAAATAGTATATCTTTCAAAGGATCAAAGTGTCCGCTGCTCCTTGAGATTTATGTGCTGGAGAACACAAGGATGATAAATCACCTACATATCCGAGCTGTAGATCTTTCAGCTGAATCACGTGTAAGACATGCTCACAGTTCTGCCATGCAACGTCCTGCTCTGTCCTCAGAAGTTGACCATCTTATACTATTGGAACCTTACCAAAGGTTCATGAAGCGATGAAGTGCAAGACTAATAAAAATATACATTAAGTCCTACTGCTCAAGATTTTAAGATCTACCGAGCTAACATTGCCTGAAAATCCTAGTTAAAAAAAAAAAAAAAAATGATCATTATTCTCTCTACAGGAATTGTGATAGAAAAGCACCCAACCAAGCACTTACAAGGGGAAACTTGGTTTGATAACACCCAAGTGATCTTTAGACAAAGGCATTGCTCGTCATTGTTCTCAGGTCAAAGGGAGCCAGCCCTGTAATTCTTTCCACAAACACCATCTTTCCACTCAGCTTTGGCAGAAGAAACAAATGTAAAATGTATGTTTTCAGGAAGGCATACCTGAACTTAATAAACAAACTATCTATTTTAAAGTAAGTAACAATCTGTTCATGGTGCATAATCCGTACCCTCTAACGTTGCAAGCCAAAGGGTAACACAATTCAGCAAGACGAACAGGACCTGGGAGCCTGTAAGAAATGGGGAGCCACAGTCCCACCATGGACGCTCTGAATCACACTCCAGATTTTAACAAGTTCCCAAGGTGATGCTTGTACATGATAAAGTTTAAAAAGCACTGCTCCATGAGGAACAAATCACAGGAATTTCTTAGAAACAAAATTTTGTCTGAAAAAAAGCAAATCATAGAAAATTATGTACATCAATACCCATTTTGATATTATAAAATAAATGAAACTAAACCATGTGGTGTTTAGAGAGTCAGACTTCTGTGATAAGAGTATAAATTACAAAGCAACGTGGGACGGTGGGGAAAGAGGGCAGAGATGGCCCAGGAAAGGACAAGGTGCAAGAGTATCATTCTACTTCACAATTAAAGGAGCGGATTCACAGTTGTCCCTGTTATTATTACGCTACATATATTTTATATATATAAATATTACATAAACATTTTCAAAAGGGAGGAAACAAAACCTCAACTAGAATAAAAATAAGGTTTTGTAGTCATAAAATAACAGCTGTTCCATAGGCCACCTATATGGAGTGAAAAGGGCTTATTTAGCTGCTTTGTGGGGTGTTACTAAGCAAGAAAAAGAGCGATTTAATCCAGATGAGTAACAAAGAATGTTTTATTACTTAAGAGTAGAAAGATAATAAAGGCATAAATAAACTGATAGATCAAACATTGGTTTGCATTTTTCTTCAAGGAAAAGAACTCAACCTGCATCATTAACACCTTTCTGAAACATGAAAAGCAAATGGTGAGTCTGGGACAGCAGATTCTTGGAGCACAGTGAGGAAGAGATATTCAAAAGATGCTGAGCCAGGTTATCCATCACAGACTTTTGGAACTAGGGACAGCTGTGAAGGGAATGGATATTTCCAGCCAACAGTGATGCCCTCAGGTAACCAGACATATGTTCCTTCTTTGCAATTTTGCGTTAAACAACAACACATTTAAAAAATTCATGCTCACAACAGCCCTTTGTGTAAACCCTGAATTCTAACACTCTACTTGCAAGGAAAGCAACCCGGGTGAGCAAATCCCAGCCTTAGGTGTTCATGCTCCTAACCAGAACACTGTTTCACAAACTTGCATTCAGGTTGGATGCCTACTAAGAAAGTGAATCTTCAAATCATAGGATCTCATGTTTCTCATAAAAATTTTACATGAAAATTTATATATTCTTTAACATACGTAGAGTACCCTAATCTTGGCAATGGGTGGTAGAGAAGAAACGAAACAGATATTATACACAAAGATGTAGATTTAATTCCTGGCATTCCACTGCATGGGGAAGAACTACCTTGGGTAAATTCGTTCAATCCACTAATCCTCACACATTTCTCATTGGTTAACTGAGCATATCAAATTTTTCCCCTGCCCTGTGGTTCAGCAGGCAGTAGCTCCTGATCTTCACCTATTTTACTACCCTTTGACCTCTTGGATACTGACCCTTCACCTGCTGTTAGTCGTTAGTTTGTGCTTCTGCCAAAGCATATCCAGCCGGACTCCTTTTGTCCACCTGACCTTGACTGGCCTTCCTGACTACTGACCTTCTCTGTCTCTGTTGGGATACTGACTCCAGAAGAGTTGCCTCCGCCTTCTACGCCTGTTCAGACTCTCCCACACGTATGTATGATTGACCAAGGGTGAGGACTCATGACATGTCTTATTCCCAGGCTCATTTTGCAGTCCAATGTAGACATTTAGAAGGCATTTTGAAAAGTTTAGACTAGTTACTGAGAAGAATTAGGAGACTAAAGTACTGCAGAGGCTAACCCATCCAAAAAAGTTATAAAACATATTAAAATGAATGATTTTCCCAACCATCACAGAATTTTAGAACTTCACATAACTGTTGTCACAACCAGAGGTCCTAAGTCCAGCTCTGTCACCAAGAGGACCCATTGGAAGATTCTTATTACTAATCTCCTTAAGCTCTCCTATGGCATTGATTGATCATGAGCATATGCCTGTAACTACTTTATATATGACTATATAAAGGCTACCAGAACCAAAACTAGAATCTAGATTCCAGTCCAAACACAATTCCAGTCATTTTATGATGTCTAGTAACTACTTCTCAGTATAGGCAATTTAAACACTTCAGACTGGTGAATCTGTGCTGTTTTGAAAGCCATCAGGACAAAAATTTCACAGTGGCCCTCAGAATTCAGGTGTAGGGCTTGAGTGATATTACTACTGATCTTTCTTCTCACAATTCTCTAAATCTCTCTCATTCCAGTTTACTTATTTTCTTCTGTTGGTGCTGACAAAAAAAGCATGCACATTTGTTTTTATTCCTCACCACCGCAATATTCAGATTTATGACAAACTGACTAGTTTTCTTCACAGAGCTCAAAGCAATAACCATCTTTAAAGACATAAATTCCTATTGCTACACAGCTAAATAGAGCTCTCCTTATAAGAAGCAGCACTATCAGAAACCAATACCTGCAATTCAGAGCACCTCTCCTGATTACTTCGATTTGAATGTTATGTTGCAGACGCTACTTGTTTTATAAAGATATGGTCTCTGAATATGTGTGGTTTGTCTCTCTGGAATGTCAGTCATGTAGACCTCTTACTCTATCTCAGTACAGGGGTGGGCAAAAGTCAGTTAAAAATAATAATAAAGGATACAATAATTAATAAATAGTAATACAAGAATAAACTCTGTTTCACATAGTCACAACTGCAAACTTACTTTTGCCCATCCCTGACTTCCCTGGCCGGGTTGGCTCAGTGGTTATAGTGTTGGCCCATGGACCAAAGAGTCGTGGGTTCGAGTCCTGTCCAGGGCACGTACCTCAGTTGCAGTTCAATCCCCAGCCCTGGTCAGGGTCGTGTGGGAGGCAACCAATCAAGGTGACTTTCTCACATCAATGTTCCTCTCTCTTTCTCTCTCCCTTCCTCCCTCCTTCCTTCCTTCCATCCCACTCTATCTGAAAATCAATGGAAAAATGTCCTTGGGTGAGGATTAAAAAAAGGAAATGACTATTGTATTGAAATATGTACACCAGCATAAATTTTGCTTAGGCCACAAAGTCTCTGTTAAGATCACTATACTAGACCTATCCTTTAGCTTACTCTCCAGCTGAAAATACATCCAGCAGGTTTTGTGTTATGTCATACAAGGCAGACTAAAACATAATTCACTTTATATTGATTACAAAATATATACTCTCCCACAACTCTGATTGTCCAAACAATTTAGTGAAAATTTACTTTTCTATTTTGTCTGTTGTTGAATGGAACACATCCTGAATTTGTCATCTTTTCTTTCTTTACTTTGAGTCTCTCGTGTCAAGAGTAATCAATCCATCGGTTTACAATATAATGCCTGACAGATTGCGGTTACATGTCACTTCACTGATAGAAATAATAAACCTAGAATGCAGAAATAGTAGACATTTTTTAAATGCACAGAAGAAAAGAAGGTTCCATTGGCATTTTTTTTGGCAAATACATCATCAAATACTGGAATATAGGGCCAAGAAGAAATGGTTCATTTCTTGAAGAAAAAAATATTTCATCACAGCCATTAACCACCAGGTAAGAGACATGTCAAAAAAGAAAATTCCAGTGACACATCACTTTTGCAGAACCGTCCAGGAGCTAATACTGTACACAAAACAAGCTTTGTGTTGACAGACAATAAGAACCTGCCAGTGTAATATGTTGCCAAGCTACTGATTGAGGGCACCGAGGCAAAGAATTGACAAACCCAGAAACTATGTCCACATACAATTGAAGCTACAAGAGCAAACATTTCCAACATCTTAAGGACTTACGATTTCCTGCCATTTTGTATAGAGTTTGACCATTTTCCAAAATGTATTATGTCTCCTGCAAAAGTAGAATATAAATACTCTTTTCAAAATAGAATTAAAGTAGCACAAAAATATAGTTTTAGGAGATGACACTTTAAAGAAACCTCAAAGCACCAAACAACTGCAGGCGCCATTGGGAATTTCCAACCACTGCCAAATTATGAAAGAAACATGCTGACAGAACAGCCTTTGGCGTCATACTCCAGACGAAGGGGCAGTTATGAGATAGAGAAGGCAAGAGAGAAGAAGGAGGAACAAAGCAGGGAAGTAGACGAGCAGCTGACCGAAGCCACAGAATTCACTGGCGACGGCTAAGGCTGGGGTCTAGATATTTCCTCCTCAACTTGTAGTTCTCAATTTGGCAATTTACTTTCTGAAACAAACCTTTTCTGGCCCCTCCAAACGAGATTAAATTTTCCTCGTAACACTCTCAGGGTATTCTGATGACACCCTGTATCTCTTTGTATCACTTGTGATTTGTAGTTTAGTTAATGTTTATATTTTCCTGCCCCTCAACTACAAGGCCCATCATGGTAGAGGCCATATCTATCTAATCCACTGCAATAGCCACAGCACCTAAGATGTGCCAAATGCTCAATAAACATTGGAATGAATAAACTAAATATAATCGTTAATGGAACTTTTTGGAGAGGCAGCATAGCATAATGATTAAAGGCAAGAACTTGGAAGCCTGGCTACCAGGATTTGAATTCTGTTTCTGCCCTTCACTATCTGCATGAACTCTGGCAAGTTTCTTAACCTCTCTGTGACTGCTTCCTCAGTGCAAAATGAGGTTAATAATGGGACTTTCCTGGTAGCGTGTGGGAATTAAAGACATCAATATTTATAAAGTGGTTAGAACAGTAAGTAGCCATACTAATCACTATATAAGTATCAGTTAAATGGTTATATATGAATGTTAATAAAACTTATATTTGCTTATAAACAATAAAAATTTCATTTTTAGGTATGTTAACTGTGGATCCAAATTTGGCATTCCCAAGTACAATAGACTACTACACCCAACAATGTGATATGTTTCAGCCGACATAATTCTAAAAGGGAAAAAGCAAAATTCCTCCACTGAGATATAAAATAACTTACTATAATTTATCTTAAAGTGCCCAAACAATAACAAGTAATACATAGAAAAATCCATAAAAATAGATGAGAGAGTGACATCAGCAAAAATGGTAGATCTGTCCTCTGAAAATTTTTTTTCATAAAAGTGATAAGAAAACTAGCAAAAATGCTCCAAAAAAACTTTCTCATAACTTTAAAAATTAACCAAATGCTTGCAAGAACCTGGTGGGCATTTCTTTAAGAGCCATGAGGCATTTTGACTTGTCATGCTCTGCCCTCCAGGTCACATTTGGGTTGAAAGTCAGTGTCCTGGCCTCCAGCACAGGGAAGCTGGAGCTCTTTCAAAGCCACATGCCAAAGAATTGTCATTACTGACCTGGGTGGTGCCTCCTTGGAAAATCCCACTTGAAGGTCTGCCTTCTGTATTTGACCTGATTCGAAGATTACCCAGAAAAGAAATTCCACCTTTTATCTCGAGAATGTTTGTCAAAAGAAACGACAGAAAACTGTCCAACTTTGTGTCTCTCTGTGGTGGTGGCCAGTTAGAGCAAATAATAGACAAACTAAAAAGCCTAAAAAGAAAATCAGGGGAATGAGATGCTCACAGGGGCTTTGAAAAGCTCCAACATATTTCTGGGAAACTAGAAGGCCATGTATGTGTGTAGAGATGTGCATATGTCTAGGGCTGAATGTGCGCTCAGGAAAGACACATGAGGCTCCCACTCCTGGTGGAGCTGAGGCTCTGTGCAGGCAGGAGGCAGAGACTGAGGCAGAGCTGTAAACTGCCTAGCTGAGTGTTGAAGGCATGTCCCAACATGCACACAGACCAACTAGGCAAAGACTGGAGATGCGTTTTTTCCAAGCATTTAAGAAAATACCTGTCTGATCATTTGTTAACAACTAAGCTAACAGCAGAAACTTCAGAAGTCACACATAAAAAAACTACAGACTTTACAGAACTCATTCAAAAGAGTCAATAACAAACAATTACTACAACACACAATAACAACAATAAATCCCGGGAAAGAAACAGGAAATCTGATTTCCAGATTTGCAACATTATATTTTTTTAAATGTTCAATTTTCGACAACAAAAATTGCAAGACATGCAAATAAACAAGAAAATATAGTGCATACAAAAGAATAAAATCAATAAATAGAAACTGTCCCTGAGGAAAGCCAGATGTTGAAATTACAGGGACTTTAAATCAGCTCTTTTAAATATGTTCAAAAAGCTAAAGAAAATCATATCTAAAGAACTAAAAATATATATATGAGAGTAATGTCTCACCAACTAGAGTAAGACAGAAATTCCAAAAAGGACCAAATAAACATTCTAGAGATTAAAAGCTACAACATATGAAATGTAAACTTTACGACAGGAGCTCAACATCAAATTTGAGCATGAAGAAGAATAAATAATCAAATTTGAAGATACATCATTTGAAATTATCCAGTCTGAGAAAAAGATAGGAAAAAAAGAAAAATAAAATAAACAAGAGCCTCAGAAAGCTATGGAACACCACTGAGCATCCTAACATATACATATGAAATGTCCCAAAAGTAGAGGAGAGAAAGAGGCCGAAAAATATTTGAAAAAATAATTTCCCCAAACTTTCCAAACTTAATAAAAAACATTATACATGCAAGAAACTCAACAAATCTCAAGTAGAATAAGTGCAGAGATTCAAACCTAGATACATCATAACCAAACACTTAAAGGACAAAGTCAGACTCTTGAAAGCACTGAGAGAGAAGCAAATCATCATGTACAAGGGATCTTCAGGAAGATTAAGTCAATTTCTCATTAGAAATCTTGAAGGCCAAAAGGCAGTAGGATGACACATTCAATGCACTGAAAGAAAAAAACAAACTGTCAAACAAGAATTCTTTGTCCCATAAAAGTACTCTTCAAGAATGAAGTAGAAATTAACAACACTTTCAGATAAACAGAAATTGAAAGACTCCATCACTAGCAGACCTGCCTTAAAAGAAAGACGAAAGTGAGTGCTTTAGGCTGAAATTCAGGACACTAGAAAGCAACTCAAATCCACACAAAAAGTAAAGAATGCTGGTAAAGAAAACAACATAAATAAATATGAAAGACAACACCAATGTATTTTTGCTAGTGATGATTCATTTCTCCTATCTGATTTAAAAGACAATGGTATAAAAAAAGGATTATAAATATTTATATCAGCACAAATAAAGGGGGGGAAATGTAGCTATATAAGATTTAAATTATTTTATAATACTGAAATTAAATTGGCATTAATTCAAACTAAATTGTTATAAATAATGATGTAAAATAATTCAAAAATCTATGGTAAAAGAAATGGCAAGGGATTTAAAATGGTATACAATAAAATATCGAATACAAAAGTAGGCAGTAATAGAGGAAGAGAAAAACAAAAACAAGACATGTAGAAAACTAAACATTAAAAACAATCTGCCTTTAACTGGAATTTTCAATCCATTTAAATTTAATGCAGTTACTGATATGGTAGAAATTACATTAAAAGAAAGCTAGCCCTGGCCGGTGTGGCTCAGAGGTTAAAGTGTTGACCTGCGGTCCTGAGAGACCCAGGTTCGGTTCCCGCTAAAGGCACATACCTTGGTTGCAGTTTGTCCCCGGCCCTGGTTGGGTCGTGCGGGTGGCAGCCACTCGATGTATCCCTTTCACATCGATGTTTCCCTCTCCCTCCCACTCTTTCTGGACAAAATATCGAAAAATGTCCTTGGGTGAGGATTAAAAAAAAAGAAAGCTAGAGTGACTGTATTAATATCAGACAACATGGGTTTTTAAGACAAAAAGTGTTACTAGAGACAAATATCATTATATTTTGTAATGATAAAAAGTCAATCCATCTAGAAAATACATAAAAGTACAAGAAATTATAATACATTAAAATATAAGAACTTATAAATTTAACCCAAATATATGAAGCAAAAGTGATAAAAATGAAGGGAGAAGTAGACAATTCAAAAACAGTGGTTGGAGCCTTCTACCATCTGAGGATACAACCAGAAGTCTGCAGCCTGGAAGACAGCCCTCACCTAACCATGCTGGTACCCTGATCTTGGACTCACAACCTCCAGAACTATTGTGAACCAAAGGCCAACAAAGATAATTAGTTTAAGTTGGATAATAATGAAAATGAACACCAATTATCTTCAAGAACAATCAGACTAGAGGCTGTAAGAGGATAAATTGCACATGGGTGAAGCAGAGGCAATGAATTATGAAGGTAGTCCAATTAAAGTAACACCGGCAGCTTTGAAAATGTCTGTCTAGCCAATGATTTCCCTTGGTGTCTTTGAATAACACTACTTGCGGTCTTACAGTTGAAGTGTGGTTCAGGGCCTGTGCATCTTTGTGGACAGCAATTAGTAGCTGTGGAAGAAGATGCAGAATCATAAGATGAAGAGGAGGATGTGAAACTCCTAAGTGTATCTGCAAAGCATTCTGTCCTGGAACTTCAAGTTTCCTCAGAAAAAAATAAAACTTGCTGGTGATGAAGATGAAGATGACAATGAAGATAAAGGTGATGATGATGATAACGGTGATTTTGATGAGGAAAAAGCTCCAGTAAAGAAATCTGTAAGAGATACTCCAGCCAAAAAAAATACACAAAATCAAACAGAATGGGAATGATTCAAAACAAACACCACCAAGATCAAAAGGTCAAGAATGCTTTAAAAAAAAAAACAGAGAAAATCATAAAACACTGAAAGAACCTCATTCTGTAGAAGACATTAAAGCAAAAATGCAAGCAAATATTCTTTTTTAAAAGTGGATCTCTTTTCAAAGTGGAAACCAAGTTCATCAATCATGTGAATGATTGCTTCTGGATGACTAACTACTCAAGATCTCTGGCAGCAGAGGAAGTCTCTTTTAAAAAAAAGAAAAAGAAAAATAGCTTAGCCTTAGCCGGTTGGCTCAGTTGGTTGGAGCATTATCCCATACACCTGAACGTTGCAGTTTCAATTCTTGGTCAGAGCACATACCTAAGTTGTGGCTTCAATCTCCAGTCAAGGCACCTCCTGGAGGCAACCAGTCAATGTTTCTCTCTCACATCAAGGCTTCTCTCTCTTTCTTTCTCTTTCTCTATTTCTGTCTAAAATTAATTTTTAAAAAACTTATCCTCCAGTGATGATAAAAATTGTTAAACAGTTTGTTAAAATTTTCCATCTTATTTCATTTCTGTAACAGTTGGTATCTGGCTACCTTTTTTATAATACAGAGTTAGGACTTCCCCAACCATGTCTAATAAATACTGTCCAGGTTCCATTGCCAAGAATGTGTTTTCCAAAATACCTGTTTGACTTTTAAAGATGAAACTCCACCCTTTGCTTGGTTTTAAGAACGTGTGAAATTTTATGATAGGACACAGTAGTAGTGGCAGTCAGACAAATGGAAATGGCGGGAAGACAAAAATATACATGTGAAATAAATTCAGTATTTTAATAAAGTAAAAAAAATAATAGTGATTGAAGACTTCAGTAATCCACTGTCAATAATGGATAGAACAACTAGACCAAAAAAAACTCAGAAAATTTTGAACAACACTATAAACAAACTAGACCTAACAAATCACTATATACATGTAGCAATATATACATTCCTTCCAAGTATGAGGAACATTCCTCAGGATAAACCACATTTTAGGACATAAAGCAAGTCTCAATAAATTTAAAAGGATTCAACTTATACAAAACAATATTCCTGGCCACAATGAAGTCAAATAAGTAATACCTATAACTTTATTTGCTATTTAATGTAAGTGGAGACCCTGTGGGGTAGAGAACTAACAACTCAGTTTCACCATGTTAATCCCCATTCAGAGCCTCTGTTCAAGGTCATCTGTTCATGGAATGCCCCCCTTTATTCTTCTGCAAATTTAAAGTCTATCCATCTAAATTAGTTGGGACAATGGTTAGCTACTCGAATGGGGAAACCCAAAATAACAATGGCTTAACCAAGATATTAGTTTATTTAGCTTATGTATAAAATTTTCAGGTGCCATGACAACTCTGTTTGATGAGGTTAATAAGGGCTTAGGCTCCTTCTCTCCCATCTGCCGTATATAAACAACTCCAACATCATTTCCCAGGATGCTGCTCCAGCTCCCAGCTCTTCTACCCAGTGACGCAGACAAAAAGGAGTAAGGGATGGGCATCCTTCTTGCTCTATGGCACAATCTAGAAGCCACACACACTTCTGCTTAAAACCCATTGTACAGAATTTGGTTTCATGGCTATACAGAGAAACAAGAAGACTGAGAAGTGTAGCTCTCAGCCGGACAATAAATTCTATTCCTACCTAAAACAGGAAGAACAGATATAGGGGAAGACTAGCAGTCTCAGCCACACCCTCTCTCAAGTCCCCACTCAAGCTCCATGTCCTGCAAGGCGTTCAAGATGATTCAAACTTTCCTTCTTTTCTGAAACTACTTTACCTACGACCAGTTAACAAGTCACTTTGAAAGTCAGTTATTCTCTGTTTCATGTATGTCTAGGCTGCCTGCTCTTCCATTTACATCATAAATTCTTTGAACATATAATCCATCCCTGATGCTGCTTTCGATGCCTGGTACAGTGTTGGAATATTACTGGGTACTTCTACATTACTATTTGATGGTTAAAATAAAGTAGGCAAAATACCTCAATACCCCAAAATTACATTAACATTTCAATAAATATGTTCTGAAAAGTACTGAAAATATGAGTGTTGAAACTCATGAGTAAATTGGTAAGTTGTAGTTCCTCCCAAATAGCACTAAAATCTTTTTTTAAGGCTTTAAATAAGGTTAGATAACCTATTCCTTATATCACTGTAGCTACTTAAAAAAAAAAACAAACTAAGGTTAAAATTATAACTGATTCATTTTATTCACAGCTGACTAATTATAAGACTTGATCAAAATTAAGCAGTTGATATGAAACTTCAAAAAAATTATTGATTCTTCTCATGAGCAACACCCAATTAAAACAGTGTGGTGCAAGACTGCTCCAGTTCTTAGTATTCTAATTTTGGATATTTTCTACTCATTTTTTTTTAAACAAAGAACATTATAAAAAGACTTCACATTAGCTCATGGCTTTTCCTATTCAATTTCAACCACTTACCGAGCGCCAATCATTTTGCTGAACTTTGTTTTAAAAAGAGTTTTGCCAGGGGCACTGCAAATGAAAGGAGATGAGGGGATAATCACAGCAAAGTCTTACTGTTGTGCTGCCTTTGCGTCCCTGATGAAAGCTCCAGGGGACATGGTTATGTGGGAAAAGGACGTGATGATTCCAACACCAGAAACGATTTATTGTCATACCAACAAACATGCAAGTCCAAATAAGAT
This sequence comes from Molossus molossus, assembly GCF_014108415.1. Taxonomy (NCBI): domain Eukaryota; kingdom Metazoa; phylum Chordata; class Mammalia; order Chiroptera; family Molossidae; genus Molossus; species Molossus molossus. Next base: position 46,931,319 of record NW_023425403.1, on the reverse strand, counting down.
GTGGATTTTGAATAAAGGAAGTTTAGAGTAGTAAGATTGTCATAGGTCTTCGGCCAGTGTGACTCAGTGGTTGAGCATCAACCCATGCACCAAGAGGTCATCGGTTCAATTCCCGGTCAGGGCGTGTGCCCAGGTTGTGGGCCTGATCCCCAGTGGGGGGCATACAGGAGGTGGCCAATCTATGTTCTCTCTCATTGAGGTTTCTATCTCTGTCTTCTTTTCCCTTTCTCTCTTCCTCTAACATCAATAAAGGGGGGGGAAAAAAGATTGTCATAGGTCTTGAATTCCAAATATTCTACTGGCAGTTTACTTCTGGGGGGAAATTGAAATATGGAATTTATTATATAAACAGAACAGCTGGATTCCAAAATGGCTCTCCTAAGACATGGTAACCATGCCTTTTTTTTAAATCTCCTATATTCAGTGAGTATTCGTTATTATTTAAGATAAAAATTAAAAGCACAGGCTATCTGAATGTTTTCACACATGGAAGGCCCCTGCAGTCTCCATATAGCCCACTTCATTTTCCATTCTCAGAAACTGAGCACTATTTTCCATAGCTGACCATAGTCCAAACTATCACTGCATGTCTTTTTAATTATTACAAAAATAGTATTCTAGTATTAAAAGAAAATGATTCACCCATTAATCTGTCACCCAAAGAGAAGTGTTTTCATATTTGCATCCTCCCCAAGCCTTTATTCATGTTTTTCCATAGCTGAAATTATAGTAAAAGCATAATTTAATGCTCTGTTTTCTTCACTTATACTTAAAATAGAATTTATAACATTTTCATGTTGCTATATAATCATCAGCATTATAAATTTAATGAATGAATATATTCCATTTAATTAATACCATATAGTTAACCATCTCTCTGTTCCAGGGACATTTGGAAAATCCATCAACATTCTGAAAATTCTCATTTTTAAAAAATTTTACTTAGTAGTATAAGAGCTCCAATCTTTGCTTTGACATTAAAATAGCTATGAAATAAGAAGACAGTGTTTACTGAGCACCTATTAGAGCCTCCACGTTATAATGGAAGTGATAAGAAATACCCAGAAAGATAACATGATACCAGTCCATTTATAATAACAAAAGACAAGACAAAAGCAAAGGAGAAAATTCAACCAAGTCTTCAAAGGAAAGATAGATCCATTAAACTAGTCAAGGAAGGCTTCATTCATTTAAAAGTAGGTTGAACTTATGTGGGGGCCTGGAAATATGAAGGGAGAGTGTTTAGTTGGTAGAAAGATGTAGAAAGGGCATTGCAGAAAAGGAAAAAGGTTATGTAAATATGTCAAAACAGGGGCTTTGGCAAGAGTGGTAGAATCTGTCCAAGGCAAGACCAGACCTGTCAATGGACATTTCATCCTTTCCAGTAGTGAGGGTTAAAAGGATTGAGAGACAGAGAATCGGGTAGGTAAGTAAACCCATTCTCTTAGCAGTGTTTGTCCAACACGTGTGGGAAGGGAAGTAAAGGCTTATAGGAAAGAGGCTTCAGGTCAAGATGGTGGCTAGGTAAATGCCGTACTAGAATTCTCCCGCAACCACATCAAAAATATAACTCAACTTCCGAACAATCATCATTCACAACCACCTGAAATCGAGTTGAATGGAAGCACCACAACAAGGGAATTAAAGAAGAAGCCACATCAAGACTGGTAGGAGAGGCAGAGGCAGAATGGGCTGGTCTCACACCCACGTGTAGCGGTTTATAATTGGGAGGGATATCTTGGCTGCAGATCTCCCTGCTGAGGAGTGAGGGGTCCCAGCCCCACACCAGACCCCTCAGCTAGGGCTTCAGTGCAGGGAAGAGAAGTCCTCATAACCAGCGGAGATTGTGGCTGAGTGAGTCAAAGGACTGCAGGAGCCCTAGGCACTCCTTTTAGAGGGTCCATGCACAAACTTACTCAGAGGCACTCCCTCTGAGCTCCAGTGATGAGGCAGCAGCTTGAAAGAAACCAGGGACAAGTCTGGTGAAACGGAATTGTTTGGCATCAGGGCCAGAGCTGGGGGGGGGGGGGGGGGGCAGCTTCGTCATAGCCAAAAATGCTGGCTTAGGCCACTGTTCCTTTACTGAGCCCACCCCACCAGAGCACCAACAGGCATGCACCATATCTAAGTCTCCATCAACCTGGTTCACACTGTTCGCCCTACCCTGGTGATTCCCTGAGATCCTTCCTCACTCAACTTGCAGGCTTATCCAAGTAGTTTCCAGTGGCTTTTCCGTACAACTGGCCTCTCTTGCCTCATGCTTCAGACTTTCCTAAAATCTCACAAACAAGCAGCAGCTGGCCTCAGTGTGCCCTGCATCTCTCGCTAAGAAGCCCCAATAGAGACCTGACAGCCCTGGCCAGTTTGGCTCAGCGGTTAGAGCGTCCGCCTGCGGTCTGGAGACCTGACAATAGTGGCAGTCAGCCTTAATTCACAGGTTGGCCTCTTCTGGGCTCTTCTAAGCACAACACAAGAAGCAGCCATCAATAGCTCTGTAGCTCATGTTGGGTGGCCCCAGGCATGGTACAGGCAGGGGCTAATTTTGTACCTCCTGGGAGGCCCCAGAGCGAGTGCACCCTGTGGGCAGCTTCAGACCATGACGGATTACAACCCTACCACCTCCACGAGGGACACACTCAAGAGGCAAATTCAGTGAGCACCAAAGCCCTACTGAAGCAAGTCCTGCTCTGTAGGGTTGACTCCTGCACAGCAGCTCCTTCACTATAGTTGCAGCTGGTCCTCACAGCTGATTGGCCTGGGGGCCATTCCCTCCCAGTGACACCAACAGCAGTTAAGGGTCAACTACAACAAGACAGTGCACATAGCCCACACGGGGGTGCACCTGGAGCACCAGCTCAGGTGATTGGGGTGACTGTGCCACTGGGCCCTACAGGATACCTACTACACAAGGCCACTCTGTGAAGTCCGGGAGACATAGCAGCTCTACCTAACACATAGAAACAAAGACAGGAAAGCAGCAAAAATGTGGAGACAAAGAAAGATGTCCCAAATGAAAGAAGAGGAGAAATCTCCAGAAAAAGAACTAAATAAAATGCAGGCAACCAAAACACCAGATACAGAGTTCAAAACAATGGTTATAAGGATGTTCAAGGAACTTAGTGAGAACTTCAACAGCATGAAAAAGGATATAGAAACCATAAAAAAAAAAGTCAGAAATGAAGAATACACTAACTGAAATGAAGAGTAATCAACAGTACAGTAGAGGACAATGAGGAACAAATCAGCGATTTGGAATATGCATAAGCAAAAATCATCCAATCAGAACAGCAAAAAGAAAAAAGATAGTGTAAGGAGCCTCTGGGACAACTTCAAACATACCAACATTCACATCATAGGGATACCAAAAAAAGAAGAAAGCAAGCAAGAAATTAAAAACCTTCATGAAAACATAGCTGGCTAGTGTGGTTCTGTTGGTTGGACATCGTGCTGTGCACCTAAGGGTCACCAGTTTGATTCCTCGTCAGGGCACGTGCCCCAGTTGCAGGTTCAATCCCTGGTTAGGGTGTGTGCAGGAGGCAGCTGATTAATGTCTCACTCTCTCAATGATGTTTCTCTCTCTCTCTCTCCCTCTCCTTTCCCCTCTCTCTCTAAAAATCTATCAATAATAGTAATGACAGAAAACTTTGTTTACTTGGTGAAAGACATAGACATACAAGTTCAGGAAGCACAGAGAGTCCCAAACAAGATGAACTCAAGGAGGCCCACACCACGACACTTAATAATTAAAATGCAAATGGTTAAAGACAAAGAGAGAATCTGAAAAGCAGCCAGAGAAAAGCAGTTAGTTACCTACAAAGGAGCTCCCATAAGACTGTCAGCTGATTTCTCAAAAGAAAATTTGCAGGCCAGAAGGGATTGACAAGAAATATTCACAGTGATGAAAAGCAAAGACCTATACCCAAGATTATTCTACCCAGCAAAGTTGTCATTGAGAATGAAAGGTCATATAAAGAGCTTCCCAGAAAAGAAAAATCTAAAGGAATTCATCAGCAGCAAACCAGTATTACATGAAATGTTGAAGGATCTTCTTTAAGAATACAGAAAAAGATAAAAAATATAAAAAATAATATGGCAATAAATATATATCTATCAACAATTTAATCTAAAAATCAAAATAAACAAACAAACAGACAGAAATAGATTCATAAAAACAGAAAACATTTTGATGGTTGCCAGTTAGAAGAGGGTTTGGGAATGGGTAAAAAAGGTGAAGGGATTTAGAATTACAAATGAGTAGTTAGAGAATAGTCATGGGGGTGTAAAGTACAGCATAGGGAATAATATTGTAATTAGGCCTTTCCATTCTTTGTGTAGTTTTGCTACAATCCCTGTAATACATAGGTGCAGCTTGTGAAAGAACTAGAGTACAATTATTTAACAGTCTATTTTTTAGACATAAAAACATGAAGAATATCACAACATAGAAAATACTCATTATATATTTTTAAGTAGAATATAAAATATAAACCTCTATATAAACCACTACCATACAAAAGTAAATACTGACATAAAAGTAAAACATATAAAAATAAAAATGGTTGGTCCTGGCCGGTTTGGCTCAGCAGTTAGAGCATCGGCCTGTGGTCCAGAGAGACCCGGGTTCAGTTCCCGCTAAGGGCACGTACCTCGGTTGCAGTTTGTCCCCAGCCCTGGTTGGTCGTGCGGGTGGCAGCCACTCGATGTGTCCCTTTCATGTCGATGTTTCTCTCTCTCTCTCCCTCTCTCTCCCTCCCACTCTGTCTTAATAAAAAATGGAAAAATGTCCTCGGGTGAGGATTAAAAAACTAATAATAAAAAAATAAAAATAAAAATGTTTGGATCTTGAATTTTGTCCTAACCTAGGAAAGTGATAAGAGAAGGAGAGGGCCCTTTCTCATGGAGACTTGCCCCTGTCCACCTTAATTCTTCCCCACTGTTCCTCTCCTCTTCCCATTCTGTAGGAGCTACATCTCCTCTGGAGCGGGGAAAACTTGGTTTTATATCACAATGCATTTTTTCAAATCTATTGTTTCTTTCATATACTTATGGCCAAGAATCTCTGATGATTATGTCGTCCATGATTTTCTAATGCCTATATGTCATCTCTCCTCAACTGTAACAGCCCTCCCCTGAGGTACTGGTTAGAAGGTTCTAGTTATCTGACCCAGACAGAACCATGAGGTATGAGGAGGTAAGGCAAAACACAACCCTCTTTACTTTAACATACTAGACTATAGCACTTGTAAATATTCCTTCTCAGCTTTATTGGAAATATGCCTGAACATATGCTCTGCAACACTGGAGCTAAAATGTAATCGCATTATCAATTATCCTCCAGAACTCTCACCCCAGGCTCAACTCAAGGATAGAGATAACTGATGTAATGAGGAAAGTCCTAGCTGGCCACCGCAGATTCAAATTTTCACATGAGCAGTCCATCTACGCAGATCTGGTAGAGAGATGGTATTTTTAGAAAGGCTTCCATGTAGATCCTCTAGCTGCTGATTCTGGAATAAACATGAGACCATGGGAGAAATTGCCAAACAGTTCAGAAGAACTATCTGAGTAGGCTGAGGTTCTCAGTGCGGACTCTCGGTTCAGTTTCTACAAATCATGGCTCTGTTGCAAGGTTGATGATGTGGCCCGGCAGCTTTCACAGTATTAACAGGAGTGTTAATAATCCCGCCTCCAGAGTTACTTGGAAGCAATTCTTAAGGTCTCTGTGCACCTAGCATTAGAACAGGGCATTCTTCTCCAGCTACATTACACCACTCTATACTGCATTCCCAGCTGCTCTCTCTGATGTAAAGAAAACAGGGCTCTGTGCTTCAGCCTCATGTTCTCTTGCACTCAGGCTGCAGTCTCCAGTACAGTATTTCTCAAAATGTAATTCAACGCACACCTGGGTCAGAGTCACTTAAGGTATGTTACAGGTTGAATTGTGTCCCTCCGAAATTCATATATTGAAGTCCAAATTTCATATATTGAAGTAATTTTGAAATGTGACATTATTTGAAAATAGAGTCTCTGCTGATAATCAAGTTAAGATGAGGTCATTAGACTGGACCCTAAGCCAATACAACTGTGTCCTTATAAAAAGAAGATATTTGGAGACGTGCACATAGGGAGAACACCATGTGAAAATGAAGACACGGATTGGGGTGATACATCTATAAGCCAGGGAACACTAAATATTGCCAGCAAAGCCCTGGCCAGTGCGGCTCAGTTGGTTGGAGTGTCAGCTGTACATGGAAGATGGAAAGGTCATGGGCATGATTCCCAGTCAGGGTACATACCCAGGTTGTGGGTTTGATCCTTCATCAGGGTGCGTGTGGGAGGTAGCTGATTGATGTTTCTCTCTCTGCACCTCTCACCCTTCCTCTCTCTCTAAATCAATAAAAACATATCCAAGGGTGAGGATTTAAAAAATAATAATAAAAGATTGCCAGCAAAGCACCAGGAACTGGGGATAGGCCTGGAATAGATTCTCCTTCACAGCTCTCAGAAGGAACCCAGCCTGCCAACACCTCGATCTCAGATGTCTAGCCACCATACTGTGAGACAATACATTTCCACTGTTTCCACCCTCCCACTTTGTGGCAGTTTGTTATGGCAATCCCAGGAAACTAATCCACAGTGTTTGTTAAAAATACAGGTTCCTGGGTCCCAAAGCAAAACTCAAACCAGAATCTCTGGACACGGGGCCCAGCCATCTCGCCTTACAAAGCACCCGAGATGATTCTGATGTGCTTACAAGCTTCTACATAACCTGCGTCAAATGTTAAACTAACACCAGTAGAGAAATTTTCTAGGAGAAATTAGCTGACCAAGGTTATAGAGATTAATTTTCAATACAAATCTAGGTTTTGAACCTCCAAGGAAATGAAATAACTAAAACTTCTATACAGCTGCTTATACAAGATACTTTCACATGCTTTACTGTATTTAGTCCTCATGACAACTGTGACATAGATAAGGTGAATATTTATATTAGTCCCATTTTATGAATATAGAAACTAAGATGCAGAACCATTTCCAACTTGCCGAGCATCACAAAACCACTAAGGAAAGTACTGAGCTGGAACTCCCAGCCAGGTTTGGGTACATGCTCAATGAATGTTCGCTGGGTGTTGAAGGTCAAAGTTAAGCAGTGGGAACGATGGGCCATAGGGTCAGAGAGTAGCATGATGGCTCCCTGTGACTGGCCCGTAGGAAGCAGTGTGCTAGGCAGGGTAGTGTTATGGTTCTAGCTCCACGGAGCAGGAAATGGGGCTGGAGGAAGGAACAAGGCAGGCGTTCTGCCTCAGTGGGAAAATGGTAGCAGTTCATTTCTGACACCTAGTGAAACCACGGAAACAGGCAAAGCTCCCCTTGCCAGCAACTGAGGGCAGGAAGGTGCTACCCAGTCATGATGGGGGCAGGGGGCAGATCCGAAAGGAACTAGGCAAACTCCCTCCTCCCCACACTCACAAGGCTGTATCCAGGATGTGCTGAACAGGCACGGAGACTTGCAGACCTAATTTCACGTATGTTTGCAAATTAATCCAGAACCACTTAAAAGAAAGAATGTTAGTGGCATTTATATTATTTAACTTCACAGCTACTGACATTTCAGAAAAGCCATGATTGTCACCTTGAGCCTTACATAAAAGCTAGGGAAAACAAAGGAACACAACTTCAGTAAACAAAGATTTCAAAGAAGAATGCTTTTAACCAAAATAATAGCTTATGGATGTGTGTTTCATTCTTTTTAAATACTGAACTTTTACTGTGGATATATAATCCATTCTTAGCATCATTTAAATAACTGGAAAGTATAATATGACACTTTTACTTTAGGAACATTATTCTATTGATTAGAAATTTCAATAGAAATGGGGTGGGGCTGAGTACATGGAAATTCTCTGAAAATACACTGCCTATCGCTGTATGACTCAAGTTCCCCACATAATTATTGGTAGGGCCCATTGCCATCTAGTTGTATAAACATAAATGAGCTCAAGATAACACCCAAAGCTCAAAGAGTAATGACAAAGGTGGAAGAGATGGTCTAGTCAGGCATGAAATTGATTTTATAATAACAAATATCTGTTGCTTTCTATGTGCTAAGTAAATAATTCTGAAGCAGGGGGTAAAGATAATAAAAACAAAATCATTAACTGCTTCTACTAAATCAAACACAGAAAGAAACCCACTGTCATGTTGACCCTGAAGCCTGTTTAATGGCTAATTAAAGCAATTATTTTCATCACGACATGGCCCTTAATCATAGGTACCTTCAGAGTTATAGGAGAGTTTGGCTGGTAACCTTGTTGGGAGTAGGTTTTTACTATACTCCCCCCAAATTTACATGGAAAATATGAGACTGGAGAGAAGGACCATGGGACACAAACCCAGTGCTGAGATCTGCCACTGAATCACAAACCACACAATTTAACATTTAAGGGCAGGTTTAAGAGGACATCATCTAACTCTTCCGGTTTGGGGGGCTTTTTTGTTTTAAAAAGAGTTGAGGTAGCTCACTGCAGATAGAAGTTTATGGTCAGCTGTAAGAGTCGCTTTGAATGTCATTACATCATTTATGTTCCCACAGCTCAGTTTGGTTGATTAGAATATAATTCCGCGGAGAGAAGTTCCAGTTCAATGCCCAGGTGGGTCAGTTAGGTCCCTTGGCCCCACAACTCATCACTCTTTCTACCAAGATGTTTTCTCAGATGAGACTTTTATCCAAAAGGAATAACAAAAAAAAAACGAATATAGTGGAAAATGTTACAAATGTTTCCTAACTCCAGAAAAGGTTCTAAGCAAGTGCATAATTAATAGTGTCTGCCCCTATCCATGAACACACATGAAGTAAACGTAGTGTTTTATGTCCTCCTAGCACCCCCTTCTCCTATCTTTCTCCTTATCCCAGTGTCGTTCCCAGGGACACTCGTCCTAAATGAGTCAACTTCCTGGTCTCAGCTGGTTGATGAAGAGGTTGACACTTTTTGAAAACTGAGCCAAACAGAAATCCTTGCCTGGGATTGTTGAAGTTGAACTCAGAGATCTATCAGGCTGTCCTTCGTGGTGAAGGAAGCAGTCAGACTTAGAGTCTAGAAGCTGCCGATGGCCCTGGTTTGCCCCTCTGTGGAGAAGCCCGGCTCTAGTGAGAGGCAGCCAGGCCTCCACCCAGGGAGTAGAGCCGGAGGCCTGGAGCGTTGGATCTGAGCCCCGGCTCCGGTTCTGCGGCTCAGCTCCAGCTCAGTCCTCCAGTTGTTCTGTTTTTTAGCCTTTCCTGAGTTCCAAGTGCTGCTGTGTTCCTTTGTGTTAACCTCAACGACTTTGGAGTGAGTTTCGGTTACTTGCAATTCAAATAATATATACACACTCATTTAAAGTCAATAAATCAAAAAAGAGAATGTCATTTTCAGTTCTGGCACTGAGTCGTGTCTCAGTCTGGAGAGGAGGTCATGTTGCAGTGACAAACCACGCCAATCTCAGAGGTTTAAACTACAAAGGTTTTGTTCCAAGTGACCATACTTCTCGTTTGGTCAGGACAGTTCTGATTTATGCTTAGTGTCTCAGCTAAATTATTAATAGAGCCTCCTCTAAACCTCAAAAGTGATCTGGTTTGAATGAAAAATGACATGGTCACACTGTTTATTTCTCACTTATGCTACCTGTCCATCACATGAGGCCAAGGCTGATAGAACAGTCACTATCTGAAACATTACCAGTCAACATAGTACAGGAAAAAGAAGACTTCTAGTGTCTTGAACTAGCAATTAAATATTCCAGACTGGAAGCATCATCTAGAAATACCATGTCTCCTCACAAAATCCTCATGAGTTTGGTGCAGTCCCATCTCATCCCAAGGGGGCCAGTAAGGACCATCCTATCCACAAAAATAAGAACTCATGTTGTCTGGTGAACGGTACCAATGACTTCCAAACTCCAGCTCTCTCTTATTATAAATCAGTTTTCCTAATTATAAACCTCCAATTTTCACTCATTTTTTTTTAATGGAATATTATGTGGGTCCTTAGGTTAGATTAGGTTATAATTCCTTTTCCAAATTTTTCTTTTTGATAACCTGCATGATTTCACTTGACATTCATTGGATACTTGATTACTAAACATAGTGCTAACTCTTGAAGGATGCACAGTGAATAAAATCTGATCCCTGCCCACCCCTCAACAAACTTAAGGTACATTTTAGTATTCTTTAGAGTATCTTTCACTTCAGTGTGTGAGTAATTTACAAAATGATTTCTTTAAGAACTGTCAGTTAATATCCCCAAGGTAAGTTTCACTCACCTGTAAGACCAACTAACAAAAATCTCCATGCAAATGTTATATAACTCATTCTCCTAATTTAATTTGAACTGTCTAGCTTATATTCTTTTGCAATGAAAACTCTGATCTTAATTAAATAAGCATAATACAGAAAATCCTAATGTAAAATACTTGCAATATCCTTTCCATGGAATTTACTTTTCTATTATAGCTCCTGGGAGAATTCCCTCCCCAGTCCAGAATTTTTTCTCTGTGAACACTGGAGCACTCTGAACTTATCTTCCCTGACATGACTAAAGCTGAAACTGCATCACGATGTTCCTATTCCTGTTGTTCCAAATCTAAACAGGAACCGGGGAGGAGGAATTCATAGACTTGTTGCCAGAGACGCGGAAACAGAAAGTGTGGCTCTAGCTCCAGAACTGGCACGTGCAGCGCATTTTCTGCAGAATATCCTATAGGTTGTGAGGTTTCCATAATTAGGGCTATATATCAGGAGCATTATGAGTGCAACGAGCTTTTATGGATCAGTCTAGAGATCTCACTACCCCTTATAGGCAGAAATGTTTTGAATTCCAAGCAAGTACATTATTCATTAACTTTCAGAATACTATTCCATAAATTAGTTAATCTGAATGCTCCAAGTACTAGGTCAGGATTCAGGATAATTGAGTTAAATGTCCAGCTAAATCCTTTGCTTTAAATTCAGTTACCCTTTATCGTGGATGGCTGTGTCACATACTTTCGACATCTGGCCAACTATCATCCAACCGACGTGCACTGAGCACCACCTAGATACAAGATAATATTCTAGGTGCTAATGATAAGTTAGTGAGCAAGAGAGAGAGCGTGTCTATCATCAGCGTGGTATCATCTCTGATCCCTGATGCAGATGCTCTGCATTACAGAGAACCCTGAAACCATATTCTTCACAATGCCCTTCCCAGCATGGCACCAGGTTAGAGTCATCCAATAAGAAGTACACACGTGGGATTTGGACATCTCTGTTGGCACATGCAGGACAAAAGGCTAGTTGCTGTGAATCCTTGAGATCTGCAATGGCAGTTCCCACTGAGACTGGGAGCTTGGCTGTGACAGCTTCTGGGTAGGTTCCTACAAGGCAGCTACACTCAACCACCTGCTCCCACAACCTTCCAAGGTGGTGTACACCTCTAGGTCCTTGTATGAAAGTCTCCCTATTTGGAATTCCTAAGTGGCTTCTGTTGTCCCAACCAAAACTGACTGAGACATCAAACCCAACACAGTCCTTACATTCCTTACATTCTCATGGAGAAGGCAGACATTAAATAACCGTTTACACACATAATTACACATTGATTGTCAGTGTTGTGAGGAAGCCAGCTCCTACCAGTAGTTGGAGATATTTCCTAAAATTTCAGAATTTTGCAAGCCGGTCACTAAATGTAGTTAGTATTAAAAATTAAATTATAGAAACTTTCAATTAATTATATGAAAAACTAAAATTAATACTTTAAGCTCATTATTTCCTCATTAATTTACTATTTTCTAGGCTTTTGAAGTTACTTAAATACATATCTGCATCTTCATGGTGGAAATGCTATACAGTGGTTTGCTCCTGTGCATCTCTTCTCAATTCTACGTTCAATGACATCGCCTTGCTAGTTGTTATCACTGTGCTGGAAGTATGCATACCGACATCAGCAAACACTACACATCAGGGCATCCCCACCCAATAGAGCTGCTAGTTACATATTTACCAAAGTATTACTAGTAACTGGGATAATTACCAGAAATATAATTGAATCTTAGCCGAGAACAGGGAGACTACATCATCATTAGGGGTTTCACGGAACCGTCCCAGAGGAAGTGATAACGGAGTTGAGCTCTGGCGGTCAGTTAGGGGTGGGGCAGAGCATTCCAGGGAAAGGCAGAGCACATGGAATCAGTGAGGAGAGGAAGATCTTGGTCCTGACAAAGAACTGAAAACCTGATGGGGTAGAATGCAAAGGCAGGGGGTATGTCATTTAGCTCATTCTGTTCAAATTTCCTTTCCTGACAGTCACAGTGCTCTACCTAACAGTATTGTTATTAGCACATTTTCCTGTCACTCAACAGACAATTCTGTTGAAGACAGAGTCCATATTGTCTGTATCTCCCCTTTGTCTGGTGCCTACCCCAGCTCCTTACATGGCCTGAACACATTTCCAAAGGAGTGACTGAATGAATTCTTACAACACTAAGCTCAGTGAACATCAACAATCAAATCTCCAGAAATGAGGATAAAATTTATAAATCAAATTTTTAGTTCAACTAAACAAAAATAGTAGGTTTCAAGTCAAAAGGGACCATTTAATGTGCATAAGCACTAACTATAAGTTAGAAGAATCAAAACTGAACTAATAACTTGAACACATTCAGCATGAAAAGATACGTGTAATAGTCTGCTAGAGGTGTCATAACAAAATGCCATAGATGGTGTGGTAGCGAATATTAACAACAGAAATAGATTCCTCTCAGTTCTAGAGGCTGGAAAGTCTCAGAACAGGGTTGAAGGTACCAGCAAGGTAGGTTTTCTTTTGAGGGCCCTTCTCTCGGCTTGTAGACAGCTGCCTTTTTGCTCTATGTTCACGTGACCTCTTCTTCGTGTACACACACGGATGGAGAGAGATCTCTGGCACCTTGTCCTCTTTTATAAAGATGCCAGACCTGTCTGTTGGATCAGGACCTCATCTTCATGACTTTGTTTAACCTTAATCACTTCCTTAAAGGTCTTATTTCCAATATATCCCATGGAAGGTTAGAGCTTCAACATGTGAGTACTGGTGTGGATGGGGGACACACAATTCAGCCCATAGCAACATGGTTCAATATAAAAACATAAAACAAATGTGTGGTTCAAGAATATGAACAAATCTTTCTAAAATTACATCGATAATCATGATAGCCCTTACTGTATATAGCTATAAGACATTTTCTAGCACACAAAACTGCAATATGCAAAGTTGAAATGATATAATGTAGTTATACCACTTATATTCTGTGTACTGCATCTTGCATGTAATATATAACTTAACATGAAAAATTTAATGTAATGCAACCCTACACACACAAACACATACACATGTGCACACCTATGCACGCACACACACCACACTTTTAAAACCACCCATGAACCACATCCCTTCGAAGCTGGAGGTTGAGGAGGTTGAGCCCAGTCACCATGGTTGCTGCTTTGCAAGGCAGCCACGCTTCTGCTCGTATGCAGAAATGTCAGAAACAACAGTATGCCATGAACTACACTGGGCTTTGGAGCATGGGAATATTCCTGAATGATTTTGTGACTAATGCTACTATTATTTTAATGTTCAGTGCTATTATAATTGTTTTTATCTCCCATAACAATATCCCAAATTGCATTGAATGGTGATGCTGTTAAATGTGCCCCCAAATCAAAATCCACGGAGTGAAATTAGCTGTGATAAAAAGCTATGAAAAGGGTCAAAGTTTCATAGTTTATTTATTCATGTGTTATTTTTATGTAATTTGATATACATAAAAAGTATATTTAAAAGCAAAATTATACTACAATTGTAGTAGATTTATGAAGTCTGGGAACACATTTCCCTGCATTTCAATTTATTACAATAGGAAAATTAGTGCTGAATTATGTGAGTTTTGAAAAATGCAAGGTCTTTATGAACCTATTTCTCACATAAAATGTGACTTCCCCATGCATACAGCTGAGAAACATGGACATCTTGTTACACCAAAGACAGGGCTGGGAGAGAACATCTCTGTGATGACTTATTTAAATAATCTATAACGGAAAAACTGTGTCCATGTCTGTGAAGCAGCACCAGGACAGAATGGACAAAATAACACAGGGAATCCTAGACCTGAAGGAAAGTCGACTTAAGCTCTAGCTGAGCTCTCTTTCTGAAGTCATTTGATATGTGAGACACACCTCCATCCGGAATCATTAATGTACAATTTTGCTGGGAAGCAAGAGAATAAACAAGATGATCAGATGTCCTCTGTAGTCTGATAAATGTAGGTAATTGTTGGCAGTTCAGAACTTAGCTGTGTTAGATTTAATCTTTTCCTTGAGCCTAGCCCCTCTGCTCTAATCAGCGACCCCCCCACCCCCCGCCACTCACCAGAATTATCTGATAAGCCTTGGTGGGACTGGGCTCCCTGTACACAATCCCTTCCTCCCAGCAAGATTTATCAGAATGCAGCCAAGGGCAACCAGGCTATGTCCTGGAGTCGAGGGTGGGAGCCCAGCTGTACCTGTTTATCTGTCTTAAAGCCTGTTTTTCTCTCCACTCACAACTCATCCTTTATAAGCCCATTCCGCTGGGCTCTTTCACGGCCTACATAGCAAGAATCCCATTGCACATCCATTCCCTCTCATCAAGAAGGTTCTCACATGTTAATTGCAAAGGTAACCAATCCCCCATCAGGGGCATCGTGCCCCACTCCATACAAGCTCTCACATAGTTATTGATGCTTCTGCCTAACAAAATTTCTCACCCTAACGGAAACTACCTTGTAAATGTTATAACACAAAAATCAGTCTCAGACTCTAAATTTTATAAACAGTTCATATTAGCATGAAGAAAATGCAAAGATGAAACCTAATATTTGAGTTCATTATAGTACTGAAGGCAACCACACGGTGTTACCCTGTGCAGTGCCTTGACAAAGCCGGGGAGAGATTCAATAACATAAAAGGTATTCACTTAGTCAGAAGAACAGTTTTTCTTGTTTCCCACTGGGAAAAAGAAGAAAAGAAAACACTTAAGCAAAAGCAGAGGAGGTTTAGTTAGATTTAAAGATTTAGAAATTGTTATATGGGATCAGGTGAAGAAATCTAAAATATTCTTTCCTGTTGATGTGTAAGAAGAGGGAATACTTAAAAAAGGTAACTCAGGATAGCCAGAATGACAATTCCTTTGAGGCGGTTACCATATTTATTGTGTTCACTTTTGATTCATTAGAACCTGCAATGTATGTGGTGTATAGGTATTAATTGAATACACACTCAGTATTTGTTGAATGAACAATGCCCAATCAAAATCTAAAGGCAATTATATTATGGATAGTGTATTCATTTTAGCCCATTCTTATAATTATTGAAAGTGAGAAAGAGAGAGAGAAAGAAAGCGGGAGAGATCTTAGAAACATCAAGCGATGTGCCCACTGTTAAACAGGGGGACTGTAACAGATGTAAAACTTGGTTCTCCCCATTCTAAGTGCTGTCAACTGAACAATCATGGAACTCTAGCCAAGGAAGACCAACCAAACTAAAACACCTTTGTGTCCACTACTAGCCAAGAATTACAATGACCTTACATACATGGTTATTATTTAAACATCTGGACTACTCTGTGAGGTAGGGATTGTAATCTCCATTTTAGAGGTAAATAAGAAACCACAAGTTAAGCCAACTGCCCAACATTCCTCAGTTAGTAGAGATATGATTCTACTTCAGTTCTCCTTCAACTATATCTTGAGCAACCATGGAATTCACTGAACAATTAAATGAAGTAAATGTCTATTTCATCATCCAAGTGAGGACACCTTTTGAGAATGAAAAACTATGACAACAAGTATAAACTAGCTCTGTTCTGGGCAAAATTGAAGGGAGGTCACCCTGGTCCTGTCTCTTGTTCCCTCCCTCCAACAGAACATGCCTGCAAGTTCCCCATAATCCCAAATCACACCATCATAAAGCCTACTGCTCTTTGGATAAGCCGAGTGTATATCTATCTGTAGTTCTTAAAATTCGTAAGTAGGAATTTTTACTTTGCATACTATAAAAATAGCTGGAGTGTTTCAAAGGATTCTAAGTGAATCAGAGTCAATAGTGCTGTAGAATATTAATTAAATTAGGATTGCTTAAAGAAAGTCAACTTCTATTCAAAATTTTGAAGGAACACTAAACCCATTTTCTGTTTAGGGTGATATCAGTGGTGTTTTGCAGGGGAACTGAGGGAGAGGTGGAAGTAGGTTAGATGCTGGGACCCCAATTTCCTGCACAGTACCATAACGCCACTCTATATTTATTTAATGCCTTTAGATTGGAACTTTGAAAAGAGGAGGTTATTAGCTAGGTAACTTCTCAGTAAATGGTAGAAAATGTCAATTCCTACTTATTATTGCTTAATTAGAACTTTTTAAAAGATATTTTCAAATTTCAGCATTTTGAAATGTCAACTTGTAATACTTGCAAATACTTTTTTAAAAGCTGTGAAACTAAGCTTTATACCTTTGCCTTTTAGAAATAACCCATGGCAACACTGGGTTTCTTTGGAGAACTTCTAAACTTCTCATCTCGCCAGAGTTCCCTCTGCTGTACCGTAAAATAAAGCTGGTAAAAGGGCTTGAATTGAAGTTACACAGGTTTGAGCTCAGACTCCAACAGTCTACTTTCTGTTTTCAGCCATCAGTGATCAGCCTCCACTTAATATTTTTAAGATTATATTTTTAAGACTCTTTTATATTGATTTTTAAAAAGAGAGGAAGGGAGGGGTAGAGAGAAAAAAAACATTGATGTGAGAGCAGAACATCCATAGGCTGCCTCCTGCACGCCCCTTACTGGGGACTGAGCTGACCACCCCAGCATGTGCCCTGACCAGGAATTGAACCAGTAATCTTTTGGTGCATGGCATGATGCCCAACCAACGGAGCCACACTGGCTAGAGCAAGACAGGGCATCCTGAAGGAAAGACTAGATTGTTCAATATTGTTCAGTACCAAAATAGAAGTAATCTAATTTGCTGTGATCCATGTGCTGTGTGAACTGCCCCTCAAGTGTAGACAAGCCAGGACCAGTCAATACACTTGCATAGAAATCAGGGGTTTCTGTAGCTGGGGAGAAGTTGGTACTTTGTTGCACTGCTTTTGGAATACCTTTCAGTGGCAGTTGGTGAACAAAGAGCACATTTCCTTCCATGATCATGATCTTTATTCTGAAGACCTCATTTCTACATCTTTTCCAACATTTACACAGTCAGTCCAGGCAGCCAGAGTGATCTGTCTGATGTGGTACATTGAATATTTAGTATTAGAAACTGCATTATCTGAGATGAAAACAAATAAACAAACAAAAATATTACGATAGGCATAGACTTGTGTTCCTGGTATGATGTCCAGCCAATTGCACCTCATCTGAGCAATCAGATAAAGCCACCAACACCCCAACTTTCTCATATAGCCAGGGGTAGGCAGGAGCATGGAGGAGCGTCTCGACCCCTGGCTGGCCCCTATCCCTGTGAGGTGGGTCAGCAGTGGCTCTCATTCCTCAGAAGACCAGGCTCCATCCTGAGCCCAGACATGTGGCTGCCACCACAGTGAATGCCTGACCCCACACTGATTAGAAGCCCTTTGTCAAAGAAGCTGCATTCCCCCTTGGGAATATGCTAACCAAGACAACATTGTAAATCACAATAAAATATCCAAACTGGACCTGGGTCGGAGGCTGTTCAGTTCTTGTCCAAATCTGTTTTTTGTAAACCAATAGTCTACTCCAGGTAATAAATATCTAAATCTTGGTTCCTGCCAATGATAATTTATACCAAATCTTTTGTGTTTCATTAAATACATACAATTATACATAAAAAAAAAAAAATCCTCACTTTCTGAAAGTTTGTTCACAGTGTTTTAATAATTTTCCACCTGAAATACATTTATGTTATATTTTTAAGGAGAAAATAAGGGCTAGAGAGGTATACTCAGGAAGATCAATATTTTCCATCAAGATCTTGTACTTTCTAATTATAATAAATATTACAGGATTGATTTATTTTCCATTTATTACATTAATGTGGGTGTTTATATCCATTTTCCAGTCGTCTGTGAAAGTTAGGTCAACTGTAGAGTGCAGACCAGGAAAACCTTCTAGGTGAGCGGTTCTTAACTTGGAGCCCTTGAACTCTCAAGGGGACGAGCGATAGAACCCAGCAATTTCATTAATCTGAATAGAAGAAAAAAAGTGCATCTTTACTTTCTCTACCTCCAGTAGAAACTTACCATTTCCTTCAACTTTGAATGTTGGAATCA